>NC_092708.1:91845225-93045225 GCF_047496885.1 Scyliorhinus torazame
TGTGCAAGCCATGGCTGAGGCCCAGGACAGGGTTGCCACCTCACAGGCAACCATGTCCCAGAACCACCTGCATATCACACTGGCACTCCTGAGCGTGGCCCATTCACAGCAGGCCATGGCTGGGAATGTCAGTGGCGTAGCCCAGGCGTTGGCCGATGTGGCACAGACACAGAGGAAGGTGGCCCAGTCCCAGAGGGCAATGGCGCAGTCACTGGCTGATGTGACACAAACCCAGAAGGTGGTGGTGCAGTCAATGGGTGATGTGACCCAATCCTAGATGGAGATTGTCCATTTCCTGGACACCATGGCTGCGAGCATGCAGTCCCTGGTTGAGACCAGACCGGGTCTCCATCAGGGGAATGCTGTGCTCGCACCCCATGGAGTAGCCTGGGGGCCATTGGGTACCCGAAGGCGGGAGGAAGTGATGTGGCCCGTGCCAGTGACTCCCGCAGGCGGGGTGCCGGAACACCGCAGAACCACCTCGGACTCCCCCCCCCCACCCCCTCCTGTCCCTAGTGCATCTGGTGGGAAGCGGGCAGAACAGGTCCGGGCGCCCCACTGAGTCCCAGTTCGCAGGGCGAGAATCACAGCAGGCCGCCTCCACTCCTGCTATACCATCTGAGGAACCACCAAGATGCAGCCCATAATACCAGAAGGTTACATGCTAGTTAAGTTGGCACGGGTGCAGAGCACAGTTTAGTTATAGGGGCTCAGAAACAAATCTGTATATACGTTATCACATTAAATACCTTTCACACTGTTACAACCTGCCTCGGTGCTCTGTCAGATGGGTGTGAGGGGGGTGGGGCTACTTTGGGCTGGCCAGAGAGAGGGGGGGAATGGGCAGACATTGTGGGTGGCCTGGGCTCCCCCCCCCCCCCCGCCCCCCCCCCCGATCGTATCCACCACCGTCATCCCAGGGATGGGACATGTGATGGAATGGCCAGCTCACATGCAGAGATCACCCAGGTATACGGTGGAAAGTGCTGCCGTGGGCAGGAGTCAGGTGTAGTCAAATGATGCGGAGCACCAGAGCTCATCGCAGAGCGAGTTGTCACCATCCTCCATCCCCTGGACCAGACCCGGGTTGTTACGACCAACCCAGAGCCCATACCCCATGGTGCAGCAGGTATGTGTCACGGAGGGGATTGCAGGCGAGGGGCCGGGGGACGTGTGTGGCGGTGGGATGCAGTGTCCGTGCCCCTGTCCAGTCCAACCCATCCCCCATTTGGTGAAATGGGAGGCGATCAGAGTGTTCCGTGCGCGTTGACCCTGGCGCACACATTGTGCGGACTCAAATGCCTGCCTGGACCATGTCCTGCCCATCCTCCCCCTCCCCTACATCATCCGCTTCGGACGAGGCCTGGCTTTCCTCCTCCTCCAGCACACCGCCTCTCTTCAGTGCGATGTGGGTGACCCTCTACGTCTCATACTGGAGGACCCCTCTTCAGGAGGTCGAAGCACCGTGCGACCATGCTCCTGGTTGCTGTATGGGCGTCGTTGTAGCGGGTCACCGCAGCGGTCTGTGGCCTTCGGATCGATGTCATCAGCCACGATGGCAGTGGGTAACCGCTGTCACCCAGGAGCCAACCCCCCAGCTTGGGAGGCATCTCGAACATGTCAGGAATCATCGAGTGTGCCAGGATGAAGGCGTCGTGCACAATGCCCGCGTATTGGGCGCAGACCTGCATGACGCGCAGCTGATGGTCACATTTCAGCTGCATGTTCATCGAGTGGAACCCCTTTCGGTTGGTATACAGTGGCCTGTCATCTGCAGGTGCTCCCATGGATCATCACCTGGACCCAAGGCATCCCGTTAATGCCAGTGAACCCTGTTGCTCGGGACGGCACGGTGGCACAGTGGATGGCACTGCTGCCTCACAGCTCCAGGGTCCCAGCTTCAATTCTGCCCTGGGCGACTGTGTGGAGTTTGCATTTTCTTCCCATATCTGCGTGGGTTTCCTCCAGATGCTCCGGTTTCCTCCCACAGTCAAAGATGTGCAGGTTAGGTGGATTGGCCATGTTAAATTGCCCCTTCGTGTCCAAAAGGTTACTGGGCTATGGGGATAAGGTGGAGACGTGGGATTAAGTTGGGTGCTCTTTCCAAGTGCCGGTGTAGACTCGATGGGCCGAATGAGCTCCTTCTGCACTGTAAATTCTATGATTCTATCCTGGTGGGCTCGGTCCACATTATAGTGGATGTATTGAGCCACCTGGTCAGATAGGGTCTTAATGATGGCACGGTTGCACCTGTGAACTGGGGTCAGTGAGATCCCGGACAGGTCCCCACTTGGCGCCTGGAAGGACCCTGTGGCATAAAAGTTCAGGGCAATCGTCACTTTAACGACCACTGGAAGTGGGTGTCCTTCCCCCATACCCCAGCGATGTCAGGTGCGCCATGATCTGGCAGATATGTCGCACAGACCCCCTGCTCAGCCGGAGTCTCCGACGTCATGCCCGGTCCGGCGGGTCCTTGAATGACAGGCTCAGCCTGTACACACGCGGCCTCATGCGGTGCCTCCTTGGCACGTCTTCCTCCTTGGCCTGTTGGGCATTGGCTCTCCATCCTGGGCGGCTGCCTCCCGTTTCTCTGTGGCACGCTTCACTGCTGCAGCTTCGTCCTCCTCGAGCAGCTCCAGCTCGTACAGCCACAGTGCATCCCCCAAGGCAAGCAGGAAGGCCGCCATTGCTGGTTGTAATGCAATATTCATTGTCTGCAGGGAGTGAATGACTGACATGTTAGCATGGTGCCCAACCAGGTCCAACGGGTACTGGTTGACATTGCGAGCTGTGCAGCCGCATGTCCCCCCCATCTCCGCACTCCTGGCTCCATCAGTGCCTAGTCCCGTTGGGGCCTCTGGTCATGCCGCCTGTCCCTGATGCCAGGGGTACCATCAGCTGGCATTGACCTTGTCAGCGGCACACTTCGTTGCCCAGCCCGGCGCCCCCATAGGGGCTACAATGGGCGTTGCCCTGGGTGGGCCACTGGCGCATGGCGGCTGGTTGGGCAGGGTGTATGGCAGAGGGTTGGCTGCAGACTGGAGTGGATGGGGGCACCTGTATGGCTCATGTATCTCTGCAGAACCAAGCAGCAAGGTGTGTGGTCAGTGGGTGTGTGGCAGGATGGTTGCCTTGCAGGCCGCAGCGATGGCGGTCCATGACTGGACATCCCGCCAGTCCCAAAAGGCGTCACCCCGGCCACTTGGCCTATTCCCACGTCACCCCCCTACCCCCCAGCCCTGGCAGGGACATCTCACCCCAGCCAGCCTGACCAGTGTCCAGCCCGGCAGCCCACAGTCGCTCCTCTCTGTGTCCTACCACCTCTCTCTCCCTCATCAACCATGACGTCGGTTTCATGATTTTTAAAAGCAGAAGTGAACCCCGCTGTCGGGAACTAGTCCCATTTGAGGAGACTCGCAGATGCCCCTGAGAATACTGGGTCAGGTCCATTGATGACATGCGAACGGTGTTTACTGTACGTGCATTCCGGAACTCACTGACGCCGCTGTCGAGATGAAGGAGAATTGCGATTTGGTGTCAAATCGGCGCCTGTGCGATTTTGCCGTTGTAACCTATTCTCCGCCCAATCGCGTTTCGCAATTTTGGCTTCACCCAATGGAGAATCCTGGGCGGGATTTTCTGATCCTGAGGCTAAGTATTGACGCCATCATAATCGCCGGCGCGTCAACATGGCCTCAGGATCAGCAATTCTGGCCCCTCCACGCCGTTCCAGCTGCTGATCCTGGAGTCAACTGGGCGCCGCAGGGTCCACGCATGCGCGCATGTGCAGTGGCTCCCTCCAACGCGCCGGCTCCGAAGCAACATGGCGCAGGGCTACAAGGGCCGGCGCAGACGAAAGGAGGCACCCAGCCCGAGAGGCTGGCCCGCCGATTGGTGAACGCTGATCGCGGGCCAGGCCACAGCGGAGGCCTCCCCGGAGTCAGCCTTTCCCTCCCCACAGGCCGCCCCCTAACCCATCCACACCGAGGTCCAGCCGGCTAAGAGCAGCTTAGAACTGCGCCGGTGGGACTCGGGTTTTGTGGTGCGGCCGCTCGCCCATCCCGGGCGGAGAATCGCCAAGGGGGCCCCATGGAGCGGTCCCCTGCCGGCACCAATGATGCCAATTCTCTGGCCAGGTCCCGGGCTGAGAGAATCCCGCCCCCTGTCCATGGACTTTCTGCAGGTCACAAAATTAGTTACTTGTCATTTTGTTACCATAGATTCAGTTTTATGTATTGATGGACATGAAAAAGTACAGGCTTGGTGACATTATGCTGTTATAGTCTGTCTTAAGGCATAGATGTTGCTCACATTTCTGCTGCTGCTGTGTCTGCAATTGTTGTGCTGTGCAGACAGCGCTTTTAGAAGGGAGAACATCACACCATGTGGTTATTCACCATTCCCTTTCCAAACCTGGGCCGGGATTCTCCGGTCCCACCTGTGAGTGGGACTGGAAACCATCGAATGTACATGAACTGTTGTCTATGACTCCCGAGGCGGCCATGGAGTGAGTCGTCACACATAAGATGGTTCCTGCCTGAGGTTGAATTATTTGGTCTTTTTTGCCCATTTTCCAGGCCTTTGGCAGGTGGGAAAAGTGAGAATCTTAAAGATTAAGGTATTCTCCTTCGGTGGGTAATTTCATAGAGTTATCAAACAGGGAGTGCGACAAATAAGGGGCACCATTTGGACCAAGAGGACTCAAGTGGCGCAGCAGGAGAAAAGATGGCGGAGAGGTCTATGGCGCAGTTGCCCGCTCGATAGGCAACAGAGCAATTGATGGCATTCCTGGGGGCTGAGTGCAACCAGAAAAGGAAGGCAGACTCAGAAGGATTGGCTAAGGTAGCAGAGCCGATTGGGGCTGCCCTGGAGAGAGAGGAGCAGAAGTCGGAGGTGCAAAATGCATCGCTCCAGAAGATGGAGAAGGCAATGGCGGACCATGAGGATCATTTCGCCTCTTTGGGGACTGAAATGCTGATGATGGCAGAGGCTCAGAAAAAGCTGAGGGAGAAGGTCGATGACCTGGAGAATCGTTCGAGGAGGCAGAATTTGAGGATTGTGGGCTGCCTGAAGGAATCAACGGAACACAGGCCACAAAGTATGTGGTCAAGGTGTTGGAGCAGTTGGTACGGGAGGGGGTGGTTGACCACCCTCCTGAAGTGGATCAGGCACACAGGTTGCTGTGGAGTAGGCCGAAAGCGGGAGAGCTGCCAAGAGCGATCATTGTGAGGCTGCATCGGTATTTGGATGAGGAGAAGATTCTGAAGTGGGTGAAGGGGACACGGGAGTGCACCTGGGAAGGCCATACAGTTCATATTTACCAGGACTTTGGAGCAAAGCTGGCCACGCAATGGGCTGGATTTAACAGGGTCACGGTGACCCTCTACAGGAATAAAGTGCGGTTTGGAGTGCTGTACCCAGCTCGCCCGCGGGTCATGCATGGGGGACAGGAGCATTATTTTGACATGGTGGATCAGGCAAGCAGCTTTTTGAGGGACCATGGATTGGGGGATGTTTGAGGACATGGGATTTTGGTTGGGTTCACCTGTATAATGGACTGGAGGTGTTGGACTCAGGTAGGGAGGGGAATTGTATGTGGGGTTGTTTGTTTGGGTTTTGTTTTTGCTACCCGCTCTGTACAGTTAGTTTTGTACATGTAGAGTTTTGTACCTTTTTCGCCTCCCTGTGTTGGGGGTACTGTGGTTTGTAATCTATGTGTGAGTGTAGTGCGGCATGGGGGTTGGGTGGGACAAAGGGGGTGGAATGGTCCTTTGGTACAGGGGCAGTGGATTGGTTGCCTCAGATGGGGTCCAACCTGCTAGCAGGGAGGTTAGTTAATGGAAATGATGTGGGGGAAGAGTTGTGTAGATGGGGGGAAGGGGGTTGGGTGGTGTTAGTTTTTTTTGTTATTGGTGGGGGGGGGTGGGATGTGGTGAGGGTGGACTGGGGGAGGTGCGACTCTTTGTTTTTATGTTTGGAAAGGGGTACGGGTTGGAGGTAGTGGTGAGTTGCTGATGTTGAAGGAATGCCTGTGCCGCAGTTGGTTGGTGGGGTCTGGCGGAGGCCATCTTGAGTGGACCTGGGATGTGGGAGAGACCAGTGCCTGGAGGAATCTGTTGAAAGGTGTATATGGCTGATCAGGGTGTGGAGCGAGCATGGAGTCCTTTGACCAGACTGGTCTCCTGGAACATTAGGAAATTGAATAGATCCATCAAGCGGTCTCATGTTTTCGCCCACTTAAAGAGTTTAAAGGCAGATGTGGTTTGCTTTGTGTCGGTGCAACATAAATTCTCATGCACCTTTTTCGAAACACCTGCGTGACCCCATGTGCCAATTATAGGGCAGAATTCTCTCATAGGTTTGCAGGTTCAATGGTGAGGAAGGAAAGTGGGGTGGAGTCATGTGCGATGGTAAGGAGGTGGCAAGCAGAGACTTTGACAGGTGTCCAAAAATCGGTTTTCCGCAGGTGCGCATTTCACGCAGGATTTCCTGCTGGTACCTGCCACACCAAATCAGGAAACCTGCTGGAGGCCAGCAGGAATCTCATTTGCATCCCGCTTATGGGATGCAGATGAAAGCCCAACTGGAATCTTTTATCCATGTCTGATTGTCCATGAAGACAGGAGGAAAACACATTGGTTCAGAGCATGTCTCGAACATCGTGGCATGCAGAGGTCAGGACTCACCTGAACAATGTCTGGGGCTCCCTCCAGAATGCGTGATGCCAACAACCCTGAACCCTGGAATACCACGGCAGTGGATGAGGGGAGCATCTACAGGTAGATCTTTCAACTTCAGTATTATCGAGGAGGTCCATCTTCCAGCCTCAGAGTGTTCCTGGAGGTCCATTTTCTTTTTCAAAAGGTCCATTTCTTTCTTCGATGGTGGGTCAATAATGATGGGCTCTTTTGAAATAGGGGAACCCCACTATGCTGGCGGGACGTGTGCATTCATACTCCCCCCCGCCCCCCCACCATGGAAAACTGTGCTAAACCTCTGGGTGCATAATCAATGAGGTTGGGACCGGAAGATATGCTGTGGTTTTTTGCCAGTGTTTATAAACATTCTTTCTATGATTAATACCTTCTCACCATATAAAAAGGAGTTAAGTGCTTTCTGCTGATAAAAGGAGAAAGTGAAAGCACTTAGCTCCTTTTGATGTGGTGAGGAGCTGTCAATCATAGCAAGAGTGTTCTTAAACAATTTGGTTAGCATCAATGAAGGGTACTTGAGATGTATTCAAGCATGAAAAGAAAGATAAATAAAGAACTCCCCCTAAGCAGCTGTGACTGGACCAATAAAACTGTAAATCACTGGCTAGTGAAATGTAGTGCTCTGTGAAATTGAAAGGAAAATTTGCATTTCAAAGGCTGTCAAGGGATTTGAAACACTTTGAAGTGACATTTGTAATAGCTGCTGCTTTAAATACTTTTGTCTGAGACAGCAGATGTTAGGGAAAGGTAAGTGTAAATGCAGTGATTTTTCAGTCTACTGCCTGGACTGCTCTTGAGCATTCAGGTGACTGATTGGAGTGACTGATTGGAGTCTCTGATGGGGGTCTCCTTTGTGGGTTCTGATGGGGGCGTCGGTGGGGTGGGGGGGGCAATCGGGTCACCTTCGTGCGCGTGTGCTGTGGGGTTGACTCATTATTCCCGCAGTTTTTTGGGGGGAAGGATGCCCTTACTTGTCTATGGTGGAGAGCAGGATTTGCATTGTGTGAGTAAGGGGGGTACTGCTGTCGGACCTTGGTATTGGGCCACCTGCTCAAAATGGCAGCTCAATACGGCAATTCCGACGGAATCCAGTGAGCTGTCCCCATGCATAAATTAGCATGGAGACTGACATACTGGGCCCCACTCCCAGTGCCAGCAGAGACCAGTAGCGATTTTCCGTTGGCGGGTGCGCTTAGGTTTCAGAATGGAAAATCCTGGACAATATCACACTTTGTGAAAAGAGTGGAATAAGGTAGCATGATACCTTTGGATTTTGTGTTGTGTACTTCTCCGGTCATTATCTTGGTTTGAAGGGCGATGAAAATTGAAACCAAAGCATTAAATTGAGTTGATATAATTATATATTTCTGCAAATCTAAATTGGGACTCGTTTGTATCATTTTAAATTTAAGCATTCTTTAAATAACCCACTTCTTCAAAGAAAAACATTCATAATGCAACATCCCATTTTCTATTGTGGTAAAGATTGTTCTGATGAATGCTGATGATTGGACCTTTGAATAGCTCCAAAAGATATGTGCAATTTTTTTTGTTGCTTTCTTGAAGGAGTTTTAGTGAAGATTTTGCTTTTGTTGATAGTTTTTATCTATATCCCATGTGTACTGGAAGTAAGAGAAATGCATATAAACCCTGGCGATCTAATGATGTGTTTGCAGCAGAAGTTATTTGAATGAAAGAGAATTCCTGTAAAGAGCTTATTCCATTAATATCTGAAGTTTGGAGCATTTAGAGATCATTTTCCCTGTACCCTGCTGTCAACCCACAAATAGGTGCAATGTGGACTCAGCTTTGTTCACGCTCGGGTCCTGAAGAGGAATGAGCAATGGTCCAATCTTTGTCCACGGTTTACTGCAGTTTGTGGCCCAAGGTCCAAATTCAAGGGTGTCTCAGGCCACGCTTGTCAGGTTCAGGAATTTACCCGAATTTTAGGTCTGACTGTGTACAACCAAATCAATTTTTAAATTAACTTTAAACAGATAATAAATTAACAGGTTGTGATGCTATATGTTACTACATGAAACATAGGGTTATACTTTGTTTGCCCAGGGAAGTGTAGAAAGAGTTGGAGGATCGGTAAAGTGCCAAGTATCTGCATCAGGAAGAAATTAAGCTAATTAAGAGGCCCAATTTAGTACCATCTTGCTAGTCTGCTGACATGTTGCCGGTGGCAGACCAGCCCATCATTGTGAGGAGAGGCCGCCAGCTGCAGCCCTGTGCCACTACTAAAGGGTTTCTCCTCAGATTGCCAGGGCCTAGAACTGAAACAACATTTTTACCACCCCTCAGAGGGCACCTCAATATGGAGGCACCCTCTTGTTCTCCTTGAAGCCTCGGCAGCAATCACCTCTCTTGGAGGCTGCAGAGCTTCTGGTCCTCTGACTGGTCCAGCAGCTTTGAGAGTCAACCCATGGCCCTGAATTGGATGGTGAGCATGGTGGCAGCTGCTTAACTGGTTGCCAGCGATGTGATAAGAACATAAGAACATAAGAACTAGGAGCAGGAGTAAGCCATCTGGCCCCTCGGGCCTGCTCCACCATTCAATGAGATCATGGCTGATCTTTTGTGGACTCAGCTCCACTGTCCGGCCCGAACACCATAACCCTTAATCCCTTTATTCTTCAAAAAACTATCTATCTTTATCTTAAAAACATTTAATGAAGGAGCCTCTACTGCTTCACTGGGCAAGGAATTCCATAGATTCACAACCCTTTGGGTGAAGAAGTTCCTCCTAAACTCTGTCCTAAATCTACTTCCCCTTATTTTGAGGCTATGCCCCCTAGTTCTGCTTTCAGCCGCCAGTGGAAACAACCTGCCCGCATCTATCCTATCTATTCCCTTCATAATCTTATATGTTTCTATAAGATCCCCCCTCATCCTTCTAAATTCCAACGAGTACAGTCCCAGTCTACTCAAACTCTCCTCGTAATCCAACCCCTTCAGCTCTGGGATTAACCTAGTGAATCTCCTCTGCACACCCTCCAGTGCCAGTACGTCCTTTCTCAAGTAAGGAGACCAAAACTGAACACAATACTCCAGGTGTGGCCTCACTAACACCTTATACAATTGCAGCACAACCTCCCTAGTCTTAAACTCCATCCCTCTAGCAATGAAGGACAAAATTGCATTTGCCTTCTTAATCACCTGTTGCACCTGAAAACCAACTTTTTGCGACTCATGCACTAGCACACCCAGGTCTCTCTGCACAGCAGCATGTTTTAATATTTTATCATTTAAATAATAATCCCTTTTGCTGTTATTCCTACCAAAATGGATAACCTCACATTTGTCTACATTGTATTCCATCTGCCAGACCCTAGCCCATTCACTTAGCCTATCCAAATCCCTCTGCAGACTTCCAGTATCCTCTGCACTTTTTGCTTTACCACTTATCTTAGTGTCGTCTGCAAACTTGGACACATTGCCCTTGGTCCCCAACTCCAAATCATCAATGTAAATTGTGAACAGTTGTGGGCCCAACACTGATCCCTGAGGGACACCACTAGCTACTGATTGCCAATCAGAGAAACACCCATTAATCCCCACTTTTTGCTTTCTATTAATTAACCAATCCTCTATCCATGCTACTACTTTCCCCTTAATGCCATGCATCTTTATCTTATGCAATGCTGATTGCTGCTGTGGCCGCTTTGGCTGCCCATGTGGGTTCAGGGCCAGCATATGGTCCCAATGTCAGGACTTACCCATGCTGGGAAAATCATATCCATAAGCTTCCTCTGCTGAATGCAGAGTAGTATTTATCATATTTGAATGGAGCTACATCTAATATAAAATATGTAAATTATAGTAATTATACATCACAATACATTTGTGCTACATCGTCTGAAAATGGCAGCTACTCAAAGTTGTTAATGTTTGGAGTGCACTAACAATTTTCGTGTGACTGAGTACTGCTGATAACAACCGTACACTTGTGAGGTTAAGTACTGCCATGTGATTATTCACTGTTTTGTTCATCCCTCTGAGTATTCAGTTATGGAAACAAGTGTGTCCTCATTTCAGGACTTAAGTATCATGTGCAGCATTTGAAAAAAAAAGGAAAAATAATAATTTTTTTATGTTAATCATTTTGCTAAAAAAGGAAATTTAAAATTGTAATTGCGTTGTGCAATTTGGATTACTAATTGCTCTAAATAGGCACCCGAATTGCTTCATATTGTAAGCAGCTTAGTTACAGCTCGAGAGTCATCCTTATATTCTGGAGAAATATTACATTCTGAAAATGTAAATAAGCAGTAAATGAGAAGACAGGAACAAAAGAATGGAAATAATCACAGCAAAAACAAATACAATAATATTCAAATAATTTCTCTGAAGCTAAGTTCAAAATAGGCATGCAGCATACACAATCAATTCTCTTCCCCTACCTTGTGGTTCACTAAGGCAGACTTTTGTTTGTTTCCATAGCAAGTAATTCCTGGAACTGGTCGCTTGTCTATCGCTAGGGGCTGATAGCTTGAGGGTCACCATTCCACATCAAGACTAGCAAATCATGAGTCTCTCCCACTCTTACCACCAGCCAGTGGTGTGTTTGGGAGGATTTGCAGGTTGACACTCACCTGTTTGGCTGCATTATAAATGCACCTCTCTTGGCCAGCAGGTCCCGGGGTGAGACTCGAACCCTGGGCTTCTGGCTCAGAGTCAGGGATGCTACCCACTGACCACAAGACCTCCTACACGTATACATGCACTTTCACAAATCCACATTCAGAAATACTCAAAGGTCTGGATTTGCTTATACACACTGACATACATATGGGGTAGGTCATGGCAGTAAGCTATCATAGTAGTTTACCCAATCTCCCACAATAAAGGTCTGCAGCAATGGGAACCCTTGCTTTTCCAAGATTACAATTGATATTTTTGATCGAAATGATGGCAACAGAATGGAAAACTTCCAGGAGTTTCATACCCACATACTCACTGTAAAATAAACATACAACTGATTTTTACAAAAATTCTCCTGATCAATTGCTGTGATTTAGTGCAAGGTCCGCAAAGAAATAATTTGAACTGCATTTACGCTAAAGCTATGGTAGGTGATCAGCAATATTCCCATGGAAATTCAACCTATAGGATATTTTAACTGAAGACTACAAACAAAGATCTGGGGCTGGATTCTCCGATTTTGAGACTAAGTGCTGACGCCGGCGTGGGAACAGTCGTGTTTAACAACAGCAAAAACAGCGGAACAACTGCACCGATTCAGCAACTCTGAATGGGTTACCACCATCACCACTTGGCACGTAATCGGTTCCATGCGAAACGGTGCCGGATTCGCTAGGTCAGTGATTGCCGCACATGAGACTCATACGTTGCAGCTGCACTTAAACGATCCATCCACCCATACACACCGTCCCTGTCAACAAGATGGATGGAAGGAGGGCAACGCCACAGTTCAGGGACGCTGAGCTGGGCACCCTCCTGGACGCCGTGGATGAGAGATGGATGACCCTGTACCCCGGCCCAGGAGGAAGGCCATCAGACCCTGCCCTTGGCCGTGCCTGGACGCAGGTGGCAGACGCGGTCAGCGCCGTTGGCTATGTGGTCCGGACTGGCATCCAGTGCAGGAAGAAACTGCACAACCTCCTCAGGGTGGCCAGGGTGAGTAGGCCCGTGGCACCAACTTCCCTCCCCCCACACACATGTAACCCCCCGCCCCCCCCGGCCCCGGGGACGGCCGAACCCTCCGCCCTGGCCACTGATGACATCATCTACCCAACCCCTGGACTGTATGCGTCGGAATGTCTAATAGTGTTGTTATTTATGTTTGTCCCGCCCTAGGAGAAGTCTGCGCACAACCACTGGGAGCAGGAAAAGACCGGAGGGGGACCACCAGACCTGCGGCCCCTCAACATGCCAGAGTAGTGGGCAGTGGAAGTGGTCGGCGGCCTGGAGGAAAGGGAGATCGCCGACACGGAGGTCGGCAGTGGGCAAGCAAATTAGATCCTGCGTGGTTGTAAATCCCCACGACACAGTTGTGGTCAACCCTCCCATGCCCACTCCCCTCACCCCCCACACCCCACACCTCCCTCACCCCTCCACACTCACCACCCCCCCACTACCCCCCTCATCCCACCCCCCTCACGCCCTACCCTTCACCCCCTAACCCCCCTCAACAACCCCCCCCCATACTGTTGACTAATCATACATGTCATCATGTGTCTACAGAACCTGCCGGAGACGGGGCCGGTCCATTCGGAGACTCCCGCCCCCAGCCAGTGCCATTTCTCTCCAGGCAGCCGAGCACCGATGGGGAGAGCAGCCAGAACACCAGCCCTCTGCCGAGACCCAGGAGACCCCGGAGTACAGTCAGAGGAAGACACTGACTATCTGTCTCAGCTGTCTCCAAGACCCTCCACCATCTCAGAGATTATCACCTCGGTTGGGCACACTAGTGAAGAGGCTCCTGGGACACTATCTGGTGCGCATGTGGATGTAGGAGCAGCCGAGTGGCCAGACGGTCGGAGGGCAGGCTGGCCCCAGGAACCAGCTGCTGCCCAGATGGGTCCCGGGCTCCTGGAACATCCAGTCCCACCCACAACGGAGATGCAGTCAGAGACCCAGGGACTACAGGAGGGGATGACGGCCGGCTCCCAGCACCTGAAGGCGCAGGTGGAGGAGTCCATCCGCATGCAGGAGCAGGGGGTGGCACCAGTCGTGCGTGCCACCCAGGCTGACACAGCACGGGTGGTGTCTGCGGTGGAGGCCATGGGGGCGACGGTGTCGGATATGGGTCAGCGTGTGCAAGGCCTGGGGCATTCTGTGCAGACGGGGGCCGAGGCCCAGGAGAGGGCTGCCCTCTCTCAGGCAGCCATGTGCCAGAGCCAGCTGAAGATTGCAGCAGCGCTCCTAAGCATGGCCCAGTTACAGCAGGCCATGGTTGAGAAAAAAACGGGGTAGAGAGAAAGCAGGGAATTATAGACCAGTAAGTCTAACATCGGCAGTGGGGAAAATTCTTGAATCCATTATCAAGGATTTTATAGTGGAACATTTAGAAACAGTGGCAGAGTCAGCATGGATTTATGAAGGGAAAATCATGGCTTGACAAATCTGTTGGAATTCTTTGAAGATGTAACCAGTACAGTTGACAAGGGGGAGTCAGTCGATGTAGTATATTTGGATTTTCAGAAGACGTTTGACAAAGTCCTGCACAAGAGATTGTTGTGCAAAATTAAAGCGTTTGGGATTGGGGGAAGCGTATTGAGGTGGATAGAAAACTGGTTTGCAGAGAGGAAACAAAGAGTAGTAATTAATGGGTCCTTTTCAAATTGGCAGGCAGTAACCAGTGGGAAACCACAGGGGGATCGGTGCTGGGACCCCAGCTATTCACAATATATATTAATGATTTGGATGAGGGTACAAAATGTAACATATTAAAGTTTGCAGATGATATCAAATTAGGTGGGAGGGTGAATTGCGATGAGGAAGCAGGGATCCTCCAGCATGATCTGGACAGGTTGGGTGAGTGGGCAAATCAATGGCAGATGCAATATAATTTGGATAAGTGTGAGGTTATTCACTTTGGAAGCAAAAACAGGAAGGCAGATTACTACCTGAATGGTTGTAAATTGGGAGAGGGGAGTGTGCAGCGGGACCTGGGTGTCCTTGTGCATCAGTCACTGAAGGTAAGCATGCAGGTGCAGCAGGAGGTAAAGAAGGCTAATGGTATGTTGGCCTTCATTGCGAGAGGTTTCAAGTACAAAAGCAGGGATGTGTTGCTGCAATTATACAGGGCCTTGGTGAGGCCACACCGAGAATACTGTGTGCAGTTTTTATCTCCTTTTCTGAGGAAGGATGTTCTTGCTCTCCAGGGAATGCAGACTGATTCCAGGGATGGTGGGACTGTCATATGAGGAGAGATTGACGAGGTTAAGATTGTTCTCGCTGGAGTTCAGAAGAATGAGGGGTGGGATCTCATAGACACTTATAAAAGTGTCGGGGCTGGTTTAGCACAGTGGGCTAAACAGCTGGCTTGTAATGCAGAACAATGCCAGCAGCGCGGGTTCAATTCCCGTACCAGCCTCCCTGAACAGGCACCGGAATGTGGCAGACTAGGGCTTCTCACAGGAACTTCATTGAAGCCTACTTGTGACAATAAGCGATTATTATTGTTATTATTAAAATTCTAACAGGAGTAGAACGGTAGATGCAGGGAAGATGTTACAAGTGATGGGTGTGTCTAGAACCAGGGGTCACAGTCTGAGGGTTCAGGGTAAACCATTTCGGACAGAGATGAGGAGACATTTCTTCACCCAAAGAGTGGTGAGCCTGTGGAATTCATTACCAGAGGAAGTATTTGTTGCTAAAACAGTGAATATGTTCAAGAGGCGGCTAGATATAGCATTTGGGGAGAATAGGATCAAAGGCTAGGGGGCGAAAGCAGCATTAGGTTATTGGATTGGATGATCAGCCATGAACAATAAATGGCAGAGCAGGCTCGAAGGGCTCGAAAGGCACGAAGGGCCAAAAGGCCTACTCCTACCTTGTATGTATCTATGTATCTATGTAGGGCGTTGGTAGCATAGCCCAGGAGCTGGCCGGCGTGCCGCAGACGCAGAAGGAGGTGGCCCACACCAGAGTACGCGGCCCACACCCAGAGGGATGCGGCTCAGTCACTGGCTGATGTGGCATGGACCCTCAGGATGGCGGCACAGTCCCAGATGAAGATAGGCCACTCTCTGTGCTCCATGGTCACGACCGTGCAGACCGTGGTCAAGACCAGAGCGGGCCCACAGGACTGGCAGCGTCAGATGGTGGGGGGGGGGGCCTCAGGGGGTGGTCGCCCTCGCACCCCCATCCCATGGAGTAGCCTGGGGCCATCGGGCACCCCGAGGAGGAGGAGGTGCTGGGGCCCATGTCGGTGACTCCCGCAGGGGAGGTGCCGGAACACCGCAGCACCTCGGAACTTGCCCCTCCTGTCCCTGGTGCATCTGGTGGACAGCGGGCAGAAATGGGCGGCACCACACACCCTAAGATGCCTGAGCAGCAGCCGAGCCCATCAGGCCGGGTTTCCCCAGGAGACATGCTCTATCTGCAACCCGCTCCTCTGTTGCAGCCTCCACTTCCTCTCTGAGCGGCCTCCGCTCATGCAGCCACAGTGCATCTGGCAGAGCTGCGGCCATCGCCACGGCGACCAGCATCGCCATTGTCTGCAGGAGGCGAAAGGCCAGCGTGTTAGCATGGCACATATCCCGTGCCCATCTAGGTACCATGGGCTACATGGTGGCTCGGTTGGCACTGCAGGTCCCACCCACGCATGTCTGCCCCCCCCCCCACTACCGCACTGCGGCCCTGTCGGTGCCCCCGGTCCTGGCGTCGGTCCCTGCTGCCAGCGACACCATTGGCTGGCACTGCCCTCACTGGGGGCTGCCATGGGTGTGGCCCTGATTGGTCCCCCGGTGGGTGGATGCCAGTTGGGCGGGATGTTCGGCGGGATGGGGTGCGGGGGTGGCGCACTGTGGTGTCACTGTGTATAATCAAGGGCCGGGGTGGGTGGTCAGCAAAATGGCCGCTGTAATGGAGGTCAGTGCCTGGGCACCGCCCCAGTCTTGTGGGGGGACTCCCCGGCTGCTCAGCCCGTCTACCCCCTTCCCCCTCTCCTCCCCCAGCCCTGGCAGGGGCTCCCACCACAGCCAGCCCGCAGTCACGCCATGCGATTTCCTACCTTCTCTCTCTCACTCAGCAGCCAGGACACCAGCGTCACAAATTTTATAACCACAAGTGAACCACGCCTTCGGGTGCTCGGCCCATTGGAGGCGGTGAATCGCGGAGGCCCTGGAGCATCGGGCGTCAGGCCCGTTAATGATATGCCTACTGTACTTGCAGCCAGCGCAGCGAGCACCGCATTTATGCCATTTTGGGGGTGCTGGAGCATCGCGATTTGGCTTCAAACCAGTGTCCACCATGATTTCTATGTCAGACGCTCTTCTCCGCTGAATCGCGTTTCATGGTTTTGGCATCGGCAAACGGAGAATCCAGCCCCCGATAATCTGTTGGCAAAACGGAGAATACTGATGACAGAGAATTCAACCGATAGTCTTCCAAATGGAGAATTCCGGTTCTGGGGCGAAATTCTCCGGAAACGGCGCGATGTCCGCCGACTGGTGCCCAAAACGGCGCAAATCAGACGGGCATCGCGCCGCCCCAAAGGTGCGGAATGCTCCGCATCTTTGGGGGCCGAGCCCCAACATTGAGGGGCTAGGACGGCGCCGGACGAATTTCCGCCCCGCCAGCTGGCGGAAAAGGCCTTTGGTGCCCCGCCAGCTGGCGCGGAAATGACATCTCCGGGCGGCGCATGCGCGGGAGCGTCAGCGGCCGCTGACAGCTTCCCACGCATGCGCAGTGGAGGGAGTCTCTTCTTCCTCCGCCATGGTGGAGACCGTGGCGGAGGCGGAAGGGAAAAAGTGCCCCCACGGCACAGGCCCGCCCGCTGATCGGTGGGCCCCGATCGCGGGCCAGGCCACCGTGGGGGCACCCCCCGGGGCCAGATCGCCCCGCGCTCCCCCCCAGTGCCCCGGAGACCGCCCGCGCCGCCTTGTCCCGCCGGTAAGGTAGGTGGTTTAATTTACGCCGGCGGGACAGGCATTTTAGCGGCGGGACTTCGGCCCATCCGTGCCGGAGAAACGAGGGGGGGTCACGCCAACCGGCGCGGCCCGATTCCCGCCCCCGCCGAATCTCTGGTGCCGGAGACTTCTGCAACCGGCGGTGGCGGGATTCATGCCAGCCCCCGGCGATTCTCCGACCCGGCAGGGGGTCAGAGAATCTCGCCCCTGATCTTTGGGGTGGTATCACCTCATTTTGCCAGACAGGGATCTGAAAATCCTTTTCTCAAGTCATCCGAAATGCCTGGGCTTGTCTTCTCACCTGTAAAGATCTGCATCCATAAAATGCCCGCCTTTGTCAAGCTACATTGGTGTCTCATGTCCCTAATGATTGATTTTAATGTTCCAGTCAAATCATAAAAGGTCTCCATAACTTCATTTCCTCCAGGAATAATGACTCGTGTTCCCCCCTTCATTTTCCTTAACCTCTCTGCTTCCATCGGTGGCTAGTCCATCAGCGACCTTGCTCCAAATTGTGGAACGTCCTCCTGCAATATCACTACATTGCCGCTTCCCATTCTTCCTCTAAAAATATGGTGGCCCTATTCTTTATTCATGCTTTTGCCGCCTTCTAAACCTGCCCACTATATTTGTCCCTGTTTGGTGCCCACATGCTATCCACTACTCTGTAACATACTTTGAAATTACTGTTTATAAGTCATATCTGCTATAGAGATGTATAGGTTTTGTATTGTGGACTATCATGAAGTGGCCACATGAATTTATTTAAATATCATTAAATATGAATTTATTTTATTTTTACTCAGCGCACATTCTGTGATTCGATGTTATTATTGCGCCAACGATGGCATCAGTGCGTAGATTTTCATTCCTATTCTGGTCCAAAGATATCCATTATTTCAGCAGAATTATGATGTACTTTCAATTAAGTTCCAGTACTTAGCAAAGGATCAATGTAAATCAAAGTAATAAATAGGTACATATATTTATGTCATCATCATGTTTTCCCACTGGTATTATTGCTGGTGTGCTGATTTAAATTAGACACAATTACTCTTTAGAATGAAGATTACATATTAGTCAAAGTTGCAACATTGAATTTGGGTTGGCCACAAAAGGTTTGTTCCATGCTGGTGGGAATAAAACTTTAATAAGTACTTCAAATTATTTGAGTGGAATCATAAGTGTTCTCAGCATTAAATAATGCTGGTTTAATGCAACTGTTTGTTCTAATTCAAAGAGAAATTAATCTAGCAGAAAATCTCCAGAGTTATTAAAATAAGTTATGGCAAGGAACTAGATGTTTTTTCATTAAAGTTAACAGAAATACGCTTGTACTATTTAGTCGACAAGTAGATTCTCTATTCTTGTATCGAATCCATGTGGAATTTTCATCAGAATGTAAGTGACAGACCGCTTATGGCAATCTTCTATATTCCTCAAATATGCTACTTTGATAGATGTGCTGACAATTAGGTGAAATAATTCAGAATTTCCATTTCCACTACACTGGAACACACGTTGAGTGCATGGCCTCTCTGGTTTATTTTCATTTCCAGTTCACTTTTTTTCCTAAAAATGCCTCATCAAACCATTGAAGGAATTCAAGTGTGCATTTCCATGCATTAATGAAAACCACATGCATGACTAGTACTTCATTTGAGAATGGATATGGTCCATAATTCTACTTCAACAATTACTGTGCACTCAAATACATCCGTTATAATTTTTACTGAACTGCCCTGAAGTATTACATGCAAAAAAACCATAAAATCTCATAATAAATCTATTTTCAGCATATATAATGGAATGCGCAATTAAATTATTTGCCACAAGCAAAAGAGTGTCCCTCTAATTGACCATGGTTATAACTGTACCTTATCATGTAAAACATCTCACACAAGAGGTGTAAAATTCTGTCATTCTACTGCTTTGTATCTCAGTCCTATTTATATTCAATTTAAAGGATGTACAACGATACAAATTTAAGTTTGCAGAACAGAAAATAAAGACATTTTAACTTGCAAGAAACCTTGGGATATAACAGAGAGGTCAAGATAATAGAACAAGGATTTCTCAATCTTTTAAGGCAAACGAATACCCTTTATTAAAAAAACTGCTGATACTCTCTTTCCTGTACAATGCACTTGCACAATGCAAAGTGTAAAAATAGCAGCTATTTTCAGATTGAATATAGGCTTGATTATTTAAAAAAATTACATGCAGAGCAGTTCTTACTATCTGGTGAGGAAAAATACAAAGAAATGCAGATATATTGAATGCTGTAGGTTATTGGTGGGAGCTAAAATGCATGCCAGGGGATTTCTTTATAATTTGGTGTAGCTAATTGGAGTAAAGTCTTTGGATTAGTTTTCTGTTTTATAAACATTTGCCACCTTCAAAGTTTACTTTGTAATTCTGAGAATATAACAGAGATATGTAAAAACAGAAATATTGATGGTATCGATAGTTGATCTTGTTTGTTGGTGGGTGATTGTAGACAGGGTGAGGAGAAATATCTTAAATTTTAGATGAGAGTAGGAAAGAGGCGATTTGAGTTGTTGTGTTATTTGTTGGACCGTGGGGAATTAGTGCCAGTCTTTCATTCAAACAAATCTTAATTTGTTGCTGCATGGTTAGGTGTCACAGTGGAAGTTATTTTTCCTGCAGCAATATTTCCTCTTTTGATATGTGGTTCAGGGTTAGAGAATGATCTGATCTTCCGTCTGATAGGCAAATCTTCAATTTTGGGCTTTTGATTGGCTGAAGCAAATGGCCTTTGCAGATTCTTTGCAAGTTTTTCCAACTTCAGGAAAGGGCGATGAGAACCAGGAAGATAAATAAGACAGTGAAAATACCTTTAACTTTGGTCTTTATAAGAGAAAAAAAGGGTTAGGTTAGGTTGTTTGGATAGAAAAAAGCAAATCTAATCCTGAATTTTAGAAATAAACAGAATGGAAGACAAACAATAATACATAATTAATTTTTCAAATAACTATTTATTTTTTGAAGTGGATGGTTTATATAACAGTAATATTACCAGAATGTAAGCACCTGCCCTGATGCCAGGATATTTGAGCTTGGAACTTTAAAAAAACCTGACCATTGATATTGCCATTTACTTCGGCTAGCCTGCGGTCTAAGAATTCATTCTTTAAATATTAAAGAATAGAATTTGCGTACGGGGTTTCATGTGTTGGGTGTTCTGGATCACATACAGGTCACCAACACTTGAAGTAGTGCAACAATATTTTATTAAAAGGTTAACCCCATACTTGAACTGTGGGTAAATATGATACTAGCTTTAACTAAAGACCTTTGCCTTGTCCTAACCAGTTGATGCACTCAGCACATGGTGAATGTCTGTGTTGCAGGCTGTGAGCTCTGTGCTCCTAGCTAGCTGCTACTCGAATGAGCTGGAACTCTGATGTTCCCTGTCTTTATAGTGCGTGTGCTCTCACTGGTGATTGGCTGCGGTTTTGTGTATGTTGATTGGTCCCACTGTGTGTCCATCAGTGTGTGTCTGCACCATGATATACTGGTGTATATTATGACATCCCCCTTTTATACAAAAAAATGTGCCTGCGTGACAATAAATAGTGTGTGGTGAATGTTCCTGACCAGGGGCGTCATTCTCCGGCCCCCCAGCGGGTCGGAGAATGGCCGTTGGCCGCCGTGAATCCCGCCCCCGCCAGTTGCCGAAGTCTCCGGTACCGGATATTCGGCGGGGGCGGGAATCGGGCCGCGCCGGTTGGCGGGCCCCTCCGCTCGAGTCTCCGGCCCGGATGGGCCGAAGTCCCGCTGAGAAATTACCTGTTCCGCCGGGGTCAATTAAAGTAGGTATTTACCGGCGGGACAAAGCGGCGTGGGCGGGCTCCGGGGTCCTGGGGGGGGGAGCGGGGCGATCTGACCCCGGGGGGTGCCCCCACGGTGGCCTGGCCCACGATCGGGGCCCACCGATCCGCGGGCGGGCCTGTGCCGTGGGGGCACTCTTTCCCTTCCGCCTCCGCAACGGCCTCCACCATGGCGGAGGCGGAAGAGACTCTCCCCACTGTGCATGCGCGGGAAACTGTCAGCGGCCGCTGACACTCCCGCGCATGCGCCGGCTGGGGATGTCATTTCCGCGCCAGCTGGCGGGGCAACAAACGCCGTTTCCCCCAGCTGGCGGGGCGGAAATCCCTCCGGCGCCGGCCTAGCCCCTCAATGTTGGGGCTCGGCCCCCAAAGATGCGGAGCATTCCGCACCTTTGGGGCGGCGCGATGCCCGTCTGATTGGCACCGTTTTGGGCGCCAGTCGGCGGACATCGCGCCGTTGGGGGAGAATTTCATCCTATGTGTGTGTGAAATATTTACAGGACTATGTACATAAAACTAATCTATTTCCATGGGAAGGTGCCTGGTGCAGAAAAAAACAGTGTGTCACAAAAATAACGAGATGAACACTATATACAAACCACTTGAACGATTAAACAGAAGAACAGAACAGACCAGAGAGTCCATTAGTACAAAGTTCACAAATTAAGTCTCTGAGGTGGGCGACAAATTCTGGTTGACTGCCTCAAGGGTGGGTCAGGAGCCACCAGCTGAGGAGCGGGCTGGACTGCGTCAGAGTGAGGAGGATGCAGAGTAACCAGAATCTCTGCATAGTCCAGGTCAGGGACAGCAGGAGGGCGTGGCACTGGCGGAGGATCACGTAGCGAGCACGGAACGAGACGAAGGGCACGCTGATTACGGCGTAGAATGGAACCATGCAGTAGACGAACCAGGAACGAGCGGGGAGCCACCTGCCGAAGAACCACAGCAGTTGCAGACCAGCCACCATCCGGAAGGTGGATGCGGACGTTGTCACCTAGAGCCAGAGCAGGGAGATCAGCTGCACGGGCGTCATGAGCCGCCTTGTGCTGTGCACGAGACAGTTGCATTCGTTGAAGGACCAGAACGTGGTCGAGGTCTGGGACGTGAATGGATGGAACCGTCGTCCTCAGGGTGCGACCCATGAGCAGCTGGGCTGGCGACAGGCCAGTGGACAGTGGGGCCGAGCGATAGGCCAGCAGGGCGAGGTAGAAGTCGGATCCCGCATCGGCAGCCTTGCAGAGGAGCCTTTTGACTATGTGGACGCCCTTCTCTGCTTTGCCGTTGGACTGGGGGTACAGGGGACTGGATGTCACATGCACAAAGTTGTACCTCCTGGCAAAGTTGGACCATTCCTGGCTTGCGAAGCAGGGGCCATTGTCCGACATCACAGTGAGTGGGATGCCGTGGCGAGCAAAGGTGTCCTTGCAGGCACGGATGACTGCAGACGATGTGATGTCATGCAAACGTACCACCTCCGGGTAGTTTGAAAAGTAGTCTACAATCAGAATATAGTCCCTGCCCAGCGCGTGGAACAGGTCGTTGCCGACCTTGGACCAAGGGGACGTGACCAACTCATGGGGTTGTAGGGTCTCACGTGGTTGGGCCGGCTGGAACCGCTGACAGGTGGGACAGTTGAGCACTGTGTTGGCGATGTCGTCATTGATGCCATGCCAGTACACTGCCTCTCGGGCCCATCGGTGGCACTTCTCCATGCCAAGATGGCCCTTATGTAGCTGATCCAAGATGAGCTGGCGCATGCTGTGCAGGATAACAATGCGGTCCAGCTTCAGGAGGACACCATTGACTACCGCCAGATCGTCTCTGATGTTGTAGAACTGCGGGCATTGTCCCTTGAGCCACCCGTCTGTTAGGTGGCGCATGACACGCTGTAGCAGGGGGTCAGCCGCAGTCTCGCAGCGAATTTGGATGATGCGTTCATCCGTGGCCGGTAGATTGGAGGCCACGAAGGCCACATGGTTGTCAACCTGGCAGACGAATCCCGCTGGGTCACACGGGATGTTGACTGCCCTGGACAGAGCGTCGGCGATGATTAGGTCTTTGCCCGGGGTGTATACGAGTTGAAAGTCGTATCGCCGGAGTTTGAGCAGAATGCGCTGGAGGCGAGGCGTCATGTCGTTCAAGTCTTTTTGTATTATATTGACCAGCGGGCGATGGTCGGTCTCGACGGTGAATTGAGGAAGGCCGTATTCATAATCATGAAATTTGACGACACCGGTCAACAGGCCCAGGCACTCCTTTTCTATCTGCGCGTAGCGCTGTTCCGTGGGGGTTATGGCGCGTGACGCATATGCAATGGGGGCCCATGATGAGGCCTCATCGCGTTGCAGGAGCACTGCCCCAATGCTAGATTTGCTGGCATCGGTCAAAATTTTTATCTCTTTCGCTGGATCAAAAAAGGCCAAGACTGGGGCCGTGGTATGTCTGGTTTTAAGTTCTGTCCATTCGCTCTCATGGGCAGGAAGCCATTGAAAGTCTGTCGTCTTCCTGACCAGGTTCCTGAGAGCTGTGGTATGAGAGGCAAGATTAGGGATGAACCTCCCTAGGAAGTTGACCATGCCCAGAAATCGGAGGACCGCCTTCTTGTCCTCTGGCTTTTTCATGGATGTGATGGCAGCCACCTTGTCCGCATCCGGCCGCACACCCAACTGGGGGATGTGGGGCATCATTCTCCGACCCCCCAGCGGGTCGGAGAATGGCCGTTGGCCGCCGTGAATCCCGCCCCCGCCGGTTGCCGAAGTCTCCGGTACCAGATATTCAGCGGGGGCAGGAATCAGTCCGCGCCTGTTGGCGGGCCCCCCCACTCGATTCTCCGGCCCGGATGGGCCGAAGTCCCGCCAATAAATTGCCTGTCCCGCCGGCGTAAATTCGAGTACCTATTTACCGGCGGGACAAGGCGGCGTGGGCGGGCTCCGGGGTCCTGGGGGGGGACGCGGGGCGATCTGACCCCGGGGGGTGCCCCCACGGTGGCCTGGCCCGCGATCGGGGCCCACCGATCCGCGGGCGGGCCTGTGCCGTGGGGGCACTCTTTCCCTTCCGCCTCCGCAACGGCCTCCACCATGGCGGAGGAGGAAGAGACTCTCCCCACTGCGCATGCGCGGGAAACTGTCAGCGGCCGCTGACGCTCCCGCGCATGCGCCGCCCCGACATGTCATTTCCGCGCCAGCTGGCGGGGCAACAAAGGCCGTTTCCGCCAGCTGGCGGGGCGGAAATACCTCCGGCGCCGGCCTAGCCCCTCAATATTGGGGCTCGGCCCCCAAAGCACCTTTGGGGCGGCACGATGCCCGTCTGATTGGCGCTGTTTTGGGCGCCAGTCGGCGGACATCGCGCCGTTTGGGGAGAATTTCGCCCGTGGTCTCCTAGGAACTTGAGTTCCGTCTGGCCGAAGGAGCATTTGGCTCTGTTGAGGGGTAGGCCCTGCTGCCGTATGCGTTTGAACACGCGCTGGAGGCGACTGATATGCTCCTGCGGGGTGGTGGACCAAATGATTATGTCGTCAACATAGACGCGAACACCTTTAATACCTTCCATCATTTGTTCCATGATTCTGGGGAATACTTCTGACACTGATATGATCCCAAACGGCATTCTGTTGTAACAATATCTGCCAAAAGGGGTGTTAAAGGTACACAGTTTCCTGCTGGATCTGTCCAGTTGAATTTGTCAGAATCCTTTCGAGGCGTCAAGTTTGGTGAAGAACTTTGCCCGAGCCATCTCGCATGTGATCTCTTTGCGCTTGGGGATTGGGTAATGTTCCCTCATTATGTTGCGATTCAGATCCTTTGGCTCAATGCAGATTCTGAGCTCGCCGGAAGGCTTCTTTACGCACACCATGGAACTGACCCAGTTGGTTTGTTCCGTAACTCTGAAGATCACTCCTTGGTCCTGGAGGTCCTGCAGCTGCTGCCTGAGGCGGTCCTTGAGGGGTGCTGGGACCCTGCGAGGTGCATGCACCACAGGCGTGGCGTTCTGTTTGAGTAGGATCTTGTAAGTATATGGGAGCGTGTCCATGCCTTCGAAGACGTCGCGGTGCTGATCAATGATGGCGTTGAGTTGCACCCTGAAGTCAGTGTCCTGGAAGGCAGACGTGTCATCAGGAGAGAGAGAGTGAACTCTTTGAACGAGGTTTAGCAATTTGCACGCCTGTGCACCAAGCAGAGAGTCCTTCGAGGAGCCCACGATCTCGAAAGGAAGGATGGCTTTTCGTGACTTGTGCGTCACTTCGAGTTGGCATGAGCCGGTAGCAGGAATGATGTTGCCATTGTAGTCCAATAGCTGGCAGGCCGATGGGAGAATGGTTGGTTTGACACAAAGGCTTTGGAAAGCAGACCACGCCATGAGATTGGCGGAGGCACCAGTGTCCAGGCGGAATCGCATTTGGGACCGGTTGATTGTCAGGGTGGCACACCACTCATCGTCTGGATCGATGCTGTATACCGACAGCGGCTGGTGTCTTTGCTTCGGGGACAGCCTGTTTTTCGTTACGACACCGACTCGAAAAGGCGCCTTCGGGTCCTCGGTGTCACTGCTGTGTAGGAGGTTGGAATCGGACTTGGTGACCGTGGGTTGAATTGCCCGAATATTCCTGTGAGGCTGGCTGAAGCGATATGAATTGGAAGGCCGAGCTGCTCTACAGCAGGCAGCATAGTGGCCAAGCCTTCCACATCGTAGGCATTGTTAAGATTTTGCGGGGCAATGCCGCTTTAAATGGGCGGAGCCACAGTTGCCACACGTCGTCACGTCAGCACGTTCGCTGCGCAACTGCGCATGCGCGGTACGGTCCTGCATGGTGCGCGCCTGCGCATTACATTCCTCCATGTCGCCGTCCCCTCGTTTGGTGCGTAGAAGCGCGGGAGTCCGCTAAAAGCACGCAAAATGGCCACCCTCATCCAGGCTGAGGCTCTGGAGGTGTTCAATCACTTGGACCCATTCTGCCTCATGGGGACCTTGCCGCGCCGTTTCAGCCGCTTGTATATGGGAGCACCGACTGGTGGCATTTTCATGTAGGACACAGGTCTCGATGGCGGTCGCTAGGGTGAGTTGCTTTACTTTGAGGAGTTGCTGACGTAGGGGGTGGAGAAAGTTGGGGTGGCCTTATAAGGTGACTGGGAGACTCTTGGTTAGAACCTGTTCACTTCCTGACTACCCCAATTAAGTCCACTTTAGGGTGTCAACCCACTACCACTGGCATTCTACCAGTACTGGGAAGGGGTGGAGGAGTAAACTCACCACACCAGGTAAACCCTGGCAGGCATGCCTGCAACGTGGTATGGGGAGGGGGCTGCCTCGTGTTTTGGTATCTTGTGCCCAATGGAAGGACATGATGAAAGCAAGGACTACTTCCATGAGATGACCCCCTCTTGACCTTTATACTTACTCCACATTTTTACCTGCCCTCACTGGGGTCTGTCTGACTGGGCCCAGTGAGCCACTCCAATTACCTATGTTCTGAGGCTACTGTGACAATCCTTCTTCTGGGACCTACTGGAGGTGGCACCGATTCTGATATTGAAGAGCTGCCATCCTCTGCTTGGCCAGCAGCTCTCAGAGGCGAGAAATCCATAATTCAGGGCCAGGCCTGATTGGCCTTTAATCATGTTGGGGATCCCAGGAAGGGCCTTGGCCCTTTCCAGCTGATGAACAGGCCAACTGCTGAAACCATTACATTCAGCCCAAATTCTGCTAACTATCTCTCTGCTTCCTGAAACATCTTCCCTACCTTCCTTAGTTTTAAGCAGCAAGGTAAGGGATCAAAATAACTTTTAATTGAAATGATAATATAATTGCAATGGTTTCCCCACACTTCATGAATTCAAATTGAATATAATCCTACAATGCTGTGAAATAAAAATACTTTTTAACTTACTGAGCCACTGTAAATCGATGGTCTGGATGGTATACTGTAACTTGTCTGGGAAAAAACAAGATTTTCTCACAAGAGATCTTTTCAATAAGTATGTCCAAGTGGAGGCTTGTATGAAATACCAAGTAAATTCCGTTCATGACAACTGCATTAATAATTCACTTCTAGACATTTCACTAATCAGTAATATCAGTTTCTTATACACATATACACATTTTCTAGGATATCACATTTGAATTGCTGAAAATGGTACACGTATAATTGTGCACATTATAATAGTAACAATGCATACTTCCTAATTGCAATAGCCTTTGACTTATGTAAAATACTTAACTTGGTTAAGCTCTGGTTAACGCATAATCTCAATGAAAGCACAGTTTTAAATAATATTTGTCACAAGATTCCAAAGACACCTCACCAGAGGTAATGTTATGAATGTAGCAATATAAAGCATCTTAATATTAATGGGAACCAGCTATTATGAGACAGCCCAAACTGCACCTTCAATAAGGCCCAGCTGTTCTTCCCTCATAACATTCAATAATATTGACAACACAAGGGGTGTCAGAAACTGCATATAAAACTGCCAAACACTGTGGGGTAGATTTTAAACTTGTGCCCTAGGGTAAAACCGGTTTACAGATCAGCCATCCATATAGAAACTGCTCAGTTTTAAACTCTGTTGTAATTAATGGAAAGAAAAATCAGGCAGTTTCTACAATGGATTTTGATCACAACGCCAATTTAATGCTATTCTGGAAAGTTAAAAATCTAGCACATGTGATAATTTTCCTTGTAAACCTCATACAAGGAAATCAAAAGAATGCATGGAAATAATTAAAAACATGTCAATAATGGAGCAAAATCATCAAGTTAGAATCTCAGGCAAGTTGTTAGTTTGGTAAAAATGTAAACACCTTCAAGTCCCGGCCCTGGGTCACTGTCCGTGTGGAGTTTGCACATTCTCCCAATGTCTGCGTGGGTTTCACCCCCACAACCCAATGATGTGCAGGGTAGGTGGATTGGCAATGCTAAATTGCCCCTTAATTGGAAAAAATAATAATTGGGTACTCTAAATTTATTTTTTTAAATTAAAAAAAAAAGATTTTTAATTTAAATTTTTTTTTTAAAAATGTAAACATCTGCCAAAGAAGCTCAGTGTTCAAACGTTTCCGACATAAAAATCTCAGAAGTTAACTTGCATGTCAGGGAGCCAACATGAGAACAGATAGAAAGGCCACATTTTTATTTTATCTGGTTGTGGGAGCTGGGCACTGTTGACAAGGCCAGAATGTATTTTCCATTCCTAATTGTGATCGAGAAGGTGGCGGTGATCCACATTCTTGAGCCGATGCCATTCTTGTGATGAAGACGCTCTCACACATTTGTTGGGCCGGATGTTTCAGGATTGTGACACAGCTGTGAGAAAGGACTGGTGATAAAATTCATAGTCACGATGGTGTTTAATTTGGAGAGAAACTTGAAAGATGGTGTCCCCTATGCACCTGCTGCCTATCCTCTTGCAGTTAGTAAAAGTTGCAGGTTTGGAAAGTGTTGTTGAAAAGATTTTGCTGAGTTGCTGCAGTGCACCTTGTATTTGGTGCACACTGCAGCCACGGTGCACCAGGGTGGAGCGAGTGAATGTTTAAGGTGATAGATATCAAATGGACTGCATTGTCACCCTTGTTGGAGATGGTCATTGTTTGACATTTGTTGGGCATGAATGTGACTTGCCACTTAGCAGCCCAAGTTTGAACATTGTCCAGGTCTTGCTGCAATGCAAGCATCATTAGAGGAGTTGTAATCAGCAGCAAACATCCCCACTTCTACCCTTATGATGGAGGGAAGGTCTTTGATTAAGCAGCTGAGATGATTGGGCCTAGGACCCTGAGGGACTCCTTGCAATGACTTTTGCCAGTTGATAGTTTTTCCCTCTTTCCATTGACTTCAGTTTTTCTAGGGCTCCTTGTTGCCACACTCAGTTAATTGTTGCTTTGAGAGAAAGGGAAGTAATTCCCACCTCACCTCTGCAATTCAGTTATTCTTTCCATGTTTGGGCTGAGGTTGTAATGAAGCTGTGGCTGAGTGGTCCTTGCAAAACCCAATCTGTGAATTGGTGAGTAGGTTACTGCTGAGTAACTTCCAATTGGTAGCAACACATTCCATCACTTTGCTGATGGTTGAGAGTAGACTGAAGCGACAGTATTTGGCCAGAAAGGATTTGCCTTGCTTTTTGTGGGTGGGCATAGCTTTGTCAGATAGATGTCAGTGCAGTAGCTATATTCGAAGCATGGCTAATTCTGGATCACAAATCCTCAGCATTACAGCCGGAATTTTATCGGAGCCAATGGCCTTTGCTGTGTCCAGTGCGCTGAACCATTTCTTGATATCTAGTGGAGCAAATAGAATTGACTGATGGTGGGGAATTCAAGAGGAGGCCAACATCCACTCACCACTTGTGACTAAGATGTTTGCAAACACTTCAGCCTAGATTTTGAACTTACGATGTGGGCTCCCCCATGATTAATGATGGGGATGTTCAAGAAGCCTTGCCCTTGCACGGTAGCATTGTGGATAGCACAATTGCTTCACAGCTCCAGGGTCCCAGGTTCGATTCCGGCTTGGGTCACTGTCTGTGCGGAGTTTGCACATCCTCCCCGTGTGTGCGTGGGTTTCCTCCGGGTGCTCCGGTTTCCTCATACAGTCCAAAGATGTGCAGGGTAGGTGGATTGGCCATGATAAATTGCCCTTAGTGTTCAAAATTGCCCTTGGTGTTGTGTGGGGTTACTGGGTTATGGGGATAGGGTGGAAGTGTGGGCTTGGGTAAGGTGCTCTTTCCAAGAGCCGGTGCAGACTCGATGGGCCGAATGGCCTCCTTCTGCACTGTAAATTCTATGATTCTATGATTCTCTCACTTATTTCATTATCCAGTGTAATTTATCACAGGGTATTGGAGTTTTGATCTGGTGTGTGTTTGTGTGTGTCAGTGCTTGGGGGGGGGGGGGGGGTAATGGAGCCTTGCTGCTGACTTTGCATCCTTCCTCGCCTGTGGCCCTTGACCCCCTCATCTACTATCATTTATCTGTGGCCTGGATCTCTCAGAAATCCTGGGCCCCAGGATGCGTAGCACTGCCTTTATGCATAGGTGCCAACCTCTATATTGGCTGCCAACTCTTGGGGTTTTTATTCTTGGGGAATGACTGCTGTTAGGATCCCGAACAAGAACCCAACTATTTTCAATTTATAAAACTGTGAGGAAATATTTCTGCACCACAGGAGTGACAACACTGACCAATAGGCATTGTTTATGTTAAAACAATCTTTAATTTAATCACAGAATTAACCGCAACAAAGGATAGCTTTACAGTCAACAGTTACAACAGTTATTATATGAAAAAAGAAACCTTAACTTACTTCCTAAACCTGCCACTATAGTACAATTAAGCAAAGTAATATATATTAAATACCACTCATGAATAAAGTTAGCAACAAGGGTTTTATTTGCTTTTCCCTGTGCAGAATCTTTGGAGAGAGAACCTTTCAGACCCAAACTGAAACACCTCTGTTTAGATTAGAGTTCTTGGACTTACTGACTCTTCAGACAGTCCTGGCTCCTCCCATTAACTAGATCATCTGTACCCAAAGCACAAGGCATTCTTTTGTCTCTTCTTACAAGATGTCCCTTGACTTGTTTAACCAGCTCCAAATACAACACCTCTCATACATTATCTACACCCTAGGGGTCCTTCAAACTTAAACAATATCCCATTAGCTAGCTATCTGTAAATAAGTAAATGTTTCTCAAGATCTATTACCAGAACATTTTCCATGCAAAACAATGATTATCTCACTTGTATGACACCTTAATCACTGCTCTAGCAGCCATACTGTCTGAATGCATCTTAACACAGGTTTTATTAGCATTACTGCAAAAACTATAAATTCTGAGAATTCTTTACAATCATCACATTGCTGCTCCCTACTTCAGTGGATCTCCCAAAAGAGGCAACGGGATGCTCTCACTGGCTCTCTAGCCAGCAGTGCTACCCCATCATCTCCATAAATGCCACCCCAATGACTGGCATTCCAAACACCCCAGTGGTCCAAAGAGGGTGAATTTATTCTCTGACTAAACATGAATCTGGTCAGCCACGCTTTCTACATTGAACTGAAATCTGGATATAACCTACTAAAGATAAAAATGTCACCAGTAAAGAGAAGAGAAACCCATCTGCTATTCACTGCTGTAGTTTCTCTTTCTTTGTGTGGTAGTCTGTGTAAAAGTATTACGGTACCTAGTAATGCTGGATAATATGTTTCCCATTGGTCAAGCTGTATGGTAGCTCCGCCCTGCAAGGCAGGGTATAAGAGCCTGTGCCGCCCCAGCAACTTTAATTCTGTACCTGAGCTGCTGGTGGAAACATCTGGCTTATTAAAGCCTTCAGTTGGACTACAACCTCGCTTTAGTAGTCATGATCGTGCATCAATTTAATAAGCTAGATTTAAAGAATGGAGCTCCGAATCAAGCCGGAGTGTCTACAACTCAGCCCCCACGCAGTAAACTCGGCGCGGCGACTTTCAAGCACTGGCTGGCGTGCTTCAATGGCTACCTTGGAACGGCAGAAAACACACCCACAGGAGAACAGAAACTGCAGATCCTGCACTCGAGGGTGAGCCCAGACGTCTACACCCTCATCGAGGACACGGACGACTTTGATGTCGCGATGGAGTTGCTAAAAGGACACTACATTTGCCCTGTAAATCAGGTCTACGCCCGGCATCTACTAGCGACGAGGCGACAAATTCCTGGTGATTCACTGGAAGAATTCTACCGTGTGCTCCTGGTGTTGGGGAGAAACTGCAGCTGCCCGCAAGCTTCAGCAAACGACCACACTGAACTGTTGATTCGGGACGCTTTCGTTGCGGGTATGCTGTCCTTTCAAGTCCGCCAGCATTTGCTGGAGAAAGAGACTCTAGGCCTCAAGGAGGCACAGGCCCTTGCTGGCTCCCTGGATGTGGCCTCCCGAAACGCCCGCGCCTACGCCCCCGACTGCGCGGCAGCCCCCTGGGCAGCGTGGAACCCCCCTGCAGCCGACTCCGAGGCATCCCACATCCCCCCACAAGCTTGCGCTGCAAGACGGCCCGGCAACCCCGGGGGGCCCCGCTGCTATTTTGGGGGGCAAGCCAAACACCCCCGACAGCGCTGCCAGACCGTTCGTCCACATGTAAAGGGTGCGGCAAAAAGGGCCATTTTGTGGCGGTATGCCAGGCCCGGGCGGTCGCTGCGGTCTCCGGAAGCGAATGCGGGCCGTCACCACAACCCTCTCCACGGACCCCGTGTGGCCAGCAAGCACCGCCATCTTCCTCCCCCAAGGCCACGTGTGGCCTCTGGACGTCGCCATCTTGTCCCGCTGATGCCATGTGTGATAGATGGGCGCTGCCATTTTGTTCACCCACAGCCGTGTGCGACCAGTGGGCGCCACCATCTTGGATGGACTCCCAGGACCTTGGTGCCGATGATCACACACCGCCGGGCGAGGACACCCAGCTGCTGCCGCGATTAGTCTCGGTGACCCTGGACCAGTCTTGGCCTCGAACACCCTCAACTGCTACAACAACGGTACTAATCAACAGGCACGAGACGTCCTGCTTAATCGACTCTGGGAGCACGGAGAGCTTTACACACCCCAACACGGTAAGGCGCTGTTCTCTCCCCGTCCACCCCGTTAATCAAAAAATCTCCCTGGCCTCCGGTTCCCACTCAGTAGAGATAAAGAGGTTTTGTGTAGATAACCTCACGGTCCAGGGAAGGGAGTTCAAAATTTACCGAATCTACATCCTTCCCAACCTCTGCGCTGCCAGACTCCTAGGGTTAGACTACCTGTGCAACCTCCAAAGTCTAACTTTCAAATTCGGCGGCCCTATACCCCCTCTCACTGTCTGCAACCTCGCTTTAGTAGTCATTGATCGTGCATCACTTTGTTCCTCTATCTCGGCCCATTGTTGCCTGTTGCACTGCTTTCCCCTTCCTGCCAGTTCATGGGTATTGCTGCTGAAGCTGTGAATAGGATCTCAGGAACAAATCAGGAAATTTCTGGAACACTTTGTGAACATTTTACCAACACTCCAGTAACATTTATTCTGGAAATTCTCTGGGGACATAACCTAAAGAGAGCACGTGCTCTCTCATTCCATTTGAACATGTTGGGTGTGATTTTCCCACTGCATTGTGTCCGGTTGTGATACAGGCATGCAGAATGAATCGCAATGAGTCACAGGTTGGCAGTGCTGAGGTGCCTCGGTGCCAGGGTGCCAGGGTGCCCAGATGCCAGGTTCCCATGCCAGATGTCGAGCCTGGGTGCCTTGTCCTTAAGAGATGGGGTGAGGGGGTTGCTCGAGGACCCTGAAAGAGGTACTTTGGGTGCAGTGGGGGTTCAGGAGGCCGTGATGGGGATGTCGATGGGGTTGATAGATTGGGACTGTATTGAAAAATGGTGCGCGTATTCCTCCTATACAGGCGAGCTGAGCTTGTCAGTGCTGGAAATTATGTAAGTGTGGCCTCGGCGGGAGTTCCTCGCTGAGGCCACAAAATCCGGCAAAGGCATTTAAAGGAATAACAGGATCTTTTTCGACGCCTGCAGTGCTGAGAAACACCCCTCTGACCCACCCGAAAATGGGCTTTGAACTTTTTTCATTGAATTCGCCTCAAGTGTGGGTTAGACCAGGGAGAAACTCACCAAGGCCTAACAAATGACTAAGTGCAGGTGAATCCAAGGGCGAAATTCTCCCGAAACGGCGCGATGTCCGCCGACTGGCGCCCAAAGCGGCGCCAATCAGACTGGCATCGCACCGCCCCAAAGGTGCGGAATGCTCCGCATCTTTGGGGCCGAGCCCCAACATTGAGGGGCTAGGCCGACGCCGGAGGAATTTCCGTCCCGCCAGCTGGCGGAAACGGCCTTTGTTGCCCCGCCAGCTGGCGCGGAAATGACATCTCGGAGCGGCGCATGCGCGGGAGCGTCAGCGGCCGCTGACAGTTTCCCTCGCATGCGCAGTGGAGGGAGTCTCTTCCGCCTTCGCCATGGTGGGGACCGTGGCGGAGGCGGAAGGGAAAGAGTGCCCCCACGGCACAGGCCCGCCCGCGGATCTGTGGGCCCCGATCGCGGGCCAGGCCACCGTGGGGGCACCCCCCGGGGCCAGATCGCCCCGCGCCCCCCCAAGACCCCGGAGCCCGCCCACGCCGCCTTGTCCCGCCGTTCAAAAGGTGGTTTAATCCACGCCGGCGGGACAGGCAATTTATTGGCGGGACTTCGGCCCATCCGGGCCGGAGAATCGAGCGGGGGGGCCCACCAACCGGCGCGGCCCGATTCCCGCCCCCGCCGAATATCCGGTACCGGAGACTTCGGCAACCGGCGGGGGCGGGATTTACGGCAGCCCCCGGCGATTCTCCAACCCGGTGGGGGGTCGGAGAATGACGCCCCAAGTCTTTATCTCACCCAAAATGCACACTGTAAACAACCCGCGAATCGCTCCCAAAGTGACAGTTAGGGCGGGATTGTGCGGCCGAGCCCACCTGGCAACCGGAAATTCCTACCAAAGGTCAATGGACCTTTACATGGTCCGCATCCTGTCCGTGGCAATCTTGCGGCGGGCGAGGCAGAAGAATCCAGCTCTTAGAAATTTTTCCGTTAAATTGCGTCTTTAGTCAATTTTTGGATGAATCGAGCCCAGGCCAGGAATTGCCTGGAGAAATGAATAAGTTGGGCAACTTGAACAAGGAATGGGAGGAGGACACAATAGCAAGCAGGGCAGTGCCAGCTGCTGCCATAGATTGGGGCAGGAAGATGTTCATACCATCCTGTGGATAGATACAGCATCTACCCCCCCCCCCCTACCCCCCCCCTACCCCCCCCCCCCCCCCACCCCCCCACCCCCCCTACCCCCCCCCCCCCCCCCCTGCTGGTACTTTCACTGCCACAGTTGGGAACCTCCCTCTTCCAACAATGTGAACAAACCAGAATCCTCCACCCATTCAGTCAGTATTGTACGTTGCTGTGGCAACATGCATTTTTAAATGCACTTTGGGTAGTGATGGTAATCGTTCCAATTTTCTTTCCCGCTCTTACCTTAGATATTTTACAAGTTGATACTCAACCTGGCCACATTATGAACGCAACCTGCATGGCCATCAAATCCTGTGGTGGGCCTTGAATCCGGAACTTCTTGCTCAGAGGTAGGGATACTACCCACTGCACCACGTGCGACACTTCCACAGCCCACACATACTGCTCCACAAAAGTTGTATTTAATCAGCACTTGAGTACAAAACCTGCAGGTGTTTGTTCAGCACCTCCAGGCTTGGTCAAATTATGCTAATCAACACTTAAGGTCAAAATGGTGTTAAATGCAGGCTTTCAAACATGTATGTCTTCAAGGCACTGCAACCATTTTGAGCCTATTTTTATCTTTTGGTCAAAATAATCTCCATTATGTTTGAGTAAATATAATCCGAATTATAATGAATATTTCAGGTTTTTAGTTCTTGCATATTTTAATGTTTTCTTTTTACCTTTCAGCTATTCAGTTCCATTTGATAATTAATAAGGACTAGTAACCTGTAATACAATAGTAATAAAATGAACACAAGGAGATGCTTTTCTTGTTCTTCAATGTTGAAATTAGGTTAACCTAGTTAAGAGTTTAGTATTTGCGACGGATAATGACTGAGCATAGTTCATGTATAAAGCATCGGTAGGCACTTCCAAATGATTTTATATTTTAATAAAAAACACACTCGCATATAACCCACACTTAACCACAAATTAGCCCTTCTCTTTACAAGGCTGTGCAATATTTCAAGAGATTTTCAGGATGCTCCACTTGTTTAGGACAATGTCCTTTTATGTCTGGGGATTGGTTTAAATCTATCCAAAACTGATGAGATTTTTAAAAAATTATCTTTGCTGGTGATAACAGATCCTAAAATGAAGTAAGTTGGACCATTTTATCTGTGGCATAAATATTGCTGAATCCTGTTTGCTCAGGATTTCAGCAGCTTTTTTACTGAGGGTAAGGTGGGCAAATGTGTAGCTTACACAAAAATCCACTTTCAGTTAGTTTCTCTTAACTGATTTAGGTACACCAACAAAGACAACTTGCATTTATATAGCACCTTTAACATAATAAACCATCCCAAAGTGCTTCATGGAAGCATTCTAAAGCAAAACTTTGACACAGAGTCACATAAGGTGATTTAAGGACAGGTGATCAAAAGCCTAGGCAGATGTGGTTTAAGGTTAAAAGTGGAAAGAGGCGGACGTGTGAAGAGGTTTAGGGAGGGATTTCCAGAGATTGGGTCTTGACAGCTGAAGACACTGTCACCAATGGTGATGATTAAAATCTGAGATGCTAGTGGCAGCATGGTGGCGCAGTGGTAGCACTGCAGTCTCACGGTGCCGAGGTCCCAGGTTCGAGCCTGGCTCTGGGTCACTGTCGGTGTGGAGTTTGCACATTCTCCCCGTGTTTGCGTGAGTTTCGCCCCCACAACCCAAAGATGTGCAAGGTGGGTGGATTGAACACACTAAATTGCCCCTTAATTGGAAAAAATGAATTGGGTACCCTAAATGTATTTTTTTTTAAATAAAAAATTCTGAGATGCTGAAGAGGCCAGAACTGGAGGCACACTGATTTCTTGGGACCAGAGAAGATTGCAAAGGGATGGGGTGAGGGAAAGTGGGTGAGTAGAGAAGAGGGGAGGGATGGGCATGTAGGGACTTCCAAACAAAAGTGTGAATTTCAAAATTGTGCCATTATTTGACCACAGGATTACTTGACTGAGCATTGATGTAAGTCAGTGCGCCTAAGGGTAATAATGAATGAACAGGATGTGGAGTAGGTAAGGATACGGGGAACTGAGTTTTGGATGACCTCAATTTTAATGAGATGGGTTAACAGTTTTTTATATATTGAACAAGAACTTGCTAAAAACAAATAATGGCTATCAATATTGCTTATCATTATTAACGTACAAATTGGCCAATGAGTCCAAGAGACATTTCAGGAGTTGAAAATTTCCCCAGTTAGGCTGCTCCATCACTTGTTTCACACAAATAGCATCTTGCCTTTAACCTTCCAGTGATGTTTAGTAATGTTTTGGACCTACACATTAATTGTTCATTAAAATTAACACAAAAATGTGAGACTAATACCGTAGACCATGCCATATAAGTCAACTTTTGAAAAATAACCTTCCAAAAATGGGGCAGATCTTATACACTGAGAACAGAATGTGAACCGCTCGTGTTGGTGTAGATGATAGCCATTTAGGAATATGGAAAAAAAACACTGGCAATTCAAAACAAATCAATGTGACACATTTCATGAAATGAATTCATTCTACAATGATTCCTTTAACTATAATCAAGGCATCTTAAAAACCGTCAAATTTATTGTCTTCGACATCCAACTAATTGTTCATCAAATGAATTGAATTTATTCTGAGTGACTTTGGCAATGGCATCATAATAAGGATTCCACTCTGGATCAGCTTTCGTCTGTTTGGTTTCAGAATCACCCCTCTGCATCTAATTATTTTCCTCTCCATCCATTGAATTGGATATCCTGCATTCTGGTGATAGTTTATGCATCAATATCATCGCACTATTTGGTGATCAAACCGCTCAAAACATCCAGTGAGGCAGCATTCATATTGTCAATCATTCTGAAAGATTTTCCTCCAACACTATTCACCTGTTCTATTAGATACAGACGTTATCCTTGTTGAGGCACACATCCAAAAATTAAATTGCAAACATTTGACTCATGGTACAATATTAATTTGGGCATTATTTCCTTGTAAGCACCTCGTGATCTCATTAGTTATATGGGTTCTGAGCATTTCCCACACTAATCAGCTTCTTTTTTTGCACAGGTCAATAGGATGACTGTTCCACAACTTCACTGCATCCTGATCCAGCTAACCACTGTCATGGACATGCACAAAACCTCCTGCATGTAACTTTATTTTTGGCCTGAGATTACGTTTCAAATACCATAGGCTTTTGGCCTGTTAGCTAAATAGGTTAGTACCACTGAGAATCTTGTATTCTCATGTCCTGTTATTTTCACTTGAACTGTTTTCAATCCTTTGCACCCCACCGTTCAGTTGCCGGACATATTGCAATTCATGCGCATACAACCATTTTGTTGATGTGATAGAACAGATTCTCACTGCTTTGACAAGGTCCCTCATGGAAGACTGGCACAAAAGGTGAAGTCACACGGGATCAGAGGTGAGCTGGCAGGATGGATGCAGAACTGGCTAGGTCATAGAAGGCTGTGAATAGTGGTGTTTCGCAGGGATTAGTGCTGGGACCTTGCTGTTCTTAGCATACATAAATGATTTGGAGGAAATGTAACTGGTCTGATTAGTAAGTTTGCGGATGACTCAAAGATTGGCAGAATTGGAGATAGCGATGAGGACTGTCAGAGGATACAGCAGGATTTAGATCATTTGGAGACTTGGGCGGCGAGATGGCAGATGGAGTTTAGTCCGGACAAATGTGAGGTAATGCATTTTGGAAGGTCTAATAAAGGTAGGGAATATACAGTGAATGGTAGTGCCCTCAAGAGTATTGACAGTCAGAGAGATCTTGGTGTACAGGTCCACAGGTCACTGAAAGGGGTAACACAGGTGGAGAAGGTAGTCAAGAAAGCATACAGCAAGCTTGCCTTCATTGGCTGGGGCATTGAGTATAAAAATTGGCAAGTCATGTTGCTGCTGTATAGAACCTTAGTTAGGCCACACTTGGAGTATAGTGTTCAATTCTGGTCGCCACACTACCAGAAGGATGTAGAGGCTTTAGAGAGGGTGCAGAAGAGATTTACCAGGATGTTGCCTGGTATGGAGGGCATTAGCTATGAGGAGAGGTTGAATAAACTCGGTTTGTTCTCACTGGAACGACGGAGGTTGAGGGGTGACCTGATAGAGGTCTACAAACTTATGAGGGGCATAGTCAGAGTGGATAGTCAGAGACTTTTTCCCAGGGTAGAGGGGTCAATTACTAGGGGGCATAGATTTAAGGTGCGAGGGGCAAGGTTTAGAGGAGATGTGCGTGGTAAGTTTTTTACACAGAGGGTAGTGGGTACCTGGAACTCGCTGCCGGAAGCGGTGGTGGAAGCAGAGACGATAGTGACGTTTAAGGGGCACCTTGACAAATACATGAATAGGATGGGAATAGAGGGATACGGACCCCGGAAGTGTAGAAGATTTTAGTTTAGACATGCAGCATGTCGGCACAGGCTTGGAGGGCTGAAGGGCCTGTTCCTGTGCTGTACTTTTCTTTGTTCTTTGTTCTTTTTTCTTTGCTGTCAGATGACGAATCAGTGAAAATTAGTCATTATGGCATCGAGGTCTTTTGGTCACTTCTGAGCAATCCTGATCTGCTGCTGCAACACTAGACACTTAATTCCATAAAGCAATTGCACCAACTAACTCTTGCTGTGAAATCCTTGCTGGCCCATTTAAATATGTTTGTACTTATGTTGAACATTCTGACAATTTTCGAAAACCAATTCTTATCTGTGCTTCTCAAGATCAGAGCATTGGCTGAACCCTGTTCTGATGGCACCTTTGGTCTTGGACATCTTTTTCAGTGTAGATTCTTTCTTCCATTCTAATACTGGCTTTACACTAACACTAAATTCCCTCACTGCAGCACAGTTGCAGCACGGTAGCACAGTGTGTAGCACTGTTGCCTCACAGCTCCAGGGTCACAGGTTCGATTCTGCACATTCTCCCCGTGTCTGCGGCCGTTTTCTCTGGGTGGTCCGGTTTCCCCCAAAAGTCCTGAATGACGTGCTGTTAGGCACTTTGGACATTCTGAATTCTCCCTCAGTGTACCCGGACAGGCGCTGGAATGTGGCGACTAGGGGCTTTTCACAGTAACTTCATTGCAGTGTTAATGTAAGCCTACTTTTGACAAAGATTATTTTTAAAAATCTTTTTAAAAGAAGTTATTGATGAGCTAGAAAATGTTATGAGCTGGATTCTCCGATTCTCAGGCTATGTCCTAATGTCGGCATGTGAATGGTGGCCTTTTACAACCGAATATTCGGCGCAAAACAGCCACCGATCCTCCGTTTGGCTGGGGCCAGCATGAAAGCAGCGTAGAGCACCCAGCTCTAGCTGCTGATATGGCCCGGAGAATTGCCAGGTCTGTGGCCGTGCAACATGGTGCCCACAACGCGCTTACCCGGCCTGCAAAATAGTGCCCCCCCCCCCCCCCCCCTTTGGCTGGCTCGCGAGCCCTGGACCGCCCCCTAACAGTGCCCCCAGCCCCTGCCAAAATCACCCATGCCCGCGGATCGCACCGCCCCCCCCCCCCCCGACTGTGGCGGTGCTGGACTGAGTACGCAGCCGCCACACCGGGTTCCCAACAGTTAAGACATTGAGAGAACCACGCTGTCGGGAACTCAGACGGTTAGGGGCGGAGCATCGGGGGGTGGGCCTCAGATAACGTCCTGAGGCCGTCGATATGGCACGTGACGTACTCCTGAGTACGCTGCTTTGGAGCATCGCGAAAGTGGCGCCGCCCCCGATTTTGTCAGAAATGAGTACTCTCCGGCCGATCGCCCAATGGGATTTCGACGTCGGTGACTGGCGAATTCCACCCTATGACTTTCAGCTTGAAATCAGCTTCTTACTTCATTCTTTTTGCCAGGGGACCCATTACAGTTTGTCATTTGCCGCACACAGTCTTTTCTGTGTGGGTACATATTGAACTCTCGCATACTTTCTTGGCACATCTCCCTGTAACCCTGCTTGATCCCATATACCAACTTATTAGGTGAGTAAAACATGCAACTCCAAGGTGGAATCACATTTTTCAGCAGAAAAGGGGGGGATTAAAAGTGCAAGTACCCTTTTCGCAATGTAATAGCAAATGACTGCTAATCTCTTTTTTTAACTTGTTTTTATTCAAGATTTTACAGAATTTTTACAAAACCACTCCCAAAAGAAGGAAAGAAAAAAAATAAAAATTAACAACTTAACAAAACACGGTGGGATAACTACAATTTACAAGAGAAATCCATCCACAATCAATACGTTCCCCCCTCCTCCCACCACCCCCCACGCTGCACGTGTCCCGCCATGCCGCCCTGACACCCGCGCGCGATTCTCCCACCCCCCACAAACTGGCGCGGCCAGAATCACGGCTGGCCGCTCGGAGAATCGCCGCTCGCCGTTTCTCCGACCGGATGGGCCGAGCGGCCTTCCCAACACGACGGGTTCCCGCCGGCGCCGTCCACACCTGGTCGCTGCCAGCGGGAACAGCGCGGGAACGCTGGGGGGGGGGCAGCCTGTGGGGGGGGAGGGGAGTTCCTGCACCGGGAGAGGGCCTCAAATGGGGTCTGGCCCGCGATCGGTGCCCACCAATCGGCGGGCCGGCCTCTCTGAAGGAGGATTTCCTTTCCTCCACCGCCCCGCAAGATCCATCCGACATCTTCTTGCGGGGCGGCCTCGGGAAGGACGGTAACCGCGCATGCGCGGGTGACATCATTTACGCGGCGCCGCTTTTACCGGCGCCTAGGCCCAGCGCGAGTAATTGACGCAACGCCGCTCCTAGCCCCCGGGGGCGTGAGAATAGGGGGCTGGGAACGGGCTCCGACGTCGGAGTGAAACACTCCGGTTTTCACTCCGGCGTCGGCACTTCGACTCCCGATGGGAGAATTGCGCCCCTATCCTCCACCCCAAAGAACTTGCTCATTCCTGCCGCTGTCATATGCGCCCGCTGGACCACCTTAAACTGAATCAAGCTAAGCCTGGCACAAGATGAGGAGGAATTGACCCTGCCCAGGGCGTCTGCCCACAGGCCCTCATCCAGCTCCTCACCCAGCTCATCCTCCCACTTGCCCTTCAGTTCCTCCGCCGAGGCCTCCTCCACCTCCTGCAGCTCCTGATACATGTCTGATACCTTTCCGTCTCCTACCCACATGCCCGAGACCACCCTGTCCTGTATCCTGCGGGCAGGTAGCAGCGGAAATTCCACCACCTGCTTCTTCAACAAAGCGCGGACTTGCAAGTACCTAAAGGTATTCCCCGGGGGCAAACTGAATTTCTCTTCCAGCGCCTTCAGGCTAGAGGAAGTTCCATCTATAAACAAGTCCCCCATCCTTTTGATACGCGCTCTGTGCCAGCTTAGAAACCCTCCGTCTATTCTACCTAGGACGAACCTGTAGTTGTTTCATTTTGGGGGTCCAGACTGAGGCCCCTACCTACCCCCTGTGCCTTCTCCACTGACCCCAGATCCTCAGTGTCGCCATCACCACTGGGCTTGTGGTGTACCGTGCCGGCGAGAACGGCAGCGGTGCCGTTATCAGTGCCCCCAAGCTAGTGTCCCTGCAAGACGCCACCTCCAGCCGCTTCCACCTCCCCCCCCACCCCTCACACCCCCCCTCTACCACCCATTTCCGAATCATGGATATGTTCGCTGCCCAATAATAGGACCATCATCTTCACGGACTGCAACCTGCCCGCCAAGGAAAGCGGGAGCATGACCCACCTCTTAAAGTCCCCCTCCATCTGCTCCACAAGCCGAGTTAGGTTGAACTTGTGCAGGGCATCCCAACTCTTAGCCACCCGTATGCCCAAATAGCGAAAGCTCCTCTCCACCATCTTGAGCGGGAGCTCTTCCAGTCTCTTTTCCTGGCCCCTCGCATGGATCGCATAAAGCCCGCTTATCCTGACATTCAACTTTTACCTTGAGAAATCCCCAAAATCTTTTAGGATCTGCATGACCACTCCCATCCCCTCCACCGGATCTGAAATATACAGGAGCAGGTCATCCACGTACAGTGAAACATGATGCCCCTCCCCTCCCTGAACCACCCCCCTCCAGTTGCCAGACATCCTCAGCGCCATGGCCAACGGCTCGATTGCCAGGGCAAACAGCAGGGGGGACAGGGGGCACCCCTGCCTCATTCCTCGATGCAGCCTAAAGTACTCCGACCGCAGTCGGTTCATGGACACACTCGCTACGGAGGCCTGATACAGTAATTTGACCCACCCTATGAATTCCTCGCTAAATCAGTGCTTCGAGAGGTTGATCATGAAGCGCATCACCTCCATACTCCCAGAACGCCTTGATCCACTGCAATTCGCATACCACTGCAACCGGTTCACATCAGACACCATTTCCCTGGCCCTACACTCATCCCTAGAGCATCTCGAAAACAAGGACTCCTACATTAGACTCCTATTTATTGACTACAGCTCCGCCTTCAACACCATAATCCCAGCCAAGCTCATATCAAAGCTCCAAAACCTAGGACTTGGCTCCCCACTCTACAACTGGATCCTCGAATTTCTGACCAACAGACCACAATCAGTAAGAATGAACAACAACACCTCCTCCACAATAGTCCTCAACACCGGGGCCCCGCAAGGCTGCGTACTTAGCCCCCTACTCTACTCCCTGTACACACACGACTGCGTGGCAAAACTTGGTTCCAACTCCATCTACAAGTTTGCTGACGATACGACCATAGTGGGCCGGATCTCGAATAACGATGAGTCCGAATACAGGAGGGAGATAGAGAACCTAGTGGAGTGGTGTAGCGACAACAATCTCTCCCTCAATGCCAGCAAACCTAAAGAGCTGGTCATTGACTTCAGGAAGCAAAGTACTGTACACACCCCTGTCAGCATCAACGGGGCCGAGGTGGAGATGGTAAGCAGTTTCAAATTCCTAGGGGTGCACATCTCCAAAAATCTGTCCTGGTCCACCCACGCCGACACTACCACCAAGAAAGCACAACAGCGCCTATACTTCCTCAGGAAACTAAGGAAATTCGGCATGTCCACATTGACTCTTACCAACTTTTACAGATGCACCATAGAAAGCATCCTATCAGGCTGCATCACAGCCTGGTATGGTAACTGCTCGGCCCAGGACCGCAAGAAACTTCAGAGAGTCGTGAATACCTCCCAGTCCATCACACGAACCTGCCTCCCATCCATTGACTCCATTTACACCTCCCGCTGCCTGGGGAAAGCGGGCAGTATAATCAAAGATCCCTCCCACCCGGCTTACTCACTCTTCCAACTTCTTCCATCGGGCAGGAGATACAGAAGTCTGAGAACACGCACGAACAGACTCAAAAACAGCTTCTTCCCCACTGTCACCAGACTCCTAAATGACCCTCTGATGGACTGTTTTCATTAACACTACACCCTGTATGCTTCACCCGATGCTAGTGCTTTTGTAGTTACATTGTATATGTTGTGTTGCCCTATTATGTATTTTCTTTTATTCCCTTTTCTTCTCATGTACTTAATGATCTGTTGAACTGTTCGCAGAAAAATACGTTTCACTGTACCTTGGTACACGTGACAATAAACAAATCCAATCCAATCCAATCCAATCCAAATCTGCCTTACATTTCCCACAGGTACTCCCACTCCATCAGATCAAAGGATTTTTCCGCATCCATTGCAGCCACCACTTCCGCATCCCCTCCTTCCGATGGCATGATCACATTCAGGATCCTCCGCACATTCGTGTTCAGCTGCCTGCCATTGACAAACCCCGTCTGGTCCTCATTAATCACCCCCGGGACACAGTCCTCAATTCTAGTGGCCAGGATCTTGGCCAACAGTTTGGCGTCTACATTAAGGAGCGATATCGGCCTGTAAGAGCCACATTGCAACGGGTCCTTATCTCGTTTAAGGATGAGCGAAATCAAGGCACGCGTCATTGTCGGGGGAAGGCTTCCCCTTTCCTTAGCCTCGTTGAAGGTTCTCAACAATAGCAGGCTCAACAGCTCTGAGAATTTCCTTTAGAACTCTACAGGATATCCGTCCGGTCCCTGGGCCTTGCTCGACTGCATAGCCTCCAAACCTTTAACCAATTCCTCCAACTCAATCGGGGCCCCTAAACCCTCTACTAGCTCCTCCTCCACCTTCAGAAACCTCAGTTGGTCCAAGAATTGCTTCATCCCTTCCCTCCCCTCCGGGGGTTCTCACTCATACAATTTACCATAGAAATCCTTGAAGACCTCATTGATCCTTTCCGAGCTCAGGACTGTGTTACCCCCCCTGTCCCTAATTCCCCCAATTTCCCTGGCCGCCTCTCTCTTCCATAGTTGGTGTGCCAGCATCCTGCTTGCCTCCTCCCCATACTTGTAACTTCCTCAACTGAGCCTCTGCCTTCCCTGTGGTAAGCAAGTCAAATTCCGCCTGCAGGCTCCGGCGCTCCACTCCCCCCATCTAGTCCATGAACCCCCTCAGGACCTTGGCCGCTGCCGGCCTCTTGCCCGATCTTGACCTCGACCGGTCCAGTGCCGGGTCCAGGACCGTTTTAAAGTCTCCCCCCCCCCAATTACCAGACTGCATGACTCCAGGTCCGGGATTTTATTCAGCATTCGCTAAATAAAATCCACATCATCCCAATTCGGGGCATACACTTTCACGAGCACCACCCGGGCCCCCTGTAGCTTGCCACTCACCATAATATATCTACCCCCTTTATCTGCCACAATACCCCCCGCCTCAAATGCCACCCATTTGCTCACCAAGATTGCGACCCCCCTGGTCTTTGCATCCAGCCCCGAGTGAAAGACCTGCCCCACCCATCCCTTCCTCAGCCTAGTTTGATCAGAGAGCTTCAGATGCGTTTCTTGTAGCATGGCTACATCTGCCTTTAGCCCCTTTAAGTGCGAGAACACACGGGCCCTCTTGACCGGCCCATTCAGGTCCCTCACGTTCAATGTGATCAGCCTGGTCGGAGGGTTGATTACGCCCCCCCCCTGCCGACTAGCCATCCCCTTTTTTAGGCCAGCCACGTGTCCGCTCCTCCTGCACACCTCAGCCCTCCAGCTGGAGGCTCCCCGTCCCGACTCCCCCTTTGACTCCAAAAGTTGCTTCCCCGACAGCCAGCAAAGCAGCATCCCAGCTCTCTCTCTCTTCCCCCCCCCCCCCCCCCCCCCCAACCCAGATGGGAACCAGAGAAGGAAGTTGGAGGTCAGTAAAGAGGCAGCAACTAAAGCCAGTAAGGTACTAGATAATAAACGCAATGTGACTAAGGGGAAGAGTAGACAGGGAAGAGATGATGAATGCAAAGGGACAGGTAGTCTGAGGTGCATTTGTTTTAATGTGAGAAGTGTAGCAGGTAAGGCAGATGAATTTAGGGCTTGGATTACTACCTGGGAATATGACGTTATTGGTATTACGGAGACTTGGTTGAGGGAAGGGCAAGACTGGCAACTAAATATCCCAGGGTATAGATGCTTCAGGAGGGATAGAGAGGGAGGTAAAAGGGGTGAAGGAGTTGCATTACTGGTCAGAGATTATATCACAGCTGTGATTAAGGAGGGCACGATGGAGGATTCGAGCACTGAGGCACTATGGGTAGTGCTAAGAAATAGGAAGGGTGCAGTAACATTGTTGGGACTTTACTACAGGCGTCCCAAAAGCGAGCATGAAGTAGAGGTACAAATATGTAGACAGATTATAGAAAAATGTAGGAGCAATAGGGTGGTGGTGATGGGAGATTTTAACTTCCCCAACATTGAATTGGACTCATGTAGTGTTGGAGGCGTAGATGGAGCAGAATTTGTAAGAAGCATCCAGGAGAGTTTTTTAGAGAAGTATGTAAATCGTCCAACTCGGGAAGGGGCCAGACTGGACCTGGTATTGGGGAATGATCCCGGCCAGGTGGTTGAAGTTTCAGTCAGTGATTACTTTGGGAATAGCGATCACAATTCCGTAAGTTTTAGAATACTCATGGACAAAGACGAGAGTGGTCCTAAAGGAAGTGTGCGAAATTGGGGAAAGACCAAATATAACAAAATTTGGCAGGAGCAAGGGAATGTGGATTGGGAGCAGCTGTTTAAGGGTAAATCCACATTTGAAATGTGGGAGTCTTTTGAGGAAAGGTTGATTAGAGTGCAGGACAGACATGTCCCTGTGAAAATGAGGGATAGAAATAGGAAGATTAGGGAACCATGGATGACGGGTGGAATTATGAGACTAGCTAAGATGAAAAAGGAAGCATACATAAGATCTTGGCGACTTAAAACTGATGAAGCTTTGGAGGGATATCGGGAAAGTAGGACAAATCTCAAACACGCAATAAAGAGGGCTAAAAGGGGTCATGAAATATCTTTGGCTAACATGGTTAAGGAAAATCCCAAAGCCTTTTATTCATATATAAGGAGCAAGAGGGTAACTAGAGAAAGGATTAGCCCACTCAAAGACAAAAGAGGGAATTTATGCATGGAGTCAGAGGAAATGGGTGAGATTCTTAATGAGTACTTTGCATCGCTATTCACCAAGGAGAGGGACATGACAGATGTTGAGGCTAGGGATGGATGTTTAAATACTCTAGGTCAAGTCAGCATAAGGAAGAGGGAGGTTTTGGGTATGCTAAAAGGCATTAAGGTGGACAAGTCCCCAGGTCCGGGTGGGATCTATGCCAGGTTACTGAGGGAAGCGAGGGACAAAATAGCTGGGGCCTTAACAGATATCTTTGCAGCATCCTTGAGCACGGGTGAGGTCCCGGAGGACTGGAGAATTGTTAATGTTGTCCCTTTGTTTAAGAAGGGTAGCAGGGATAATCCAGGGAATTATAGACCTGTGAGCTTGACGTCAGTGGCAGGCAAACTGTTGGAGAAGATACTGAGGGATGGGATCTATTCACATTTGGAAGAAAATAGACTTATCAGTGATAGGCAGCATGGTTTTGTGCAGGGAAGGTCATGTCTTACAAATCTAATAGAATTCTTTGAGAAAGTGACAACGTTAATTGACGAGGGAAGGGCTGTAGATGTCATATACATGGACTTTAGTAAACTTTGATAAAGTTTCCCATGGCAGGTTGATGGAAAAAGTGAAGTCGTATGGGGTTCAGGGTGTACTAGCTAGATGGATAAAGAACTGGCTGGGCAACAGGAGACAGAGAGTAGTGGTGGAAGGGAGTGTCTCAAAATGGAGAAAGGTGACTAGTGGTGTTCCACAGGGATCCGTGCTCGGACTACTGTTGTTTGTGATATACATAAATGATCTGGGCGAAGGTATAGGTGGCCTGATTAGCAAGTTTGCAGATTATACTAAGATTGGTGGAGCTGCAGACAGCGAGGAGGACTGTCAGAGAATACAGCAAAATATAGGTAGATTGGAGAGTTGGGCAGAGAAATGGCAGATGGAGTTCAATCCAGGCAAATGCGAGGTAATGCATTTTGGAAGATCCAATTCAAGAGCGGACTATATGGTCAATGGAAGAGTCCTGGGGAAAATTGATGTACAGAGAGATCTGGGAGTTCAGGTCCATTATACCCTGAAGGTGGCAACGCAGGTTGATAGAGTGGTCAAGAAGGCATACAGCATGCTTGCCTTCATCGGACGGGGTATTGAGTACAAGAGTCGGCAGGTCATGTTACAGTTGTATGGGACTTTGGTCAGGCCACATTTGTAATACTGCGTGCAATTCTGGTTGCCACATTACCAGAAGGATGTGGATGCTTTAGAGAGGGTGCAGAGGAGGTTCACCAGGATGTTGCCTGGTATGGAGGGTGCTAGCTATGAAGAAAGGTTGAGTAGAATAGGATTGTTTTCGTTGGAAAGACGGAGGTTGAGGGGGGACCTCATTGAGGTCTACAAAATTATGAGAGGTATGGACAGGGTGATAGCAACAAGCTTTTTCCAAGAGTGGGGGTGTCAATTACAAGGGGTCACGATTTCAAGGTGAGAGGGGGAAAGTTTAAGGGAGATGTGCGTGGAAGGTTTTTTACGCAGAGGGTGGTGGATGCCTGGAACGCTTTGCCAGCGGAGGTGGTAGAGGCGGGCACGATAGCATCATTTAAGATGCATCTAGACTGATATATGAACGGGCGGGGAACAGAGGGAAGTAGATCCTTGGAAAATAGGCGACAGGTTTAGATAAAGGATCTGGATCGGCGCAGGCTGGGAGGGCCGAAGGGCCTGTTCCTGTGCTGTAATTTTCTTTGTTCTTTGTTCTTTGTACCCCCTCGATCTCCCTCTCCCAAGTCAAGCATCCGCTTAACCCCAATTCCCCCCCTCATTGCTCTCCCGTAAGTCAGCTGACTCATGCTGACCCCGGCCGCTCCCGCCTCTACCTCCAATCCCACTGTTGGCTCCCTCTACGGGCCTCCAACCTCCCCTCCTCCCAACCAAGTGAAGGAGAGAGAGCCCCCCCCTTTATTCCCGTGTGTCAAGAAAGAAAAGCCCAAACAAACAAACAAACTTTGGGTGTTATCCCCAACGATGAACAACTCCCCCCCACCCCGCGAACTGCTCTCGCTGTCCGGCCCGTCCCCACTGCCTGTGACGCAGCTCTATACAAACAGAAAACAGAACCAGAACCTCGAGGGCCCAGAATAAAGGGGCAAAAAAAGAAAACACGTGGGAAACCACCATAACACCGCCCCCTTCAGCCCCCACCGCCCCACCAGGGTGCCCCAACAACATACAGCTGTCCATTAATTCAAGTCCAGCTTCTCGTTCTTAATAAAGGTCCACGCCTCATCCGGCGTATCGAAATAATGGTGCCAGTCTTGGTACGTGACCCACAACTTCGCCGGTTGCAGCAGCCCGAACTTCACCCCTTTGCTGTGGAGGACCGCCTTGGCCCGGTTGAATCCTGCACGCCTCTTAGCCAGCTCTGCACCCCAGTCCTGGTAGATACGGATATCGCAGTTCTCCCACTTACTGCTTCGCTCCTTCTTTGCCCATCGCAGGACACATTCCTTGACGGTGAAGCGGTGGAACGTTACCACCATAGCTCTCGGCGGCTCGTTCGCCTTGGGCTTCCTTGCCAGGACTCTGTGTGCCCCGTCCAGCTCCAGGGGCCGCGGGAAGGCCCCTGCACCCATCAGCGTTCCCAGCATCGTGCTCAGAAACGCACTCGCATCCGACCCCTCCGCGCCTTCAAGGAGACCCAGAATTCGCAGGTTCTGCCTCCTCGACCTATTTTCAAGGTCTTCCAGCTTCTCCTGCCATCGTTTGTGCAGGGTCTTCGTGCGCCTCCACTCTAGCCGCCAGGCCCAAAATCTTATCCTCGTTGTCAGAGGCCTTCTTCTGCACCTCCTTAATCACCGTCCCCTGCACCCTCTGGGTCTCCCCCAGCCTTTCAATAGAAGCGTTCATAGGGGCCAGCATCTCTGCTTTTAACTCAGTGAAGCAGCTTCTAAGAAACTCCTGCTGCTCCCGTGACCACTGGGCCCACGCTGCCTGATCCGTGCCGGCCGCCATCTTGTCTTTTCGCACCCGTTCTCCTCTCTTCTCCAAAGCAGCTTTTTTGATCGCCCCACTCCTGGTCCACTCCAGACAGCGCTGGGGGATCCTCACTGTTTCCTTCCCACACTGGGGATCGTCGTACAAGGGCCAAAAGTCCGTTGTCGGCGGGACCTGCCGACCGTGCGACCTACCCGGGCATAGCCGCAACCGGAAGTCAAATGACTGCTAATCTCACTGGATGAAAAGAAAACCATTTAAATTGTTGAGTCTCATTTCTTTCGGCAGTGAATTGTTGTTGTAGATTTAAAATGCCAAACATTAAAAGGTTTTCTTTTCTTACTTATCCATACTATCTCTTTTTTTGTTTTCCCCCAATCCAGTCCTTCTTTCACTACCTTTATTTCCTTCCTGTTGCTGTAGAAAAAGGTATTAACAGAGGGAAAGAAAGATTAAAAGAGCAAAAATCAGCCAGGAGAAGTAAGGAAAAAGGTATAAAAATTTAAAGTGTTGAATTTTTAAAATTTCCTCAAACAATTTACAACATGAGGAAATTTCCCACTTATAATTGTTCGCTTTCTGTGCAAGAGCAGTTGATTGGCATTCATTTACAATTATAGTGCCGTTAAAAGGGCACATGTGCCTTTAATTACTAGACTTAACTTTCTGTGATAGGCAATTAATGTGCAAATGCAACAACTTCATGAAACGCACAGGGAGATTAAGGGAAAGATGCCGTTACTGTGAAACTAATGCCAGAGCAATGCAAATCAGCCAGCAATTGTAGCAAATTGCATTTCACAGGAATCTCTTCTTTGCTGAAAGTTTCTTGTCAATTTGTCTTTTATTAACAGCATGTATTGTACAGATTTTTTCATTAAAACACCATTCCATGTAAAACTTCTGCAGTCACTGAAAATTTGATCTTAGGTTAACATTTTTTTTAAATTACAATTCGTGGCTTTGTTTTTAAACTTCAACTAGATTTAAAGAACTTAAATTTAGTGGCACAAATGGGGCGGGATTCTCCACTCCCGCGCCGAAGTGGCTGCGCCGTCGTGAACGCCGTTGAGGTTCACGACGGCGCGAAACAGCCCCGGTCCCGACCAATTCAGGCCCTGACAATGGGCCAGGATTGGGGGCGCGTCATCTACATTCGCCAGGCCTTGTTGCCTGCGTAAAGGCGGCGCCGCATAGATGACGCGGCCGGCGCCGCATAACGGGCGTCATCCGCGCATGCGTGGTTGTCGTCCTCTCTAAGTCCGCCCCACAAGAAGATGGCGGACGGATCTTGCGGGAGGAAGGAGGTCCTCCTTCAGAGAGGACGGCCCGATGATCGGTGGGCACCAATCGCGGGCCAACCCACATTTGAGGGGTGCAGGATCCCCCCTCGCCCCCCCCACAGGCTGCCCCCCCAGCGTTCACGCACCGCTCACGACGGCAGCGACCAGGTGTGGATGGCGCCGGGGGGAACCCGCCGTTTTGGCCTGGCCTCTCGGCCCATCCGGGCCTGAGAATAGCGGGGGTGCCGGAGAATCGCCATCTTGGGTGTCTCCGGCAATTCTCCGGCCTGCAGCCCGCGAAACTCGACCGGGCCGTTCCTGCTGCTTGGGAGAATCGCGGGAGGGTGTCGGACCGGCATCCCGGGAATTCTTCCATTCAATTTTGATAACATTACACACATATCGCTCTTTACGTTACAATTCCTTCTTAAACATTTACATTGTCATGTTTCTTTTACGCATTGGTGTGCTAATGACCCAGACCGAGTGGGTTTTAAACTGTTACCCGCCCCTCGGTGTACATTTGCTGGTAAGACCTTACACAGTGGTCTTTCCCCATTGCGCCTTGGTAGCAGCTGCCCCAAGCTTGAGTGCGTTCCTCAGCACGTACAAAGAACAAAGAACAAAGAAATGTACAACACAGGAACAGGCCCTTCGGCCCTCCAAGCCCGTGCCGACTATACTGCCCGACTAAACTACAATCTTCTACACTTCCTGGGTCCGTATCCCTCTATTCCCATCCTATTCATGTATTTGTCAAGATGCCCCTTAAATGTCACTATCGTCCCTGCTTCCACCATCTCCTCCGGTAGCGAGTTCCAGGCACCCACTACCCTCTGTGTAAAAAACTTGCCTCGTACATCTACTCTAAACCTTGCCCCTCTCACCTTAAACCTATGCCCCCTAGTAATTGACCCCTCTACCCCGGGGAAAGCCTCAGACTATCCACTCTGTCTATGCCCCTCATAATTTTGTAGACCTCTATCAGGTCACCCCTCAACCTCCTTCGTTCCAGTGAGAACAAACCGAGTTTATTCAACCGCTCCTCATAGCTAATGCCCTCCATACCAGGCAACATTCTGGTAAATCTCTGCTGCACCCTCTCTAAAGCCTCCACATCCTTCTGGTAGTGTGGCGACCAGAATTGAACACTATACTCCAAGTGTGGCCTAACTAAGGTTCTATACAGCTGCAACATGACTTGCCAATTCTTATACTCAATGCCCCGGCCAATGAAGGCAAGCATGCCGTATGCCTTCTTGACTACCTTCTCCACCTGTGTTGCCCCTTTCAGTTACCTGTGGACCTGTACTCCTAGATCTCTCTGACTTTCAATACTTTTGAGGGTTCTACCATTCACTGTATATCCCCTACCTGCATTAGACCTTCCAAAATGCATTACCTCACATTTGTCCGGATTAAACTCCATCTGCCATCTCTCCGCCCAAGTCTCCAAACAATCTAAATCCTGCTGTACCCTCTGACAGTCCTCATCGCTATCCGCAATTCCACCAACCTTTGTGTCGTCTGCAAACTTACTAATCAGACCAGTTACGTTTTCCTCCAAATCATTTATATATACTACAAACAGCAACGGTCCCAGCACTGATCCCTGTGGAACACCACTGGTCACAGCCCTCCAATTAGAAAAGTATCCTTCCATTGCTACTCTCTGCCTTCTATGGCCTAGCCAGTTCTGTATCCACCTTGCCAGCTCACCCCTGATCCCGTGTGACTTCACCTTTCGTACTAGTCTACCATGAGGGACCTTGTCAAAGGCCTTACTGAAGTCCATATAGACTACATCCACTGCCCTACCAGAATCAATCATCTTTGTGACCTCCTCGAAAAACTCTATCAAGTTAGGGAGACACGACCTCCCCTTCACAAAACCATGCTGCCTCTCACTAATACGTCCATTTGCTTCCAAATGGGAGTGGATCCTGTCTCGAAGAATTTTCTCCAATAATTTCCCGACCACTGAAGTAAGGCTCACCAGCCTGTAGTTCCCTGGATTATCCTTGCTACCCTTCTTAAACAGAGGAACAACATTGGCTATTCTCCAGTCCTCCGGGACATCACCTGAAGACAGTGAGGATCCAAAGATTTCTGTCAAAGCCTCAGCAATTTCCTCTCCAGCCTCCTTCAGTATTCTGGGGTAGATCCCGTCAGGCCCTGGAGACTTATCTACCTTAATATTTTTTAAGACGCCCAACACCTCATCTTTTTGGATCTCAATGTGACCCAGGCTATCTACACACCCTTCTCCAAACTCAACATCAACCAATTCCTTCTCTTTGGTGAATACTGATGCAAAGTATTCATTGAGTACCTCGCCCATTTCCTCTGGCTCCACACATAGATTCCCTTGCCTATCCTTCAGTGGGCCAACCCTTTCCCTGGCTACCCTCTTGCTTTTTATGTACGTGTAAAAAGCCTTGGGATTTTCCTTAACCCTGTTTGCCAATGACTTTTTGTGACCCCTTCTAGCCCTCCTGACTCCTTGCTTAAGTTCCTTCCTACTTTCCTTGTATTCCACACAGGCTTCGTCTGTTCCCAGCGTTTTAGCCCTAACAAATGCCTCCTTTTTCTTTTTGACGAGGCCTACAATATCTCTCATTATCGAAGGTTCCCGAAAATTGCCGTATTTATCCTTCTGCCTCACAGGAACATGCCGGTCCTGAATTCCTTTCAACTGACACTTGAAAGCCTCCCACATGTCAGATGTTGATTTGCCCTCAAACATCCGCCCCCAATCTAGGTTCTTCAGTTCCCGCCTAATATTGTCATAATTAGCCTTCCCCCAATTATCACATTCATCCTAGGACCACTCTTATCCTTGTCCACCAGCACTTTAAAACTTACTGAATTGTGGTCACTGTTCCCGAAATGCTCCCCTACTGAAACTTCTACCACCTGGCAGGGCTCATTCCCCAATACCAGGTCCAGTACCGCCCCCTCCCTAGTTGAACTGTCTACATATTGTTTTAAGAAGCCCTCCTGGATGCTCCTTACAAACTCTGCCCCGTCTAAGCCCCTGGCACTAAGTGAGTCCCAGTCAATATTGGGGAAGTTGAAGTCTCCCATCACCACAACCCTGTTGTTTTTACTCTTTTCCAAAATCTGTCTACCTATCTGCTCCTCTATTTCCCTCTGGCTGTTGGGAGGCCTGTAGTAAACCCCCAACATTGTGACTGCACCCTTCTTATTCCTGATCTCTACCCATGTAGCCTCACTGCCCTCTGAGGTGTCCTCCCATAGTACAGCTGTGATATCCTCCCTAACCAGTAGCGCAACTCCGCCATCCCTTTTACATCCCTCTCTATCCCGCCTGAAACATCTAAATCTTGGAACATTTAGCTGCCAATCCTGCCCTTCCCTCAACCAGGTCTCTGTAATGGCAACAACATCATAGTTCCAAGTACTAATCCAAGCTCTAAGTTCATCTGCCTTACCCGTAATACTTCTTGCATTAAAACATATGAACTTCAGGCCACCAGACCCGCTGTGTTCAGGAACTTCTCCCTGTCTGCTCTGCCTCAGAGCCACACTGTCCCTATTCCCTAGTTCTCCCTCAATGCTCTCACCTTCTGACCTATTGCTCCTGTGCCCACCCCCCTGCCATACTAGTTTAAACCCTCCCATGTGACACCAGCAAACCTCGCGGCCAGGATATTTATGCCTCTCCAGTTTAGATGCAACCCGTCCTTTTTATATAGGTCACATCTGCCCCGGAAGAGCTCCCAGTGGTCCAGATAACGGAAACCCTTCCTCCTACACCAGCTGTTTAGCTGCTCTAGCTTCCTATTTCGACCCTCACTGGCACGTGGCACAGGGAGTAATCCTGAGATTACAACCCTAGAAGTCCTGTCTTTTAACTTTCTGCCTAGCTCCCTGAACTCCTGCTGCAGGACCTCATGCCCCTTCCTGCCTATGTCATTAGTATCAATATGTACAACGACCTCTGCCTTTTTGCCCCCCCCTTCAGGATGCCCTCTACCCGTTCGGAGACATCCTGGACCCTGGCACCAGGGAGGCAGCATACCATCCTGGAGTCTCTTTCACGTCCACAGAAGCGCCTATCTGTGCCCCTGACTATGGAGTCCCCTATTACTATTGCTCTTCTGCGCTTTGACCCTCCCTTCTGAACATCAGAGCCAGCCGTGGTGCCACTGCTCTGGCTGCTGCTGTTTTCCCCTGATAGGCTATCCCCCCCGACAGTATTCAAAGGGGTCTCCCTGTTCGAGAGGGAGAAAACCACAGGGGATTCCTGCACTGACTGCCTGCCCTTTCTGGTGATCACCCATTTCTCTGCCTGCACCTTGGGTGTGACCACATTTCTATAACTGCGATCTATGACGCTTTCCGCCACCTGCATGCTCCTAAGTGCATCCAATTGCTGCTCCAACCGAACCATGCGGTCTGTGAGGAGCTCCAATTGGGTGCACTTTCTGCAGATGAAGCCACCCGGGACGCTGGAAGCCTCCAGGACCTGCCACATCTCACAGTCAGAGCACTGCACCCCTAATTAAAAGTTTCTTTAAAAAAAAAAATTTTTTTAAGTTACTGTCAACTAACTGTTTCCTAGCACTAGATTTCTACTATAAATGTGAAAGCTAAATATAGTACTCTCCGATCTCTGGCTGAGATACCCCTCTAAATTATAATTAAGTAATTATGTTTAATTAGTTACCAATGTTTAATTTTTTTAATTTAGTGTAGATTCCCAACCAGCCACTCAGGTCACAGCTTTTCTGTGATGTCACTTCAGTTCCCCCCCCCCCCCCCCCCTACACACACACAATTTGAAAAGGTAATAAAAGTAAAAATGAGTAAAAATCACTTACTTACCTTCTTACCTTCTGAGGGTCTTAGATGTTCTCAGGTTCTCTCCCTGACAGAGACTGCTCCTCCTCCTCCGAACGGCTCCCGAAACTAGGCCGCAATCTTTTTAAATCTCCGCTCCGACTCGCAGCTCCCGCGCTTTTTAAATCTCCGCTCCGACTCGCAGCTCCCGCTCTTTTTAAATCTCCGTAGTCCTGGACCTTGGAATGTGCCAGTCTGCAACACTCGGTCGAGGACAGCTCTTTGCACTGGAAGATCAGCAAGTTTCGGGCAGACCAAAGAGTGTCTTTCACCGAGTTGATGACCTTCCAGCAGCAGTTGATGTTTGTCTCGGTGTGTGTCCCTGGAAACAGTCCGTAGAGCACAGAGTCCTGTGTTACAGAGTTGCTCGGGATGAACCTTGACAAATACCACTGCATCTCTCTCCAGCCATTCTTTGCAAAGGCATATTCCACAAGGAGGTGGGTGACTGTCTCATTTCCCCCACAGTCACTCCGAGGGCAGCCTAGATCTGTATGTTTCTCTTTCTCTCTGTCCTTAGCTGAATTTTCAGTCACCTGAATGGTCGATGCCCATATGCTCCTAGAGGCACTTCCAGGTGTGCCTGTCATAGTTTAAAGCTGAAGTGTTGCCAGTTACGCCTGAAAAATACACAAGCGTCTTTATTATCCCCTTATAAACGAGAATGCTTTTTTTTTAAACTGGAGATTTTTCTCCAAAAGCTATGCCTTCATCACAGCCTGCACTGCAGTTGACCCCCAGAAATGTCAATTATTGGGGAGGCACACCTAGTCTATTTGTGAGCCAGAGTTTCCCACCAAAAATTGTCAGGTGCAACACTTTTTGCAACGACTGTAGCAGACAACTGTGCTTTCTGGCATGTCAGAACTTTCAATACAACAACTAAAATTTAAAGTGAGACTCCAGAGTCGCTTACTATCGTCTTTTCATCACAGTAGGTTTCTGAAATTTATGCTTGTTGGTATTCATTTCTGTGTAAAGACATGTGTTGAGTAGCAGCAGGGAGTCTGACCTGCAGGCTGTGCATATTGGGAAACTTGCAAGCGCACAGCCCACAATTAGTGGATATATACAGCCAGCAGGCAACTCCCGCTGGCTGCGTATACTTGGAAAAAACAGCTGCATTAATTCGCCATCCAGACATTTAAGAAAGGCTGAGGCCTTCAAATGAAAACACAGATGAAGTGACTCAAAAACGCAAAGTACAATGTTATTGATACATTTGATCGTGTCGTTGTGAAGTATGTACTTTTGTGTCTTTATTAAGTTACAAGTCTTATTTTGGACAGTGGACATTTCAGTTTCCAGGAATTGTGCTGGTTGAAAATAATTGTTTTTGTTAAATAATTTACTGGTTAGCCTTCAGGTTTGGAAAATTTGGTATATAGTTGGTATAGTTATAGAATAGCGATTTTTAGAATTTCTGTCAATGAAAATGTATATTGTCAGAACATAATTCCAGAACTATCATACCATTTTAAATAAATTACCAGTTGATCACCAATTGCCTTGCTTTTAAGAGACCAGGAGATGCAAGGCAAGTAATTAGAATTGGAATTGAATGTGCTTGTTATTTAGCAGCTACATGGGCCCTTGGAGCCCAAAATGGCATCTATAGTTCATTCCCACACTTTTGGGAGAAGCAGCACTTCTTCCTGTATCGGTGGGGGCATTAGCACATGCGCAGTTTAATGCTCCAGGTTTTAAATAGATTATTCATTCACATAATGTGGGCTTCACTGGCTAGGCCAGCATTTGTATTGCCCATCCCTTATTGCCCTTGAGAAGATGATTGTGAGCTGCCTCCTTGAATCGCTGAGATCCATGTGGCATAGATACACCCACAGTGCTCTTAGGGAGGGTATTCCGGGGCAGCACAGTGGCACAAGGTTTAATAAGGTTACAGGGAGAAGGTGGAGGCTTAAGTGTTGGTGCAGACTCCATGGGCCGAATGGCCTCCTTTTGTACTGTAAGGATTCTATGAGGATCTTGACCTTCACTTAACCTCACACCTAAACACAAGTTCAGCAGCAGGAAGGACTCCCACAAGTGCTATTTATATAGAGAATCAACTTCTTACAGGCTGGTTAATTTCTTATGGCTGATGCTAGTATTCTACAAGTGTTTGGTACTTTCTGGCGTTCTTCCAAGTTGCAAATGTCTAAGATGTGATGTGTGATAGGTGCTGAAGGAGGTTTTGCTGACTTCAGGGCTTCTACACAAGCCAGTTGCTCCCAGACATGGGTACATTGGTAGCTATTCCCCTTGGGATGCGGCATGACTTGGAGAATAGAATGTAAGTACATAAAAAATAGGAGTGGGTCCAGACCATTTAGATGTTTGAGCCTGCTCCTCCATTCAGCAAGGTCATGGCTGACCTTCTACCGCAATGCAAACTTCCTACTCTATCCCCAAATCTTTTAATTCTCTTAGTACTCAAAAAAACCCTGCCTTGAAAATGCTCAATGATCGAGCATCCACAGCCCTTGAGAGTGGTGAATTTCAAAGATTCACAACCCCTGAAGGAATTTCTCCTCACTCATTCCTAAATAGCCAACCCCCCATTTCCCTTTCTAATTGCTTGCTGTACCTGAATGTTAATGTTCTGTGATTTTTCTGAATGAACAGAGGCCACACAGTGCCGGACAAGATTCAGGTGAAGGAAAGAGCTGGAGAAAGACCTCAGCAAGATGTTCAGGAAGCAATTCTCCTGAACATCAGCAGAGACCAATATGTGAGACAATGGCACTTCGGTAAAAATCTGAAATCTCCATCTGCACAGTAAATTGCATTCTTATTGGTTTTGAAGGTGACCGTAGCAATTAACTTTCATCCAACTCAATCCTTCCAGGAAGGAGCTGGACATATTTGCAACATCACGCAGTTTGCTGTTCATTGTTGCATAAGGAAATCACAGAGACCCTCTGTTCAAAGAGAGCTGACTACATCTCATTCCACCTTGTAAGAGAGAGGAAGGCAGAGCTAACCTGTGGTTTTTCCATAATGCTGGGTGCCATAGACGGCATGCATGTCAGCTCTGTGGGTGACACATATAGACTGATTGGGTCAACTCTGCTCTATACTGGAACTGAAAAGGATTCCATCCCTCAACATCCAGCTGGCATGAAACCACGTGTAATGATGCATGCAAATCAATGCCCCGTGTCTTGGCAACAGCCGTGATACCTTCATTATGCGGCAGTTGGCTTTTTGAGTTACCATGGCAAACCAAAGGGTAGCTACTGGGCGACAATTGGAATTCACTGACTACATGGTTAATGGCTCTGGCGCGCAATCCACGTATACTCTTTTGAGTGAATCAAATCAAGTTAACAAATGAATCATCCCTTAAAGGAAGTGTCTCTGTGGTAGTCGGTATTAGGGGTGTTACGGTACCCAGGTTGATGCTGTAAGACCATTGGTGTGGGAGGTACCAGGGACAGCAATATCATTGGGGAAGCCTGCCTGCTGGTTCCGTCCAGTAAGGCGGAGTATAAGAGCCTGTGTCTCCCTAGCAGCTGCATTCTGTACCTGCGCTGCGGGGGGGGGAAACATCTAGTCCAATAAAGCCTCCAATTGTCTTCCAATCTCGCTTCTGGAGTTATTGATCGAGCATCAATTTATTGGACTAGATGTTTCCCCCAGCAGCGCAGGTTCCCATTCGCCATCCCCTGCCCCGACATGACCGCAGCCACCATCATAAAAGCCCTCCACAGTATCTTTACACTGTTTGGTTTCCCCGCCTACGTCCACAGCGATAGGGGGACCTCCTTTATGAGTGCCGAACTGCGTCAATTCCTGCTCCGCAATGGCATTGCCTCAAGCAGGACGACCAGTTACAACCCCTGGGGAAACGGACAGGTAGAGAGGGAGAACGGAACGGTCTGGAAGACCGTCCTACTGGCCCTACAGTCCAGGAATCTCCCAGTCTCCCGCTGGCAGGAGGTCCTCCCAGATGCTCTCCACTCCATCCGATCACTGCTATGTACCACGACCAACCAGACACCTCACAAACGTCTCCTTGTCTTCCCTCGGAAGTCCTCCTCCGGGACCTCGCTCCCAACCTGGCTGGCAGCTCCTGGACCCATCCTGCTCCGCAAACACGTGCGGGCGCACAAGTCGGATCCATTGGTCGAGAGGGTCCACCTCCTTCATGCTAACCCTCAATACGCCTACGTGGCGTACCCGGACGGCCGACAAGATACAGTCTCCCTACGGGACCTGGAGCCCGCTGTGTCCCCACCCACACCCCCACCACCAACACCACCCTCCCTCCCACCAGCGCACCTCATAGCCGCCCCCTTCCCAGGTGGATCAGTTCTCCCACTGGTCCCATCTCGGGGTGATGAAGCTGCGGAAGAAGCCGAAGCCACGCTCCCAGAGCCACGGATGCCCGAGCCGGCGCCTGCATCACTGCTGAAACTGCGACGATCGCAGAGGACGACCAGGGCCCCCGACCGACTAATTGCTTCATTTTGAATGTAAATAAATATTGTAAATAGTTGCGACATGTAACGAGGCAAAACACTGTCCTAATGTATACAGGGTACCACCATAACCTCAACCTCTACCACTGTATAACGCGAGACCACCACCCCGCCGGACTCTTTTTTAACAGGGGGTGAATGTGGTAGTCGGTATTAGGGGTATTACGGTACCCAGGTTGATGCTGTAAGACCATTGGTGTGGGAGGTACCTGAGACAGCAATATCATTGGTGAAGCCTGCCTGCTGGTTCCGCCCAGTGAGGCGGAGTATAAGAGCCTGTGTCTCCCTAGCAGCTGCATTCTGTACCTGCGCTGCTTTACTAGGATGTTGCCGGGACTTGATGGTTTGAGTTATAAGGAGAGGCTGGATAGACTGGGACTTTTTTCCCTGGAGCGTAGGAGGCTTAGGGGTGATCTTATAGAGGTCTATAAAATAATGAGGGGCATAGATAAGGCAGATAGTCAACATCTTTTCCCAAAGGTAGGGGAGTCTAAAACTAGAGGGCATAGGTTTAAGGTGAGAGGGGAGAGATTCAGAAGGGCCCAGAGGGGCAATTTCTTCACTCAGAGGGTAGTGAGTGTCTGGAATGGGCTGCCAGAGGTAGTAGTAGAAGCGGGTACAATTGTGTCTTTCAAAAAGCATTTAGATGGTTACATGGGTAAGATGGGTATAGAGGGTTATGGGCCAAGTGCGGGCAACTGGGACTAGCTTAATGGTAAAAAACTGGGCGGCATGGACTGGTTGGGCCGAAGGGCCTGTTTCCATGCTGTAAACTTCTATGATTCTATGATTCTATGCTGGGGGAAACATCTAGTCCAATAAAGCCTTCAATTGTCTTCCAATCTCGCTTCTGGAGTTATTGATCGAGCATCAGTCTCTTTATACTCTTCTGAGTAAATCAAATATTAAGCCAATTAACTATCAAACTAATCAACAGTCCCTTAAAGGGACATTGTAACAAAAAAAAATTGTCAAAGAAGTTTATCAAAACTAAATTAAAATATTGTTCTTGGAGTTGTTGGTGCACTCCAGCCCCACCGGTCATGGAAGGCTTCAAGCTGACACTGTGCACTCCCTCGCCAAGGACACTCGGACTTGGGCATAACCACGAAAGAGAGGGAGACAGGTGGGTTGAATGACCCCCTCAACTGCCAGAAACCTGGACCTATTTATGGCTAGCTTGGCCAGACACAGATGTAGGGTAATGAGGAGGTCCTCAAATCCTCCTGCCCCTTTCCCAGTGCAGGTGGTCAAAGATCAACAGCGTGACTGAACTGCGGGTAAAGTTTGAAGAGAAGCCCCGTCAAATAATCAAAGAGGGGCTGCAACATTGCACAACCTACCTAGATGTGAAATTCAAACCCCTTGGGGCTGCAGGCCTGGGAATCCATGAAACGTCTTAATTATTTGTTGCACAGGATTGCTACATGCAACACCTTCCACACCAAATCCCCAATGGAAAAGGGGGGGGGGGGGGGGGGGGTGCGCGGCCGGGGGGGGGGGGGGGGGGGGGGGGCGCTACCACATTGAGAGCCTACCACCATAGGCCCCTGCAACTTCCGGACAACAGAACAGGATGCCACTATGTGTTCGGATGGCTGACAAGGATGAGAAAGTGGAGTTTGTGCAGCAGCAGTCCATACAGGAAACCCCTCGGTGCAGAGTGGAATGGACAGGGGATATCTGAGAGACTGGCAGGCTGAAACTATACTTCCTCTACCCAGACCTCTGGAAGATCACTACATAATTGGCAGGACAGGTATCAATATCTGTGTGATCTCTCACAAGCTGTGCAATATTCATAGAATCATAGAAACGTTACAGCATGAAAGTAGGCCACTCATCCCATCTTGTCCATGCCAGCCCTTGGACACCCAGGTGCCCTTTCTAATCCCACCTTCTGGCTCTCGGTCCGTACACCTGTATTGAGTCAATCTGTGTTACTGGTTATACAATGAGCGGCTGAGGAGCAGGAGGAAGACGAGGAATGGAGCAGGCAACCTACACAGTCCCTTTCTGGCCAGAGTCTGGTGAAGTACTCGTCCACAACTTCAATACACCATCCACCAACAGTCCCATACCTTCCATTCGCTCTGTCTCTCACCATCACAGTGTCTGCTTGGCCACAATGCAAAAAGAAAAACCTCCACAAAGTAAATAATGCAAAACAAATTTATGAATGAAATCCTGCATTGTGCACACAAAAGTCATAATCACATCTGTGCATTTCTTTAGTGTCTTCTGTGTGCCTTTGCCTGATCTAGTGCTCCTATTCTGCACTAACAGAGTGGCTGACAATGGCTGGTGGAAGGCTGCTGCCTTTCAACGGGAGGAGATTGCAAATGACCTTTGAAGACAACCTTGAAGGCCTGGCTACAGACTGTACCATCTCAGCATAGGTTGTAGCAGTCTGAGCTGGCTGGTTGACTGGCAACAGCATAGACACTGGCCGTGTGGCGGGGTGGAAGTGTAAATGCTATCTTCTGGAAAGAGGACATGCTTTATAGAACCACTGCCACTAACCCCCTGAACATGCCTCCACAATCTTCGTAATCTGTTACAATGCAATCCCCTCTGCACACTGTAAGTCACAGTGATGGCACCAGCCTCAGCTTCCAATGCAGCAAACTGACCTTACATGAGCCCAATCTGTGCTTCCTTGGAACAATCAGAACTTGTCAGGCTGCTGTTTGTGCTACAATGGAAGTTGCAACATCACCTTGCTTTTTAGTCATTTATGGGATGTGGATGTTGCTGGCTCTGCCCGCATTTGTTGTCCATCCCTAAATTCCCTTGCGAAGTCTTCAGTAGGTTAACTGTAAGCCTTTATGAACAGGTTAAACGATGTACAGTGAAGGATACAGACTAGGAGCTATCTCTATGTTTTGGTCTTAACCCATTCCTGGTCAATACAACACTGACACCAGGGTCTGGGTCATGTGCCTTCTTCTTCTTTATGGTCAGTCCCACATTAACACTGTATGTGCCAGTCTCTTATAATTCAGACGCCTCCATGCTTCTTGTCATTGACTGTTGGCTCTCTGGAAGGTTCCCAATATGCCAAGTACTTTGTTGTGCGTACCAATCAGCCATTATTTGTGGGTTGCCCCATTGGAGTGCTCATCTGAATCCACTGCAGCAGAAATAGTGTGTGACCTCACCCTCTGGTGAGCTGGCACCTATGCTATCCTTGCTGCTGCCCAGCTGCAAACTACTGGGGCGCAATTCTCCCAGCCCTGCGCCGGCCCGGAGAATCGCTGCAACAGCGCCTTGCCGCCCCGATGCAGGCGCGTGATTCTCCGAGGAGCGGAGAATCGGTGCCATTTGCGCCGGCGCGTTTGGCGCGGCGCCGGTTGCGGGCCACTGTCCGTGGCCGGGCCGCCGATTCTCCGGCCCGCGAAACGGCAGAATCCCACCGGCACTGTTCACCCCTGCTCGTAGCCAGCAGGAACTCTGCGAGTAGGGCCGGGGGGAGGCCTGTGGGGCGGGGAAAAGCACTCCTTCACCGGGGGAGGGGGGGCCTCCGATGGGGTCTGGCCCGCGATCGGGGCCCACCGATCGGCAGGCCGGCCTCTCCCCCCCCCCGGGCCTACTTTGTTGCGCGGCCGACCCCTGAACCCCCACGCCATGTTGCGTCGGGGCCGGCGTGCTGAAGAAGTCCCCTGTGCATGCACGGGTTAGCGCGGCGCCCATTTGGCGCCGGGAAGGGAGGCTGGAGCAGCGTTAAACGCTCCAGCGCCATGCTGGCCCCCTGTGGGGGCCAGAATTGGTAGTCCCCGTTCCCGTTTCGCGCCGTAGTGAAATACAATGGCATTCACGACGACGCGAACACTTAGTCTCCATTTCGGAGAATCGGGCCCCTCATACCTGGAGTCCTTCCTGGCATTGACCTTCATGGCTATCTGCATACACTGTCTTCCGAGCTTGTGTGGGAGCCTACTGGCCCGCTGTAGACACAGGACATCGTCATTTTCCACCTCCTTCACCACTGCCTCCTGCGCAGTGTCCAGAATCCTTCAAGTCCGCTCTCTGCCACATGGTGCAATTTTCTAACCTTTCGCACTTCAGAGTCCCTTCCTAAATGCCTGCCAGCATCCTGCCTCAACCACAATGACCTGCAGACTGGCTTTAAGTGGTGCCTGCTACTCATGATATTGGCTCCCAGCCACTCAACATGGTCAATGCTGTATGGACTCTAAAGTCATTGTACAATTTGGCCTGTTTTCGGATGCTATCAAATTTAGCATCCCATGGAATTTGTCGGGAAATAGCTTTGCTGACTGTAATTGAGACAAAATGTCACTTGGGAAAAGGGTGCTTGATTTGTCAGAAGCTGGAAGAGGTGTGAATTCGGTGAAGAAAAGTTGGGGAAGTTTAAAGCTGTGGGATAAATACTGAATAATTTTGGGGGAATACTGAGTAATAGAAATGTATACCAGGAATTTTGGGCGCTGCTGGGGTCAGGTACAGAAAGGGACTGTGCCCTGAAATTAGGGAGCCAGTCAACGTGCCGGTTTCCTGACTCCATACCCAGCCATTTTGTCAGGATGGGTTTGGGGCCACTCCCATGAGACACAGCCAAGTAGATTCATTTTGAGTCTTGTTAAGTGCAATTACAGGAGGCCAACTGGAATTTTCCAGATGGCCTAAAATTTCCCGAACCATCACAGGGTTGTTTAAGGGCCTGGAAGCCAGACCGGGGTGAGTGTAAGAGCAGGCACAGGCCACGCTGTTGAAGGATTCCTCTTCTGCCTCACAGTGGTGGCCTAGCTGCAGGAGCCATTTTTTACTTCAAGTTTTAAAATGGTTGAGAGAGGATGCCTCCATAACCATGTCTCTCACCTGCTATTCCACCCAAGCTGGAAGGCCTGTGATCAGATCTCCAGCTTTAGAACTTGCCCCCCCACCCTTGATTGGACAGTAAACCTGTTTCTGTACTAATTAAGGAGGTGCCTCTGTGAAAATCCAGAAAAGTGACTGTTTCCAACCCAGGGAAGGTTCAGGATACGAAAATAACCCCAACTTCTGTCTTCGACCTTCGATGTGAAAATCTATCCCGTAGTGAGGATTTGGATCAGCAAGGAAAGTGAGCAGTTGTGACGAATGGTGACTATTTTGGGGCACAACTTGGTACTTAGGCTGGAGTGGAGGGACAGAGAGGGATAGTAACTGGTTCAATGGGATAGAGAGTATTGTACACTTGAGGGATTGAGAAATTTAGCAGTCGGGTTGGGCATATCGTGAAAATATGGGCTGCGGCCTGATGGGAATGTAATATCAGGGGGAAATAATGAGCATGTAAGTAGAGAGCAGTTGAGGAAATGAGCGTGATGGGAATTGATTTGGTAGACATTTGAAGGGGTGATTGAGGAATATGGAGGGTGAACTGTGAGCACTTAGGGGCATTTGGGACTTGGCAGAAACGTGAAAGCCTACAAGTTGCGTGAATAGACATTAGAGACACTGCACATTGTGGATACTGGAGGTGCAGAGCCAGAACACCGTGGCTCATTTTAGCTCATTGGCTCCCAACCTCCTCCTAACACAATTAAAATTAATTTCAATGATTACATTGTTGATCCGAAGGTTTTAAGAATCAAGTCATGAAAAAAGCCAAACTAAGGTGAGGGAATAAAGAGCTTGAAATTGGACCTAATTTTGCCTGTTTTGGGGGCACAAAATGGGTTCACATGATCCCAACTATAACGTTGATTGCATAGGGCCAAAACACACCAGAATTATTGAATAAGGCAGAGTTGGAGTCATGGAATGAAAGAAAATACAGGAGGAAGTGAACAAAAGTGTTCAGAAAATATAAAAATAAGTGTAATTATCTAAAAGACTAAAGACACATATCTGAGATGCCCTCCTTTTAAAAGATTTATGTTTCATGCGAATATATCAGAGATGAAACTGGTCATAAGCAGCAGTCGTCAGTCAGTAAAACTGACAATAATAAATCAACTGTTCATTTTTTTTATTGAAGTCAATGTGCCCTCTCCAGTTGGCGTCTTCTTTCCTATGTCAAAATGATGAAGGTCTTTCCCCTGGCAAATGGGGCTTCAGCCAGTTGCTTTAAATGGTATGAATTGCAGATAGCTTTATCTGTCCCCTGTGGTGGCCTGGAAAGTTGCTGTGTAGAAACCCATTGGCATTGTGACCTCGAGTCACAAAAAAGGCCTTTTCAGTTCATAAAGTTGTCTGTGAGTCAGCTTGCAGCAGATGGCATCGTTCGATCCCTGCCTCTGCAGAGAAATGGAGGCAATGATGACTGGTCTCGTCTGGCATGGTCTATAAATACAAGTACTCGGGTATTGATGAGAAGAAACATACTGCCCGAGGTCACAATAAAACTGAAGATTTTGATCCCATCATGAAATGGTTGTCTAATTCATGCGGCTCAATGTAAAGACCCAAAGGGAATTCCCACCCTCCTAACTTTGTTGCACGAAGTTGGAATGCAACAGCAATTGAAAATCTGCGCTGAGCTGAAAAGAAAATCAGAAAATAAAAATCAAAATGTGGAAAATGTTAAAATACAGTTGAAATGTTGCTTTCTGAGTTAATTGCAGTTACAAAGCACTGATGTGACAATTGCAAAGCCGCTACTGATATTTGAATTACGTTTTACTGTAAACAGATTTCATATCATAATATGAGCTCGAAACTCATAAAATTGGTTGGCAAAATGAGATGGAACTTTCCCTGTTCTTCCCAGCAGTCTCGTGTAGCAAAGGTGGATAGATTTGGGTAACAGGAAAGTAAATCTGATAATGACACAGTATCAGGAGATAAATGGTGGCAAGTGACGATAATGTAATGTGAATTGTCTTTCCGTGTTGCATAGTGTATAAATAATTTGATATCCGCAGTTTAAAATAGTTTTCCTCTGTCAGTCTAATTCATATAAACAAATGTTTACATTCATAACATGCATCAATATTGTGTTCGCTGTCATATTTTATTAGTGAATGCAAAACTACACTACTGAACTTGAAAGGTTAGTTAGATTATATCTTGTAGCATTACAGATTGCACCAAAAGGTCATGATACAGATGGTCCCCATGTCCTTGGAAGATGGAATTTAAATATTTATAGTTTAACAGATTACAGTGTTGAAGTGACTTTTTGTGCCCTCTCCTGGTAAATATCTGAAATATGCCTGTAAGTCTCAAACTTTTGTTCTATCTGATGCTAAAGTCCATAATGCAGTGTTATGCGATATTTAGTCCTGTTTGTTCCTCTTCTTCCATCTCTCAGATATAACTGGATACGGTCATAATCGGCAGGGAAGTAAATCTTTATTTTTACTGCATTTATCAAATGAAATGTAAGGACACAGTCATGGTTTAGCTTCTTTTGGGACACTAAATAGAGAAATATGGATTTGTAATACAATCAGAGCTCCAATTGCCCCCATCCCTTGCTATTTATGTATATAATTTCTGGTGTTTTATTAAGTAGTGATTTCTGCAGTATATCTGATTCCAAGTCTCAATTTAGTTCACATTTTGATAACCCTAATTGTTTTATGACCTTCCATTGTCCTGTCCAGAGATCTCCAGATAAGTAGATTATGGGACACGGAGTGCTATCAATGCATTCATATTTCTGCCCTTTGAGCGTTTTTTTTTTATTATTCACCGTGACACACAATTTACTATTGAAACATTTTTTGATATAAATGCTCGAAATAATGCTTAAAGTGAGGGAAGATTTCTGCAAATTATAAATCACATTTAAAAATGCATAAAGGATGAAACCTCACTGTAATCTATTGGATATTAAATGATAGAATGACAAGGAGGTAATTTGGGCTGCAATACATTAGAGAAGTGAGTTTTGGCTGATTAAAATTTTTGATTTTGGCAACCAATTGGATATATACGTATGAATATACACACAAATATGTAATACCATATTCACCTGAGTGAATCGTCTACTTCATTCAAATTGCTCGGTTTTGGTCAAAGAAAATGCCTGATGAAAACATTCAAAAGAGTTTGTATTTGATTACACAAATGAATTGATAATTTAATTTATTAGTGGATTTTTCATGGTATTGCTCATGGTGAGTCAGAGGTTAAACTGTTGCAAAATGGAGTGCTGGAATGGGGGAGGTGAGAGAATGGGAAAGAATCGTACACGGCCACTGTAAGGATTTAGACAGCAGTTTGTGGGAGATGTGGACAGACACAGTCAGTGCATTTTTAAAGTATTTGTGGCAAATGACTAAATAGTATTTTCTTTAACAAATAAGGTCACATTCATTAAAAAAAAACACTGTTCCCATATGCCCGCGTATGTGGGGAGGGAGAGAAAGACAGGTGAACAGCATATGATTGCATAATTAGGACCAGTAGAGTGATGAGAGAATAAGGCAATGTAATAATGTATCTAATTACAAATCAGGGGCGTCATTCTCCGACCCCCCGCCGGGTCGGAGAATGGCCGTTGGCCGCCGTGAATCCCGCCACCGCCCCCACCGAAGTCTCCGCTCCCGGAGATTGGGCGGGGGCGGGAATCCGGCCGCGCCGGTTGGCGGGACCCCCCGCTGGATTCTCCGGCCCGGATGGGCTGAAGTCCCGCCCAGGAATTGCCTGTCCCGCCGACGTAAATCAAACCTGGTATTTACCGGCAGGACCTGGCGGCGTGGGCGGGCTCCGGGTCCTGGGGGGGGGCGCGGGGCGATCTGGCCCGGGGGGTTCCCCCACGGTAGCCTGGCCCGCGATCGGGGCCCACCGATCCGCGGGCGGGCCTGTGCCGTGGGGGCACTCTTTCCCTTCCGCCTCCGCTACGGCCTCCACCATGGCGGAGGCGGAAGAGACTCTCCCCACTGCGCATGCGCGGGAAACTGACAGCGGCCGCTGACGCTCCCGCGCATGCGCCGCATTTCCGCGCCAGCTGGCGGGGAAACAAACGCTATTTCCGCCAGCTGGCGGGGCGGAAATCCCTCCGGCGTCGGCCTAGCCCCTCAATGTTGGGGCTAGGCCACCAAAGATGCGGAGCCTTCCGCACCTCTGGGCCGGCGCGATGCCCGTCTGATTGGCGCCGGCTTTGGCGCCAGTCGGCGGACATCCCGCCGTTGGGGGAGAATTTCGCCCCAGGTTTCGAAAGAATGCAAGAAGCTCACAGGCTCCTGGCACCTAAACACCAGGAGCAAAAGTAAAGTAAAATTCCTGAGAGAGCATTAGGAAAGTGACTTTGGCGATGGAAGGAGTGTATCGCTGGACCATTAAATAAACATTCGGTGGAATTTGACGCCCTTCCAGCGGGCGGGACTTTCCGATCCAGCTGAAGTCAATGGAGTTTGGAATGGCTCACATCATTTTTTGGCCCCACTCCTGCCACGATGGGACGGTAAAACCCTGCCCATTATTTTTGTGATATGCATTAAAAGCATTATTAAGCAACCCCTTGTGTAAAACTATTTACATATGTTTTTCCTTTCAAAGTTATCTGAGATAAAGTTCACAAGCTCATGATTTGCGTTATTTTGGTCTCTTTATATAAAAATAATCTTAGCGCTGCAATTTCCAGAGATTTTCCTGTTTCCCTCACCATGACTTTTCTGCAATACCATTGAAATCCCTTTTGCCACAAAATTCAAATGAAGCCCAGGAGTTAAGATACTCAGGTTTGAAACATGTGCATTTTTGCATTCACTGCAACCCAACCTCTCCCCCAATCATTGCCTCCACTCACGCTACTTCCTGGAAATCTGTTTCCGGGTTAAAATCAACACCTTTGCTTTTTCGACCAATATGTAGTTAGCACATGCTTATCAATATTAAATTGCATCTAGCATCTGTGAGCCCATTTCATCAACATGTTTTTGCCTTCCTGATTTCTTTTACAGTTCTCCTCATTGCTTGTCAAATCTCCCACTGTGGTATGATCAGCAAATTTCAATGCGGTGTTTAATGCATCCAAGTCTAAATTGTCAATATACACTGAGGACAAAAGTGAGACCAGCTATAATTCCAATTACACCAGGTCAAAACCATCAATATATCCAACCAACACATCTTTACCCTAATCCTTTGGAATCAATTTAACCAGGCAGGAAAATGACAGGATCAGGCTGGTGGTCTATTTTCTACCCTGTCTGCTTTCACTTTCCATGAATTCAATGCTAATCTAATCCCATCAGTTTCCTGCTGGGTGGGTTAGGTAAAAATTACCCTCTTTGCTTCCTGGCTATGAGCCAATTGTCTATCTATGCTGCTGTATTCCTGTTCCACCAGAAGCCTGAATAGGTTGGCAACTTTCGCATAGGATTGATTCTTTCATACTATTAGAACATACAGATGTTCCTAGAATATGGTGTGAAAATGGAACTATTACAAATAGAATTAGGAAATTGGAAAATTCTTGATATTTAGCACCAAACTGTACAGGTGAGATAAAAATGAAGACCTCCAGCAAAATTTGAGAGATATATAAAAACAAAATTATTATATATTAGGTGGCTGTAACTCCCCCAGAATAGATTGAAATATATGTAATGCATATGGTTGAAGTTGAAGATACATCTTAGAATAAATTCCGAATCGTTTTCCTAATTCAGCGCATTTCTAATCCAACAAAGAAAGAAGCATTGATTGATTTAGCTCTGGGAAATGAAGGGAAGCCATTAATTCAATGTAAGAGTAGGAAAAACAATGGGGAAATATTGGCCATAATATAGTTAGCTTCAATCTGTGAAGAGAAAAGGGTAATGAAGTCAAATGTAATGATCCTGGATTGGAAAAAGGGAAATTTAAATGAGAGAAAAAGGAATATAATCCAAATTTTAATAGGAACATGTTAACAAACATTTCATTGAACAAAATAGGTGGCTTAACCAATTTACAAGAACTAGTTATATAGTAATAATAATAATCTTTATTAGTGTTACAACTAGGCTTACATTAACACTGCAATGAAGTTTCTGTGAAAACCCCTAGTCGCCACACTCTGGCGCCTGTTAGACCATAAGACCATATGAGCAGAATTAGGCCACATGGCACATCGAGTCTGCTCTGCCATTCAATCATTCATGGCCTTCTCCCCATAATCCCTGATCCCCTTATTGATCAAAAACCTATCTATCTCTGTCGTAAAGACACTCAGTGGTTTGGCCTCCACAGCCTTCTGTGGCAGAGTTCCGCAGATTCACCACCCTCTGGCTGAAGAAATGTTTCCTCATATCTGTTTTAAAGAGTCGTCCCTTTAGTCTGAGATTGTGTCCTCTGCTTTTAGTCCTCTAGTTTTTCCTACAAGTGGAAACATCCTCTCCACGTCCACTCTATCTAGCCCACGCAGTATCCTGTAAGTTTTAATAAGATCCTCCCTCATCCTTCTAAACTCCAACGAGTACAGACCCAGAGTCCTCAACAGTTCCTCATACGACAAGCTCTTCATTCTAGGGATCATTCTTGTGAACCTCTTCTGGACCTTTTCCAAGGCCAGCACATCGTTCCTTCGATACGGGGCCCAAAACTGCTCACAATACTCCAAATGGGGTCTGACCAGAGCCTTATATAGCCTCAGAAGTACATCCCTGGTCCTGTATTCTAGCCCTCTCGACATGAATGGTAACATTGCATTTGCCTTCCTAACTGCTGACTGAATCTGCACGTTAACCTTAAGAGAATCATGAACAAGGACTCCCCAGTACCTTTGTGCTTCTGATTTCCTAAGCATCTTCCCATTTGGAAAATAGTCTATGCCACCATTTCTCCTTCCAAAGTGCATAACCTCACACTTTTCCACATTGTATTACATCTGCCATTTCTTTGCCCACTCTCCTAGCCTGTCCAAGTCCACTGCTTCCTCAATACTACCTGCCCCTCTACAGATCTTTGTATCATCGGCAAACTTAGTAACAGTGCCTTCAGTTCCTTCCTCCAGATCATTAATGTATATTGTGAAAAATTGTGGTCCCAGCACAGACCCCTGAGGCACACCACGAGTCACCGGCTGCCATCCTGATAAAGACCCCTTTATCTCCACTCTCTGCCTTCTGCCAGTCAGCCAATCCTCTATCCATGCCAGGATCTTACCCGTAACACCATGGGCTCTTAACTAACTTAACAGGGTACACTGAGGGAGAATTCAGAATGTCCAATTCACCTAACAAGCTTGTCTTTCGGGTTTCTCGGCGCTCCGAGCACTGGGAAACACTCAGCTAAACGTGCTTGTTATGGGACTCTGTTCCCATTTGGGTAGGTTGCGCCTGATATCGAAGATATCAGAAAATACTGACCAAGAAACTATTGTATTGTGATGATGAGTTAATTGACTTACAGCATACTTTAGTTTTCTTTTTCCAGCCATGTACTGAAGTCAATAAACTCTTCACCACAATACAATGGTTTCTTGGTCAGTATTTTCTGATCTTAGGTATCAGGCACGATCTACCCAAATGGGAACAGAGTCCCATAACAAGTATGTTGAGCTGGGTGTTTCCCGGTGCTCGGAGCACCGAGAAACTCCACACTATTGAACGGGAGATCAATTCCCATTCGGGAAGATTTGGGTCGTTAGCGGTGAACTCCCTGATGAGGCCGCACTTAGTTCTGTTTTCTGCACTGGGAAGTCTGCTTGCTGGAACCTCAGTGCAGAAGGAGATCAGGACACCATTTTTAAATGACCTCACGACCTCTCGACCCCCCGAGGCAACGCCGAACCCTCACAAAGCACCAACTCACCTACAAGGGGGTCCTCAGGCCCCCCTGCACCCAAACAGAGCACCCCCCGAGCTCAGTGCCCATCAAGGGAAAGATTACATAGATTACATAGAACATACAGTGCAGAAGGAGGCCATTCGGCCCATCGAGTCTGCACCGACCCACATTAATCCCTCACTTCCACCCTATCCCCGCAACCCAATAACCCCTCCCAACCCTTATGGACACTACGGGCAATTTTTAGCATGGCCAATCCACCTAACCTGCACGTCTTTGGACTGTGGGAGGAAACCGGAGCACCCGGAGGAAACCCACGCAGACACGGGGAGAACGTGCAGACTCCGCACAGACAGTGACCCAGCGGGGAATCGAACCTGGGACCCTGGCGCTGTGAAGCCACAGTGCTATCCACTTGTGCTACCGTGCTGCCCTGGCAGTGCCTCCACCAGCTGGTAGTGCCACCTGGGCACCTTGGCAGTTCCAGGCTGGCACCCAGGTGACATTGCCAGGGTGCCAGTCTGGTAGCACCAGGGTCCCTAGGTGGCATCAGCAGTTACAGGGTGCCATCCTGCCCAGAGGGCAAGCACCTTGGGGCCTCCAATTCCCTGAGAGACCTCCACGAGTACCATTCCATCTGGTCCCCATATGTGAAGACCAATACTAAATTGCCTCACCCGAGATCTCCAAGGCAAAGGGGTTAGATCCCAGCACCTCGGTTAGATTGTGGGAATACATATTAGAGTGAGGCTAACTGTCTTGCTCAAAGATGCAGATTTGCTAAAAAGTGATCGGCCCACAAAGGCTGGGATTCACATCGCGATGTTAGACAAATCTAAAATTTATCTTTGATATGTTTAGCTAGTTGAGTAATAAATAGAGACATGGTGGAGTACTTCAGTTTCATTTGATACACACCCTGTGTTATGTGGGAACTTCAGGATGCTTCCCACGCCTTGGGCAATTGCTTGAGCAGCAAGTGTTGTCAACTGCAGAACCTTGAGCCCCAGGTTTTGGAGCTTAAACAGCAGCTGGCATCACTGCAGGACATCGCAGAGAGGCTGAGAGCTATATGGCTAGTGCATTTCTGAAGGTGGTCACCCTGTAGCTTACAGTTTTGCAGTCAGAGAGGAAATGGATAACTGCTAGGCAAAGAAGGAGGATCAGGCAACTAGTCCTGGATTTCTCTAAGTGCATCTCGCTCTCTATATTCCTTTTTGAACAACGCTGAGAGCCATGTTCCTCTTGGGAGTACAACTAGAGCCATAGGTATAGCTGTACAAGGAAGTGTGAGAGGTGGAAAAGCAAGAGTGATAGGGGATTCAGTAGTTAGGATACAGCCAGGTGTTTTTGCAGCTGCACGTGTGACTCCAAGGCCTGGTGCTGGGGTCAAGGATATCATTGAGGGGCTGCAGAGCACTCTGACGGTGGAAGTTGAACTAACTGAGGTTGTTGCCCATATTGATTGCAATGACGTAGGTAGAAAGAGGGATGAAATCCATCAAGTAGTTATGGGAGCTAGGGAAGAAATTGAAAGTTATGACCTCAAGGTTGGTGATCAGTGGATTATTCCCAATGCCACATGCTGGAAAGCACAGAAATATCCAGATGGTGCAGACGGATGTAAGGTTGGAGAGGGAGTCCAGGTGGGAGAACTTTAGATTTCTGGGGTACTGGGACTGGTTAGGGGTTGTGGGAGTCTGTCTTGATGTACTGTCAATTACCACAAGACGAGAATGGTGGAACAATCGAGGCTTTATTGAGCAAGATGTTGTGCCTCCTGTAGCTGGAACCAGAATGGCAGCAGCTTCGGAGAGCACACACTTTTATACGCCGCCTGCTGGGCGGAGCCAGCAGGCAGGGATTTACCGTTGTAGCCTTAATATACGGGCAGTGCCGTAATACATATAATATGCCACTAGTGGTGACTACCACATTCACCCCCTGTTAAAAAAAGAGTCCGGCGGGGGTGGTGGAAAACATTACAAGTTAAGTCTGACGGGGGCCTTGACCCTCCTCTGTGACCGCCTCAGTCCTGGTAGTGATGTGGGCGCCGACTTGGTCACTTGTGACGCCGGGAGCGTGTTGTCCTCGTCTTCGTCACCCCTGAGTGGATCCAGTGGGAGGACGGATCCTGCTGGGGTGGGGGCTATGGTAAGGTTTGCTGGAGGGAGGGTGGGTGGAACAGGGGTGAATGAGGCAACCTGGGGGGGGGGGGGGGCGGCAGTGTCAGGTCAATGGTCGTGGGTGGGGATCCAGCGGGTGCAAGGTCCCGGAGGGAGACGGTGTCCTCGCGTCCATCAGGGTGTGCCACATAGGCGTACTGCGGGTTTGCATGCAAGAGGTGGACCTTTTCGACCAAGGGGGTCCGACATATGGGTCCGCACATGCTTCCAGAGGAGGACGGGCCCAGGAACTGCCAGCCACGTTGGGAGCAAGACCCCGGAGGTGGACCTCCTGGGGATGGCAAACACACGTTTGTGAGGGGTCTCGTTAGACGCGGTGCAGAGGAGCGATCGGATGGAGTGGAGCGCGTCGGGAAGGACCTCCTGTCAGCGGGAGACCGGGAGATTTTTAGACCGCAGGGCCAGCAGAACGGCCTTCCAGAACGTCCCATTCTCCCTCTCCACCTGTCCGTTTCCCCAGGGGTTTTAGCTGGTCGTCCTGCTCGAGGCGATGCCCTTGCTGAGCAGGAACTGATGCAGCTCATCGCTCATGAAAGAGGATCCTCGATCGCTGTGGATATAGGTGGGCTAACCAACACAGAGTGAAGATGCTGTGGAGGGCTTTAATTACCGTGGCAGAAGTCATATTGGGGTAGGGGATGGCGAAAGGGAAATGGGTGTACTCATCAATCACGTTCAGAAAGTACGTGTTGCGGTCAGTGGAGGGGAGGGGCCCTTTGAAGTCCATGCTGAGGCATTCAAAGGGGTGGGAGGCCTTCACCAGGTGCGCTCAATCTGGCCGGTAGAAGTGCGGCTTGCACTCTGCGCAGACTTGGCAGTCCCTGGTGACGGTCCTGACCTCCTCAATGGAGTAGGGCAGGTTGCGGGCCTTGATAAAATGGAAGAACCGGGTGACCCCTGGGTGGCAGAGGTCATAGTGGAGAGCCCGGAGTCGGTCCACTTGTGCGCTGACACATGTACCGCGTGATAGGGTATCAGGGGGCTCACCCGGGCGATACAAGATCTCATAATTATAGGTGGAGAGCTCGATCCTCCACCTCAAGATCTTGTCCTTTTTGATCTTGCCCCGCTGTGTATTATTAAACATAAAGGCAACCGACCGTTGGTCAGTGAGGAGAGTGAATCTCTTGCCGGCCAGGTAATGCCTCCAATGTCGCACAGCTTCCACAACGACTTGGGCCTTCTTTTTGACAGAGGAGTGCCGAATTTCGGAGGGATGGAAGGTGCGGGAAAAGGAGGCCACGGGCCTGCCCGCCTCGTTGAGGGTGGCGGCCAGGGCTACGTCCGATGCATCGCTCTCCACCTGATAGGGGAGGGACTCGTCGGCCGCTCGCATCATGGCCTTGGCGATGTCTGCCTTGATGCAGTTGAAGGCCTGGCGGGCCTCAGCCGCCAGGGGAAAACTGTGGACTGAATGAGTGGGTGGGCCTTGTCTGCATAATTAGGGACCCACTGGGCGTAATAGGAGAAAAACCCCAGGCATCGTTTCAGAGCCTTGGGGCAGTGGGGAAGAGGGAATTCCAGGAGGGGTCAGGCCCTCGGACTCCATTTTCCATGACATAGCCAAGGGTGGCTGAGCGGTTGGTGCGGAACACGCATTTCTCCTTATATTATGTGAGATTAAGGAGTTTGGTGGTCTGGAGGAATTTTTGGAGGGAACCCTAGGGAAGTGATAGAGGCGGCCATCTGCTTTGAATGCAGTGTATTGGCGGTCCTCCGGGCGGATGGGGAGCTGGTGGTAGGCGGACTGCAAGTCCACTGTGGAAAAGACTCGATACTGCGCAATCTGATTGACCATGTCAGATATGCGTGGGAGGGGGTACGCGTCGAGCTGCATCTCCCGATTGATGTTCTGACTGTAGTCAATGACCATCCTGTGCTTCTCCCCAGTCTTCACTACCACCATTTGAGCTCTCCAGGGGCTGTTGCTGGCCTCAATTACCCCTTCCCGCGGAAGCCGTTGGACCTCGGACCTGATGAAGGTCCTGTCCTGGGCACTGTACCGTCTGCTCCTAGTGGCGACGGGTTTGCAATCCGGGGTGAGCTTCGCAAACAGGGAAGGTGGATCGACCTTAAGGGTGAGGGGGGTAGGGGTCCGCCGAATTTTAAAGCTAGGCTTTGGAGATGGCACTGAAAATCCAGGCCGAGCAACAGGGGGAGGACGTAGAGCCGGAAGTTGCTGAACTCTACGCCTTGGACGGTGAAGGTCGCGATGCAGTACCCCCGGATTTCCATGGAATGGGATCCGGAGGCCAGGGAGATTTTCTGGGTGACAGGGTGTACCGGGAGGGAGCAGCGCCTTACCGTAGTGGGGTGGATGAAGCTCTCGGTGCTCCCGGAGTCAAAGAGGCAGGTCGTCTTGTGCCCATCGATCTTCACCGTCATCGTCGCGGTCGCGAGGCTGCGGGGCAGGGGCTGATCCAGGGTGATAGAGGCGAGCTGCGGCAGATGCTAGGAGGTCCCGGGCTGGTCAGCGGTGGCGGAGGTAGCGGCAGGCGATGAACGGCCAGACGAGCAGGGGTCCTGAGGCGACGTCCAAAATGGCGCTGAAGATGGAGGTGCCCACAGGGTGCACATGGTGGGCAGCATCAAAGGTGGCGGCGCCCAGGGGCCGCACGTGGCCTGCGAAGGGGAAAATGGCGGCGGCCCTGGGTCGCACGTGGGGTTGTAGGAACGCCGGTCCTGGAAACAGCAGCGACTGACCGGGCCTGGCAAACAGCAGCGAAGTGTCCTTTCTTCCTACACCCGTTGCAGGTCGCGCTCCGCGCCGGGCAGCGCTGCCTGGGGTGTTTGCTTTGCCTGCACAAATAAGACTTGGGCCTCCCAGAGTTGGCTAGCTGCCGCGAGGCGCAGGCTTGGGGTCAGCTGGAGTCGGCAGCTGGTGGGGGCCACAATGCCCACGAGGGTGCCGCGCGGTCGGGGGCGTAGGACCGAACGTTACGGGAGGCCACTCTAATGAATTAGGGGCTGTTTAGCACAGGGCTAAATCTCTGGCTTTGAAAGCAGACCAAGGCAGGCCAGCAGCACGGTTCAATTCCCGTAACAGCCTCCCCGAACAGGCGCCGGAAATGTGGCGACTAGGGGCTTTTCACAGAAACTTCATTTGAAGCCTACTTGTGACAATAAGCGATTTTCATTTCATTTCATGAATTAGCGAGCTGCCTAGTCCCTGCAAGATTGAGCGTACCCCCTCCCAATAGCCACTGGCGGGCGTACACAGACTTCATGCCCGTGACGTAAGCGTCTCTAATTAGAAGTTTGGTGTGCTGGACTGTCAAAACTGCCTGGCAGTCACAGTTCCTACCTAGGATGTGCAGGGCACGCCAGAATCGTCCAGAGCCTCCCCGGGGAGTTTCTGTCTCGTGGCCAGGAGGTGCCTGGCGTATATTTGATTCACTGGTCAAATGTAATGTCCCTTCAGGAGCTCCATCACTTCGGAGTAAGTGGGCGCATCCCGGATAAGGGGAAAAATGTCAGGGCTCACCCGTGAATAGAGGACTTGGAGCTTCTGCGAGTCCGAGGGTTCTTCAGCGGCTGTTCTGAGGTAGCTTTCGAAGCAGGCTAGCCAGTGGTCAAAGGCGGACGTAGCGTTGGCTGCTTGAGGGCTCAGCTGCAGGCGATCAGGCTTGATGCGGAGATCCATCGTTTAAAAAATCTTGCTCAATAAATTGATGCACCGTCAATTACCACAAGACGAGAATGGTGGAACAATCGAGGCTTTATTGAGCAAGATGTTGTGCCTCCTGTAGCTGGAACCAGAATGGCTGCAGCATCGGAGAGCACACACTTTTATACACCGCCTACTGGGGGAAGCCAGCAGGCAGGGATTAACCGTTGTACCCTTAATATATGGGCAGTGCTGTAATACATATAATATGCCACTAGTGGTGACTACCCCTTCTGGGGTACTGGGGCTGGTTCTGGGGTTGTGGGAGTTTCACCTTCACTGAGCTGGAATAAATAAATATTGTTGTGGGGAGGTTTCCTGATGTTGTTGGGGAGAGTTTAAACCATTTATAATTATTATGTTTACAAGGTGGGCAGCTGATAAAATTTACTCAGAACGGTTGAGTGTGGGGAGGTAGATTTCAAACATACTTCTCCTACCATCGCACTGGAACAGGAAGTGGGTGCCACTGACATCATCACCGTGTGCCAGTTTATGCTATGTCCCAATTGCTGCCCTTCCCCCTTGCTGCCTCACTTGTCTTCCCCCACTGCCTCCGCTGTCGCCTTGCTTGCCACTCTCTCCCATCTAGCTTGCCGCTCCCGTGCTTGACACTCCACTCGCCGCCTTGCTTGCTTCTCCCAGCACTAACCTCACTCATGAACCCCGCATTTACCACTCCCCATCTTGTAGTCTATCCCACTTGCCACCTGCACTGCTTGCTTCCTCCTTTGCTCGTCACCTGCCTGCCAACCACTTGCCACCTCACTCACCGATTCCCTCAGGGAACGGGGTGGTGAACAAGATGGTGAATGAAGCAGTGAGCGAGGTGGCAAGTGAGGCGGCGAGTGAGGTGGTGAGTGGCTAGTGTTCAAGGATTGGAAGCAGGTTAACGGGAGGGTTGACAAGAGAGGCAGCGGGGAATTTGGCGAGTCAGAGAACAAAGAGGGTGGCGGGTAAGGTAGCTATGGGTTGTCAGTGGGGCAGAGATTAACAAGCATCCAAAACATTGTTCCATAATGCAGGCAGCTACCTGCAGCATGGCTGGCCTTGACATCACAGGCCCGACAATTGCATGTAGGTGAGTGTGCCTCCTGCAGTTGTGGTAGCAACAAATGCAGCTTTTCAATAAGTAGTTCTATTAGCTGTGTCAAGCATACTGGATCAGACTTCCGAATTACAGCCAAACATTACACAGAATGTCTACTGTAAGCTGCACAAAGAATAACTATAGGCAGAATGATATGAACCTGAGCATGGATTCAGAAAAGAGAGGAACAAAGCTGGAAATGGAAAGCGGAAAATTAGTCAGTGAATTTGGAAGAGAGGAAGGAAAGATTCAAAAATAAACGTCATAGGAGTTGTTCCATGGTTAGTGAAATATAGTTCAATACAAGGAGTACAGCGATTAATGCAGAGGATTTGATAGGCACTTAAAAGCATGATATCATTGCTATTTTGGAAACGTGGCTTAAAGAAGGGCAAAATTGTAGCTCAACATTCCAGGGGTTTACAGATGGGATCGAGAGGGGACATAAGAAAAAGATGGGGGAGGTGCATTATCAAGGAAATAAATAATCACAGCTGTAAGGATGGATGATATGTTAGAAGGAGCATATGTGAGTCCATATGGGTTGAGCTAAGGCACAAAAAAAGATCATCCACACTGCTGTAAGTATACTATAAACCCACAGTCAGAGGGAGTAAATATGTAGTCAAATTGCTGAGAAGTGAAAAAGTCACAGCAGTAATAGAAAATCTCAACGACTCTGATATTAGCCAGGATAAAATCAGTATGAAAGGTATAGAGCACATAAAATTCTTTAAATGCATTCAGGAGAACTTTAATAATAATAATAATATTAATAATAATCTTTATTGTCACAAGTCGGCTTACATTAATACTGCAATGAAGTTACTGTGAAATTTGCCAGTACATAGCAAGTCCAACAAGAAAAGCGGCAATTCTAGATTTAGCATTAGGAAATGAAATTGAGCAAGTGGAAGGCCAATTAGTGGAAGTCCATTTTGGCAGTATTAATAATAATTCAGTTAGATTTAACGTTCTAATAGAAAAGGACATAGACCAAGAGTAAAAGTTTTAAATTAGGGAAATGCCAATTTTACTAAACTGAGATGTGACTTGGCAAAAGTGGACTGAAAGCATCAAACTGAAGGTAAATCAATGCCAGAGTAGTGGGAGATGTTTAAGGAGCAGATAGAGAGAGTTTAGAACAAAGAAAAAGAAAAAGGAAACAAAGAAAAGGTGGAACTTCGAAAATAGGTCACATTGGATGTCAAAGAGCCTACAGAGTAGAATAAGGAAAAGAATGAAGGATTATGTTCGCTACCAAAAGCTCAAAACTGCAAAACAACTGCAGAAGAGGATAGCAAATGCAGGGAGAAATTAATGGAGAACTTCGGATAACAAAGGACATGAAACAATATTGTCAAGTGAGATCAAGGAAAGCCCAATGATATTTAATACGTATGGAGCAGGTGGATAACAGAGGAAAATTGAGCTAATAAGGTAACTCGTGTGTGGGGTGGAAGACTGCGGGCAGCACGGTAGCACAGTGGTTAGCACTGTTGCTTCACAGCACCAGGGTCCCAGCTTCGATTCGATTGGTCACATTCTCCCTGTGTCTGCATGAGCTTCCTCCAGGTGCTCCGGTTTCCTCCCATAAGTTCCCAAAGATGTGCTATTAGGTGAATTGGACATTCCGAATTCTCCCACTGTATCCGAACAGGCGCCGGAGTGTGCCGACTAGGGGCTTTCCACAGTCCCTTCATTGCAGTGTAAATATAAGCCTACTTGTGACAATAAAGATTAATATTATTATTACCGTCTAAGTATTCACAAAAGATGTGTGTGTGTGCGTGTGTGTGTGTGTGTGTGTGTGTGTGTGGGGGGGGGGGGGGGGCGGGATTTGCAAAGTTTGAGGGGAGGGAATAGATGGGAATAAATCTTGCTCCCCCCACTACTCCCTAAGCAAATTTGACGTGGAGCCGACCTGCTCTAATGCTTCCCACAGGCATAAGGTGCTGTGGCAGTCTTAAGGCCAGTGTGGAACATCTGCCCCTCACTGGGTAGGAAGCCCCACTCTCTTAGTGCTCACTACTAGGACTGCAAGAGGACTAAGATCTCCAAAGCCGGTTAAGTCCAGTGTCTTGAGCAGGGAGAATGTTGGCTGGTCAGGGAGTGGGTGGGGATTTGGGAGTGGGTGTTGGGTTTAAGGCTATAGGTTGATAGGAAGGTGGCTGATTCAATCTTCGGGGTGGGAGGGGCATGGTGGGGAGCCCCGTAGATTCGCAGAGGCAGTCCCTGAAGATCCAAATCCCCCTTCTTTCTCACCTTTGCAGAAGGTAGTTAAAAAATCGAGCTGCTGCTCCCAACATTTTACGGCATGGGCAGCATATTATCAGGGTGGATTGGTATGGTGACCAGCCTAATTGACTGTTGATTGTCTTATTGAATATGGTGGACGAGCTGTCGCTTTCGGCGCCCTCCCATCCTCCCTATTGTGGGGTGAGCTTGTGGATGGTTGGGGGGGGGAGTGGCATCCAGCCTATTTTGCGTGCCAACCTGTCAGAATCACGCCTGGTGGGAGCATGTAAAATGCAGCTCAAGAGTCAATGCAAGAATTGTAGTTAAGGAGTAAGTAATATTGATTGGTAGAAACATAGTGAAAAAGGAAATAACAAAATTGCTCAGCCCAACCTCAGTAGTGGGCAATTTATTGGAAAACAAATTCTGAGGGGCAGTATAAACATCATTTAACCTGGAAGGCTTCAGGGACAAAAGGTGTGATGGTGTGGTGACTTTGACAGACACAGGTAAAGCATCACCACTGGGTTGACTTGGCAGCAGGTCGTGTTCTAGAAGACTGCAAATGTCTGCAACACCTGATATGAAAAACTCATCCTCCTGGGGCACTGGTGTTCTGACGCGTCGAGGCAGGTTGTCCTCTGTCAGTAGACCTTTCTTGATGAATATAACCTCCTGCAATCTGTACCTATTTGCTGATCCTCACTCTCGTGGAGCGCAGCTCTGTGAGGCGCCGACTGCTCCTTCTGATTTAGCTGTTTCTGGTCACTGTGTCCTCACCTGAGGTTCAAAGATTTACTCGACCAGAGTTCCAAAAGGGAGATGAGACATAAAAATCTCCAAAATTGTCAAAGTGACCTTCCTGGATATGTATTGTGAATAACGTTTTACACGCAAGCAGACAAAAAAGTAACTGTGAATTTCCAGTACTCATTGACATATTTCCATGTCGTACCTTCTGCCTCTTCAGTAAAAATTGTGTTCTTGCCTTGCTTTTGGATGGGATTGGATTGGATTTGTTTATTATCACGTATAGCAAGGTACAGTGAAAAGTATTTTTCTGTGACCAGCTCAAACAGATCATTTAGTCCATGAAAAGAAAAGAATACATAATAGGGCAACACAAGGTTCACAATGTAAATACATGGACACCGGCATCGGGTGAAGCATACAGGAGTGTAGTATTAATCAGGTCAGTCCATAAGAGGGTTGTTTAGGAGTCTGGTAACAATGGGGAAGAAGCTGTTTTTGAGTCTGTTTGTGCGTGTTCTCGGACTTCTGTATCTCCTGCCCAATGGAAGAAGTTGGAAGAGTGAGTAAGCCGGGTGGGAGGGGTCTTTGATTATGCTGCCCGCTTTTCCAAGGCAGCGGGAGGTGTAGATGGAGTCAATGGATGGGAGGCGGGTTTGCGTGATGGACTGGGCTGTGTTCACGACTCTCTGAAGTTTCTTGTGGTCTTGGGCCGAGCAGTTGCTATACCAGGCTGTGATGCAGCCAGATAGGATGCTTTCTAAGGTGCATCTGTAAAAGTTGGTATGAGTCAGTGTGGACATGCTGAATTTCCTTAGTTTCCTGAGGAAGTGAGGGCGCTGTTTTATTTTCTTGGTGGTAACGTCGACGTGGGTGGGCCAGGACAGATTTTTGGTGATGTGCACCCCTAGGAATTTGAAGCTGTCAACAATCTCCACCTTGGCCCCGTTGATGCAGACAGGGGTGTGTACGATACTTTCCTTCCTGAAGTCAATGACCAGCTCTTTAGTTTTGTTGGCATTGAGGGATAGATTGTTGTCGTTGCCCCACGCCACTAGGTTCTGTATCTCCCTCCTGTATTCTGTTGTTCAAGATCCGACCCATTATGGTCGTGTCATCAGCAAACTTTTTTTTCAATTTAGGGGCAATTTAACATGGCCAATCCACCTAAGCTGCACATCTTTGGATTGTGGGGGTGAAACCCACGCAAACATGGAGAGAATGTGCAAACTCCACACGGACAGTGACCCAGAGCCGGGATTGAACCTGGGACCTCGGCACCGTGAGGCAGCAATGCTAACCACTGCACCACTGTGCTGCCAGTGTCGTCAGCAAACTTGTAGATGTAGTTGGAACCAAATTTTGCCACACACCCATTTTCACTGGTGAGTTCCACAAAGACTGGGAAACCCGTGGACTTGTGGTTAAATTGCAAAACACTTATCACTGGAATTGAGCGAATAGCATATTGGCCTGGATTCTCCTCCCTGTGACTCCAGCAACGCAGATCGTGATTAGGCGATAGCCAAATTCGAGGTTTGCATCGGGCGCAGACCGACTGCTATGCTCTGGCCCCAAGTTGAATGAATGGCTTGCAGCCAGAGGATCTGAGGGGCTTAAACACAGGTCTCAGCCCTTTCCAGGAATGGACACGTGGTGCTTCCAGGTGAGTGTTACAATAGTAATTGTTTTCCCTGCCTGGACTGTTCTCTCACTCCCAGACAGGTGTCTCTTTACTGGGTGGATCTGTGGGTGGTCCTGTTAGTTAGAGGGTGGGTGGGGCTTTAATTTTCTTATAGACTGGCTAAACTAAATTAGTAGTAATAGTGCAGATGTTGAGTTCATGAGGGTGAAATGCGTTCAGATTGTTTCTGGATCACTATTAACAAGGACCCAACTAGGAAAGAAGTTAGTTTAGATGTAGTCTTTTGTGTAATGAGGCAGGATTAGTTAAGAACTTTGTGGCAAAGAAAAGTCAGGGAAAGGATTCTGAGTTTGAGAGTGATTTAGTTAACTATGAAACTATGTCCTGAATCAGATCAAAGGGAACTACAGAGATATGAGAGGCAAGTTGGCTAAAATGGATTGGGAAACTTGTCATGGTGATGGAGGAAAACCCAAAATTATGTATGGACTTACTGAACCTTTAAATATGATCCGCGGTTTTAAAAATGAACATACAAACCAAAGATGGCTGAGGATGTGAATTCAGTCATTGGCTGATTTGCTAATGGGTGATACTAATAGAGACAATGCAATTGTACCCTGTTTCCAGACAAGGAGACATCAAAAGCACAAAACTCATACAAAAACTAACTGACATCACCTGTGGAGCGAATGGGAGCTGAGCGCCACTCCTTGTTCTTGTATCCGATCCCATCAACCCTCTACTGACATGCACACTGTGACCCTCATCCAGCCCTCACTCATCTGTGGCCTGGACCCTTCGTTGATCCCAAACATTTGGTGGCTGCATTGCTGGACCCTACCACTCCTCTTGCAGTGGCACTGACTGGAATGAAGAGGTGCCATCCTCTGATTGGCTAACAGCCCACTGTGGCGGCATTTCCACCCCATGGGATCCTTGATCTCAGGTAAGATCCACTGCTGGCCACTTAATATAACAGGCCTTTTTTAAAATCAATTCAAGGGATGTGAGCATCGCTGACTTGGCCAGCATCTATTGTCCCTCACTAATTACCCTTGAGAAGGTGGTGATGAGCTGCCTTCTTGAACACCTGCAGTCCATGAAGTGTAGGTACACTCATAGTGCTGTTAGACAGGAAGCTCCAGGATTTTGACCCAGCGACAGTGAAGTAATTGTGATATATTTTCAAGTCAGAATGGTGAAATGACTTGCAGGGGAACTTGTAGGTGGTGGTGTTCCCATGTATCTGTTGCCCTTGTCCCTCTAGATGGTAGTGTTTTTAAAGGCAACATCCTGGTAAACCTTTTTTGTACTCTCTCCAAAGCTTCCACGTCCTTCTGGTAGTGTGGTGACCAGAATTGGACACAGTATTCCAAATGTGGCCTAACCAACGTTCTACATAACATAACTTTTGAGCTTTTATACTCGATGCCCCATCCAATGAAGGCAAGTATGCCATTTGCTTTCTTTACCACCATTTCCAACTGTGCTGCCACTTTTAAGGATCTGTGGACCTGCACGCCCAGATCTCTCTGCGTCTCTATGCTCCTGATGGTTCTGCCATTTTTTTTATAGCTCCCACCTGAATTGGATCTACCAAAATGCATCACCTCGCATTTGTCCGGGTTAAATTCCATCTGCCATTTCTCTGCCCAGTTTTGCAGCCTATCTATATCCTGATGTATTCTTGACAAACCTCTTGATCGTGTAATGGCAGTTTTTCTGGCACAGATGTGGCAGGCCAAATGGCCTCCTTGCATGCTATAACCATTCTATGACTTTAAGATAGAGAAGATGGCAAGAGGACTTTTCCCCTGTTTGGGAAATCTAGAACTGGGGGTCACAGTTTCAGACTAAGGGGTTAGTCAGTTAGGCCTGAAATGAGAAGAAATGTCTTCATTCAAAGGCTATTGAATTTTTAAAAATTCTCTAACTCAGAGAGCTGTGGATGCTCAGTGTGTGAAAAGTGTCAAGGCAGAGTCCAATAGATTTTGGAGTGTTAAGGGAATTAAGGGGTGTGGGGATAGTCCAGGAATGTGTAATTGAGGTAGGTGATCAACAGTGATCTTATTGAATGGGCGAGTGGGATCAAAGGACCGAATGGCCTACTCCTGCTCCTATATTTCTTATGCTTAACATTCAGCACCATACTTTGTAAGCACACAGGTACTGACACTTGCTTTTTCCTAAATTATGTAGTTCACTGAAAGTATCAGATTGATCGTGCAATATTGTGAGTAAATATTAGCTGTATGAGCTCAATGCACAGAAGATAAATGTTGGTTTGCAGCAAATAAACTAGCACACAGAAACAGCAACACACAAGAACAGCCACATAACTCATAAGCACCGCAAATGCAAGTGAGTTATGTTTGCTGTGACATGATTGGTTTATTGGTTCAGTACTTGACTACTGAAAGAAGTACAGAAAATACTGGAAATGGACAGTATCTGTAAGGACAAAGGACAGGTTACACTTTGGATGTAAGCTACACTTGATATATTGGCCTCGAATGATCTTGAAATGAACGACACAACTGTCCCTTTAACATGAAATTTATGCCTGCAGGTGGCATGCAGAGGAAGTCACGCTCAGATTTCCTGGAATTTCTTATTTGCATTGACATTGGTGCAGTCATTGATGTGACACCCATACAAAGTGTCTGTACACAGCTGAACTAGGTGGAAACTTTTAATTTTAATAAATCAGCTCAGTTGGCGTTGCAGCTATCAAATTGGGAATGAACAAGAAAGTGAGGAACAGTGTTTGGCTCTTTCACTTCACTTTTAAAAAGTTTCGCAGTCGGCTTTTTCAATACCTTTATAACATATGTGCCGACTAATGACCACTCAGGCATGAGTTGTGACCAGAGAGTGGCAGAGCAGAGTCCCATCCAGAAGAAGCAGCATTTTACTGATACTTGATTGGGGACACTCCCACTTTTAAACTCTTCACCTCTTTGAGAAGAAAACACATACAGCTCCTTCATCTTACCTTCCTCTCCCAAATTTCTGTCAACTTACCACTTACAGCGCATCCTTCCTCATTCACAATCAGCAATTCAGAATCTTTCACCTAGTGTTACAACACCCTGGGCAAGTGCACGGTCAATTCCAGCCCCACTCGTCCCGGTGTCACAACACAAGTGAATTAATGAATAATTCTTATAGAAATTCCCGAAATCTTAGGCCCTCAGCTGACCAATGATTGCAGTCACCAGGTTTGTAAGTTTAAACACAATTGCTGTTTATTTATAACAATGATGTGGAGATGCCGGTGTTGGACTGGGGTGAGCACAATAAGAAGTCTTACAACACCAGGTTAATGTCCAACAGGTTTGTTTCGAATCACTGGTGTTCGGAGCGCTGCTCCTTCCTCAGGTGAATGAAGAGGTGGGTTCCAGAAACACATATACAGACAAAGTCAAAAATGCAGTACGATACTTTTGTATCGTATCATATTGTATTAAAGTATCATACTGTACCTTTGACTTTGTCAGGGCAGCACGGTAGCACAAGTGTGGCTTCACAGCGCCAGGGACCCAGGTTCAATTCCCCACTGGGTCACTGACTGTGTGGAGTCTGTACGTTCTCCCCATGCGCGGGTTTCCTCTGGGTGCTCCGGTTTCCTCCCACAGTCCAAAGACGTGCAGGTTAGGTGGATTGGCCATGATAAATTGCCCTTATTGACCAAAAAGGTTAGATGGGGTTATTGGGTTACGGGGATAGGGCGGAAGTGAAGGCTTAAGTGGGTCGGTGCAGACTTGATGGGCCGAATGGCTTCCTTCTGCATTCTATGTTCTATGTTCTATATATATATTTCTGGAACCCACCTCTTCATTCATCAGAGGAAGGAGGAGTGCTCCAAAAGCTAGTGATTCAAAACAAACCTGTTGCACTTTAACCTGGTGTTGTAAGACTTCTTACTGTATTTATAACAAGAACTATAATAAAATATGCAGTAAATATAACTAATAACAAGTAGCTAGTACCTACTACCTCCTGTAACTATCCCACCTCTACCCACACACACATGACAGGCGAATAAACAGGGGTGGGAGAGGGGAAACGGGTGGAAAATAATAAGGATGAAAGTCAAAAGGATAAGAGTCTCTGCTTTGGATGGTGCTTCTTTAGCACACTCTCTTCACAGCAAGCTGGCAGGTTAGAGTCTCTGATTTTCAGCCAGTAATGATCTTCTGTGTAGAGTCATTCATTCAGAGTCCTTCAGAAAAATCCAGTACGCACAGGCAGCAGGTTTTCTGGAGAAATACTTTATTTATCATCAAGCTGGGCCTTCAGCTCAAGGTTCACATTCAAGCCTTTTTCTTTCTGTAGAGACACTCTATTTTACATCAAACCTAGCTTTCAACTCGTTGTTTGACATCAGCCTCAAAGAATGACACCCAGACTTGCTGGAAAGGGAGTCAGCCTTCACAGTGCCCTTCTGGGGACAATTAGGTGGATCTTTTTGGAGAGAGTTAGTGAGGTTTCTTCATCAGGCAGCCTTAATCAAAACTGAAAAAAAGTTTCCCATGGCAGGTTGATGTAAAAAGTGAAGTCGTATGGGGTTCAGGGTGTACTAACTAGATGGATAAAGAACTGGCTGAGCAACAGGAGACAGAGAGTAGTGGTGGCAGGGAGTGTCTCAAAATGGAGAAAGGTGACTAGTGGTGTTCCACAGGGATCTGTGCTCGGACCACTGCTGTTTGTGATATACATAAATGATCTGGACGAAGGTGGTCTGATTAGCAAGTTTGCAGATGATATTAAGATTGGTGGAGTTGCAGATAGCGAGGAGGACTGTCAGAGAATACAGCAAAATATAAATAGATTGGAGAGTTGGGCAGAGAAATGCAGTTGGAGTTCAATCCAGGCAAATGCGAGGTGATGCATTTTGGAAGATCTAATTCAAGAGCGGACTATACGGTCAATGGAAGAGTCCTGGGGAAAATTGATGTACAGAGAGATCTGGGGGTTCAGGTTCATTGTACCCTGAAGATGGCAACGCAGGTCGATAGAGTGGTCAAGAAGGCATACAAGCATGCTTGCCTTCATCGGACGGGGTATTGAGTACAAGAGTCAGCAGGTCATGTTACAGTTGTATAGGACTTCGGTTAGGCCACATTTGGAATACTGCGTGCAGTTCTGGTCGCCACATTACCAGAAGGATGTGGATGCTTTAGAGAGGGTGCAGAGGAAGTTCACCAGGATGTTGCCTTGTATGGAGGGTGCTAGCTATGAAGAAAGGTTGAGTAGATTAGGATTGTTTTCGTTGGAAAGACGGAGGTTGAGGGGGCACCTGATTGAGGTTTACAAAATTATGAGAGGTATGGACAAGGTGGATAGCAACAAACTCTTTCCAAGAGTGGGGGTGTCAATTACAAGGAGTCACAATTTCAAGGAGGGGGAAAGTTAAAGGGAGATGTGCGTGGAAAGTTTTTTACGCAGAGGGTGGTGGGTGCCTGGAACGCTTTGCCAGCGGAGGTGGTAGAGGCGGGCATAATAGCATCATTTAAGATGCATCTGGACAGACATATGAATGGGCGGGGAACAGAGGGAAGTAGATCCTTGGAAAATAGGTGACAGGTTTAGATAAAGGATCTGGATCGTCGCAGGTTGGGAGGGCCTGTTCCTGTGCTGTAATTTTCTTTGTCTTTGCTCTCAAACTGGAACCTCGGGACTATGAAAGATCTTCGAGTGGAATACTATACAATCACCACCTATTACCGGGCAGAGCACAGCCTTTTGGGCCAATTCATTGCCCATCAGCCAAATCAATCAAACCGAGTCCCATCCAATCTCTGTCATTGGTATCAGTCAGTCTACAGCTCTGGCTTGAGCGAGCACAGACCATCACAGTGATCTGCTGCTGCTGAAATCCTTTGTTTGAATTAAAGGCACAGGCCATTTGCCTCAAAAACACATGTCCATTCATCATCCATGCATCAAAAACGTAATGGCAAAAATAAAAGAAAGGGGAAATAAGGGAATACACAGGAAAGACCCTTACACTCGGGAGGGAATTTGTTAGTGAGGATCTGTCACTGGCAGATTCACTGAGCGAGAGGAATCTGGAGGAGTGGAGTGTTAATGAGAATGTGTCACCTTCCCAGCAGGGACTGAGGAGAGCACCCAAATGGTTTTGGAGATGTGAAATCCAGAGTTCATGAGAGCTTTCCTCAAAAGAAGGATGATGAAGGAAGGCCGTATCCATGTGACAGTTCCAAGTTAACTCCCCTAGAATGTGTAGCAACTGCCAGATTTGACTCTCGCGTCTATAGTTATCCTTTGCTCAATATCAGCAAAGCTTTTTTCTTTCTTGCAGGTAGAAATTGGATGAAAGACAATTAATTGGAATCTGTAACGCACCCCCTGCTAAGAAACAACAGTTGTTGCTGCCACTATGACAGAAACACAGACCTGTCACTCTGGGGGCAGTGGTGGACAGATTAGGGAGCAGTATATATCTTGGCTTCCAAACTGTGGCAACTGCTCTGTCTCAGGGTGTTCAGGATTGGGCAGCTACCATTAACCAGTCACCCCGCTGATCAGGAGTGTTGCGAGTCGAGAGTCCAGTGCAGGAATAAAAACTGGAGTCCATCTTCCTGAAGAACATCACATGAAAGAGCTCCAGCCTCTGACGACAGAGGCGATTCCAGGGTAACATAGGAGATGAGGTCATGCTATCCAGGACACTATAGATAGCATCCCACCAGGAAGCAGCAGTTACGAGATAAAGGCCAGTTGGTTCTCATGGCTTTTTCGTACAACTTGGGAACCACCCACCTCTACTGATCCAAGCTCTCAGAAAGGACTTCAAAGCAACGGTAGATAGAAAGGAATGTGTGACAGATGTCATGTGAGATAACCTTTAAAAAATGGATGTGTAAGCAATGTACCTTTAAGAAAACAGTGATGTCAGAGAGTGGGTGGAGCTCAGCTCAGTTCAGCCATTTTGAAGTTTCAGTTTTGAAAAGTGCCTGGCTGGTTTTGCTGAGAGCAATTTAAAAGTGCCTGGCTGTTTTGCTGTGAGCTGATTAAAAGGAGAAAGCCAGTTTGAAACAGCAGCTTGAGAAGTTCTGGTTTGCTGTGAGTTGCTTGAAGGGAGAAAGCTAGTTTGAAAAAGCAGCTAGTGTGTGTGTGTGTGTATTTCCAGAGAGCTGCAGGAAGAAAGCAAGGTGCTGGAGCTGAAGTCAACCAAGTATATATATCTCTGCCATAAAACAGAAAATATATATTAACTGTGACCTGGGTGTGTTACTGTTTTGAAGGTTTGAAGCCTTTTGGATGTTTGAAGGAACATTTTGAGGAATTATTTACTGTTGCAATATTTTCTGAGTTATCTTTGAAGTAAGGGGTGTTAAGAGATCCAATGTTTATTTAAGATGTTAAGTTGAGTTCATGGAATAAACATTGTTTTGTGTTTAAAAACCCATGTGTCCATAATTTGTAATTCCACACCTAGGGACAAGCCATGGGCTAGGAAAAGCAACAAATACATTAAAGGGGGAGGTTGGTTGAACTCCATGATACATTTTGGGGTTCTGAAAATGCCTCGCCCATAACAATTGGGGACTCGTCCGGGATAAAACTCTATCTATTGGATTGGCTTTTGTGAACTAAAAGGCAGTGAAGGATTGTTGCTTTTCTGGTGTGGTATTTTAGTTTAAGTGGGGAGAGTGTTGTGAACAATGGCTCTTTCAGAGGCTCAGATGTTTTTGGGGGTGGAGAATGTCACACGTAGTACTTTACGGACAGAAACAAAAAGCAGACTGTTAGATTTTGCAAGAACATTGCAGTTAACATTACCTGACAAAATGCGAAAAGATTAGGTAATTATGGCGGTGGTTAAGCATTTAAAGCTGCCTGAGATAGAGTTTGACTCATTGGAAATGGCAAAAATTCAATTGCAAATTAAACAAATGGAACATGAGAAATAATTAAAGCGGCTTGAATATGAGTGTGAGAGAGAGGAAAAAGAAAGAGAAAGAGAGAGAGAGGAAAAAGAAAGAGAAAGGGAGAGAGAGGAAAAAGAAAGAGAAAGAGAGAGAAGAAAAAGAATGATAAAGAGAGAGAGAGGAAATAGAAAAGGAGAGAGAAGAAAGGAGAAAAGAAAGAATAATAAAAGATAAAGAGAGGGAGTTTGAACTTCAGAAAATGGCCATGAAAATTACAATCAGTTAAAATTGGCAGACGTAAAGGGAAACATACAGTTGGATGATAGTGATGAGGATAGTGAGAAAGAGCGTCATAGTCGAAGGCTTGGTGGGAATCTATTTAAATATGTCCAAGCATTGCCAAGGTTTGACGAGGAGGAAGTGGAAGCCCTTTTCATTTCATTTGAGAAGGTAGCTAAATAAATGAAATAGCCACAGGACATGTGGGTGTTACTGATTCAAACAAAGCTGGTAGGTAGAGCTAGTGAACTTTTATCATAGAATTTACAGTACAGAAGGAGGCCATTCGGCCCATCGAGTCTGCACCGGCTCTTGGAACGAGCACCCTACCCAAGGTCAATACCTCCACCCTATCCCCATAACCCAGCAACCCCACCCAACACTAAGGGCAATTTTGGACACTAAGGGCAATTTATCATGGCCAATCCAACTAACCTGCACATCTTTGGACTGTGTGAGGAAACCGGAGCACCCGGAGGAAACCCACGCACACACGGGGAGGATGTGCAGACTCCGCACAGACAGTGACCCAAGCCGGAATCGAACCTGTGACCCTGGAGCTGTGAAGCAATTGTGCTATCCACAATGCTACCGTGCTGCCCTCTGTTTGCATCACTACCGGAGGAGGTATCTGGAACATATGAGGAGGTGAAGAAATCCATCTTAAGTTCATATGAGCTAGTGCCTGAAGCTTACAGACAAAGATTTAGAAATTTAAGGAAAGAATTTGGTCAAACATGCATGTTTGAAAGGCTCAAACAGAGTAATTTTGATAGGTGGATAAGGGCTTTGAAAATAGACCAAACATATGAAGCTCTCAGAGAAATTATACTTTTGGAGGAGTTTAAAAATTCAATTCCTGATGTAGTGAGAACTCATGTGGAAGAACAGAGAGTTAAAATTGTGGGATTCGCAGCGGAAATGGCAGATGATTATGAATTAGTTCATAAATCAAAGATTGGTTTCCGACATCAGTTTCAGCCGGTGAGGGATAGAAACTGGGGACATGAGAAATACTCAAGTGGTAAAGGTAAAGGTGATCTGATGGGAGACAATAAAGAGAGTGTACCTCAGATTAAAAAAGAAATCCAGGAGGGTGGAAAAGAAATGAAAAGTTTCAGATGTTTTCACTGTAATAAACTAGGCCATGTAAAGTCACAGTGTTGGTGGTTGAAGAAAAGCACTGGGAAGGCTGATGTGGTAAAACAGGATAAGACAGAGGGGTTTGTTAGAGTGGTAAAGGAAAGCCCAAGGGAAGCGAAGGAGGTGCAAATGATTGTCCAGCCTGTTCAAGAAGTAATTGTTAAGAAGGTGCCAGATGACTTTAAAGAATTTACTTGTGTGGGTAAAGTTTACTTATGTGTATCAGGAGGAGCAGGTAAAGAAGTCACAATTTTAAGAGATACAGGAGCTAGTCAATCTTTAATGGTGAGAGATGAGGAATAATGTAGTTTGGGAAGAATGTTGCCAGAAAAGGTGGTGATATGTGGAATTCAGGGTGAGAGGAGGAGCGTTCCATTATATAAAGTAAGGTTGGAAAGTCCAGTGAAGAGTGGTAAAGTGGTAGGAGGAGCAATAGATAAACTATCTTGTCCAGGAATACAGTTTATCTTGGGTAATGATATAGCTGGATCGCAGGTGGGAGTGATGCCTACTGTGATTGATAAGCCATTGGAAAATCAGTTAACTGAAGTGGTGAAGGACGAATATCCTGGGATTTTTCTGGATTGTGTAGTAACAAGGTCGCAAAGTCACAGATTAAGACAAGAGGAGAAATCAAAGAGTGAAGATGAAGTTAAAGTGCAATTATCAGAAACGATTTTTGATCAGATTGTTGAAAAAGAACAAGAACAGTTGGAGGATGAGGTGGATATTTTTAGTTCAGGAAAATTGGCGGAGTTACAACAGAAAGATGTAGAAATAAAACGGCTATATCAGAAAGCATATACGGAAGAGGAATCTGAGAGTATACCAGAGTGTTATTACCGTAAAAATGATGTCTTGATGAGAAAATGGAGATCTGTACATATGCAGGCGGATGAAAAGTGGGCAGAAGCTCACCAAGTAGTATTGCAGGTAGGGTATAGAAAGAAGGTGTTGCGAGTTGCACATGAGTTACCAGTGAGAGGTCATTTGGGAATAAGGAAAACTCAAGCTAAAATCCAGAAACACTTTTATTGGCCTGGAGTACATAAAGTTGTAGTTAAATTTTGTCAATCATGTCACACATGTCAAGTGATAGGGAAACCTCAAACAGTGATAAAACCAGCACCCTTAATACCCATTCCAGCAGTTGAGGAACCTTTTACAAGGGTCCTAATCGATTGTGTAGGACCGCTTCCTAAAACAAAAGGTGTGAATCAATATCTTTTGACTGTAATGGATGTGTCTACTAGGTTTCCAGAGGCCATTTCAGTACGTAATATTACAGCTAAAAGGATTGTGGAGGAGTTACTTAAATTCTTTACTAGATATGGACTACCCACAGAAATTCAATCGGATCAAGGATCGAATTTTACTTCAAAGTTATGCAAAGAAGTTATGGATAGCTTAGGAATAAAACAATTTAATTCAACTGCGTACCATCCAGAATCGCAGGGAGCGTTAGAAAGGTGGCATCAGACATTAAAGACAATGTTGAGGACGTATTGTCAAGATTATCCAGAGGATTCAGATAAAGGAATCCCATTCGTATTGTTTGCAATTAGGGATGCACCTAATTAGTCTACCAAATTTTGTCCTTTTGAACTACTTTTTGGTCATGAGGTAAGAGGACCACTTAAATTGATTAAGGAAAAATTGGCGGGTGAGAAATCGGAAACTACACTATTGGATTACGTGGCAAATTTTAGGGAATGATTAAATAGAGCATGTGAATTGGCTAGACAACATTTGAAAGTTGCACAAAACGTGATGAAACGGGTAGCGGACAAGAAATCCAAAGTTCGTAGTTTTGCCAGTGGGAACAAAGTTTTAGTGTTGTTACCAGTGGTAGGGGAGCCTTTAAAAGATAGGTTTTGTGGACCGTATCAGATTGAAATGAAATTATGTGAGGTGAATTATGTGGTAAAAACACCAGATAGAAAGAAGACTCACCGAGTGTGTCATGTGAATATGCCTAAAAGGCACTTTGAAAGGGAAGGAGATAAAAGGAGGTTTTAATGATTCTAATTCAAAGTGACGAACCAAATCCAGATGACTGTGAATTTGACATACCTCAAATTAAATTGGAAAATGAGGATGTTCTCAAAAATTGGGATAAATTGTTAAGTTACCTTCCAGAGGAAAAACGAACTGACCTGAAAGAGTTATTGATATCACATGGGCAAGTTTCTAGAGATAAATTGGGAAGTACTAAAATGGCTATACATGATGTAGATGTGGGAAATGCTGTTCCTATCAAACAACATCCATTTCGACTTAATCCTTTAAAATTGGCACAGGTTAACAGAGAGATTGAGAGTATGCTGAAGAATGGCATAATTGAAGTGGGTTGCAGCCAATGGAGCTCACCCATAGTGATGGTACCTAAATCAGACGGTACCCAACGGTTGTGTGTGGACTATAGAAAGGTGAATGCAGTAACAAGAATGGACTCTTATAATGTCCCACCATTGAAGGATTGCATGGAGAAAGTGGGACAATCTGCTTTTATTTCCAACATCCAGACATGGAAAGAACATTTAAAACATCGTATGGAGTTCTTCGATCGACTTCAGGTGGAGGGTTTGGTGATCAACCTAGCCGAAAGTGAATTTGGAGAAGCCCGAATCACTTTCCTTGCGGAGTATCCGATACCCTCAAGATAAAGGGAAATAATGTGATTTCTTAGCATGAGTGGATTTGATCGAACATTTGTACAAACGTTTTGTGGCGTGATTACTCCACTGATGGAATTGCTGAAGAAATGTAAAAATTTCAATGGACAGCGGACTTTCAACAGGCATTTGACTGCCTGAAAGCTGTGGTAACCAATGTTCCTGTATTGGAGAATTGCAAGGGGCTCTGTGGTCAGATTGAACTAAAGTATCTGATTCTAAAGAGAAATGCCGAGGAGTAGAGGAATGGATGGATCGTGTAGAGACTTTGTTCAAAGAGACTGTCAATCGAGAAGGATTTCGGTTGGAGGAAGAAGAGCAAAGAAAAATGGACTTATTATTATGCCTGTTTGGGTGTGTTTTTTTTTTGTGAAACGTAAAATATTTTCTTAGTGGATGGTGCAAAAGTGAAAAATGAAACCATCTTGAAGTTGATGGTTCATTTTTTTTCTTGGGGGGAGGTGTCATGTGAGAGTACCTTTAAGAAATGGATGTGTAAGCAATGTACCTTTAAGAAAACAGTGATGTCAGAGAGTGGGTGAGCTCAGCTCAGTTTAGCCATTTTGAAGTTTCAGTTTTGAAAAGTGCCTGGCTGGTTTTGCTGAGAGAAGTTTAAAAGTGCCTGGCTGTTTTGCTGTGAGCTGATTAAAAGGAGAAAGCCAGTTTGAGACAGCAGCTTGAGAAGTTCTGGTTTGCTGTGAGTTGCTTGAAGGGAGAAAACCAGTTTGAAAAAGCAGCTTGTGTGTGTCTGTGTGTTTCCAGAGAGCTGCAGGAAGAAAGCAAGGTTCTGGAACTGAAGTCAACCAAGCATATATATCTCTGCCATAAAACAGAAAATATATAATAACTGTGACCTGGGTGTGTTACTGTTTTGAAGGTTTGAAGCCTTTTGGATGTTTGAAGGAAAATCTTGAGGAATTATTTACTGTTGCAATATTTTCTGAGTTATCTTTGAAGTAAGGGGTGTTAAGAGATCCAATGTTTATTTAAGATGATCAATTGAGTTCATGGAATAAACATTGATTTGTGTTTAAAAACCCACGTGTCCATAATTGTAATTCCACACCTAGGGAAGCCGTGGGCTAGGAAAAGCAACAAATACATTAAAGGGGGAAGTTGGTTGAACTCCATGATACATTTTGGGGTTCTGAAAACGCCTCGCCCATAACACAGAAAAGTATGACTTTTTGCACTTTACAATTATTATATTGAAATAGAATTTGTGGTGGTATGTTATTCCTAGAGATGACAGGAAAGATGCACTCACTTGATGTGGTTTATTCACTCTGGTGATTATTACTGACGATATGTTAAGCTAATATGTATTCCTTTGGTAGAATGGCTATGGATTGAAGAAATGTCTTTTTGTTTCCAATTGGGAGGTCAGCTCTGGTGTCAAAGATAGACTGATTTAAATCGAGAAATCAGGGAGGATTTTGTCATGTTCTGTACTCTCAGGACAAAGGAACGTGAGGTTGAAGAACCTAGGTTGAATGCAAATAACTGCAGGTTTATTGAATAGCTGTCAACTCTGCAAAGGTTTGATCTCGGCTGAGGCAAAACCCGCGAAGCAACCGATGACGGCACAAACTATACACGTGACTAGACTGACCACACAACAACAACCCCAAATATATAACATCCTTCCTCCTTTACTTCTAAGATCCATAACAACAATTAGTCATAGTACTCTTACATAGTAATCAAAACATATATACCAAGGCAGGCAATGAATAATTATACAGTAATAATACAGTTAACAGACTAGACGATCTGTCTGATATGACCCTGTGTCACAGAAGTCGAGTGCATCAGTCATCTTTATTATTGTGAAGGGAGCAATGTGAGTGAATGAACATGATCTCAGGTCTCCATGCAGCAGGTCACAGAGATTCCCATTGCATCTTTGCTGTGGTGTTCTCTTCATTACGCAGAGGCCCTTGTATGATTGGTACAGCAGAGGTAATACCTGGTGGACTACCATTGTCCTTCAATGATGCCTGAGTCATCTTAGCTCCACCCATTGATGCTCCTCCTCCATGATAGGAGCATGAAGTAGTATTCCCATAAGCAAAGCCCTATCTACTCCTGAAAAATCCCAGTGCAGGAATGCCCAAACATCTTCTGGTACTGACCCTGTGAGACTGTCAGAACCTAGTGAAGGTCTTTGCAGAACCCCCCCCCCCAACCACCAAAAAAATAAATAAAATGGTTTCAAAAAGCATTTTGAAGGTGTATATACAACGCTTTCAGTAAACTCACAGACTGCCTGCATGGGTCAAGTGACCTTGGGAATTGCTGCACCTTATTTATCTCAGGTTACATCACCCAGAGTACAATAATAATCCAAATCCAAAAAAAAATCACGTCACTGGCTCTCATTCTGAAAAATGCAGGTGAGGCCATGGGTGCATCATGGAGCAGCTTATATGTGCGAGGAAGCCCCAGAGAAACATTGTAAGGGTGTACAAACAGTAGAAATTGCTTCTACCTGAATTCCCTCACTAAACCGTCCCTGCACCATTATTGCAAAATCAGTACACAAAAATAAACTTATCCTTGTTGACCTCTGTTTTCTATTTGCAGTTGCTGCTTGATCTGCCATGTAACTCAGCATTTGCAATCTTCTCATTTTTATACTGCTCTCGCCAATTTTTATCCCAAACCAACATAATTAAAGAAAAGCAAATTAATGGGTACTTCGCTGTTTCTGAGACCTTGATGTGTGAAAATTGACTGCTGCATATTCTGCATTATACTTAAACTTGCTTCATTGGTTTTAAAGCACTCAGGGATGTCCTGGGGTTTTGAAAGTCATTGGGTGAAATTCTCCGCCGCCGCCAGTAGTGGGCTCCCTATGCAGCGGAGAATCGGGCGTCATGAAGAAAACGGGATGGACACCTTTCTGATGCTCCGCCCACTGGCAGCAGGGTTTAGGGTTGGCCATGCACCAGTGGAGGTTGCAAATGGGTTTTAATGACTCATTTGCATCAACTTAGCGGGCTGGGCACCATATTTTCAGGACCCTCGTGATTCTGCAGTCCTCTGGGGTGGAAATCAGGTGGACGAGGATCACTACAGGTATGGATAAATGTGTACCTGGTGCGGTGGGCCAAGGGGACAACTCGTTAAGGGAGTTGCTCCCAAAGTCCTTCCGAGGGCTACTCTCCCCCTACAATACAAGATCTGGCCACCGCACCCCCATCAGAGTGCCCCCTCTCCCACATGCGCTGTCCATTTCCAGCTGACCATTTCAAAATCACTCAAGCCTGAAGGGGGGTGATTGGAATGCACTTAACTCTCTTTGAAGTGGTTGATGCTTATGAACATTGTGCTTAGAGTACTTCAGAGTTACTCAACCGTGAAGGAAAATGAATGAAGCAAGGTTGACAGCTGAGTGTGTGTGGAAGCTGTCAATCACAGCCCACCATGGGAAATTATTGAATTGCTTGCAGCTCAAGGATCTGAGGGGTTTAAACACAGGTCACCGGTTTCTCTTTCCAGGAATTGGCAGGTGCTGCTTCCTGTGTCTAAGCCAGCAGGTGTATTGCCCAGGTGAGTGTTACAACAGTAATTATTTCCACTGCCCCTGACTGGATTGCTCTCCAGCTTCCGGACAGGGGTCTCTTTTCTGGGGGCTTCCTGACAGGGGTCTCTTTTCTGGGGGGGGGGCGGGGGAGGTCTGTGGGGGATCCTAATTTAAGGGGTCTCTGTGGGGGTCTCCCTATTTAGGGAATCTCTGGGGTCTCCCTATTTAGGAGGTCTTTGTGAAGGATCTCCCTATTTAGGGCATCTTTGGGGCCGGAGGGGTGCAGGTCTGTACTTCAGGAAAGGGAGGGTACCCAGGAAATTTGGGGCTGGCAGATGATTTGCGATGCGGGAGGGTGCGGGGCTAATTGGCGATGCAAGAGGGTGGGGGGGCTGATTTGCAGTGCAGGAGGGTGGGGGGCCGATTTGCGATGTGTGGGGGAGGGTGGAGGGGCTGATTTGCAATGCGAGGAAGGGGATGGTCAGCCGCGGGATCTCACTTTCAGGCTGCCCACTTAAAATGGCAGCCCAATAGTAGGATTCCCTCAGGAATCCCTAGTAATCCTTGCCATGCATAAAATTGACAAGGATAGTGAATTGCTTCCTGATCTGCGCTCCTAACGTGACCGCAAATCACGCACAATTCTGCTCCAGCGGGAGAACAAAACGGAAAATTTGGCCCACGTTTTAAATTCTAGACTTTCTTTCCCTCTTTTCTAACCCTAGATGTAGTTTTGCAAAAAGTTGAGTTAAAGAGATAACCTCATTAATAATAATAATAATAATAATCGCTTATTGTCACAAGTAGGCTTCAATGAAGTTACTGTGAAAAGCCCCTTCTAAATTAAATTTTAATTAATCTTTTGCTGTTTACTTTTGAATTGATTTTTGCAGAACTATGGGTTCACCAAGTGATCAGGATAATATGTAAGATTTCCCAATTTTGTCAAAAATCTAGACAAAGTCATTTATACTGCACAACCTTTGAAGATGAATTTGTGAAATATAAATGAAAACAAATGTTTTGTTGCTTAGTTACTGTTACAGAGGTGTGTTGGTGTCAAATATTACATTTCAATTTTGTATGCTGGACTCACATATGGAGCATTTTAAAATGGGCAGTTTCAACTGTAAAACAAAGATATTCGTCTGACTTCTCTGCCCCGTGACACTGGCAACATGGATCATGATCGGGAGGAGAATCAGGCGTCCGGCTGAAATCGAGGTACGGGCCGGGTGCCGAATCAGCCGCGATGCTCCAGCCCCTCGCGGGATCAGGGTTCTCACCCGCACGATAGCGGGAGGTTACAAGTGGGTCATAATGACCCATTTGCATCCACTTAGTGGGTCAGGCACCAGGGGCTGGATTCTCCGCAGCCCGACATCGAAATCGCGGCTGGAGCCAGGGCGGAGAATCCAGTTTGACACCGTAATCGGGCCCAGCGCCGGTTCGACGATTCTCCGAGCACCGAAAATCGACGTCACCGTGGAGTACACCACACCACCGGGGGCCATTGCCAGAGGCCCGCTCATCAATACTCCACTCCCGACCGGCCAAGTTTCTGACGCCGTGGAACTAACCACCTATTGCCAGTCGGGATGCTGATGTGGTGGACTCCCAGTGGGTAACCCCTTAAGGTGGTGGCTGCCAAAGTCCATCTGAGGGCCGCCCTGCTCCACCACAATGCCAGACATGCCGACCCCACCCCCACCACCTCCCGAGACCCCCTAAATAAAGAGACACCGCACAGAGAGCCTCTAAATAGGGAGAACCCCCACAGGGATGCCCTAACTAAAGGGACCCCACACAGAGACTCCCGAAATAGGGAGCTCCCCCACAGGAACCCCTAACTAAAGGAGCCCCCACACAGTGACCCCTTACATAGGGATGACCTCCACAGAGACCTCTAAATAAAGAGACCCCCACAGGGACCTCCTAACTAAAGGAGCCCCCCACAGGGTGCCGCTAACTAAAGGAACCCCCCCCAAAAGGCACCATAACTAGAGCCCCCTTCCCCCACAGACCCCATCAGAAAAAGATCCTGTCTGGATGCTGGAGAACAGTCCAGATTGTTAGACGTTTTAGTTGCTGTGATATGAAGAGTCTAAAGTTCTGTTCCTTTTTCACAAACACACATTTATTTCCTTCCAACAGCCTTTGCACAAACCTCTCACTGTACATCACCTGCCAGAGGCCACCTGAAGCCCCCTTACATATCAGTGTCAATTAATGGATACTTAACATAAATGAGACAACTAATTGCAATGTCTCTTAACCCATTACTTAACACAGATAAGGGCAGTGAAAAAAATTGCAGGTGTAACACACACCTGGAAGCACCATGTGCGCATTCCTGGAAAGAGAACAGCTGTGACTTGTGTTTCAACCCCTCAGATCCATTAGCTGCAAGCCATTCATTCATTTCTGGCAGTGGACTGTGATTTACAGCTTCAAAAAACAGCTGTGAGGCTTGCTTCATTGATCTTCACACTAAGTGCATTAATAAAAATGTTTACAAACATTAACCAGATCAAAGAGAGTTAAGTGCTGCCAACTTCCAGCTCAGCACTTCAAAATCACTCAAGCTGAAGGGGCGTGATTGAATCCTGTCCACTGAATTAAGATGGCTGCCTGACATTTTGGGACTGACAGATGGCCAAGCTCCTGGAAGCTTTTCAAAAGTGGCAGACAATGAACATGTCTAGAAGACATCTTGTGAAATGTTTCTATTTTGACTGGTGTTTCTGCTGGTTATTTAGCAAAGTTACATCAGCTGAGTGGAAGTGGTCCCATTGGTCTGAACATGACATTAGATTTATTCAAAAATTGCTTCACAGCTACAGGGCCCCAGGTTTGATTCACGGCTTGGGTCACTGTCTGTGTGGAGTCTGCATGTTCTCCCCGTGTGTGCGTGGGTTTCCTCTGGGTGCTCCGGTTTCCTCCCACAGTCCAAAGGTATGCAGGTTAGGTGGATTGGATTTGCTAAATTACCCTTAGTGTCCAAAAAGGTTGGGTGAGGTTATTGAGTTATGGGGATAGGGTGGATGTGTGGGCTTGGGTAGGGTGCCCTTTCCAAGGGGCGGTGCAGACTTGATGGGCTGAATGGCCTCCTTCTGCACTGTAAATGCTATGATTCTATCTTTAAATGATTTGCCCTCATTGTTACGAGTCCAGACCAGAACCAAAAATCTAGTTAAGATTTGGATTAGAACCCAACTACTTGCATGTGGTTAAAATATGAGAAACTGCAACTGCACCACAGGAGTGATAACACTGACCAATTAAACAAACCCAAATATTTCAAATGCCACTTATGTATACAAACCAGTTTTTACTTGCATCTCTTGATATAGAATCCTTGGTGAGTGAAATTTGTTTTTTTAGGATGAAACTGAAAACCTTCTGCTCAGTTTAGAGCCCGAGAAGCAACGCTTTTGTCTAAACAGACTTGGCACCTCCCATTAGCTACACCAGCTGGACTCAAAGCATACAGCATTCTTTTGTATCTTGTTACAAGATGTGCCTTGATTTGTTTCACCAGGTTCAATCTGTTACAACATTATAGTAGCTCTGTATCTGTAAATAGGTAAAATGGCTTTTAATATCTATTAGCAAAACATTTCCCCTGCAAAAATCATTGAATACCTCATTTTTAATGACACAGGTAGCAAAATAGACTGTCAGGAAGCATTTTAACCTAGGTTTTAACAAGATTCTTGCAAAAATACAAACTATGAAGTCTGACAATTTTTAAATTCATTACACTCACTCTAATCTCCAAGCTGTGAATGCCACAATGGTCACGATATAACAATGAGGGTGTCCAGCAGCTAAAGCTCTTGAACACTTAAATTACTAGCCGAGTGTTTAAATCCTGGACTATCTCTCACTTACTCTTGCCTCAGTTGGGCGATTATGTCAGTTCTCAGCTGTACCACAGAATTAAATATTATATCGGTGTGAGGCATTTCATCTCAAGCAGTGGATGACCCGATGAGTCTTGGCTTGACCTGCGGCAATTGTGCCTCCTGTTGGCTAGTCTTGGAGCATCACTGGCATTAATAAAGACTTAGCTTATGCTTAAAGGGTTTGCATGGAGATAAGCTGCTCACACACCAGATAAAATGGGGGAGAAAGAAATGGATTCATCGTAAATTTAAAATTGCTACAGCCATCAGGCTGGTAATGGGATCAAGAAGTTTGCAAAGAATTGATTCAGCACTCGTGCTACAATATATGCTCTACAGATATTAAAAATAAATGCATTTCATACGATACTGCTTATACTTACCTATGTAAATAGGTCCATCCACAATCATGTATTCAGCTGGAAACCATTGCTAAATGATCATATGCAGCAAGGTAGCCAGTCACAGATATTAAAGTGAATTATATCTAATCTGAATTTTAGTCACGCTACATTAACTAATAGAAAGTTATTAACATTTCAAAAGAAAAAAAAGCTTTTGCCTGCAAAATTAACAGTGGCTGAGATGTGACCTGTGAGCCATGCAGACTGATCACTGTAATGACAGTGTAATGGCATATTTACATTAAAATCTCAGCAGCTAATATGTGATTCAGAATTGGACGCTAAGTCTGGGGATTATTTAGTCTGGCCTTCTGGCCTCTCTGAATAGTTTTGCTTTTATACAAATCAGAAACTTTCCTATTCAGGATTTCTTGTGGGCAGTACTTATTTGTCTTTCCTCCCAATTCCTTTCTTTTCATGTGTGCCCTATTATTCCATGAGCATTTATTTTTGCCAGTCCTTTGTCTCATTTCTCTGCTTCTACTTATGTCGAGGTAGAATTTTCTTAATTGCCTATATCTTCATTGATTCTTTCTTCCTCACCTTTTCTTTCACACAAACTCGGGTCACAATTTTATATCTCAAAGGGTTTGGGATTGATGGGCATGGTTGTGTGAGTTAAAATCTCAATTGTTACACCGGAAATTAGGCCTGGGGTATTTTAACTTTCGGGCCTCAATTAAATCCTGAAACCTGCCTAAATTAACCAAGTGACCAGATAGGGGATGAGTGTCTGCGGTAGGGGAGGCTTCAGTTTCCTTATTAGGCCAAGAGGAACACTGCTCATCGTCCCGGCCCCACAAGGCCAGTAAAATCAAGCAATTAATAATGTAAAATAGAAACAGAAAATGCTGGATAAACCCAGAAAATCTGGCAGCATCTGTGGCGAGAGAAACAGAGTTAATGTTTTGAGGCAGTGCGGTGGCTCGAGGCAATACCAGGTAGACGTCAGTAAGGCTTTATTGGCTACCAACAATAGTAACTTAAAGGGGCTATGCTACCAGATTCCTCCGTCTTTAAGTCCCTCAATACATATTTACAAATAAGCTATATATAGTAACTATATACAATATAAGGCTGAGGGGAAAAAAGGGAAAAGCATCCAAAACAGCCCATCACGATACTAACATGTTCGGGCATTATCTTTGTCTCTTGGACCACCTTAATCCCGTAACTGGCTGCTCCAATTCAGAGGTATCAACGCCACCAGCCTCGGCAGAATGCCCCTGAGAGTTATCCAATTCCGCAGAGTTATTCCCTTCTGCAGCTCGTTCCAGGATCACCGATGGGGCCTCCTCAAGACTCCAGGATCCCCTCCGTTCTGGCTCCACCATAGGAGTACGGGTACTGCCCACTGGCCCCATGTTCCAAGATTGAATTTGTGGGCCCCTGGCTCCTCATGTGGTCAGCAGATTTCCGTACTGTCCTGCTGTTCAAATCCATGTACTGGAACAAAAGCAGAAAATGCTGGAAAATCACAACAAGTCTGACAGCATCTGTGGAGAGAGGACGGAGCAAATGTTTCAAGTCTGGATGACTCTTTTTCAAAGCCAAGATTCTTTGACAAAGAGTCACCCAGACTCGAACATTAACTTTGTTCTCTACCCACAGATACTATCAGACATGCTGAAATTGTTCAGCATTTTCTGTTTTAGTTTCAGATTCCAGTGTCCGCAGTAATTTGCTTTAATTTATATTAACATATGAGAATGGGCCTGACTTGGGCACAATTCGGCCTGGTAACCACAGTGGGCCTGAGGCAAAGTTTCTGACCAGAACCAGGTCGTCCACTTGAAATGATCTGTCCCCTTTGTGCAAAATCTGTGTGGGATTCTCCGAGCCGAAATTGTGCTCAGCGCGGGGGCGGAGAATGGGCGTCAAACCCAAGATCGGGTCCGACGCTGCTTCCGCGACTCTCCGGTTCCTGGAAAATCGCCGGCAATCGGGCGCGCGTGGTCGACGCAGCGCCGGTCAGAGGCCATTGAAAGAGGCCTCCATGCTAATTCTCCAAATGCAGCTCGCCGTGTTCCCGCCGGCGTGGTTCTCTCATGGTTCCATCCGGCGGACACTCGGTGTAGCGGCTGCGGACTCAGTTCGCGATCGCCCTGGTGGGGGGTGGGAGGATCATTCACTGGGGGGGGCCTCCAGCACGGTCAGGCTATCGATCGGGGGCCACCGATCCGTGGGCACGCGCGATCTGGGGGGCCTATCTTCTTGGTGCCGGCCCGCGGTGTGGGTCGGCCGTGTCGTGCGGGACGGCCGACACAGGCCGCCGATGTGCGCATGCGCGGACCCCCGACCGGCAGTGCAGGGCCCTGTATTGGCTGCCGGAGCTGCGAGGAGCATTCCGGGGTCTTGCTAGCCCCCTGCAAATCGGGGAATCACCCTGGACGTTCTCCAGGTAAGTCCAGAGTGATTTGAGCGCTTTTTTTCCCGGGCGTGGGGCCATAGCCCCATTATTGGAGAATCCCGCCCCTGCTGTTGCTTCTGGGAGACCGGCCGTGCCTCCACTGCTTCTGCCAAATTCAGGAAAACCAAGTCCAACCAGGTCAGGGAACGACAGTCCAAAAGTAATTTTGCTGCTGTGACACCCATAGCTGCATGGGGGGTTGCATTATAAGGCAAATGAACGTTGGCCAACCTAAGACGTAGTGGCCTGCTGGGCGGTTTCTTCATAGCTGCCTGAATGTTTGCACAGCTCTCTCCACTAACCGTTTAAGTAAGGGTGATAGGTGGCTGTTCTTGTACGGCGAATGCAATTTGCTCTGTCAAAGTGCTGAAAGCCCACCCTAGTAAAGGAGTGCCATTATCAGGCACTATTACTTCAGAAAGGCCATGGGTCGCAAACACGTGCAGCAAGGCCTCTACTGTGGCATCAACCAAAACAAGGAGTATCGTGCCCAAGGAAGAACCAGAAAAGTCCACATGTAACCATGTCCATGGGCAACCAGGTCACTTCCAAGTGTGGAGGCTGTCTGTAGTTGGCAGCATCTGCTCTCTCTGGCAGGGGATGCACTGGCGCACCTTGGGCGAAATTCTCCATTATCGGCGGAAAGTCCGCCGATCGGCGCAAAAAACGGCGCAAATCCCACTTGCGTCACGTCATAAAAATGGGCCGATAGTCTGCGGCCCGAAATGGGCTAGCAGCGACGTAACGGGATCCGCGCTTGCGCAGTGGTTCACGCCGTGCAGCGTCATACGCGCTGCACGGCGTGACGGCTCATAAGGCCGCGCAGCTCCCCCCCACCCGACCGGAACAGCCGACCGCAACACCCGACTTGATGGCTGGCCGTCGCTCAGCCCCGAGGTTCGAGTCACGCGATGTGGAGGCGCTCCTGGACGCGGTGGAGCAGAGGAGGGACGCCCTGTATCCCGGGCACGGCCGCAGAGTTGCCCCACGCCACAGCCGGCGTCTGTGGAGGGAGGTGGCAGAGGCCGTCACCGCTGTGGCCCTAACACCACGGACAGGCACCCAGTGCCACAAGAAGGTGAACGACCTCGTCAGAGCAGGCAGGGTGAGCCTCCCCCATATCCCCCCTCCCCATATCCCCCTCCCACATATTCCCCCATATCCCCCTCCCCATATCCCCCCTCCCCCATATCCCCCCCTCCCCCATATCCCCCATATCCCCCCTCCCCCATATCCCCCCTCCCCCATATCCCCCATATCCCCCCTCCCCCATATCCCCCCTCCCCCATATCCCCCATATCCCCAAGTGAATCCAGCCCTAACCTTAACCTCTGCAATGCACGCGCAACCGATGGCGTGCATTCATATACCTGCCTAACACTGTTGCCTTTTACCCCTGCCACCAGGCCCCCCCCCCACAGGAGAAGCGCGCACACAACAATAGGGAGCATGTGAGGACTGGAGGAGGGCCCGCTGATGAGAGGCCACTGACCGTACACGAGGAAAGGGCCCTGGAACTGGCTGGCGGACCTGAGGACCGGGAGGTTGCTGATGCAGAGGTCGGGGCCCCACGAGCAAGTGAGCCACCAACAGCCCGTCCCCATATCCCCCCTCCCCTATATCCCCCTCCCCCGTATCACCTGATCACTGCCTGATGTCTAACCATGCATGCTTCATTGTGTATCGCAGGACCAAACGTCCAGGCACCCATCCCCGCAGATGCAGACCGCCCGCAGGATGCCCCTCGGAGACCACAGGAGACGGAGAGACCCGCACCCTCCAGCATGCGACGCCCGCAGGATGCCCCTCGGAGACCACGGGAGACGGAGAGACCCGCACCCTCCAGCATGCGACGCCCACAGGATGCCCCTCGGAGACCACAGGAGACGGAGAGACCCGCACCCTCCAGCATGCGACGCCCGCAGGATGCCCCTCGGAGACCACGGCAGACGGAGAGACCCGCACCCTCCAGCATGCGACGCCCGCAGGATGCCCCTCGCACACCATGGGAGACGGAGAGACCTGGAGCAACAGGGAGACGACACCCCCGTCACGTGCGGGAGCGACCACCCAGCGATGAGGGGGGCAGCCACAGGCCCCCGTCACATCCGAGCCAGGACACCACTACCCAGGACACCACTATCCAGGACACCCCTATCCGGGACACCACTACCCAGGACACCCCTACCCGGGACAGCACTACCCGGGACAGCACTACCCGGGACAGCACTACCCAGGACACCCCTACCCGGGAAGACGAAATACCGGACAGTGACTCAGAGTGGATGGGTGGAGACGAACCCCCACGCCAAAGTGCCATGGACTCAGAGTGGGACGAAGAGCACGACACAACGCCACTGCTGTGACCAACACCCTCCACCATCGCAGAAACACTCACCACGGTTGGGCACTTTAGTGATGAGGCGTCTGGTACACTCACTGGTGCACACAACACAGCCGTCCCGGTACAGCAGGTGGAGGTAGGAGCAGCAGAGGGACCGGGCGGTCGGAGGGCAGCCCAGGCCAAGAGAACATCTGCCGCCCAGATGGATCCCGGGTTCCTGCAGTTACCACACCCACACATAGATCCGATGCAACCACTGACACGGAGACGAGCGAATAGGGTGACGGGTGGCTTGCGGCGGCTGCGGTCGCAGGTGGAGGAGTCCACCCGCGTCCAGGAGCTGGGAGTGGTCCCGGTCATGCGTGCCACCCAGGCTGACACCGCACGGATGGCGTCCGCGGTGGAGGCAATGGGTGCGACGGTGTCAGACATGGGGAACGGTTTGCGAGGCCTGGGGCCTTCCGTGCAGGCGGCGTCTGTGGCCCAGGAAATGGCTGCCCTCTCACAGGAGGCCATGAGCCAGTGCCAGCGCCAGATGGCAGAGGCGCTCAACGCCATAGCCCAGTCTCAGCAGGCCATGGCCCAGTCTCAGCAGGCCATGGCCCAGTCTCAGCAGGCCATAGCCCAGTCTCTGCAGGCCATGGCCCAGTCTCTGCAGGCCATGGCCCAGTCTCAGCAGGCCATCGCTGAGGGCATCGGCGCCAGTGGCCATGTGCGAGCTGGCGTCGCACTGTCGCAGACAGAGTTCGACAACCCCCTGGGCTCCATGGCTGCAAACCTGCAGACCCCTGTCGATACCAGCACGGGCCTCCAGGACTGGCAGCGCCAGATGTCGGGGGCGCGTCGGATGGCCAGTCCGTTCGCATCCCCCACCCATGTAGAGGCCTGGGGGCCATCGGGCACCCCGAGGGAGGAGGAGGTGGTGTGGTCCGTCCCGGCTCCCTCTGTAGGGGAGGTCCCGGTACACCGCGACACCTCGGACTCCCCCCCTTCCGTCCCAGGTGCATCGGGTGGGCAACGGGCAGGACAGGCTGGCAGCTCGCCATCCCAGTCGCCCGGGCCGCAGCCTGGCCCATCTAGGCCAGGACGCCTCAGGAAACGGCCGCCAAAGGGATCCGGTGTCAGAGGGCAGGAATCACAGGAGTCCACCTCCAGTTCTGCTGTACCGTCTGGGGAACCACGTAGACGTAGTCAAAGGGCCCGTAAGGCCAAACAATTAGACACTGAGTAAGTTGGCACGGGTGCAGGGCACAGATGAGTTTTAGGGGCTAGGGCACGTGCATGAACTCCTTTGGTTATTAAAGTCAATGTTACACCTACCGAAGCTGCCTTTGTGCTCTGTCCAAAGTGTGCGGGCGTGTCATGTACGTTGAGCGCAAGTGTGTGTGTGACGGGTGGTCTTACCTCAGCCCCAGGTGAGTCTGCCCCCTTCCCCCTGGGCCGCCATCAACATCCCCCGGGCAGAGGACGGGACCGTGCGCTGCAGTGTCACAGCCGCATGCAGGGATGGTCCGGGTGGATGGTGGTACTGTGGCCATGGGTCAGACATAGTCCAACGATGTAGAGCCAGGAGCTCATCGGAGGCGGGTTGTCATCATCCTCCATGGCCTGCGATAGACACGCGTATGTTGTGCAGGACGCAGCACACCACAATGATGCGGCCGACCCTATCTGACCGATACTGGAGGGCGCCCCCAGAGAGGTCCAGGCACCTGAAACGCCTCTTCAGCACGCCAAAGCACCTCTCGATCACTCCCCTTGTCGCTACATGGGCATCATTGTAGCGGTTCTCCGCCTCATTGCGTGGCCTCTGTATAGGCGTCATCAGCCACGATCGCAATGGGTAGCCCCTGTCGCCCAGCAACCAGCCCCTCAGCCGGGGATGGCGTCCCTCGTACATGCCGGGGATGGATGACCGCGACAACACGAATGAGTCGTGTACACTGCCTTGGTGACGGGCGCAGACGTGCAGGATCATCATGCGGTGGTCGCAGACCACCTGTACGTTCATTGAATAGGTCCCCTTCCTATTAGTGAACACGGCCCTGTTCTCTGCAGGTGGCCGCACGGCGACGTGCATCCCATCGATCGCGCCCTGGACCATGGGGAACCCGGCAACGGTAGAGAAGCCCACGGCCCGGGCATCTTGGCTGGCCCGGTCCACGGGGAAGCGGATGTAGCGGTGCGCCATGGCATAAAGGGCATCTGTCACTGCCCCGATGCACCGATGCACCGATGTCTGCGATATGCCGGACAGGTCCCCACTCGGTGCCTGGAATGACCCCGTTGCATAAAAGTTCAGGGCCACCGTAACCTTGACGGACACGGGGAGAGGGTGTCCCCCGCCAGTGCCATGCGGTGACAGGTGTGCCAGCAGGTGGCAGATGTGTGCCACGGTTTCCCGGCTCATCCGGAGTCTCCTCCTGCATTCCCGGTCCGTGAGGTCCTGGTATGACTGCCGGGGCCGGTACACACGGGGCGCCCTCGGGTGCCTCCGTTGCCGTGGGGCCACGACGTCCTCCTCCCCCTCCTCGTCCTGTCGGTCAGGTGTCCCTCCAGCCTGGGCGGCTGCCGCCTGCCCCTCTGCGGCAGCCTGCGCCGCCTCTCTGGCACGCTCCTCCTCCTCCTCATCCAGGGCAACATAGACATGAGCGGCTGCCACCACGGCGGCCAACATCGCTGGATGGTCTGAAAACATGACGGCCTGGTGGGGGGGAGGGGAACGACGACATGTCATCATTGCCCATATCCCCTCCTCCCCCCAGCCAGGTGGCATGGACCGCATGGGTCCAACTGTTGGAGGCTGGCACCTGGCCAGGTGGACCAACTCATTTGCCCTCCCATCACCCACCCCGGCACGGACCCCCTCCCCAACCCCCAACCTCCACCCCAGCACGGACCCCCCCCCCAACCTCCACCCCGGCACGGACCCCCTCCCCAACCCCCAACCTCCACCCCAGCACGGACCCCCCCCAACCTCCACCCCGGCACGGACCCCCTCCCCAACCTCCACCCCAGCACGGACCCCCCCCCCAACCTCCACCCCAGCACGGACCCCCCCCCAACCTCCACCCCGGCACGGACCCCCTCCCCAACCTCCACCCCGGCACGGACCCCCTCCCCAACCTCCACCCCAGCACGGACCCCCCCCCCAACCTCCACCCCAGCATGGACCCCCCCCAACCTCCACCCCGGCACGGACCCCCTCCACAACCCCCAACCTCCACCCCGGCACGGACCCCCTCCCGGCACTCCCCCGGAGCCCAGCCTACTCTAACCACCACCCCCCCCGCCGCACACACACACAAGCCGAGACACGCCTCTCCTCACGCAATCAGTCTGCGGCCACGCCATTTCCTGCCCAGAGCCAACCCCCCAGGCCGTCACTCACCTCCTCGCTGGTCGGCATGAGCCTGGAGCACCGGGTCACGCCGATGAAAAGGAGGTTTGATTGACGTCGACGTGAACGGTCATCACGTCGACGGGACTTCGGCCCATCCGGAAGGGAGAATATCGGCAGGCCGAAAATCGGCTGCCTTGCGCAGACCCGTGACATTCTCCGCGGCAGCGGCGCCATTAACGCCCCGCCGACTTTTCTCCCTTCGGAGACTTCGGCGGGGGCGGGGGCGGGATTCACGGCGGCCAACGGCCATTCTCCGACCCGGCGGGGGGTCGGAGAATGACGCCCCTTGTGTTCAATGTCCTTGGGTGGGATTCTCCAACCCCCCCCCGCCGGGTCGGAGAATCGCCGGGGGGCGGCGTGAATCCTGCCCCCGCCGGCTGCCGAATACTCCGCTGCCGGGGATTTGGCGGGGGCGGGAAACGCGCCGTGACAGTCGGCGGCCGCGGGCAGCGGCCCCCCCGGCGATTCTCCGGCCCGCGATGGGACGAACGGCAGCCCGTTTTCGGCCAGTGCCGCCGGCGTATATTACACCAGGTATTTGCTGGCGGGACCTGGCTGCGTGGGCGGCCTCTGGGGTCCTCGGAGCGGGGGGGGTGCTGGGGGATCTGGCCCCGGGAAGTGCCCCCACGGTGGCCTGGCCCGTGATCGGGGCCCACCGATCCGCGGGCGGCCCTGTGCCGTGGGGGCACTCTATTCTTCTGCGTCGGCCGCTGTGATCCTCCGCGATGGCCGACATGGAGATGAACCCCCCACTGCGCATGCGCTGGGATGACGCCAGCACGTACTGGCGCTCCCGCGCATGCGCCAACTCTCGCCGGCTGGCGGAGGCCCTTCGGCGTCGGTTGGCGTGGCGCCAAGCCCCTTCCCCGCCCGCTGGCGCGGCGCAAACCACTCCGGCGCCGACCTAGCCCCTGAAGGTGCGGAGGATTCCGCACCTTTGGGGCGGCCCGACGCCGGAGTGGTTCACGCCACTCCTTCGCGCTGGAGTTGCCCGTCCTGCCGTCATGGGCGGGGTTCTCCAAACCCCCGCTGGGTCGGAGAATCCCAGGGGGAGGCGCGAATCCCGCCCTGCCTACGGGACGCCGGCTGCTGTATTCTCCTGTGCCGTTTTACGGGCAGGGGCGGGATCGCCGCCACGTCGGTCAGGGGCCGTTGACAGCACACACCCCCCCCCCGGCGATTCTCCAGCCCCCTTCGGCACCGCCTGGAGCTGCGCCAACCCCACTGGCATCCATCTAGCCCCCTGGACAGATGAGAATTCCTCAGCTTGGGGGGCCGTTGATGCCGGAGTCGTTGACACCGATTTTCACGCCAGCATGGGGACTTAGTGAGAATCCCCAGAAGTGAGAATCCCGCCCCATGCATTTCACTTTGGACAGGATTGGGTCCTGTTGTCACCAATTCTTTATGTGAGCAGAGAAAACTGGCATGGTGGCCCAAAAGTTCAATGTCAAGATAATTTCTTGAGGGATTGGCAGGGGTGTCAGGTTCTTTCAAGATGGGAGTCAACTCAGTTATAGGCCACCAAATACAAAGCACACCATTGTACACTGGTAGAGGCAATTGGAGGTATCGGTTTATCTTCATGAAGGACAGGGCTGGTGGGCCGTTATTATTGTGAAATGTCACTTGTAAACACACTGGTGAAATTTCTTGACAACATAGATTATGACAAGGCCTTTCATTTCAATTTGCGCGTATTTACACTAAGAAAGAGTTTTACAGACAAAAGCAATTGGCTCCTCTGAGCCATTTTCCATTTTATGGGCTCAGACTGCTGCTTCCCATGTGGTGATGCATCTCAAGTCAGAATGATGGGTTTTCTCGGGTCAGAGTTAACTAATAGGCTTGATAACTGTAAGGCTTGCTTTAAAAACAATTTTAAAAACATTTTACCAATGAAGAGGCAATTTAGCATGGCCAATCCACCTACCCTGCACTTCTTTGGGTTGCAGGGATGAGACCCACGCAGACGACTGTAAGGATTGCATAACGTGCTATGGAAAGCCTGCTCCTATGGTGCCTTCCAATGCCAATGCTGGTGTTTTCTTTAGAGCACGTGTAGTGGCGCCAATGTTGTAGCTAGGTTGGGAATAAAATGACCACGATCGTTTACCATTCCTAAGAAGGACTTTAATTCTGCCATATTCTTTGCTGCAGGATTTCTCTTCTGGCTCTTACCTTGTCTTCAAGTAGGTGTAATCATTGGAGTCCACTTTGAACCTCAGGTAGCTTTGAGCTCAATAGCTTGGAAAGTGCACTTTGTGCATTTCAGTCGATTCCTGCATTTCTGAATCTTCTCAGCACTAAACTTGCTAGGTGCTCTTCATGTGATGTTCCAGTTACTGGAACGTCATCCAGGTAGACAACGGATGCCCTGGAGCAGATTTTCCATTCTGCGTTGGAATATCATAAGCTTTCATAAATCTTCATTCAGTTCTAACTACAAATAGGCGATCACGTTTGGTGTATGATAGCCTCCTCCACTCCCTGTGCCAGCTTCACATAAACGTCTTCAAATCATGGAATTGGGTATTTGTCTACTTGGGCTGCCTGGTTTATCATAAACTTGTAATTCCCACATGTTCTAACTGAGCAGTGCGGTTTTAGCACAGGGATGATGGGGGCTGCCCATTCAGAAACTGTATGGGCCTGATAATACCCAATTCTTCCAGATGTTTAAATTTGGTTTTCATTTTATGGTGCAAGGCATAAGGGACTGGATTCGCTCTGAAAACCTTTGATGTTGAGTCTGGGTTGACATAAATCTTGGTGTTTACCCCCTTTATTTGACACAACTTGTTCCATGACACATCCCGGTATTTCTATAAGACTTCCTGAAAGACACTGACCGGGATTCTCCGCTATCCGGCAGGGCAGGCCGTACCGGCACCGAGGAGTGGCATGAACCACTCTGGTGTCGCGCCACCCGGAAGTTGCAGAATCCTCCGCACCTTCAGGGGCTAGGCCGGTGGCGGCGGGGTTGGCACTGCACCAACTGCCGCCGTAGGGCCTCCGCCGGCCGGCACAAGTTGGCACGCGGGAGCGCCAGCATGTTCTGGGATGTTCCCCGCGCATGCGCAAGTGTTCTTTCTGCGCCGGCCATGGCGGACCATTACAGCGGCCGGTGCGGAGGGAAAGAGCACCCCCACTGCACAGGCACGCCTGCAGATCGGTGGGCCCCGATCACAGGCCAGGCCACCGTGGGGCCCCCCCGGGGCCAGACCCCCCCGCACCCCCCCCCCCCCGAAGACTCCGCAGGCCGCCCGCAGAGCCAGGCGTAAATCAAACAAGGTCCTTACCGGTGGGACTGGGCGTAAACGGGCGGCCTCTCGGCCCATCATGGAGCGGTGAATCGCCGGGGGCCACTGCCCACGGCCCCCGAACGGCGCGACGCGATTCCCGCCCCCGCCCCTGCTGAAAAACCGGCGCCGGAGAATCCGGCAGCCGGCGTTGGGTCGGCAGGGAGGGATTCACGCTGCCCCCCGGCGATTCTCCGGCCCGGCGAGGCGTCGGAGAATCCCGCCCACTATCTGAGATTTTGAAGATTTCCAATCAGTTCAACTTGATTTGGTGCAACCAATCCCTGCCATAAGGCTTGGTCAATGTTGCTCGACAATGTTATAGGTAACGGGGTCATTTGTTGCTGATATGAGGGAGGAGTCAGGGTTTCCCCGTATACGTAGCCAACTTGACTGTTGTGTCACTCAAAAATATTTGAAAGATTGTTCCCCCATTTCTGTGGTCATCCGTTTACTGTGAGGACTATCTCAATTGGGATTGTTTTGCTCACTCTCACCATGCTTAATCTGTACGTTCCAGGTTCTTCATCTGAATTCCGCTCCACTTTTTTCAGTGGAGCTATAGGTTGCTGCTTTTTTAAAATTGATGCATTCTGACAGGCGCGGCAACGTGCTTGGATATGGCCCTTCCTGTTGCATTGAAAACAAATCGTACTTTGCAGGGACACAATTCATGGGGTGATCTCCCCTGCATCAATAACAGTCATTTTGACTTCTGGGCTGACAGCTCAATTTTGTTCCTGACCACAGACTACAATCCTGCTCCAGGGATCATGGCTGAATTTTCTCTGTGCTTGTCGACCTGACTACGTGCCTTGTATCCATACCGCCCCACAGCTGGTTCATCTCGCCCTCTTGCATGCTTTGAAGCTCTGATGCGCCCCGTCTCAGCACACTAGGTTGCCTGAGCAATCTCAATCACCTTGTCTAGGGTAATCTTCGTTTCAGCCAGAAGCTTCTTTTGCACTTATGTTGTTAATACCACACACCAAACAATCACGCAGCATGTCACTGAGTGCTGCACCGAACTCACAATGCTCAACCATTTGCCTGAGTTTGGTAATGAATGTGGAATGAATCATTGGAATTAGCTAGAATTTAATTACAAATTAAACAAATAGAAAAGCAGGAAAAAGATAAACAGAAAGAAAGAGGACTGAAGAAATTGTTAATAGAAGAAAAAGAAAACGAGAGATTGGCAATGGCAGAAGAAAAGGAAGAAGGCAGGGTGCTGGATTCTCCACTGTCGGGATTCTCCATTGCGCCAGCAGCCCGGGGATTTCACGACGGTGTGGGGCTGCCCACAGTGGGAAACCCAATAGCCGGCTAGCGAGACAGAGAATCTCGTGGGTGCGCCGCACCAGATTTCTAGAGAATCCCGCCCAGGGTTTTTTGAAAGGAAATGGAATGGAGGAAGATTAAGATAGAAATGGAAATATTGGCAAAGGAAGAAAGGGATAAGGAAAAGGAGAGAGCATTTGAACTTCGGAAACTGGAACTGCAAGGATAGCATCGACTCAAAACGTTGGAGTTAAAGGCAGAAGCTGAGGAAGGTCTAGAGGAAGAAGAAATGTTTCCTAGTTAAAAGCTTAGTAGGGATACATTTAAATATATTCAAGCAATGCCAAGATTTGATGAGAAAGATGTGGAAGCCTTTTTCATCTCATCTGAGGAAATGGCTGAACAATTGAATTGGCCAAAGATCACGTAGGTCGTGTTGGTTCAAACAAAGTTGGTAGTAGAGCTCGTGAAGTGTTTGCATCACTATAAGAGGAGGTATTTTGGGATTATGATGAGGTGATAAAAAACATATTAAGTGCATATGAACTAGTGCCAGAAGCCTACAGACAAAAGTTTAGATATCTAAGGAAAGAACCAGGTCAGGCATATATAGAATTCAAAAGAATTAAACAAAATAATTTTGATTGGTGGATAAAAGCATTAAAAATAGATCAAACGTATGACACTCTAAGAGAACAATTATTTTAGAGGAATTTAAAGATTCAGTAGTGAATACTTATGTGGAAGGGCAAAGAATTAAAACTGCTAGACAGGTAGCAGAAATGGCCGTGATTTTGAATTGGTTCACAAAGCAAAGTCTGGTTTTCGACATCAATTGCAATCTGTAAAAGATAAAAACTGGGGAAATTATAAATTCACAGGTGGTCAGTGCAAAGGAGGTTTCGTTGGTGATGTTAAGGAGAGTGTGCCTCAGAGTAAAAAGGAAACCTCTGATCGTGGAAGAGAGATAAGAAAACTGAAGTGTTTTCATTGTAATAAAGTTGGACATGTGAAGCTGCAGTGTTGGCGGCTTAAGAAAAGTACTGGGAAGACAGACTCAGTAAAACAGTACAAGCCTGTTAGTCGGAGTAAAAACCATTGTCCCAGTGGAAGATGTGCAACAGGGTGTACAGCCTGTTCAGAGATTGATGGATAAGAAGGTGTCAGAATTTTTAAGAATTTTATTTGTAAGGGTAAGGCTTACTCATGTGTACAATGTGGTAGGTAACGAGATTAAGATCTTAAGGGATACAGGAACAAGTCAATCTTTAATGGTGAGAGATAAGGACATAAACAATTTAGAGGAAAGTGTAGCTGGTCTGATTAGTAACTTTGTGGATGACACCAAGGTTGGTGGAGTGGCAGATAATGTTGAGGATTGTCAGAGGATACAGCTGGACATGGATAGGTTGGAAGCTTGGGCAGAGAAATGGCAAATGGAGTTTAATCCAAATAAATGTGAGGTAATGTATTTTGGTAGGTCGAACATAGAGGGGAAATATACCGTAAATGGCAAAACTCTTGGGAATATAAAAAGTCAGAGAGATCTGGCCGTGCAGGTCCACAGATCTTAATAATAATAATCTTTATTGTCACAAGTAGGCTTACATTAACACTGCAATGAAGTTACTATGAAAAGCCCCTAGTCGCCACACTGCAGCGCCTGTTCGAGTACACTGAGGGAGAATTCAGAATGTCCAATTCACCTGACAATAAGATAACCTGGTCGGGTTGACAGAGAGAAACTATTTCATCTGGTGACAGTGGACATCGAAGGCACATAAATCTTGGAAATCGAGTGAGGCCCAGCAGGGTCAAACTAAGGAAGCACTTTCAGACAAGGGGAGTGGAAATCTGGAACTTAATCACCCAAAAGGCTGTGGATGATGGGATCAATTGGCACATTCAAGGCTGAGAGATCTTTGAAAGTGGCAACACAAGTGGACAGGTTTGTCAACAAAGAACAAAGAAAATTACAACACAGGAACAGGCCCTTTGGCCCTCTCAGCCTGTTCCGATCCAGATCCTTTATCTAAACCTGTCTTCTATTTTCCAAGGATCTACTTCCCTCTGTTCCCCGCCCGTTCATATATCTGTCTAGATGCATCTTAAATGATGCTGTCGTGCCCGCCTCTACCACCTCCGCTGGCAAGGCGTTCCAGGCACCCACCAAGAAAGCATACAGAATGCTTGCCTTCATTGGATGGGGCATCGAGTATAAAGTCATGCTACAATTGTATAGAACCTTGGCACTTGGAATATTGCGCACAATTCTGGTTACCACGCGACCAGAAGGATGTGGAGGCTTTTGCGAGGGTGCAGAGGAGGTTTATCAGGATGTTGCCTGGTCTGGAGGGTGTTAGCTATGTGGCGAGGCTGAATAGACTCGGACTGTTTTCATTAGAACGACGGAGCTTGAGGGATGACCTGATAGAGGTCTACAAGATTATGAGGGCATGGATAGATTAAATGGGCAGGCACTCTTTCCCAGGATGGAGTGTCAGTCAAAGGGGGCATAGGTTTAAGGTCCGTGGGGCAAAGTTTAGAGATGTATGAGGCAGATTGTTTACGCAGAGGGTGGTGAGTGCCGAGAACGTGTTGCCAGGAGAGGTTGTGGAAGCAGATACATTAATGGCATTCAAAATATATCTTGCCAAATACATGGATAGAATGGGTATAGAGGGTTACGGCACAAGGAAGTGCTGAGGGTTTTGGCCAAGGTTAGTATTATGACCAGTATACACTTAGAGGGCCGAAGGGTTGGTTCCTGTGTTGTATTGTTCTTTGTTCTTTGTTCCCGTCATGACAGACAGTAAGCCCATATTCAGTGCATTTGGTGAGGAAGAGCAGACCATTGGCCTTTAATTTTCATCGTCCTTCTTTCCTAATGGTGCCCCTCCAAATGGTGCAGTTGATAATAATAATTGGAGTTGCCTCCAATTCTGGGATTAAAATCTCCCTGTAGAATCAATTAGTCTTGTTTTGGGATGCTGCCAATACAGAATACAGATCCGCATGAAATAGCTTTTTAGCGTTTGTCAATAAAGTTGAGTGTGGGAGCATATACACAGATAATTATTACCCACTAGTTGCCACTAAACTGGGGCGAAATTCTCCGTTATCGGCGCAAGGTCCGCCGATCGGCGCAAAAAACGGCGCAAATCCGACTTGCGTTACTCCGGAAAAATGGGTCAAAAGTCTCCGGCCCGAAATGGGCTAGCAGCGATGTAACGGGATCCGCGCTTGCGCGCGTGGTTCATGCCGTGCAGCATCATACGCGCCGCACGGCGTGACGGCTCATAAGGCCGCGCTGCTCCCCCCCCCCACCCGACCGGAACACCCGACTGGAACACCCGACTGGATGGCTGGCCGCCGCTCAGCCCCGAGGTTCGAGTCACGGGATGTGGAGGCGCTCCTGGACGCTGTGGAGCAGAGGAGGGATGCCCTGTATCCCGGGCACGGCCGCAGAGTTGCCCCACGCCACAGCCGGTGTCTGTGGAGGGAGGTGGCAGAGGCCGTCACCGCTGTGGCCCTGACACCACGGACAGGCACCCAGTGCCACAAGAAGGTGAACGACCTCGTCAGAGCAGCCAGGGTGAGCCTCCCCATATCCCCCCTCCCCCATATCCCCCCTCCCCATATCCCCCCTCCCCCATATCCCCCCTATCCCCCTCCCCCATATCCCCCCTCCCCCATAACCCCCCTCCCCCATATCCCCCCTCCCCCATATCCCCCATATCCCCCTCCCCCATATCCCCCCTCCCCCATATCCCCCCCTCCCCCATATCCCCCCTCCCCATATCCCCCCTCCCCCAAATCCCCCATCCCCATATCCCCCATCCCCATATCCCCCATATCCCCCCTCCCCCATATCCCCCCTCCCCCATATCCCCCCCACCCCCATATCCCCCCCACCCCCATATCCCCCCTACCCCATATCCCCCATATCCCCCCTCCCCCATATCCCCCCTCCCCCATATCCCCCTCCCCATATCCCCATATCCCCCTCCCCCATATCCCCCCTCCCCCATATCCCCCATATCCCCCTACCCCATATTCACCCCTCCCCCATATCCCCCCTCCCCCATATCCCCAAGTGAATCCAGCCCTAACCTTAACCTCTGCAATGCACGCGCAACCGATGGCGTGCATTCATATACCTGCCTAACAGTGTTGCCTTTTACCCCTACCACCACCCCCACCCACCCCACCCCCTCCCCCCCAACAGGATAAGCGTGCACACAACAATAGGGAGCATGTGAGGACTGGAGGAGGCCCCGCTGATGAGAGGCCACTGACCGAACACAAGGAAAGGGCCCTGGAACTGGCTGGCGGACCTGACGACCGGGAGGTTGCTGATGCAGAGGTCGGGGGCGTACCAGCAAGTGAGCCACCGACAGCCTGTCCCCATATTCCCCCTCCCCCATATCCCCCCTCCCCCATATCACCTGATCACTGCCTGATGTCTAACCATGCATGCTTCATTGTGTATCGCAGGACCAAACGTCCAGGCACCCATCCCCGCAGATGCAGACAGCCTGCAGGATGCCCCTCGGAGGCCACGGGAGACAGAGAGACCCGGACCCTCCAGCATGCGACGCTCGCAGGATGCCCCTCGGAGGTCATGGGAGACAGAGAGACCCGGACCCTCCAGCATGCGACGCCCGCAGGATGCCCCTCGCACACCACGGGAGACGGAGAGACCTGGAGCAACAGGGAGACGACACCCCCGGCACGTGCGGGAGCGACCACCCAGCGATGAGGGGGGCAGCCACAGGCCCCCGTCACATCCGAGCCAGGACACCACTACCCAGGACACCACTACCCAGGACACCAATACCCAGGACACCACTACCCAGGACACCACTACCCAGGTCACCACTACCCAGGTCACCACTAACCAGGACACCACTACCCAGGACACCCCTACCCGGGACAGCACTGCCCAGGACACCCCTACCCGGGACAGCACTACCCAGGAAGACTAAATACCGGACAGTGACTCAGAGTGGATGGGTGGAGGCGAACCCCTACCCCAAAGTGCCATGGACTCAGAGTGGGACGAAGAGCACGACACAACGCCACTGCTGTCACCAACACCCTCCACCATTGCAGAAACACTCACCTCGGTTGGGCACTTTAGTGATGAGGCGTCTGGTACACTCACTGGTGCGCACAACGCAGCCGTCCGGTACAGCAGGTGGAGGTAGGAGCAGCAGAGGGGCCGGGCGGTCGGAGGGCAGCCCAGCCCAAGCGAACATCTGCCGCCCAGATGGATCCCGGGTTCCTGGAGTTTCCACACCCACACATAGATCCGATGCAACCACCGACCCGGAGACGAGCGAAGAGGGTGACGGCCGGCTTGCGGCGGCTGCAGTCGCAGGTGGAGGAGTCCACCCGCGTCCAGGAGCAGGGAGTGGTGCCGGTCATGCGTGCCACCCAGGCCGACACCGCACGGGTGGCGTCCGCGGTGGAGGCAATGGGTGCGACGGTGTCAGACATGGGGAACGGTTTGCGAGGCATGGGGCTTTCCGTGCAGGCGGCGTCTGTGGCCCAGGACACGGCTGCCCTCTCACAGGAGGCCATGAGCCAGTGCCAGCGCCAGATGGCAGAGGCGCTCAACACCATAGCCCAGTCTCAGCAGTCCATAGCCCAGTCTCTGCAGGCCATGGCCCAGTCTCTGCAGGCCATGGCCCAGTCTCAGCAGGCCATCGCTGAGGGCATCGGCGCCAGTGGCCATGTGCGAGCCGGCGTCGCACTGTCACAGACAGGGTTTGCCAATCCCCTGGGCTCCATGGCTGCAAACCTGCAGACCCCTGTCGATACCAGCACGGGCCTCCGGGACTGGCAGCGCCAGATGTCGGGGGGGCGTCGGATGGCCAGTCCGTTCGCATCCCCCACCCATGTAGAGGCCTGGGGGCCATCAGGCACCCCGAGGGAGGAGGAGGTGGTGTGGTCCGTCCCGGCTCCCCCTGTAGGGGAGGTCCCGTAACACCGCGACACCTCGGACTCCCCCCCTTCTGTCCCAGGTGCATCGGGTGGGCAACGGGCAGGACAGACAGGCAGCTCGCCATCCCAGTCGCCCGGGCCGCAGCCTGGCCCATCTAGGCCAGGACGCCCCAGGAAACGGCCGCCAAAGGGACCCCGTGTCAGAGGGCAGGAATCACAGGAGTCCACCTCCAGTTCTGCTGTACCTTCTGGGGAACCACGTAGACGTAGTCAAAGGGCCCGTAAGGCCAAACAATTAGACACTGAGTAAGTTGGCACGGGTGCAGGGTGTGTGAGGGGTGGTCTTACCTCAGCCCCAGGTGAGACTGCCCCCTTCCCCCTTGGCCGCCATCAACATCCCCCGGGCAGAGGACGGGACCGTGCGCTGCAGTGTCACAGCCGCATGCAGGGATGGTCTGGGTGGATGGTGGTACTGTGGCCATGGTCAGACATAGTCCAACGATGTAGAGCCAGGAGCTCACTGCAGGGCGGGTTGTCATCATCCTCCATGGCCTGCAATAGACACGCGTCCACCCGCAACTGTGTGAGCCCGGCCTGTTGTGCCGCAGGTGGATCGGCAATGGGGGGGGGTGGTGTGCATGCGGGTGGGGTGGGTGGGGTTGGGGAGGGGGGTGAGGGTGGTGGGTGGGTGGATGGGTGGGGGGTGTGGGTGGTCGGCTGTTGCCATGGTGTGCGGTCTGTGGCCATACTACCCGATTCCCACGCCCATCTAGTCAGTGAAGCGGGCGTCTATCAGCCTGTCCAGTGCCCGCTGGCCCAGCCGGTAACGGTGGACAGCCACCCGCCTGTGTCTACCCCGTCTGCCCTGACCATTGCCCCCATCCCCCTCATCTGGGGAGGACTGCGCCTCTTCCTGCTGCTCCTCCACTCCGCCCTCCTCTGCCTGCGGCACATCGCCCCTCTGCTGGGCTATATTGTGCAGGACGCAGCACACCACAATGATGCGGCCGACCCTATCTGACCGATACTGGAGGGCGCCCCCAGAGAGGTCCAGGCACCTGAAACGCATCTTCAGCACGCCAAAGCACCTCTCTATCACTCCCCTTGTCGCTACATGGGCATCATTGTAGCGGTTATCCGCCTCATTGCGTGGCCTCCGTATAGGCGTCATCAGCCACGATCGCAATGGGTAGCCCCTGTCGCCCAGCAACCAGCCCCTCAGCCGGGGATGGCGTCCCTCGTACATGCTGAGGATGGATGACCACGACAACACGTAGGAGTCGTGTACACTGCCTGGGTAACGGGCGCAGACTTGCAGGATCATCATGCGGTGGTCGCCGACCACCTGTACGTTCATCAAATAGGTCCCCTTCCTATTCGTGAACACGGCCCTGTTATCTGCAGGTGGCCGCACGGCAACGTGCATCCCATCGATCGCGCCCTGGACCATGGGGAACCCGGCCACGGCAGAGAAGCCCACGGCCCGGGCATCTTGGCTGGCCCGGTCCACAGGGAAGCGGATGTAGTGGTACGCCATGGCATATAGGGCATCTGTCACTGCCCGGATGCACCGATGTCTGCGATATGCCGGACAGGTCCCCACTCGGTGCCTGGAATGACCCCGTTGCATAAATGTTCAGGGCCACTGTAACCTTGACGGACACGGGGAGAGGGTGTCCCCCGCCAGTGCCACGCGGTGACAGGTGTGCCAGCAGGTGACAGATGTGTGCCACGGTTTCCCGCCTCATCCGGAGTCTCCTCCTGCATTCCCGGTCCGTGAGGTCCTGGTATGACTGCCGGGGCCGGTACACACGGGGCGCCCTCGGGTGCCTCCGTTGCCGTGGGGCCGCGACGTCCTCCTCCCTCTCCTCGTCCTGTCGGTCAGGTGTCCCTCCAGCCTGGGCGGCTACCGCCTGCCCCTCTGCGGCAGCCTGCGCCGCTTCTCTGGCACGCTCCTCCTCCTCCTCCTCCTCATCCAGGGCAACATGGACATTAGCGGCTGCCGCCACGGCGGCCAACATCGCTGGATGATCGGAAAACATGACGGCCTGGTGGAGGGGGGGGGGGGGGGGGGGGGGGGAACGACGACATGTCATCATTGCCCATATCCCCTCCTTCCCCCCAGCCAGGTGGTATGGACCGCATGGGTCTAACTGTTGGAGGCTAGCACCTGGCCAGGTGGACCAACTCACTTGACCCCCCATCCTCCTCACCGGCACGGACCCCCCCATCCCCTCCCCGGCACGGCCCCCATCCCCCTCCCCGGCACAGACCCCCCATCCCCCTCCCCGGCACGGACCCCAGCCTCCTCCCCGGCACGGACCCCCCCCCCCCATCCTCCTCCCCGGCACGGACCCCCACCCCCATCCTCCTCCCCGGCACGGGCCCCAACCTCCTCCCCGGCATGGACCCCCCCCCATCCTCCTCCCCGGCACGGAACCCCCCATAACCCTCCCCGGCACGGACACCCCATCCCCCTCCCTGGCACGGACCCCAACCTCCTCCCCGGCACGGACCCCCCCCCCATCCTCCTCCCCGGCACGGACCCCAACCTCCTCCCCGGCACGGACCCCCCATCCCCCTCCCCGGCACGGACCCCAACCTCCACCCCGGCACGGACCCCCCCCCCCCCCATCCTCCTCCCCGGCACGGACCCCCCCATCCCCCTCCCCGGCACGGACCCCCCAGCCCCCTCCCCGGCACGGACCCCAACCTCCTCCCCGGCACGGACCCCCACCCCATCCCCCTCCCCGGCACGGACCCCCCCTCCTCCTCCCCGGCACGGACCCCCTCCCCCCCCCATCCTCCTCCCCGGCACGGACCCCCCTCCCGGCACTCCCCCGGAGCCCAGCCCACTCTAACACCCCCCCCCCCCCCCGCCGCACACACACACACACAGAACCCGAGACACACCTCTCCCCACACATTCAGACTGCGGCCACGCCATCGCCTGCCCAGCGGCCAACCCCCTGGCCGTCACTCACCTCCACGCTGGTCGGCGTGAACCTGGAGCACAGGTTCACGCCGATGAAAAGGAGGTTTGATTTACGTCGACGTGAACGGTCATCACGTCGATGGGACTTCGGCCCATCCGGAAGGGAGAATATCGACAGGCCCAAAATGGGCTGCCTTGCGCAGACCCGTGCCATTCTCCGACGTCAGCGGCGCCATTAACGCCCCGCCGACTTTTCTCCCTTCGGAGACTTCGGCAACCGGCGGGGGCTGGATTCACGGCGACCAACGGCCATTCTCCGACCCTCTGGGGGGTCGGAGAATGATGCCCCTGAAGTCATACAGTTATGAGTTGTTTATTAATGCCAATTTGAAGTTCTATAAGTATATCTGCAATTCTGGTTTTGATCGGGAACCCAACTCCATGGATACGGTTATCCTCATCTGGTTTCCAAGGAGTTCATTCTGTCCCGAATCCAACAGCTTAGTCACCATCTGGCAATCACCGCCTATGTGCAGATTTGTGGTTTCAGATTCACAGCTCCATTTCCAATGATACTTCTCCATCACCCTAGGGCATTTTGGTGTACCTAGCAGAGGACTGCGCATGTCATCTTTTAACATGAGGAAATCGGTGAACAGTCAACAATCCCAGAACCTTGGTGGGTTGCAATCTTTACCTATGACATGGAAAGCCAAGATGACTGGAGACTGTCAATCAGCGGGTGGCAGGGTGGCACAGTGGTGCCTCACAGTGGTGCCTCACACTGCTGCCTCACAGCACCAGGGGCCCGGGTTCAATTCCGGCCTTGGGTGACTGTCTGTGTGGAGTTTGCACTTTCTCTCCATGTCAGCGTGGGTTTCCTCTGAGTGCTCTGGTATCCTCTCACAGTCCAAAGATGTACAAGTTAGGCGGGGTTACTGGGAGAGAGCAGGGGAGTGTGCCTAGGGAAGGTGTTCCTTCAGATGGCCGGTTTCGACTCAATGGGCTGAATGGCTTCCTTCTCCACTGTAGAGATTCTATCCCACTGCATTTTTTATTTGCCTCAGTGTCAAGGGGTCTGCCAAGTATTATCTCCTTACTGGTCCTTGTATCTGAGCGAGGCGGATTGGTTGTGGCTCTGCTCACAGCTTGTCTTCCCATCAATACAACTCCAGCTAAATCCTGCAGTGAGACTTCTGCACTGATCTAGGCAGACCTGGAGAGGTAAAGCTCTATAAAGGCATGCATTGCAAGTCCTGAAAGGCAGAACAGGTCGATGAATGAGGCATGTGTATGCATCAGCAGAGCTCATTACATTCTCCACGTTAGATAATACGGTCTTCACGCTCTAATCAAATTTGGAGGTGGAACCCCTCATGCTTTCTGACATCTTGCTCAGTGCATCTTGTATTTCTTGGTCTACATACCCTTTAACATTTTTTGAAAGTTTGGACTTTTGGAGTCAGCATCTGAATACCACATTTACATGTGAGCGGTCTCACCCTCCAGCAAACTGGCACCTATGGTGTCCTATCCTTCTGCCCTCATTCTTCAAGACTGCTGCCTGGTGACATGCCACTTGAAGAGCACTCCTCCAACACCCCTCGAAGTTACGTGTGATGTCAATAACTTCAGCTGGTGCTTACTGGGACTAAAATTGAGTGGCACAACAGTGTTAGGAAGGCTGACCGCCTGCTCCAGAGCAGAGAGAACTAGGTGGCTGTAAACGTGGGTGCAGGTTGTCTCCCAAAGTGTCCAGCTTGTCTTCAAAATATGCAGGATGAGATAGAAAACAGAAGGTCATTTTGGTTGCCCTGGGACCTAACCTAATTGCAATGGACATGACAAAGCCTCGGCCCTTCACCCAATAGGTAATTTGACATGCAGCCATCCAGAGGTCCCTATCAGTCACTTAAATGTATAATTGAGTTTGTCCTAAAGATCATTGTTTCTCAAATGATGAAACAGTTGGAAATTGCCGTTACTAGTAGTTGTTGCCTATGGATGCTGCACCGATGGATGTTTGAGCACCACACAGATCAGAAATGGGAGGGTGCACACACAGATGCAATCAAAAAAAAATAGGTTTATTGAATGTACCCAAGAGATGAAAAAAAAATCTTCCATTTGAAATAACTGTAAATGGATCAAACAAATGAGCCCAGAGCAGTAGTTAATCCACTTGATCCGAAATATCGTAAACTGTTGTTTATTGTCACTTTAAAATGACAAAACCCATAACAATAATTATAATACTTGCAATTTTATAGTTCCCCATCACATTAAAATGCTTCAAAGCACCTCACACAATTAATTACTTCATGAGTGCAGTGCCTGTTTTATTTTAATCCATATAACAAAGCAGGGCTACATTGTTTCTGAAAGTTCGAGAAACAATTACGGCTGCACAAAAAATTATTCAGCTAAATTGATGTCTGGACATTGTGCTCTGGAGTTGAACCCAGGAGAAATGATCGAATGAGAACTGACCAAACTATGGACGGATGAGCTGGAAAATGCACATGAAAGCAAAATTACAAAATACGCTGATTTAAAAGGTGAGATAGAAGAGCAGGACCAATATTGACGTTGAGCAACAAGCATTGTGGGGATTTCGATTTGCCTTATTTAAGCATTTCTTTGAGTTTGTTGCAACAGTAAGTAAGAAGCAGACAGCATTATAAACCGAATACATCTATAACAATAATTCATGTTAAAGATGGAACAATCAGTCAAAACCAGTTGGATATTTCAAAACTCAACCAGAAATGATTGATAATTATAACTGGAAACCATTTGGGACTGTTTGTGCAGTTGGAATCAGTATTTTGTGAGCAGATTTTATCTGGAACCAGGTGATTTGTTAACTGTTTCAACTGGGACAGTTGGTATGCATGCATAGTCAAATTGGAACCAGTTAGAATCAAGTGATACCAATTGACATGTAACTAGTTCAACTGCAAGTTGTCGCACGTGAAAATAAATATTTCAACTGAAAGCAAATTGGTTGTTTATATAAGTCAAACCACACCAGTTGAAGCCAACTGGATTGACTTAAATCAAGCCTGGCTTCATCAGCTGAAAATGAGTTTCCATTTCATGATCTCTATTGCCAGAGCAGGGCACTGTCATCAATTTCTCTTATGTCCAGTTGACACTGGTGTTGAATATCAATTAATTCGGGACATTCCACGTACTTTATTCCAAGGACTAGAAAACGAAATTTGAGACGCATGTTCAATCCTGCAATTATTTTTGGCAAAAACAGAATTACATGAAGGAAGTGACAATTTCATTTCTTATTCACATTTTTGAGATTTCCACAAGAAATCAGAAACACAAGAAATAGGAACAGGATTTGACCACACAGTGGATTCCTTTGCCATATATACTGCAGGGATGACAGTGACCAAAGACAAAATGGTTCTAGAAATGTTTTGGATAAGGAGTCATGTAATTATAGAATAAAGTTTCAAACTGTTCAAAATGAACAGAGGTCTAGTTCAGAGTCACATACTTTGGAAAGTATGCAAATCTATCACGATTACTGATCTCCATTTTTAGATAGTTGGCCGCAGCTTCTCTGGGAGGCTTAGCAAAATGCCTGTGATGTGAAACAGTTCCGAGATCCTGGAATGGGGTATATTGACAGCTATTAAATAATCATTAGACAATGACCTTGAAATGTTAAGAAATTTATAACTGATCAATCTGCTGAACGGCAAATAAAACAACGGGATTATTTGTTTGCAGAGTTTCAGATCTGCATTATGGTTGTATTATGATAAAATCATCCCACTTTTACACAGTCTGCGGTATAGATGTGACACATCATCCCGAACAATGGTGTGACCCCTTTCGGTGAAGTTGCAACTTCTTGGGGATTGAAGGTTTGCAACTCACCTTTACCTAAAATGTCTATCTCTCCCCAGTTTTCACAGGCATTTCCTTTTCACTTCTTTAACATTGTGCGACAACATCTTCTAACAAATGGTGAGTTTCCAAACTCATCTGTCAAAAGTGGTCAAAACGTCTGCACTATGTGTGAGATAATTTAGTTGTTCCAAACATCAATTGTGTACCTCATAGGAGAAGCATTTACAGATCCACAAGGAGCCACTTGGCTACACTTTTGGGAAGATATGTCAGTAAGTGCACATTAAATATCATGCTTCCTGCACTGTATAGTATTTGCGTCCTGCTGACAAATGAGTATAACAAGACATGTTTACTTCATTAGAAGGTATCGATTTTTGTAATAAGAGGAAAGTCATCTGCAGAAGGAGTACCCAATGATTGAAATATGTCTCTGCAAGCATCGCACTTAAATATGGCAGAATTTAAAACAATAGACAGCTGTACCATTCTGAGACCTTCCAATATTTCTTTCCAGTTAATGGTCTCAAGAGATCTCACAACAAATTTTGGCAGCTTCAAAGATCTCACACGTTCATTTATCCCAGCTAAAGTTAGGAGAGATCCAGTGTAATATTGACCATACTGAGGAGAGCCACAAGTCAGTTAGTTGTCTGACAAGAACAAATAGAAGGCACGACACAAAACCTGGGTCAGTGGCAGCAGGGGTTTGGGGGGTTGGTATGGGGGAGGGGGTGATGGATCAGCATGATCCGAGAAAATGTAAGTGGGCCCACCCACGTCAATGCGACCACCAAGAAAGCACAACAGCACCTATACTTCCTCAGGAGACGAAGGAAATTCGGCATGTCCACACTGACTCTTACCGACTTTTACAGATGCACCATAGAAAGCATCCTATCTGGCTGCATCACAGCCTGGTATGGCAACTGCTCGACCCAGGACCGCAAGAAACTTCAGAGAGTCATGAACACAGCCCAGTCCATCACAAGAGCCTGCCTCTCATCCGTTGACTCTATCTACACCTCCTGCTGCCTGGGGAAGGCGGGCAGCATAATCAAAGACCTCTCCCACCCGGCTTACTCACTCTTCCAACTTCTTCCAACAGGCAAGAGATACAAAAGTCTGAGAACACGCACAAACAGACTCAAAAACAGCTTCTTCCCTGCTGTTACCAGACTCCTAAACGACCCTCTTATGGACTGATATGATTAATATTACACTCCTGTATGCTTCACCCGATGCCCGTGTCTATGTATTTACATTGTGTACCTTGAGTTGCCCTTTGATGTATTTTTGTTTTATTTTATTTTATTTTCATAGAACTTACAGTGCAGAAGGAGGTCATTCGGCCCATCGAGTCTGCACCGACTCACTTAAACCCTCACTTCCACTCTATCCCAGTAATCCAATAACCCCTCCAAACCTTTTTGGTCACTAAGGGCAATTTATCATGGCCAATCCACCTAACCTGCACGTCTTTGGACTGTGGGAGGACGCCGGAGCACCCGGAGGAAACCCACGCAGACACGGGGAGAATGTGCAGACTCCGCACAGACAGTGACCCAGCGGGGAATCGATCCTAGGACCCTGGTGCTGTGAAGCCACAGTGCTATCCACTTGTGCTACCGTGCTGCCCATTGTGCTAAATAGTCTGTCTGAGCTGCTCGCAGAAAAATACTTTTCACTGTACCTCGATACACGTGACAATAAACAAATCCAATGCAATCCAAAAAATCCAATCCCTTCCACCAGTGCCCTACTCATGTCTCATTGCATTTATCATCTATCCTGTTTTCATGATCATAGATATCTATTGATTATTTTGACAACCCAGTTGTTATAATCCTACAGGAGGCCCAGGGAACATCAGAGTCCCTGTGACCTCACCTGTATATGATCTACCCAGTTGAGGAGGTGCGGCTAACCTGGACGCTGGGATATAAATACCCCAGCCCGAGTGAGGGCCGGTTGTGGGAGATCTTTCAGGGAGTAGGAGGAATGTATAGTAACCAGAATAAAACCAAATCTTTTGCTACAGACATCGCTTCCGTGTGGTCGTTTGCCTGAGACTTTACACTGGCGATGATGATCAAAGGGAGCTGCAGAACCTGCCATTTCCTCCGGACCGGGCCCACCTCGATTAGGCCTCAGCAGGCCTATACTCAGGTGGCAGAGATGGCACTAATCTGATAGCTTGAGGCATTCGATGCTGAAACTGGGATTGGACCCAGTTCATAGAGCAGATGAACAACTTCTTTCATCTGCATAACATAGTCGGGAGTGACAGATAGACCTTGACTCTCCTTGTGGTTTGTGGTGCGGAGACGTACAGCATTATCAAACATTTACCTTTTCTGATTCGCCTGACAACTGGCAGTTCACGGAGTTCATTGCGCTGCTTGGCGGCCATTTCGACCCGAAACCGCCACTTATCATTCGCCGTTTCCGTTTCCACATGGCTTCTCAATGCCAGAACGAACCGAGAACGGAATTCCTGGGCCGGTTGCGCAAACTCGACGAGTTTTGCGAGTTCAGGTCAGCATTAGCAGAGGCGCTCGAAGACCAGTTGCTTTGCAGAATTAGAGATGGGCGACCCAAGAAATTTTATTGAGTGAGACCGACCTGGATCTGAACAAAGCAAACAAGATCATGTTGTCCCAGGAGGGTGCAGAGCGTGGTGTGCAGGGGCTCCAAGAGATGGCCGTCCTGAACCTCGGAGCCCCGGCAAGGTCGGGGATGCCACCCTCCCGGGGGGAAATTTGAGACTCCCATCATTGGGGATCCACGACTTCCGGTGGCGTTCACGAATGGAGCGGCCGCCGCAAAGATGCTCCCGCAGATCCACAAAATCGTGGCTTTTTTCGGGGGTTTTCCCAGCGGTTTAAAAAAAAATTAAACTTCCATGAAATCAGCCCTGCCTCCTCGCCCTGCCCAGGCGCCAAAGCTCCGTTCCACGGAGCTGAAGAGAAAAAAAAAGAGGAGAGACTAGTCCCGGGTGAGCTGCATGTAGTGGAGGAATGGGGATCGCAACAAGAAACAGCCTGAAAGTTGGAACACGGAGAGGATAAGACAAAAAAATAATAATTTTTAAATTCAACTTTTTATTTTCCTCTCCTGAAAATTTAAAAAACTTCTATTTTTTTAAAAATTCCTTTTTATTAAAAAAAATCGTTTTTAAAAGGAGAAATACCCTTGGGGGTTTTCAGAATTTATTTTTCGCACCACAACCCAGGAAAAAAAGAGAAAGGCACATAACAGAAATATGCCTGCAAATAATAATAAATTGGGGGGATGGCGAGATGTAAGAAGGAACAGCAGCGAAGGCGAAGGGAAAAAACAGGAGCTGCGGCCGCGCAGGCAGACGACTCCACGGGGTGAGGCGGAGGTTCAGGCGAACCAGGAAGCGGAAAAGCTGGCGAGCCGAGCAGCGAAGCAGGAACAGGACGCGGCGATTCCCCCCCCCCCACCCGCCGCCCTCCCCGCCCCCCCCCCCCCCCCCCCCCCCCCCCCGCTCCCCGCACAGGGAGAGGAATGGAGAAGCGTGCTGAAAACAGAAATAAACGCCATAAAGGAGGAGATAAAAACGGGGATAAGCGCAGTGGGAGAGGCACTCAGGACGGAGCTCCACACAATGATGAAGGAGATGCTGGCGGAGACAAAGGACGAAATGCAGCGAACCATCGATGGCCTGGAAAGGAGGAGGCGCAGGAGAAAATGATTCAGGAGTTGGAGAGGGACGCCTCGGACCAGAGCGACAGGATGGTAACTCAGGAAACCGAGGTGAAAAGGCTGGTAATAACCCAGGCGAGCCTAAGAGGGAAAGTGGAGGACCAGGAAAATAGGTCCAGACGGCAGAATGTAAAATAGTGGGTCTGCCAGAGGGGATGGAGGGCAGAGACCCAACAGGCTACGTCACCCAAATGCTGGGCAAGCTAGTGGGAAGGGAGAAGTTTCCAGACCCCCCAGAAATCGACAGGGCGCACAAGTTGCTCCGACCCAGGCCCAAAGCCGGGGAGCAGCCCAGAGCGATTATCGTGAAGCTGCACCGGTTCCAAGATAGGGAAAAAATCCTAAAGTTGGCCCGGCAGATGAAATCGAGCACGTGGGAAGGGAAGGCCATAAGGGTGTACCAGGACATTGGGGCGGACCTGGCCAAAAGAAGGGCTGAATGCAACAGGGCCAAATCAGCACTCTACAAAAGTAATGTGAAATTTGGGATGTTATTCCCGGCCAAACTCTGGATAACATTTGAGGGGAAGGAGCTGTTTTTTAACACCCCAGCGGCAGCGGAGGAGATTGTTAGAGTGAACAAACTGGGGAAGGGACAGCCGCAACGACCATCATGAAAGTGACTTGGATGGAAAAGAAAGGAAGAATCGGAACAAAGAGCAGCGGGCAGACCACAAACAGAGACAATACGATCACGAACTGTACACACGTGTTTGGTGCACTGTGCGGGACTGTGCTGACTCATTCCCGGGCTCGTTCCACCTCTCAGTGCAATGGGGGGGGAGCGAAGCAAGGTGAATGAGGGTGAAAAAGGCTGACAGGAGGGCGAGACGAGGGCTAGCAAAAGGAATATAAAACAGGACAGAGCAGGGCAAGTGCTGGGAGGGGGGGCCACCGTGCAAGCGAGGAGGGCTAACACGGAGGGCAGAAGAAAGGAGGGGGCGTGGCGTGCTTCTCAGGGGGAGAGGGAGTGCCTGCTCAGGGGGGGGGGGGGGAACAGGGCAGAAGGGAGGGAAAGAACACGAGGGGGGGGGGACCAGAGGGACAGGGACTATGGGGGGATGATAGGAGTCGGGGGGAGAGCGCAGAACAAAAGAGAAGCAAAGAGAAGGGTGAGGTAGATAAGCAGCACGAACACAGGCCTCGGTAGGCATGGAGCAGGGCAAGGAACCAAGATGGTGTCACAAACAGCCACTCGGGAGGGCTTCAGGGCGAAGGGAGACCCTGGAGTGCAGGGGCGCAGCCACGTGGCATACACATAGCTGGCGGCCATGTTGGGTGCACCCTGGACAAAAGGAAACTCCGGAGCCCTGGAGCCCGACCTCATGGTGTGAGAGCGGCATCTGTGGCCATTTTGGACTGCCCCCTAAAAAAATGGAAACCCCAGAGTGCAGGGGCACGTCCACCAGGTAAGTATGGGTGACCCCGCAGGACCGGGGGGGTCGAAGCCCCCCACCAGGATTGTTACCCGGAACGTAAGGGGACTCAAACGTCCCAGTGAAGAGATCCAGAGTCTTCACCCACCTAAGAAGCCTAAAAGCAGACATAATCTACCTACAAGAGACGCACCTGAGGGAGAAGGACAGACTGCTGGTAAGAAAGGGCTGGGTGGGACAGACATACCACTCATGCTACAGGACGAGGGCTGGGGGGGGGGGGGGGGGGGGGGGGGGGGGGGGGGGGGCAGCAATATTAATTAGCAAGAGGACGAGGTTTACGGAATCCAAGACAGTTACGGACCCAGGGGGACGGTACGTCATGGTCAGCGGTGTCCTGGAAGGGGCACCGGTGGTACTGGTAGATGTGTACGCTCCCAACTGGACGACACAGAATTCATAAAGAAGACCATGGCAAAAATCCCCAACCTTGACACACACCGACTGATCATGGGGACCCACTGACCGACCGATCAATCACCAGAGCAGGGAAAAAGACTGGCATGGCTAGGGAACTAGGAGCATTGATGGTGCAGGTGGGGGCAGTGGACCCATGGAGGTTCCTGCACCCGGGAGGAGAAGGGAATTTTTATACTTCTCACAAGTACATAATCCCCTGATCCCCTTACTGATCAACAACCTATCTATCCCTGTGTGGTGAATGTATTCACCATAATATAGTGTGTCTGCTATAGTACTGTGGCCTATGGCCAGGGAATGGTAATATGATCTCCTTCCATGTATTGTACTGGAACGCTGGTGGGCTCTTCCTCTGGCTCCGCCCCCCCCCCCCCCCCCAGGGCGGTATATAGACCTGCCGCCTGTGTGCGGCGCTAATAGTTAGAGCAGTCACAGGCAGACAAGTTCTTGGATAATAAAGCCTATGTTCACTCATTCTCATCGTCTTGTAGTGAACTGATGGTACATCAATTTAGTATCCAAAGACATCACTATGGAAGCCGCTCTGAAGCCTGATAAACTGGAACTCGACGCACGAGCAGCAGAAGCTAAGGAAATTTTCTCCCATTGGCTCTACTGTTTTGAGGCCTACCTCGACTCCTCTGAAATGCCTCCCTCCGACGCCCTCGAGCTGCCATCCTCCACGCCCGGGTGAGCCACCGAATCTCGGGTATGATTGAGGACGCAGTCACGTACGAAGCGGCGGTCATGATTCTAAAGAGACAGTTTGTGAAGCCCGTGAACGAAGTGTTCGCACTGCACCTCCTCACGACCCACCGTCAATACGCCGGGGAATCGTTGGTCGAGTATCTAGAGAACCTGACACTACTCGCCTGCAACTGCAACTACAGGGGATGTGAAGGCCGTGAGCACATGAAGCTGATGATCCAGGACACCTACGTGGCTGGGGTCCGGTCTAACTACATCCGGCAGCGACTGCTGGAAAACGGGGCCACTGATCTACACAATACGGCGAGGTGGCCTACCAGAGCCTCAGTGCATTCCCGGCAGACCCAGCGAACCCTTCGTGGGCACCACAGACGCGGCCTTCACCAGACCCTACTATGTCCCAGGCCTGTGCCGCGCGGCTGCCCGTTCAGCCCGGGGGACCGTCTTGCTACTTCTGCGGTCAGAGCCAACACCCCAAGCAGCGTTGCTCAGCCCGCACTGCGACATGCAGCGACTGCGGCAAAAAGGGATCCAAAGCCCCGAAGTCAAAAGCTTACCAGGCCCGATCCACGGACTCACAGGCCCACAGACCCCACAATGTGGCTGCGTGCCTGCCGGTACCGTCCCATTCAGACGTGTCATCCGCCTCGTGCAGCTCGTGGAGAGCGCCATCTTTAACTCAGCCCGACACGTGCGACCCATGGGGGCAAACATATTGGCCGCCATCTTCAACTCAGCCCGACATGTGCGACTCGTGGGGGCCGCCATCTTGTGACCCGATACCTCCGACCACGCAGACTACCCGCAGCTCGGCGCAGTCACCCTCGACCAGAACATCTGAAGAATTTGATGATGGCCGTCCGGGTCAATGGGCGCGAGAACCTGTCTTTTCAACTCCGGGAGCACAGAGAGCTTTGTCCATCCCAAAACGGTAAGGCGCTGCTCCCTACACATCTACCCCGCAACCCAGACAATCTCCCTTGCCTCCAGATCCCATTCGGTACAGATCCGGGGGTACTGTGTCGCGAACCTCGATACAGGGCGCTGAGTATGCCCATTTTAAACTGTATGTCCTCCCTACTGCTTGGACTCGACTTCCAATGCAGTCACCGAAGCCTGACCCTAAAGTTCGGCGGATCCCTACCCCCTCTCACTGTATGTAGCCTCGCGACTCTTAAGGTCAACCCCCTTCGCTCTTTGCGAACCTCACCCCCGACTGTAAGCCCGTCGCCACCAGGAGCAGGCGGTACAGTGCACAAGACGATTTTTATCAAGTCGGAGGTCTAGCGACTCTTGAGGGAGGGGGTCATCGAGACCAGCAACAGCCCCTGGAGAGCACAAGTGGTGGTTGTCAGTGTGGTGTTGGGTGTTCTGACACACAGATGAGCCAACACGGTTGCATATGGTACAACGCTACTTTATTTAAACTTACTATTTACAGTTTGGTCTTTGCACTCTGCACGTGGGGGGTTCCCTGCTTGTGATGTTTTAACAGCTCTTTCTTGTTCCCTTCTCCCCAGACCTACTGAACACCAGGTGTCGTGCTCGTGCTTTTTATGTGGTTGGTGTTCTTGTCTGTGATTGGTTGTGGTGTTGTGTACTCTGATTTGCCTGTTAGTGTGTCCATCATGATGTGTGTGTTTGAATATCATGACATCCCCCCTTTTTACAAAGATATGTGCCTACGTGGTAATAAATATGATCGTGTCGTGAGTGCATCTAAGAGTGTGTGTGTGTCGTGTGCAGCATGTGCATATGACGGAACTATGTACATGGGGCGATGTCGGGTGCGTCACATGAACCAAGTTGTACCATAACATAACATAAATGCGAACGAGAGAAGAAGAAAAAAAAAACTTGAACAGTTGTCCGGTCAGACGACATCTGGAACGATAAACAACAACAGGTTATCATGTAAAATTGTGCAACTTGTTAAACATATGAACGGTATTATAAGTCCAGTCTAATGGGCTTGCGACGAGTTCGGGTTGACCGTCAGGGTGGCACACCACTCATCGGCTGGATTGATGGCATTGACCTTGTTGACATCAATGACGGAAACTCGGAAGGCATCCTGGTCATCTGCATCACTTAACTGGAAGTCTTGATGCGTGGGCTGGACGGTCCTGACTCGTCTGCGAGGTTGTCGAGGATGCGCCGGATCCATGGGTTGAGCCGAACGACAGTGGGCTGCGTAGTGGCCCATCGTGCCACATCTGTGGCACTGTCGGTTTTTTGCAGGACATTGCCCTTTTAAATGTAGAGCTCCACAATTGCCGCACGTCATGACGTCACGGCGTTCGTTGCGCCACTGCGCATGCGCAGTGCGATCTTGCGGTGGGCACGCCTGCGCAGTGCGTCCCTCGTTGTGGCCGTTATTTTTGGCGCGCACCTGCGCGGGAGACCGCGAAAAGCGCGGGAAGCGGCCGCTGTCGTCCGGGCCGTGGGTCGGGAAGTAATCGACGGCCTGGATGCGTTCGACGTCGTGGGCGGCCTGGCTTGCCGATTCGATGGCTGGGGACCCCCTCCGTGCCAACTCGGACGCCTGAAATCGGGCAAAACGGCAGGTAGCATTTTCGTGGAGGACACAGGCTTCCACAGCAGACGCTAAGGTGAGGCTTTTCATTTTAAGAAGCTGCTGGCGTAGGCCACTAGAGGCAACGCCAAAAACAATCTGGTCCCTGATCATGGACTCTGTGGTGGTGCCGTAACCGCAGGACTGCGCTAGAATCCGGAGGTGCGTCAAAAAGGGTTGAAAAAGCTCCTCCTTACCTTGCAGGCGTTGCTGAAAGAGGTATCTTTCAAAACTTTCATTTATTTCAACTTGAAAGTGCTGGTCCAGTTTGAGGATGACCGTGTCATATTTGGCTTGGTTTTCGCCTTCTTCGAACACCAGTGAGTTGAAGACGTCGGTGGCGTGCGGACCTGCGTAGAAGAGGAGCATTGCAATCTTCGTGTCATCCGAGACATTCTGTTTTTCGGTGGCACGGATGTACAGGTCAAATCGCTGCCTGTAGCGCTTCCAGTTGGTACCTAGGTTCCCCGCGACTTGCATCGGCTGCGGTTTGCCGGTGTGGTCCATGTCCAGAATGGCAGGTTGGTAGGCAGGTATCGATCCACTCCTGTACCATGTGGTGTTGGGTGTTCTGACACACAGATGAGCCAACACGGTTGCATATGGTACAACGCTACTTTATTTAAACTTACTATTTACAGTTTGGTCTTTGCACTCTGCACGTGGGGGGTTCCCTGCTTGTGATGTTTTAACAGCTCTTTCTTGTTCCCTTCTCCCCAGACCTACTGAACACCAGGTGTCGTGCTCGTGCTTTTTATGTGGTTGGTGTTCTTGTCTGTGATTGGTTGTGGTGTTGTGTACTCTGATTTGCCTGTTAGTGTGTCCATCATGATGTGTGTGTTTGAATATCATGACAGTCAGGACCGGGGAAAAGAATCGGCTGGTTGTGGACTACAGCCAGACCATAAACCGATTCACGCAACTTGATGCGTACCCCCTCCCCCGCATAGCGGAGATGGCCAACCAGATCGCACAGTACCGGGTGTTCTCCACGGTCGATCTGAAGTCTGCCTACCACCAGCTCCCGCTCCACCAGGGAGAGCGCCACTACACTGCTTTTGAAGCAGCCAGCCACTTCCTCAGGGTCCCTTTCGGCGTCACTAATGGGGTCTCGGTCTTCCAGAGAACGATGGACCGAATGGTGGACCAGTACGGGCTGCAGGCTACATACCCGTACTTGGACAATGTTACCATCCGCGGCCATGATCAGCATCATGGCCACGACGCCAACCTTCAGAGGTTCCTCCAGACCACCCAATCCCTCAACCTCACATATAACAAGGAGAAGTGGGTTTTCCGCACAACCCGACTAGCCACCCTCGGCTATGTCGTGGAAAACGGGGTCCTAGGGCCCAACCCCGACTGCATGCGCCCCATAATGGAACTTCCCCTTCACCACAGCCTCAAGGCCGTCAAAAGCTGCCTGGGGCTATTCTCCTATTATGCCCAGTGGGTCCCCAACAATGCGGACAAAGCCCGCCCACTTGTCAAAGCCACTATATTCCCCCTGACGGTTGAGGCCCGCATCAAGGCCAATATCACTAAGGCCGCGATGCACCCCTCCCAGGTAGAGAGCGATGCGTCAGACGTCGCCCTGGCCGCCACTCTCAACCAGGTGGGCAGGCCAGTAGCCTTCTTTTCTAGAACCCTCCACCCCTCCGAGATTCGACACTCCTCTGTCGAGAAGGAAGTGCAAGCCATTGTGGAAGAGGTGCAGCATTGGAGGCACTACCTAGCTGATAGGAGGTTCACCCTCGTCACCGACCAATGGTTGGTAGCCTTTATGTTCGACAACGCACAACGGGGCAAAATTAAAAACGACAAAATCTTGAGGTGGAGGATCGAACTCTCCACCTACAATTACGATATCAAGTATCGTTCTGGGGAGCTCAACGAGCCCTCAGATGCGCTGTCCCGTGGCACATGCGCCAGCGCGCAAGATGACCGACTTTGGGCTATCCACAATGACCTCTGTCACCCGGGGGTTACTCGGCTTATCCACTTTATTAAGGCCCGCAATCTGCCCTACTCCACCGAGGAGGTCAGGGCCATGACCAGGGATTGCCAAGTCTGCGCAGAGTGCAAACCGCACTTCTACCGGCCAGACAAGGCCCACCTGGTAAAGGTCTCCCGGCCCTTTGAGCGCCTCAGTATCGACTTCAAAGGGCCCCTCCCTTCCACCAACCGCAATATATACTTCCTGACCGTCATTGACGAGTACTCCCGCTTCCCCTTCGCTATCCCATGTAAGGGCATCGCCTCGAGCAGGACTATGAGCTACAACCCGCAGAGAAACGGGCAGGTGGAAAGGGAGAACGCAATGGTATGGAAGGTCGTTCTTCTTGCCCTCCAGTCTAGACGTCTCCCGATTCCCCGCTGGCAGGAGGTCCTCCCCGGCGCGCTCCTCTCCATTAGATCGCTCCTCTGCACAGCCACGAATGAGACTCCTCACGACCGTTTGTTTGTCTTCCCTCGGAAGTCCATCTCCGGGGTCTCGCTTCCACCCTGGCTGACAACTCTGGGACCTGTCCTTCTCCAGAAGCATACGAGGAGCCATAAGACCGACCCCCTGGTCGAGAGGGTCCAGCTGCTGCACGCCAACTCCCAATACGCCTACGTCACGCACCAAGACGGACGGCAAGATATGGTCTCCCTCCGGGACCTGGCGCCCGCTGGTTCCCATGTCAACGCGCCCCCCTCCGCACCGCCTACCAACAACCCCCGAATCCCTAACGCCCCCCTGGGGCTCCTGTACTGCCCCGCACCTACACTGCTGCCATACACCACCCCCCTGCCTACCCCCACCCCTCAACCGTCGCCGACACGCCGGACCGAAGCTCCAGACAACACGCTCTCGTAGTCAACAACTACAACGCCCATACCCACCGCACCGCCAGAGCTGAGGAGGTCCAAAAGAACAATCCAGCCTCCAGACAGACTGAACGTATGCTGACCCCCGCTGGACTTCATCTTTAACAGGGGGCGAATGTGGTGAATGTATTCACCATAATATAAGTTGTCTGTGTAGTACTGTGGCCTATGGCCAGGGAATGGTAATATGATCTCCTTCCATGTACTGTACTGGAACCCTGGTGGGCTCCGCTTCTGGCTTGGCCCCACCCCCTCCCCCCCGGGGCGGTATATAGACCTGCCGCCTGTGGGCCGCACTCATTGTTACAGCAGTCACAGGCAAGCAGGTTCTTGGATAATAAAGACTATGTTCACTAGTTCTCATCATCTTGTAGTGAATTAATGGTACATCAACAACCGTATCGACTTCTTTGCAGTGGCGAAATCAGTGTTTCCAGGGATCACGGGAACGGAGTACTCCGCGATCGTTATCTCTGACCACGTTCCACACTATATGGATATGAGGTTGGAGACAGGCCAGGCCCAGCGCCCCACGTGGAGGCTGGACATGGACCTCCTGGCCGACAAGGCCTTCGGTCAAAAAACATTGCGGGCCATAGGCGACTACATTAGTAACAACCAAAACGGGGAGGTCTCACCCTCCACTTTCCGGGAGGCACTAAAGGCTGTGATTAGAGAAGAGATTATAGCCTACAAGGCAAGTAGAGATAGGGAAGAGAAGGTGGCCAGGCAACAACTGGTGGACTCCATCCTGGAAGTCGACAGAAAATACTCCGAGGCCCTGACCGTAACTGGCGGAGAGAAAAAAGCTGCAAATGCACGTTAACCTGCTATCCACTAGGAAAGCAGTGTACCAACTCCGCCAGACATGGGGAACCTTCTATAAACACGGAGTCAAGGATGGCCGCCTATTGGCTCACCAGCTGAGAAAGCAGGCAGCCACAAGGGAAATAGCGCAGGTAAAGTATAGCAGAGGCAGACTGGTAACAGAACCAAAGGAAGTCAATCGGGCATTTGAGGCCTTCTACCGGGGACTGTACACCTCCGAGCCCCCCAACGGTGGAGTTGTGGACAGTGCGGAAGGATGTTACAAGTTACAGAGGGACAGAGATAAGCTGCAGCGCTGGGCTGAGAGGTGGCAAATGGAGTTTAATGCAGAAAAGTGTGAGGTGATTCATTTTGGAAGGAATAACAGGAAGACAGAGTACTGGGCTAATGGTAAGATTCTTGGCAGTGTGCAAGAGCAGAGAGATCTCGGTGTCCATGTACATAGATCCCAGGTTGAGAGGGTTGTTAAGAAGGCGTACGGTGTGTTAGCTTTTATTGGTAGAGGGATTGAGTTTCGGAGCCATGAGGTCATGTTGCAGCTGCACAAAACTCTGGTGCGGCCGCATTTGGAGTATTGCGTGCAATTCTGGTCGCCGCATTATAGGAAGGATGTGGAAGCATTGGAAAGGGTGCAGAGGAGATTTACCAGAATGTTGCCTGGTATGGAGGGAAGATTTTATGAGGAAAGGCTGAGGGACTTGAGGCTGTTTTCATTAGAGAGAAGAAGGTTAAGAGGTGACTTAATTGAGGCATACAAGATGATCAGAGGATTGGATAGGGTGGACAGTGAGAGCCTTCTTCCTCGGATGGTGATGCCCAGCACGAGGGGACATAGCTTTAAATTGAGGGGAGATAGATATAAGACAGATGTCAGAGGTAGGTTCTTTACTCAGAGAGTAGTAAGGGCGTGAAATGCCCTGCCTGCAACAGTAGTGGACTCACCAACACTAAGGGCATTCAAATGGTCATTGGATAGACATATGGATGATAAGGGAATAGTGTAGATGGGCTTTAGAGTGGTTTCACAGGTCGGCGCAACATCGAGGGCTGAAGGGCCTGTACTGCGCTGTAATGTTCTATGTTCTAACCGTTCCTAGATGGACTGGAACTACTAGTTGTGGGGGAAGACAGACGGGGGCAGCTGGAAGCACCAATAGACCTGGGAAAAATCATGGAGAGCATCAGCTCCATGCAGGTGGGGAAGGCACCGGGACCCAATGGGTTCCCAGCGGACTTCTACAAAGAATTTGCACCAGTCCTGGCCCCACACCTAAGGGACATGTTCACGGACTCACTGGCAAGGGGCACCCTGCCCCCCACGCTAGCGCAGGACACAATTACACTGATATCCAAAAAAGATAAAGACCTGATGGAATGTGGATCACACAGACCCATTTCACTGCTGAACGTGGATGCGAAAATACTCGCAAAGGTCCTGGCCAAAAGGCTGGAGGGCTGTGTACCAGAGGTGGTCGCAGAGGCCCAAACGGGCTTTGTTAAGGGTAGGCAGCTCAAAGTGAACATCAGGCGGCTGCTGAGCGTAATAATGACCCTGCCCAGGGAGAGAACACCAGAGGCGTTCGTCTCCCTGGACGCAGAAAAGGCTTTCAACAGAGTCGAATGGAAATACCTCCTCGAGGTACTGGAACGGTTTGGGCTAGGAGTGGGGTTCACCGCCTGGGTGAGGCTCCTGTATAACACTCCCAAAGCAAGCGTCCAAACTAACACCACCAGCTCTGAATACTTCCAGCTGCAGAGAGGAAGACTCTGCTGCTCCCTTTCCCCACTCTTGTTCGCGCTAGCGATCAAACTCCTGGCGATAGCCCTGCGGGACGCGAAAAGCTGGAAGATAATCCGGAGAGGAGACAGAGAGCTCAGAGTCTCACTCTATGCAGATGACCTGCTCCTCTATGTCTCGAAGCCACAAGAGGGATTGAAGGCAATGCTGCAAATACTGAAAGAGTTTGGAACCTTCTCGGGCTACAAACTTAACCTGGGCAAAAGCGAGGCATTCCCAGTGAACCCAAATGGGGGAGAGACAGAACTGGAGGGGCTCCCGTTCAAAACAGCCCAGAACAGATTCCGTTACCTGGAGATCCAGATAGCCAGAGACTGGACACAGATCCCCAAGTGGAATCTGACCAGCCTGGTGGAGGAAGTAAGAAGAGAACTTTAAAGGTGGGGCTCACTCCCACTCTCCCTGGCGGGGAGAGTGCAGATGATCAAGATGAACGTACTGGCAAGGTTCCTCTTCCTGTTTAGACCCTCATAGAATCATAGAATTTACAGTGCAGAAGGAGGCCATTCGGCCCATCGAGTCTGCACCGGCTCTTGGAAAGAGCACCCCACCCAAGGTCAACACCTCCACCCTATCCCCACAGCCCAGCAACCCCACCCAACACTAAGGGCAACCTTGGACACTATGGGCAATTTAGCATGGCCAATCCACCTAACCCGCACATCTTTGGACTGTGGGAGGAAACCGGAGCACCCGGAGGAAACCCACGCACACACGGGGAGGATGTGCAGACTCCGCACAGACAGTGACCCAAGCCGGAATCGAACCTGGGACCCTGGAGCTGTGAAGCATTTGTGCTATCCACAATGCTACCGTGCTGCCCCGACCATTCCATTCCGATCCATTCCGATCTTCATCCTAAAGGCCTTTTTCCAAAACGTAGACAGTCTAATCATGGCGTTTGTGTGTGTGTGTGGGGGGGTGGGGGTGGGGGGGGGGGAAGAACCTGAAAATTCCCAAACAGATACTGCAAAGAAGGAAAATCAAAGGGAGCTTGGCCTTAACAAACCTACAATACTACCACTGGGCAACAACGGCAGAAAGAGTGAGGGGATGGGTACAAGAACCTGACACAGATTGGGTACAAATGGAGGAGGCATACTCCGGGCCCTGGCCACAGCAGCACTCCCATCCTCCTCACCAAAATTCACAACGAGCCCAGTGGTAGCGGCCACGCTGAGAACGTGGACCCAGCTGAGACAACACTTCGGGATAGCCAAAATGTCCCCCATGGCTCCCATCTGCGGCAATCACAGATTCCCCCCAGCCATGCTGGATACCACCTTCAAAAGATGGCGGAGGGACGGGGGCACATTGACAGTCGGGGACTTCTACGTAGGGCACAGACTGGCGACACTAGACGAACTGACGTGGAAGTGGAAGCTAGCAAAAGGACAGGAAATGAGACACCTCCAATTACAACACTTCCTCCCCAAAGAGGCAGTAGGGTACCGCGGGGCCCCAGAAACCACACTACTAGAGGACCTGATAGGCACAAGCAACAAGAAGGGGGGGCTATGTGGGAAAATATATGGACAGCTACTGGACAGATCCCGGACTCCACTGGACGAGACCAGACAAAAATGGGAGGACGAACTGGGGACAGAGGTAGGATGGGGACTCTGGAGCGAAGCACTGAGCAGGGTGAACTCCACCTCCTCCTGCTCAAGGCTAAGCCTAATGCAGCTCAAAGTGGTCACAGAGCGCACCTGACCAGAACTCGAATGAGCAGGTTCTTCCCGGAGGTGGAGGACAAATGTGAATGGTGCCAGAGGGGCCCAGCCAACCACACCCACATGTTTTGGGCTTGCCCCAAGCTTGCTGGGTTCTGGACAGCCTTCTCCGAGGCAATGTCCAAGGTTGTGGGGGTGAGGGTGAAGCCATGCCCAATAGTGGCAATCTTCGGGGTATCGGAGCAGCCAGAGTTACACATGGGGAAGGGGGCTAACGCCCTCACTTTCGCTTCCCTAATCGCACGGTGGAGAATCCTGCTCGGCCGGCGATCGGCAGCACCACCCACAGCAGACTAGCTCGCTGACCTTTCGGAATTTCTTCACCTGGAGAAGATTAAGTACACCACCCGAGGGACAGAGGAAGGCTTCCTGGATACTTGGGAGCAGTTTGTCGGCCTGTTCCAAAACCTGTTCTAGGCCAGCAACGAGGAATAACCTAATAAGAATTTTTTTTAAAACCCACCAAGATAGATGAGGTACCAAAAGACTGCGCAACCCAGGGGTGGGGGGGTGGGGGGGGTGGGGCGGAAGGAAGGTGGGGAAACCACAAGAGATGGTTTTGTGGTTTCCATTCTGTCTGGAAAAGAAAAGAAAAGCACAGCCGAAGTCAGGGGGGGGGGGGTTTGGGGAGATGGGTGGGGGGGGGGGGGCGGAGGGAGGGGGGGGCAATGGGGAAGGGGAGAAACCATAGACCGATCCAGAGGGCAACAAAGTGCACAGAGGGTCAGTTAGTTAAACGAAGGACAAACTAAACCTCTCTGTATAATAAAGGAATTAGCGCGGGTGAGAAAAATGTGAGGTGTATATATACAACTGTTTATAAATATGGGAAATGCCAATAAAAAGATTTTTAAAAAAAAATCATTGGGGTTCCAATCGGGTACCAGGACCGACGGCACCAATTCCCCGCCAATGGATGCTGTGAACTGGAGTTTCCTGACGTGCAGAATGAGAGCACTAGCACCAGAGGAAGACGGCAGGACAGAGGCCAACAGGACACTTTGTCCATCGACCACTGCTACATCGATGACTGCCACAAAAAGCAGACACATTTCGTAGACGATGAACCAGAGGTAACACACTGCGTTTACTGCATTTCGGCACCTCGGGTACCACCTATCCGGGTCACGGTCCAGATTAATGGTTTCCCAATTAGGATGGAACATGATACCGGAGCCACAGTCTCTGTGATCAGCCGCCGCATATATGACAAGATTCAGTCCGGGACATACACCTTAGCATTGAAGGATACCAACGCCCGGCTTGCGACGTATACCGGGGAACCGTTCGCGGACGCGAAAATCCCCATGGAATGTGTATCCCAGTTAGCGAACCTACAACTAGTGGTGGAGAAAGATTCCGGCCCAAGTTGGCTGGGGTGCAACTGGATGAAACGTCTCCGTTGAGACTGGCAGCAAGAATGCCTAATGCACCCAGATGAACCAGACGTGGTGTTGGCATGTTTCCTGGGGGTGTTCCGGGAGGGCCTCTGCAACATTCCGGGGGCCTGTGCCAGAATATCAGTGGACCCGGAGGCCCAACTGCGCTATTTTCAGGCCCAACCCGTTCCTTCCACTTTGAGGTCGAAGGTAGAGGCCGAACTGGACCACTTGGAAAAGCTGGGAATTATCCGCCCGGTGCAATTTGCTGATTCGGCTGTGCTGGTCATGCCGGTTACGAAGCCCGACGGGTCCATCCACCTTTGTGAGGATTACAAAATGACGGTCAACTGGGCGTCCCGTCTAGATTGATACCTGGTGCCGAGATTGAAGACTTATATGCGAAGCTTAATGGCTGACACACTTTTACCAAGCTAGACATGTGCCATGTCTATATCCAGTTAGCTTTAGATCCATCCTCCCGAAAGTACGTGTCCATCAACACACAAAGTGGGTTATATGAATACCAGGCTGCCGTTCCAGAGGGTAATGGAAAATATCCTCCAAGAGTTGCCACAAGTGGCAGTGTACCCAACAATATGCTAATCACCGGTTCCTCCGACCAAGAGCATCCAAAAGGCTGGAGGAAGTGCTGCGCCGGTTCAAGGTGGCTGGGGTCCACCTGCTTCGTGAAAAGTGCGTGTTCCATGCAACTGAAGTGGTCTATTTGTGCTCCAGGGTTGACAGGCACAGACTACACCCGGTAGACAACAAAGTTCGGGCCATCCGACAGGCATCCGTACCAAGAGATCCCACAGAGCTCCGTTCATTTTGGGGTCGGGTCATCTATTACGGAAGTCGATCGTATGGGCAGCACGGTGACACAGTGGTTAGTGCTGTTGCTTCACAGCGCCAGGGTCCCAGGTTTGATTCTGGCTTGGATCACTGCCTGTGCAGAGTCTGCACGTTCTCCCTGTGTCTGCGTTGGTTTCCTGTGGGTGCTCCGGTTTCCTCCCACAGTCCCAAAAGACATTCTTGTTAGGTGAATTGGACATTCTGAATTCTCCCTCTGTGTACCCAAACAGGTGCCGGAATATGGCGACTAGGGGATTTTCACAGTGACTTCATTGCAGTGTTAATATAAGCCTACTTGTGACAATATTATTATTATTGTTCGGTGTCTTTGAGAAGGTCCCATTGGAACCATTGCATTTTTTTGCACTTTAGCGAGAGACTGCAGGAGAAATTAGTTTCTCAATAGTCTCTCCATTTTAGCTTCAGCAGAGTGGTACGTGAGCAAGCATATAGAAAGAACAGTGCTGTACATCTGCCAGATCATCAAAGAAAACCTGTAATGTGCTTATCCAATTGGCATGGATCACAGGCCAAAGGTCATCCAGTCATTGCTGAAGTGCAAGTTAAGGTTGATCAGCATCAAAGATAATGGATTGCAGGAGTGCCTTTGGTAAGGTCACACATCTCATAATGTGTTGAAATCTCCCAAAGGTTCTGTGAGATTGAGATGTAAAGAGTCAGGGTTGGCATTGTGGGCACCTAGATTTGTGAGTGTGTGCCTCAGTTGCAAGGTTATATCAGTGAAAAGCAATTAGTGTAGACACAGCTCTAGGGCAGGGCATTGTATTCTTGTGTGCAGGCCGGAGGTCTACAATATTTGCCCGGTTTTCATTAATCTCTTGCATCTATTGTTCTCCAGGGAGTAGGAGCATTGAATAACGGAGCCTGTGGTCAGAGCTGCCTTCTTGTTGGCAGTGATCTGACAGTGGTCAAGGAGAAAGGCCCGGTACCGTCTCGCTCAGCTTCAAGAGGAGACCTGGTGACTTGCACAACCAAGGGTCTACTGAAGAATCATGGAATCATAGAATTTACAGTGCAGAAGGAGGCCATTTGGCCCATCGAGTCTGCACTGGCCCTTGGAAAGAGCACCCTACCTAAGGTCACACCTCCACCCTACCCCGTAACCCCACCTATCCTTTTTTTGCACACTAAGGGCAATTTAGCATGGCCAATCCACCTAACCTGTATATCTTTGGACTGTGGGAGGAAACCGGGCAGTGTGCATGACTCATTCGTGTTGGCTCAATCTGTGATCCCCGGCATGTTCGAGGGACCCCCCCCCCCCCCTCCCCCCCCCCACCCCCCCCCCCGACTCCGGGGCTGGTTGCTGGGCGATAGGGGTTACCCGTAGCGGTCATGGCTGATGACGCCTATACGGAGGCTACAGAGCGACGCGGGGAACTGCTACAATGATGCCCATTGTGTGACCAGGGGTGTGGAGGAGAGGTGCTTCGGGGTGCTGAAGACGCGCTTCAGGTGCCTGGACCGCTCTGGAGGGGCCCTCCAGCACCTGTCAGAGAGGGTCGGGCGCATCATTGTGGTCTGCTGCGTCGTCCACAATATAGTCCAGCAGAGGGGCGATGTGCTGGAGGAGGATGAGGAGCAAGGGCAGTCCTCTCCAGATGAGGAGGATGAGGGGGACAATGGACGGGCATGGAGGCTGGCCATGCACGGAGGCCACGCTATGCCATCAGCAGGGCCAGCGAGCACAGGACGCATTAGTGGACACATGTTTCACCAACTGGGGGAGGGGAGGGGGGTTGCTTGGCAGGGGCATGGACACCATGCTTGACCGGCACCACTCCCTGCTCCTGCATGTGTTGGACCCCTCCACCTGAGTGTGCAGGTGCTGGAAGCAGGCTGTCATCCCCCCCTCGAGTCCCTGGGTCTCTGACTGCACCTGAACTATGAGTCGGAATAGATGTTCCAGGGGCTCAGGACGCATCTGGGAAGCAGCTGGTTCCTGGGGCCGGGCTGCCCTCCGACTGTCCAGCCGCTCAGCTGCTCCTATCTCCACCTGCTGTACTGGTACGGCTGTGTGGTGCACACCAGTGAGTCTCCCAGAAGCCTCTCCACTAAATTGCCCAACCGAGGTGATAGTTTCTGAGATGGTGGATGGTGTAGGAGACAGCTGTGCCTGGGTCATGGTGTGCTGTGTATCTGTCCCCTGTGTTTCTGTCCCCTGGGTCGTGGTGTCCTGTGTTTCTGTCCACTGGATTGTGGTGTCCTGTGTTTCTGTCCCCTGGGTCGCGGTGTCTTGTGTTTCTGTCCACTGGATCGTGGTGTCCTGTGTGTTTGTCCCCTGGGTCGTGGTGTCCTGTGTGTTTGTCCCTTGGGTCGTGGTGTCCTGTGTTTCTGTCCCCTGGGTCGTGGTGTCCTGTGTGTCTCTCCCCTGTGTTTCCGTCCCCTGGGTCGTGGTGTCCTCTGTTTCTGTCCCCAGGGTCATGGTGTGCTGTGTGTCTGTCCCCTGGGTCGTGGTGTCCTGTGTTTCTGTCCCCAGGGTCGTGGTGTGCTGTGTGTCTGTCCCCTGGGTCGTGGTGTCCTGGGTAGTCGCGGGCAGAGGTCTGGGGTTCCAGCTGCTTTCGCTGTCCATGCTTGGGTTCCTGGGGGGCAGTGGACCAGGCACTGGCTGGGGGCGGGGGGGCCCCGGATGGGCCAGGCCCTCGTCGACTGGTCCTGTAAGACACAAGACAGCATGTATGATTAGACAGGCGGATGGGGGTGAGGCGTGAGGTGGTGAGGTCAGTTGGTGTGGGGGGTGGGGGGGGGGGGTGGTGGTGAGGGGTGGATGGGTGAGGGGTGTGGAGTGAGGGGTGTGGGATGAATGAGGGGGTGTGGGGTGTCATGTGAGGGGTGTGGGGTGAGGGGGTGTGGGGTGAGGGTTGAGGGGTGAGGAGTGTGCATGCATGTGTCATCAGGAGCCACAACCATGCAGGGGGTCTCACATGGTGGCGTGCCTCCAACCTCTGTATCAGCGGCCTCCCTCTCCTCCGGCCCGCCGACGATGTCGAGTGGCCTTTGTTCGGGCACGGTGAGGGGATGCAGGTCTTCCAGTCCCCCTCCGGTCTGCTCCCGCTCCCGGCGGTTATGTGCGGACTTGTCCTGGGGAGACAAACACAAACAGCAACAGTGTTAGACGGTCCAACGCATGCAGCCCACAGGTTGGATCTCTGATGGCATTCGTGCACCGGACTCCCGGCCATTGCGGCTGGCATAGGTGGGTCAGGGTGGGGGTGGGACCATCGCCCTGGGCGGGGGGGGGGGACGGGTCACATGTGTTTGGGGGCTAGGGGGTGTTGGTGCCAGGGGCACAGTGCTGGGTACTCACCCTGGCTGCCCTCAGGAGATCGTGCAGCTTCTTTCTGCACTGGTCAGCTTTCCGGGCCACCGTCCCGACGGCGCTGACGACATTGGCCACCTCCGCCCACGCACGCCGAACAATGGCGCCTGCTGTCCTGCCGCCAGGCCCGGGGTATAACACCAGCCCCCTCTCCTCCACGGCGCCCAGGAGGGTCTCTAGTTCGCCGTCCCTAAATCGTGGCGCTGCTCTCCGTGCCGCCATCTTGCCTGCGACGCTATGTGTGGGGTGAGAATATTTAACGCCAGCCGCAGAGTCGTGTCAATAATGGACCCGGCGAATCGGCGGCCACTCCCTCGCGTGGTTCACATGCCGCCCATGCTAACCCCTTGTGGTCCGTTGAATGGCTCCTCCTGGGGGCCTGATGATGCCGTCGTGAAACTCCACGGTTTTCATGATGGCGTCAACACTTAGCCCCGATTTGGGAGAATCCAGCCCCATGTTTTTAGTGGAACATTTAACAGGCGCGCAAATAAATTGCTTACATAGAATTCATATCATTTTTCTGGGGTTTCTTCCAATATTCCACCAAAGTTACAACAGGAAGTTTGAAGTGATTCATTTTCGTGGGAAGAATGAGGAAATACGATATAAACTAAATGAAACAATTTTAAAGTGGGTACAAGCCATGCAAGAACCTGGAGACTCAGGAGTCTGAGTGCACAACTATTTGAAGTGGCAGGAAAATTAGAAAATGCTGCTTTTAAAGATCCTTGAATAGAGGCTCAAAGTACAAAAGCAAGTGAGCTACGCTAATTTTTTATAGAACACTGGTTAGATTCTAAAGCTGCAGTATTGCATTCAATTCTGGGCCCCACACTTTTGGATGGAGGTCAAGGCCTTGGCAAGTGCACAATGCTACCAGAGGTGGAAGGTTTTCAGTTATATGGAGACACTAGTGATCCTGGGATTGTTCTCCTTAGAGTGAGAAAGGACAATGTGGGATGTGGGAGAGGTTTTCAAAATCAACGGGCAGAAAGGTGGTGATTGAGAGAGCACAAATTTAAGGCAATTGACAAAAAAGCTGATGCACTATCAATTAGCACAAAGACGAGAGTAGTGGAATAATCGAGGCTTTATTGAGCAAAGATGTTGTGCCTCCTGTAGCTGGAACCAGAATGGCTGCAGCACCGGCGAGCACACACATTTATACACCGCCTACTGGGCGGAGCCAGCAGGCAGGGATTTACCCATGTACCTCTACTCTACGGGCAGTGCCGCAATACATGCAATATATTATTAGTGGTGACTACCACATTCATCCACTATTAAAAAAGAGTCCGGCGGGGTGGTGGAAAACATTACAAGTTAAGTCTGTCGGGGGCCTCAGTCCTGGTGGTGATGTGGGCGCCGATGTGGTCACCTGCGACTCCGGGAGCGCGTTGTCCTCATCCTCGTCACCCCTGAGTGGATCCAGTGGGAGGACGGATCCTGCTGGGGTGGGGGCTGCGGTGAGGTTCGCTGGAGGGAGGATGAGTGGCTCAGGGGTGAATGAGGCAACCGGGGGGGGTGTCAGGTCGGGGGTCTTGGGTGGGGATCCAGCGGGTGCAAGGTCCCGGAGGGAGACCTTGTCCTGGCGCCCGTCGGGGTGTGCCACATAGGCGTACTGCGGGTTTGCATGTAAGAGGTGGACCTTTTCGACCAAGGGGTCCGACTTATGGGTCCGCACATGCTTCTGGAGGAGGACGGGTCCAGGAACTGTCAGCCATGTTGGGAGCGAGACCCCGGAGGTGGACTTCCTGGGGAAGGCAATCACACATTCGTGAGGGGTCTCGTTAGTCGTGCTGCAGAGGAGCGATCGGCTGGAGTGGAGCGCATCGGGGAGGACCTCCTGCCAGTGGGAGAGCGGGAGATTTTTAGATCGCAGAGCCAGCAGGACGACCTCCCAGACCGTCCCGTTCTCCCTCTCCACCTGCCCGTTTCCCCGGGGGTTGTAGCTGGTCGTCCTGCTCGAGGCAATGACCTTGCTGAGCAGGAACTGACACAGCTCATCGCTCATAAAAGAGGATCCCTGATCGCTGTGGATGTGGGTGGGGAAACCGAACAGAGTGAAGATGCTGTGGGGGGCTTTAATGACCGGGCAGAAGTCATATCGGGGCATGGGATGGCGAAAGGGAACCGGGAGTACTCATAAATCACGTTCAGAAAGTACGTGTTGCGGTCTGTGGAGGGGAGGGGCCCTTTGAAGTCCATGCTGAGGCACTCAAAGGGGCGGGAGGCCTTCACCAGGTGCGCTCGATCTGGCGGGTAGAAGTGCGGCTTGCACTCTGCGCAGACCTGGCAGTCTTTGGGGACGGTCCTGACCTCAATGGAGTAGGGCAGGTTGTGGGCCTTGATGAAATGGAAGAACCGGGTGAGCCCCGGGTGGCAGAGGTCATAGTGGAGAGCCCAGAGTTGGTCAACTTGTGCGCTGGCACATGTACCGTGGGATAGGGCATCAGGGGGCTCCTTGAGCTTCCCCGGGCGATACAAGATCTCATAATTACAGGTGGAGAGCTCGATCCTCCACCTCAAGATCTTGTCATTTTTGATCTTGCCCCACTGTGTATTATTAAACATAAAGGCGACCGAACGTTGGTCAGTGAGGAGAGTGAATCTTGTGCCGGCCAGGTAATGCCTCCAATGCCGCACAGCTTCCACTATGGCTTGGGCCTCCTTTTCGACAGAGGAGTGCCGAATTTCGGAGGCATGGAGGGTGCGGGAATTGAAGGCCATGGGCCTGCCCGCCTGGTGGAGGGTGGCGGCCAGAGCTATGTCCGACGCATCGCTCTCCACCTGGAAGGGGTGGGACTCGTCGACCGCGTGCATTGTGGCCTTGGCGATGTCTGCCTAGATACGGTTGAAGGCCTGGCAGGCCTCAGCCGTAAGGGGAAAAACTGTGGAATGAATGAGTGGGCGGGCCTTGTCTGCATAATTAGGGACCCACTGGGCATAGTAGGAGAAAAACCCCAGGCATCGTTTCAGGGCCTTGGGGCACTGAGGGAGTGGGAGTTCCATGAGGGGGCGCATGCGGTAGGGGTCGGGCCCTACGACTCCATTTTCCACGACGTAGCCAAAGATGGCTAAGCAGTTGGTGCGGAACACGCATTTCTCCATATTGTATGTGAGATTAAGGAGTTTGGTGGTCTGGAGGAATTTTTGGAGGTTCGCGTCGTGGTCCTGCTGACCATGGCCACAGTTGGTGACATTATCTAGGTACGGGAAGGTGGCCCGCAGTCCGTCCCGGTCAACCATTCGGTCCATCTCTCGCTGGAAGACCGAGACACAATTAGTGATGCCGAAGGGAACCCTAAGAAAGTGATAGAGGCGGCCATCTGCTTCGAACGCAGTGTATTAGTGGTCCTCCGGGCAGATGTGGAGCTGGTGGTAGGCAGACCTCAGGTCCACTGTGGAAAAGACTCGATACTGCGCAATCTGATTGACCATGTCAGATATGCATGGGAGTGGGTACGCGTCGAGCTGCGTGTACCGATTGATGGTCTGACTGTAATCAATGACCATCCTGTGCTTCTCCCCGGTCTTTACTACTACCACTTGAGCTCTCCAGGGGCTGTTGCTGGCCTCAATGACCCCTTCCCGCAGAAGCTGTTGGACCTCCGACCTGATGAAGCCCATGGAGCGCACATAGCAGGCGTCATCTAAGATGGCGGCGCCCTCGGGCCGCACGTGGCTTGCAGTGAAGAAGATGGCAATGCCCACGGGCCGCATGTGGCTTGCGAAGGGGAAAATGGCGGCGCACGTGGGGAATGTAGGAACGCCGGGCCTGGAAACAGCGGCGACCGACCGGGCCTGGCAAACAGAAACAAAGTGTCCCTTCTTCCCACAGCCATTGCAGGTCGCGCTCCGCGCCGGGCAGCGCTGCCTGGGGTGTTTGTTTTTCCTGCAAAAATAGCACTTGGGCCCCCCAGATTTGGATGACTGCCGCTCGGCGCCGGCTTGCGATGAGCTGGAGTCAGCAGCTGGTGGGTGCTGCGTGGTCGGGGGCGTAGGACTGGACGTTATGGGAGGCCACTTCTAACGAATTAGCGAGCTGCCTAATTCCCGCAAGATCAAGTGTGGCCCCTTCCAGTAGCCGCTGGCGGACGTACGCAGACTTCATGCCCGTAACGTAAGTGTCTCTAATTAAAAGTTTGGTGTGCTGGACTGCCAAAACTGCCTGGCAGTCACAGTTCCTACCTAGGATGTGCAGGACACGCCAGAAATCGTCCAGAGACTCCCCGGGGAGTTGCTGTCTCGTGGCCAGGAGGTGCCTTGCGTATACTTGATTGACTGGACGAACGTGGTGTCCCTTCAGGAGCTCTATCGCTTCGGAATAAGTGGGCGCATCCCAGATGAGAGGAAAAATGTCAGGTCTCACCCGTGAATAGAGGACTTGGAGCTTCTGCAAGTCCGAGGGTTGCTCAGCGGATGTTCGCAGGTAGCTTTCGAAGCAGGCTAGCCAGTGGTCAAAGGCGGACGTAGCGTTGGCTGCTTGAGGGCTCAGCTGCAGTTGATCAGGCTTGATGTGGAGATCCATCGTTTAAAAAAAATCTTTGCTCAATAAATTGATGCACTATCAATTACCACAAAGATGAGAGCAGTGGAATAATCGAGGCTTTATTGAGCAAAGATGATGTGCCTCCTGTAGCTGCTACCAGAATGGCTGCAGCACCGGTGAGCACACACATTTATACGCCGCCTACTGGGCGGAGCCAGCAGGCAGGGATTTACCCATGTACCTCTACTATACGGGCAGTGCCGTAATACATGCAATATACTACTAGTGGTGACTACCACAAAAGCCTTAGGCAAAATAAGGAAAAATGCAGCGCGTTGTTATGGAGGGATTTCAAAACAGGAGGACGGATTTTAAAAGCAAGGAGTTGCATGACTGGGAGCCATTGTGGTCAGGGACCAAAGAGGTAGGTGAATGGAACTTGTTGCAAGTTGGGATGCAGGTAACAGAGCTTTGGATGAGATCAGGGAATTGTCGAGAAACCCCAGAAAGGTAAATTTAAACATTTTATCAAGCTACAGGGATACGAGGAGGAGGAATTAGCATCTGGCTTGACAAAAATAATATGGGTGATTAACACCTTGGCTCCCTCCTTCCACAATTAGCCAGAATAATCTGCATCAAAATCCCCATTTTGTTTACAAGCTTCCTGACTCTACTTAAATGAGACTTGGGCCAACAAAATGGCTCTGGCCTCTTCACTGCCAGAGTAGTTTAGCACCCTGCAAACTACTCTGGGGAGATCAGCCAGAAGTTAAAATGTATCCCTTTGTGTGCAGCCTGATGACGAAAATAAAAATAACAATGATATTCGACCAAATCTTCCAATCAGTGAAGGAACTCTTATTTCCAAGTCTGATCAGACAAAAAAAAACATATTTACCCGCCTTTTCTGGACAATCTTCCATTGGAGGACCCTTCCAAACTGATTCAGTACAGGAAACCTCGGAGACATTGCAAAGGATCCTCGACAGAAACCGCACCTCTCTTTATGGCACAAACTGCTGGAATCTGATCTGTCATGAGTTTTGTCTCAAAACTCTTTTGAAAGGTTATGGGGAGAAGGTAAATGGGTGAAGGGGTAGATTGAGTAAGACAAGTAGGTAAAGGGTCTGGGTGGATTAAGATGGGATGGGTAAAGTGGTTAGGATGGGTGAGGAATTAGGTGGGTAAGCTAAATGAGTAAGGGGGTAGGGTGGGCGCGTTAAGTAGGTAAGGGGGAGGGTGGCAGCTGGGGAGGTTGGTGAGATCTGGTCAGGCCAGTTTGGGGCGCGTCAGGGGTCGGGTATCTCGGCGGATGGGTCAGGTAGTTTAGTGGTGGGGTCTAGACAGGTTGGATCGGGGATTATGGAGGGAGTCAGGTGGTGGGGTCTAGACAGGTTGGGTCGGGGATTATGGAGGGAGTCAGGTGGTGGGGTCTAGCCAGGTTCGATCAGGGGTTATGAGGGGAGTCAGGTGGTGGGAACTAGTCAGGTTGGGCTGGCGGGAAGGGAGGCGTGGGTAGAATCGGGCAGTCAGGGATGGTTTCAGAGCATTTGGGGGTTTGGGGTAGTGGGGGCTTTTTAGGTCAGTTCTGGGGCTGTTGGCTGGAAGTTGGTGTGCCGTCAGAGCAAAGAGCAGGGAGTTGGAGCGGTTCATTGTAAGTGATTGGAAGGTCAGTTCAGTAGTTACCCAGGTTTTAGACTAGGTTTCAATTTGTCTAACAACTCTTGGTAACTATCCAAGTAATCAAGAACTGTTCGAAGTCTCCAACTTGAATTCAGAGATGGAGATCTTTTTACAGGGTCTAGGAAATTACCCATGGATAGGTCAAACCTCCCAGGCAATTCCCATGGAGTCATTGCATTGCGATTTCAGAGTCCCATAGCACACATTGTTTCCTACGTCCGGTCTCCCAACTATGTGGAGATTGGAAGAGCTGGCTCAATCTTTATATTGTCTGCTGAGCCTCAAATTAAATTCAAGCTCCCTGCGAAGCATTGGCATTACCCAGACTAGTTAAATCATATTCTCCCTTACAACGCAACAGTGAGTGATCATTAAATGTAATATGAATTTTAAATGTGTGCATGCTTTTTGAGGGCACATGAGGTGAACATACCAATTAGAAAACCACGCATGAAGAGTCAGAAGGTGAATTTATCATTTCTTACTGTTTTTTTCCTGACATTAGTGTGTACTCCTGTGTGTTCCCACTCAATTCTGAGTTGTATCATTATGAACTCTAATTTTAGTTAAAAGTTTTGAATTATTTGTGGCAAAAACAAGTCTGTCAGTCCTTGTATAATTGTTGTTTTTACATTCTAGTCAGCAATGTTTTATTTCACAACTATCAACTGCCACATACACTTTAATTGGTTATTTGTGTTTGAGTTAGAGCGGTAAGATGGCAATTTCGAGCAGATTGCAGATTCAGCCACTTTGTGACAAGAGAGGATTTAAAAAATTCTTTCATTGGATGTGGGTGTCGCTGGCTGGGCCAGCATTTATTGCCCATCACTAATTCTCCACGGGAGGGCATTTAAGAGTCAACCTCATTGTGGATCTGGAGTCACATGGAGGCCACACCAGGTAAGGACAGCAGATTTCCTTCCCTAAAGGACATGAATGAACCAGATGAGTTTTTACAGCAGTCGGCAATGGTTTCATGGTCATCATTAGACTTTTATTTTAAAATGTTTTGATTGGATTTTCACATCTTATATTCAATACATCGTTTTACATTACTATGTTCTATACATATGGATGATAAGGGAATAGTGCAGATGGGCTTTAGAGTGGTTTCACAGGTCGGCGCAACATCGAGGGCCGAAGGGCCTGTACTGCGCTGTAACGTTCTATGTTCTATGTTAGTAGCTTGAATGTTGAGTTACAGGTATCGTACCTGCGAGTAGTACTTTACAAAGGCAATCAGAGTGCGGTTCTGATTTAAACAGTAGAAAAAGAAAAAAAAGTAAGAAATAAAAAGAAAGATTTAAAAAATTTCGGCCAAAGTGCGAACAGGCTAGGCTCGCTGTACATATTTACAATTGTCTGCCTCGTCTCCTTCGGAGGCCCTGGGCCTTATTTGGCCGGTCTGCCTGTGCTGCTCTGTCTGTTGCTGGCCCTGGCTTGTGCTTCTCCACTTATTGCCACTCCCTCTGGTCCTCATTTTGCCCTTGGGTTTATACTCCTGCAGCTGTGCCCGTTGCAGTCTTCTTGTGGGTTTCTATCCCTCCCTCCTTCCCCTTCCTTTGCTATCCATGACTCTTCCATGCCTCCCCCATTTTTACGCCCCCCCCCCCCAACCTCACCCCCACTCGATTGGCTGTTGGCTACAACCAGGTCCTGGAACAGGTTGGTAAATGGTTTCCATGTCTTGTGGAAGCCGTCTTCCGATCCCTGGATGGTGAATTTGATTTTTTCCAGTTGGAGAAATTCCGACAGATTGGACAGCCAGTCTGCAGCTTTAAGTAGTGCTGCTGATCACCAGCCGAGCAGGATTCATTGGTGGGTGATTAGGGAGGCAAAGGTAAGGGCGTCGGCCCTCCTCCCCATGAAGAGTTCTGGCTGGTCTGATACCCCAAAGATTGCCACTTTTGGCTTGGCTCCACCCTCACCCCCATAACCTTGGACATTGCATCAAAGAAGGTTGTCCAGAACTTGACAAGTCTGGAGCATGCCCAGAACATGTGGGTGTGGATGGCGGTCTTCACTGGCATCATTCACATTTGTCCTCTGTCTCTGTGAAGAACCTTCTCATTTGGGTTCTGGTTAGATGTGCTCTGTGCACTACTTTCAACTGCATTAGGTTTAGCCTTGTGCATGTGGAGGTGGAGTTTGCACTGTTCTTTGCTTTGCTCCAGATTCTCCACCCTATTTCTATCCTTAGTTCTTCCTCCCATTCCTCCCGTGTCTCATCCAGCGGGGATCATGCCTCTTCTAACAGTTGCCCATATAAGCCCCCGCAGTTACCCCTTCCTAGGTCGCCCGGGTCCAACAGTTCTTCTGTCATTGAGAGTCTCGGCTTCTGTCGGTATAATGTTGTCACTTTATGGAGGAGATGTATGATTTGTAAATGCCGTAGTTCATTGCCTTTGGGCAGTTGTAGACTCTCCATCCTCCCCTCTAATGTCGCTAGTTTGTCATCCGTGTAGAAGTTTCTAACCACCAGTGTTACCCCCATCCTGTCTCCACCTCTTAAAGTTGGCATCCATTGTGGCTGGTGCGAACCTTTGGGTGGTGCAGATGGGGGCCATGGGGCACATTTCGATCAGCCCGAAGTATTGCTTTACCTGGTTCCGTGACGGGGCGTGGCTATTACCACTGGGCTTGTAGAGTGCTTGGCTGGAGGGGATGGGAGTGTTGCTGTGGCAACGGTCTGGAGGAACGTTCCTATGCAGGAACTCTCCTCCATCCTGAACAGGGTCTGAACATGAAGAGGAACCTGGGCTGTACGTTCATCTTGATTGTCTGCGCCCTCCCTGCCAGGGAGAGTGGGAGTGTGTCCCACCTCTGCAGGTCCTTCTTTACCTCCTCCACCAAACTAATCAGGTTCCATTTGTGGATCCGTATCCAGTCGTGGGCAATTTGGATCCCAAGGTAGCGGAATTTTTTTCAGGCTTGTCCTTCCAGCTCAGCTCCTCTCCGTTGCGGGTTCATTGGGAAGATTTCACTTTTGCTCAGGTTGAGTTTGTAGCCTGAGAAGGCTCCAAACTCTTTCAGAAGCTTTGTAATCCCCTCAATGCAGCTCTGGGGGTCTGAGAGGTAGAGGAGCAGGTCATCTGCATAGAGTGAGACTCTGTGTCCTCTGTCCTTTCTCTGGATCCCCTTCCAACTTTTTGTCATTCTGAGGACGATCGCCAGTGATTCAATCGCCAGGGCAAATAGGAATGGGGACAGTGGACATCACTGCCTTGTGCCTCGGTGAAGCTGGAACTATTTAGAGCTGGTGGTGTTGGTCCGCACGCTTGCCATGGGAGCGCTGTACAGGAGTTTCACCCAGGCGGTGAACCCTGCTCCAAGCCCAGATTGCTCCAATACCGCTATAAGGTACTTCCATTCAACTCTTTCAATGGCCTTTTTTGCATCCAGGGAGATGATCACCTCTGGTGGGGTCATTATCATGTTCAGCAGGCGCCTGATGTTCGATGTTAGCTATATACCCTTTACAAAGCCCATCTGATTCTCTGCGACCACCCCGGCATACAGTTTTCCAGTCGCCTTGCCAAATCTTGGACAGTATTTTCGGGTCTACATTGAACAGGGAAATGGGCCTATAAGACCCGCATCCTCTCTTCCCTGTCTCTATGTGCTTTGTAGGCTATAATTTCACCCCTGATCACTGCCTTTAATGCTTCCCAGAACGTGGAGAGTGAGACATCCCCCTTCTCGTTGTTGGTAATGTACTCGCCTATGACCTGTGATATTGTTTTGCTAAATTCCTTATCGGCAAGGGAGGCCGTGTCCAACCTCCATGAGGCAGTGGGCACGGCCCGTCTCCAACTTTACATCCATGTAGTGTAGAGCTTGTGTCGGAGTTTGTGATCAAATACGAGTATTCCGCTCCTACTGTCCATGGAAGAACCACTTTCACCAATACAAAGAAGTCGTTGCGTGAGTATACCTGGTGTATCTGGGATAAGAAGGAAAACTCCATCTCCCCTGGGTGTGTGAACCTCCATGGATCCACTACCCCATCTGTTCCACAAATGTCTTCAGTTCTTTTGCCATCTTTGAGGTCTTCCCGGTTTGGGGCTTGATCTGTCCATCCATGGGTCCTGTACACAGTTAAATGCCCCCTCCCCCACCCATGATTAGTCGGTAGGTGTCTATGTTGGGGATTTTCACCATGGTCTTCTTTATAAACTCCGTGCCATCCCAGTTGGGAGGCACACGTTGACCAGGACCACTGGTGCCTCGTCCAGGACACCGCTGACCATGACATACCGTCCCCCTGGGTCTGTATTCATCCTTGTCGCATGAACATCGCCCTCTTATTTAGTAGCATGGCTACCCCCACCTAGCTCACATCCTCTAGCATGAATGGTAGGTCTGTTCCACCCAGCTCTTTCTTACCAACAGTCAGTCCTTTTCCCGCAGGCGCATCTCTTGGAGGAAGACTGTGTTGGCTTTCATACTTTACAGGTGGGCGAAGACTCTGGATCTTTTCACTGGGCCATTAAGTCCACTGATGTTCCAGGTGATTATCCTGATGTTCTTTTTGTCCCCGCACCCCCCCTGCGGGATCAACCATACTTATCTTGCGGATGCGCCCCTGCACTCCGGGGTTTCCCTTTGTTAGGGGGCGATCCAAAATGGCCACAGTCACCGTACTCACCATGAGGCCGGGCACCTGTGCCCCGGCTTTTCCCTTTGTCCAGGGATCACCCAACATGACTGCCAACTGCCTGTACGCCATGTGGGTGAATCCTTGCATGCTGGGGTTTCCCTTTGTTTGGGGACCCTCCAAAGTGGCTGTCCGTGGTGTCATCATTTTTTTCCTTGTCACCACGTGTGGCCTGTTGTAGCCTAGCCTAGAGCTTTTCGCCTCCTTGTCCCTTTATTTCTCTTGTGATTTTGCTTCTCCCCCTGTCTCCTTTGTCCCCCTTTCATTTTGTTGCCCCCCCAACTCCTCCTCCCCCTTTTGCCACCCTGGCTATCCCCCTGCTAGTAGTGTGTCCCTCACCCTTGATATGCCATCAATGAACACATGACGAGTGGTGAACATAACTGAGGCTTTAATACACTAAACAGAAAGCCTCCTGGCCTCTGATCCCGAATTGGATCAGAGGCGGAGATCAGCCACCTTTATACATGAGCCCGAGGGGAGGAGGAGCCACAGGTGGAGCCAGCAGAGACAAGCCCAGGCATGTAACAATACAACAGTACAATACAATACAATACAGTGGTTTACCACACCCCTGTCATCAGGCATTCTCTCCCCTGCATGAGGTATGCCACAGTCCCCACTCACTCATAACTCTTAGCTTTCCCAATAATGTGGTGCCCAATCCTTCTCCTGCTCCATAATTTCCCCCCTTTCCATCCTCCACAATCTCTCCTGCGCTTCTCTGCCCTCACCCCTTCTTTCCTCCGTTTTGGCACCCAGATTCAGAGCGAGGCGGTATAATCCTGCGCAAAGTATCTCTTAGATCATTTTAGTCCCTTTGGGTGATCTTTACACCACTGCCTTTGTTGCTGCCTTCCCAGCCCATTCTCCATGTCTGCAGGTGCCGTGAAATAATGCTCCCTGCCCTGGAATGTAACCCATAGTTTGGCCGGATACAGCATCCCAAACATTACCTTGCTTTTGTAAAGACCCGCCTTAGCTCTGTTGAACTGTGGTAAACCACTGTATTGTATTGTACTGTTGTACTGTTACATGCCTGGGTTTTCCCTGCTGGATCCGAACCACTGTAGTATATAATCTGTGTATTGTGGTAAACTGCCACTGTATTATATGTAATGTGGTAAACTACTGCCTGCTGGTTCCGCCTCCCCCCGGCTTGGTATAAAGGTGGCTAGTCTCCGCCGCTGCCTCAGTTCGGGATCCGTGGCCAGGAGGCTTTCTGTTTAGTTTATTAAAGCCTCAGTTACGTTCACCACACGTTGTGTGTTCATTGATGGCATATCATGAACTCCGCTCGGCACTTGGCCTGGTCTGCCCCACTGTCCTGGTATATCCAAATCTGGTGTCCCTCTTAGTTGCAGGTCCTTTGTTGCCCGGCCCAGCACAGGATTCTTCCCGGTCCTGGTACTAGTGCATTTTTGGAATTTTCACCCTCGGCTGCTTCCTGGCCTTGGGTTTTGGGCGGAGCAACCGGTAGGCTCTGTCTATCTCTGACGGGATAAAGAAGCTGACCCTTCCCACCATACTTCCCAGCATCTGGACCACATAGTCCATCGGGTCCCTGCCTTCGGTTCCCTCCAGCATGCCCATTATTCTTAGATTTTGGTGCCATGACCAATTTTCCTGTTCCCCTACTTTCCCCTTTAGACTTCCCTGCATAGCCACCAACCTCCCTATCACCATCTCCAGGGCGAAGATCCAATCACTCTGATCCATTGAGGCTCTTTGCAATTACTTGATGGTGTTCCCCTGGGCCTCCAGTTTTTTCTCTGCTATCTGCATGGTGGCCAGGGCCTCTGTGACCATCACCTTGACCAGCTTTAATATCGGTCTTTATCTCTTCCTTGAGCTCCCTTGTTATGGTAAACCACGTTATTGTATTATATGCATGGGGCGGGATTCTCCACTCCCACGCCGAAGTGGCTGCGCTGTCGTGAACGCCATCGTGAATGGCCCCGGTCCCAACCGATTCAGGCCCTGACAATGGGCCAGTATCGGGGCTGCGTCATCTACACGCGCCAGGCCCTGTCGCCCGCGTAAAACCGGCGCCGCATAGATGACGCGGCCGGCGCTGCATAACGGACGTCATCCTCGCATGCGCGAGTTGGCCGGCGCCAAACCGCGCACGCGTGGTTGCCGTCCTCTCTAAGTCCGCCCCGCAAGAAGATGGGGGACGGATCTTGCGGGGCCGCGGAAGGAAGGAGGTCCTCCTTCAGAGAGGACGGCCAGACGATCGGTGGGCACCGATCGCGGGCCACTCCACATTCCAGGTAAAGCCCGGTGCAGGATCCCCCCTCGCCCCCCCAGAGGCCGCACCCCCAGCGTTCACGCATCGCCCACGACTGCAGTGACCAGGTGTGGACGGCGCCGGGGGGAACCCGCCGTTTTGGCCTGGCCGCTCGGCCCATCCGGGCCTCAGAATAGCGGGGGTGCCGGAGAATCGCCATTTTCGGTGTCTCCGGCGATTCTCCGGCCTGCGGCCCGCGAAACGTGACCGGGCCGTTCCCGCCGTTGGGAGAATCGTGGGAGGGCATCGGACCGGCATCCCCGGAAATTTTGGCGGCCCAGGCAATTCTCCCAACCGGCGTGGGAGTGGAGAATCGCGCCCCTGGTGCTGTATTATACATGCCTGGGCTTGTCCAGGCTGGCTCCGCCTGTGGCTTCTTCCCTCAGGCTTTTGTATAAAAGTGGCAAGTCTCCGCCTCTAGACCCAGTTCGGGTCCAGAGGCAGGAGGCTTGCTGTTTAGTGTATTAAAGCGTCAGTTATGTTCATCACTCGTCGTCTAGAATTGATGGTGTATCACTTGTGAGGAACCTCCATCGGCCCTTGGTGAGGGGGAGCCCCCGTGTGTAGCTTGTTGGTCCCTCTTACTCTGGTGTGGTCGGCGTTTCTTCACCTCATGCATCCGCCATCTCGATCATTCGCTTCTGCTGCTTTTTGCCTCTTTGCGGCCTCTGGATCTCCTGTTCGGCATCGTATCTTGTGAAGCTGTTGGGTAGGGTGAGTGGATGCTTTTTTTCCCCTGTTCTAGCGGGCTGTTTGGGGTAAGAGCCTAATTCTGGGTTCTTAGGAAGAGAGCCACCTTTCGTGTGTCTGTTCAGCACATCCCCGTCACCGGAAAACTTTTAATTCCAGAGTTTTATTCAATTCAAATTTCACCATCTGTCCTGGTGGGATTCGAACCCGGGTCCTCGGACCATTACCCTGAGTCTCTGGAATATCAGTCTAGTGATAATACCACTATGCAGCTGTCTCCCCATGGCACCATGTACACAGGGACATCACAGAACTGGGAGTGTAACTCCAGATCCCATTTCTTTATTGAACTGAACTTCCATATTTTATGCTCGAATATGTGTTTCTATTGTGTGTCACAGCTTAATTAATTGCCTAAATTTCAAAGTGTTTGATCTAGGTTTGCTCTTTTTTCTTTTCGTCGCTTATTGGGATTAAAGCAAGAAACATACCATCCTGAGGCTGGTTTGCTTCTTTTCATCACAAACATTCTCTGTTCCTCGTTTTTCGAATGCTTTCTCTTTGTGTCTGCAACTAGGCCTTCACCTTACATCTCTTTTGCTTTTAACTTTCCTTTGTGTCTGCAGCTCTACTTTGCCTGTCAGCCACATGATTTTCATATGTTACCTTCCTTCCTGTTAGTACTGTCCAGGTCAAAGATCACCATGTTCCATCAACCAGTATTCCTTATACTTCAAGAAAACTACGATTGATCACTTTACGGCTGATGCACACTTTTAAATATCCTTTTCAAACATTATTAAAAACAAATAGAGATTCCACAGACATTTTAATGAAATTAAAGATTTTCCTCACTGCACTGTGTGCATGTCAAAGGTCAGCACACCACCACCCACATGCCCACCCTCCCCCACCCTCTTTGTAAAAGAAGAGAGGTTTACTGGGTAACGATTTCTTTCCAACAGTGCTCTAAATGTTCAGATTTACTCTGTAGAGGGTACGGCAGAACCCCATTGATGCACTATCAATTACGACGAGATGAGAGTAGAGTGTAATCGAGGCTTTGTTACGCAGAGATGTGTAGCCTCCCGCAGCTGCTGCCAAAATGGCTGCAGCTCGGGGAGCCCACACATTTATACTCCACCTACTGGGCGGAGCCAGCAGGCAGGGATCTACCCCCGTACCTGTAGTACAGGGCCCTTAACGTAATACCACTCGTACACAATACAACAGTGGTGACTACCACACCAACCTGAGCAGTCCAACCATCAGGGCCGGGGTTCTCCGACCCCGTGCCGGGAACCCACACGCATGCGCGGACTGGCGCTGGCCATGGCGCGCCGGTTTTCGGGCGCCGAAGCTGCGGACACCATTCCGCTGCCATACTAGCCCCCTAGGAAGGGGTGAATACCTGCCACTTGAGGCCCGTTGACGCCGGAGTGGCTCGCGCTGCTTTTCACGTCAGCGTCAGAACTTGGCCGCGGGATTGGAGAATCCCGGCCCAGAAGTGCAGCTTCGGGATGCCAATGGTCTGCATATGATGGATCTTGTTGAACTATGTGCTGCGTGCACAAAAGGTGTGGCAGGAGTGCCTTTAGTCACGGAGTGCTGATTGGAACAGAGTGCATCTGAGTTTAGGTGAGTGACTGAGTTCAGGTTAGTGGCGAGAGAGGGCTGTGTTTTTGTTGGTGTTCGGGTTTATCCTTGAGGTTCTATCAAGAATTTTTTTTAAAAATATTTAAATTAATTAACTAGTTGAATATGGCTGGACAGGTGATGTGCTGTTGCTGTATGATGATGGAACTGGTGGATCCCATTGAGACCGTCAGTCACCACATCTGCAGCAAGTGTTGGCTGCCCGAGGAACTTCGGCTCAGAATTGATTAGCTGGAGACCGAGCTGCACACACTGCGGCACATCAGGGAGGGGGAACATTACCTGGACGCTTTGTTTCAGGAGGCAGTCACACCCGGTAGAATAAGTACTGTTAATTCGGACAGTGGTCAGGGACAGAGTGGTGTGACTGCAAGGGAGTTTAGGAGTTGAGGAGCCTCAGCCCTTGACCTTGTCCAAACAGGTATGAGGTACTTGCTCCCTGTGTGGATGAGGAAGAGGGCTGTAGGGAGGATGCGTTGACTGACCACTGCACCGTGGCACAGGAAGCCATTCAAGAGGGGGGAGCAAAAAGACAAGTGGTAGTTGTAGTGATAGGAGTAGTCTATAGGCCACCAAATAGTAACAGGATGGTAGGGCAGGCAATAAGCAAAGAAATAACGGATGCATGTAGAAATGGTACAGCGGTTATCATGGGAGATTTTAATCTGCATATCGATTGGTTTAATCAGGTTGGTAAAGGCAGCCTTGAGGAGGAGTTTATAGAACGTGCCCGGGATAATTTCCTGGAACAGTATATAATGGAACCTACAAAGGAACAAGCGGTCCTAGATCTGGTCCTGTGTAATGAGGCAGGATTGATTAATGATCTCATAGTTCGGGATCCTCTTGGAAGGAGCAACCACAATATGGTGGAATTTAAAATACAGTTGGAGGATGACAAGGCAAAATCAAACACTAGTGTTTTGTGCTTAAACAAAGGCAATTACAATGGGAAGAGAGAAGAACTAGCTAAGGTCGACTGGGAGCAAAGACTTCATGGTGAAGCAGTTGAGGAACAGTGGAGAACCTTCCGAGCGATCTTTCACAGTGTTCAGAAAAGGTTCATACCGACAAAAAAGAAAGACGGTAAAAAGGGGAAAAATCGACCGTGGATATCTAAGGAGGTGAGGGAGAGTATCAAATTGAAGGAAAAAACATACAAAGTGGCAAAAATTAGTGGGAGACTAGAGGACTGGGAAGTCTTTAGGGGACAACAGAAAGCTACTAAAAAAGCCATAAAGAAGAGTAAGGTAGACTATGAAAGTAAACTGGCTCAGAACATAAAAGCAGATAGTAAAAGCTTCTACAAATATATAAGACAAAAAAGAGTGGCTAAGGTAAATATTGGTCCTTTGGAAGATGAGAAGGGAGATTTAATAATAGGAGACGGGGAAATGGCTGAGGAGCTGAACAGGTTTTTTGGGTCAGTCTTCACAGTGGAGGACACAAATAACATGCCAGTGACTGATGGAAATAAAGATATGATAGGACAGGACCTTGAGATGATTGTAATCACTAAGGAGGCAGTATTGGGCAAGCGAATGGGGATAAAGGTAGACAAGTCTCCTGGCCCTGATGGGATGCATCCCAGAGTGTTAAAAGATATGGCTAGGGAAATTGTAAACGCACTAGTGATAATTTATCAAAATTCACTAGACTCTGGGGTGGTCCCAGAGGATTGGAAAGTTGCAAACGTGCCACCACTGTTTAAAAAAGGAGGTCGGCAGAAAGCGGGTAATTATAGGCCGGTAAGCTTAACTTCGGTTGTAGGGAAAATGCTGGAATCTATCATTAAGGAGGAAATAGCGGGGCACCTGGAGGGAAATTGTCCCATAGGGCAGACGCAGCATGGGTTCACAAAGGGTAGGTCGTGTCTGACTAATTTGATAGAATTTTTTGAGGACGTTACCAGTGCAGTAGATAACGGGGAGCCAATGGATGTGGTATATCTGGATTTCCAGAAAGCTTTTGACAAGGTGCCACACAAAAGGTTGCTGCATAAACTAAAGATGCATGGCATTGAGGGTAAAGTGGTAGCATGGGTAGAGGATTGGTTAACTAACAGAAAGCAGAGAGTGGGGATAAATGGGTGTTTCTCTAGTTGGCAACCTGTAACTAGTGGGGTCACTCAAGGATCAGTGTTGGGCTCGCAGTTGTTCACAATTTACATAGACGATTTGGAGTTGGGGACCAAGTGCAATGTGTCAAAGTTTGCAGACGACACTAAGATGAGTGGTAAAGCAAAAAGTGCAGAGGATATCGGAAGTCTGCAGAAGGATTTGGATAGGTTAGGTAAATGGGCTAGGGTCTGGCAGATGGAATTCAATGTTGCCAAGTGTGAGGCTATCCATTTTGGGAGGAATAACAGCAGAATGGATTATTATTTAAACGGTAAGATGTTAAAACATGCTGCTGTGCAGAGGGACCTGGGTGTGCTGGTGCACGAGTCACAAAAAGTTGGTGTACAGGTGCAACAGGTGATTAAGAAGGCTAATCGAGTTTTGTCTTTCATTGCTAGAGGGATGGAGTTCAAGACTAGTGAGGTTATGCTGCAATTGTATAGGGTGATGGTGAGGCCGCATCTGGAGTATTGTGTTCAGTTTTGGTCTCCTTACCTGAGAAAGGACATATTGGCACTGGAGGGAGTGCAGAGGAGATTCACTCGGTTGATCCCAGAGTTGAGGGGATTAGATTATGACGAGAGGTTGAGTAGACTGGGACTGTACTCATTGGAGTTTAGAAGGATGCGGGGGGACCTTATTGAGACATATAAAATTATGAAGGGAATAGATAGGATAGATGCGGGCAGGTTGTTTCCACTGGTCGGGGAAAGCAGAACTAGGGGGCATAGCCTCAAAATAAGGGGAAGTAGATTTAGGACGGAGTGTAGGAGGAACTTCTTCACCCAAAGGATTGTGAATCTCTGGAATTCCTTGCCCAGTGAAGCAGTTGAGGCTCCTTCTTTAAACGTTTTTAAGAAAAAGATAGATGCCTTTCTAAAGAATAAAGGGATTCGGGGATATGGTGTACGGGCCGGAGAGTGGAGCTGAGTCCACAAAGGTCAGCCATGATCTCATTAAATGGCGGAGCAGGCTCGAGGGGCCAGATGGCCTACTCCTGTTCCTAGTTCTTATGTTCTTATGTGACGTCCTTGAATATGCTGTTTTTGAGGGGGCGGAGCATCGGAAAAACGGCACCACCCCCGATTCCGGCGTAAAAATGGATTCGCCGGCTGATCGGCGAACACAAATCGATTTTGGCGTCGCCGGTTGGAGAATCTCGCACGATGTCTTTCGCAACCAGGACTTCCTCACGCCACCCGAGCCAGATGAGGTTTGGAAATTTCCTTGCTCAAGATGTGGTCAGTATGGCTGTGAATGTGGCAAGATGTTTCCTCCTCATTCTATCTAACACTCCAGATTCCATGGTTCTCACTGTTGCTACAACCGTCACTCCTCCTCTTCCCAGTCCACTCCATTATCTTGACTCCTGTAACCTAACGTACATAGTTCGGCCCGGGGGGGGGGGGTTTTAAGAACCAATGCCGTCCCAGCAGCCTTCACTTTCTGTATCGAAGCTGCTGGGTCCAGTTCTAGCTGATTACAGCCGATTAGTATGACTCTCCTTGTCTCGAGATTAATTGATTGTGCATCAATTTAATCAGCTATTACTTCTGAAAGGATGGACCTCCGCATCAAGCCGGAGTGCCTTCAGCTCAGTCCCCACGCAGACAACTCCGCTGCAATCTTCAAGCACTGGCTGGCCTGTTTTAAGAGCTTCGTCGACACGGCCGCCGACACCCCCACGGAAAGGCAGAAAATGCACCTTCTCCGCTCCCGAGCCATCCCTGCAATCTACTCTCTGATCGAGGAGGCAGAGAATTATGCTGCAGCTATCGAGCTGCTCGAAGGACATTACATCCGTCCTCTGAACCAGGTCTACGCCTGTCACCTGCTGGCAACTAGAAGGCAGAGCCCTGAAGAAACACTCGAAGACTTCTATCAGGCTCTACTAGTGCTGGGCCGGAACTGTGGCTGCCCAGCAGCCACGGGGAACGAGCACACGGAACTTTTAATTCGGGTCGCTTTCATGGCAGGTATGACTTCCCCCGACATCCGCAGAAGGCTCCTTGAAATGGACACACTGGGCCTAACTGAGGCCCGGGCCCTGGCAGAGTCCATGGACGTTGCGTACAAAAACGCACTGGCGTTTGCTCCCGGACGCACGGTGACCCCCTGGGCTGCGTGGCACCCCGTTGCGGCAGCCCCCCAGACTTTCCCGCTAACCCCGCAGGCCTGCGCCGCTAGACGGCCCGTTTTCACTGCCGGCCAACGCTGCTTCTTCTGTGGCCAAGCGAATCATCCCCGTGCACGCTGCCCGGCACGCACCGCCATCTGCAAAGGGTGCGGCAAGAAAGGCCACTATGTCGCGGTCAGCAGCCTTAGTTTCAGGTCTTTGCCGTCCAAGGCCCACCGCTGCCCTTCTATCCCCAGGCAACGTGCGACCCACGGTCGTGGCCATTTTGCCCCCCCGGCCACCACGCTGGATGTCCCTCGCCATTTTGTCCCTCGCCGATGCCATCTTCTGCATCCCCGGACTCCATGTGCACCCGTGGCTGACGCCATCTTGGATGGGGCCTCAGACCCCCAGAACTGCCAACTCCACGCTGCCTGACCAGAACTCCCCCTTGCCGCAGCTGGCCTCCGTTACCCTGGACCAGAGTCAGCCCCGGACGCTAGCGAAAGCCACCACGAAGATCGCCATCAACGGCCACGTGACGTCGTGCCTGATTGACTCCGGGAGCACGGAAAGCTTTGTCCACCCCGACACGGTAAGGCACTGTTCTCTTGTCACCCATTCTGTAAACCAACGGCTCTCCCTGGCCTCCAGGTCACACGCAGTGGAGATAAAGGGGTGATGCCTAGCGAACCTCACTGTCCAAGGCAGGGAATTCCGCAATTTCCGCCAGTACGTTCTGCTGCACCTCTGCGCAGCCACCCTTTTTGGGCTGGATTTCCAGTGCCACCTACAAAGCCTGACCTTTAAATCTGGCGGCCCTATAACCCCCCTTACTGTCTGCGACCTCGCGACCCTTAAGGTCGACCCGCCTTCCCTGTTTGCGAACCTCACCCCGGACTGCAAACCTGTCACCACCAGGAGCAGACGGTACAGTGCCCAGGACCGGACCTTCATCAGGTCTGAGGTCCAAAGGCTGCTGAAGGAAGGGGTCATTGAAGCAAGCAACAGCCCCTGGAGGGCTCAAGTAGTGGTAGTAAAGACCGGGGAGAAACATAGGATGGTCATCGACTATAGCCAGACCATCACCCAGTTTACACAGCTGGACGTGTACCCTCTCCCCCGTATAGCCAACCTGGTAAACAGGATTGCGCAATACAAGGTTTTCTCCACGGCGGATCTCAAGTCTGCCTACCACCAGCTGCCCCTCCGTCATGGGGACCGCCAGTACACTGCCTTCGAAGCAGATGGGCGACTCTATCACTTTTTAAGGGTTCCCTTCGGTGTCATGAACGGGGTCTCGGTCTTCCAGCGTGAGATGGACCGAATGGTTGACCGGTACGGCTTACGCGCAACGTTCCCGTATCTTGATAACGTCACTATCTGCGGCCATGACCAGCAGGACCACGACACCAACCTCCGAAAATTTCTCCAGACCGCGAATCTCCTTAATCTGACCTACAATAAGGATAAATGCGTGTTTAGCACCGACCGTCTAGCCATCCTAGGCTACATAGTGCGAAATGGAGTCATAGGCCCCGACCCTGAACGCATGCGCCCCCTCATGGAGTTCCCCCTCCCTCACTGCCCCAAGGCCCTTAAGAGCTGCCACGGCTTCTTTAGCTATTATGCACAATGGGTCCCCAATTACGCAGACAAGGCTCGACCCCTGATCCAATCCACAACCATCCCCCTGTCGACGGAGGCCCGCCAGGCCTTCTGCCGCATCAAAGCGGACATCGCAAGAGCCATGATGCGCGCCATCGACGAGTCCCTCCCCTTCCAGGTCGAGAGCGACGCGTTTGACGTAGCTCTGGCGGTCATCCTCAACCAAACGGGCAGGCCCGTGGCTTTCTTCTCTCGCACTCTCCATGCTTCCGAAATTCACCACTCCTCGGTTGAAAAGGAGGCACAGGACATAGTAGAAGCTGTGCAACACTGGAGGCATTACCTGGCCGGCAGGAGATTCACTCTCCTCACGGACCAACGGTCGGTGGCCTTCATGTTCGATAATGGACAGCGGGGCAAGATTAAGAACGACAAGATCTTGCGGTGGAGGATAGAACTCTCCACCTACAATTCCGAGATCTTGTACCGTCCCGGGAAGCTGAACGAGCCTCCTGATGCCCTGTCCCGCAGCACTTGTGCCACCGCACAAGTGGACCGCCTCCGAGCCCTCCACGAGGACCTCTGCCACCCGGGGGTCACTTGTTTCTTTCATTTCATTAAGACCCGTAACCTGCCCTACTCCATCGAGGAGGTCAGGACAGTCACCAGGGACTCCGAATCTGCGTGGAATGCAAACCGCACTTCTACTGGCCAGAGAGGGCGCATCTGATAAAGGCTTCCCGTCCCTTTGAACGCCTCAGCATGGACTTCAAGGGCCCCCTCCCCTCCACCGACCGCAACACGTATTTCCTGAACGTGATTGACGGATACTCCGGGTTCCCATTCGCCATCCCCTGCCCGGACATGACCACGACCACCGTCATCAAGGCCCTCCAGGGTATTTTTACACTGGTCGGTTTTCCCGCATACATACACAGTGATAGGGGGTCCTCCTTTATGAGCGATGAACTGCGTCAATTCCTGCTCAGCAAAGGCATCACCTCCAGCAGGACGACCAGTTACAACCCCCGGGGAAACGGGCAGGTAGAGAGGGAGAACGGTCTGGAAGACCGTCCTGCTGGCCCTTCGGTCCAGGAATCTCCCAGTCTCCCGCTGGCAAGAAGTCCTCCCAGTGGCCCTTCACTCCATTCAGTCACTGCTATGTACTACCACGAACCAGACACCTCATGAACGTCTCCTTGTTTTCCCCAGGAAGTCCTCCTCCGGGACCTCGCTCCCAACCTGGCTAGCGACACCCGGACCCGTCCTGCTGCGGAAACATGCGAGGGCGCACAAGTCGGACCCGTTGGTCGAGAGGGTCCACCTGCTGCATGCCAACCCCCAGTACCCCTACGTAGCGTTCCCCAACGGCCGCAAAGACAAGGTCTCCCTTCGGCACCTGGCGCCCATCGGAGGTCCATGCGCACCCGCACCATTGCCCCCACCCCCACCCTCCCCGCAGCACCTGACCGGAGGGTTAGTACTGCCGCCGCCCCTACCCAGCGCCGAACAGGCACCGATGCCCCCTACAGGCGCCCCTCCCCCCTGCCCACTTTTCACCCCAGCAGCGCCGCCTAGGGGTGACGAAGCTGCCAGGGAGGAAGACACCACGGTCCCGGAGCCACAACAGCCGGGGCCGCCACCAGGATCATCGCCGAAGCCCAGACGCTCCAGAAGGGCGACCAGGCCACCCGATCGTCTGATTGCGGCACTATAAAACAATAAAAAACTTTCTCTGTTACCCTCGACATCACGGTACCTCCATACCTGGTCCTACCATGCAAAAGGCGACAGTAACGCTGGCCATCACCCCGCTTGGTTTTTTTTTAACAGGGGGTGATTGTGGTACTACCATAATGTGGAGATGCCGGCGTTGGACTGGGGTGAGCACAGTACGAAGTCTTACAACACCAGGTTAAAGTCCAACAGGTTTGTTTCGATGTCACTAGCTTTCGGAGCGCTGCTCCTTCCTCAGGTGAATGAAGAGGTCTGTTCCAGAAACACATATATCGACAAATTCAAAGATGCCAAACAATGCTAGGAATGCGACCATTAGCAGGTGATTAAATCCTTACAGATCCAGAGATGGGGTAACCCCAGGTTAAAGAGATGTGAATTGTGTCATGCCATGACAGTTGGTAGGATTTTGCAGGCCAGATGGTGGGGGATGAATGTAATGCGACATGAATCCCAGGTCCCGGTTGAGGCCGCACTCATGTGTGCGGAACTTGGCTATAAGTTTCTGCTCGGCGATTCTGCGTTGTCGCGAGTCCTGATGGCCGCCTTGGAGAACGCTTACCCGGAGATCAGAGGCTGAATGAATCTGCTTCATTCTGGATCACAACGTCTTCACTTCGACAACAAGTTCTTCATCCAGACGCACGGAACAGCCATGGGGACCAAATTCGCACCCCAATACGCCAACATCTTCATGCACAAGTTTGAACAGGACCTACTCACCGCACAGGACCTTCAACCGACATTATACACCAGATACATCGATGACATTTTTTTCCTTTGGACCCACGGCGAAGAATCACTGAAACGACTGCACGATGACATTAATAAGTTCCATCCAACCATCAGACTCACCATGGACTACTCTCCAAAATCAGTTGCATTCTTGGACACACTCGTCTCCATCAAGGACGGTCACCTCAGCACTTCGCTTTACCGCAAACCCACGGATAACCTCATGATGCTCCACTTCTCCAGCTTCCACCCTAAACACATTAAAGAAGCCATCCCCTATGGACAAGCGCTCCGTATACACAGGATCTGCTCAGACGAGGAGGAGCGTAACAGACATCTACAGACGTTGAAAGATGCCCTCGTACGAACGGGATATGGCACTCGACTCATCGATAGACAGTTCCAACGCGCCACAGCGAAAAACCGGACCGACCTCCTCAGAAGACAAACATGGGACACAATCGACAGAATACCCTTCGTCGTCCAGTACTTCCCCGGAGCGGAGAAACTACGTCATCTTCTTCACAGCCTTCAACACGTCATTGATGACGATGAACATCTTGCCAAGGTCATCCCCACACCCCCACTACTTGCCTTCAAACAACCGCGCAACCTCAAACGAACCATTGTTTGCAGCAAACTACCCAGTCTTCAGAACAGTGACCACGACACCACACAACCCTGCCATGGCAATCTCTGCAAGACGTGCCAGATCATCGACATGGATACCACTATTACACGTGAGAACACCACCCACCAGGTACGCGGTACATACTCGTACGACTCGGCCAACGTTGTCTACCTCATACGCTGCAGGAAAGGATGTCCCGAAGCGTGGTACATTGGCGAGACCATGCAGACGCTGCGACAACGAATGAACGGACATCGCGCAACAATCACCAGGCAGGAATGTTCCCTTCCAGTCGGGGAACACTTCAGCAGTCAAGGGCATTCAGCCTCTGATCTCCGGGTAAGCTTTCTCCAAGGCGGCCTTCAGGACCCGCGACAACGCAGAATCGCCGAGCAGAAACTTATAGCCAAGTTCCGCACACATGAGTGCGGCCTCAACCGGGACCTGGGATTCATGTCGCATTACATTCATCCCCCACCATCTGGCCTGCAAAATCCTACCAACTGTCCTGGCTTGACACAATTCACATCTCTTTAACCTGGGGTTACCCCATCTCTGGATCTGTAAGGATTTAATCACCTGCTAATGGTCGCATTCCTAGCATTGTTTGGCATCTTTGAATTTGTCTATATATGTGTTTCTGGGACAGACCTCTTCATTCACCTGAGGAAGGAGCAGCGCTCCGAAAGCTAGTGACATCGAAACAAACCTGTTGGACTTTAACCTGGTGTTGTAAGACTTCGTACTGTGGTACTACCAGGTATTGCAGTACCTGAGAGGTGGATGCCCATTGGCTAGACCTAGGAGTCTACCATTGGCTAACGTACATAGCTCCATCCTGAGAGGAGGGGTATAAGTACCAATGCCGTCCCAGCAGCCTTCACTTTCTGTATTGAAACTGCTGGTTACAGTTCTAGCTGATTAAAGCCGATTAGTATGACTCTCCTTGTCTCAAGAGTAATTGATTGTGCATCAGGCAGGATACACCATGGCTGACAAAATAAATTGCCGCATAAACTTGGGCTATCGCTTCAATAACCGCTTATACTACAGAACTTTATCCAGAGCAGACCATCCACTGCATGTTTATCTGTGAACAAATTGAGGTGGGTTGCTGGCCACTTGAAAGAGGGTGTGTTGTGGTTCAAGCCTGGGACCCCGAAAGGCATGGGAGTCCGGTAATTAGCACCATGTGCAGCCCCCTCTCCTAGCCCGGGCACTGGGACATACTCAGGCTCCTCTGAGATTTCAACCGCTCATCACAATCTCTCCCCAAATCCCCATCAACACTACGAACAAGAACATAAAAACTAGGAGCAGGAGTAGGCCATCTGGCCCCTCGAGCCTGCTCCGCCATTCAATAAGATCATGGCTGATCTTTTTATGGACTCAGTTCCACTTATCTGCCCATTCACCGTAACCTTTCATTCCTTTACTGTTCAAAAATCTATCTGCCTGAAAAACATTTAACGAGGTAATACAAACAAAGCTGAAGTATTCACCCTTATCCATTCTCTTAGTATCTGTTTTGTGGTTGTGAGAGCATTTGCCTGACCTAATGCAGTGTTATCCCTGAGGTTGCTGTATGTCTTGTGGAAGGCATTGGGCTGGATTCTACGTTCCTGAGACTAAGTGTTGACGCCGGGGCAGGATTCGTGAGCTTTCATGACAGCAAAACTGGCGTCGAACCTGGACTGATTCAGTGACTGTGGAGGGGCTAGCACCGGTGCCGCGTGGAACACAACTGATTCCAATGAAAAACGGTGGGGGATTCGCTGGGTCCATGATTGACACTCAAGAGGCTGACAAGCTGCAGCCACATATACACATTACAATCCCCACCCATACTCATCCCAGAAGCCATTCAGCCAGCAGCACAACTGTCAGCAAACTATGGCGATGTTGGACACTTTCCGTATCCCCCCCCTCTCCCTCAGCAGCCACAATGCCGGTTTCACAATTTTTAAAAGCACAAGTGAACTGCGTCGTCGGGAACTCGGCCCAACTCGGTGGAGAATCGCGGAGGCTACGGAGAATACCGGGTCAGACCCGCTGATGATATGCAAGTAGTGTTTATGGAACATGCGTTCTGCGCCGCATTGACGCCGCTGTCGAGTTGACGGAGTGTTGTGATTTGACGTCAAAACAGCGTCCGAACCTATTCTCCGCCAAATCCAGTTTCCCGATTTTGGTATCAGCCAACGGAGAATCTTGCCCATAGACTGTTTCTTGTCTTCACATTTCAATGATTTTAATGTGCAGCCAGCCAACAGCACATTTTGCACTGGGCTGCATGCTGGAATAGGTGAAATGTGAAAGTAGCACAAAGGTTGTTTTGCAAAGTATATTAATTTACTCATTGCTTTTGCTGTGAGGTTAGATCTGTTGCAACAGAGGCAGAAATAAGGAGGCAATCAGAATATGTATAATTCGAAAGTAATATAAACTGGGTCAATCTGGCATTGGAGTATTTGTCTATTCATGGAGTGAACAGGAAGATTATTAAAAGACTGCTTCATTGATGAGTTGTCACAGATTATTATGAGCATTACAAATTATTACATTTATTCCAAGGGAACGAAAAAATGCTGGTTGGAAAATTTGATAACTGTCATATGTAAAGATATAATTGACAGTATGAAAGTAGTCGCCCAACTCTTTGATGAGGTAGTTGAAATTGTATTCGCTTGCACCTAGCAACATATGTAGCATATTATAGCCTTTCCTTGGGCGCGATTGAATGGCCACGCTGTGCCTGAAAAGCAGGTCGCCGTGGCGCAGCATGATCGATAGAGGCCAGGAGACCCCGCTCCCGGGCTCCACCCGGCTCGCAAAACCTCGCAAGATATAACGTAATCTCGCAAGACGTTGCAATATAAATCCCGCCCATTGTGGGTGGAATCACTTTTAGGCAAATCTGCACATTAAAGAGAGACAGCTAGCCTCTCTTCAATGTGCAGATTCCTGAGGTATTTGAGGCGTTGGGATTTATCCCCTTTGCCTTGGACACCTTGGGCGAGCGCTGTTCAGTATTGGTCTCCACAAATGGGGACCAGATGGAACAGCACTTCTGGGGGTTCCCTGGGGGATCGGGGGCCTCCAGGTGCATGCCTTTTGGGCAGGGTTTTACCCTGGAACTGCTGGTGCGCTCAGGCATCCTGGCACTGCCAACCAGGCATTGTCAAGGTGCCCAGGTGGCATGGGCAGCTTGCAGGTGTACTGCAAGGGTGCTAGGTTGGCATTGCCAAGGTTCCATGCTCGAACCTTTTGCGCAGTGGTGATCGGGCCGGATGTGTCCTACGCGGGTGTTGTGGCGTGGGCTGGGGATCTTCCCATAGTGCATTGAGACTGGGGGGATCCGAGATTGTTTCGGGGGCTCCAAAGATCAGGATGCCATTTAAAAATGGCTTCCCGATTTCTTGTTGCACTGAGGATTTCCAGTGAGCGTAACACTTCAGTGCACAAAATTGGGCTCTGTGCGATTTCGGCCGAGCGTTCCCCGCTGAGGCCCCCGAGCTAACCCAGGTGCCATTTTATAGTGTTGTGTTTCTCTGTGCTGCAAGTGCCAGGAAACACGTGGCTAAACGAGCTCGCTATTGGTCTTTGTTCTCATTTAGTAAAATCCAGTCCTGTGTTTCTGCAGTATATTCTGCAGAACAATAATCTTTCTTGTCACAAGTAGGCTTACATTAACACTGCAATGAAGTTACTGTGAAAAGCCACATTCCAGCACCTGTCCGGTACATAGAACATACAGTGCAGAAGGAGGCCATTCGGCCCATCGAGTCTACACTGACCCACTTAAGCCCTCACTTCCACCCTATCCCTGTAACCCAATAACCCCTCCTAACCTTTTTGGTCACTAAGGGCAATTTATCATGGCCAATCCACCTAACCTGCATGTCTTTGGATTGTGGGAGGAAACCGGAGCACCTGGAGTAAACCCACGCAGACACGGGGAGAACGTGCAGACTCCTCACAGACAGTGATCCAAGCCGGGAATCGAACCTGGGGCCCTAGTGCTGTGAAGCTGCAGTGCTAACCACTGTGCTACCATGCTGCCAGAAGACAAGGTGGCAGGTAACACTCTGAAAATTAGTGGTTCCACTGATCAAATAAAACTGCATCCTTTGTCAGAACACAACCACACAGAGGTTGGAAGAGCCTGAGGGATATTGATTAGAAACAGCCTTTGTGCCTGGTGCAAAACTTACATTAATGCATCAGCGATATACAACAAAGTACACGTGCCCACATTGTTCATCCATCACTTTTCACACAAAGACTGCATATCGTGGAAGAGAAAACTGGTACTTGAGGATAGCAGCATTCACCTCTGCACTCTGTGTCACCCGTACCATTAGAAGGAGGCACCAATTCAGAGATCAACTCTTCGTACGATTGCAGTGAGTTTGAGGAGGAACCTTTGGGTGGGTTACACATTGCAGATGTGGCAGGGAGTAATCGCTACTTTTTTCATTTGGGAATGACTAGACGTTGTACGCAGCATAGAGCGCACCATCCCATTATACAAAGTTCAAGAGGATGTCAAAGAGCACATCACATTAAATACAGTCTGCACATACACTCATGCGCAAATAAATGAAATGCTGAACAATACAAAAATGTAATTCATTCTAAACATTGCAGCTATTGTTAGGATTGCACAAAAAAGAATAGAAACAGGGAATTAATTTCATGAAAATTGTATTTAAGTTGCATGGGCACCCAGTGAAATACGAAAATGCTTTTGTGATTGTCGAGTGCACTTGTTCTTCTTTGGGAACCGGATATTGTATTGCGAGTGACCTCGATCCTCACTCAGCATCTACCTGGCGTTTTCATATTACTATGGTCTATCAGCAGGGACCTATAGATTTTTCAGTTGCATTATCAGCTAGCATGCAAAATATTCTGCCAATTCTTTTTCATTCTTTCACGGGATATGGTCGTCCATAACGAGGCTAACATTTATTGGCCATCTGTAATTTCCCTTGAGTAGGTGGTGGTGAGCTGCCTTCTTGAACTGCTGCTGTCTATGATGTGTGGGTACACCAACAGCGCTAATTTCATTGGGTAGATAGGAAGTTACTTCTGAGAATTCAAACATTAGAAACATTGCCTTGAGAACCCAAAGATTTCTGGTTTGTGAATGTATGTTGTTGAACGCTGAATTGAGCGACACTGGAATTCTTTAAAGATATCATTTGAATTGTCTGTCAATAGCCAGTCATGCATCTTTTTCCTGCCTGCAGCGTATTGTTGGAGAATTTTAGATTGCATCAAAATGCTTGTATTGTGTAAGCACAAAAATGAACATTAATCTGCATAACCTGTATCTGTGGCTACAGCAGTAAACTTTCCTGTTATTAAAAAAGAGACTGTTGCATTCAGGTGAATAAATGATGAAGCAAGAACCATCAATGGAGCCTTGGGAATGTCAGACATCTTAAAAAACTGACTCTACCTCTAAAGTTGCTGCAGTGCCCTGGTGCTGAACTGTACTTATACAGATGTGTATCCAGTCAGATCAGCTATTCCCTATGAGATGCAACAATGAATTGTATACTGGCTAATTTAATCACGGTGGGATCTGCAAATGATGCCTGTAGGTTGTAGGTTTTAGTATAATGCTTCCTTTCATTTCCATTGGTGGAGCCATTGAAATGTTGCTTTTTAGCTCCTTGTCTGATCCCAGTTGATTGACCGTGTCACTGGTGAAGTGCAGCATTCGCACATACTTCACCATCGAGACTCGTGTAGCTGACACTACTCATTGAGTAGTGGCAAGTACTGCTCAAAACTCCCAGGCTGTCCTTTATCGCAACTTCCACTCCTCCTTCGTGACTCCAGCAATGCCAAACTGGCAACCAAATAAATGGCTGTACAGTGAGATTTCTCTCCTTTGACGTGTTCAATATGATATCTCCTGTCCCACATAACCCTTGAACTCTGCTGACTCCCTCTGGTGCTTTAACATGAACTCCTTCTCTCTCCACAGATGCTTCCAGACCTGTTGAGTATTTCAACATTTTCAGTTTTTATTTTATACCTAATTTGAATTTCATCGGTTCTTTGAGCCAGTTTTTATACACAGTACCCATTTAACAGACAGATATGTGTAATTAATTATTGCTCATTAACACAATTTGTGTTATGTTCCAGTCTTTCTTTAGGCCATTCAATTGATTTACTTGATCTTGAATGTGCTCTGCATTTCGAAGTTTTTAACTAATCTGTTTTCTTTTATATTGCTTTGGTAAAGCAACATCCGTGTTCTCATCATTAAACACTGTTTTACAAAGGTTGAACACGACAGTGAGACATGCAGAATGGCAGGTGGTGCAGTTGTTGAACAGCATTGCATCTCACAGGAGATTTGATGTTATCAGATTTCTCTTTCCTGAAACACTTTGAGAAACAAAGCCTGTAAGCATACAAGGGAATGGAAACAGATTTTCTTTTCCTCTGGAGTAGTTGAGCTTTGTCATTTTACAAATGGAATCACCTTGAAAATTTGGAGAATTAATACCATAATGAAGAAGTGAGTGCCCATTAGCTGAATCTAATATTGCTCCAGAGAGTAATGATGGATGTCCAGTTGCTTCAAGCTCTTATTTTCAGAGAGTCACCTCTGCAGTTGCCATTATTAGGAAGACATCTAAGGCAGGAGATCAGACACGGCTGCTGTGAGATGTGATTCACTTTGACTGGTTTCCAGGGAGGCATTGAAACAACCCCAGCTATACCTGTCATGATAGCTTGCAGCACTCACTAAACGTCTTCAGCTATAGGAAGTTTTTTTTTCCATTCGCGAACAAGTGATCGCTTAATAAAGATGATAAAACATGGCAGTTTTCAATAATTACGAAGAACAAATGAAATATTGGTCAGGATGTACATAATGAAAAACTGTTGCATTTTACATGGCCTTCTGTGTTTACTACTCAATAAGTGAGCAGCCAGCTCAGCTCAGTCCATCTAACTTACAGCAAACAGGAGGTAGCAGTTTGCAAGGAGCAGCGTTTTAATGCGATTGGACTATAACAGACAATCTATTTACAGCATGCTCTAGGGAGCTTATAAACAAATGTTGAGTAATTTCAGCCAGCAGTAATTACCCTTGCAGCTGACAAGGATAGCGTGATACTTTCTCCTTCACCTCCAGCCCAGTCCTGATGGCACCGTATGGAACTGCAGTTCCCCTAATTATTTCTGCATTTCTATGGCCGAGGACTACAAGTATATGTCAATTTAAATGTCTTTCAATCAAGACTCCTTAAAGCATATTGATTGGAATAATTCCATTTAAAGGCTGCTCTTATTATTCAAAAAATAATTGTGTGTGTTTTCTTCAGCACACCATCTTCTGTGGGCTACAGCGAGTGTTATCACAATGACAATTTACCAAATCCGTTTGGGAAAGAGGAAGAAAGCCCAACATTCTGGACATTTGTTTTCTATGGAGGTAGTGAAGCGAAACCCAAATTCAGGGTGCAAGTCAGACATGCCAGATCCACGGGCATTATAAAATATATGCCGAGTTGCTGAATAGAAAATTAGCCACTGACAAAATTTGTGCTCACCTCCAAAGTAATGTGTAATTGTAATTGATAAGATAGCAGTAGCAAAAACGGTCACCCTCGAAATTCTGTCATTTAGACTGGAATGATATCTAAATTGAAAGAGTGATAAGACTGGTGACTTAGTAAACAGGAAGTGGCTGAGTTTGCAGGCTTGAAAGTTTCACTCGGTTGTAACATTAGCATTGATGGAAGTGATTAGAAAATTATTTTTCTCTGCTGTTCATTTATTAGGTATCCTTCCCCCAATTTCTACAAATCGTACTGCTCACTCCATAGTTTCGAACAGAACTGTTTAAGGAGGCAATCGATCAGTGAGGAGTCATAAAAATAATTCTGTTTCCTATTGCAAACTGCTTCCAAACATTCTCTCAAACAGAAAACCAACAAGGAGCTGACTAAATTCATATCTCCTGGCTTTACAATACACATACCATCCTGACTTGGAACTATATTGCTGTTCCTTCACTGTCACTGGGTCAAATTCCAGAATATCAAATTTCAAACGATCACAGAAAAGGATGCTGATTGGGTGACCAATCAACTCTGATTGGCTGAGGCGTTGTCATGGAGAAAGCAATGGGGAACAATAGGCTCCCCATGCTTCAGGGTAATTCAAAAGAGATGCAAGGCTTGAATATATTTCTTCTGTTTGCAGAGAATGGGTATCTGTGAATGAATATATGTCATTTCTAGGAAGTGTAAATGAGCCATGTTATAATCTCAACTGATTACCTTAAATTGATTGATAGTATGGATATTAACATACTCAGAATTGTTCAGCAAGTGCTGCCCAATGTTGGAATCACGTCTAACATAAGACCATAAGACATAGGAGCAGAATTAGGCCACTCGGCCCATCGAGTCTGCTCCACCATTCTATCATTGTTGATATTTTTCTCATCCCCATTCTCCTGCCTTCTCCCCATAACCCCTGATCCCCTTATTAATCAATAACCTATCTATCTCTGTCTTAAAGACACTCAGTGATTTGGCCTCAACAGCTTTCTGTGGCAAAGAGTTCTACTGATTCATCACCCTCTGGCTGAAGATATTCCTCATCATCTCTGTTTTAAAGGATCATCCTTTTAGTCTGAGATTGTGTCCTCTGGTTCTAGTTTTTCCGACAAGTGGAAACATCCTCTCCACATCCACTCTATCCAGGTCTCGCAGTATCCTGTAGATGTTTTGATTAGGGTTTTGCAAGTGTGGGTTGGTTGAGTATGGCCTGTACTCCACCTACTGTGAACAACCAAAGGACCATGCTGTTTAATTTGATCAGCCAATCACTGGGATTTATGCCTATGTACTTGGTATCACACCAGCAGTGAAACTCAACCAGTTGCGCTTGCAAACCCAATTGTTACTATTAAGATCCCAGACCAGACCCCAACAGTGGCTAGGATACTGGACCGAAACCCCAATATTTTGGTTTATTTGTAAGACTGTGCGGAAAGAATGATTCGATCCAGGAGTGATTGCAAGGAGAAATATGGATTTGGTAGTTTTAAAAACAAAACTGTATTATGACTGTAATATTAAACTTTTAACTTTAACAAACAGCTTACAATTACCCCTGAATCAATACTACTCAATTTCCCATTAAACAACAAGAAAAGAAACATGCAGCTTTCAATCTATCTTACTGTGGGAGAATTGTGGACTCAGCATCAGGCAGATCAGGGGCGAAATTCTCCGTTATCGGCACGATGTCCGCTGACCAGCGCCAAAAACGGCGCAAATCAGTCAGGCATTGCGCCGCCCCAAAGGGGCGGAATCCTCCACATCTTGACCGGCCGAGCCCTAACCTTGAGGGGCTAGGCCCGCGCCGGACTGATTTCCACCCCGCCAGCTGGCGGAAACGCCTTTGGTGCCCCGCTAGCTGGCGCGGAAATGACATTGCCAGGCGGCGCATGCGCGGGAGCGTCAACGGCCACTCACGGCATCCCCGCGCATGCACAGTGGAAGGAGTCTCTTCCGCCTCCGCCATGGTGGAGACCGTGGCGAAGGCGGAAGGAAAAGAGTGCCCCCACGGCACAGGCCCGCCCGCGGATCGGTGGGCCCCGATCGCGGGCCAGGCCACCATGGGGGCAACCCCCGGGGCCAGATCGGCCCGCGCCCCCCCCAGGACCCCGGAGCCTGCCCGCGCCGCCTTGTCCTGCCGGTAAGAGAGGTGGTTTAATCCACGCCGGCGGGACTGGCATTCTAGCAGCGGGACTTCGGCCCATTCGGGCCGGAGAATCGCCGGGAGGGGGGCCCGCCAACCGGCGCGGCACGATTTCCACCCCCGCCGAATCTCCGGTGCCGGAGAATTCGGCAACCGGCGGGGGGGGGGGGGGATTCACACCAGCCCCCGGCGATTCTCCGACCCGGCGGGAGGTCGGAGAATCTCGCCCCAGAATTCAACTCCTCCCTCCAAGGTTTCTCAAAAAACAGCCTCTCTAAAGCTTTTCAAAATGTCTCCCAAAAGCTTTTCAAAATGTCTTTCTCTGCATTCCTTAGCTCCACCCAGCAATGACCTCATCTTCCCAAGCTGAAAAACAAATTGGGCAGGATACTCCGTCCTGCCACACACGTTTTCTGGTGCGGCGTGTCCCCGCAGGCAGCGGGATCGTCCGTCCCGCCTGCCGGCCGATGGGGTTTCCCAATGTGGACACCCCCGCACCATCGGGAAATCTGCTGGCATGAGTGCACTGCCAGCCAGGCGGAGGATCCCGCTAGCGGAGAATCCAACCCATTATCTCTGCAGCCTGCAAAGCACATTAACTCCCCAGGGACTTACCCAGCCAAACCACAGTCCATTAGCCCAGACTGAAATACACATTCCTTTGTCAATTTCACGTTATTGCTGCTATAAGCACCCAGGCCCTGCAAAACAGAATAATTTTTAAAAATACATGACCCTTGCAGTCAATCAAACCGAGGCTTTTGATCCTTAAATTGCCCAATACTTAGAATCGAATATTCCTAAAGTCTCCCAGTCATCAGATTACCCATTGCTGTAGTGACAAATGTCAACAAGCCAACGTTAAATGTCAAAGACTGGCTTTATAAGCTCTAGACTGGAAACAATCAGATTGAAATGACCAAGAAGCTTTATTAGCTATTGAGTAGCTATAATAACATTTTCAAAGACAGATATAAAGGTATAATCAGTGAGGAAACGCACATCTGAATATTGCAGGACCAAGCCAGTACCTCCTGCTCTCAAAACCAAGGTGGACGAGAAACTAAAGAGATGTGCGAGTGAAAATTGATCATGGTGACTGGGCAACCCCAATGGTAGTAGTGCACAATTGGTTAGACAAAACTGTGAGACAGTGTGGACTATGAGGTCCGATTGACCAGATAATTGATGGTGAACAGTATCTGTTGTGACAATACATTTGTTGGTATGTTAAATATAATCATTTAATTAAGTGTTAACAGGTATGTTAACAGTGATACAAAAACGTGTGATTCAGTTGTTTTGCACAGTCAGTTAGCACATGTATGTGGCGGCAACAACGAGTCTCCATTAAAGTTGAGCATTCAACCTCTCTGCCTGCACTTCAGCTTTGTTTGTATTAATTTAGGAAGAGAGAATACAAATTAATGGCAGTAGTAGTGAATCGACCACATTGATCAGCAGCTGAAAATGACATGAAGCTCAAGAACCAGGGGCAAAATTCTCCCCCAAAGGCGGGATGTCCGCCGACTGGCGCCTAAGCTGGCGCCAATCAGACGGGCATCGCGCCGGCCCAAAGGTGCGGAAGGCTCCGCATCTTTGGGGGCCGAGCCCCAACATTGAGGGGCTAGGCCGACGCCGGAGGGATTTCCGCCCCGCCAGCTGGCGGAAATGGGGTTTGTTTCCCCGCCAGCTGGCGCGGAAATGCGGCGCATGCGCGGGAGCGTCAGCGGCCACTGTCAGTTTCCCAGCGCATGCGCGGGAGCGTCAGCGGCCGCTGTCAGTTTCCCGCGCATGCGCAGTGGGGAGAGTCTCTTCCGCCTCCGCCATGGTGGAGGCCGTAGCAGAGGCGGAAGGGAAAGAGTGCCCCCACAGCACAGGCCCACCCGCGGATCGGTGGGCCCCGATCGCGGGCCAGGCCACCGTGGGGGCACCCCCGGGGTCAGATCGCCCCGCGCCCCCCCCCCCCCCAGGACCCCGGAGCCCGCCCACACCGCCTGGTCCCGCCGGTAAATACCAGGTTTGATTTACGTCGGTGGGACAGGCAATTCCTGGGCGGGACTTCAGCCCATCCGGGCCGGAGAATCCAGTGGGGGGTCCCGCCAACCGGCGCGGCCGGATTCCCGCCCCCGCCCAATCTCCGGGAGCGGAGACTTCGGCGGGGGCAGGGGCGAGATTCACGGCGGCCAACGGCCATTCTCCGACCCGGCGGGGGGTCGGAGAATGACGCCCCTGATCACAGCTCTCACATAAGGGGAGCAATGGTGTGAATAGAGGTTGAAGGTGATTCAGATGCACACCCGGTTTTGTCCCGAGGCAACAAGTTAAGGTAATGAAAAACAAGGTGGTTTCAGCTGCATAGATCAGTGTACCAATGTGTCCTGGCCTGGATTCCTTCCCACCGTCACCACACTTGAGCACCATAAGCTGACCCAATGCCAATGCCAGAACCCCTCCAGCATGCAAGCTTTCAGCCTGCGCTGCCGCAACACGACTCAGGCCATAGATCATGCTCAGCTCTGCAGACATCCCAGCTTGCTGCAACGTTTAAAGTAGGTTTTGCTCCAGAGAGGAGAAAAGAATATGTGGCTAAAGTAATGGCTGTCAGATTTCCACAGTTGGACTGGAAAGCATCTGCAGCGGAATTCACACTGTTTAGGATGAGGATTAAACTAAGCTTCCCACATGTTGAAGGCTGTGAATGTAGAGAAGCAAACTATGAAAATTAGGATCGCCATAAGAAACAAATGTCCGCGCAGAATCAATATTTCTGATTTATCTGATGCTGACCAGAAGGATCCATCAAAGCCATGGTCAATATTAGAAAATCAGCTGAGAATTAAAGTCAATTTCAAGGTACACCACCCGGAAATCATGCGGTATCGGCAGAAAGCCGACAAGAACTTTATTAACTGATGCAGAGAGAAAGCAAACGAATGCAACTTCTCTGCTGCTGATCTCTCAAATCGATTTATAGGCATTGGTTATTGTTGCACTCCTATTGAGGCATTTCAGAAAGATCAGGCCTTTGTTACTGGGAGACCGTATTTGCAAGCCTTAAAAACCATAAAGATGCTTCACATACACAGACAAATGCAAAGCCTGCGAGCTGCAGAGACACTAGGCCAAACCAAACTTTGCAGAAGGTCAGGCAGCTGGAACGCAGGTAAAGCTAGAGCAAGCAGTATCAAACTCTCATCCAGAGGCAAAGGAAGGTAAGGCACTTACAGGTATTGCTAAAAGCATAGGCCCATTGAAGTGAAGACATCAAAGTTGGATGGCTATTTCACACAATCACCTCAGTAGAATTGGTCCATTACTGAACAAAATGGAATCTTTTACAACAATCCAGATTGTCTGCCCCATTAAGGCTGGACGTCATTCGCTGAGAGGGAAATTTGACACAGATGCAAGTGACTGATGTGTTAGGCAGGTAGGTTTGATGTGGACTGCACTCGATGCAGGGAAGCTAGAAACAGACGTCTAACACTGGAGAAGATCCAACACTGTTTTATTCAGCATGGTAGCATTGTGGATAGCACAATTGCTTCACAGCTCCAGGGTCCCAGGTTCGATTCCGGCTTGGGTCACTGTCTGTGCGGAGTCTGCACATCCTCCCCGTGTGTGCGTGGGTTTCCTCCGGGTGCTCCGGTTTCCTCCCACAGTCCAAAGATGTGCAAGTTAGGTGGATTGGCCATGATAAATTGCCCTTAGTGTCCAAAATTTACCTTAGTGTTGGGTGGAGGTGTTGACCTTGGGTAGGGTGCTCTTTCCAGGAGACGGTGCAGACTCGATGGGCCGAATGGCCTCCTTCTGCGCTGTAAATTCTATGATAATCCATGATTCAATGATAGAACTGATATACATATTCAGCTGTGGGTCAACACTGTACTGAACTGACTGGAGACCTTGTAGTAGCCTGACCAGACTTACTAGCTATCGCATGGTGTTTGCACTTGCTAGCTCGTGGACTTTGACTGTCTCAGTGGCTGGGTCCAGAGAGAGCAGGAAACAAGTGCCCTCTGGCTTTATAGTGGTAGTGTCCTGTGTGGTGATTGGCTGCACTGTGTTGTGTGCTTACTGGTCATCCTGTGTGTCAATCACAATCACTGCCTGTCTGCATCTCATTATATACATGAGTAGATATTATGACATCTCCCCTTTTATTTTAGATAAATAAATACTGAGGTGTGCGTGCGTACATATAAATTTTCTGCCTGACTATATAGAAAAGGTGTCTAAATGAACGTATATACATAGGAAGGTGTCGATAGTGCAGATACATGGCAAATGAAACAATATTTACAGAGATTAAATCGATGAAGTCACAAAATGTACAAAAGTTCAGTCTCCAGATTCAGTCTTTGTGGTGGGCGATGAATTCTTGTCGATCGCCGCAGAGGTGGATCAGGAGCTGCCTGCACGTGGATAGGCGGGATCGCTGCCATCGCGGTGGTCACATGGGCCGGCAGGATTGCTGGTAGATCGGTGGCCTCGTGGCAGGGTACGTCCGGAGGAAGCATCGTAGGTGGTGGGGCACTTCGGTCAGGTAGCGGGCGTGGAACTCTTCGCAGTGCCCGTCTGTTGCGCCGTAGCAGGGAGCCATCAACCATGCGGACAAGGAACGATCTTGGGGCCACTTGTTTGATCACAACAGCTGTGACTGACCAGCCGCCCTCAGGCAACTGGACACCAACATGATCAGTTGGGGCCAGCTCGGGTAGATCCGTGGCATGAGCATTGTATGTCGCCTTCTGTTGGGCCCGTGACAGCTGCATTTTCTGTAAGACCGTGAGATGGTCAAGGTCTGGAACATGGATGGCTGGAACTGTGGTCCTCAGAGTGCGATTCATGAGCATCTGCGCTGGAGACAACCCAGTGAACAGTGGGGTTGCCCTGTATGCCAGCATCGCCAGGTTGAAGTCGGAGCCTGAGTCTGCAGCTTTGCACAGCAACCACTTTATAATATGGACCCCTTTCTCAGCCTTCCCGTTTGACTGCGGGTAGTGGGGACTGGAGGTTACGTGACGGAAGTTGTAGGACTGTGCAAAATGAGACCATTCCTGGCTGTAAAAGCAAGGACCATTGTCACTCATTACCGTGAGCGGAATCCCATGCCTGGCGAACGTTTCTTTGCAGGCTTTGATTACCGCCTTTGACGTGAGGTCGGACAGTTTCACCGCTACTGGGTAACTGGAGAAGTAGTCGACCAGGAGTATGTAGTCACGCCTCTTGGCGTGGAAAAGGTCTACACCTACTTTGGACCACGGAGAGGTCATGATCTCGTGCTGTTGCAGCGTTTCCTTGGGTTGAGCTGGTTGAAACTTCTGACAGGTAGGGCAGTTGAGGACTGTGTCGGCAATGTCCTGGCTGATGCCCGGCCAATAGACCGTCTCCCGAGCTCTGCGTCGGTATTTCTCGACCCCAAGGTGACCCTCATGGAGTTGGCCCAACACCATAGCCCGCATGCTCTGAGGAATTACGATCCTGTCGAGTTTCAGAAGGATTCCCTCCACCACCGTCAGGTTATCTTTTATGTTATAAAACTGAGGACATTGTCCCTTCTGCCAGCCATTGGTAAGGTGCTGCATCACACGCTGCAGCAGAGGCTCCTTGGCCGTCTCCTCGCAAATTTGGACCACCCGTTCGTCAGAGGCCGGAAGGTTGGTGGCACACAATTGCACTTGCACTTCTATGTGGCAGATGAAGTCACTTTGTTCACATGGTGTGGTAATGGACATGGATAGGGCATTTGCAACGATCAGCTCTTTGCCTGGCGTGTAGACAAGTTCAAAGTCATAGTGGCGTAGCTTAAGAAGAATTCGCTGTAACCGAGGTGTCATGTCATTTAAATCCTTCTGGATTTTATGGACTAGAGGCCTGTGGTCCGTTTCTACCGTGAATTTTGGCAGACCGTAAACGTAGTCGTGAAACTTGACTATCCCTGTCAGGAGGCCCAGACACTCCTTCTCAATCTGAGCGTACCATTGCTCAGTGGGCGTCATATGCCCTGGAGGCATATGCCACTGGAGCCCAGGACGAGGAGTCATCTCGCTGAAGGAGCACCGCCCCAATGCCGTCCTGGCTTGCATCAGTCGATATCTTGGTTTCCTTGGTTGGGTCGAAGAACGCTAGAACCGGGGCTGTGGTGAGCTTTGTTTTCAGCTCACGCCATTCCTCTTCATGCGTGGGCAGCCACTGGAATTCCGTCGACTTCTTGATGAGATGGCGGAGGGCCATGGTGTGGGATGCCATATTGGGAATGAATTTCCCGAGGGAGTTGACCATCCCGAGGAAGCGGAGGACCGACTTCTTGTCCTCCGGGGTATTCATGGCGTTGATCGCCGAGACCTTGTCGGCATCTGGCCGCATGCCCTGCTGCGAGATGTGGTCACCCAGGAATTTAATATCCGATTGACCAAATGAGCACTTGGCCCTGTTGAGCTGGAGACCATGTTCATGAATTCTCTGGAATACCTTCTTGAATGAAAAATGAAAAATGAAAATGAAATGAAAATCGCTTATTGTCACAAGTAGGCTTCAATGAAGTTACTGTGAAAATCCCCTAGTCACCACATTCTGGCGCCTGTTCAGGGAGGCTGTTATGGGAATTGAACCGTGCTGCTGGTCTGCTTTCAAAGCCAGTGATTTAGCCCTGTGCTAAACAGCCCCTTGAGGAGCAATGTGTTCCTGGGGTGTTGTGGCCCAGATAATTACATCGTCAACGTGTACTCGCACCCCCTCAATGTCCTCCATCATCTGCTCCATGATGCGGTGAAATGCTTCGGAGGCAGATGTGATCCAAAAAGGCATCCGGCTGTAGCAGTGATGACCAAACGGGTGTTGAACGTGCACAGCTTGTAACTGGACACGTCCAGCTGTATTTTTCAAAAACTCTTGGAGGTGCCCAGCTTAGTAAAGATTTTGGCATGAGCCATCTCACTGGTCAACTCTTCACGTTTTGGTATCGGGTAATGCTCCCGCATGATGTTACGGTTTAGATCCTTAGGGTCAATGCAAATGCAAAGCTCCCCTGACTGCTTCTTGACGCAGACCATGGAGCTGACCCAGTCTGTTGAATCTGTGACCTTCGATATGATGCCCTAGTCTTGGAGGTCCTGTAATTGCTTCTTCAGACGATCCTTGAGGGGTGCCAACACCTGGCGAGGTGCATGAATTACCGGGGTGGCGTTCGGCTTGAGCAGGATTTTATATCGGTATGGGAGTGTGCCCATTCCATCGAATACGCTGTGGTACTGCGTGATAATGTCATCTATGTCGGCTTGCAAGTTTCCATCAGGCGAGGCCGTCGCCGGTGATGATGACATGGTGTGGACTCGCTGAACCAGGTTCAGGAGCTTGCAGGCTCGATCACCGAGCAGAGACGCTCTGTCAGGCCCGGCCGGCGTCAACGGGCCTCCAGGTCCAGTCATTCTCCCTGTCCTCGGGGGCTAGAACGGAGCCGGAGTGCTGGGCGCTGCTCCGGCGCCAAAAGCCGGCCCACCACGGACGGCGCGGATCCGCGCATGCGCACCATGGCTGTCTCCGCGCCGGCCCGCGGGCAACATGGAGGAGCCCTACAAGGGCCCGGCGTGGAGGAACATAGGCCCCCTCAGAATCAGCGCGCCCGCCGATCGGTTGCCCCCGATCGCGGGCCTGGTCACAGTGGAGGCCTCCCCGCCCCTCCCCCACCAAGGTGGCCCCAGCAGCAAGAACGCCGAGCTTCCACCTAGTAGGACCATACACAAACCCCGGCGGGACTCGGTGGAACTCGGCGGGCACTCGTCCTGTCAAGTGGGCAGAATCGCCGCGGAGGGGCGCGTTCAACGTCCCCCGACTGCAGCCGCGGCGACCGTGCCGGCGCGATTGCCGCCGATTCTCCGGTCGCTGGAGAATCGGCGGCCCGCCGTCGGAGCGGCGTGGCAGGATTCGCGTGCCCCCCCCCCCCCCCGGCCATTCTCCGACCCGTGCGGCTCGGAGAATCCCAGCCGAGAAGTCCAAACAAAGCCTGAAAGATGTCACCTCAAAAGATACCAACAGTAGAAGAGTTAAAACAAACGTTTGCTCGAGTGAAACACTTTCCGAAGGAGATGCAACCAATGTCAAGAGAGTTGCAAGAACTAACAGTTTCAAACTCCTTTGTCTGGTACTGTGACCTCCATTTACCATTTGGGCTGTTAGTCAGTGAGGATACATTTCAACAGCAGATGGACCCGTTAACGGAATAAGTCATAGGCTGTGCGAGTTTGTGGACAGCATCGCCATGGTAAGACACAAGGACGAAGACCACAACACTTGTTAATGGAGGCCACCAGATGCCAAGTCTTAGATTTCAGCAGCAAAAAGTGCTTCATTAAGGTAGATCACATACATTTTTGGTGCCATTTACTCAAACGTAGGGATTTGACTGGATCCTCAAAAGAACCAAAGTATCCAGTTGGTGCCATCACTACAGGACAAGGATGTCTAGGTTTATTCAACTTTCTTGCTGCATAGATATTGAGCTTCTTGGAGGAGGCACCTCTACTATGGGAGTTATAAACAAAGGACACAGCATTCCGATAGCAGGACGGTCATCAATATGCATTCAATGGATTGAAACAAGTGCTGTCAGCTGAGTAATGTCTTCACTACTAAGACCATGGAAGGCAACCACTTTATAAGTGGAAACATCACAGAAAGGCCTCAGGGCATGCCTTCTTCAAATCAGCAAGCCTATTGCATTTGATTCAAAAGGTCTGACACCAATACAAGCAGATTGCTCCAATATTGAACGAGAAACTTTTATTCTTGTCTTTGGGATTATCAAGTTGCATCTTTGGGAAAGAGTTCATAGTTGAGACAGATCGTGACCCACTGGAGATGATCTGGAGAAAATCACTCTCAAGTCCACCAACTTGATAACATTCCATTATCTCCATAGACCAAGATAGCAATGGATCTGTAGGCAGAGGAGATTCTCTGCTAGTGATAAACTCTCACCCCAAATTTCTAATTGTTCAGAGGTTTTGGATATATTGAGTACAGCAATGGCCAGCACTGTTGCCACCTTTAGTCTCTTTGGTACCATGATGAAAATTATATCTGATAATGTCCACAATGCATGGGAAAGCCATTCCATGGCATGTGTAAATAATGGACAATCAACCACATCACATTATCACCCTGATATCCTTGTTCAAATGGAATGGCTAAATGGTCAAATCGCTGGTTAAAAAATGTTTGGAAATCAGGCCAGGTACGCAGGTTGTGATATTGCATCCTCATAACACAATTAGTCATCAACTGCTGGAATTCTGTTTGGCTGCTCAGTGAGAACCATATTAACAAGTTATTGTTTCACCAAGTCGCCTTTCATCACAGACCGGTTACATCAGAAACAAGATAACATAATAAGAATCTTTATTATTGTCACAAATAGGCTTACATTAACACTGCAATGAAGTTACTGTGAAAATCCTCTCGTCGCCACAGTCAGGCACCTGTTCGGGTACAGTGAGGGAGAATTCAGAATGTCCAATTCACCTTTCGGGATTTGTGGGAGGAAACCGGATCACCCGGGGGAAACCCACGCAGACACAGGGAGAACGTGCAGACTCCGCACAGACAGTGACCCAAGCCGGGAATCAAACCTGGGACCCTGGTGCTCTGAAGCAACAGTGCTAACCACTGTGCTACCATGCCGCCCTTGAAAGACAGGTGTAGAATTGCCAACATTATATATTGGCCAGAGTGGGCGAATCCGACAGACATAGATTCCTTATGAACTGCATTCATATCAGTTGACAACACCAAAGGATGCAGTATTCCGAAGGAATTAATCTCACCTCAGGGGACTTTGCTAGCCATGCACAAGGAGGCCAACTTGCATTTCCTCATACATTCCGCAGAAGAGGAAATGAAACTTCAAGTGTGAGGTGAAGTGCTAAAAAAGCTCAATGATCAGGATGTGGGGCGTCATTCTCCGCTGGCGGGAGTCTCCGTTTTGCTGGCGCCCGGGGGTTTCCCGACGGCGTGGGGCTGCCCCACAATGGGAAACCCCATTGACCGGCCGGTGTAACGGAGCATCCCGCCGGCGGGTCGGGGCAGAAATGTGGCGGGGCGGGTAGGAGAATTTCGCCCTACCTAATATTGAAAAGGAGAAAATATATTTTTGTGCAATCTGAGTTTCTATACCTTGGCCTGAAAATCAATCAGAAAGGACGACAGTCAGTGAAAGAGAAGATAGAGGTTATAATTAATACATTGGAACCAATATATGTCTCTGAGCTTGGAGCTGTTCTAGGCAATGCTAACCATTTCAGAGCTGGAACTGAATCAGTGGACTTCTGCGACATCAAAATTGGTACCGGTCCTGGATCAATTCATGAACTGGTAATGGGCTCGCACCAGCACCATGTGAAACACGAGAGATTACAATTAAAAACGGTGTCTGATTCACCGGGGTCGGGATTGACACGAGAGGCTGAAATGCTGCAGCCGCATATTAGCACTCCACGCCCCATACACTCGCATCTCAGCCAACAGGAAAGCAGCATGGTTTGCAGACGCCAAGCTGGAGACCCTGTTGGATCCAGTGGAGGAGGGGCAGCTACCCTGTACCCCGGGGGTGGGAAAGAGGCTGCCACCCACCACCGTACACTGGACCTGGGCGCAGATGGCAGAGGCCATGAGCGCCGTGGCCCCCACCATCAGGATCAGGCAGCAGTGCCGCAAAAAGAGCATGACCTCCTCAGGGTGGCCAGGGTCAGTAGACAGCACTGTGCCAATGGCACTAATCCCTGTCCCACACACCCGTAACCCACCCATACTGACCACCAAAGCCTGTTTCCCTGCCCACGAAGGCCACCAGCTGCCCACCTCCTGTGCTGCATGAGTCCGACTGCATAATACTTTGCCCTTTCTGTCCACTCCCCCTCCCCAATTTTGGTTTCATCTGAAAACTTACTAACCATACCTCCTAAATTCTCATCCAAATCATTACTATAAATAACAAATAACAGTGGACCCAGCAATGATCCCTGAGGCACACTGCTGGTCACAGGCCTCCAGTTTGAAAAAACCTTCCACAATTTCCCTTTGTCTTCTGTCGTCAGGCCAATTTTGGATCTAATTGGCTATCTCACCCTGAGTGTGCTGGTTTAGCTCAGTGGGCTAGACAACTGGTTTGTGATGCAGAACAAGACCAGCAGTGCGGGTTCAATTCGTGTACCAGCTTACCCGAACAGGCGCTGTAATGTGGCGACTAGGGGCTTTTCACAGTAATTTCATACCTGTTATTATTAAAAGGTCATTATTATTATTATCCCGTGAGATTTAACCTTATGCAACAGATGACTATGCGGTACCTTGTCAAAGGCCATGTTAAGTCCATGTAGACTACGTTGAAAGCACTGCCCTCATCTACCTCCTTGGTTACCCCTTCAAAAAACTCAATCAAATTCATGAGGCATGATTTTTCTCTCACAAAGCTATGCTGACTGTCCCTAATCAGCCTTTGCCTACTAAATGCCTGTAGATTATGGCCGGGATTCTGCGAGCCTACGCGGCAAAATTGCGCGGGCGGACAATGGGGCATCAGACCCGCGATCGGGTCCAACGCCGGGACGTGAACCTCCAGCGACCGTAGAATCGGCGGCAGTCGCGCGGCGCAGTCGACACGGCGCCGGTCGGGGGCCGTTGAAAGTGGCCCCTGCGGCAATTCTCTGCAGTCGATCGGCCGAGTTCCCACCGGTGTGGTTCACATATGGTTCCACCCGGCGGGAGCTTGGCATCGCTGCTGCGGTGACCGTCCTGGTGGGGGGGCGGTGGGATCGCACTCCAGGGGGGCCTCCACGACGGCCAGGCCCACGATCGGGGGCCACCGATCGGCGGGCGCGCGCAATCTGGGGGGGCCTATCTTCTTCCACGCCGGCCCGCTTTGTGGGTCCGCCATGTTGCGCGGGGCTGGAGTGGAAGCGGCCGCTGCGCGGATGCGCGGACCCATGGCCGGAAGTGCAGGGCCGTGTAACGGCAGCCGGAGCAGCATGGAGCACTCCGCCGCCATGCTGACCCCCTGTGGGCCACAGAATCGCTGGGCCAAGAGACCCATTGACGCTGATGTGAAACACTCCGGTGTTTACGCCGGCGTCAACACGTAGCCACCATTTTGAAGAATCCCGGCCCACATCTCTCAGAATACCTTCAAACAACTTACCCACCACAGACGTTAGGTTCACTGGTCTGTAGTTCCCAGGCTTTTCCCTATGGCCTTTATTAAACAAAGGCACAACATTTGCTACCCTCCAATGTCCTAGCTCCTTGCTTTCCCTCATCAGCCAGGGCGCCTGTTTCCCATTTTTTGTAAACACAAATGAAACACTCCGTCAGTAATTTCTCATGGCGGAGCATTGCGGAGGCCCCGGTGAATACCTGGTCTGGCAGGCTAATAAAAGTGGATGCCGTTTACTGTACGTGAGAGTAGAATACATTGATGCCGCAATCAAGGCACCGGAGCATGGCATTCTGTCAGGCGGCTGGCGCCGGCCACGATTATGGCCTCACGCGCAATCCTCTGCCCAATTGCCTTTCACGATTCCGGCATTGGGCGACGGAGAAATCTGGCAATGGCTTTAGAGTTCTCATCATTTAATTCAAGGAAATCTTTGCTCATCCAGTACCAGATGTCAGATAAACCGTTAATAATTTAACTACAGTAGAAGAGCCAGGAGCTGGTGGTGAGGTAGAGCTGGGTGTCAACGGTATATATGTGAAATCTAATGCTGTTTTTCAGATGATGTTTTCCACAAGGGGCGACATGTACATGATAAGTGGAAAGGGTCCAAGATAGATCTTTGGACAACAATGAAGGTAGCAATATGGGAATGGCAAGGCAAGCCATTGCTGGTGATACTATGGCTAGGGTTTGATAGATAAGCATTGAACAAGGCGAGTGCAGACCCATCAGCTGCACGACAGTCTAGAAGCATTGGAGGATACAATGTCAACGCCTCCAGATAGGCCAAGAAGGATGAGCAGGGAAAGTTTACTTTTGTCACAATAATATAGGATATAATTTATGTCTGACTTTGCTGAGATCTTGCCCATTATTGCATTCAATGGGCCAACTTGTACATTCAGTTGTTTTATGATGAATGTGAATACATGCTGGGACCCTTTGGGCAGATATGTACTGGAGCACTGAATGAGTGAAGGTTTAGTGCAAAGGGAGGTGAAAAGCTGTTCTTAGTGGAGGTAGGAGTGGCTCACAGGATTTTATTTCCTATGTTTTGCATTTGGTAAACATTTGCAATATTAGGGCATACTTAGCATCCTGGACAGCAATATAAGCAGCTGTTCTAACCATGAATATCCCATATACATCCTCCTTCTCCTCCCCTTGCTCCTCATTCTCTGTGCTATCCTAATCTAAAGATGAATGATGAGCTCCTTCGTCCTCCTGCTGATTCCATCACATCATGTTTTCACTATCATGAAAGTTGTTCCTCCGTTGAGCACAGCTAAGGAGTCTCCCATCCTCAACTTGTCAATCTGAAATCCTCAAATGTTAAATAAAAGCTTGTATCCACACAAGCTCCTTCTGCCAAAATATTGTCCGATGCAACTGGTACAGCAGCTGTAATTTATTTAGATGGGGCAATAACAAGTTTGTTGATCAGACTCTTTTCCCTTTCCCTGGTGAATTTCCTGAGCTCCAGGCAACATGTCATACTCAAGGAAAAATTTGGACATGAGTTAAGAGCAATTTAAAAACACTTCAACAGTGCCTCCTAAGAATGTTAACAATCTGGAAGAAGGAACTGAGGTTGCTAAGTTTGCACATGATACAAAGATATGCAAAGGGACAGATATTATTGAAGAAGCAGGGGGCTGCAGAAGGACTTGGACAGGCTAGGTGAGTGGGCAAAATAGTGGCAAATGGAATACAATGTGGAAAAGTGTGAGGTTATGCTCTTTGGTAGGAAGAATGGAGGTATAGACAATTATATAAATGGTAAAAGACTTAGGAAATCAGAAGCACAAAGGGACGTAGGAATCCTAGTTTAGATGTTTCAATAAGAGTCAGTGAAATTAAAGTGAAATATATCAAAGATGATTCTGCCATTTCTTTCGACTTTTCCAGCCTTTGTTGCCCATCCCTAATTGCCCTTGAAAAGGCAGTCGTGCACCGCCATCTTGAATCACTGCATTCCATGTGGTGTCTGAAACCCACCATGCTGTAGGAAGGGAATTCCAGGATTTCGACATAGTGACAATGAATGAAGGGCTATCCTCTACATGTTCAGGTGAGAACAGCGATTTAGACTAAAGTAGCTATGTGACTGTGCGGTAAGTTATCTACATCACTGGGTTCATTCCTTCACTGAATACAATTACAAAATTGTTTATCAGAAATTGAATGCTTAACCTCGGATGAAAGACTGCAATCTTTCCATCGCACTCTGCCCTTAAAAGGGAGCTCTGGTAATTGAAGGCCAAAGTTTGTTGCTGTAGATAATTTCTGGCAATTTCCTGCAATGAAATAATGAGACCCATTTAGTCTTATAACCTGTGGGTGATTAATTCAGAAAAAAAACTTTGTGACCTCCCAAGAAAGTAAGATATTGATGGTCTAGTGCAATAGTTTATTCATTCTTCAGTTGTCTGGTAGATAATTCTTCTCAATTCAGCTCCGAAGATATCAACAAGAATATAAAAATCTCTGGATTCATGGGTAACTTTCAGGTCAAGGTGATCTTGAGCACTCACATTCCTTAATATTCTTAGGTTCGCAGATTTTAGGGGGACTTTTCTATTTGAATTGAAATAACATTTTCTACCAGTGACCTATGATATTCCTTACTCTCCTAAAATGTTACAAAGCTTCTGAAACCACTGTGATTCTTCATTAAGCCATGAACCTGAAACATCTATATAAAATGTTTGTTTTCCAGAGGCACTTTGCAAATTATTTTAAAATTTATTTTGATTTGGAAAGCTCCAGCCAAATGAAAGGAAATCTCTATATTGTAATAATTCTGATTGTCCCATACTGCCATCTAGACATTGGCCGCATGTTTCGTGCATTCATATCGTAGATTGTTCCATGCTGAGTGTCGCGAAGGAAGATCATATTGCTCAATTCTCTCCGCAGATGCTGTCAGACCTGCTGAGATTGCCCAGGATTTTCTGTTTTTGCTCAATTCATATATTATCTGTGACCAGATCTATTCTGAATGCATGTCTTTACTCAAAGGATTCTTGTATTAATCAACAGACATGATACTATTGCCCTTAAATCTGTACCCAACAAAGGTCAAAGCAAAAGATGATGACTTGGATCTTCTGATGATAATGACGTGGAAACTGAGTATTCGTGTCAGTGCTCTTCCGAAACTGACAGCGACTTCTGGAATCTGCACAATCGCAAAATAGCATGGAAATCCTGACGATGCTGTCAGCGATTCTACATTTCTCCAGTGAGTGTCCCACCAACTCCAGACTGCAATCAATGCTCATCAGTGAATTGGGCAGAACCTAAACTCTAATGCTGTCAGTCATACTGTAAAAACCCTTTTAAAGAAAGTTACACCTTGGCGGATAAGGTGTAACTGAATGTTTTAATGCTCTAATAATTTCATCATTACTGCTAAACATCTTTACTGACTTTGAAAATCTAAATTTATATTTGTGGTGTGTCAAAATTCTCCATAAGGATATAAAACATTGTATTTTTTTAAAAACATTTTTTCCTGTATTTTAATCCAATCATAATAATTAACTCTATTATCTCAACACATAAATGAAGGACATGAAGTGTGTCATGTGAGAGTACCTTTAAGAAATGGGCGTTTAAGAAATGTACCTTTAAGAAATGGGTGTTTATCAGTGATGTCAAAGCGTGGGTGGGGCTGGGCTGTCTGTCAGCTTTTTACTTTCGTTTTAGGCTGTTTGCTGCAGGGTGTGTTTTAGTTTAGTTTTCAGAGCTGGATAGCTGCAGTCACAGCCAGAAGGTGTATGAGTTTCTCTCTCTGTATTCTAAAGACTGTCCATCAATCCTTTAGTGATTTGAAACTAATAACTGCTCTCAGTAGTAACTTTAACCTGATATGCTTCTGTTTAGAATTTTTTTTAAAGTCTTATGGATGTTAAAAGGACAGCTTAAGCATTACTTAGTGTTGTATTTTTTGGGGGTTATACTTGAATTGATGGTTGCTAAGATGTTCACTTTATGTTTTAAAAAGGTTAACTTGAGTTCATAGAATAAACATTGTTTTGCTTTAAAAAATACTTTTCCATTTCTGCTGTACCATACCTGAAGAGTGGGCCATGTGCTCCCCATACCACAATCTATTAAAAGTTGTGGGTCAGGTGAACTCCATGATACACTTTGGGGTTCTCTAAACCCTGGCCCGTAACAAATTGGGGGCTCGAGGGGGATAAACGTCTGTCTATTGGATTGGCTAAGTGAAGTTAAAGACGTTAAGGGGTGAGCATATTGTGGGTGATTTTCAGGTGTGGTATTCTAGTTTAAGTAGGGAGTGTGTTGTGGACAATGGCTCTTTCAGAGGCTCAGAGGTTTTTGGGGGTGTAGACGGTCACACGCAGTACCTTACGGTAGTGTTCCATTATATAAGGTAAGGTTGGAATGGCCAGTGAAGAGTGGTGAAGTGGTAGTAGGAGTAATGGAGAAAATATCTTGTCCAGGAATACAGTTTATCTTGGGGAATGATATAGCTGGATTGCAGGTGGGAGTGATGCCTACTTTAGTTGATAAGCCAGTGGAAATTCAGACAACTGAAGTGTTGAAGGACGATTTCCTGGGACTTTTCCGGATTGTTTAGGAACAAGGTCGCAAAGTCACAGGTTAAGACAAGAGGAGAAATCAAAGAGTGAAGATGAAGTTGAAGTGCAATTATCAGAAACGATTTTTGATCAGATGGTTGAAAAAGAACAAGAACAGATGGAGGATGAGGCGGATATTTTTAGTTCAGGAAAATTGGCGGAGTTACAACAGAAAGATATAGAAAAAAAACGGATGTATCAGAAAACATACACGGAAGGGGAATCTGAGTGTATACCAGAGTGTTATTACCATAAAAGTGATATCTTGATGAGAAAATGGAGACCTTTGCAGGCAGCTGAAACGTGGGCAGAAGTTCATCAAAGCCGTGTGCTCCCCATACCACAATCTATTAAACATTGTGGGTCAGGTGAACTCCATGATACACTTTGGGGTCCTCTAAACTCTGGCCCATAACAAATTGGGGGCTTAAGGGGGATAAAAGTCTATCTATTGGATTGGCTTAGTGAACTTAAAGACGGTGAGGGGTGAGCATGTTGTGGGTGCTTTTCAGGTGTGGTATTCTAGTTTAAGTAGGGAGTGCGTTGCGATCAATGGCTCTTTCAGAGGCTCAGATGTTTTTGGCGGTGGAGACGGTCACACGCAGTACCTTACGGATAGAGACTAAAAACAGACTGTTAGATTTGGCAAAAACATTGCAGTTAACATTACCTGACAAAATGCAAAAAGATGAGGTAATTATGGCGGTGACTCAGCATTTAAAGTTGCCGGAGATACAGTTTGACTCATTGGAAATGGCAAAAATTCAGTTACAAATTAAACAAATGGAACATGAGAAAGAATTAAAGCAGCTTGAATACGAAAGAGAGGAAAAAGAAAGAGAGAGAGCGAAAAAAAAAGAGAAAGAGATAGAGAGGAAAAAGAAAAGGAGAGAGAAGAAAGGAGAAAAGAAAGAATAGCCCTAGCAGAACAAAAAGAAAGAGAAAGGGAGATACAAATCAGGGAAAAAGATAAAGAGAGAGAATTTGAACTTCAGAAAATGGCCATGAAACATGACAGTCAGTTAAAATTGGCAGACGTAAAGGGAAATGTACAGTTGTATGATAGTGATAAGGATAGTGAGAAAGAGCGTCAAAGTCGATGGCATGGTGGGAATCTATTTAAATATGTCCAAGCATTGCCAAGGTTTGAAGAGAAGGAGTAGCCTTTTTCATTTCATTTGAGAAGGTAGCTAAACAAATGAAATGGCCACAGGACATGTGAGTATTACTGATTCAAACAAAGCTGATATGTAGGGCTAGTGAAGTGTTTGCATCACTACCGGAGGAGGTATCTGGGACATGAAATTAAATGAAAATCGCTTATTGTCACAAGTAGGCTTCAATGAAGTTACTGTGAAAAGCCGCTAGTCGCCACATTCCGGCACCTGTTCGGGGAGGCTGATACGGGAATTGAACCGTGCTGCTGGCCTGCCTTGGTCTGCTTTAAAAGCCAGCGATTTAGCCCAGTGTGCTAAACCAGTCCCTAGGAGAAGGTGAAAAAAATCCACCTTAGGTGCATATGAACTAGTACCTGAAGCCTACAGACAAAGGTTTAGAAATTAAAGTAAAGAATTTGGTCAAACATACATAGAGTTTGGAAGGCTCAAACAAAAATTTTGATAGGTGGATAAGGGCTTTGAAAAGAGACCAAACATATGAAGCTCTCAGAGAAATTATACTTTTGGAGGAGTTTAACAATTCAATTCCTGATGTGGTGAGAATTCATGTAGAAGAGCAGAGGGTTAAAACTGCGAGGTTAGCAGCAGAAATGGCAAATGATTATGAATTAGTTCATTATTCAAAGCTTGGTTTCCGACATCAGTTTCAGCCTGTGAGGGATAGAAACTGGGGACATGAGAAATACTCAAGTGGTAAAGGTAAAGGTGATCTGATGGGAGATAATAAGGAGAGTGTACCTCAGACTAAAAATGAAATCCAGGATGGTGGAAAAGAAATGAAAAATGTCAAATGTTTTCACTGTAATAAACTAGGCCATGTAAAGTCACAGTGTTGGTGGTTGAAGAAAAGCACTGGGAAGGCTGATGTGGTAAAACAGGATAAGACAGTGGGGTTTGTTAAAGTGGTAAAGGAAAGCCCAAGTGAAGCGAAGGAGGTGCAAAAGATTGTACAGACTGATCAAGAGGTGATTGATAAGAAGGTGCCAGATCTCTTTGAAGAATTTACTTGTGTGGGCAAAGTTTACTCATGTGTATCAGGAGGAGCAGGTAAAGAAGTCACAATTTTAAGAGATATGGGTGCTAGTCAATCTTTAATGGTAAGAGATGAGGAGTTATGTAGTTTAGGAAGAATGTTGCCAGAAAAGGTGGTAATATGTGGAATTCAGGGTGAGAGGAGTAGTGTTCCATTATATAAGGTAAGGTTGGAAAGACCAGTGAAGAGTGGTGAAGTGGTAGTAGGAATAATGGAGAAACTATCTTGTCCAGGAATACAGTTTATCTTGGGTAATGATATATCTGGATCGCAGGTGGGAGTGATGCCTTCTGTGGTTGATAAGCCAGTGGAAAATCAGACAACTGAAGTGTTGAAGGACGAATATCCTAGGATTTCTCCGGATTGTGTAGTAACAAGGTCGCAAAGTCACAGGTTAAGACAAGAGGAGAAATCAAAGAGTGAAGATGACGTTGAAGTGCAATTATCAGAAACGATTTTTGATGGTTGAAAAAGAACAAGAACAGGTGGAGGATGAGGCAAATATTTTTCGTTCAGGAAAATTGGCGGAGTTACAATAGAAAGATATAGAAATAAAACGGATGTATCAGAAAGCATACATGGAAGAGGAATCTGAGTGTATACCAGAGTGTTATTACTGGAAAAGTGATGTCTTGATGGGAAAATGGAGACCTTTACACATGCAGGTAGATGAAAAGTGGGCAGAAGTTCATCAAGTAGTATTGCTGATAGGGTATAGAAAGGAGGTGTTGCGAGTTGCACATGAGGTACCAGTGGGAGGTCATTTGGGAATAAGGAAAACTCAAGCTAAAATACAAAAACATTTTTATTGGCCTGGTCGACATAAAGATGTCGTTAAATTTTGTCAATCATGTCATACATGTCAAGTGATAGGGAAACCTCAAGCAGTGATAAAACCAGCGCGCTTAATACCCATTCCAGCATTTGAGGAACCTTTTACAAGGGTCCGAATTGATTGCGTAGGACCACTTCCTAAAATGAAAAGTGGGAATCAATATCTTTTGACTGCAAATGGATGTGTCGATTAGGTTTCCAGAGGCCATTCCAGTACGTAATATTACAGCTAAAACGATTGTGGAGGAGTTACTTGAATTCTAGATATGGACTACCCACAGAAATACAATCGGATCAAGGATCAAATCTTACCTCAAGGTTATTCAAAGAAGTTATGGATACCCTGGGAATAAAACAATTTAAATCAACTGCGTGCCATCCAAAATCGCAGGGAGCGTTAGAAAGGTGGCATCAGACATTAAAGGCAATGTTGAGGGCTTATTGTCATGATTATCCAGAGGATTGCGATAAAGGACTTCCATTCGTATTGTTTGCAATGAGGGATGCATCTAATGAGTCAACCAAATTTAGTCCTTTTGAACTAATTTTTAATCATGAGGTAAGAGGACCACTTAAATTGATTAAGGAAAAATTGGTGAGTGAGAAATTGAAAATTACATTATTGGATTACGTTTTAGGGAACGATTAAATAAAGCTGATGAATTGGCTAGACAACATTTAAAAGTTGCACAAAATGTGACGAAACGGGTAGTGGACAAGAAATCCAAAGTTCGTAGTTTTGCCAGTGGAGATAAAGTTTTAGTATTATTACCAGTGGAAGGTGAACCTTTAAAAGCAAGGTATTGTGGACCTTATCAGATTGAAAGGAAATTAAGTGAGGTGAATTATGTGGTAAAAACACCAGATAGAAGGAAGACTCACTGAGTGTGTCATGTTAATATGCTTAAAAGGTACTTTGAAAGGGAAGGAGAGAAAAAGGAGGATGTTTTAATGATTCTAACTCAAGGTGACGAACCACATCCAGATGAATGTAAATTTGACATACCTCAAATTAATTTGGAAAATGAGGATCTTCTTAAAAATTGGGATAAATTGTTGCGTTACCTTCCAGAGGAAAAACAAACTGACCTGAGAGAGTTATTGATATCACATGGGCAAGTTTGTAGAGATAAATTGGGAAGTACGAAAATGGCTATACATAATGTAGATGTTGTAAATGCTGTTCCAATCAAACAACATCCATATAGACTTATCCCTTTAAAATTGGCCCAGGTTAATAAAGAGAATGAGAGTATGCTTAAAAATGGCATAATTGAAGTGGGTTGCAGCCAATGGAGCTCATCCATAGTTATGGTACCTAAACCAGACGGTACCTAACGGTTGTGTGTGGACTATAGAAAGGTGAATGCAGTTACAAGAACGGGCTCTTACCCTATCCCACATTTGGAGGATTGCATTGAGAAAGTGGGATAATCAGCTTTTATTTCCAAACTGGATGTACTTAAAGGTTACTGGCAGGTACCTTTATCCGAAAGGGCGAAGGAGATTTCAGCTTTTATGACTCCAGATGGTCTCTACCAACTCAAAGTTATGCCATTTGGCATGAAAAAAGTCCCAGCCACATTTCAACGGTTAACTAACAAAGTTGTTTCAGGATTACCCAATTGTGCGGTATATATCGGTGATCCGATAATTTTCAGCCAGACATGGAAAGAACATTTAAAACATCTGATGGAGTTATTCGATCGACTTCTGGTGGTGGGTTTGGTGATAAACCTAGCCAAAAGTGAATTTGGAAAAGCCCAAATCACTTTCCTTGAGGAGTTTCCGATAACCTCGAGACGAAGGGAAATAATGCGATTTCTTGGCATGAGTGGATTTGGTGAAACATTTTTGTGGCATGATTGCTCCACTGATGGACTTGCTGAAGAAACTTCAAAAATTTCAGTGGACAGCGGAGTTTCAACAGGCATTTGACTGCCTGAAAGCTGTGATAACCAATGCTCCTGTGTTGAAAATTTACAAGGGACTCTGTAATCAGATTGAACTAAAGTATCTGACTTTAAAAAGAAATGCCGAGGCGTAGAGAAATGGATGGATCGTGCAAAGACCTTCTTGTCCAAAGAGACTATCAATCGAGAAGGATTTCAGTTGGAGGAAGAAGAACGAAAAACAATAGACTATATTATTATACCTGTTTGCGTGTGTTGTTTTTTGAAACAAAAAAGTATATTTACTGTGTGCATTTCTTAAAGGGTAGTGAAAAGGTGAAAAATGAAACCATCTTGAAGTTGATGTTTTTTTTTTTGGGGGGGGGGGTGAGATGTCATGTGATAGTACCTTTAAGAAGTGGGTGTTTAAGAAATGTACCTTTAAGAAATGGGTGTTTATCAGTGATGTCAGAGTGTGGGTGGAGCTGGGCTGTCTGTCAGCTTTTTACTTTTGTTTTAGGCTGTTTGCTGCAGGGTGTGTTTTAGTTTTGTTTTCAGAGCTGGATAGCTGCAGTCACAGCCAGAAGGTGCATGAGTCTCTCTCTCTGTAATCTAAAGACTGTAAATCAATCCTTTGGTGATTTAAAACTAATAACTGCTCTCAGTAGTGATTTTAACCTATTGTGCTTCTGTTTAGAGTTTTTTTTTAAAGTCTTACGATGTTAAAAGGACAGCTTAAGCATTACTTAGTGTTGTATTCTTTGGGGGTTATATTTGAATTATTGGTTGCTGAGATGTTCACTGTATGTTTAAAAAAAGTTAACTTGAGTTCATAGAATAAACATGGTTTTGCTTTAAAAAATACTTTTCCATTTCTGCTGTACCACACCTGTAGAGTGGGCCGTGTGCTCCCCATATCACAATCTATTAAAAGTTGTGGGTCAGATGAACTCTGGGGTTCTCTAAACCCTGGCCCATAACAAGTGTATTTACCTTCCTGCTTCACCGTGTCTGAATACTTGGACCTGATTGATTGCTTACCTACTTGTTGCCATCACAGCTGCTCCATGCCTGGGTATTCCTCACATGGCACCAGATGAAATCTACCACTGGCGAAGGAGAAACTATGTCACAGACATGGTTGGATCTTTGTGGGAGGCTTCTTTGAGTTTCGAAGTAAGCTGCTTTGCTATTGACAACACAGACAAGGCACACATAATGAGCAGATTCTCCATTCCGCCAGCCTTAATTTCCTGGGTGGCGTGCCCTCGTCAGCAGCAAGATTCTCCATTACCGCCACCTGCCAATGGAATTTCCCATTGTGGCCATCCGACACCGCCGGGGAACTCGCTGGCGTGGGTGCGCTGCCGGCACAACGGAGAATTCTGCCGGCGGAGAATTCCACTGAATAGATTTTTGGAGCAATTTATGGAGGGATTCATGGAGCTTTGCCAAAGGGTCATCTGGACTCTTTCCAGGCCTAGAATCATATCTTAGAATCATAGAACTTACAGTGCAGAAGGAGGACATTTGGCCCATCGAGTCTGCATCGGGCCTTGGAAGGAGCACCCTACCTAAGCCCACACCTCCACCCTATCCCCATAACCCAGTAACCCCTCCTAACCTTTTTGCACACTAAGGGAAATTTTGGACACTAAGGGCAATTTATCATGGCCAATCCACCTAACCTGCACATCTTTGGACTGTGGGAGGAATCCGGATACCCCGGAGGAAACCCACGCAGACACAGGGAGAAAGTGCAAACTCCACACAGACAGTGACCCAAGCCGGGAATCGAACTTGGGAACCTGGAGCTGTGAATCAACTGTGCTAACCACTATGCTACTGTGCCGCCTGCTGAGATTTTCCAGCATTTTCACTTTTGGTTTCTTTTGGTGGAGCAGGCTTGAGGGGCCGAGTGGCCTACTCCCGTTCCTAATCCGTGTGCTGGCGGCACAGTAGCACAGTGGTTAGCACTGTCGCTTCACAGCGCCAGGGTCCCAGGTTCGATTCTCGGCTTGGGTCACTGTCTGTGTGGAATCCGCACGTTCTCCCCGTGTCTGCGTGGGTTTCCTCCGGGTGCTCTGGTTTCCTCCCACATTCTGTTAGGTGAATTGGACATTCTGAATTCTCCCTCCATGTATCCGAACAGGCGCCAGAATGTGGTGACTAGGGGTTTTTCATGGTAACTTCATTGCAGTGCTATATATAAGCCAACTTGTGACAATAAAGATGATTAAAAGATTAAAGATTTGGGGCAGCACGGTGGCACAGTGGTTAGCACTGGGACTATGGTGCTGAGGATCCAGGTTTGAATCCCGGCCCTGGTCACTGTCCGTGTGGAGTTTGCACATTTTCCCCGTGTCTGCGTGGGTTCCATCCCTACAACCCAAAGATGTGCATGCTGGGTGGATTGGCCACGCTAAATTGCCCCTTAATTGGAAAAAAAATAATTGGGTACCCTAAATTTAAAAAAGATTAAAGATTTTTGCAGGGAACATATTTATTACATCTCATCTTAATGGATCATTTTAATTCTGAATTAGTTTTTTTCCTGGTTTCCAAACATCCACCTTTTCCTCCTTTATTCCGCTTCGCTTAATTTTCCAATGGATAATTTAGATATGGCCATTATCTTAGCTCCCTGCTTTCCCTGCACTGGACAGTCAAAGTTCCAGGGGGGCTTCTCCAACCGCCGACGGTGGAGTGGCAAAATGTGACTGGGTGGAGAATCGCTTCCGACACCATCATCGTGGCGGGTACGGATTTCACGCCAAATGGCAATTCTCCGTCGCCTTGACAGGGGCGTCAATGTGCTCCAGAACGCACATGCAGTAAACACCATTGGCATATTAGTAGCGGGCACGAACTGGAATTCTCTGGGGCCCCCTTGATTCTCCAACTCTAATGGGTTGAATCCCTGATGGTGCAGCTCACTTGTGCTTTTAAAAATTGTGAAACCGGCATCATGTCTGCTGAGGGAGGGAGGGGGGGCATGGAAAGGGTCCAACATCACCATAGTTCGCTGACAGTTGTGCCGCTTCTGCCAGGGCCAGGGGAAGTAGCAGGGGGTAGCCAGGAGGTGGGCTGTCGGGTCAGGCTGGACGGGCATGGAACGCCATTGCCACAGCCGACAAGGCAGCCATGCAGCTGCGCACATTGCTGACTGCCCCCTGTGAACTTAGGGCCATGGGTCTTAAAGGTGTGCCCCCCGAGCACCCCCTTCGGTGCCCAGTGGTCTCAGCCGACCCATCAGCTGCATGGGCATGCTCCAGCACAACCAGTGCCATCTTGTTGGCTGGGATGAGTGTGTGTGAGGATTGTAATGTGCAAAAGTGGCTGCAGCTTGTCAGCCTCACGAGTGTCAATCATGAACCTGGCGAATCCTGGACCGTTTTTCATTGGAATCGATTGTGTTCCACGTGGTGCCAGTGCTAGCCCCTCCACCGTCACTGAATCAATCCAGATTCGGTGCCAGTTTTGCTGTCATGATTGTCAATAAATCCTGCCCCAGCATCAACGCTTAGGGCTGGATTCATGTTTTTGAGACTAAGTGTTGTCGCAGGCGGAGGAACTGTGATGTATTACGACAAAAGAATTGGCGGCAACCCTTCACTGATCCTGCGACCGGTGAGGGGCCAACAGCTGTGCCTAGTAAAACTCCCGGCTCCAACGATTTAAATGCCTGGAGAATGGCTGGGTCTGCGGCCACGCATGCGTACAGCGACGACCTGCAGCGGTCGTGCTGTAAAACATGGCGCTGTCCGTACGCAGACCCAACCTGCCAGATAGTGCCCCCCTGGCCACCCGCTGGCCACCCCCCCCCCCCCCCAGTCCCCCCAGCCCTTGTGGAAGCCCCCACCCCCCCTCGGCCAGCAGCACGGCTCCCGCCCAACTATATGGGGAGATGGCAGGATAATGGTCATGTCACATGGAGGCAGAGACATAGGTTCAAATTCCATCAAAGAACAAAGAACAAAGAAAAGTACAGCACAGGAACAGGCCCTTCGGCCCTCCAAGCCCGTGCCGACCATGCTGCCCGACTAAACTACAATCTTCTACACTTCCTGGGTCCATATGCCTCTATTCCCATCCTATTCATGTATTTATCAAGATGCCCCTTAAATGTCACTATCGTCCCTGCTTCCACCACCTCCTCCGGTAGCGAGTTCCAGGCACCCACTACCCTCTGTGTAAAAGACTTGCCTCGTTCATCTACTCTAAACCTTGCCCCTTGCAGCTTAAACCTATGCCCCCTAGTAATTGACCCCTCTACCCTGGGGAAAAGCCTCTGACTATCCACTCTGTTTATCCCCTCGTAATTTTGTAGACCTCTATCAGGTCGCCCCTCAACCGTACTAGTCTCCCCGAACAGGCGCCGGAATGTGGCGACTAGGGGCTTTTCACAGTAACTTCATTTGAAGCCTACTTGTGACAATAAGCGATTTTCATTTTCATTTCATTTTTCATTTCATTTTCAACCTCCGTCGTTCCAGTGAGAACAAACCGAGTTTATTCAACCGCTCCTCATAGCTAATGCCCTCTATACCAGGCAACATCCTGGTAAATCTCTTCTGCACCCTTTCTAAAGCCTCCACATCCTTCTGACAGTGTGGCGACCAGAATTGAACACTATACTCCAAGTGTGGCCTAACTAAGGTTCTATACAGCTGCAACATGACTTGCCAATTCTTAAACTCAATGCCCCGGCCAATGAAGGCAAGCATGCCGTATGCCTTCTTGACTACCTTCTCCACCTGTGTTGCCCCTTTCAGTGACCTGTGGACCTGTACACCTAGATCTCTCTGAGATCATTGCAGCTGATCTGAATTCAGTTAATTAAATCTAGAATATAAAACTCGTTTCAGCAATTAAATCCATGATAATTATCGTTGATTGTTATTAAAAATCCTTCTGGTTCATTCATGCCTTTTAGGGAAAGAAATCTACCATTCCAACCCGGTCTGTGACCAGCAGTAACATGGTTGAGACTTAACTGCCCTCAGAAATAGCTGAGCACGCCACTCAGTTCAAGGACAATTAGGGATGGGCAACAAATACTGGCCTTGCCAGTGATGTCCGCATCCCATGAAAGAATTTTTAAAAATACATTTTGTACTTACGAAAAATTAAATGGAAATGATTAAAGCCTCTGTCCTGGTCCTGGAACTACAAACACTTGTCAAGAGGAAGAAGGAGGCATCTGTAAAGATGAGACATGAAGGTTCAATAAGGGTGCTCGAGAGTTACAAGTTAGCTAGGAAGGACCTAAAGAGAGAGCTAAGAAGAGCCAGGAGGGGACATGAGGGGCGAAATTCTCCCCCAACGGCAGGATGCCCGCCGACTGGCGCCAAAGCCGGCGCAAATCAGACGGGCATCGCGCCGGCAAAAAGGTGCGGAAGTCTCCGCATCTTTGGCGGCCTAGCCCCAACATTGAGGGGCTAGGCCGACGCCGGAGGGATTTCCGCCCCGCCAGCTGGCGGAAATGGCGTTTGTTGCCCCGCCAGCTGGCGCGGAAATGCGGCGCATGCGCGGGAGCGTCAGCTGCCGCTGTCAGTTTCCCCGCGCATGCGCGGGAGCGTCAGCGGCCGCCGAAAGTTTCCCGCGCATGCGCAGTGGGGAGAGTCTCTTCCGCCTCCGCCATGGTGGAGGCCGTAGCGGAGGCGGAAGGGAAAGAGTGCCCCCACGGCACAGGCCCGCCCGCGGATCGGTGGGCCCCGATTTAACAAGCAAATGGTTAAAATCAATGATCACTTCATTTTTACAATCTCTTGCTTTAGCAGACATACTGTGGATGAAAACTGTGACAGTTCTTCAATCTCCACATCAAATAAATCATCTTCACTGGTGTTAGAACTTTCCTGGACCTGGTTGGTGGACTCCCTGGGCAATGAGGTGATAATGGTCATTTTAAGATTTAGATGTCTTCCTCTTCTGGTGCTGAGTCCTCTACCTGCTGGGCCTCCCGCTTATGGCTCCACAGCCTTTCCCCGAGTTCCATTGCCCCTGCTGCCCCAGTGCCTTCATTCTTCAGCCATCAGCTCCTTGCCTTCAGTCCCTGTGCATTCAGCCCCTGTGCCTTCAACCCCTGTACCTCCAGGCTTCAGATTGCTACCACTCTCACTCGCCAGCAGCCCCCAAGGTGCCCCCTCTCTCGATGTCCCCTCTCCCAAGCCTCAAGACACACCTCACGCCTTTGGCAGTTCTCCCCCTCTGTTCCCCCCCCCCTCCCCAGAGGCCTCATCCGAGCCCCATGAGACATCACCGACACACCTCACTCGCCTTTGCCTTTCCCCCCAAGACCCTTGCTGGAACCCCCCTCCCGTGGTCTCTGCTGGTTTCCCCTCACCTTTGTGTTCCCCCTTGCCTTTACTAGTCCCCCCGAGGCCTCTGCTGGTACCCCTTTGCCCTCACTGGTGCCCTCTCTCCCCTCTGAAGAAGTGGTGCAGCATGTCGAGCTGAGTGCTAGCCTTCGAACTCCCTGCGCAGGTGAACCCGTCAGGTTCTCATGTTTTAAACTTGTGATTTGCACTGTTGCGCTGCCATGGACAGACCTTTGAGCATGGGGGAATGATTACTGTAGGGAGATCTGAAAATGAGATGTAAATGAGGTTCCCCTATATTTCATGGCAGGAATCCATTACGTCACTGACTGGAGAAGGGGATGTTAATTTGGCAAGACTTTGCGTAAATATAAAACGCGATTTGGGTCTCATGCGAGATTTTCTGCTCCCACCACCAAACCTGCACGGAAAGAACAGGTGCAGAAAATCCCGGCCATTGCCAATTGAAAGTAAATCCAAACAACTAAATTCATAGCAAACTGAAAGGAATGTAATAATGTCCGGGGCGGGATTCTCTCAGCCCAGGCCGGGCCGGAGAATCACCGGGACGGGCGTGAATTGCGCCCCGCCGCCCTGGCGCCAGTCTGCTGATTCTCCGGAGAATCGGCGCCATTGGCTCCGGCGCGGTCGGTGCGGCGCCGGTCGCCGGCTACTCAAAGGGGCCCCCCCCCCCCCAGCGATTCTCGGCCCGGGATGGGCCGAGCGGCCATACAGAAAAAACCCGAGACCCGCCGGCGCCTTTCACACCTGGTCTTACGCAGTGGGACCTCGGCGTTAATGGATCCGGGGGCGGCCTGGTGGGGGAGGGGGGTTCCGACCCCAGGGGGGGCCTCCGCTGTTGTCTGGCCCATGATCGGGGCCTATCGATCGGTGGGCCGGCCTCTCAGGCTGGGGGCCTCTTTTGTTCCGCGCCGGCCCCTGTAGCCCTACGCCGTGTTGCGTTGGGGCCGGTGCGGAGAAGGGAGCGTGGCAATCGCGCCGGTCCCACTGCGTATGCGCGGGTTGGCGCCGGCCCCACTGCGCATGCGCAGACCTGCAGCACCCATCTGACGCCAGGATCGGCAGCTGGAGCGGTGTGGGTCGCTCCAGTGCCATGCTGGCCCCCTGTAGGGGTCAGAATCACTGTTCCTGAGGCCATGTTGACGCCGTCGAGAAGTGCGACGGCGTTTACGATGGCGTCAACACTTAGCCTCTGGATCAGAGAATCCCACCCCATGTACTTATTATCAGAGGAATCATATCAATTCTCTGCTCCCAAACACCATTTTATGAACTTGATAAAAATTCTCCTATTCCAAACGGACCAAAATTCTTTACTTCATATAAAATGTGTACGACGTTGATCTGCAGATTTTTAGCAACTTGAACACTGAACTTTTCTTTCACCAAAGCATAGTTTTGTATTAAGCGATTATGCTTTAACGATACTTGCTAAATTATGTTTCATATAAATCGTGGACTCTACAGATAAAAAAATATTACCAACTTTTAGATCCCAACTGGGAATATATTTTCATTCTGATTCTCCTCTTGAACCAAAGGGTCACTGAGACAGACCTGGCTTGTTGGTAGAAAACAGCTGAGCTCTCTAACTCTCAGTCAGCGAAATTTATTTTTGTTCCTGCACCAATTGTTAAAACGCACGTACAGCACTGGATAATAGGATTTTCAGCTCCTTTCAAACAAATTCCGACAGATAAATTAGGACTAAAGTGTGTTTAATAGTAAGTATAACACAGGTAGGTGTGCAACAGTACATTGCTTTACCCCATTCAAATGTTTTACTTGTTGCCCTCCATACCCAATTTTCCCCTCCATCTTCCAATTGCAACATTTCAAATGAATATTTATATTAATTTCAAACAATGCACAATCAATTTTTAACATATGAACATTTTATCCTGTTTACCTTAGAGGTTTTGTAATGAATATCGATTTTTAAGTTGTGGCCAAAACAGAAACAAACTGCACTTATATAGTAAAACATACCCCAACATCACAGGGCATTATCACACTGAGCCATGATGACATGTGACTAATCGCTTGGTCAAAGAGATATGTCTAAAAGGTGGAAACAGAAAGAGAGACATAGAGTGAAGAAACGGGTTAGAGAGAAAATTCCAGAGCTTCTGGCAAAGGTAGCTGAATGTCCAACCTCCAGTGGTGGAGAAATAAAAATCAGGAAAGAGCTAGAATTCCGAATAGGAAGAAAGGAGAGATTTCAGAGGGTTGTAGGACTGAAAGAGGGATAAGAGGAACGGGTAAGACCATGGACAGATTTGAAAATTGAGGTGTCACTAAACCAGACACCAGTATACATTAGCAAACACAGGATGTTACAGGAACAGGATATTGGTAGCAGAATCTTCAATGAGCTCAAGTTTGCTGAGGGTGCAAGGTGGGCGTCAACTAGGGGGCAATGGACTAGTCGAAGCGCCAAAGCCTGGATGAGAGGTTCAGTAGCAGACAAACTGAGGAAGGAAAGAAGATAGGCAATGTTATGAAGCTGGAGGTAGGCAGTCTTGGCGTTGAAGAAGATGCATGGTAGAGAGCCCAGTTCAGGAAAGCTAAAGGGCATTCAGTTGTCAACAAAGAACAAAGAACAAAGAAATGTACAGCACAGGAACAGGCCCTTCGGCCCTCCAAGCCCGTGCCGACCATACTGCCCGACTAAACTACAATCTTCTACACTTCCTGGGTCCGTATCCTTCTATTCCCATCCTATTCATATATTTGTCAAGATGCCCCTTAAATGTCCCTATCGTCCCTGCCTCCACTACCTCCTCCGGTAGTGAGTTCCAGGCACCCACTACCCTCTGCGTAAAAAACTTGCCTCGTACATCTACTCTAAACTTTGCCCCTCTCACCTTAAACCTATGCCCCCTAGTAATTGACCCCTCTACCCTGGGGAAAAGCCTCTGACTATCCACTCTGTCTATGCCCCTCATAATTTTGTATACCTCTATCAGGTCGCCCCTCAACCTCCTTCGTTCCATTGAGAACAAACCGAGTTTATTCAATCGCTCCTCATAGCTTATGCCCTCCATACCAGGCAACATTCTGGTAAATCTCTTCTGCACCCTCTCTAAAGCCTCCACATCCTTCTGGTAGTGTGGCGACCAGAATTGAACACTATACTCCAAGTGTGGCCTAACTAAGGTTCTATACAGCTGCAACATGACTTGCCAATTCTTATACTCAATGCCCCGGCCAATGAAGGCAAGCATGCCGTATGCCTTCTTGACTACCTTCTCCACCTGTGTAGCCCCTTTCAGTGATCTGTGGACCTGTACTCCTAGATCTCTTTGACTTTCAATACTCTTGAGGGTTCTACCATTCACTGTATATTCCCTACCTGCATTAGCCCTTCCAAAATGCATTACCTCACATTTGTCCAGGTTAAACTCCATCTGCCATCTCTCCGCCCAAGTCTCCAGACAATCTAAATCCTGCTGTATCCTCAGACAGTCCTCATCGCTATCCGCAATTCCACCAACCTTTGTGTCGTCTGCAAACTTACTAATCAGACCAGTTACATTTTCCTCCAAATCATTTATATATACTACAAAGAGCAAAGGTCCCAGCACTGATCCCTGTGGAACCCCACTGGTCACAGCCCTCCAATTAGAAAAGCATCCCTCCATTGCTACCCTCTGCCTTCTATGGCCTAGCCAGTTCTGTATCCACCTTGCCAGCTCACCCCTGATCCCGTGTGACTTCACCTTTTGTACTAGTCTACCATGAGGGACCTTGTCAAAGGCCTTACTGAAGTCCATATAGACAACATCTACTGCCCTACCTGCATCAATCATCTTAGTGACCTCCTCAAAAAACTCTATCAAGTTAGTGAGACACGACCTCCCCTTCACAAAACCGTGCTGCCTCTCACTAATACGTCCATTTGCTTCCAAATGGGAGTAGATCCTGTCTCGAAGAATTCTCTCCAGTAATTTCCCTACCACTGAAGTAAGGCTCACCGGCCTGTAGTTCCCGGGATTATCCCTGCCACCCTTCTTAAACAGAGGAACAACATTGGCTATTCTCCAGTCCTCCGGGACATCCCCTGAAGACAGCGAGGATCCAAAGATTTCTGTCAAGGCCTCAGCAATTTCCTCTCCAGCCTCCTTCAGTATTCTGGGGTAGATCCCATCCAGCCCTGGGGACTTATCTACCTTAATATTTTTTAAGACACCCAACACCTCGTCTTTTTGGATCACAATGTGACCCAGGCTATCTACACCCCCTTCTCCAGACTCAACATCTACCAATTCCTTCTCTTTGGTGAATACTGATGCAAAGTATTCATTTAGTACCTCGCCCATTTCCTCTGGCTCCACACATAGATTCCCTTGCCTATCCTTCAGTGGGCCAACCCTTTCCCTGGCTACCCTCTTGCTTTTTATGTAAGTGTAAAAAGCCTTGGGATTTTCCTTAACCCTATTTGCCAATGACTTTTCATGACCCCTTCTAGCCCTCCTGACTCCTTGCTTAAGTTCCTTCCTACTTTCCTTATATGCCACACAGGCTTCGTCTGTTCCCAGCCTTTTAGCCCTGACAAATGCCTCCTTTTTCTTTTTGACGAGGCCTACAATATCACTCGTCATCCAAGGTTCCCGAAAATTGCCGTATTTATCTTTCTTCCTCACAGGAACATGCCTGTCCTGTATTCCTTTCAACTGACACTTGAAAGCTCCCACATGTCAGATGTTGATTTGCCCTCAAACAACCGCCCCCAATCTATGTTCTTCAGTTCCCGCCTAATATTGTTATAATTAGCCTTCCCCCAATTTAGCACATTCATCCTCGGACCACTCTTATCCTTGTCCACCAGTACTTTAAAACTTACTGAATTGTGGTCACTGTTACTGAAATGCTCCCCTACTGAAACATCTACCACCTGGCCGGGCTCATTCCCCAATACCAGGTCCAGTACCGCCCCTTCCCTAGTTGGACTGTTTACATATTGTTTTAAGAAGCCCTCCTGGATGCTCCTTACAAACTCTGCCCCGTCTAAGCCCCTGGCACTAAGTGAGTCCCAGTCAATATTGGGGAAGTTGAAGTCTCCCATCACCACAACCCTGTTGTTTTTACTCTTTTCCAAAATCTGTCTACCTATCTGCTCCTCTATCTCCCGCTGGCTGTTGGGAGGCCTGTAGTATACCCCCAACATTGTGACTGCACCCTTCTTATTCCTGATCTCTACCCATATAGCCTCACTGCCCTCTGAGGTGTCCTCTCGCTGTATAGCTGTGATACTCTCCTGAACAAGTAGCGCAACTCCGCCTCCCCTTTTACATCCCCCTCTATCCCGCCTGATATCTGTCCAAGCATCGACTCGACCCATCCATTCTTGCTGGCATGAAGCCTAGGCAGTCTTGAGTTCCCAGTTTCATTAGTGTGCCACAGGTGGAGAGCAGGCAGCAAGAAGGAAATCTGCTGTAGCTGGCTAATGCTGGGAAGCCAATCCATCTGGGTGTAGGGAGGCATTCCCAGATAGTCGGGGGAGCTCAAATGGGTTGCTAGCAGGGGGGAGTTTTTCAGGAGTCTCGGCGGGACTGATAATCGACTTATCCAGTGGTCCATTTAAGGATTGCTTGATCTGCTGATCCATCACATGGGACAAGTATGTGACACAATTATCCATCTCTGTCTACATATTACATTTGAGGTCCTACCAACAGACTACAGATTTGTATACAATAGCATATAACTACATATAAGCAGCTCCCCACCTGCTCGTCCACCACTGCCAAGCTCATTTTCAGTTGTTGGTTGGTCGGGTAATATTTTGCACACGTATACTTTGAAAGTTTATTATTTGAAATAATATGGATTTTATATTTCATAAGTCAAAATGCTGGAAATGGTTGGCATAGTTACTGGTTTGTGCATGCAAAAGGCTAAACCATTTCTAATACATTTAATTTATGTATTTCACATGAAATTTGCCTGAACAGTTGCCTATTCAAGGTTACAGCCAGTCTAATTTTCATTCAGTCTAAATTCTGCACATGTAGATTGTTATAGTTGTGGGTGATTGGATTGGATCTAAAGTAAGTAGATAACATTTGCCCATTAATCAACGATGTTGACAGATTTCACAACTGTGCAGAAAATGTCTCCACCCAGTTTAACATAAAGTGAACAATTGGAATTGTAGAAATCCAGCAAAAAAATCCAAATTTCTCCCTCATGCACAAATTAACAGCCAACTGAAAATAGGCAGATTATTTCCTGAACCCTAAAAGATTTTCTTATTTCCTTCTTTTTCTCATTAAGTTAGAATTGGATGGAGTATTGCTTAAAATTATTACATTGTATTAAAAATTCAATTTGTCGTTTCGTTTCTGCATTCAAAATATTTTAACTTGAATACAAAGGTGAATGATGATTTCTGTCCAGCTCCTCAGATGATTGAAACAGAGAGTGGGAGTGATTTTGAGCTCTCTGTCTCTCTCTCCATCCACAAGAAATAATAGATAATCAAAAAATGTTATTCTCTGTGGCGTTATTGGCTTTGGAATCAGCGCCCCTCGTGAGTGGAGTAGTACGAATCGTGCCACGCGAACCAGCGAACCTAATTTTAACACATCAGCATGTCATTAGTGAGCATTCTCTCCAGACCTTCGACCCTTATAGAATAGTCACCGCGCACTGTTGTGACGTCACACCAGTGTCATTTACAGCAGGTCTACAAATGCTTTTCACTGCTCAGGGTGAACTGGAGAGGAGGTGGGCACCAGTTAATTTCAACTCGGGACCGGGCTGGGGATCATTTCCTCATTCTCGGGGGGAGGGGTCGCGAGCAGGCCTTACCTTCCATTCACTTTGCTTTAAGGGGGTTTGAAGGCTGGCATACAGGCAACATCTCCTGTGTCCTTGCTGGGTTTGTGGCCAAATCACCGCTCAGGTAGCCTGTCCTTACTGGGAGCTGGAGTGTGGGTGGCAGGAGGTGAATACTGAGGGTTAGCACTGGGGGGGGGGGGGGGGGGGGGGGGCAACTGTGAGGTAACTGGGTGGCTGCAAGGGCAGAGTGGGAGCCTCAGGAATGGATTCCATGCCTGTCTCAGGAGTAATGAAGACGCTCTCATTTGTGGAAGCTCAAATGAACTGTGTGTAGAACCCCACACTCAGGGGGGACTCTGAGGACCAAGGGGTTGAGCTCTATTGAATATCAATTGCATTTGCCTTGGAAGTTTGTCCCTCAGGTGTAGGGCTGTGTCATGGAAGAATGAGGGTGCTCTCTCGATGTGTGCTTGTCATGCTCATGGCAGGCTTTGCTCTCATGCCTTGTCTATCACAAGAGGCATTCAATTGATTGGAGTGCAATTTCACCCTTCATTGGCAATTCAACAGTGCCAATGAGATATGCAAAGCTAAAGAGTACTGCCACTGATTTGAGTCCCAAGCATTGAATCCCAATGCTCAACCAAGAGTTTACACCGCACAGAAGATACTGATGTGACCCCCAAGCAAGGCTTCATGGTGAAGTCTATCATTATTCACCCCATTACCCGTAATGACAAGGCTTCTTTGAACATGCAGACATGGGTCCCATGCATCCACCCAATATCTCTGTCACCTAACACAGGAAGTTGGGGGGGGGGGGGGAAAGGGGGGGGGAGGGGAGGGGGGGGAGGGGGGGAGGAGGGGGCGGTGGTGTTGCATGAGAAATATGCCAGTGATGCTCTTGTGTGTCCAGGCGCATAATCCTGAGATGGACAGGAGTGGGGATATGTCAGTGTGAGAGTGAAGGGTTATCTTTGTGGCATTTCCCAGTCAGCCACACACAATTGTATTAGGAATGTTACAGTAGAAAGCGTCCTGCCAATGAAAAGACTTATCATGGGGTTTAGAGGCATGGAATGAGCTCTTATCTGCTTCAGCCCCTTTCGAAGTCAGGGATTCTGTTGTATTCCTCCAACTAATCTCTGGGTTGGTCAGCCTCTCTATACGTTGTCAGCCCATTGCATCCTCACCGCTGCAATGAGACTGAACATTGATGCCGGGGGATGGGGGGTTGCCAGCAGCAATGTGTCTTCACTGAGCAATCAGTGTGGGAGCTGGCAGAGATATAGCGTCGTCATTCTCAAACTGCACAGGGATGAAGCGCCGAGTGTGTACGAGGGTTTGTGGAGCATGGTGCCATGAAATGGCAGGGTGGAGGATCTGGCGGTGAACAAAGTGATGTTTATTTACAAGTGCCTATTTACACTGGTGAGATATCTTACCTAGTGCCTATGTTCACCTGTGCCAACTAGGTGCCACAATCTTCTAATCCTCCTCACACTCCTGTTATTTCTATGTTTATCTCCATGGTCCACAGCTGATGTTAGGGCAGTTTGCTGCCTTCCACGCTCAGTTGCTTGAGTTGACTGGTGGGCGACCCCTGGGGGTCCTGGTCTTTGAGGATCTGGGCATACTCTCGAGCAGCACGTGTGTTGCAATGCTCCCCTCTGCAGTGTGCGGGGCTGGAGGTGTGTCGCTCACAGGGAGGGGTGTGTCAGATGAGCTGGAAATCCCCGTGATTCCCAGGTGGAGGGTCCCGGGCTGCACTCCAGTTGATTCTCTCCCCTTTAGGTGTCCAATGTCCTCTGTACTCCTCTCTGGGTTAGAGAGATTCCAAAGCCCCGCATCCTCTGGCATAGACACTCATAGATTCCCACCAGCACCTCACCATGCAGATGAAGCCATCAGCCATGGAGGTCATTCCCTCAGCCATGGAGCAGACCATGGAATGCACACCCTGCACCAAATTCTCCACTACAGATGCCACCCTCGCAGTGTTGGCCTCATTGCATAGGAATGATGTCACCATCTCTTCAGACAGAAGGCGATTGGACTCCTCCAGTTAGTTGGCCTTGCAATCTGAGAAGCGATGCTGTCGGCCCTTCCTGATTATTGCGACTCTGCCTTTGCAATTCTATCAGGTCGGGAATGACTGGACCCAGTGGCAAGTCATCGGCCAGGGGCTCAGCAATGTCCAGGGTCTCAGCATCCCTCTGAATGCCAGATCCCTGGGACAACCCTGCCTCCATCTGCTGTGCATCATCAACTTTGAGGTGTTCACCATGAGTATCTCAGAAACCCTGGGTCCTACTCTACTAGGTGGTTCCACCGAGGTGTGAGTATCTATGCCGGTGGAGGGTGCAGGTGGCAGATGTAAAGCCTCTTCAATGGTTATATCCAAGAAGTTTCCCTCAGAGCTGCTCAGGTCTGGTGATTCCAGGGAGCGCGAGGATGAACTAGGCTGCTTGTCAGTTTGCCCTGAAAGGGAAAGGAGATGGCAATCAAACATAACGGGAAATAAATGATGTGTCCTATTTACCCACGTGAGGCTTAAGGAATGACTGTCTGTCTTTAGGATTCTCACTTTTGCTCACTGCCCCCACATCACCATCAGCACTGGCACAGCCAGGCTCCTCCCTGGCCAGCTCAAGGGCTCTTTCTTCATGCTGGGTCAGGTCTGGAGCTCCCGCACGACACCGGATAGCTGTGCCCTCTCACTCTGATTGTACTCAAGTTTGTCCTGTGGCGAGACAGATGGGGAGAGTGTTGGTGGGAGTCCTGCCAGTTCAGATGGTTGAGGAGTGACATACATGAAATTGGGGTGGGAGCAGGGAATGTGAGGAGTAGAGTTAAGACGAGTGGAGGGACTGCATGGGGGGTGGGGGGAGAAGAGGAGGACATTGTCACCTGTAGGCAACCCGCCAGGTGGCTTGGCTGAGAGATCACATTGGAGGTACGAGGGGTGGGTGAGGGGGTGTAGTGAGAGGCTGGAGGTGGCAGACTTACCCTGGCCGCGCAACGAATGTCATTCATCTTTAAGCGGCACTGCTGCCCCCTCCTTTTCTGGAGAGCGCTGGCACTCGCCAAGGCAGCTATTGCCTCACAGGCGGGGGTGGACACCCTGCTGGCGGGCCGCCTTCCGGACTACGGGTAGAAGACTTCCTGCCTCTGCTGCACACCATTCAGGAGCCTGGTCAGGTCTCGATCGCTGGCCTTCGTGCTGCTATTGCCTCTCATGGATCTAAGCAAGTGTTGGGGAGTGTTCGGGAAGTGTTTATGTGGAGCTCCCCATCAATCTGATCAGGACATTTCAGTTTGATGTTGTTCTATTTTGGAAAGCCTCATTAACCTGGCAGGAAAAACTGAGGAAAGAACAAGTAGATGCTTTGTGACCTGGTGAATCCTCCAGCTAGTTTGAATGTTGTCCTCTGGGTAGTGATTTTTCTTGGCTACCTTCAGTCTTTGATCTGGTTATATTCAAATTATTCTCTCAGAATTGTTGCTTGTCCTGAACAACTTAGAATGATCAATTCAATTGAATATTAAGCTCTTCCCTTCCCTTGTTAAGAATGTTCATCTATGTTTTTTAGAAAGCTATCCTCACCACTATGGTCTTCAGTTACCCTATGCCTTTGACCATACCTCCTTTAAGATGTCAAGTTATCGAGATTTGATAGCTCACCATTTCTCCAAAAATTAATCAGATTCACTTCTGTCATAAGCAATGTGTCATGGGGTCAGACAAAGATACTCCTCTTGCAGGTTTATATTCACATTTAGCCCATTCTTTCTCCAATAATTTGGTTTTAAGATACTTTTGCGAATTTCTACACTACTGCAGCATTGGTCTTTTTTGTTTAGATTATCATAACTCACTTGTAAAAACACCTGACTTGGACTTTAGCAAAGAAATATAAAATCTAAAATGTAATTGTGTAACAATAATGTTTGTTATGAATTTACAAATTAGATTGCAAATTATGAAGTCTAATTTAGCATGATCAAGTGGCTATGGTGGGTGGCAGCAACGAGAAATGTTTGATGTTGCAGGGTGTCATTTAGCCTCCAAAACTGACAGATGCCAGTTTGTTCAGCCTGGGACAGGAGTGACAGATATTTTGCAGCTGATGAAATGAGAATGCAGAAACCAGAGAGGACCCTTGGGAATTCACTGGTCAGTTTTGGACAGCACAAGGGCAAGAAGAGACACCGTACTACTGCACGAGTTGCTACAACTGCACAAAACAGAATAAATCCTCGTTAGTGTGGGCTCAGATTCATGGAAAGGGTCATTAATATATTCTGCTGAACATAATTTTTTAAAGTTCCTGAAAATGTAATTCAAGCATTCAGGTACCATAGTTTATTACGCATTTAGTATTCTGCATTTTTTTTTAAGCAGTTTAGATTCTAAAAGAATAGAAATGCCTTTGATTATTTGTAAGTGGTAGAGATAAGAGGGAAGTATGCTTAGACTAGGATCATTGACAGCGAGGTGTAAAAGCTATTCACTTGCAATTAATTGTGAGTGAGGGGGATTTGATTCTGTAGCCTTGTAAAACCTCTCCCACATGACTGAACCTGCGGTCATAAGACGTTCGGCAACATTAACTATATGTGCATTTCTGCAGGACTCTGGAGGAGCTGTATTGGCATGGCGGCTCCATTTCTTGGCACAGAGGGACACAAAGCATCACTCTGCTTCTTTCATCTTTTCTGAGGTTCGGAAAGGGTTCAGACCGCAGAGGCTCCTTAATTCTCACTAATTCATTTGCGTTCCTGATTCATTTGGCATGGAATAACCTGAGAATGATAATGAAGCTGTGAAGATAGCACTTGGTCCCCTGCCTTTGAATGTGCTGGGAATGTATTGCGAATGTTCTGTAAATTCTGCAAGTAGAAGGGCATCCTATTAGCACAAATCATCAGATACAGGTTTCTTATGATAGACTTTTGATGTCTGATTTTACTTAAGTGATTAAACGTAATGACTTACATTTGTAAGAAAAAATAAAAAGAAACTGATTTATTAAATGAAAAGTGTGTTGGAGGTTGTCACAGAATATTGTGGGGTATTTGAATTCAAAGCATGTGTAGATATCTGAAGCAGAAATGTAGTTAATCTACAAAAATCATTGATCTAATTTTAGCAACAAATTAACGGTTTGATTCATAGCACACAGATTCAGTTTATATATATGTATATTGTATATTAGATCTACACAACATCCAAAGGACAATTGTAGGATTTTTCTTCGTCAATTATTAATCACCTTGACAAGAAGATTTCCATTCTTGTTATATTTACTGATGTATTTATGTGCGTGGAAATGGCATGAAGTGAAAATATTAATACATATATTGATGGCTGCATTTGTCTGGCAGAAGTGGCTCAGTCAGTGTTATCGATATTTTAAAATGTCTTACTGATGTGAAGGATGTTACAAAATCTGTTCTTGCACTGTGTATTAATGATAATGGTTTCATTGTAAATATGAGATGGTCAGATTAGTATTTCAATATATAGTATTATTTCTTAAATCATCACCAGATTGCATAAATAATAAGCAATGTGATATAAGTATATTATTATAGACATAATGGATGTTATATATTTTTTCACCCTGGAATGGGGGCAGAGAACTGATTAAAATGCAATTAACTCAAAGGTGCTTATGCCAGCATTAAACACTGGGGGACATTATTACAACCATTAGGGATACATTTAAAATGCTTTTAGAACCTTTGCATTTAGAATTTTCAGAAATAATTTTAGTCCTCAAAGCATTTTCTATGCAGGGGGATGTTAAATTAAAATATCTTATTTGGATATTTGGATACACTTTCTATTTCCACTTTCCATGGGGTGTTTTTAATGATGCCAAATGCTTGCATGATAACATACGTAAACCAAATTGTCCTCATGTGTTTGAAATTATTTCTGTTATGCATTTGTTTGGTCTCTTTTCAGAAACTTGAGCACAAAAATCTGAACTGACACTCTAGTGCTGTACTGAGGGAGTGCTGCGCTATCGGAGGTGTCATCTTTGGATGAGACAGTAAACTGAGGCCCTGACTGCTCTCTCAGCCAGATGTCAAACATTCCCGCTGGGCACTAGTTTGAAAAAGAGCAGGGGACTTCGCCTGATATCCTGGCCAATATTTATCCCAAAATCAACACCACTTAAATAAAAGCTTATCATCACATTGCTATTTGTGAAAAGTCCTTTATGAATGTAAGTCTTTCTTTTCTTTAGTAGCAGATTGTACTAATTTACAAAACAACTGGAATTGGGCATGCACACATATTTTAAAGATTTATTTTAAAATGAAGAGCGCAAAAGAAATCCAGATTCCACAGAATTATTCTCTCCCATGATGATTTGGAATGCCATGAATGAGTGCTGGGTCCCTATGAAATGAAGAGAAATTCAGAACTTTATTCTTTTGCCATTTAAAACAATTTGACTTTCTGCTGAATCCAAGAAAGATGGCATTTACAAGTCACATGACACAGGGATGACCCTTTGTTCTGGGAGCTATCACCAGGATTTATAAGAGCAAAATAATTCCTCGCTCAGCCTGTAGAATTTCAAACCTCATTGCACAGACCCCTTGCAATCAACTAAAGCAGAGGAAGTGCAGATGAACTGGCTGGCCAACAGGAATAATGACAAAAGAGGGGCATAGTGGGCTAAACAGCTGGCTTGTAATGCAGAACAAGGTCAGCAGCGCGGGTTCAATTCCCATTCCAGCCTCCCCAAACAGGCGCCGGAATGTGGCGACTAGGGGCTTTTCACAGTAACTTCATTGAAGCTTAGTTGTGACAATAAGTGATTATTATCATTATAGAAAGAGATCAAAACTCATTATACTGGAAGAGATACTAATACCCACCTCATCTCCCTCTCTCCTAAGAAGGAACAATGGAATTCTGACCAGAAGCACAGAAACTGATTTTTAAGCTGCAATTAACCTTAATGGGCCATGTCAAATGACCCAGGCCTCTGGCTTTTTGGACAATTTTAACAGTACATCTTTGGGCCCAACTGGCAGTCTGCTATTTAACATCCAACCAGTGAACCCACGCGCAGCCCCCCCCCTCCCCCCCACCCCCATTCAAGAACCAGAACTCCAGGCAGAAAATAGCCTGCTCATTGAAGCCTTTCTCTGCTGGAAGAATTCCAGCCATCACCTATAGAACTGACCCCAGTCTCCATGTGCCTACTGCAATTTGCAGTATCAGCACCAATTGTAAAGAGAGCACCAGTCTACAGCCAGCTAAACTCAAGCTCCTCCATGAAATAATTCCTCATTGGACTCTGACTCTGGAAATCACATGAATTAACATCTATTTCTGTCGTACTTATACTGTTGCCACTGCATACTTTAAAAATAATTCAGCGTACAGAGAGGTGGTGAGTGGAAGTAAATGCAGCTTGCCTGTTTCTCTCCTGCCTGTGGCTATGAGGTATTATGCAAAGGCATTTTTTTCAAATATATTTAACAGGTAAGTGGACATTGTACATCAACCTATTTAGGATAAGCTTTCTGATGCACATGGATGCAGCTCTGCATGGTGTATATTAGATTTTATGGGGAATGTTTAACTGGATAAATTCCAGACAAAATAAATTGCTGTTATTTTCACATTCTTCGACAGTTGCCATTCTGTAGCTCGGATTTTGCAGCCCCGCTATGGCGGGACCCACGTGTAGTGGGATCCGCGTGTGGTATGCGGCAGACCAGCCAAAAGTCCATTGACTTTCAGCAGAATAATAAAAATAATAATCTTTATTGTTGTTACAAGTAGGCTCACATTAACACTGCAATGAAGTTACTGTGAAAATCCCCTAGTCGCCACACACCAGCACCTGTTTGGGTACACAGAGGGGGAATTCAGAACGTCCAATTCACCTAACAAGCACGTCTTTCGGAATTTGTGAGAGGAAACTAGAGCACCCGGATGAAACCCACGCAAACACAGGGAGAACCTGCGGACTCCGCACAGACAGTGACCTAAACCGGGAATCGAACCTGGGACCCTGGAGCTGTGAAGCACCAGTGCTAGCCACTGTGCTACCGTGCCGAACTGGAGGATCCTGCTAGTGGGCAGAGCTGGAAAATCCCAACCTATGTTTGGAATGATACACATACAAAGATCCTTCTCTGACATTAATAACACCTCCACACAATGGGGTGTTATATATAACTAGATGATAAGATTAGCTTATTTCTATGTTCTTGGAAGAATAAATGCAAAGTTGAAATATTCAGGAAGGTTTCTGGAATACTTCTTCACATCCCTAAAACATTTATAAAAATTCTACGTTGCAATGAGAGGACCATTACAGAGGGCCAATTTATGCCACGGGTCAAACTGATGCATGTAAAGAGTTACTGCATAAATGGTATGTCAATTTACAAGTTGGTGCATCTACAGTTTGAAAGCACTTTGATAGTGAACCTTAGTCTTCCATCAAATGCTTGATGATAGCACCACAGTAGATGATTGTACCCACTTAATAACATCAAACAATTTAACAATCAGTAACATAATTAAACCATTGACTACCTATGCACACTCAATATATGATTTTTTTTTAATGGATTTGAAAAAAAATGCAAGCAAATCTCTTTACTTTTCATCCATGCCTCTGCACCTCAATTATTTCAATACTTTACTTCCAGTATTCATGCTCTGGGTTGATTTTTACATGAAGTGAGCGGGTGGTGTACTAGTGATTGTTACTGGATTAGTAATCCAGAGAATCAGGGTGCTGCACTGGAGACCGGGGTTCAAACCCCACCTTGGCATTGTTGAGATTTGCATTAAAAGTCAAATGAAACCATTGTAGTAAATACCCATCTGGCTCACTAATGCCCTTTAGGGAAGGAAATCTGGCATGCATGCTACTCCAGACTCTTAACTACATTTAGGGGTGAGTTGCAAATGCCAGCGACATCCACATCCCATGAATAAATTTTTACAAACAGCCCTTCAGCCTGACCACTTCACTCCAGAGGATGCAAATATCCCACTGGATGTCAACCAGATCAGGTATGATCAGCCAGTATTCTGCACACTATTCAGTGGTTGTTTGTTTGTCTGGCAGGGTTGAATGGTGCAGGTGCTAATTGGACTTTGCTGATTCCAAGTTAAATCAGCCAACATCGCTAAACAAGGCTAAGAACAGTAAATGCTGGAAATTCAGGACCTGTAGCATTGTGAGGAGAGAAAAAGAGCTAATGTTCATCTCTGTAACCTGTCATGTTAGACATTGTTTTGATTTCTAATGTGCGGGATTCTCCGTTGCAGAGTCTAAGGGCTGGATTCTCCGTCGGCGGCATCGCACTCGCGCCCGCGGATTTCCCGACGCTGTGTGAGTGCCCACAATGGGAAACCCCATTGGCCAGATGGCAGGACAGAGGATCCAGCTGCTGGCGGGGGCGTGCCACACCAGAAAACAGGTGCGGTGTGATGGAGAATCCTGCCCTAAGTGTTGATACTGGAACTGGATAAGTGGTGTTCTATTACCAGGGAAGCGGCGCCAGTCCCAGAACCCATTTATGGGCTCGCCCCAGCGCCCCGTGGAACTAGTGCAACTCAAATGAAAAATGGTGTCCAATCTGCCGGGGGTCAAATTGGCACTTGAGAAGACTCACAAGTTGCAGCCGCATATAAGCACTTCGCTCCCCACTCACACTCACTCCAGCCAACAGGATGGCAACCCGAAGAGCGGTACCCCATTTTGCAGAAGCAGATCTCGAGACCCTGCTGGATGCCATGGAGGAGAGTTGCGAACCCTGTTCCCCGGGGTGTGAAGGAGGCTGCCACCCTTCATCACGGGTCTGGGCACAGGTGGCAGAAGCCGTGAGCGCTAGCATAAGAACATAAGAACTAGGAACAGGAGTAGGCCATCTGGCCCCTCGAGCCTGCTCCGCCATTTAATGAGATCATGGCTGATCTTTGTGGACTCAGCTCCACTCTCCGGCCCACACACCATATCCCCGAATCCCTTTATTCTTTAGAAAGGTATCTTTTTCTTAAAAACGTTTAAAGAAGGAGCCTCAACTGCTTCACTGGGCAAGGAATTCCAGAGATTCACAACCCTTTGGGTGAAGAAGTTCCTCCTACACTCCGTCCTAAATCTACTTCCCCTTATTTTGAGGCTATGCCCCCTAGTTCTGCTTTCCCCGACCAGTGGAAACAACCTGCCCGCATCTATCCTATCTATTTCCTTCATAATTTTATATGTTTCAATAAGATCCCCCCGCATCCTTCTAAACTCCAATGAGCACAGTCCCAGTCTACTCAACCTCTCGTCATAATCTAATCCCCTCAACTCTGGGATCAACCTAGTGAATCTCCTCTGCACTCCCTCCAGTGCCAATATGTCCTTTATCAGGTAAGGAGACCAAAACTGAACACAATACTCCAGATCCAGCCTCACCAACACCCTATACAATTGCAGCATAAAATCACTAGTCTTGAACTCCATCCCTCTAGCAATGAAAGACAAACCTCGATTAGCCTTCTTAATCACCTGTTGCACCTGCACACCAACTTTTTGCGACTCGTGCACCAGCACACCCAGGTCCCTCTGCACAGCAGCATGTTTTAACATCTTACCGTTTAAATAATAATCCATTCTGCTGTTATTCCTCCCAAAATGGATAGCCTCACACTTGGCAACATTAAATTCCATCTGCCAGACCCTAGCCCATTCACCTAACCTATCCAAATCCTTCTGCAGACTTCTGGTATCCTCTGCACTTTTTGCTTTACCACTCATCTTAGAGTCGTCTGCAAACTTTGACACATTGCACTTGGTCCCCAACTCCAAATCGTCTATGTAAATTGTGAACAACTGCGGGCCCAACACTGATCCTTGAGGGACCCCACTAGTTACAGGTTGCCAACCAGAGAAACACCCATTTATCCCCATTCTCTGCTTTCTGTTAGTTAAACAATCCTCTACCCATGCTACCACTTTACCCTCAATGCCATGCATCTTTAGTTTATGCAGCAACCTTTTGTGTGGCACCTTGCCAAAAGCTTTCTGGAAATCCAGATATACCACATCCATTGGCTCCCCGTTATCTACTGCACTGGTAACGTCCTCAAAAAATTCTACCAAATTAGTCAGACACGACCTACCCTTTGTGAACCCATGCTGCATCTGCCCAATGGGACAATTTCCCTCCAGGTGCCCCGCTATTTCCTCCTTAATGATAGATTCCAGCACTTTCCCTACAACCGAAGTTAAGCTTACCGGCCTATAATTACCCACTTTCTGCCGACCTCCTTTTTTAAACAGTGGTGTCACGTTTGCTACTTTCCAATCCTCTGGGACCACCCCAGAGTCTAGTGAATTTGGATAAATTATCACTAGTGTGTTTACAATTTCCCTAGCCATCTCTTTTGACACTCTGGGATGCATCCCATCAGGGCCAGGAGACTTGTCTACCTTTAGCCCCATTAGCTTGCCCAATACTGCCTCCTTAAGTGATTACAATCATCTCAAGGTCCTCACCTATCATATCTTTATTTCCATCAGTCACTGGCATGTTATTTGTGTCCTTCACTGTGAAGACTGACCCAAAAAATCTGTTCAGCTCCTCAGCCATTTCCCCGTCTCCTATTATTAAATCTCCCTTCTCAATATTTACCTTAGCCACTCTTTTTTGTCTTATATATTTGAAGAAGCTCTTACTATCTGCTTTTATGTTCTGAGCCAGTTTACTTTCATAGTCTACCTTACTCTTCTTTATAGCTTTTTTAGTAGCTTTCTGTTGTCCCCTAAAGACTTCCCAGTCCTCTAGTCTCCCACTAATTTTTGCCACTTTGTATGTTTTTTCCTTCAATTTGATACTCTCCCTCACCTCCGTAGATATCCACGGTCGATTTTTCCCCTTTCTACCGTCTTTTTTTTTTGTCGGTATGAACCTTTTCTGAACACTGTGAAAGATCGCTCGGAAGGTTCTCCACTGTTCCTCAACTGCTTCACCATGAAGTCTTTGCTCCCAGTTTACCTTAGCTAGTTCTTCTCTCATCCCATTGTAATCGCCTTTGTTTAAGCACAAAACACTAGTGTTTGATTTTACCTTGTCATCCTCCAACTGTATTTTAAATTCCACCATATTGTGGTCGCTCCTTCCAAGAGGATCCCGAACTATGAGATCATTAATCAATCCTGCCTCATTACACAGGACCAGATCGAGGACCACTTGTTCCCTTGTAGGTTCCATTACATACTGTTCCAGGAAATTATCCCGGGCACATTCTATAAACTCCTCCTCAAGGCTGCCTTTACCAACCTGGTTAAACCAATCGATATGCAGATTAAAATCTCCCATGATAACCGCTGTACCATTTCTACATGCATCCGTTATTTCTTTGCTTATTGCCTGCCCTACCATCCTGTTACTATTTGGTGGCTTGTAGACTACTCCTATCAGTGACTTTTTCGCCTTACTATTCCTGATTTCCACCCAAATGGATTCAAACTTGTCCTCCATAGCACCAATCTCATCCCTTACTATTGCCCGGATGCCATCCTTAAACAACAAAGCTACACCACCGCCCTTACCATCCATTCTATCCTTTCATATAGTCTGATACCCTTGGATATTTAACTCCCAGTCGTGACCATCTTTTAACCATGTTTCAGTAATGGCCACTAAATCATAGTCATTTACGATGATTTGCGCCATCAACTCATTTACCTTATTTCGTATACGACGAGCATTCAGGTAAAGTACACTTATGCTGTTTTTTATGTCTTTGTTATGAATCCTAACACCTTGATCAGTAACTTTTCGCAATTTATTTTTCCTCTTACCCTTTCTCCTAATTTTCCTTGTCTTTGAACCCATATCTCTACATAATAACCTGTCACGTAATCTGCTGCCTTGATCGCCATTAACCATTATCCTGTCCATGGCTTTACACTTCCCTTCCCCCCAACTTGCTCGTTTAAAGTCCTTGGGCGCGATTCTCCACTCCCACGCCGGTTGGGAGAATCGCCTGGGCATCCGAAATTTCGGGGGACGCCGGTCCGACGCCCTCCCGCGATTCTCCCAAGCGGTGGGAACGGGTCGGTCGAGTTTCGCGGGCCGCAGGCCGGAGAATCGCCGGAGATACAAAATGGCGATTCTCCGGCAACCCCGCGATTCTGAGGCCCGGATGGGCCGAGCGGCCAGGCCAAAACGGCGGGTTCCCCCCAGCGCCGTCCACACCTGGTCGCTGCAGTCGTGGGCGGTGCGTGAACGCTGGGGGGGGCGGCCTGTGGGGGGGCGAGGGGGGATCCTGCACCGGGCTTCACCTTGAATGTGGGGTGACCCGCAATCGGTGCCCACCAATCGTCGGGCCATCCTCTCTGAAGGAGGACCTCCTCCCTTCCGCTGCCCCGCAAGATCCGTCCCCCATCTTCTTGCGGGGCGGATTTGGACAGGACGGCAACCACGCATGCGCGGATGACGTCCGTTATGCGGCGCCGGCCGCGTCATCTATTCGGCGCCGCTTTTACGCGGGCGACAAGGCCTGGCGTGGGTAGATGACGCGGCCCCGATACTGGCCCATTGTCAAGGCCTGAATCGGTTGGGACCGGGGCCGTTCCGCGCCGTCGTGAACCTCTACGGCGTTCACGACGGCGCGGCCACTTCGGCGTGGGGGTGGAGAATCCCGTCCCATGTGACCAACCTATTTATCCTATTCGCTAGAACACTGGTCCCAGAATAGTTCAGGTGAAGACCGTCCCAACGGTACAGGTCCCTCCTGCCCCAGTACTGATGCCAATGCCCCATGAAATGGAATCCTTCTTTCCCGCACCACCCCTTTAGCCATGTGTTAACTTCCCTAATTTTCTCAACACTATGCCAATTGGCACGAGGCGCGGGTAGTAATCCAGAGATTATAATCCTGGCAGTGCCAGAAAAAGCTGCATAGCCACCTCAAGGCAATTAGGGTGAGTAGCCAGCACCATGCCCCTGGTGCCAACCCCCGTCCACACACCCGTAATACCTCCCCCTCCAACCTGGAGGGTGACCAAACCCCATAGGCCGGCAGACTGCTCACACCGACCTTGAACAACGTGCCAGCACACATACTGGCTGCCATGGCTGGGGGCCCTGTTCACAAAGGCCAACAGCTGCCCACTCCCTGTGCTGCCATGTCTGACTGCCTAACACTGCATTTTCTGTTTCCACCCCCCTCCTCCCTCAAGGAGATGGTGGTGCACGACAGCAGAAAGAGGGAGAAGACTGGAGGGGGCCCGCCGGACCAGTAGCCCCTCACCATCACTGAGCAGTGGACACTGGACCTCATCAATGGGCCCAGAGAGAGGGCAGTCGCCGAAGTGGAGGTTGGCATCGGGGAACCAAGTGAGGCCCAGCTGAGTTGGGGTTTTCCCATGGCACACGTGGCATCACCCTCAACACCACCCACTACCCCACCTCCCTCACACCACCCCACATCCCCCACACTACCCATCACTCCCACATCACCACATCACCCCAACACCCCACACTCCCACATCACCCCACCACTCCCAAATCACACCACCCCATCACCTCCACTCTACCCCACCACTCCTACACCCCCTCACCACTCCAACACTACCCAACCCCAGCACCCCACCTCCCCCACACCACCCCAACCTGAGATCCAACCATGTGTCATGTTTTGTGTCTTGCAGGATCACCTGCGACAAGATGGGCCCTTCTGGTGTCTCCCACCCCCAGCTGCAACCCCAGGACATGTCAAGCGACGAGGCATCACCGGACAGCGACGCGAGCCCCCACACACCAGCTCATGACACAGCGGAGCACCAGACTGGGACGACACTGACTTTCCATCACAGCGGTCTCCAACACCCTCCCTCATCCCAGAGACACTCACCTCGGTTGGGCATTATAGCGAATAGGCTCCTGGGGCACTATCTGGTGCGCAGGGTACGTCAGGTGGACGAAGGAACCCCCGAGGGGCGGGTGACGGGTGGGCAGCCCCTCCCAGGGTGCCATCCAGAGGGGACTCGGGCTTCTGGAAAGGGCAGTCCCATTAATGCTGGAGATGCAGACACAGAGACGGGGTCTACATGAGGGGTTGTCAGCAACCTTCAGCACCTGCAGGTGAAGTTGGAAGAATTCAACTGCCTGCAGGGGGTGGTGACGACCACGCGTGCAACCAAGGCCAACAATGCACGGGTGGCGTCCGTGGTGGAGGCCTTGGATGCGAAGGTATCGGTCATGGATCAGGATGTCCAAGACCTGCGGCACTCTGTGCAGGCGGTGGCTGAGGTATAGGACAGGGTGCCTTCTCACAGGCAGCTTTGTACCAAGGCATCTGGACATTGTAGTGGCGCTGCAGATCTTGGCCCAGTCACAATGGCTTATGGCCAGTCAGAGAGGGACATGGCCCAGTCCCAGTGGGAGATGGCCCAGTCCCTGTGCTACATTGCCATGAGCATTGAGACCCTGGTTGAGACGGGAGCGGGCCTCCAGGATTGACAGCACCAGGTTGCCGGGGAGCCCCTGTAGTCCGCTCCGGATGCACCCCATCCCCAGGTGTACGCCGGAAGCCATCGGGCATCCCGAGGGAGGAGGAGGAGGTGATGGGGCCTATGCCAGTGACCCCCTGGAGGGGGAGGTGCTGGAACACCACAGTACCTCAGACTCCCCCCCCACCCTCCACCCCCCACCCTGGTGCCTCCGATGGACAGCGGGCTGAACAGAGTGACACCACACCACCTGGGGCACCCAAGAGGCTGCCGGGCCTGTTCAGGCAAGGTTGGTCCAGAGGGGATTGAGATAACAGGGTGGGAATCACAGCAGGCCACCTCCAGGGGCTGTCTGACGGTCTCTTTAATTATGGGGTCTCTAGGGGGTCTCTTTAATTAGGAGTGTCTAGTGGAGGTCTCTTTAATTAGGGGGTCTCTGGGCTGCTCTCTATAATTATGGGGCCTCTAGTGGGAGGGGTCTTGTGGGGTGGTGTGGGCAGGTTTTGCATTGTGGAGGGGGGAGAGTGACCTCTGATGGAGTTTGGGGGAAACTCCCTGAAAGAGTTACCCCCTTGCCCCACCGGGAGAGCCACGATTCTCAAGACCTCCGTCAATTCTCGTCCGTGTAATTTTAAATGGACCTGGAGAATCATGAGGACAAGTTAATAGGATGTAATTGCTTCCTCCTGCTAGCGCAGAGTATGAAACTCGATCCTGATGCCAGCGGGGGACCAGGGCATTGGAACGGGCTTATAGCAGCGATCCTATTTTCCGCCTGATGCTGGATTCTCTATTGCCTGCCACCAGTAGTGGAGTTCCTGATGCGACAGAGGACCCAGACCCCTATTTTTGTTCTGAGAGGGTGGGAAAGGGATAAGAGCACAAGTGAGTGAAACAGAAGCCTTGTCAACCATGGTGCAGACTGGGGTGTACCACAAGCATTGATAGAGAATTTACAGTGCAGAAGGAGGCCATTCGGCCCATTGAGTCTGCACCGGCTCTTGGAAAGAGCACCCTACCCAAGGTCAATACCGCCACCCTCTCCCCATGACCCAGTAACCCCACCCAACACTAAGGGCAATTTTGGACACTAAGGGCAATTTATCATGGCCAATCCACCTAACCTGTACATCTTTGGACTATGGGAGGAAACCGGAGCACCCGGAGGAAACCCACGCAGACACGGGGAGGATGTGCAGACTCCGCACAGACAGTGACCCAAGCCGGAATTGAAACTGGGACCCTGGAGCTGTGAAGCAATTGTGCTATCTACAAGGCTACCGTGCTGCCCCAATGTTTGAACAGATGTTTGAATAGATGTGAAGGAGACAGAAATAAGACCATAAGACATAGGAGCGGAAGTAAGGCCATTTGGCCCATCGAGTCCACTCCACCATTCAATCATGGCTGATTTCAACTCTATTTACCCGCTTTCTCTCCATAGTCCTTAATTCCTCGCGAAATCAAGAATTTATCAACTTCAGTCTTAAAGACACTCAACATCCCGGACTCCACCGCCCTCTGTGGCAATGAATTCCACAGACCCACCACTCTCTGGCTGAAGAAACTTCTCCTCATCTCTGTTCTAAAGTGACTCCCTTTTATTCTAAGGCTGTGCCCCCGGGTCCTAGCCTCCCCTGCTAATGGAAACAACTTCCCTACGCCCACCCTAGCTAAGCCAGTCATTATCTTGTAAGTTTCTATTAGATCTCCCCTCAACCTCCTAAACTCCAATGAATATAATCCCAGGATCCTCAGACGTTCATCGTATGTTAGGCCTACCATTCCTGGGATCATCCGTGTGAATCTCCGCTGGACCCGCTCCAGTGCAAGTATGTCCTTCCTGAGGTGTGGGGCCCAAAATTGCTCACAGTATTCTAAATGGGGCCTAACTAGTGCTTTATAAAGCTTCAGAAGTACATCCCTGCTTTTATATTCCAAGCCTCTTGAGATAAATGACAACATTGCATTTGCTTTCTTAATTACGGACTCAACCAGCAAGTTTACCTTTAGAGAATCCTGGACTAGGACTCCCAAGTCCCTTTGCACTTCAGCATTATGAATTTTGTCACCGTTTAGAAAATAGTCTTTGCCTCTATTCTTTTTTTCAAAGTGCAAGACCTCGCACTTGCCCACGTTGAATTTCATCAGCCATTTCTTGGACCACTCTCCTAAACTGTCCAAATCTTTCTGCAGCCTCCCCACCTCCTCAATACTACCTGCCCCTCCACCTATCTTTGAATCATCGGCAAACTTAGCCAGAATGCCCCCAGTCCCGTCATCTAGATCGTTAATATATACAGAGAACAGCTGTGGCCCCAACACTGAACCCTGCGGGACACCACTCGTCACCGGTTGCCATTCCAAAAAAGAACCATTTATCCCAACTCTCTGCCTTCTGCCTGACAGCCAATCGTCAATCCATGTTAGTACCTTGCCTCGAATACCATGGGCCCTTAAATACTGGGAAAGGAATAGGTTCTGAGACAAAGCAATGTATGAAGACATACATTCAAGGTAGCTGTGGGAGTCTTACGTTAAATGTTGTTTTATAGCCTATTCCCAGAAATGGAACTAGAAACATCACAAAAGGAAAGGGAAGAATTGGAGTTGGAGATAGACCACATGATGGACCATCTGGGAAGGTGAGAGAGGGTGGAACCACATTTGATGACATTTTCCTGTTCAGGGCAACAGCAAGAAATTTTCCCATTCAGTCATCAATATACCAGAGAAAAGGGAAAGTGAGGGGTTCCTGAGTGGAACTGAAACACAGAATGTTCCCGTATCCCATAAAAGGCATGCATTTCTAGGACCCATACAGGTCCCCATAGCAACACCTTTTATTTGGAGGAAGTGAGTAAAGTTGATGGAAATGCTGTTCAATGTGAGAACAGATTCAGTCAGGTGGAGGAGTTTTGTAAGGGCCCCGAAGAATCCAGCACGAGTTTTAAGGATACAAAATAATAAAGTTTATTTACTATAACAATATATACACAGCAGTAGCAGTAACTTCCCTTGCTACCTTCTCCTTCCTCCTGGTTCCTGGACTGGCCAGCTTATTTATAGTAGGAGTTTCTCCGCCCCCCTCATTGGGGAAGTTCATACTCCCATAGGATTGTGGGATAATCATTAGTCCCCAGCCAATCGTCAGTAGGCAGGTTATAACATCCCTCCCCCCCAAAGTCCAAGGAATCCACCGTAGGCCCTGGCGAAGGGAGGCGTCGAACTCGTTTGGCCGCAGGCCGGACGCCATTTGCACGCGGCGCTGGATCAGGCGGCGTATAACGAGACGGAGACCGGCGCTTCCGTGATGAACGGCGCGGTTGTACATCCACGGCCTGTGGACCCGAGGATTCCCCCTCTGATTCATCCTGTGTCTCCATCTCGGAGTCAGAGTCTGCTGCCTCCGTCATGTCAGCGTCTCTGTCCCCATTCGGTCCCGTCATGACCTGCGCAGGCTTTGAGTGAGGCACCAGTGGAAGATTTGGAGGACTACCTTCCCTTGTTTCTGGTCTTTGCCGCTGTTGAACTGAGCTCCGGGGGCGGGGAATCTTTTGCGGGGATGATCTTCTGGACCGGACGTGGTCTACATGTTTTCGCTGGAGACGACCCTGGGCTTGCACTTGGTACGATATAGGGCCCGTTTGGCGAAAGATTACACCAGGAACCCATTGGGCACCACCAGCAAAATTCCGCACGAATACTGGGTCACCGGGCGCAAACTGCCGAATCGGACGATGCTGAGACAATCCCGGTCCCTGCCGTTCTTGTGTGCGGCGTACTTTTGCGCCAATGTCCGGGAAGACCATACTAAGGCGGGTGCGAAGTCTCCGGCCCATTAGGAGTTCTGCGGGAGCTACCCCAGTCACTGTATGGGGGGTGGTCCTGTACGTAAACAAAAACCGAGCCAGTCTCGTGTCCATTGATCCGGAAGACTGCTTCTTTAGGCCTCTTTTGAATGTTTGCACTGCACGCTCTGCCAACCCATTTGAAGCCGGGTGGTAAGGGGCAGTGCGGATATGGCGGATGCCGTTCATCTTTGTAAACCTAGCAAACTCCTCACTCGTGAATGGAGTGCCATTATCCGTGACCAGCACCTCGGGGAGGCCATGCGTGCTAAATGATAAACGCATTTTTTCAATTGTTGCGCAGGACGTTGTCCCCTGCATCTTATGCACCTCCAGCCATTTGGACTGGGCGTCAATTAGTAGAAGGAACATGGATCCCTGAAAAGGGCCTGCGAAATCTGCATGTAAGCGTGCCCAAGGCCGCCCTGGCCATTCCCAGTGATGTAGGGGCGCGGCCGGCGGAAGCTTCTGATGCTCCTGGCAAATGGAGCAGTTTTGGGCCACCTTCTCAATGTCGGTGTCGAGGCCTGGCCACCAGACATAACTCCGGGCCAACATTTTCATCTTGGTCACGCCCGGATGCCCATTGTGCAAGTCTGATAATATCAGCTCCTGGCCTCTTTCCGGGACAACCACACGCGTCCCCCACAAGAGGATGCCGTCTTCCACGCTGAACTCTGACAGCTTGGAGGAAAATGCCCGTAACTCGCCTGGGAGCTGTCTATGCTGCCCACCATACAGGACTATGTGCCGAACCTTTGACAGGACTGGCTCCGTCTGGGTCCACTCACGGATCTGTGATGCCGTGACAGGCAAGGTGTCCATAAAATTTAGGGTTGCGACCACCTCACCGGTCGTGGGGGTCGACATGGGGCCGGTCGATAAAGGCAATCGGCTCAGTGCGTCGGCATTTGCTATCTGCGTACCTGGTTTGTGCTCCAGAGAATACTCATATGCAGCAAGCAACAAAGCCCAGCGCTGGATCCGTGCAGAAGCAATGGGCGGTATCGGCTTATCCTCTCTGAAGAGTCCCAGCAGGGGCTTATGATCAGTCACGATAGTGAAATGGCGGCCGTACACATACTGGTGGAAACGTTTCACCGCGAAAACCACTGCCAGGCCCTCCTTCTCGATCTGCGCGTACTTTTTCTCCGCTGCAGTCAATGTGCGGGAGGCGAAAGCTATCGGTCGCTCGGCCCCGTTCTCCATCTTGTGGGACAGGACAGCCCCAATACCATACGGGGATGCATCACATGTGACGAGCAAAGGCTTTCCCGGATCATAGTGGGTTAGTAACCCAGACAACGACAATTGTTGCTTTACCCGCCGGAAAGCGGTTTCTTGCGGCTGACCCCAAACCCAGTTGTGATTTTTCTTTAGCAGCAGGTGTAAGGGGGCCAGCGTAGTTGCCAGATTGGGGAGGAACTTCCCGTAATAGTTTACGAGACCGAGAAAAGAACGAAGATGCGAAGTGTCAGTCGGGGTGGGGGCATGTTGAATTGCACGCACCTTCTCTGCGACGGGGTGCAGACCCTCGCGGTCCACCCGATAACCTAGGTAGACTACTTCTTTTGCCTGAAATACGCACTTTGTGTGACGTAAACGGACTCCAGCCTCCGAAAGGCGTTTAAGGACAGCCTCCAGATTTTCCAAATGCTCTTGCTCCGACGTCCCTGTAATCAACACGTCATCTAGGTAGACAGCCACACGTGGTAAACCTCTCAAAATGCCCTCCATAACACGTTGAAAAAGTGCGCAGGCAGAGGATACTCCAAAGGGCAACCGTGTATATTCATACAGGCCCCGATGTGTGTTAATTGGTACATATGGTCGGGAGGCAGGGTCCAGCTCCAACTGCAGGTAGGCGTGACTCATATCTAATTTTGTGAATGAGAGTCCGCCTGCAAGTTTCGCGTAGAGATCCTCTATGCGAGGCATTGGGTATCGGTCGAGTCGGGAAACTGTATTCACTGTAAGTTTATAGTCGCCACACAAGCGAACTGTGGCATCTGGCTTCATTACTGGCACAATTGGTGCTGCCCAGTCAGCAAAACGGACAGGCCTGATAATACCCAAACTCTCCAAACGAGTGAGCTCCCCATCTACCTTCTCGAGCAAAGCGTAAGGCACTGGGCGCGCCCGGAAATAGCGCGGTGTGGCTCCTGGTTCAACTTGGATACGGGCTACGGCCCCTTTTATTTTCCCCAGACCAGGCTGGAATACCTCTGGGTATCGTCCTAGCACCTCAGTCAACCCTCCAGAAACTGTTTGGAGGATGTGCTGCCATTGCAACTGCAAATGGCGCAACCAGTCCCGACCCAACAGGCTGGGCCCATGGCCACGCACTACGATAAGTGGGAAACGCCCCTCCTGGCGTCCATAGACAACAGGGGTCATTGTAGTTCCTGCAATGTCCAGTGGTTCCCCCGTGTAGGTGGCCAACCTGGCCTGTGAGTCAGTTAGTGTAAGGGTCTGTATACCCTGCTTGATGCGGTCGAATGTCCTCTGGGCGATCACGGAGACCGCTGCGCCAGTATCCAACTCCATCTCCAGCGGGTGGCCATTGACCCGTACTGTCACCTTAATGGGGGCCACACGGGGAGCTGCCACACAATGCAGCTGCAGGCAGTCGTCCTCCGTCTCCACGTCCTCAGGAGTGGTCGCCGCAGGTTCATCCACATGGAAGGTACGGCCTCTGGGCTGGTCCCAGTTACGGCCCCTGGGCTGGTCCCAGTTTCGGTCGGAACGACGGCGCCTCTGGCGTCCCCAGGACCGCCGTCCGCGACGGGGTCGGCGCCTACAAGTCTGACACGGACATGGCTCCTCATCCATTGGCTCTGGAGAAGGCTCCCTTCGGGGAGGAATGTCCGATGGCCACTGGCGTCGGTCTGGTCGTTGCCTCGCCCAAGGTACCGCAGGAGTGCGGGGGGACGTTTTTGGGCGGAAAGGGTTTCGCCCCAAGGCATGCACTTCCATTCCCTGTAGCTCCTGTACTCCTCGCTCTGCGCTCTCTCGGGACAAGACTATTTGTATTGCCTGTTGAAAAGTCAATGTTGGCTCCGCTAACAGCTTTCTCTGGGTGGCCGCATTGTTAATACCGCAAACCAAACGGTCGCGTAACATTTCTGACAAGGTCTCACCATAGTCACAGTATTCCGCAATCCCGCGTAGCCTGGATAAAAAATCGGCAAGGGATTCTCCAGGGGTCCTCTCAGCGGTATTAAACCGGTAACGCTGGACTATCGTGGACGGGGTTGGGTTAAAGTGTTGCCCCACTATATTCACAAGTTCGTCAAACGTTTTGGTGTCCGGCACAGCAGGGTACGTAAGGCTCCTAATCACCCCAAACGTATGCGGTCCGCAGGCGGTGAGCAATATGACCACCTGGCGCTCGTTTTCAGTGATATTGTTTGCCCGGAAATAGTAACGCATCCGTTGCGTGTACTGGTTCCAGCTTTCCAGCGCAGCATCAAAAACATCCAAACGTCCGTACAGAGGCATGGTATAATAGAAAACAACTTCCAACCTGTATCCAACAAAAATCCAGGGAGGTGGCTTCAGCAGTGTAGACAGCTATTCACTTTTACCTTCGTCGCCAGTTTTGTAAGGGCCCCGAAGAATCCAGCACGAGTTTTAAGGATACAAAATAATAAAGTTTATTTACTATAACAATATATACACAGCAGTAGCAGTAACTTCCCTTGCTACCTTCTCCTTCCTCCTGGTTCCTGGACTGGCCAGCTTATTTATAGTAGGAGTTTCTCCGCCCCCCTCATTGGGGAAGTTCATACTCCCATAGGATTGTGGGATAATCATTAGTCCCCAGCCAATCGTCAGTAGGCAGGTTATAACAAGGAGGATTGTCATGGATGGTGACTGATTGGGCCTCCATTCAAAGTAGAGGCCCTCTGTCTTGCTGGTGGGGGCTGGAGGGCGGCACGGTAGCACAGTGGTTAGCACTGTTGCTTCACAGCACCAGGGTCCCAGGCCCGATTCCCAGCTTGGGTCACTGTCTGTGCAGATTCTGCACTGTGTTCTCCCTGTGTCTGCGTGGGTTTCCTCCCGGTGCTAGTGTTTAGAAGGATGAGAGGAGATCTGATCGAAACGTAAAAATTAAACAGGGCTGGACAGACTAGATGCAAGGAGGATGTTTTCCCTGGTTGGGGAACCTAGAACACAGTCTCAGAATAGGAGGTAGACCATTTAGGACTGAGGTGAGGAACAATTTCTTCACTCAAAGGATAGTGCACAAATGGAATTCTCTACCACAGGAGGCCAAATCAGGGAATGATTCAAGAAAGAGATTGATATTTTTTTAGGTTTTAATGGCATTATGGGACATGGGTAGAAAGCAGCAATGCAGCAGTGTGATCGAAGATCGGTCATGATCATATAGAATGGTGGAGCAGGTCCGAAGTGCCAAAAGGCCTACTACCCCTGCTCCTAGTTTCTACGTTTCTAGCATTCCCAATGATGAATAAACCTGCATGCATTCTCCGCCATGCTGGATACTAAGGCACCACCTTTGTGGGTGCAGCATGACCCACTTTCTAAGCTCAGATTTTGAGTCTCCAATGAACAGAACAGCCTGGACTATGCTGTGTACCCATAGCCTTCGAGATTGAAAGACTACTAATAAGCCACGGTTCATTCCATGATACAAGTATCTATTAAACAAACAGCAGATTTGATGGAAAGAGTTAAATATTCTGATTAATTTTTGGCCATCTGCTGATACAGTCTACTCTTAATGTAATTTTGCTTAAATTGAATTAACTGCTAATTGTTATCTGATAATTCAAATTTTAGCAATATATTCCTAATTATCCATATATTGAAATTATGTTTTATTTTAATTACTTGTTATTTATAATACTTTAATGTAATTATGGCTGAATTATTAGGAATAGTCTGCATCTGCAAACTGCATAAGTTTTACTCTTGCAGTTTCTGATCTCATTCAAACACTCGAATTGAATTGAAGCATTTAGGGCGCGATCTAATTATTTCATCGCGCCGGGCACGAATCGGCACAAGCCGGTTAGATCGTGGGAGAGACGGAAATCCGAAACCACGGCAGGTGCAATCAGTTACCGATCTAACCAGTCCTCTCCCGTTGGCAAGATTCGGATCCTTCGAGAAACCAATTAACGCCAATCTCCATCACATTAATGAGAAGGACTCCCTATGTAACTACCTCCCATGATCTTCCGGTTCTCCAGCGAGCGGTCACGTAGGCACCCCTTAGCATCTATTTAAAAAAGTGAAACTAACGCAATGACTGCTGTGGAGATTGGAGGAGGTGAGTAGCCATCTTGGGAATCAGGTAGTCAGCCTAGGGGCACTGGGGCTGCTAGCTTGGGGTGGGTGGGGAGTCCCCAAGGTGGGACAGGCCTGTTGGGAGTCGGCCACCATCGGTGGGGGGGGGTCACCTCGGGGCTGGGGGGTGTGGTAAACTACTGTTGTACATATATTAGGAGATGTACGGTAAGACCCTGTACTACAGGTGCAGCGGTAGCCCCTGCCTGCTGACTCCACCCAGTAGGCGGAGTATAAATATGCGTGTCCTCCATGCAACAGTCATTTCGCCAGCTGCTGTGGGAGGCCACACAACTTAGAGTAATAAAGCCTCAGTTGTATTCGACTCTCGTCTTTCTCCAATTGATCGTGCATCAATTTGTTTTCAGAAGATGGACCTCTGCATCAAGCCGGATCGCCTGCAGCTGGATCCGCAATCAAGCAACGCCAAAAAGGACTTTCAGCACTGGCGAGCTTGTTTCGAGGCGTACATCAGGTCTGCACCAGACCCAATTCCGGAAGCTCAGAAAATACAGATACTGTACTCGAGGTTGAGCTCCAACATCTTTCCTCTGATCCAGGACGCGCCTAACTACGACAAAGCCATGGTGCTACTTAAAGAGAACTACGCCCAGCGTACGTACATGCTCTTCGCCAGACATGAACTCTCCACTCGCTGTCAGCTCCCTGGTGAGCCGTAGAAGATTTCTGGCGTGCCTTAATTCCACTAGTCAGAGACTGTGACTGTCAGGCCGTTACGGCCACGGAACATTCAAACCTCCTTGTGCGGGACGCTTTTGTTACGGGGATTGGGTCAGACCTCATATGCCAGCGACTTTTAGAGGGGGCCACGCTCGATCTCGCAGAGACAAAGAAGCTAGCACTATCCATGATGGTCGCCTCGTGCAATATTCAGGCCTACACCCCCAGCTGCGCGGCCCACCCCTCCTACCCATCGTGGACCCCACAGACGGACGCCCCAGCGGGGGCCTTACCCAGCCAATACGCCTGCTCCACGCGCCAGCCAGCCAATCCCGGAGGTCCCCGATGTTACTTTGCGGCCAATAAAAACACCCCTGCCAATGCTGCCCGGCCCGCGCTGCCCTTTGTAAGGCCTGCGGTAAGAAGGGGCACTACGCCACGGTGTGCCAGGCCCGCACAGTCGCTGCTATCACACCGAACCCCCTCATTTACGCACAATGGGCACCGCCATCTTCGCCTCCCCGGACCACGCGCGGCCAGTGGGCGCCGCCATCTTCTCCCCCTCACGTGCTCCTCATGTTCACTGACCCCGGTGACCTGCGGAGGATGCGAGAGTGCCAGGCTGTGTACTCCGCCGCGTCCTCTGCTAGGATCAACTAGGCTAAATGTCCCGGACTCCTGGTCGGTCCGTGGCAGATGGACTCCCTCCCGGAGGAGCTCAAGCCCTTTAGCTGGAGTCAGACCAACATCCTCTACTCGAGAGTCCATCTTTGCAGAGGAAGCCTGGCCGGCGAACTGGCAGGAGCTGGAGACCAAGGTCACCACTCGCTGGGACGCTGGACAGGACTGCTCCGAGTGCTGTCCCACAGGGGTCGAGTTCTCATCATAAACCAGCTGATCGTCTCTATGCTGCGGTATCGGCCGGTCACTTTGACCCCTCCCCCTGACTTTGTCACACGCATCCAGAGAACCCTGCTTCTGTTCTTCTGGGACAAAGGATTGCACTGGGTCGCTGCGGAGGTCTTGAGTCTCCCGATTGCGGAGGGCGGTCAGCGCTGGTGTGCCTTCGCACCCAGATTGCGACTTTCCGCCTTCAGACTCTGCAGCGATACCTGTACGTTGAGCCTCCTCCACGATGGTGTGCCCTGGCGACGTTTTTCTTCCGCCAGGTGCACGGCCTGAACTACAACGTGCAGCTCCTGTTCGTTGACTGGAATGGTCTTCGGAACTCTTTGTTGGCGCTGCCCGTCTTGTACCAGGACCTTCTCAAAGTCTGGAACACGGTCGCCACGCGCCGCGGTTCTCCTCCATCAGGAGTAGTGGCTGTCGTAAGGGAGCCGCTGCTCAGGAGTCCGCACCTCCGCCATATCCATTCAGGTGGCTGGCGGAGCGGAGGGCTGTGGATGCCGGGGTGACCAGGATCGGGGACGTGCTGGGTGGCGGAGGGGCAGGCTGGATGACACCCTACGAGCTTGCCAGGCGTGGAGCGGTGTCTGTCCGGTGCGCAGCCAATCCTATCCAAGGCCTCAAAACGGTCGTGCTCGGCCCCGTAAGCACACTTTGACTTGAAACGGCGCGGTTGTGCGGTGGTATCCCTTCTGAGCGGACCCCTGCTCGGACGGAATTCCACATTGGTCCCAAACCCCGGAACCATCCCCGGGTGCTGGTGCCCCACAGCCCCAGCCGCCTTGCGGAAATACCCTCCGTGCCCTTTGCGCTGAGGGGTTTCCTGTACAGCCTGCTGCTGCACACTTTCCACCTCCTTGCCCTCGCCCGCCGCCTGGACACGCCTTGGCGTGCCTCATTGCCGTCCGGCGGCGGTGGTCCCCACTGGAGGTCCCTGTACGGAGGTGCCTCCCCATTAAACTGGGGGACCTGGGGTGGAGGGTGCTGCGCATGGCACTGCCGTGCAACTATCGTCTGAATCACTTCACGGCTCTGCCAGAGACCTGTCACTTTTGCGGCCTATTGGAGACCGTGGAGCACGTTTATGTTGTCAGTCCTAGGCTGCACTCCCTTTTTGGTTTCTTGACAACGTTGTTGTTGAGGTTTTCTTTGCACTTCAGCCCCATGCTCCTGATCTACGGATATCCGGTGCGGAGGGGGGCGGGCGGGGAAGGCAGAGGGCCTCCTCGTGAACCTGCTCCTGGGCCTGGCCAAACTTGTCATTTATAGGTCCAGGCAGCAGGCGACCGAGGGGGTCGTCCAGCCTGACTGTCTGCCCATCTTCCGCGGCCTCGTTCGCGGCTGGGTGTCCCTGGAGAGGGAGCATGTGGTGTGCACGGGCACACCCGAGGCCTTCCGTGCTCGGTGGGCACCGCAGGGGTTGGATTGCCTTATCGACCCCGATTTTCACACTTTATTTGACGGGTTTTTGATAAGTTTTGTTTCCTTTCTCGTTCTTTTTGGGCTGTGCTCCACTCGTTGTTTTGGGGCACTCCCCACTTTTGTTTTATCCATCAGTTCCTTTATGTTCTTTTGCTTGGTTTTCACACCCAGCATCACGCCAGTGTCAGTGGCGGATGCTGGCTTAATCCTGCACGTGTAGGCAAACGTGCAGATCATAAACTCACAAAAAACACAGAAAAACCAAAAAAATTTAAAAAGGCTAAAACACATCCACAAAAACATTTCCCTATTTGTTAAATTAGAGTGAGACCATATAAAAGGTCTAAACCAAACAGCAACTTTTAAGTAAATTAACTAAATAAAAGACTAGACTTTAGATAAAAATTAACCCTTATACTCCCTCAGTCACCAAACTCTCACAATAACACTCAAATGCACCAAATTCAGCACTCAGTGGGCTTCTTGCGGCACTGGGTGGTGGTCTTCCTGATTACAATCCCCATGCTGACGGATGCTGCCACTGCCATTGCCTCCCTGGCTGCAGCAGTGGCTGCCCTGTAGCTCAACCTCCAACCCCCGCGGGGGAACTGGTATTCTGCCTGAACCCCAGCGCATCCAACAGTTTGGCTAGGTCGGCATCTCCAAATCATGGAGCGGGACTGCGGGATGGTATGGCTACATGCTGTCTGGGGTTTGTTCGGACGGAGTGGTTTCAGTGCTCATGAGCGGGGAGCTGCCGGGCACAGTCCAGGTGAACCAGCTGATGGGACAGCCCATGGAGCATCATTACCAGCCTTAATTGGCATTAGATACTGGTGGCGGTCTTGTCGGGTCAATTGTTGGGAAGCATCCGGCAATTCTCACACTCTATTCACTTCGAAACACTTCCATCAGATTGTGCCCATAAGGGTACCCATGCCCAGTGAGCGCTGCAGGGGCTGGGGTGCATCATCACTCCCAGGGATGACACTTTGGTTTGATTTTGTAAGTTTCCTTTGATGTTCTGTTTTAATTCCAGTGCCCCACCAGGCCTGTCACCCCTTTCATTTGCATTTAATGTATTGATGTTTGTTTTATTCAAAAGATCTTTTATTTGATCTTTTGTTAATTTGTCCCCTGTTCTACCACAGTATTTGTTCACACACACAATGTTACAGTTAATCAACCACACGATCCAACACAAGTTATTTTACAGAAACTAAAGTTCATACCAGATCTCAACTTAACTTTAGAGTGACTGGCAAGTACCCGGACAGATAAAGGACTTTATCTCTGTTCAACTTCGGTAGTCCTCGATGTTCGGCCGTCGGTCTGGTCTGATGCTCTGGCTCTGGTCTTCCTTCTGTTTGGTGGCGTGATGGTCTTCTTCGTGGTGGCCGATGAATATCACCGTTTTGTTGTAGTTGCGCGCCGCTGCAGAGGTGCCACACCTTTTAACCTGCTTGGATTTTGCACCCCTTTTGGGTGGGCCCTGGGTCATTGCCAATCAATTGATCAGGGTTCGATCACCCTGATCGATCAAGTCCAATCAGGGGCTGCCACATTGATTTTGAGGTGGGCACTCAATGGCCATGCCTCCAAGTGTTGGGGGCATGTAGGCTTTCAAAATAAGGATTTTAGGTGCCGCTGTGTCTGGTAAACAAGTGTGATTTATTGTCCCTCGTCTGGCCTGGAGTTGCCCCTTTTCCATTGTCTTGTGATGTGAGGTACCCTCAATAATGACACTTAGAGATTAAACTGTAAAGAAGGCTTTATTAGACTAATAACTATACTACAGCTAGAGACGAGAGCTGACTGTTACACAGACCATGAGGCAGGCCTTTATGTATGGCTCACAGATGGGTGGAGCCAGAGACGGAGTCCCCAGGGTTCCAAGCCCGGTCTTAAAGGGGACATCACCTTACATGATGATAAGGCAGTAACCGTTCATCACATTCACCCCCTGTTTAAAAAGGAGTCCGGCGGGGGTGAAGTGCCATCATAGGTCCATCCGTCTCGGTGGCCGGATCGTCCTCCTCGACCTGCTCAATTCGGGCGGTGGTGCGGCGGGCACGGACGTCCCGGTTGAGGGCACATCCGGGAGCACAGCGGTCGGAGCTTCGGTCCGGGTCAGGGCAGAGGAACTAGGCAGGGCCGGGGGTAGCGGAGCCGGCGGAGTGTGTAAAGGGGGTTGCACAGTAGGAGCTCACCAATGGGTGGTAGGGCCGGAAGGGGGTGTGTTGTAGGGGGTGACGGGTCCTGCAGGGGCGCGGCACGGGAAGGGGCGTCTGTGGTGGAGGATCCAGCGGGTGCCAGATCCCGGAGGGAAACCGTATCTTGCCTGCTGTCGGAGTACTCCACGTAGGCGTAACTGGGGTTGGCGTGGAGCAGTCGGACCTTTTCAACTAGGGGGTCCGTTTTATGGCTCCTCGCGTGCCTCCGGAGAAGAACAGGTCCCGGAGCCATCAGCCAAGGTGGAAGCGAGACCCCGGAGGTAGACTTCCTGGGGAAGAAAAACAATCATACATAGATTGTCGTCTATGTATGGTCGTGAGGGGTCTCATTCGTGGCCGTGCAGAGGAGTGACCTAATGGAGTGTAGGGCATCGGGTAGGACCTCCTGCCAGCGGGTGGTTGGGAGATTTCTCGACCGCAGGGCCAGAAGGACAGCCTTCCACAGGGTCGCGTTCTCCCTCTCCACCTGCCCGTTTCCCCGTGGGTTATAACTGGTCGTTCTGTTCGAGGCAATGCCTTTGCTGAGAAGATACTGATGCAGTTCATCGCTCATGAATGATGTACCCCGGTCGCTGTGGATATAAGCAGGGAAACTGAACAGGGTGAAGATGCTGTGCAGTGCCTTAATCACCGTGGCTGAGGTCATGTCGGTGCAGGGAATGGCGAATGGGAAACGGGAGAACTCATCGATCACGGTGGGGAAATAGGCATACCGGTTGGTGGATGGGAGGGGCCCCTTGAAGTCCACGCTCAGTCGCTCAAAGGGGCCCGAGGCCTTCACGAGCCGAACCTTGTCTGGCCGATAGAAGTGCGGTTTGCACTCCGCACAGACTTGGCAGGTCCTGATCATGGCCTTGACCTCCTTGGTTGAGTAAGGTAGGTTGCGGGACTTGATGAAATGGATGAGCCGGGTAACCCCCGGGTGGCAGAGGTCATTGTGGATGGCTTGCAGGCGGTCCTCCTGCGCGTTGGCGCATGTGCTGCGGGACAGGGCATCTGGGGGCTCGTTGAGCTCCCCTGGACTATACTTGATATCGTACGAGTAGGTGGAGAGTTCGATCCTCCACCTCAAAATGTTATCGTTTTTTATTTTGCCCCGTTGCGTGTTATCGAACATATAGGCGACCGACCATTGGTCGGTGACGAGGGTAAACCTCCTACCGGCGAGGTAGTGTCTCCAGCACCGCACAGCCTCCACAATGGCTTGTGCCTCCTTTTCGACTGCAGAGTGTCGAACCTCGGAGGCGGTGAGGGTTCGGGAGAAGAACGCTACTGGTCTGCCTCCTTGATTGAGGGTAGCAGCCAGGGCGATGTCTGATGCATCGCTCTCTACCTGGAAAGGGATGGTTTCGTCCACCGTTTGCATGGCGGCCTTGATGATGTCAGCCTTGATGCGGTTGAAGGCCAATTGAGCCTCAGCCGAGAGGGGAAAAGTGGGGGTCTTTAGGAGTGGGCGGGCTTTGTCCGCATACTTGGGGACCCACTGGGCGTAATAGGAGAAAAGCCCCAAGCACCGTTTGAGGGCCTTGAGGCTGCGGGGGAGAGGGAGTTCCTTAAGGGGGCGCATGCGGTCGGGGTCGGGACCTAGGACCCAGTCTTCCACGACATAGCCGAGGATGGCCAGCCGGGTGGTGTGGAAAACGCATTTGCCCTCGTTATAGGTCAGGTTAAGGGCTCGGGCGGTCTGGAGGAACTTTTTGAGGTTAGCGTCATGGTCCTGCTGATCATGGCCGCAGATGGTGACATTGTCCAAGTACGGGTATATAGCCCGCAAACCGTACTGGTCCACCATTTGGTCCATCGCCCTTTGAAATACGGAGACCCCATTTGTGACACCCTGGCAAGCGCGGTGAGTTTTTCAACAAACTCGTCGAGCAATTCCCCCGAGCGCTGCCGGCAGGTAGAGAGCAGATGCCGGGCATGCACCTCATTGACGGGTTTGACAAACCGCTTGCGGAGCAACTGAATCGCTTCCTCATAAGTCGTCGCCTTTTCGAGCGTGGCGGAGATTCTGTGACTCATCCTGGCGTGGAGTAGACGCAGCTTGCATGGCCCTAGGATGGGAATCTCTGCGGAGTCCAGGTAGGCCTCGAAGCACCGCAGCCAGTATTTAAAAAATTCCTTTGCCTCCGGCGTTCATGCTTCCAGATTGAGCTTCTCTGGTTTTAGGCCTGCGTCCATCCTGAATCTAGTTTAGTCTAATAAATTGAGGTACCCTCAATAATGACACTTAGAGATTAAACTGTAAAGAAGGCTTTATTAGACTAATATCTATACTACAGCTAGAGACGAGAGCTGACAGTTACACAGACCATGAGGCAGGCCTTTATGTATGGCTCACAGATGGGCGGAGCCAGAGGCGGAGTCCCCATGGTTCCAAGCCCGGTCTTAAAGGGGACATCACCTTACATGATGATAAGGCAGTAACCGTTCATCACATGATGTCTATACTTGTTCATCAATGTTAGCTGAACTGCAGCCTGCTTGTTCTGTACTTGGCTAAATTTCCCAGCGCCCTTTGCAGGACGCCATCTTAGGTGGCTGTTCGGCCACACTCCCCTTTAAGGGCAATAGAAATCACAATGATGATTTCACAGATTTTATTTGCAAGTCTGAACCTAATCTATAGACACAAGAGAGAATTCTATACTATGTGCATAGGTCAGTGGGAAATTTCCCAAACCTTTGTGGCCCTTGGAAGGAAGATGTCTCGCCCTGTTGAACCTTCTGGGATGAGCATTCCATTTATTTCTAGTGAGTGCAGGGCATAGTTAGAACCTATCATTGGGAGATCATTGTTTAGAAAGTGAACAGTTCAGTCTGGTCACAGGGGCTTAAAGGCAATTTAAAAGGTGCTTTTAGAGGCATTTGTTTGTGGGTGATTAGAAACATAGAGAAGGGAACCAGAGCACCACAGTTTGCTGATCCATCTGCTGGAAAAAGTATGGCACAGAAGTGTAGTACCACCTGAGACGAATAGAATAGAATCCCTACAGTGCAAAAGGAGGCCATTCGGCCCATTGAGTCTGCACTGACCCTCTGAAAGAGCATCCTATCTATGCTCATGTCCCCTCCCTATTCCTGTGAACGCAGTAACCCCACCAAACCATTTGGACATTTAAGGGACAATTTAGCATGGCCAATCCACCTAACCTGTACATCTTTGGACTGTGGGACGAAACCGGAGCACTCGGAGGAAATCCACACAGACGTGGGGAGAGCGTACAAACTCCACACAGACAGTCACCCAAGACTGGAATTGAACCGGGTCCTTAGCGCTGTGAGACAGCAGTGCTAACCACTGTGTCATCGTGTCGCCCACTAATCTACTTCAAACAAAAAGTTATTGGAATAGAATAGAATAGAATGCCTGAGATATCCTAAGGTATCTCCAACATTGATGTGCTGCACAAAGGTGAAGGTTCATGGCACTGTCCATTCATACTGTCGCAACCACCCCAAAGATGTAACTGCAATTACAGGGAAAAAGAGACAGATCTCATTGGACCAATCACAATACCATACTCACTCCTCGTTTAAACTGAGAATCTGGCTAAAATGTGCATGCTGCAAAATGTTTCCTCGCCCTCGCTCTACCTTATATTCTATTAAATGCTTCAGTGCAGAACTCGCCTGGAACCGACCACGTTTCCCAGCAACAATTTACACTTGGAAGTGTCCTTACTCATAGCTCCGAAAAAAGACTTCACTCCAAAGATTTGCACATCTGTATCTTGCTGTGTGATACATGTGCATGAAATCATTTGTATGAATGACACAAAGTAATAACATGGATCTCACTATATCTGCATGCCATTTGTGACTGCTCAATTCTGCTTGTCTACTTGTAAGCTGAGGTGTCATTAACATAAGAAATCATAAAATACAATATCCCTGAAATGCTTTTGAAGATGCAATTTTGCAAGCTTCCTCCTGAAGTCCCCAACATCACAAATGTCAGTCTTCAGCCAATTTCATTCAGTTCACGTGATAGCAGGAAACGGCTGAAGGCACAGGATTCTGAATAGGCCGTGTACCCTAACAGCAACCAGGCAGTAGTACTGAAGACTTCTGCTCCAGCCCTATCATGAAGAAGCTTCACAGAACAACCTACAGGCAGCAGCAAGACACGCAGTTCACACATCCCATTCGGGACACGTGCAAATAATTGTGGAGCCTCATGTTCCCACTTTTTACCAAACATCAAATAAGTCACATCCAGACATTTCCATCACATTCACAAGAATCACAACTCCTGTTTTACAAACATTAGTCTACTTATTACCAAAGCCATTATCTATCCTTGCACCAAAATAATCTGCACATATTACACAGAATTTAATGCGCTTCACCCCACACTGGAAGTGGGCTAAGAGACAGATTGGTGACTCTATAATTGGGTGGAAAGGTGTGTTGTGGAGATCCCATAACCTTCCCAACCACAATATCCTCCACAATTAAGTCAGGGGCAGGAATGTCCTGGATCAGGTATCCTTCCTCAAGGCCAGTTAAGGCTCTTAAGTGACGAATTAAGAATTACATAAGGGTCTCATTTTGCTGTCACTGATGGGATCACATGGGGAACCTACTTGGTATATGCTGACAGCCTACTTGTGTACTGCAAGCAAACCCTCCTGATTGGGCACCTTTAATCCCACTGAAGACCACCCCACACCATTATTCGTAGGCCAACATATTTGAAACAAAACATCCCTATGCAGATTCCTACATGCCTCCCTAATTTTATGACCACTGCTCTTGATCAGTATGATTGGGCTAGAACATTGGACACACACATGACTAGACAGGGGCATGGTGGGAGGGAAAATATAAGGACAAATCCCTGTGCTTAACTGGTGAGATCAAAGAAGCATTTAGTATTGGGTCTTGGGCCTCCTGCCATTGAATAGGCAAGCCACAAACACGAGAAGGCAGCTCACCAGCAAAGATGGGTTACTATGATGTTTGCTTCATCCTTCAGGTAATTAGTTAATCGTAATTGGAAATGATACAGTACAGGGGATTGGGGTAGGGACAATTGGGCAGGCAGAGAGAGAGGTAGAGATGGCCAGGGTGGGGAGATGGGAGCGAGGTGCTGATGGGAGATGGCAGTGGCAATAATCAGGAGTGAGGACACATAACCTTTTAAAGTACATTTTATAATCTTGCATGGTTGGATGCAACATAACAAGAGCTGTCTGTTGGGCCACATGAAACAGTTTTTCCAATACTAGCACCAATGCCAGCTGCTTTAAACAATGAAATATTATACATGGGCATTTGGTCCTGCATGTGCATATATGGAGGTACTGCTATTAGTTTGGTCTTTAACGGTAGTAGCAGGTCCCTTGAAGGGCAAAGTTTTGAAAAGTCATGTGGCCTGATCCCAGGGCGGAGTGTGGGCTTTCCCAGGCAGAGTCGATCCTGGAGCTGTAGAAGTCAGTAGCACACCTCAGCACTCTGTATACAGTTACTCTATTAAACAGTTTTGTGATGTTGAAACCTGGTGGTCGTCGATCATTCAGATACCACATTGGCAATGAGGGTCATTGGAAACACCTTTGAATTGCTGGGCAAAAGAGGAAACAGATCTCCTGTTAAAATAATAAGTCAAGCCAATCTACAACGAGTGAGTCATCAAAATGCCTCTTTATGGCAAATTAGTGCCGTCTGATCTGAACTCCGAGGGTTGGGTTCAATATGTTAAATGTCTGCGGGGGGGGGGGGGGGGGGGAAGAAGAGAAAGACCATGGGCTGGATTCTCCGCCGGCGGGATGCTGTTTTGGCAACAGCCCAGGGGTTTCCCGACGGCGTGGGGCTGCCCCACAATGGGAAACCCCATTGACCAGCCAGCATAACAGAGCATCCCGCCGGCGGGGTTAAACGGAAATGTGGCGCGGCGGGGCAGAGAATCCAGCTCGTACCACTTACAGCCTGTAGAGCCCAAACTTATAATTTAATCATGAGTCTGACGTTATCGGATGCCCCGATACAATGGCTTTCACAGAGTTAGTAGATTTTGTGAAAGGGCATTACCAGTCAAAGCCCTCGATAATTATGCAAAGGTATAAATTCCATTTGACTGTAAGAGCCCCTGGAGAAACTTAAAAGCCTTTGTGACCAGATTAAGGCACAGAGCACTGTGAATGTGGACCTGCCCTTAGTGACATGTTAAGAGATTGTCTAGTATGTGGAATGAATAACACTGCGATACAGAAGAAACTGTTGCGAGAGTCTGAGATAACCCTGAAGAAGGTGCTGGAAGTTGCTCTAGCTATGGAAAGTGCAGGAAAAGGTGCTCTGGAGCTTCAAAGCATGCAGGGCCGTGAAATCCACCAGGTCTGAAAATAAGATGCTAGAGGTGGTGGTGCCAAGATTGAGGGTGCGGTGTTTAATGAGCAGAGAAATGCAGCAATGAGGGAATGCAAAGATACAAAAGGTCAGCAATCCAGGAATTGGGGCTGGTTTAGCACAGTGGACTAAACAGCTGGCTTGTAATGCAGAACAATGCCAACAGCGCGGGTTCAGTTCCCGTACCGGCCTCCCCGAACAGGCACCGGAATGTGGCAACTAGGAGCTTTTCACAGTAACTTCATTGAAGCCTACTTGTGATAGGGGGGGGGGAGTCACTCCCAGGAGAAGTGCTGATTTAAAGAAGCTGTATGTTTTTTCTGCTCAGGAATAAGCAGGACATACCCAGTGAAAGTAGGGTCAGCAAACCGGCTCCAGCGCACTGCATGGAAGGTAACTCAGAAAACTGACCAATTGTCTTTAGATTGAATAACATAAAGCTGAGCAGAGTAGCCCCAATCACTGGTAAGAGTCAATGTTCGTCTACTCGAGATGGAGATGGACACGGGAGCCTCCTCCATGGTAGTTGGAGAAAAAGCTCACCGATATCGCCAGGAAGAGGTTCAACCCCTGAGATTAAAGAATATTGCAACCAGGCAGGCAGCATATACAGATGAGGCTATCAAAATGGTGGGGACAACAACAATCTCTGTGAGTTACAGGCAGCAATCTGTTTAGCTAATCTTAATCGGAATTTCAGGCCAGCCATCAAGTTTGAAGGGTGTAATTGGCTCCAAGAAATCAAGCTAAAAAGGCTGGAAATGTTTAGATAAATGAAGGGTGTAGTGATCTCTAAATGTGCATGTACACAGGGGGTTAATGTGTAATCAGTAGCACCACATGATCACTAGAGGGCCGGACCAACAGGGGTATAAAAGGCAACCACATTGAGTCTCTGGCTCTGTCGGGGGTGCACTATGACCAGGCAATAGCAGAGTAGTTCAGATGGTGAGTGGAGTTACGTATAGTTACTGTAGTTAGATCTTGTTAACCTTATTACTAGTATCAAAGTTAAAGTAAAGAACTCATGCAATTATTGTTATAGTTACTCAATAAACCTTTTGTTCCTACTGGATGAGTTCGAGTCATCTTCATCGCGATTCAGAAGACCTCTTCATTAGCCAAGGATTGAGTAGCCTGCATGAAGTCTAAGAAAATACCAAGAGGTATTCCAGGAGGATTTGGGTAAAATTAGAGTGGGCAGGATTCTACGACCCCCTGTCGGGTCGGAGAATCTCTGGCGGGGCGGCGCGAATCCCGCCCCGACGCTGGCTGACGTATTCTCCGGCGCCGTTTTTCGGGCGGGGACGGGATTCACGCCACTCCGGTCGGGGGCAGTTGGCAGCACCCCCCCCCCCCCCCCGGCAATTCTCCAGGCCCCGATGGGCCGAGCGGCCGTCCATTTTTGGCCAGTCCCGCCCGCGTGAATCACTCAACTCTCGCACCGGCGGGACCTGGTAGGTAAGTCGGCGAGAGCGGTCCTCGGGGCGCGCGGGTCGGCCGGTCTGCGCATGCGCAGAACCATGCCAGCAGTTCACGCCGGCCGGTCTGCGCATGCGCGGAACCACGGCAGCAGTTCACGCATGCACGCGATCATGCAGGCCCTTTGACGCATGCCCAAATACATGCCGTTTTTGTTTGCACTGAGTGCTGAATTTGGTGCATTTGAGTGCTATAGTGAGAGTTTGGTGACTGAGGGAGTATAAGGCACCATTTTTATCTAAAATCTAGTCTTTCTTTTATTTAGTTAATTAACTTAAAAGTTGCTGTTTGGTTTGGAAGAAGGTGAATTTTCAATCAGCTTTAAACAAAGGTTCTACTTGTAGGTACTTGCAGCTGGAGCTTGTTAATTAGTTAATTGGATTAGGCCAGTTTTCAGAGGCTAGATTCACAGTATAAAAGTGATCCCCTACAGTGCAGACTTTGTTTGCACTGAGTACTGAATTTGGTGCATTTGAGTGCTACATTGAGAGTTTGGTGACTGAGGGAGTGCTGAATTTGGTGCATTTGAGTGCTATAGTGAGAGTTTGGTGACTGAGGGAGTTAGGTGAGGAGGGAGTAAGGTGCTCCTTTCATTTTGTTTCCTGCATTTCCGCAAAGAGCGTGAAGGGAGCTGGAAGTTTGCAGAGAGTACCGCTGACTGGGAGCAGAGTCGGAGGGCGGAGGTCCAGTTGGTCCACAGGGCAGCTATATTCTGTAAGGTAAGAGGGATGGAGGCTAGGCCAGTTACATGCTCCTCCTGTAGGATGTGGGTGGTGAGGGATACCACCGGTGTCCCCGCTGACTATACCTGCGGGAAGTGCACCCAACTCCAGCTCCTCAAAGACCGTGTTAGGGAACTGGAGCTGAAGCTGGATGAACTTCGGATCATCTGGGAGGCAGAGGGGCTGATAGAGAAGAGTTACAGGGAGGTAGCCACACCCAAGGTACAGGACAAGAGTAGCTGGGTTACAGTCAGGGGAAAGAAAACAAACAGGCAGACAGTGCAGGGATCCCTCGTGGCCGTTCCCCTTCAAAACAAGTATACCGTTTTGGATGCTGTTGGGGGGGATGACCTACCGGGGGAAGGCCCTAGCGGCCAGGTCTCTGGCACAGAGTCTGGCTCTGGGGCTCAGAAGGGAAGGGGGCAGAATAGAAAAGCAATAGCAGTAGGAGATTCAATGGTTAGGGGAATAGATAGGAGATTCTGTGGTCGCGAGCGAGACTCCCGGAAGGTATTTTGCCTCCCGGGAGCTAGGGCCAGGAATGTCTCGGATTGTGTCTTCAGGATCCTTAAGGGGGAGGGGGAGCAGCCAGAAGTCGTGGTGCACATTGGTACCAATGATGTAGGTAGGAAAAGAGGTGTGGAGGTCATAAACGAGTTTAGGGAGTTAGGCTGGAAGTTAAAAGCCAGGACAGACAGAGTTGTCATCTCTGGCTTGTTGCCGGTGCCACGTGATAGCGAGGCTAGGAATAGGGAGAGAGTGCAGCTGGACACGTGGCTGCAGGAATGGTGTAAGAGGGAGGGCTTCAGGTATTTGGATAATTGGAGCGCATTCTGGGGAAGGTGGGACCTGTACAAGCAGGACGGGCTGCATCTGAACCAGAGGGGCACCAATATCCTGGGAGGGAGGTTTTCTAGTACTCTTCGGGAGGGTTTAAACTAATTTGGCAGGGGAATGGGAACCGGATTTGTAGTCCAGCAACTAAGGTAGCCGATATTCAGGGCGCCAAAGCGTGTAGTGAGGCAGTGGGGAAGGGAACACTGACAAAGGAGAGTACTTGCAGGCACGGAGATGGGTTGAAGTGTGTATACTTCAACGCAAGAAGCATCAGGAATTAGGTGGGTGAACTTAAGGCATGGATCGGTACTTGGGACTATGATGTGGTGGCCATCACGGAAACTTGGATAGAAGAGGGGCAGAAATGGTTGTTGGAGGTCCCTGGTTATAGATGTTTCAATAAGATTAGGGAGGGTGGTAAAAGAGGTGGGGGGAGTGGCATTGTTAATTAGAGATAGTATAAAAGCTGCAGAAAGGCAGTTTGAGGAGTAACTGCCTACTGAGGTAGTATGGGTTGAAGTCAGAAATAGGAAAGGAGCAGTCACCTTGTTAGGAGTTTTCTATAGGCGCCCCATAGTAGCAGAGATGTGGAGGAACAGATTGGGAAACAGATATTGGAAAGGTGCAGAAGTCACATGGGTGACTTCAACTTCCCAAACATTGAGTGGAAACTCTTTAGATCAAATAGTTTGGATGGGTGATGTTTGTGCAGTGTGTCCAGGAAGCTTTTCTAACACAGTATGTAGATTGTCCGACCAGAGGGGAGGCAATATTGGATTTGGTACTTGGTAATGAAACAGGGCAAGTGATAGATTTGTTAGTGGGGGAGCATTTTGGAGATAGTGACCACAATTCTGTGACTTTCACTTTAGTAATGGAGAGGGATAGGTGCGTGCAACAGGGCAAGGTTTACAATTGGGGGAAGGGTAAATACGATGTTGTCAGACAAGGATTGAAGTGCATAAGTTGGGAACATAGGCTGTCAGGGAAGGACACAAGTGAAATGTGGAACTTGTTCAAGGAACAGCTACTACACGTCCTTGATATGTATGTCCCTGTCAGGCAGGGAAGAGATGGTCGAGTGAGGGAACCATGGTTGACAAGAGAGGTTGAATGTCTTGTTAAGAGGAAAAAAGAGACTTGGGTAAGGCTGAGGAAACAAGGTTCAGACAGGGTGCTGGAGGGATACAAGATAGCCAGGAGGGAACTGAAGAGAGGGATTAGGAGAGCTAAGAGAGGGCATGAACATTCTTTGGCGGGTAGGATCAAGGAAAACCCCAAGGCCTTTTACACATATGTGAGAAATATGAGAATGACTAGAGCGAGGGTAGGTCCGATCAAGGACAGTAGCGGGAGATTGTATATTGAGTCTGAAGAGATAGGAAAGGTCTTGAATGAGTACTTTTCTTCTGTATTTACAAATGAGAGGGGCCATATTGTTGGAGAGGACAGTGTGAAACAGACTGGTAAGGTCGAGGAAATACTTTTTAGGAAGGAAGATGTGTTGGGCATTTTGAAAAGCTTGAGGACAGACAAGTCCCCCGGGCCTGACGGGATATATCCAAGGATTCTATGGGAAGCAAGAGATGAAATTGCAGAGCCGTTGGCAATGATCTTTTCGTCCTCACTGTCAACAGGGGTGGTACCAGGGGATTGGAGAGTGGCGAATGTCGTGCCCCTGTTCAAAAAAGGGACTAGGGATAACCCTGGGAATTACAGGCCAGTTAGTCTTACTTCAGTGGTAGGCAAAGTAATGGAAAGAGTACTGATGGATAGGATTTCTGAGCATCTGGGAAGACACTGCTTGATTAGGGATAGTCAGCACGGATTTGTGAGGGGTAGGTCTTGCCTTACAAGTCTTATTGAATTCTTTGAGGAGGTGACCAAGCATGTGGATGAAGGTAAAGCAGTGGATGTAGTGTACATGGATTTTAGTAAGGCATTTGATAAGATTCCCCATGGTAGGCTTATGCAGAAAGTAAGGAGGCATGGGATAGTGGAAAATTTGGCCAGTTGGATAACGAACTGGCTAACCGATAGAAGTCAGAGAGTGGTGGTGGATGGCAAATATTCAGCCTGGATCCCAGTTCCCAGTGGCGTACCGCAGGGATCAGTTCTGGGTCCTCTGCTGTTTGTGATTTTCATTAATGACTTGGATGAGGAAGTTGAAGGGTGGGTCAGTAAATTTGCAGACGATACGAAGATTGGTGGAGTTGTGGATAGTGAGGAGGGCTGTTGTCGGTTGCAAAGATGCATAGATAGGATGCAGAGCTGGGCTGAGAAGTGGCAGGTGGAGTTTAACCCTGAAAAGTGTGAGGTTGTCCATTTTGGAAGGACAAATATGAATGCGGAATACAGGGTTAACGGTAGAGTTCTTGGCAATGGGGAGGAGCAGAGAGATCTTGGGGTCTATGTTCATACATCTTTGAAAGTTGCCACTCAAGTGGATAGAGCTGTGAAGAAGGCCTATGTTGTTCATTAACAGAGGGATTGAATTTAAGAGCCATGAGGTGATGCAGCTGTACAAAACTTTAGTAAGGCCACATCTGGAGTACTGTGCACAGTTCTGGTCACCTCATTTTAGGAAGGATGTGGAAGCTTTGGAAAAGGTGCAAAGGAGATTTACCAGGATGTTTCCTGGAATGGAGAGTAGGTCTTACGAGGAAAGGTTGAGGGTGCTAGGCCTTTTCTCATTAGAACGGAGAAGGATGAGGGGCGACCTGATAGAGGTTTATAAGATTATCAGGGGAATAGATAAAGTAGACAGTCAGAGACTTTTTCCCCAGGTGGAACAAAGCATTACAAGGGGACATAAATTTAAGTTGAATGGTGGAAGATATAGGGGGGATGTCAGAGGTAGGTTCTTTACCCAGAGAGTAGTGGTGGCATGGAATGCACTACCTGTGGAAGTAGTTGAGTCAGAAACATTAGGGACCTTCAAGCAGCTATTGGATAGGTACATGGATTACAGTAGAATGATATGGTGTAGATTGATTTGTTCTTAAGGGCAGCACGGTAGCATTGTGGATGGCGCAGTTGCTTCACGGCTCCGGGGTCCCGGGTTCGATTCCGGCTTGGGTCGCTGTCTGTGCGGAGTCTGCGCGTCTTCCTGGTGTGTGCGTGGGTTTCCTCCCGGTGCTCCATTTTCCTCCCACGGTCCATGGATGTGCAGGTTAGGTGGATTGGCCATGATAAATTGCCCTTAGTGTCCAAAATTGCCCATAGTGTTGGATAGAGATGTTGACCTTGGGTGGGGTGCTCTTTCCAGGGGCCAGTGCAGACGCGATGGGCCGAGTGGCCTCCTTCTGCACTGTAGATTCAATGATAGTCTATGATTAATCTAGGACAAATGTTCGGCACAACATCGTGGGCTGAAGGGCCTGTTCTGTGCTGTATTTTTCTATGTTCTATGTCCCTTCAGCGCCAGCTGGAGCAGAGCCAACTCCTCCACACTTTCCAGGGCTGTTGACGCCGGAGTGGTTGGCACTAATTCTCCCGCCGGCGTGGGGACTTAGTCCCCAGAAGGAAGAATCCCGACCTTTAAATCCAAGATTCATGTGGATCCTGAAGCTACACTGAGGTTCTATAAGGCCAGATCTGTGTCCTTTCATGAAAAGGTGGAGATCGTGCTGAGGCGATTCGAGGATTTGAGCGTCATCAAGCCAGTGCAATTTGCATAGTGGGTAGTACCCATTGTACCTGTGGTCAAACCTCACAAGATCATTCATATCTGCGGAGACTACAAGAAAACCAGGGGGTGAAATTATGCAGGTGCCACATCCCCAAAATAGTGGACCTGTACTCAAATTTGGGTGGGGGCCTAGCATACACCAAGTGAGATAAGGCTCATGTGTACCAGCATTTGGAATTAGATGATGCTTCCAGAGAATTTGTCACTATTAATATATACAAAGGACTATTTCTGCATATGCATTTACCATTTGGAGTCTTGTCAGCTTGTGCCATATTCAACATATTATGGATTTATCAAACATAGTTGTTTACTTAGACAACATGTTGATAACCGGAGCCATAGAGGTGGAGCATTTATCCAACCTGGAGGATGCTTTGAAGGGATTCCAAAATGCTGGAGTGTGGTTAATGAGAGAGAAGAGCACCTTCCAAACGAATGAGGTGGCTCATCTAAGTTATAGAGTGGATGCACAAGGGTTACATCCAATGGAAGATAAAGTAAGGCCTATTAAGTCCCAAGGAATACATCAATTTCTCGGAGTGGTAAATTACTATGGGCGGTTCACTCCCAATTTATCAATAATGCTAGCACCTGCAATCACCACTTAAAAATAGCCAGAAATGGTATTGGAAAACATCGCAGCAGGAAACATTCAAGCAAGTGAAACAAACCCTTCAGTTAACGTGTTTACTCGGCCATTTTGATCCATCTAAAAAAAATAATACTCACTTGCGAAGCTGTTTTGCCACATACAATGACGAGACAGAAAGACCCACTGCATCTGATTTCAAGGATCCTGACTGATACAGAGAGGGGATATTCACAAATTCAGCAGGGCCTAACCGTCATCCTTGGTGTCAGAAAATTTCACTAGCACATTTAGAGGAGGCACGTCACAGTCATCGCCGATCATAAACCTTTACTTGGGCTTTTCAATGAAGACAAAGCAATCCCCCCAATTGTGCCTGCGAGGATTCAACGTTGGGCTTTGTATTGGCTGCATACGAATACACTTTCCAATATTGACCAGGGGTACACATCACCAATGCAGATGTCTTAAGTCATCTTCCATTACCAGAAAGTACGCCAGCCCCATCAGTGCTACAGGAAATCATCTTAGCCTTAAATTTTCTTGATACACTACCTAAGTACTGGACCAAAAAGAGATATTGTCAAAAGTCAAGCATATCACTTTATATGGTTGGCATCATCACAGGGCATCAGAACAGTTGACGCCTTATCAAACAAGAAAGGATGAACTTAGCTGTAAGGACAGTATCCTCCTATGGGAAGCAGGAATGGGCATCCCAATTCCTGGAAGAAAGCTATTACTTGATGAATCGCACAACAGCCATCCTGGAATGTGAAAGATGAAGATGTTGGCTTGTAGTTATGTTTGGAATAGACATTAATATCGAAGGGGTGGTAAAACAGTGTGTCCAATGCCAACTGCTTCAGAAATTACCAACTGCAGCCCTAATGCATCATTCGGACTGGCCAGGTCAGCCTTGGGCGGGGGTTACATAGGCCCATTCATGGGTACAATGGGCTGGATTCTCCATTATTGAAACTATGTCCCCAAGCAGGCATCAAAACAGTGGAGTTTTACTCCTGAAATTCCCGTAAAAAAGTGAAATGAATTCATAGCCCTGCAGGGGGCGAGCAGGGATCCGGAGTGAATCTCGCAGCTTTTGCTGCAGATACGGGCCCCGCACCTCCGGGTCAGAGGCCTCGCATGCGCACGGCGGTGGCCTCCAGCGGCCGTGCTGTGCTCCATTCCGGACTCGGACCGCGGAGGTAGACCCACAAAGGAGATCCTCCCGATCAGCTGCGCGCCCGACCCTCAAACCCTGCACATTAATTTCCCGGCTGCCTATAAGGTCCCCCCTGGCCTCCGATCGTCCTGAACCCAACCAGGACGGCCGCAGACTGAGTCTGCAGCCGCCACGCGAGCAACCCTATAGGCAATAGTAGGTTAGTTCCATGCCGTCGGAACTCGGCCAGTTGGGGCGGAGATCACGGAGTGGTCCTCTGGCAATGGCCCCCCCGGTGGCGCGGCGTACTTCCTGGTGCCGCCAATTTAAGGTGCCCGGAGAATCACCGACCCAACCCGGTCCCAATTACGGCGTCAAACTGGATTCTCCGCCCCGGCGCCGGCCACGAGTTTGGCGTCGGGGTGCAGAGAATCCAGCCCAATGTTCCTGCCATTAGTGGACACGCATTCAAAGTGGTTAGATACTGATGAGATGAAGTCCAAAACTGCCTATGCTACAGTGATAATCTATGTCACTGCTTTTCTCTCCATGCACTGCCAGAGGTATTCGTTTCAGACAATGGGGCAGCATTTATCAGTGCTGAGCTCTTTTTCTTTAAGTATTTTGATTTGATATGTTTAACATTTTAACATTTAAAGCACACAACTGTACAAAGTAAAACAACACAAGAGCCCAAACCGCAGTCCCCCCCCAACCGCCCCCGCCCCCTCTCCCAGCAGCTGAAGGTAATCAGCTCCTTGAAATGTAACATAAACAAACCCATCTCTTATGGAACTCCTCACTCGCCCCCCTCAGAGCAAACTTCACCTTTTCCATGTGCAAGAACTCCATTAAATCCCCCAGCCACACCGAGGCACAGGGTAGAGAAATTGACCTCCACCCCAACAGGATCTGCCTGCTAACGATCGTGAGGCGCAGGCTAAAACATCTGCCCCTGCTCCCGTCTGCAAGTCCAACACCCCGAATATGGCCCCCAAGGGACTGGGTTCTAAATCCATGTGCAAGTTCACCGTCATGGTGCTGAAGAACGACCTCCAAAATTGCTCCAACATTGGGCAGGACCAGAACAGATGTACGTGATTGGCAGGCCCCTCCCACACCTTTCACAAATATCCTCGACTTCATCAGATGCGCCCTATGCACTATCTTTAGCTGTATCAATCTCCGACATGCGCACGAGACTGAGGCATTCACCCTCCGCAACACCTCACACCATAGCCCCTCCTCCAGTGCCATCGCCAACTCCTCCACCCACTTGGCCTTAATCCTCTCCAGAGTCGCCATATCCCCCCCAAAATCCTCCCATGGATCACCGAGATGACCTCCCCTCCAGCCCCATCACTGATAGCACCCCCTCCAAGAAGAAGGAGGGCGGTGTCACCCAAAAAGTCTGAAAAACCCTTTTCGTGAAATCCCGCACCTGCATGTACCTGAAAACCTCCACCCGCGGGATCCCAAACTTCTCCCCCAGCTCTTCCAAACTCACCTGCACCTGGCCTGCCTCTGATAGGGGAAGGCTTACCACCTCAGTAAATCCACCTTGACCCTACCCACCAGATTTGTAAAGTTCAACTTACAGAGCCAAACCCAATCCCACTTAGATATCTAAAGTGGGTAGTTGCCACCCGAAATGGCCCGCCTCCCGCCTCTGAAGAACACAGCACAAAACACTCACTTTTTCCCAAATTTAACTTGTCGCCTGAAAAAGCCACAAATCTCCGAAGCAGACACATTTTATCCCCCACTGGAGATATGCAGCAACAGATCATCAGCATACAGGGCATCCAATGCTCCACCGCCCTCCCCGCCCCCCTCCATTTATCCAAGCACCTCAGCGCTATGGCCAAAGGCTCTACTGACAGCAGAAACAGAAGAGGGGACACCCTTGCCTCGTTCCCCTATGCAACAGAAAATGTCCCAAATTCATCTCATTTGTGCGCACACACTTCACCGGATCTATATACAACAATTTCCCCATGCCACAAATTTAGGCCCAACCCCAACCCTCACCAACACTGCAAACTAATAGTTCCACTCCTCATGATCAAACACCTCCACATCCAACGCCACCACCACCTCCAACACCCTCCCATCTGCTGGAAAAAGCACCACATTCAACAGACGCCACACATTTGATGACAACTGTCTGCCCTTTAGAAACCCCATCTGATCCTCCCCAATCACCTTCGGAAGGCACACCTCCAACCTGAGCGCCAGTATCTGCCCCAGAATCTCGGGATCCACATTCAACAGAGATAATGGCCTATACGACCCACACTCCACTGGGTCCTTGTCCTTTTTAAGCAGCAATGAAATGGATGCCTATCCCATTGTCTCTGGCAGTGCCCCCTTAGCCACTGCGTCCTCAAACATCAGCGGCTGGTTTAGCTCAGTGGGCTAGACAGCTGGTTTGTGATGCAGAACAAGGCCAGCAGTGCGGATTCAATTCCAGTACCAGCTAAGAATTCTGAATTCTCCCTCTCTGTACCCGAACAGGCGCCGGAATGTGGCGACTCGGGGCTTTTCACAGTAACTTCATTGCAATGTTAATGTAAGCCTACTTGTGACAATAATAAAGATCATTTACATTTATATCTCCACCAATAGCAGCGCAAGTTTATCCAGAAACCTTTTCGAAAACCCCATCGGGAAATCATCTGGCCCCGGTGCCTTACCCAGCCACATCTTCCCTCTTGCCACCCGCACTTCTTCCAGCCCCACTGTCTTCTCCAGCCCTGCCCTCTCCTCATCTCCTACTGCGGGATACTCCAACCATCCCAAAAACTCCCTCATATCCGACTCATCCTCCGGAGGCTCTGACTGATACAAATTCTTGCTGAACTCCTCAAATGCCCTTTCCACCTGCTCCGGGGCCACCACCAGCTCCCCTGTCCCATCCCGGACCCAAACAATTTATTTTGCCACCGCCCGCTGGGAGAGCTGGCCAGCAACAAGTGGTTGGCCTTCTCCCCATACTTGTCCATGGCTCCCATCCCCTGCCTCAACTGAACTGCCTTTCCCGTGGACAGAGGGTCAAACCTCGCCTATAATTCCTTCCTCCTCCTCAGAAGATCCGGAATCAGATCCTGAGCATACCTTCCAACCACCTCCAAAATTTCCTCTACCAACCACTGCTGCTCCTCTCTTACCTCTCTGTTGACCTGAGCCTTAAACAAGATGACCTCGCTCCCCACTACAGCTGTCAACACTTCACACATCCCTGACAGTGAAACCTCCCCATTTCTATTAAACCCTCCATAATCTTCAATCACCATTCCTATTTTGGTACAAACAATTGGGTCCGCCAACAACCCCACGTCCAACCTCCATGCAGACCTCTGTGTCAGCCCCTTCTCCAAGACCACATTCACCCAATCTGGAGCATGGTCCGAGATAACAATCGCCAAATATTGTGCCTTCCTCATCCTGGCCAAGAGTGCCTTCCCCATGACAAAAATGTCAATCCTTGAATACACATTGTTTACTGGTGAAAAGAACGGGTACTCCCTATCCCGCAGATGGAAAAACCTCCACAGGATAACAGCCAACACTTTTGAGTCCTCCCCCATCCAACCCCCGAGGGGGTCAGGGAACGCGGCTTGGACCTATTCACGTTGGATTCAGCACTGTATTCAAGTCCCCCACCCCCCACCTGTATTAACTGGTGCGTATCCAAATTTGGTATGGCAGCCAACATCTTCTACGCCCAGTGCAGGGCGTATAGGCCAACCAGCATCACCAATCTCCCCTCCAAATCACCTTTTACTATTACGTACATACCACCCTGGTCAGCCACCATCTGGAACCTCTCCCTCTTACCCATCAGAATCACCAACCCCTGGGCCCGATCAACGCCCATGTTGAACGCCTGACTCACCCAGCCCTCCCGAAGCCTCACCTGGTCCTTCACCCTCAGGTGAGTCTCTTTCAACAGCACCACATCGGCTTTCAAGCTCTTCAAATGCGAGAAGACTCTCTTTCGCTTCACTGGTCCCCCCAGCCCTTGCATGTTCCATGTTACCACCCGGACTGGGGCTCTCTCACCCACCCTGCCCCTCCTATCAGTCATAGGCCGCTACTCCTGACCCGCCCAATAGGTGGGATCCAACCCTAACCACAGTCACCGTCAGCCACATACCCCTCCCCCCTTCCCAGAAACCACCCAGCTAATTCCTCTCAAAACCACCTCACCCAGTATTGTCCCCACCATTCACACCTCCCAAGCCCATCAAAATCTGTCCATGTAGGTTCCAATGACCCCGGCCCCTCCCCTCGCTCCCGTTCACTAGCCAACTTACATTTGCTAGCAAGGTGGCCTCTGCCAGAGCCCCCTCCCCCACGTAGATAAAAACAACACAAAGGCCCCCCACACCCAAACCTTCCAAACCCCCGCAAAGTAATCCCTCAAACCTAAAAGAAACAAAGCCCAAGCAGTCACCACAGAGCCCAAAGCATCCCTTCGCAAACACAACTTGAGAAGAGAAAAAAAACAAGAAGTAAAAAAAGAGGAAAAAAGAAAAAGATTAACACAACCAAAGTCCAAGCTTGTTTCAGTCCCAGTCCTTCAGCTTTCACAAACGCCTCCGCCTCCACTGCCGTCTCAAAGTAGAAGTGCTTGGAGTTATGTGTGACCTTCAGCTTCACTGGATAGACCACCACAAACCTCAAGTTGCTTTTGTACAGCATCCCCTTCGTGCAACAAACGACCGCCCGTCTTCTCGCCAGTTCCGCTGTGAGATACTGGTAAATACGAATATCACCTCCTTCCCACTTCACCTCTCGGTTCAGCTTTGCCCATCCCAGCACCTTTTCCTTCACCTGATAGCTGCAGAAGCATACTATCACAGCTCTTGGTGGCTTATTCACCTTTGGTTTCAGCCGGAGCAGCCAGTGAGCCCTGTCCAGCTATGAGGGAGGGGTCCTCCTCCTCCCCCGTCAACTTGGTGAACATCTGCACAAAGTACTCCATCGGGGTCTGTCCCTCCCGTCCCTTAGGCAGTTTCATGGTTCCTTAAATTCTGCCCTGGTGACCTGTTCTCCAAGTCCTCCACCTTGGCTCTCAGCCCTCTGTTACTTTCAACCACCCTCCACAGCTCCTCACCCATCACGCTGAACTGGCCGCTGTGCTGTGACAATGCCTCCTCCGCCCCCTTCAACGCCTCCACCTCTTTGTTCCTGAACCACCGTCAACATCTTTGCCAGAGCCTCCTACATCAGCAAGAGTGTCATCCACTCATTCCTTGAGCGAGGCCATCATCTCCTTGCGATGCTTGTCAAAGTGCTTGGAAAACAGCCACACAAATCCCCCACCATTACCTCGGCCAGTTTATCCAGCGTGATGGCGCGTAGCCCCACTCAGCGAGCCTGCTCCCGCCATCTTTCCTCCCGCTGAACTCCCCAACAAACTCGTCGGCAGACTTTTGCTCGCCCCCTTTTTTCCTGGACTTGTTTTTTGCGTTTTCAACATCCTGGGCGGGATTCTGTGATCTTGAGGGTAAGTGTTGGCGCCATCGGAAACGCCGTCGCGTTTCTCGGCGGCGTCAACACGGCCTCAGGATCAGCAATTGCTCCCTACAGGGGGCCAGCACGGCACTGGAGTGATCCACGCCGCTCCAGCTGCTGATCCTGGTGCGAACTGGGCGCCGCGGGGTCCGCACAAGCGCAGTGGCACCGGCGCCAACGCGCGCATGCGCATTGGCTCCCTCATCCGCACCGGCCCCGACCCAACATGGCGCAGGGCTACAGGGGCCCGCACAGAAGAAAGGATACCCCCAGCCAGAGAGGCCGGCCCGCCGATCGGTGGGCCCCGATCGCGGCCAGGCCACATCGGAGGCCCCCCAGGGTCGGACCCCCCCCCCCCCCACCCCCACAGGTCACCCCCGGATCCTTCCATGCCGAGGCCCCGCCGGATGAGAACAGGTGTGAACGGCACCGGTGGGACCCGGGTTTTTTACGACGACTGCTCGGCCCATCCCAAGCCGAGAATCGGTGGGGGTGGAGCCGTGTGGAGCGGCCCCCAACTGGCACCGCACCAACCACGCCACCGTGTACAATTTTGTCCAATTATTTGTTGGAAAGTCTAAGGAAACAAAGGGGGCGGGATTCTCGCAGCCCGGGGCCGGGCTGGAGAATCGCGTGCCGGCGTCGGGTCGACGTGGCGCGATTTGCGCCAGTCGCGGGGATTCTCCAGCCCAGCCCCGGGCTGAGAGAATCCCGCCCCCTTTGTTTCCTTTGACTTTCCAACAAATAATTGTTGGAGTCACCCAGCATGCGACCTCCACCCACATGTTGCCACTGGAAGTCTCCAGTGCTGAGTTCTAATGCTTCATGTCATTAAACAGGGTTAAGCACATACATACTGCACCTGACCATACCTCCTCCAATGGACTCACTGACGTGTTGTACAGACCTTTAAGGCAATCATGAAAGAACAATCACCAACAGCCCTGGGGACAAAATTGACACGTTTGCTCATCACTTACAGAACCATGCCACGGTTGACCACTGGAGCAAGTCCTATTGAGTGAATGGTCGGCCGTCGGTGCAGAACCAGGTTGGGCCTGATGTTTCAAAATTTGGTGGGGAGTGTAAAGTCGAGACAAAATGATCAGAAACATAATCACGATGCATCAAGGGGTGAGGGATTTTCAATGTAGATGATCCGGGTTTTTGTCAGGACTGAGTTGGGGCCCAGGTGTTACGGTGGCCAGAACCAGCCTGACATCATATGAGGTGGAGGCACAGGACAAAACCCCCAAAAAGCAGGTGGATCATTTGAGGAGGTGGGAGTCACTTTGAGAACTAGTGGGGCAGTCCACACTGATTGTATCTGTCAGTAATGAGACTGTTAGTCAAGGAACTGATGAGCCGAATCAGCCTGAAGGACCAAATACTGTTCCAATGGGAACGGAAGATATATGGGGCACTGATGCACCTTTGCAAGAAGGAAGTCAGGTTTCTGAGAATCCAACCGAGATGACCTCTACTGTTGCGACACAACTTGGTGAGCTATGTCGCTCCCAGAGGAAAAGGGACTCCCCAGATAGACTGAGAACTGTGTTAAAAATATTTATTATTGAGGTGGCCTTGTAAATAGTTTAACTTTGCATCGTATGTTGTAATCAGGGGCTTAAGGCGGGAGGGATGTAATGTGGGTCCCTTGAAGCGGTGATGTTTTGAAAGATCATGTGATCCGATTGGCCAATCGGGCTGGATCCCGGGGCTGAGCACAGGCTTTCCCGGGCAGAATCAATCCTGAAGCTGCAGAAGTCGGTAGCACATCCTAGTACTATGTACGCAGTTATAGTTATTTTAATAAATAGTTTGCTGTTGTTCAAATCTGGTGGTTGCCAATCACTCAGATGTGACATTACCAATATGGCATTGCCAGCTTGTAATAAGCATGCACTTCCTTCCCGCATTCTGGAGGCTTAGGAATTCATGTAATGCATTGTGTCGCTTTTCAATCCTGGGCTCATTTACTGGTTACATGGGCAGCCTGGCCCTGGCGACGTCTGTCGCATAGGCATCTACAGATACTGGCAGGAGGATAATACTGTCCTGAGAGGTAACGTCATCATGGGAACCCATAGTTGCCAGGTCATTAAATCTGGGAAAGCTGCCTGAATGATTTCAATCTGATCGCTGAAACCCGCAGAGATTTCTTTTCAGTATTTCAGCTGTAGTTTCTTGAAGGTCAGAAGAGGCAGTCCTTTGTGACACTCGCAGTATTCATGCCAGAAGTCTCAGCTTCAAAAGGTATGAATGCTATTAGGTCCTCTGTTGGGCAGTAGGGAAACGGTACTGAAGCTCATTCTGTAGTTGTCACTTACCTCAGAGTTCAGAGATTTTCAGGTAGTGCTGAACACATACCCGTCAGGGTACCACAGATGCCATTAGTTGACCATTTCCAACTCGGCCACCATCTGCAGGACATTCAAGGACACTGTCCCCAGTGTCTATACATATGCTTGCTTATTTACGATATCTTTATTTCAAATACAGAACTCTTGAAATCAGGGTCCCTGTGCTCCTCAGCCAAGGCCAGATGTCTCCTGACCCTCCGGTCAACAGTGATTATCTCCTCGTGTTCCACCCCCAGCTGTTCCAAATTCACCACAATGTTGCCAGGCTTTAAAGTGTTAAATTATGGGTATAAATTACATAAAGTTGGCTTGTATTCCCTTGGCTTTAAAAGGTTGAGGGTGACCTTATCAAAGTGTTCAAAATGATCGATAGATTCAATAGGAGAGATACAAATCAGCTATTTCCTCTGTTATGGGATCCAGTACAAGAGGACATCATTTTAAAATTAGAGTTCAGTTTAGGAGTGAAATCATTAGGCATTTATTCTATGCAAAGAAATCTGGAAATCTATCCACCAAAAGACTGACAGATTTTTTTGTTACATTTTGGTATGAAAGGATATGGATCAGAGGTGCGTAAGTAGAGGTCAGGCATAACCTGACTGAATAGTGAAACAGGATTGAGGGACTGAATGGACTGTCACTGTGACATACTAACAACTTGCCCTTGGTCTCTGAACTGGAGATGAGGACGCAGAAAGTGAATGACAGAGTTGAGAAAGAGAGGCTTAGTGGCCCTAAAGCAGAAGGGTATGTCCTTTTTTGATGTTCTTGCCATGGCACACTTAGGAGAGGACAAAAAGAGGAGATGATGCAGGGGAATAAAAGGAGTGAGTAACAAAATGGCAGCAGTATTTTCAGTCCAACTTTAACATTTACATTGTATTATAATGGAAAATATAAGCATTTTGTTGGACTACTACTTTGTGGTCTTCCAGTCCTTCTCCAACATGCTTACACAGAGATTTCATTGCCTTTTTCTTATAAACTATGAGAAACGTGAAGCTGACCAGGGCACCACCCCACTTCCCACCCCCCCACCCCGCCCCTCCACCTCACTTAGCTATTCTGTAGCACTGATGATGGATCATAACCTTCATTAGGAAAAATGTTTTGAATGCCTTCCACTGGGCATGTTATAATAGCATTCTTTAAAGGCACGCCAGTTAAATCGCGGGAGAGGCCGAGATCGGGATCCGTGCTGGGCACGAATCGGTTTGCGATTTAACCAACCCGCTCCCGGTGGCGGGTTCCGGATCCCGCCCAGACTTGGCGAGACACCAATTGACACCATTTAAGAGCAATCTACATCCCAATATAACAGTCTCCTGGGAAATAATCGGCTCCCCACCAAGAGGTCTTGTGGATGCCTTTCAGCAATGCTATTTAAAAACGGGAAGCTGATGCAATGGTTGTTGAGGGGAGCCGAGGAGGTGAGTAGCAATTTCCATTCCCTGGCATGCAACCCAGGGGGCACTGGAGCTGCTGCCCCAGTACTCGGGGTGGGGGGGTTGGGGGTGGTCGGGGACCCCCAGGGGGGATAGGCCTAGTTGAGGGGCTAGGCATCATCGGTTAGGGGTTGCCCCTAGGCTGGGGGGCTGAGTGGTGTATCATCTGCGGGGCCTACATATCATCCCCACAACCAGAGGGTGAGTGAGTGGATCAGGGGAGGGTACCCGAGCAAGGCCTCCTTAATGCTCCCAGCAGGAGGTCCAGGGGTTTCTGCTGTGGCCGGGGGTGAGTTTGCAGAGCGGCGCTCTCCAGTGGATGCCACTTTGAGAGACGACACGATACATAAGGGTTGAGTGAGGCTCGGGGTTGATGCGACCATCAATTCACTCGAGACAAGAGTAGAAATAAACTGTGCCTTTAATCAACTAGAACAGTGCCTGCCTGCGACTGATCTAACACTGAAAGCCGCCTACAGGTCGACTGCTCTTTATACCTCCCTTCAAGGGGAGGAGCCATGGGCCCATACAGGCCTCAACATGTTACCTTATGGATAATGCCATACAATGGCCCATAGGTGGAGCCCACAAGGGCAACAGCATAGCGCAGATACAAATGGTGGATTATTCATATAATACATTCACCACAGGGGGATACGAGTGTCCCGGGGTGGAAGCACTAACTGAATGTTGGTCTCTCTCCTCCAATTTCTTACAGCAACCAAGATGGATGGTGTTGTTGACCCCGCAGTGGCAGCCGTCACAGTGCTGGTGGCAGCCCAGGAGGCCAGACGCCGGAGAAGGCTGCACTAGCGCGATGCAGGCTGGAGGTAGCACCCCATGTGCCGGGGGCCACCGCACGACCGGGCCGCCCATCAGGTTGAGAAGGGCCCAGAGACCCATAGGAGGGTGTTGTTGGTCTTTCGATGAGATGACGGACATCATGTGCCACAGGAGGCTCTGTCTCAACAAAGGAGATGGTGCGATATCTGTGCCATGTGCGTGCGGACTTGGCACCCCTTGGAGGAGGTGGATCTCTGGCCCAGTGGCCCTGAAGGTCACCGCAGTTCTGATCTTTATGCAATGGGTTCATTGCAGGGCTCGAGTGGGGACCTGTGCAGCTTTTCCCGAGCTACAGCCCAAAAGTGCATCCGTGAAGTCAGGGCTGTCCTGTAGCTGTTTAGCACAGGGCTAAATCACTGGCTTTGAAAGCAAACCAAGGCAGGCCAGCAGCACGGTTCAATTCCCATACCAGCGTCCCTGAACAGGCGCCGGAATGTGGCGACGAGGGCCTTTTCACAGTAACTTCATTTGAAGCCTACTTGTGACAATAAACAATTTTCATTTTCATTTCATTATGTCCGGCCAGCTGACTATATTAACTTTGAGATGGACCAAGCCCATCAAGGTGCCCAGGCAGCAGGATTCTCTGCCATTGCCATGATGCCCCAGGTCTGGGGTGTAATAGATGGCATGCATGTTGCCTTGCGTGCACCAGGGAGTGCCCTTCATGAACAAGAAGGGTTTCCACTCCGTGAATGTTCAACTTGTGTGCGACCCCCAGCCCTGATTACACTGTTCTACCTTCTCAGGATCTGTGTAACATCACTCAAGGGTGTGTGCCTGTGTGGCACTGTCAGCAGGTCACTATATAAGGCAGGACAGTGATGTTGTGAGGCGAGCTCTGGTGCTCCTCAGTTTATGCCAAAGTCTGACTCCTGCCCTTCTGCTGACAGCGCACTCATACTCATCACCTGCACGGGGTCTGCTTTGGGGATTCTTGCTGTAGGACCACTGTGCCGGTAGGGCAGGGTGGGGAGACCAGAAGGCAGCTGGGAGTGGGGGTTGAGGTGTGGGCAGACCTGCTGTGAAGAATAACTTGACAGAGGCTTCACAAAAATCAGGTGTTACATGTTTAACAGTGAATATTCAAAACCCCCATTCTCCCTTGCTACAGATGGTGTCCCCCCACCCCTCAGTGCCCCAGTGCCCGTTCAGTGAGCCTCAATCTTCTTCATCTTCCTGTTCTGCTGTTATGTCTAGATGTATTCCTGGATGCACGTCAGCGGTGGAAGCAGCCTACTGCTCCCCGCACAGTGGCCTCTGATGCCTTTGGCGAATGTCCTCTTGGGGACCTGGAGCTGGAGGGCCCTGGCCGACTTACCGATGTCACTGGCATCGCCATGCCACCCTGTTCTGTCCGCTGACCTTGAGACACGCCGGTGTCAGAAGAGGTGGGATTCGACTGTGGTAGAGACCGCCGTTGTCTCCCTGGTGGATGGCCCGACCCCATCAGGTGAAGTTCCTACAAGAGAATGGGAATGGTCAGTGACAGGAAAGGATAATTCTGTCTGACATGAACAACTCACTTAGGGCAGCACAGTGATGCAGTGGTTAGCACTGCTGCCTCATGGTGCTGAGGACCCGGGTTCGTACCCGACCCCGGGTCACTGTCCGTGTGGTGTTTGCACAGTCTCCCCATATCTGCGTGGGTCTCACCCCCACAGCCCGAAAAGATGTGCAAGGTAAGTGAATTGGCCACGCTAAATTACCCCTTAAATGGGAAAAAAAGAATTGGGTACTCTTAAAAAAAAAAAAATTTAAATTAACAACTCACTTAAGACAGCTCACCTGGGTGAAGGGGCAATGAATCCTCACCTCTGGGGCACAGGCCAACCTCGCTGTCAGTGATTGCTCTCTTCTTGGCCAACCCTGCGATCTCCAGGGCCCATTGCTCATAGGGGGTGAAGACTCTGATGTCCAGAACCCCTACGCCCAGTTGGGCACTTTCCCGCCTGTTATGGGCCAACCTCTCTTGCAGGAATATAGATGGGGCATTGTGAGCCACACGCAGGCGGGGCGGGGGGAGAGATTTATGGCAGGGGAGGTTTATGGCAGGTGGTATGTGTGAGGGGTTGTGCTGGTGGGTGCCAGGATGTGCTGGGGCACAAATGCGGTGATATGCTGTTGTGGTGGGGCGGGCAGTGCGAGTGGCCAGCCGCTGACTTGTTGAGGTAGGAGGGTGCCGGAGATCAGGGGAGTGGCAGGAGAGACTGATGCCGAGGTATTAGCTTACTCTTGCGGTCTGGTGGAGGTCTTTGGTCTTCTAACATTGTATGGCGGTTCTCTTGGTCGTGCTGCCCGAACTGACTCCCAGGCGGCATTGGCGGACCTGTTGCTAGTCCTCCAGCTCTCTCGGGGGAACAGGGTGCCTCGTCTCGCCTCCACGGCGTCCAGCAACCTGTCCAGGTCCACATCCCCGAAGCATGGAACAGGTCTATGTGGTGCAATGGTCTTGTGCTGCCTGGAAGTGAGTTTGGAGGGAGCGTTTATGAGCAGCTCCCCCTTTTTAGTGGGGGCTGCTGGGCATGGTTCTTGCAAATCAGCCTGTTTCACCATGAAGCACGTGGGGGGTCATTTCCGGCACTCAGTGCCGTTAATTGTAAGTCTCAGTCTTGCCGGCTCGGCCAATGGGAAACACCCGGGAAGTCGCACCCGGAATGTCACTTAGAACTTTACCCGTTACATCGCGCCCTATAATATGAATTTTATTGCTTCCTTTTATATGAAGCTGTGAGTGGAAAAACAATCGCAGCAGACGGAAGGGGATGTGAAGGGCTTTGTGCCAAAAGTAAGAGTAAGCTTGAAGCATAACAAAATGGAATCATGATTGGGTCACACTGACAGGCCCCAACACCCTGTCTGCAGAATACCAATACAAGAGTAAATCTAGGTCAGCGATCCCTTCATCCCCAAGTACCTGTGTCAGACTCCTTTCGTGGTTGCATTCTTGCCTCTGAGCCAGCGATTCATGGGTTTATGCCCGACTCCAAAGTCACGACTTTTAACCCAGGCTGACACAGTTTGAGGGAGGTTTAGGAAATAGCCGTAGCCCTTCAAAATGTCACAAGGTCATCAAAGCCGCTATTTATATGCAAGTTCTTTATTTACACAGCCAAAATTGAGAAGCAGCTAAATGAAATTGCGAGTGTTGTCCCCACGTGATCATTCACTCGATGGGCCATACGGTGAAGTGCCAGAAGAAAACAACCTGAATTCTCCACTCACTGGCACTCTTATGGTGTGGTGATCATTATGTTCAGCAATGTGAAACTGCCTCAAACTCCCCATTAGTGCCTTTCTTAACCTTACTCATTCCCTTAGAAAACTCCCCTTCATTGGCTTAAAGCTTTCGGGAGGAAGTAAATTGCAGTTTTCTTTCAGCCTTTAAAGAACTACAACTAATTAAAGGATAACCTTGCATTTGCAGCTCCAGGCACTGCAAGATGGCTAAGGGAACAGCAATATCTAGCACTGCCACAGCAACAAGGTTTTCAGAAAGGCCTGCTGGCAAAAGTCAGGGGAAGGAGAGGCGGTCCCATGGACAATAAGCCTTTAAGAGAGAAGTACAGTCTGCAGAGAGCTAGCAGTAGCAGAAAGAAGACCTTGCAGTACTTCAGGAGTGGCCACAGAGTGCCATAAGCGCTTCAATGACCTCACAAGGGTGGCCAAACTGAGTCAAGACACTCATGTCACCACTAATTGAGCCTTTACTCACCTCCTGACCTCTGTTGTTCATTTTCTTTCCACACCTGGGTGTCAAGGGAACTTACTAATGCAAAGGGCAACCTCTCCAACTGCTCATCCACCATCAAAACTTATAAGCCACTCTCGGAACTCGCTTTGCCATTCAGAAGGGCACTGCAGGTTCTCAAGGACGCTTCACTTAAAGGGGCAGAACACTTCCAATGTCATCATCATGGGAAATAGGAACTTTCATTAGGTAAATAGTCCATGTTCATTGCCCATTTGTAACAGTGGGGAACGATGATTTTCTGTCTACTGCCCAATTCACACTAAAAAAAAAGGAGCAATAAGCAAACACATTTTAAAAAAACTACTGTCCACTGGCTGCCCAAGGCAGCACTATTTGATTGCCAAATAAATCTTGAAATGAACAACCAGCATTTCTGCACAAAATTAGTATAATTCTCAATAAAATATTTACATAAGAGCGGAACACCAATTGTAGGATCCTGAGCAATTCTCAAGTATAAATAGAGTTCAATGCGCATACAATGTCCAATGGTACTGTACATATCAAAAGTCCAACTTACATTTTTGTGGGCACTATTGCTTCACAGCTCCAGGGCCCCAAGTTTCGATTCCCGGCTTGGGTCACTGTCTGTGCGGATCCGGTCTGCACGTTCTCCCCGTGTCTGCGTGGGTTTCCTCCGGGTGCTCCAGTTTCCTCCCACAGTCCAAAGATGTGCAGGTTAGGTGGATTGACCATGCTAAATTGCCCTTAGTGTCTAAAAAGTTTAGATTGGGTTACTGGGTTATGGGGATAGGGTGGAGGTGTGGGCTAGGGTATGGTGCCCTTTACAGAGGTCGGTGCAGACTCGATGGGCCGAATGGCCTCCTTCTGCACTGTTAATTCTATGATGTTTAAAGGAAACAATTCAGGCAGCTCTGAAAACTACAGTAGCAAAAGGTGCTACTGATTCTTGTGCAGCAGGAAGGAGTGTTAATTTCCAATAACTCACCCCAGAGCCAGTAAAATGTGGTGCATTTTCAGGTGAACTAGCAGCATACTATTGTAGCTGAAATGCAGCGGGGGCGATTCTCAGGTCATGTTGTGCCCAGTGCAAACCCACTTTGTCGGGAGAATTTCAGAAGAGGCCTGAAACGGGGAGTGAGATTCTCTGGCTGACAACGCCGAAATCGCGTTCGGCAATCTGCCGGAGAATACCCATTTCTGCGAAATCAGGGGTGGCACCCTTTCGTGATGCTCCACCCCCTTCAAAGCAGCGTACTCACAGAATACGCTGCGCGCCGTATCGACGGCCTCAGGACATTGCCTGAAGCCCGCCCCCTGATGCTAGGCCCCTAACCAGTTGGTCGCGTGTGCTATCACCCGTCGGGAAATCGCCGCCGCGGCTGCGGACTTATTCCAGTGCCGCCACAGTCGGGGGAGGGCCGATCCGCGGTCAGGGGGACTTTGGTAGGGGCTGGAGGCACTGTTGGGCAGTGGTCTGGGACTCTCAAGCCGGCCAAAGCGGGGCACTATTTTGCAGGCCGGGTGCGCACAGGGCCTGCACCTTGTTGCACGGTGCGGTCGCTGCAAGCCGCTGCCGTGCGCACGCGCGGCCATGGACCCAGCAATTCTCCGGGCTGTATTGGCAGCTAGAACCGGGTGCTCTACACTGCTCAGCTGCTAGTTCCCAGCCAAACGGAGGATCGGTGGCCGTTTTGTGCCGAATATTCGGTCGTAAAAAGCCAACGTTCCCACGCCGGCATCAGAACATAGCCTCAAAATTGGAGAATCCAGCCCAGGATTTGTGCCGTGTGCTGAAGCACCCAACCCGCTCCAGCTGACGTAATCTGGTTCACGCTCACCCAGTGTGAACCAGATAAGCATGTTTAAATTGTCATTTACATTTGCAGGATCTGTTTGAAACCGGATTCTTGCTGCTCCTGTGATTCTCCAACCTGCCTGCGAAGCGTGAAGCTGGCACGAATCACAACTGGTTTTCCAAACGGAGACCAGGGGCGTCATTCTCCGACCCCCCAGAGGGTCGGAGAATGCCCGTTGGCCGCCGTGAATCCCGCCCCCGCCGAAATCTCCGAAGGGAGAAAAGTCGGCGGGGCGTTAATGGCGCCGCTGCCGCGGAGAATGTCACGGGTCTGCGCAAGGCAGCCGATTTTCGGCCTGCCGATATTCTCCCTTCCGGATGGGCCGACGTCCCGTCGACGTGATGACCGTTCACGTCGACGTGAATCAAACCTCCTTTTCATCGGCGTGACCCGGTGCTCCAGGCTCACGCCGACCAGCGTGGAGGTGAGTGACGGCCTGGGGGGTTGGCTCTGGGCAGGCGATGGCGTGGCCGCAGTCTGAATACGTGAGGAGAGGTGTGTCTCGGGTTGTGTGTGTGTGTGTGTGCGGCGGGAGGGGGGGGGGGGTGGTTAGAGTAGGCTGGGCTCTGGGGGAGTGCCGGGAGGGGGTCCGTGCCGGTGTGGAGGTTGGGGGGGGGAGGTCCGTGCCGGGGTGGAGGTTGTGGGGGGGGGGGGGGGGGGGGTGGTCCATGCCGGGGTGGAGGTTGGGGGGGGAGGTCCGTGCCGGGGTGGAGGTTGGGGGTTGGGGGGGGTCCGTGCTGGGGTGGAGGTTGGGGAGGGGGTCCGTGCCGCGGTGGAGGTTGGGGGGGGGGTCCGTGCTGGGGTGGAGGTTGGGGAGGGGGTCCGTGCCGTGGTGGAGGTTGGGGGGGTGGTCCGTGCCGGGGTGGAGGTTGGGGGGGGGTTCCGTGCCAGGGTGGAGGTTGGGGGGGTCCGTGCTGGGTGGAGGTTGGGGGTTGGGGGGGGTCCGTGCTGGGGTGGAGGTTGGGGAGGGGGTCCGTGCCGGGGTGGAGGTTGGCGGGGGGGGGGGGTCCGTGCCGGGGTGGAGGTTGGGGGGGGGGGAGTCCGTGCCGTGGTGGAAGTTGGGGGTTGGGGGGGGTCCGTGCTGGGGTGGAGGTTGGTGGTTGGGGGGGTCCGTGCTGGGGTGGAGGTTGGGGGTTGGGGGGGGGTCCGTGCTGGGGTGGAGGTTGGGGAGGGGGTCCGTGCCGGGGTGGAGGTTGGGGGGGGGGGGGTCCGTGCCGGGGTGGAGGTTTGGGGGGGCTCCGTGCCGGGGTGGAGGTTGGGGGGGGGGTCCGTGCCGGTGTGGAGGTTGGGGGGGGGGTCCGTGCCGGGGTGGAGGTTGTGGGGGGGGTCCGTGCCGGGGTGGAGGTTGGGGGTTGGGGGGTCCGTGCTGGGGTGGAGGTTGGGGGTTGGGGGGGTCCGTGCTGGGGTGGAGGTTGGGGGTTGGGGGGGGTCCGTGCTGGGGTGGAGTTTGGGGAGGGGGTCCGTGCCGGGGTGGAGGTTGGGGGGGGGTCCGTGCTGGGGTGGAGGTTGGGGGTTGGGGGGGGGGTCCGTGCTGGGGTGGAGATTGGGGGTTGGGGGGGGTCCGTGCTGGGGTGGAGGTTGGGGTTGGGGGGGGTCCGTGCTGGGGTGGAGGTTGGGGAGGGGGTCCGTGCCGGGGTGGAGGTTGGGGGGGGGGAGTCCGTGCTGGGGTGGAGGTTGGGGAGGGTGTCCGTGCCGGGGTGGAGGTTGGGGGGGGGGTCCATGTTGGGGTGGAGGTTGGGGGTTGGGGTGGGTCCGTGCTGGGGTGGAGGTGGGCGGGGGGGTCCGTGCCGGGGTGGAGGTTGGGGGGGGTCCGTGCCGAGGAGGGTGATGGGTGGGCAAGTGAGTTGGTCCACCTGGCCAGGTGCCAGCCTCCAACAGTTGGACCCATGCGGTCCATGCCACCGGGCTGGGGGGAGGAGGGGATATGGGCAATGATGAAATGTCGTCGTTCCCCTCCCCCCCACCAGGCCGTCATGTTTTCAGATCATCCAGCGATGTTGGCCGCCGTGGTGGCAGCCGCTCATGTCTATGTTGCCCTGGATGAGGAGGAGGAGGAGGAGCGTGCCAGAGAGGCGGCACAGGCTGCCGCAGAGGGGCAGGCGGCAGCCGCCCAGGCTGGAGGGACACCTGACCGACAGGGCGAGGAGGGGGAGGAGGACGTCGCGGCCCCACGGCAACGGAGGCACCCGAGGGCGCCCCGTGTGTACCGGCCCCGGCAGTCATACCAGGACCTACCGGACCGGGAATGCAGGAGGAGACTCCGGATGAGCCGGGAAACCGTGGCACACATCTGCCACCTGCTGGCACACCTGTCACCGCGTGGCACTGGCGGGGGACACCCTCTCCCCGTGTCCATCAAGGTTACGGTGGCCCTGAACCTTTATGCAACGGGGTCATTCCAGGCACCGAGTGGGGACCTGTCCGGCATATCGCAGACATCGGTGCACCGGTGCATCCGGGCAGTGACAGATGCCCTTTATGCCATGGCGCACCGCTACATCCGCTTCCCCGTGGACCGGGCCAGCCAAGATGCCCGGGCCGTGGGCTTCTCTGCCGTGGCCGGGTTCCCCATGGTCCAGGGCGCGATCAATGGGATGCACGTCGCCGTGCGGCCACCTGCAGATAACAGGGCCGTGTTCACTAATAGGAAGGGGACCTATTCGATGAACGTACAGGTGGTCTGCGACCACGGCATGATGATCCTGCACGTCTGCGCCCGTCACCCAGGCAGTGTACACGACTCATTCGTGTTGTCGCGGTCATCCATCCCCGGCATGTACGAGGGACGCCATCCCCGGCTGAGGGGCTGGTTGCTGGGCGACAGGGGCTACCCATTGCGATCGTGGCTGATGACGCCTATACGGAGGCCACGCAATGAGGCGGAGAACCGCTACAATGATGCCCATGTAGCGACAAGGGGAGTGATCGAGAGGTGCTTTGGCATGCTGAAGATGCGTTTCAGGTGCCTGGACCTCTCTGGGGGCGCCCTCCAGTATCGGTCAGATAGGGTCGGCCGCATCATTGTGGTGTGCTGCGTCCTGCACAACATAGCCCAGCAGAGGGGCGATGTGCCGCAGGCAGAGGAGGGCGGAGTGGAGGAGCAGCAGGAAGAGGCACAGTCCTCCCCAGATGAGGGGGATGGGGGCAATGGTCAGGGCAGACGGGGTAGACACAGGCGGGTGGCTGTCCACCGTTACCGGCTGTCCCAGCGGGCACGGGACAGACTGATAGACGCCCGCTTCACTGACTAGATGGGCGTGGGAATCGGGTAGTATGGCCACAGACCGCACACCATGGCAACAGCCGACCACCCACCCAGCACCCTCACCCCCCTCCCCAGCCCCACCCACCCCACCCGCATGCACACCACCACCCCCCCATTGCCGATCCACCGGCGGCACAACGGGCCGGGCTCACACAGTTGCGGGTGGACGCGTGTCTATCGCAGGCCATGGAGGATGATGACAACCCGCCCTGCGATGAGCTCCTGGCTCTGCATCGTTGGACTATGTCTGACCCATGGCCACAGTACCACCATCCACCCGGACCATCCCTGCATGCGGCTGTGACACTGCAGCGCACGGTCCCGTCCTCTGCCCGGGGGATGTTGATGGCGGCCCAGGGGGAAGGGGGCAGACTCACCTGGTGCTGAGGTAAGACCACCCTTCACACACACACTTGCGCTCAACGTGCATGACACGCCCGCACACTTTGGACAGAGCACAAAGGCAGCTACGGTAGGTGTAACATTGACTTTAATAACCAAACGAGTTCATGCACGTGCCCTAGCCCCTAAAACTCATCTGTGCCCTGCACCCGTGCCAACTTACTCAGTGTCTAATTGTTTGGCCTTACGGGCCCTTTGACTACGTCTACGTGGTTCCCCAGACGGTACAGCAGAACTGGAGGTGGACTCCTGTGATTCCTGCCCTCTGACACTGGATCCCTTTGGCGGCCGTTTCCTGGGGCGTCCTGGCCTAGATGGGCCAGGCTGCGGCCCGGGTGACTGGGATGGCGAGCTGCCAGCCTGTCCTGCCCGTTGCCCACCCGATGCACCTGGGACGGAAGGGGGGGAGTCCGAGGTGTCGCGGTGTACCGGGACCTCCCCTACAGAGGGAGCCGGGATGGACCACACCACCTCCTCCTCCCTCGGGGTGCCCGATGGCCCCCAGGCCTCTACATGGGTGGGGGATGCGAACGGACTGGCCATCCGACAACGCCCCCCCGACATCTGGCGCTGCCAGTCCTGGAGGCCCGTGCTGGTATCGACAGGGGTCTGCAGGTTTGCAGCCATGGAGCCCAGGGTGCTGGCAAACCCTGTCTGTGACAGTGCGACGCCGGCTCGCACATGGCCACTGGCGCCGATGCCCTCAGCGATGGCCTGCTGAGACTGGGCCATGGCCTGCTGAGACTGGGCCATGGCCTGCTGAGACTGGGCCATGGCCTGCAGAGACTGGGCTATGGCGTTGAGCGCCTCTGCCATCTGGTGCTGGCACTGGCTCATGGCCTCCTGTGAGAGGGCAGCCATTTCCTGGGCCACAGACGCCGCCTGCACGGAAGGCCCCAGGCCTCGCAAACCGTTCCCCATGTCTGACACCGTCGCAACCATTGCCTTCACCGCGGACGCCACCCGTGCGGTGTCAGCCTGGGTGGCACGCATGACCGGGACCACTCCCAGCTCCTGGACGCGGGTGGACTCCTCCACCTGCGACCGCAGCCGGCGCAAGCCGCCCGTCACCCTCTTCGCTCGTCTCCGGGTCGGTGGTTGCATCGGATCTATGTGTGGGTGTGGTAACTGCAGGAACCCAGGATCCATCTGGGCGGCAGATGTTCGCTTGGCCTGGGCTGCCCTCCGACCGCCCGGTCCCTCTGCTGCTCCTACCTCCACCTGCTGTACCGGGACAGCTGTGTTGTGCGCACCAGTGAGTGTACCAGACGCCTCATCACTAAAGTGCCCAACTGTGGTGAGTGTTTCTGCGATGGTGGAGGGTGTTGGTGACAGCAGTGGCGTTGTGTCGTGCTCTTCGTCCCACTCTGAGTCCATGGCACTTTGGGGTGGGGGTTCGTCTCCACCCATCCACTCTGAGTCACTGTCCGGTATTTCGTCTTCCTGGGTAGTGCTGTCCCGGGTAGTGCTGTCCCGGGTAGGGGTGTCCCGGGTAGTGGTGTCCTGGGTAGTGGTGTCCTGGGTAGTGGTGTCCTGGGTAGTGGTGTCCTGGCTTGGATGTGACGGGGGCCTGTGGCTGCCCCCCTCATCGCTGGGTGGTCGCTCCCGCACGTGACGGGGGTGTCGTCTCCCTGTTGCTCCAGGTCTCTCCGTCTCCCGTGGTGTGCGAGGGGCATCCTGCGGGCGTCGCATGCTGGAGGGTCCGGGTCTCTCCGTCTCCCGTGGTCTCCGAGGGGCATCCTGCGGGCGTCGCATGCTGGAGGGTCCGGGTCTCTCCGTCTCCAGTGGTGTGCGAGGGGCATCCTGCGGGCGTCGCATGCTGGAGGGTCCGGGTCTCTCCGTCTCCCGTGGTCTCCGAGGGGCATCCTGCGGGCGTCGCATGCTGGAGGGTCCGGGTCTCTCCGTCTCCAGTGGTGTGCGAGGGGCATCCTGCGGGCGTCGCATGCTGGAGGGTCCGGGTCTCTCCGTCTCCCGTGGTCTCCGAGGGGCATCCTGCGGGCGTCGCATGCTGGAGGGTCCGGGTCTCTTGGTCTCCGAGGGGCATCCTGCGGGCGTCGCATGCTGGAATGTGCGGGTCTCTCCGTCTCCTGTGGTCTCCGAGGGGCATCCTGCGGGCGGTGTGCATCTGCGGGGATGGGTGCCTGGACGTTTGGTCCTGCGATACACAATGAAGCATGCATGGTTAGGCATCAGGCAGTGATCAGGTGATACGGGGAGGGGGATATAGGGGAGGGGGGATATGGGGACGGGCTGTCGGTGGCTCACTTGCTGGTGGGCCCCCGACCTCTGCATCAGCAACCTCCCGGTCCTCCGGTCCGCCAGCCAGTTCCAGGGCCCTTTCCTCGTGTACGGTCAGTGGCCTCTCATCAGCGGGCCCTCCTCCAGTCCTCACATGCTCCCTATTGTTGTGTGCGCGCTTCTCCTGTGGGGGGGTGGGGTGGTGGCAGGGGTAAAAGGCAACAGTGTTAGGCAGGTATATGAATGCACGCCATCGGTTGCGCGTGCATTGCAGAGGTTAAGGTTAGGGCTGGATTCACTTGGGGATATGGGGGAGGGGGGATATGGGGGAGGGGGGATATGGGGGGGTATGGGGGAGGGGGGGATATGGGGGAGGGGGGGATATGGGGGAGGGGGGATATGGGGGAGGGGGGGATATGGGGGAGGGGGGGATATGGGGGAGGGGGGGATATGGGGGAGGGGGGGATATGGGGGAGGGGGGGATATGGGGGAGGGGGGATATGGGGAGGGGGGGATATGGGGAGGCTCACCCTGCCTGCTCTGACGAGGTCGTTCACCTTCTTGTGGCACTGGGTGCCTGTCCGTGGTTTCAGGGCCACAGCGGTGACGGCCTCTGCCACTTCTCTCCACAGACGCCGGCTGTGGCGTGGGGCAACTCTGCGGCCGTGCCCGGGATACAGGGCGTCCCTCCTCTGCTCCACCACGTCCAGGAGCGCCTCCACATCGTGTGACTCGAACCTCGGGGCTGAGCGACGGCCAGCCATCCAGTCGGGTGTTGCGGTCGGGTGTTGCGGTCGGGTGGGGGGGAGCAGCGTGGCCTTATGAGCCGCCACGCCGTGCAGCGCGTATGACGCTGCACGGCGTGAACCACTGCGCAAGCGCGGATCCCGTCACGTCGCTGCTAGCCCATTTCGGGCCAGAGACTATCAACCCATTTTTCTGACGTGACGCAAGTGGGATTTGCGCCGTTTTTTGCGCCAATCGGCGGACTTTCCGCCGATAACGGAGAATTTCGCCCCAGATGTAAAGGCCGCATCAGGGGAGTTCAGAGGCCATTATAGTCCCCTGGTGGTCGAGGACATGCAGGGTACTGCGTCCTGGCACCCTTGCAGTGCCAACCTGGCAATTCTGGTGTCGGTGTCTACTCACTCGTGCTGCCCGGTGTAGATTGTTGACCTTTTTCCGACACGGGAGGCCAGTCCTCCTGGTCACACTCCCAGCATTCACAGCCGTCTCCATCTCGTCCCAGACAGCACTGGTTGCCCTCCAGCTGACCCTCTGGGATACCTGGGGGAACAGGAGATCTATCCTGGCCTCCACTATGTCTAGGAGCCTGCTGCGATCTACATCTCTGAACCTCGGTCTCCTCGGCGCCATTGTTGCGAGCTGGCTGGGGTGGCTGAGCGGGTGCTGCTTAAGCACTGTCCCAGTGCTGCTTAAGCACTGTCCCAGTGCTGCCTCAGCGCTGCCCCAGTGCTGCCCCACGCCGCAGAGGTGAGGAACCACCAGACTCCACCCATGAGAACCTGTCAAATGTGAGTAATGTTTGCCTTACTGACCGACCCATCCCTCCCACTGGCCACATATCCATACCCCAACAGGTCCAGAAGCCGACGGCGCTGCCCCATCCCGGGCAGCACCCATTCTGACCCAGAGGAGAACACCTCGGAGGAGAGCTCCGAGGATGCAACTGCTCTAGTCGCGGCATAGCTGTCATCCCCGCCCTCCACCAGGGCAAATACAAGCACCTCGGTGGGAAACGTTTAGTGGTGAGGCTTCTGGGGCACAATCTGTTCAGCACCACACTGATGTACATCAGGTGGAGGCAGGAACCCCCAGGCGAGGCAGCAGTCGGAGGGTTGCTGGATCCCAGCTGGGTCCCAGCCTGATGCTGAGCCTCTGGAACAGGGTTACCCGGAGCTGCTGGTTCCGATAGGGAGTGGCCGCGCCATTCAGAGGGAAATGTCAGTGTCACTCCAGCAGATCCGTAGCCAATTGGAGGTGTCCCAGAGACTACGGGCGCAGGAGACGGCGCCGACAATGATGACACCGAGGTCAACACTGCCGGGGTGGCTACCGTAGTGGAGAGCCTGGTGCACAACGTCGGCACCATGAATGAAGGTGTCCAAGGCATTGCGCCGTTGGTGACGGCCATGGCTGAGGGTCTTGGCAGTATGTCTGCCTCACTGGGGGAGGTCAACCAGTACCTGGCTGACTTTGATGAGGTTCTGCGAGACATGTCCCGCCCTCAGATGGGAAAGGCCGAGGCGCTGCGGAGCTTGTCCCAGTTGCAGGTGGGCATGGCTGAGGCGCTGCAGAGCATGGCCCAGTCACTAAGGAGCATCGGCGAGGGTGTTGACATGATGGTGCGCACCATGGGGAACCGCCAGGGTTGGCAGAGCCAGATGATGCAGGGGCAACCAGGGCTCAAACCAGCTGCCCCTCCATCCCAAGGTGAACACCAGGGCACTATGGGCTCTGACCGGGAGGAGGGGGCGCTGAGTGCCAACCCGGACCCGCCCCATGTGATGTGTTATCTTCTCTGGGATAACACGGGCTGCAACTGGATGCAGCTTTAACCCAAAGATACTCCAGACCTTGAAGTTAGTTCAATCTGATTTATTGAACCAGTAGCACAGTTGGCACAGTTCTCTATGAGTTCGATTCTCTGCTAACGTAAGTGTGGTTACTCTGTCTGACTGAACCAGCCTAGCTCTTAGCCACGTGCTGGAGGTGTGATACTGTACATACACTCTGACTCACTCTTCCGATGTTCATCAGTGGAAAGAGGCGGGGTGTGAGTGCCTCGTGCCTTTTATAGTGAGATACCACTCCTGAGTGTCCTGCCTGCTCATTGGTCATGTCCTGTTCTCTGTGTTCATTAGCTGCCTGTCTGTATATCATTATCTGCATGTCTGCATATCATGACACCATGGAGGTGGCCTCGAAAAGCGCGCGAAATAGCCGCCCTCGTCCGTTCCGCGGGCCGGGAGGAACTCGATTGCCTGGACCCGTTCGGCCTCGTAGGGCGCCTGCCTCGCCGATCCGGCCGCGTAGGACCCCTGCCGTGCCGATTCGGCTGCCTGAAATTGGGTATAGCGGCTAGTCGCGTTTTCGTGCAGGACACAGGCTTCGATTGCAGAGGCTAAAGTGAGGCCTTTTATTTTTAAGAGCTGCTGGCGTAGGGTGCCCGAGGTGACCCTAAAACAATCTGGTCCCGAATCATGGAATTGGAGGTGGTGTCGTAACCGCAGGACTGCGCGAGGATACGGAGATGCGTAAGGAATGACTGAAAGGGCTCATCCTTACCTTGCAGGCGCTGCTGGAAGAGATACCTCTCGAAGCTCTCGTTGACCTCGACGTTGAAGCGTTGGTCGAGTTTGAGGAGGACCGTCTTGTATTTGGTCTTGTCCTCGCCTTCCACGAACACCAGGGAGTTGTAGACATGGATGGCGTGTTGACCTGCCGTGGTAAGGAGGGTGGCGATCTTTCTGGTGTCCGAGGCGCTTTCCTTTTCATTGGCTTCCAGAAAGAGCTGGAACCGCTGTTTGAACAGCTTCCAATTAACGCCGAGGTTTCCAGCGACTTGCAGCGGCTGCGGTGTGTTGACGGTGTCCATGGCGCAGGATGGCAGATTCCGGAGGATTTGTAGTCACTCCTGGTACAATGATGTGCTGGGTACTCTGCTACACAGACGAACCAACACGGTTGCGAATGGTACAACGTAGTTTTATTTCAAACATCTATTTACACTGGTAAACTGTTTACTGAGGTTTGATCATGACCCTTGATTCTGTGGACCTATTCCTAATTCTATCTTGTAGTGGCACTCAGCACATGGTGGATGTCTGAGTGGCTTGTAGTGAGTTCTGTGCCCTGAGCCGTCTCTTGCTCGAGTGCCCAGGAAGTGTTGTGTTCCCTGTTTTGTACTGTGTATGCTCTTGCCTGTGATTGGCTGTCGTGTTGTGTGTGTTGATTGGTCCGTTGATCTGTCCATCAGTATGTATGTGCTATGATGTTTACCTGAATATCATGGCAGTGTCGTTCACAGGTCCCTGTTCATCAGGAGTTGAACCGGCGACATGCCAGTGGACAGTGGGGCCCTGTACACAAGCAGTGTGAGGTAGATGTCAGAAGCAGAATGCGCAGCCTTGCAGATGAGCTGTTTCACAATGTGCACCCCTTTCTCAACCTTTCCATTGGACTGAGGATAGTGTGGGCTGGAAGTGACATGTTTGAAATGGTATGACTTGACAAACATAGACCACTCTTGGCTGTTGAAGCACGGGCCATTGTCACTCATGCCTGGAGAACATCTCCTTACAGGCCTTGATGACGATCCGAGATGTGAGGTCTGAGAGCTTCACGACTTCAGGGTAATTGGAGAAATAGTCAATAATCAACACGTAGTCACGACCATTCGCACGAAAGAGGTCGATGCCAACCTTGGACCACGGGGAGGTCTCGATCTCATGCTGCTGGAGTGTCTCCTTGCTCTGCGCTGGCTGGAAGCATTGACAGGTCGCACAGTTGAGGACCATGTTCGAGATGTCCTGGCTAATACCGGCCCAGTAGACAGCCTGCCTGGTTCTGCGTCTGCACTCCTCGATGCCCAGGTGTCCCTCATGGATTTGGCGGAGCACCAAGCTCTGGAGACTGAGTGGAATGACAATCCGGTCCAGCTTGAGGAGGATACCATCAATCGCCGTCAGGTCGTCCTTTCTGCCAGCCATTGGTGAGGTGGTGTATGACACGCTGCAAGAGGGGGTCTCTGGCTGTCTCCTCGCGGATACGAACCACCTTCTCATCAGACGTCGGGAGGGTGCTAGCACACAGCTGCACCTGTGATTCAATCTGCCGGATGATTTCCAGCGGTTCACGAGGCAATGTGATGGAGCGGGACAATGCATCAGCGATGATGAGCTCCTTGCCAGGCGTGTGCACTAAGTCAAAGTTGTACCTTCTGAGTTTGAGGAGGATGCGCTGCAACCGAGGCGTCATGTCGTTCAGGTCCTTGTGGATAATGTGGACCAGGGGCCTGTGATCCGTCGCGACAATGAATGTCGGCAGGCCGTAGACATAGTCGTGAAACTTGAGAATGCCAGTGAGAAGACCAAGGCATTCCTTCTCTATTTGCGCATACCTTGTTTCGGTGGGCGTCATGGCCCTCGATGCATAGGCTGCCGGTGCCCAGGATGAAGTGTCATCGCTTTGAAGCAGCACCGCACCGATGCCATCCTGGCTCGCATCTGTCGAGATCTTCGTCTCCCTGTCTGGGTCGAAAAATGCCAAGACGGGTGCAGTGGTGAGCTTGGCTTTCAGCTCCAACCGCTCTGCTTGATGTGCTGCCTTCCACTCAAAGGCAGTGGACTTTTTCACCAGGTGTCGTAGGCCCGTGGTGTGTGAGGCCAGGTTTGGGATGAACTTGCACAGGAAATTGACCATGCCCAGGAAGCGCAGCACCGCCTTCTTGTCTTCAGGGACCTTCATGGCTTTGATGACCATGACCTTGTCTGTGTCCGGGCACACGCCCTGCTGAGAGATCTGGTCACCTAGGAACTTGAGTGCCGACATGCCAAAGCAACATTCGGACCTGTTCAGCTTCAGGCCATTGGCATGGACACGGCGTAAGACTTGCTGGAGACGGGAAACATGCTCTTCAGGGGTTGTGGACCATTTGATGATGTCGTCCACGTACACACGAACCCCTTCAATGCCCTCCATCATCTGCTCCATGATGCGGTGGAAGATCTCCGATGCCGAGACAATACCTAATGGCATGTGATTATAGCAGTATCTGCCAAACGATGTGTTGAAGGTGCAAAGCCTTCTGCAAGAGTCATCCAGCTGGATTTGCCAAAATCCATGTGATGCATCTAGCTTGGTGAAAAAACGTGCGTGTGCCATCTCACTGGTGAGTTCCTCCCACTTCGGGATGAGGTAGTGTTCACGCATTATATTATTATTGAGATCCTTGGGATCAATGCAAATGCACAGGTCTCCCGAAGGCTTTCTAACACATACCATCGAGCTGACCCAGTCAGTCGGTTTGGTTACCGTGGAAATGATGCCCTGTTGCTGAAGATCCTTGAGCTGTGCCTTCAGGCGCTCCCTCAGCGGAGCCGGGACCCGGCGTGGTGCGTGGCCCACTGGCTTGGCATCAGGTCGTAACATAACCTTGTATCGATATGGCAGCGTGCCCATCCTGTCGAATGCATCCGGATACGGAGCGAGGATGTCGTCAATGCCGGCCTGAAGATCCACATTGGAGGATGTTGTTGTGTAAACCCGCTGCACAAGGTTCAGCTGCTTTCAGGCATGCGCTCCAAGTAGGGATGCCCTGTCTGGCTTGACAATTTCAAAACATAACCGTGCATGGGTGCTCCGGTTGGAGACGAGTAGATGGCAGGATCCCAGTGCCGTGATGGCATTTCCGTTGTAGTCCAGGAGCCTGCTGGCTGCTGGAAGGACCTTGGGGGCTTCTTGATGCGTTTGAAATCTGCCTGTTAGAGGAGGTTGGCAGAAGCACCTGTGTCCAGCTTAAACTGGATGGAGCAATGGTTGACCTGCATCACCACACGCCATTCGTCCGCAGAATCCACAGCGAGGGTGGATTGAATTTGTGATGAGTAGGATGTGGCATATTCACATTTGGTAATGATGCCCACACAGTAGGCGGAGGCCAGGCATTCTTCCCCTGGATCCATCGTGCTGCCAGGATCAGAATCAGAATCCTGTAATCGTTCTTGCACACTCTGGACGTGCCGTCGTCGGAATTGGGAGCGCTGGCCCCTGACTGGTGGTGCAGACCTGCACAAGGCTGCATAGTGTCCAGGCTTCCCGCAGTTTAAACATCACCTGCCTCTTGCAGGGCAGGGTTTCTTTAAGTGGGCGATGCCACAGTTCGAGCACACCATGACGTCGGCGCCCTGATGCTCCGCGTGTCATGGCACATGCGCAGTGCGGGTGTCGGCCGCTTCGTCATCCCGTTCGCATCGCGCATGTGTGGGGCCCCGGGAAAATCGTGCGAAATGGCCGCTTTCATCAATGCTGAAGCGCTGCGTCCGGAGATGGCCTGCACACTCTCTGCCTCGTGGGAGGCAAGTTTCTCATTTTCAGCCGATTTGTACTGGGCATAGCGATTTTTGCGTGCTAATGCACTGTGCATGTCTCAATCGTGACTGGCAGGGTCATATGCTTGATTTTCAGTAGCTGCTCTCTCAGAGGATCAGAGTGAACTCCAAAAACGATTTGCTCTCTGATCATGGAGTCAGCAATATCACCAAAGTTGCAGGACAGCTTTAGCAGGCGGAGTTTAGTTAAGAAGGAGTTGAAAGATTCATCTTTACCTTGTAGATGCTGTTTGAATATGTAGCGCTCGAAGATTTCATTGGTGTCCACTTCACAGTGACTGTCAAACTTGTCCAGGATGGTCTGAAACTTTGTCTTGTCCTGGCCTTCGGTGAGGTGAAAAGAGTTGAAGAGTTTGATGGCTTGATCACCCGCTGTTGAGAGGAGAAGCACGATCTTCCTTGCATCAGACGCACCCATGAGGTCTGAAGCTTCGATGTACAGCAGAAACTTTTGCTTGAATGTCCGCCAGTTGGCACTGAGATTGCCGGAGGTCCTGAGCTGGTGAGGAGCCTGAATCTTCTCCATGGTGCCGGGATACACTCGCTGGTCATCACGGAACGGACTGAGGTAAACCACCTAGATTAAGCAGACTCCTGGTAGCATGATGTGTTATGTACTCTGGGATAACACATGCTGCAATTGGATGCAGCTTTAACCAATAGATACTCCAGACCTTGAAGTTAGTTCAATCTGATTTATTGAACCAGTAGCACAGTTAGCACAGTTCTCTATGAGTTCGACTCTCTGCTAACCTATGTGTGGTTACTCTGCCTGACTGAACCAGACTAGCTCTTAGCCACGTGCTGGAGGTGTGATACTGTAAATACACCCTGACTCACTCTGTAGATGTTCATCAGTGGAAAGAGGCAGAGTGTGAGTGCCTCGTGCCTTTTATAGTGAGATACCACCCCTGAGTGTCCTGCCTGCTCATTGGTCATGTCCTGTTCTCTGTGTTCATTAGCTGCCTGTCTGTGCCTGTCTGTATATCATTATCTGCATGTCTGCATATCATGACACCATGGAGTTGCGATGGTGGCCACCAGCTCTCCCTGACCCTACGGGTTTGCCGGAACCTCAACGCTGCCACCTGTTCTGCAGCCTCCGGATGGGCCTCAGGTTCCTCCCCGGCCTCGTCCTCCAGCCCCTCCTGGTCCAGCACCTCATCATCATCCTAGTTCCCGTCCTCCTTCTCCTCCGAGGTGGCCACAACTTCCTCGTCACCAACCTCTAGCTTGTTGCCCCGCTGCTGTGCCAGGTTGTGGAGGACACAGCAGACCACAACAAAGTGGGCGACCCTCGGGTGGTGTACTGGAGTGCTCCTCTGCAGCGGTCGAGGCATCGGAACCACATCTTGAGGAGTCTGATGCACCGCTCAATGTCAGTCCGGGTGGCTGCATGGCCCTCGTTATAGCGGGTCTCCGCTTCCGTCTCCGGCCTCCGTACTGATGTCATTAGCCAGGTCCTCAGCGAATATCCCTTATGCCCCAAGAGCCAGCCGGCCATCCTGGGGTGCTCCTCGAAGAGGGCAGGGATGATTGACTGCCCCAGGATGTAGCTGTTGTGCACAATCCCTATGAAGCAGGCACACATGTGCATTGCATTCATCTTGTGGTCACAGATGAGCTGTATGTTGAGGGAGTGGAACTCCTTTTGGTTAACATATGGCAGCCCCAGGTGGCCCAGTGCATGCAGAGTAACGTGCGTGACATGTCTGACTCCCTGGACCTGGGGCATCCTGGCCATGGATGAGAAACCTGCTGCCCGGGCATCCTGTTGGGCCTGGTCCTTGTCAAAAATGATGTTGTCTTCCACCCGGGAATATAGTTCGTGACCTGCCAGATGCACCTGTGGACTGTAACGTGTGAGATACCACACAGGTCCCCACTCGAGCCCTGGAATGATCTCATGGCATAAACTTTCAGGGTTGCTGTGACCTTGACGGCCACCGGGAGCGGGTGTCCTCCTCCTCCACGTGGTGCCAGGTCCGCGAGGCACAGGTGTCGCACCATCTCCTTGTTGACATTTGTTCAAACGACCAGCGGCGCCTGTACACCCTCACTAGCCTGATGGGTGGCCGGGTACTCAGGGTGTTGGGCGGGGTCCGGCACATGCATCGCTGACACCAGCATCTGCAGACGCTGCTGCTGCCGTCTTCTCCGGCGTCTGGCCACATCGCGTAGCACCAGCACCACTAGGGCAACCTCTGCGTCCAACATACCTGCCATAGTGTTCAATATCTGTAAAGAATTGGGAGAGGGTGTTAGACCGACAAACAGTGGTGGCTCCCACCCCGGGACCCTTCATTCGCCCACTTATCCCCCCACCACCCTACCCGGAACGCCCTGCCCACGTACTCCAGGCCGCAGCGGGCCCCCCTCACCGGACCCCATACCCTGTACCCCAGACGCCCATTCACAACATCAACCAGACCGGGCGCTAGTGCCCTCCCCATGGCACTTACCCACCCGCCGGTCGTGGACATGTTCCCCGGACTGTGTCCCATCCACTGGGTGTTCAGATATCGGCTGCTGCGTGTGTAGTGTCGACTCCTGCAGTGTTCTGGCACACTGTCCAGGCATTGCAGTCTGATTGGAATGCTAGGCAATAACCTCTGCATGCGACATGGCCTGCGCACCCACAGGAAAACACTTGAGTTGTATGAAGTGCTCACCTAACCACAATTGCCAATTCCCAAGAGGCTATAGCCTTCAGCCGTGCAGCCAGAGGCCTCGGCAGTCGGTGGGGGTTAAGAGCTGACTGGGGGTAGATGAGCAGGGACAAGGGCTTCCCACTGAATGGGTACACACAATCCAGGGGTTGGCATGGCGGTGCAGCAAGCGGTTGCCCTCAAGTTGTGCCCCTAGCGCACACCCTACCCTTCCATGGCGGTCCACCCCTTCGGAGGGTCCACCTGCTCTAGCTGATAGACCCCCATCCTCCACTGAGCACAGGGGCAGCAAGTCCAGCACCCCCGGGCTCTTTGCCATTGAGCTAAGATGGGTACTCACCTCCTCGGCTCCCCACATAAGCCCTCCCATCAGGTTCACAATTTTAAAAAGGAGTACTAATCATCGCCAGCATGACTACTTGCTGGGGAGGCCGCTGAATGACAGGAGGCCATTGGATGATGGGTGGCTCTCGTTAATTGTATGGAAATGGGGTTTAAGTGGTGATAATTGGTTTCTCGCCACATTCCGGCGAGATTTTGATTTCCCCTAGGGGAGCGAGCCGGTTGCATCACCAGTTGTTTGGCGCCTGGCGCGGTTCCCATTTTTGGCCTCTCGCACTATTCACCAGCCTCGTTTGGCTTGAGTTCAAGTGTAACGAGGCCGGAAGATCATGCCCGAGGTGGGCAACACCATGGTGCAGTGGTTAGCACTGCTGCCTCACGGTGCCGAGGTCCCAGGTTCGATCCCGGCTCTGGGTCACTGTCCGTGTGAAGTCTTCACATTCTCCCCATGTTTTTGTGGGTTTAGCCCCCACAACCCAAAGATGTGCAGGATATGTGGATTGGCCACGCTAAATTGCCCCATAATTGGAAAAAATGAATTGGGTGCTCTAAATTTATAAAGAGAAAAAAAAGATCACACCCTCGGTCTTTGGTTTACTTTGGTTTACTAGTCCAGTGACAATACCACGAAGCCACCCCCTCCCCATGTTAGCGGGTGGCTGGTGAGCGCAGTGCCGGTGAATCAGCTGGCAAGCTTTCATTTGTGGTGAAAAACCCGTGGAACCTCGATAAGTTGACCAATTAACGTTGAATAGCGTTGCCGGCCTCACTGGGCTGTGCGCCGGGAATTCAGAATGTCCAATTCACCTCGTCTTTCAGGACTTTGTGGGAGGAAACCGGAGCACCCGGAGGAAACCCACGCAGATTCGGGGAGAACATGCAGAATCCGCACAGGTAGTGACTCAAGCCGGGAATCGAACCCGGGTCCCTGGCGCTGTGAAGCAGCGGTGCTAATCACTGTGCTCCCGTCCTTCGACAGCCCACCAACACTACCACCCAGAAGGACATGGGCAGCAAGATGCATGGGAACACCACCACCTGAAAATTCCCCTCCAAGCCACACACCATCCTGACTTGGAACTATATTGCCATTCCTTCACTGTTGCTGGGTCAAAATCTTGGAACTCCCTTCCTAACAGCACTGTGGGTGTACTTACACCACATGGATTGCAACGGTTCAAGAAGGTAAAAACCAGTAAAACATAGAAATGAAGAAAACCAATAAAACTGTCCAAACTGGTTGTGTATACCCTAAAATGGAACTCCAGTATTACTGCTGCCAGTATGACAGTATTTTATCGGGATTTGAAAATTTTAAATTTTTTTTCCTACTGGTCACCACCACTTTCTCAAGGGAAATTCGGGATGGGCACAAATGCTGGACTAGCCAGCAATGTCAACATCCTGTGATAGGATAAATGAAAAGACGGGTGTTCCAGCTTGTCTTTTTGAGTAAATGCTAAAGGATGGGTTAGAAGGAAGACAGCTGTTATGAGCATTGCAAACAAGGGCTTTACATCCATAAGATGGTTGCTTCTCCCCATTGTGGAACAGTAGGATCTTTTAGGGTTCTTAGTGACAGCCTCCTGCCAGAGTGAAGCAGACATTTACCCTGCCTATATAATGTTCTCAGGGTGAAAGCAATGGAAACAAAGGGATCACTACCTGTTTGATGTCCTCATTCCCAAACTGGCATGCTCGAAACACAGTAGTACCGGGCTGGCTACATTCAATAAAACCATGTCCACACGCAGTATAGCAAGTGAATCTTAAAGGGACTGCTGTCACCACAAAGGTAACTTTGTAAAACATTTAACTGACAGAATATGCAGTATTACCGGCTTCCAATCACTCATTTCATGACTGCTGTCTCCCTTATTTATCTTAATCCCTCTACCTACCTCTCGCTGACTCTTCCACTCTTGGTTTCCCCATACCTTCTCCCATTCATGCCTATTCCTTTCCCACAGTAAGAAGTCTTACGACACTTGCAACACCTAGTCACTGGAATCACGAGCTTTCAGAGCTTTCATCAGGTGAAGGAGCTGATTATCATAGATTATCATAGAATTTACAGTGCAGAAGGAGGTCATTCGGCCCGTCGAGTCTGCACCGGCTCTTGGAAAGAGCACCCTACCCAAGGTCAACACCTCCACCCTATCCCCATAACCCAGTAACCCCACCCAACACTAAGGGCAATTTTGGACACTATGGGCAATTTTACCATGGCCAATCCACCTAACCTGCACATCTTTGGACTGTGGGAGGAAACCGGAGCACCCGGAGGAAACCCACGCACACACGGGGAGGATGTGCAGACTCCGCACAGACAGTGACCCAAGCCAGAATCGAACCTGGGACCCTGGAGCTGATGAAGGAGCTACGCTCCAAAAGCTTGTGATTCCAAATAAATCTGTTGGACTTTAACCTGGTGTTGTAAGACTTCTTTCTGTGCCCACCCCAGTCCAACGCCGGCATCTCCACATTATTTCTTTCCCAATCACCCCTCCTGCCTGAATACTTTTCCCCATTTCCCAGGACCAACTTGCGGACTTCTGTCATCAACCCGGTGACATGAAATTGCAATCCTCTTCACTGGCACACCACAAGGGGGCACCCAATATATTTCCATAGCTTGCCAGCATTATGTAAATGAAGGCCGAGGCTGAATATTGGGTGTGCCTAAATATTCTGACACTGGGATTGACATTTATTGCTTCTTCCATTATAATAGTAAGAAGTCTTACAACACCAGGGTAAAGTGCAACAAGTTTGTTTTGAATCACTAGCACTGCTCCTTCCTCAGGTGAAAGAAGAGGTGGGTTCCAGAAACATATATACAGACAAAGTCAAAGATGCAAGACGATACTTTTAATGCCAGTCTTTGCAGGTAATTAAGTCTTTGCAGGTCCAGACGGAGAAACTGGAGAGAGGGATAATCACAGGTTAAAGAGGTGTGAATTGTTTCAAGCCAGGATAGTTGGTAGGATTTCGCAAGCCCAGGCCAGATGGTGGGGGGTGGATGTTATACGACATGAATCCAAGGTCCCGTTTGAGGCCGTACTCATGTGTGCGGAACTTGGCTATAAGTTTCTGCTCAGCGATTCTGCGTTGTTGCGCGCCCTGAAGGCCGCCTTGGAGAAATATAGTACATCGTAAAAGCCTAAAGCCCCAGTGCAGATTCCTGGAGAACATTGTGGGCTTCCTTTTCAAATTATCTGGGTGTCAGATTCCCAACCCATGCCACATTTACATTGCTCATATGATACAATTTTCAACTTCAAATATTAATGCCCTAATTGGGCCGAAAGAAAGTTTGACGTCCAATTTGTGGTGCAAGCTCCGTGAAGAGGCGAGAGATGCAGGTCAAAATAATACTAATCTTTATTGTCACAAGTATTTTGATTTGAGTTATTATTGTCACATGTGTTAGTATACAGTGAAAAGTATTGTTTCTTGCATGCTGTACCAACAATGCATACCGTACAGAGGGAAGGAAGGAGAGACTGCAGAATATAATGTTACAGTTATAGTAAGGTGTAGGCTTACATTAACACTGCAATGAAGTTACTGTGAAAAGCTCCTAGTCACCACATTCCGGCGCCTGTTCGGGTACACAGAGGGAGAATTCAGAATGTCCAAATGACCTAATAGCACGTCTTTCGGGACTTGTGGGAGGAAACCGGAGCACCCGGAGGAAACCCACGCAGACATGGGGAGAATGTGCAGACTCCACACAGACAGTGACTCAAGCTGGGAATCGAATCTGGGACCCTGCCGCTGTGAAGCAACAGTGTTAACCACTGTGCTATCGTGCTGCCCACATTTGGAACCATGATGGAGCCGGCCACTTCCTTACACAAGAGATGAGGCAAGCTTTCAGAGTGCTAGAACCTTGAGTGCCCAGTCATTAGGCCAAACAGCCATACAACTGGTATACACATGATTTCATTGAGAATGTCCTGGCCTGGTGGGAAAAAGATTTTTTCCACATTGAGCCCCAACAGCTGACATGCACCAGAATGTTCAGGGTTTGCGACTTTTGATTTGAAAATAGCCCACCGGCACCACCCCACAATCCTGGCTGATTAACAAGCTCCTCTCATAACATTGTTGCTAACTTTTGGTTGGTTCATTTGGCTCTGTTTTATAACCTTTGCTCTCGAGTCGCCAGGTATCTTTATGATACCGCCACGAGGTTCAAGTTCAAGTAATGATCAATAATTCAACACACCAATTAGTAAGATTCAAATCAATACACATTTATTATACACAGTAAATCGCTACTCATGCATTAACTCTACTTTCTAGGCTATTTCTATAACTAATAGGCCTATACTTAGCTTTGGACTGGCTCACCAGGTCAGGGGAACAAATAGCCTTTCGTTCGGGTTCTGAAACTGCAGGATTCAAAAGCTGGTATAGACTGGTAGCTAGGAGCGCCTATCTCGTTGCGAGCGTTGACTTGAGACTTACTTCTTTGGAGGCCGCCGGACAGGTCACTGTCAAGGCTTGCTTCGCGTTGCTGAGTGACCCTGTCAAGAAGGACGATTTAAACTTGGGGGCTTTACTTTATAGTCCCCAGGGGCTTCCCGCCTTTCGGGGTGGACTCTGTACCTGGTTCCAAGTGATTGGACTTCGTTCCAATCGCTTGGTTCGATTTCTCCAATACTGGAGCTGTTCCCTGATCATTGGGCGGTCTTTAAGTGTCTGTTAGCCTCTTTTGCGTTGGCTCTTGCTGGCGCCGAGGAGTCTGGCTTGGCCTTGTTTACCTCAAAATGTTTTGATTGTTCGCGGGGATCGCTCATTACTATGTAGATGGCTGCTTGTATCGATGCTGTCTGGGTTTTTGCAGAGTCTAATACACAGTAACATGTGCCTGCTAGTTTTTGCCTGTGTTGGCTGAATTTCCCTTCAGCCTTTGCTGTCCTGCATTTTAAGTCGGGAAGTGGCCAACTCAGGTGGCTACAACATAATGAGCTGATAATTGGAGGCAAGAGTGTCCTGGCCCCCTGCTCCCTTTGAAAATTGTGTCAGCTTCTGGAGTTGTTGAGTTTCAATGGCACCCTGAGAATCTAGTGATACAATTTTCAATGTGAGTCCGGACCCTTGCTGCAATTGAAAATTCAACCCCATTTGCCATGTACCAAAAATTAGAGTGTCATGTTTATTCCAACACTCCATATATTCACCTAGCCAAGTACCAACCTGTGTCACAAGGTTACCTCTAATTCCATGTGGTCTCGTTTTTACGAACTATATCATACAGAACACGATTAAAAGCCTTTTGGGATGGGGGCGGAGGGGTCGGCATGGGTGCGTATGGAGGCAGCTTCATGCAAGGGCACATGTTTTGGGGCGCTGGTAACTGCGCCTCTGCCGTTCCCATCGGCACGGTACTCCACCAGTCCCGTGGTGGTGGCGGCCCTGAGCGTCTGGGGGCAATGGAAGAGATATGTGGGAGCAATGGGAGCATCGGTCTGGACCCCAATCTGCGATAATCACCGGTTTGCCCCGGGGAGTATGGATGGGGGGTTTCGAATATGGCGGAGAGCGGGGATTAAGAGGATGGGGGACTTGTTTATAGAGGGGAGCTTTCTGAGTATGAGGACGCTGGAGGAGAAGTTTGCGTTGATGAGGGGAAACAAATTTAGATATCTGCAGGTGCGGGACTTTCTGCGTAGACAGGTATCAACCTTCCCACTCCTGCGACTAAGGGGTATTCATGACAGGGTCGTGTCCAGAGGATGGATAGGTGAGGGGAGCGTTTCAGACATTTGCAAGGAACTTATGGGATCAGAGGCGACGCAGACCGAGGAGCTGAAGCGCAAGTGGGAGGAGGAGCTGGGAGGTGAGATAGAGGAGGGCTTTTGGGCTGACACGTTGAGTAGAGTCAACATGACCGCAACATGTGCCAGGCTCAGCCTGATTCAATTCAAGGTCGTTCACCGGGCTCACATGACAATGGCCCGGGTGAGCAGATTCTTTGGGGTGGAAGACAGGTGTGCAAAATGTGCGGGAGGACCAGCGAACCATGTCCACATTTTCTGGGCATGTCCAAAGCTTAGGGGATTTTGGCAGGGGTTTGCTGACGTCATGTCCAAGGTATTAAAAACAAGGGTGGCATTGAGTCCAGAGGTGGCGATTTTCGGGGTGTCGCAAGATCCGGGAATCCAGAAGGAGAAAGAGGCAGACGTTCTGGCCTTTGCTTCCCTGGTAGCCTGGAGACGGTTACTATTAGCTTGAAGGGACTCAAGGCCCCCAAAGGCAGAGACCTGGCTATCGGACATGGCTAGCTTTCTCAGCTTGGAGAAAATCAAGTTTGCCCTGACAGGGTTACTGTTGGGGTTCGCCCAGAGATGGCAACCATTCATTGACTTCTTCGCCGAAAATTAATCGTCAGCAGAGGGGGGGGGGGGGGGGGTTAGGGGGTTAATTAATGGTGGAACCTGTTAGCGAGGGAGGTGGTATTTGCACTATGTTTATAGTCTCTTTTACATTGTTTACATTGCCGCTGTTACAATGCCAAACAAAATATCTCAATAAAATGTTTATTAAAAAAAAAGCCTTTTGGAATTCCATTTTGACAACATTCACAGTCAGTCCTCAATCTATCACATGAATGAAAATGTAAAAATCTTCACATAGCTTAGTCATATGTGATCTATTTTTCACAATTCTACATTGATTCTCTGTAATCTGCTCATTTTTGTCCAAGTGATTTGTCACTCTTACTGAAAATAGATTCCAGTAACTTTTCCATAATTAAGATGTTTACTTATGTTCTGGGTTTTCCCTTTCTCCCTTCTCAAATTTTCAAATTCAACAGCAAGACTGCAGACTTTACAGCGCTTTATAAAGTTGTAGCTAATTTGTCAGCAATTTCTTCAATGTTTCTTTTTGTACCCTGATGCAGAAATCATCAGGCCCTAGAAGCTTACTTTTGGTTATCTTAAGTACCGTTATTTTCTCCATAAACACATTCTAACTTCCGCCCAACCAATAACTTATATAGGTTTGTACTTCTTTTAAAGTTTTATGACTTATTTCTTGTCCTTATACTTATTTTCAAAAATGGTGGCAGAGTGCTCATGTCACTGGATGAATAATCCAGAAACCTAGACTAATGCTCTGTGGAAACAGATTCAAATCCCACCATGGCAGCTGGTGGAATGCAAATTCAATTAATTAGTAAAAATATGGAATTGAAAGCTCGCCTCAGCGTTTGTGCCATGAGACTATCATTGATTGTTGTAAAGCCCCAGCTGGTTCACTAATGTCCTTGAGAGAAGAAATCAGTTTTGCTACTTGGTTTGAATGTGACTCCAGACACACAACAAAGTGGCCAAGTCTTCAATGCCCTCTGAAATGGTCGAACAAACCATTACATACAGAAAAGTTGAAAAGGAATAAAGCAGAACAGAATGCCCGGCATTGACCAAGGTACCAGAAATGACAAGGGCATATTCAGCCCTGTTCATTCTGTAAAGTACTTCTCACCAACATCTGAGGCCTATGGCCTGATATATCCTTCGTTCTATCATTAGTATCGATTCAAGGAATCAACCCAGTTCAACAAAGAGCATAGGAAGACATTCCAGGAGCAGCCTGAGACATGCCTAAAAATTAGGACTGTTTGCATTCCATTTCACAAAAACAGCATGTGATAGACAGAACCAAGTGATCCCAACAGGTTAGATCTAAGCTCTGCAGTCCCGCTATATTCAGCCATGAATTAGGGCGGCACTGTAGCACAGTGGTTAGCACTGTTGCTTCACAGCGCCAGAGTCCCAGGTTCGATTCCCGCTTGGGTCACTGCCTGTGCGGAGTCTGCACGTTCTCCCCTTGTCTGCGTGAGTTTCCTCCGGATGCTCGGGTATCCTCCCACAAGTCCCGAAAGACGTGCTTGTGAGGTGAATTGGACATTCTGAATTCTCCCTCTATGTACCCGAACAGGCGCTGGATTGTGGCGACTAGGGGATTTTCACAGAAACTTCATTGCAGTGTTAATGTAAGCCTTCTTGTGACAATAATAAATATTCTTAATATTAGTAACAGGAGGAGGAGGTTCCACAAATATCCCCATCCTCAATGAAGGAGGAGCCCAATACATCAGTGCAAAAGATATGACTGAATTATTTGCAACAATTTTCAGCCACAAGCACTGAGTGGATCAACTCTATCAACCTCGTCCTGAGGTCCCCAGCATCATAGGTGACAGTCCTCAGCCAATTCAATTCATTCACGCAATGTCAAGAAATGGCTGAAGTTACCGAATACTGCAAAGACGATGAGCCATGACAACATTCCAGCAATAGTACTGAAGACTTGTACTAGAACTAGCTGTGCCCCTAGACAAACTCTTCCAGCTACAACACTGGCATCTACCCAGCAATGTGGGACATTGCCTAGGTATGTCCTGTCCACAAAACTCTCACTGACACGTATTTTGGGTTTCGTCAGGGCCACTTGTCTCCTCACCTCATTAAACCATTTGTCCAAATATGTACTAAAGAGTCAAATGCAAGAGATGAGATGAGAATAACTGCCCTTGTTTATCACGGCAGTATTTGACTGAATGTGGCATCAAGGAGTCCTGACAGAATTAAAGTCAAAGGGAGTCAGGGAAAAAACTGGTTGGAGTCAAACTTAGCATAAAGGAAGATGGTCATAGTTGTTGGAGATAAATCATCTCAGTTCCACAACATCACTGCAGGAGTTCCTCAGGGTAGTGTCCTAGTCCCAACTGCGGTATTATCATAACGATCAGCATTACAAGGATTAATGTAGTGTCAAGAGTAGCCACTAGAGGGAGCTACAGATACAACTATATAAAGCAGCGATGCTAGACCTCAGGGGAGGTGTGTATGCAGGAGACAGCTAGTGAAGGTCATAAGAGCAGTTAATATGAGAAGGTTAGATTATAGTTTATACCTGTAGTGAGATTTGCTGTAGATGAGTGCAGTTAGATGTGATCAAATCTGTATTCCTTTTTTTTAAACAAACAATTTATTAAGGCATTTATGGTTTTATAACAACAAAAGATACAAATGCAAATGTAAACATAATTCAGCTCATAACATCCCCCACCCCCCACCAACAACACACAATTCCCAAGTCCCTCCATTTCTCTCTGATCCCGCCTAAATTAAACTAAACAAAACTGACTCCCCCTACCCCCACCATTCCCTAATCACCCCACGCTTTTATTTTATTTGCTAACAGTTTAGTTTTCCCCTAAAATGTCGATAAACGGCTGCCACCTCCGGACGAACCCTAACATTGATCCTTTCAGGGCGAACTTAATTTTCTCAAGCCTGAGAAACCCAGCTATGTCACTAACCCATACCCCCAATTTCGGGGGCTCCGAGTCCCTCCAGGATAATAGGACCGTCTCCAGGCTACCAAGACGGCAAAGCCCAAAACGCCAGCCTCTCTCGCCCCCTGGACTCCTGGGTCTTGCGACACTCCAAAAATCGCCACCTCTGGACTCGGCGCACCCTCGTCGCGGTCTTGATGTCAGCAAATCCCTGCCAAAATCCCCTAAGCTTCGGATAGGCCCAAAACATGTGGACATGATTTGCGGGCCCTCCTGCACACCTCACACACCTTTACTCTACCCCAAAAACCCACTCATCCGGGCCACCGTCATGTGTGCCCGGTGAACCACCTTGCATTGTATCAGGCTGAGTCTGGCACATGATGTGGATGTGTTGAGTCTACTCGGAGCATCCTCCCTCAGACCAGCCTCTTACTCCTTTCCCAACTCGTCTCCCCATTTACACTGTACCTCTCCTATCTGGGTTTCCTTCCACTCCATAAATTCTTTATAGATTTCCGAAACCTTCCCCTCCATTACCCCCGTTCTAGAAACTACCTTTTCCTGTATCCCCTGTGGCGGTAGAAGCGGATAGGTCGAAGCCTGCCTTCGCACAAAATCCCTCACTTGCAGATAACAAAACCCATTCCCTCCCTGCAGTTCAAATTCCTTCTCCAGATCCTACAAACAAGGAAAGCTCCCATCAATAAACTAATCTCCCAGTCTCTCAATACCTGCTCTCTGCCACCTCCGAAAACCCCCCATCTAACCTCCCTAGGACAAACCGGTGATTACCACAAATTGGAGCCCACACCGACGCTCCCTCCACTTCCATATGCCTTCAAACTCTCAGAGCCGCCAGTACCATCGGGCTTGTAGAGTACCGGGCCGGCGAGAATGGCAGAGGTGCCATTACCAGTGCTCCTAAACTTTTGCCCCTACATGATGCCACCTCTACTCGTTCCCACACCGACCCACTACACACTTCCTGATCATGGCTATATTTGCCACCCAGTAATAGTTCCTGAAGTTCGGTAGGGCCAACCCTCCCTCCCTCGGCTACGCTCCAGTAGCACTTTCCTTACCCGCCCACACGAACCCAGAGATCACCGCATTAACCCGCTTTAAAAAGGCCTTTGGTATGAAAATAGGGAGACATTGGAACACAAACAAAAATCTCGGGAGAACCATCATCTTTACGGTCTGTACCCTCCCCGCCAGTGACAACGGGAGCATGTCCCACCCTCCCCGCCAGTGACAACGGGAGCATGTCCCACCTCCAAAAATCATTTGCTCAACTAACCGGGCCAGATTTAATTTATGCAACTGCTCCCATCCACATGCCACCTGAATACCCAAGTATCGAAAACTCCCTCCCCGCCAGTGACAACGGAACATGCCCCACCTCCGAAAATCCTCCTTCATTTGCTCAACTAAACGGGCCAGATTTAATTTATGCAACTGCTCCCATCCCTGTGCCACCTGGATTCCCAAGTATCGAAACCACCACTTTAAACGGCAACTCCCCCAGTCTCCTCTCCTGCCCCCTTGCCTGGATCACAAAAACCTCACTTTTACCCATATTCAATTTATACCCCGAGAACCGGCCAAATTCCCTTAAGATCCGCATAATCTCTCCCATTTCCCCCTAACGGGTCAGAAATATACAGGAGTAGGTCGTCCACATACAACAAGACCCAATGCTTCACCACCACCCCCCCCGCACCCCGCATCCCGCCCCCCCCGGACTAGCCCCTTCCAGTCCTTTGACGCTCTCAGTGCTATCGCCAATGGCTCTATAGCCTAGCCAAGGCAAACAAGAGTGAACATCGTTGCCTTGTCCCCCGATGCAGTCTAAAATAGTCTGAACTCAGCCGGTTCGTCCGCACACTCGCCACCGGTGCCTGGTACAGCAACCGGACCCAGTTAACAAAGCCCTGCCCAAACCCAAACCACCCCAGGACCTCCCACAAATAATTCCACTCCACCCAGTCAAAGACTTTCTCCGGGTCCATAGTGACCACTACCTCCACCTCCCTCCCCTCGGAGGGCATCATGATTACATTCAAGAGCCTTCTAACGTTGGCTGTTAACTGCCTGCCTTTTGACAAATCCCACCTGGTCCTCCCTTATCACCCCTGGTACACCATCCTCTATTCTCATCCTCTTGGCCAGCAATTTGGCGTCAACATTTAGGAGGGAGATTGGTCTGTATGACCCGCGTTGTTCTGGATCCTTCTCCCGCTTCAGGATGAATGAGATCGAAGCCTGTGACATTGTTGGGGGAAGAACATTCTGCTCCCTTGCCTCATTAAATGCTCTCACCAGCAGCGAATCCAGCATCCCAGAAAACTCCTTATAAAATTCCACTGGGTTTCCGACTGATCCCGGGGCCTTGTCCGACTGCATGGCCTTCCAATCCCTCTACTACTTCTACAATCCCGATCAGGGCTCCCAGCCCCTCCACCAACCATTCCTCCACCTTCGGAAACTCCAACCCCTCCAAGAACTGCCTCATCCCCTCCACCCCAGCGGGGGGGGGCTCCGACTCATACAACCGACTGTAAATTCCTTGAACATCCCCATTCACCCCCGCTGGGTCCAAGATCGTGTTGCTCCCTCTATCCTTCACTCTTCCTATCTCCCTGGTCACCTCCGTTTTCCTGAGCTAGCATCCTACTGGCCTTCTCCCCATACTCATATATCGCCCCTCTCGCCTTCCTCAGCTGCCCCACCGTCTTCCCCGTGGATATCAGACCAAACTCCATCTGCAGCTTCTGTCGCTCCTTCAACAACCTTGCTTCCGGGGCTTCCGAGTACCTTCTACCCACCTGGAGTATCTCCCTAACCAGCCTTTCTATCTCTGCCTGCTCCACCTTCTCCCTATGAGCCCGTACCGAAATCAGCTCCCCCCCTAACTACTGCCTTCAGCGTTTCCCATACCATTGCTGCCGAATCCTCCCCTGCGTCATTTATCTCCAAATGATTCTGGATGGCCTCCGTCACCAGCCAGCACACCCCCTCACCCGCTAACAGTCCTACATCCAATCTCCAGTGTGGGCGCTGACGCTCCTCCTTCCTCACCCGTAAATCCACCCAGTGCGGGGCATGGTCCGACACAACAATCGCCAAATACCCGGCATCCACTGCCCCCGCCAGCAAAGCCCTGTTCAAAACAAAAAAAAATCAATCGTTTGTACACTTTGTACACAATTTTGTGCACAAAAATGTACACTTTGTGTACATGGGAGAAAAAAGAAAATTCCTTCGCTCTTGGTCGTCCAAACTTTCACGGGTTTCCTCCCCGCCCCATCTGTTCCATCAACCCCTTTAGTCCCTTTTCCGCGGCCGGCACACTCCCTGTCCTTGAACTCGACCAATCCAACCTCGGATCTATAACCATATTGAAGTCCCTACCCCCCATGATCAGCTTATGCGAGTCGAGGTCCGGAATCTTCCCTCACACCCCAAACTCCACGTCATCCCAGTTTGGTGCATAGATATTCACTAATACCACCGGCATCTCCTCCAACTTCCCACTCACCATAAATTATCTACCCCCTTCCTTAGCCAAGTCTGATCCACTACCCTCAGGTGTGTCTCGTGTGGCAATGCCACATCCACCTTCAAACTCTTCAAATGCGCGAACAACGAAAGCCCTCTTGACCAGCCCATTCAGCCCTCTCACGTTCCATGTGATCAGACTGGTCGGGGAGCACCGCACCACCCCCTGCCGATCAACCATCGCCCTTCTTAGACCAGCCTCCAGCCTGCATCCCATGCCTCCTCAGGCCCGCCCTTGGGTGCCCACCGTCATCGACCTCCAATTTATCTCCAAGCTCCAGTCCCTCCCCTGTCAGCAGAACAATTTCCCCCCCTCCCTTCCCCCCATAACAAAATAGCAATCACAACCCCCCTCAACAAACTGATCACCTGCTCGCCCCCCACTGCACTTCCGTGAGTTAGCCCGTCCAGCTAGCCTGGTAGCCCCTGCCCATGGCACCAAGCAGCCTACCCCCCACTGATCTCCGTTCCCCCCCCCGCTCGAACATACATATGCAAAACATAACAATCCCCAACAAACACAAAGAACAAAATTCCACCCATCATCCCCCATTAAGAACAAAGTTAACCCGCATACAAAACTGAGCCACGGGCCAAAACATCGTGCAAAAACAATACATACAGAACCCAAAGAGAAAAGAAATTTAACAGCATAATAAGTACACAATTACTCGCCCCCAAGTTGCATGCTGAATTTCACCCCTTTCTTAAAGAGGGCCGATTTCACCTTATTGAAGTTCCGCACCCATAAATACGCAGCTCGTTATTTTCCCATTTGCAGCTCCTCATCTGCCTGGCCCACCTCAAGGTCTGTTCCTTGTCCAGGAACCGGTGCATTCGTACCACCAACGCTCTCGGCAGCTCATTCTTCAGCAGCTTCCTCATAAGCGCTTTGTGTGCCCTGTCCATCTCCAAGGCCCGAGTAAACGCCCTTTCCCCCAGCAGCTTCTCGAACATATGCGCCACATATACCCCTGGGTCCGATCCCTCGCTGCCCTCCGGGAGGCCAACAGTCCTCAGGTTCTGTCTGCGCGACCTGTTCTCCGGGTTCTCCACTTTCTCTTGCAGCCTTTTCTGGTGGTCCTTCATCAGCTCCACCTCCGCTGTCATCGCAGTTAGCTGGTCATCATGCTCAGCAACCGCCTCTTCCACCTTCTGGATCGCCTGGCCCTTTGGGTCCCAGCTCTGCTCCATCTGGTCCAATCCCCGTCTTAATCGGATCCAGGTACTCTTTTCTTTGCTTAGCAAAGCTCTCCTGGAGAAAGTCCACCAGCTGCTCCATTGACCACTGGGCAGGCAATTCCAGTCCCTGAGCCTCCGCCATATTTTTCTGTGCTGCAGACTCCACTCCCTTCTTCAACCACGGATCTCTCCTTTACAGACCACTTCTGGTCCACGAATCCATACACTGGTGAGGAATCTTTCTCCTCTACCTCATCAATCTCCTGTTTTGACGATCAAATCCCCCATAAAGAAAAAGGTCCCAAAGATCCATCATGAGCGTGAGCTACCAAATAAGCGACCACTCACTCCATGGCCGCCACCGAAGTCCGAACAATTCTGTATTCTAAAGGACTAAGTGTCAAAACCCAGTTTAGTAGTGTAAATAAAATCATAGCTATGTTTAAGTAAAAGCTATACTGTGGTCTTTGTGGAACACTACGCAATCCATCCTGAATAAGCAAAACAAAGAACACCACGCCATGATTTGAGAACCGTGCAGATGTGCATGATGCGCAGCTGGTGGTCACGCACCAACTGCTCATTCAGGGAGTGGAACCCCTTCCTACTGATGAAGGACAGGTGAACCGATGCTCATAGGCAGACAAGCATGCCATCGATCACCGCCTGAACCTGGGCATGCTGACGATGGCGGAGAATCCTGCAACCGGGCATCCCAGTGGGTCTGGTCCAAACTGGAGGTTACGTAGTCCTCTGCCCGGATGCATAGGGCATCCGTCACATCGCAGATGCTCCTGTGTGTGAATGTTTGGAAGATCCCACACAGGTCCCCGCTCGAGCCCTGGAAAGACACAGTGACATGGAGGTTCAGAGCGGGTGTCCTCCTCCAAACCCCCACGGTGCCAGGTGGCCACCATTGGCACTGGTGACACACGGTCTCATTGGTTAGCCGAAGTCTTCTGTGACACAGGCAGTCCAGCTGTTCCTCAAAGGACGGACGACGACGGTATAAACATTCACTGATGTGGCGCCTCCTTCTCACCTCCTCCTCAGCCTGTTGAGCGGCCAGCATTTGAGCCTCACCGGCATTTATTGATTTATTTAAGGAGGATTGAAGGGTCAGAAAGGGTGAGAGAAGGGGGTTAAAATGGGAAGGTGGAAAGTGGCGGGGTTTGCTGTCAGGGGGACAGGTGGGGTGTGGTTGTTTATTGAGTTGTTTTGCTGTTCTTCTGATATTTTGTGCATATATTTGAAAATGTCTTGAATAAAATATTTTTCAAGAAAGGACTGTAACCAGATTCCCCATGAATTCTCTCATTTTTCCCTCTGTTTCTGGGACATATTCATCAGTACCTATTGTGTTTCGCACCTTGAGTTTTATAAACCTTTTTGGGGGGCTTGACGTACTTATCTTTTCACAGAAACCTCATTGCAGTGTTAATGTGAGCCTACTTGTGACACTAATGAAGATTATTATCATTATCTATAGTTCATTGCCCACTCTCCTTCCATGTCCTTCTCCGGCTCGGTGGCACAGTGGTAATGATAATGATAATCGCTTATTGTCACAAGTAGGCTTCAATGAAGTTACTGTGAAAAGCCCCTAGTCGCCACATTCCGGCGCCTGTTCGGGGAGGCTGGTACGGGAATCGAACCGTGCTGCTGGCCTGCCTTGGTCTGCTTTCAAAGCCAGCGATTTAGCCCAGTGTGCTAAACCAGCATTGCGACCTCACCAAGGACCTGGGTTCAGTTCCAGCCTTGGGGTGACTGTTGAGTTTGTACGTTCTCTCGTGTCTGCGTGCATTTCCTCCGGGTGCTCTGAGTTCCTCCCACAGTCCAAAGATGTGCAGGTTAGGTGGAATGGCCATGCTAAATTGCCCCTTTGTGTCCAAAGGTTAGGTGGGGTTATGAGGTTACAGGGATAGTGTGTGGCAGTAGGCCTGTGTAGGGGACTCTTTCAGAGGGTCAGTGCAGACTTGATAGGCCAATGGCCTCTTTCTGCACTCGAGGGATTCTATGATTATCCTCCTACCACTGCCAGATTATGCCATAGAAAATTAAGTAAATGATTGTTTCTGTAGTTTGGAAATTCCTACATTCTTGACAAGAAAATTAACTTCTTCACCTCCATTTCCTTTCTTTGACAATTCCTGTCTTTCTATTGGTTTACAATATCCTTTCCTATTTCCCTTTATGTTACTTGTCAATATTTTTGTTTCCCCTCCATTTTCTATATTCTGATCCTTTTCTTTTGTCTCATTAGCCTGAGATTTCTCCTACATCTTTCTTCTAAATTATATTCCAATTTCTCTACGTACCTGGAGAACTTCAGATTTTGCCGCATCTGCTTTACTCTTTTGAGAGCTTATGCAATTTGACCCCATGTAATCTCGTGTTCAAAAATTTCCCATTGTTCAATTACAGTTTTAGCTGCCAAACCTTCTTTCAAATTCATCTGTGCTAGATCTTTATCTTGGATATTTTTGCTCTGGCCAGTAGTCACCTTTACTTTTAACAGTCTGGTCTTCTCAGTTCTTTATATTTATCTTAGCAATGGTATGGATATTTACAAGATGGTTTTCTATTGTTATATTACCTATTTTTCACACTGGAGCTAAATATATATTGCATCTTTCACATAGCAGACACATCTGCCACTATGTTTCAGAGGTGGAGGGACTGAATGTTGAGAGTGCCAGATAGGGTGTCAGTCAAGCAGCCTGCTTTGACCTGGATTGTATTCTGCTTCCTGAATATTGTTGGAGCGCCACTTACCCAAACAAGTGGACAGTATTCACTCTTGTGTTTGTTCATGAGGAGCTTTGAGGAGTCAGGAGGTCACTTATTGGCCAAGAATTAGCAGCACCAAACCTGCTCCTGCATCCGAAGGGCTCACAATCCAGTTATCTGTCTTCATCCAGGAAACGACAGTGAACAACAGGCAAGAGAGGAAGAACATGCTCCCTGGAGCATCTCAACAACAAGGACTCCAATGTCAGACTCCTATTCATTGACTGCAGCTCCGCCTTCAACACCATAATCACAGCCAAACTCATATCAAAGATACAAAATCTAGGAACTGGCTCCTCACTCTGTAACTGAATCCTCGACTTTCTGACCCATAGACCACAATTAGTAAGGATAAACAACTCCTCCATGATAGTCCTCGATACCGGGGCTCCGCAATGCTGTGTACTTAGTCCCCTATACTGTACCCCAAGACACACACCACTGTGTGGCAAAATTTGGTTCCAACTCCATCTACAAATTTGCTGATGGCACGACCGTAGTGAGTCGGATCTCGAACAACGATGAGTCAGAGTACAGGAGGGAGATGGAAAACCTAGTGGAGTGGTGTAACAACAACAATCTCTCCCTCAATGTCAGCAAAACTGAAGACCTGGTCATTGACTTCAGGAAGCAAAGTACCGTATACACCCCTGTCAGCATCAACGGGGCCGAGGTGGAGATGGTTGACAGCTTCAAATTCCGAGGTGTGCACATCACCAACAATCTGTCCTGGTCCACCCACATTGATGCTACTGTGGTAAACCACTGTGTTTCTATATTAAGGGCTGTACGGTAGAACCTGCACTACAGGTTCACCTGGGCCCCTGCATGCCCGCTCCGCCCAGGAGCCAGATTATAAATATGCGTGGCCTTCAGCTCGCAGCCATTTCGTCAGCTGCTGTAGGAGGCCACACTTCAGATACTAGTAAAGCCTCAGTTTGAATTCAACTTTGTCTCCAGTCAAATTGATCGTGCCTCAATTTATTAGTATCTGATTCAGAAGATGGACCTCCGGATTAAACCAGATCGACTGCAGCTGGATCCACAGGCAAGCGACGCCAGAAAGGACTTCCAGCACTGGCTAGCTTGTTTTGAAGCGTATATCAACGCGGCGCCGACCCCTGTTCCAGAGGCTCCGAAGATTCAAATCTTGTACTCCAGACTCAGCTCTAAAATCTTCCTGCTGATCCAGGATGCGCCCAATTGCGCTGATGCTATGACTCGACTCAAAGAGAATTATGAGCAGAAGACGAACACGCTCTTCGCCAGACACGCGCTCGCAACGCGTACTCAACTACCTGGTGAATCAATCGAGGACTTCTGGAGGGCCCTGATCCCACTAGTTCGGGACTATGACTGCCAGGACGTTACAGCTAAGGAGCACTCAGATCTCCTTATGAGGGACACTTTTGTAACTGGGATTGGGTCCGATGTTATCAGGCAGTGGCTCCTAGAAGAGGCCACGCGCGACCTCGCAGAGACTAAAACACTAGCATTTTCCATGACGGTCGCCCTGCGCAATGTACAGTCCTACGCCCCCAACCGCCTGGCCCACCCCTCCTACGCTTCACGGGCCCCACAGGCAGCCGCCCCAGTGGGGGCGCTACCCACCCAATATGCCTGTGCTACGCGCCAGCCAGTGATCTCCGGGGGGCCCCGATGCTATTTTTGCGGCCAACAAAGACAACCCCGCCAACGCTGCCCGGCCCGCGCTGCCCTTTGTAAAGTCTGCGGGAAGAAGTGCCACTTCGCTGCGGTGTGCCAGGCCCGCTCAGCGGCAGTGGTCGCCCCCCCCACCCTCGTCACGGATAATGGGCGCCACTATCCTCCCCTCCTCCCCAGGCCGTGGGTGAGCAACGGGCGCCGCCATCTTCTCCCCCCCACAACACGTGCGTTTCATAGATGCCGCCATCTTGCTCCACCCCCGCAAGTGCGTTCCATGGGCGCTGCCATTTTGTGACCCCCAGGACCTCCGGGCGCCGCCATCTTGTCCACCCCGCAGCACATGGAGACCAATGGCATTTCAGGACCCCGACGCAGCGGCCGCCTCACTACCCGACGATCAACCATGACTCGCATCCATGGTAATCGACCAGTCCAGACCACACACTCTGACCAACGCATCCACCAGCGTGAAAGTCAATGGCCACATGACCTCCTGCCTACTGGACTCCGGGAGCACCGAGAGCTTTGTACATTCAAATGCGTTAAGGTGCTGCTCCCTTAAAGTACACCCTACCAATCAAAGTATCACCCTGGCCTCCGGATCCCATCGCGTAGCGATCCGGGGGTACTGCACGGTCACGCTCACAGTCCAAGGCGTAGAGTTCCACAGTTTTCTCCTCTACGTCCTCCCTAACCTCTGCGCTGCACTTATCCTTGGCCTGGATTTTCAGTGCAATCTCCAGAGCCTGACCCTTAAATTCAGCAGACCCTTACCACCCCTCACTGTGTGCGGCCTCGCGACCCTAAAGGTCGATTATCCTTCCCTCTTTGCCAATCTAACTCCAGATTGCAAACCCGTCGCCACCTGGAGCAGACGGTACAGCACCCAGGATAAGGCCTTCATCAGGTCCAAGGTCCAGCGGTTGCTTCAGGAGGGAGTCATCGAGGCCAGCAACAGCCCCGAGAGAGCTCAAGTGGTAGTGGTTAAGTCTGGGGAGAAAAATCGAATGGTCGTGGACTACAGCCAGACCATCAACAGGTACACGCGTACCCCCTCCCACGCATATCTGACATGGTTAACCAGATTGCATAGTACCGGGTCTTCTCAACGGTGGACCTGAAATCTGCTTACCACCAGCTCCCCATCCGTAAATCGGACCGGCCATACACCGCCTTCGAGGCAGACGGCCGGCTATATCACTTCCTTAGGGTCCCCTTCGTCGTCACCAAAGGGGTTTCGGTCTTCCAAAGGGAGATGGACCGAATGATCGACCAGTACGGCTCGCGGGCCACGTTTCCGTACCTGGACAATGTGACCATCTGCGGCCATGATCAGCAGGACCACGACAGCATGGTAGCATTGCGGATAGCACAATTGCTTCACAGCTCCAGGGTCCCAGGTTCGATTCCGGCTTGGATCACTGTCTGTGCGGAGTCTGTATATCCTCCCCGTGTGTGCGTGGGTTTCCTCCGGGTGCTCCGGTTTCCTCCCACAGTCCAAAGATGTGCAGGTTATGTGGATTGGCCATGATAAATTGCCCTTAGCGTCCAAAATTGCCCTTAGTGTTGGGTGGGGTTGCTGGGTTGTGGGGATAGGGTGGAGGTGTTGACCTTGGGTAGGGTGCTCTTTCCAAGAGCCGGTGCAGACTCGATGGGCCGAATGGCCTCCTTCTGCACTGTAAATTCTATGATAACGACACCAACCTCGCTAAATTTCTCTGCACCGTCACTCTCCTAAACCTCACGTATAACAAGGAGAAGTGTGTGTTCCGTACAAACCGCCTAGCCATCCTCGGCTACATGGTCCAGAACGGAGTACTGGGGCCCGATCCCGACCGCATGCGCCCCCTCATGGAGCTTCCCCTCCCCCACTGCCCCAAGGCCCTCAAACGCTGCCTGGGGTTCTTCTCGTATTACGCTCAGTGGTCCCAAACTATGCGGACAAGGCCCGCCTACTCATACAGTCCACTCATTTCCCCCTGCCGGCAGAGGCCCAACAGGCCTTCGACCGGATCGGAGCTGATGTTGCCAAGCCTGGAATGCACGCTGTAGACGAAACACTTCCTTTCTAAGTAGAAAGCGACGCATCGGAAGTCGCCCTTGCCGCCACCCTCAACCAGGCGTGGCATTCTTTTCCCGCACCCTCCATGCCTCCGAAATTCGGCACTCATCCGTCGAAAAGGAGGCCCTGGCTATCGTTGAGGCTGTGCGACATTGGAGGCATTACCTGGCCGGCAGGAGATTCACTCTCCTCACTGACCAACGGTCGGTAGCCTTCATGTTCAACAACACACAGCGGGGCAAGATCAAAAATGACAAAATCTTGCGGTGGAGAATCGAGCTCTCCACCTAGAACTACGAGATTAAGTATCGCCCTGGCAAACTCAACGAGCCCCCAGACGCCCTATCCCGAGGTACATGTGCCAGCGCACAGGTAGACCGACTCTGGACCCTGCACGACAACCTTTGTCACCCAGGGGTCACCCGGTTGTACCACTTCATTAAGGCCTGAAATTTGCCCTACTCCGTCGAGGAAGTAAGGATGATCACCAAGGACTGCCATGTCCGTGCGGAGTGCAAACCGCACTTCTTCCGGCCGGACCGCGCGCACCTGGAGAAGGCCTCCCGCCCCTTTGAACGCCTCAGCGTGGATTTCAAAGGCTCCCTCCCCTCCTCCGACCGACACATGTATTTCCTCAGTGTGATCAATGAACACTCCCGTTTTCCCTTCGCCATCCCATGCCCCGACATGACGTCTGCCACCGTCATTAAAGCCCTTAATTCTATCTTCACTCTGTTTGGCTTCCCCGCCTCCATCCACAGTGACAGGGGGTCCTCATTCATGAGTGATAAGCTACGCCAGTTCCTGCTCAGCAGGGGTATCGCCTCCAGCAGAACGACGAGCTACAACCCCCGGGGAAACGGACAGGGAGAAAGGGAGAATGGGACGGTATGGAGGGCCGTCCAGCTGGCCCTACGGTCCAGAAATCTCCCGGCCTCCCGCTGGCAAGAGGTCCTCCCTGATGCACTACATTCCAGTCGCTCATTACTGTGCACTGCTACTAACAGTACACAACATGAACGTCTTTTTGCCTTCCCCAGGAAGTCCACATCCGGGGTATCACTCCCAACTTGGCTCACAGCTCCGGGAGCCGTGCTTCTCCGTAAACATGTGTGACTCCACAAGGCGGATCCGTTGGTGGAAAGGGACACCAGCTCCACGCAAACCCACAGTACGCCTACGTGGCCGCCAGGATACCGTCTCCCTCAGGGACCTGGCACCAGCAGGTTCCACCCCCACACCACCCCCGTCGCCCCCGGCGCCACCCTCCCCTCGCCCACCACCCCCATCACCCCCCCTAGGACTGTCCGCCCTCCCCTTACCCACCCCCGTTGATGAAGAGGATTTTGGCACGCTCCCGGAGTCAACTTCGACCACGACAGCACCAATATCGCCGGCTCCACTTCGTCGATCCCAGAGGACGATCAACGCGCCGGACCGGCTGTATCTCTGACCGGCCCACCAGATGACCAGAGACATTTTCTTTTCACTGTTCTGTAAATATTAAAGATTGCGAATTGTATATAGTTATCCACCACCCCCGCCGGACTCAATTTTAACAGGGGGTGAATGTGGTAAACCACTGTGTTTCTATATTAAGGGTTGTACAGTAGAACCTGCACTACAGGTTCAGCTGGGCCCCTGCATGCTAGCTCCGCCCAGGAGCCGGGTTATAAATATGCGTGGCCTTCAGCTAGCAGCCATTTCGTCAGCTGCTGTAGGAGGCCATACTTCAGATACTAATAAAGCCTCAGTTTGAATTCAACTTCGTCTCCAGCCAAATTGATCGTGCCTCAGCTATGACAAAGAAAGCACTTTCTCAGGAAACTAAGGAAATTCGGCATGACCACATTGACGCTTACCAATTTTTACAGATGCGCCGTAGAAAGCAGCCTATCTGGCTGCATCACAGCCTGGTATGGCAACTGCTCGGCCCAAGACCATCTGCACCCCCATATACCTGAATTAGGTTGCCGCTCTGCGAAAGTCAGCCTCCCCATTTCTGTCTGGGACACCATGGGCGGGATTCAATGACCCCCCGCCGGGTCGGAGAATCCCTGGGGGGCGGCGCGAATCCCACCCCGCCGCTCCGACCCCGGCTGCCATATTCTCCAGCGCCGGATTTTGGGTGGGGTTGGGTTTTACGCTGCGCCAGCCGGGGGCCGTTGGCAGCGCCCCCCCCCCCGTCAATTCTCCGGGCCCCGATGGGCCGAGCGGCCGTCATTTCCTGACCAGTCCCGTCGGCGTGAAATGGACATGGTCCACCATGGCGGGACCTAGCTTGTAGGCCGGCCAGGGGAGTCCTCGGGGAGGCGCGGTGGGATTCGGCCCCGGGGGAGGGGGGGGAAACATGGTGGTCTGGCCCGCGATCGGGGCCCACCGATCTGCGGACGGGCGTGTGCCGTGGGAGCACTTCTTCCTTTAGTGCTGGCCTCTGTAGGGCTCCGCCATGGCCGGCGCAGAGAAGAACCCCCTGCGCATGCGTAAGAACACGCCGGCCGGTCTGCGCATGCACCAACTCGCGACGGCCCTTCGGCGCCGGTTGGCATGGCGCCAACCCCTCCGGCGCCGGCCTAGCCCCAGGAAGTGCAGAGCATTCCGTACCTCCCGGTCGGCCCGACGCCGGAGTGGTTTGCGCAGCTCTTGGCGCCGGCGTCAGGCCAAACGGCCAGTTGGGGGAGAATCCCGCCCCTTAAAATACTCACTCTTCTCTAAATTTAGTTTATACCCTGGAAACGACCCGAACCTTTGAAGCAGCCCCATCATATTCCAAACCGACGTACTCGGCTCTGAAATATACAGCAGTAAATGGTCCGTGCACGTGGATACACTGGGCTGGATTCTCCGTCAGATGATGTCGAAATCGCAAAACGTGATCGGCCAGAGAATCGGCTTCAATGCCAAAATCCAGCCTGATGCCGGTTTCACGCGATTCTCCAGCCCCACAAAAACAACAAAATCACGGCACCCGCTGCGCGACCCAGAAGTATAGTATGCATCTCATTCGTGGTCCTGACGACCAATTCTCCGGGGCCTCAGTAATTCAGCGCCTCGGATGGGCCGAATTCCTGATTGTGTGTTTCTAATGTGCAATGAAAAATCGTGCACCTGGCGTGTTGGGTGAGGCAGCTGAGAGGGGAGGTATGAGGTGGCATGGATGACTTCGGGCTCCTGGTTTGGACACCGGCTGTGGTGGCTGCGGCGGGGTGAGGGGGCCCTGCCAGGGCCGGGGGAGGGCAGGGAAAGGGGGGGGGGGGGGGGGGGAACAGACCGAGCAGCCAGGGAGCTCCCAACATGACAGGGGTGGTGCCCAGGCACGGACCGCCATTACAGCGGCCATCTGGCTGGCCACCCACCTCGGAATCTGGGTGCACGCAGTGAAAACAGCCGTATAAGTTCCCCCATCACCACCCCAACCAACTGGCAACACCCACTGGGGGACCACACAGGGCCACGCCGAAGGCAGCCCCCAGAGAGGGCAGTGCCATCCAACGGTGCCCCTGGAAGCAGGGACGGGCGCCAGGACCGGGGGCACCGATGGGTTTGGGGTGTGTGGCATGCGTGGTTGGGGTGAGCGGGGACAACCGGGGCCACCGTGTAGCTCATGGTACCTGGTTGGGCATGGATGTATGAGCCATGATACATGATACAAGGGCCTTTCACCCCCTGCAGAGAATGATTGCGTTGGACATCAACCTGCGATGTTGGCCACCGTGGCCATGGTCGCTGCCTTGAATGCAGTCGTGTGGCAGCATGAGTGGGGGTGGCTCAGAGAGGTGTCAGAGCCTCCAGCAGAGGATCGGGCTGCAGAGGGGCAGGTGGCAGCCGTTCAGGCTGGAGGGCTGGCCACCCAACATGTCGAAGAGGAGGAGGAGATGCCAAGAAGGGGCCGGATGAGGCCACGCGTTTACCGCGACCGCATGTCCTTTGAGGACCTTCAGACTGGGCATGCAGGCGGGGACTGCGGATGAGCAGGGAGACAGTGTGATACATCTGCCACTTGTTGGCACTCCTGGCACCGCATGGGTATGGGGGAGGACACACGCTCCCGGTGGCCGTCAAGGTGACAATGGCGCAGAACCTATACACAACGGGGTCATTCCTGTTGCCAAGTGGGGACCTGTCCGACATCTCACAGGCATCGGCGCACAGGTGCATCCGTGCCATCATCTACGGCCTGTATGCCCAGGCAGATCGATATATCCAGTATCCTGTGGATCGCACCCACCAGGATGCCCGAGCAGCTGGCTTCTCTGCCATCGCCAGGATGCCCCGGATCCAGGGGGTCATCGAAGGGGTGCATGTCGCCCTACGGCCACCGGCAGATAACAGGTCGCTGTTCACCTACCGAAAGGGGTACCATTCGATGAACATTCAGGTGGTCTGTGACCATCAGATGCGAATCCTGCACATCTACGCCTGATTCCCGGGCAGTGTACATGACTCCTTCATCTTGGCTCACTCGATGATCCCAGACATGTTCGAGGGACAACCCCCACCCCCGGCTCCGGGGCTGGTTGCTGGGCGACAGGGGTTACCCGTTGCGGTCATGGCTGATGACGCCTATACGGAGTCCACAGACCGACGCGGAGACCCTCTTCAATGATGCCCATTGTACGACCAGGGGTGTGGGCAAGAGGTGCTTCGGAGTGCTGAAAATGCGTTTCAGGTGCCTGGCCCGCTCTGGAGGCCCCTTTCAGTACCAGGCCAGTAGGGTCACCCACATCGTGGTGATCTGTTGTGTCCTCCACAATATAGCAGAGGGGTGATGTGCTGGAGGAGGATGAGGAGGAAGGGCAGGACTCGTCAGACAAGGAGGATGATGGGGAGGGGGACAGAGAGTGAGACACGGGGCCTGGCCAGGCACGGGACACCGCACAACGCCATAGCCAGGGCCAGCGCGCATGGGCGCACTCGTTGCGACACGTTTCACCGACTGGGGGGGGAGGGGGGATGCTGGCAAGGGGAATGGACACCACCACACCACACCCCATCACCTCCCATATCACCGAACACCCTCACCTCCCACACCACCGAACCAATCGCATGCACCCCCCCCCCCCCCCCCGTTATATGTACCCGTGGTCCTACGAACTGGAGGCACTGGGTTGGCAGTGACAACGGGTCTGGTCTATGGGATGGAGGATGATGACAGCCCACTCTGCGATGAGCTCCGTGCTCCACATCGTTTGACAATGTCTGACTCACGCCCACAGCAGCACCTTCCACCTGGGTGACCCCTGCATGCGAGCTGGATAGTCCATCACATGGCCCTGTTGAATAACTGGGGCGGGGGTGCTGGGGACGGTCGAGGGGGGCGGGGTTACACGGTGCACACACTGGGCCTCACTCATCCCCCAACACCCACTCCCAGTGGCAAGCACTGACCACCCCACCCCACCCCCATCAGCCAGAGCACAGAGGCAAGTTTGAGCGGTGTGAATATGTGTTTATTGTGAACAAATATATACAGTCTGTGCCCTAGCCCCTATAACTAAACTGTGCCCTGCACCCGTGCGAGCTTAACTGGTGTCTAACTTTCTGGCCTTACAGGCCCGACAACTTCGCCTTTGTGTTTCCCCAGCTGTACAGCAGGAGTGGAGGCGGCCTGCTATGACTCCTGCCCTGCGACGAGGGTCCTCGTTGGCGCCTGTCTCCTGGGGTGTCCCGACCTGGATGGGCCTAGCTGCTTCTCGGACATCCCGGGTGGCATGGTGTCACTCTGTTCTGCCCGCTGCCCACCAGATGCACCAGGGCCAGGAGGGGGGCTGTCCAAGGTGCCACCTCCCCTGCGGGAGCCACCGGCATGGGCCCCATCATCTCCTCCTCCCTCGGGATGTCCAATGTCCCCCGGGCCTCTCCATGGGACGGGGGTGCGAGCAGAGCCATTCACCAAGGCCCCCCCACCATCTGACGCTGCCAGTCCTGGAGGCCTGCTCTGGTATTGACAAGGGTCTGAACGTTAGCGGCCATGGAGCACAGGGAGTGGCCCATCTCCATCTGGGACTGCAACACATCACTCTGTGACTGTGCCACCACCCTGAGGGTCTGTGCCACATCAGCCAGTGAGTGGGCCACATCCCTCTTGCACTGGATCACCTCCCTCTGTGTCTGCGCCATGCCGGCCTGCACCTGGGCATTGCCGCCGATGCTCTCAGCAATGGCCTGCTGTGACTGGGCCACTCTGAGGAACGCCGCTGCAATCTCCAGCTGGCTCTGGCACATGGTTGCCTGTGAGAGGGCAGCTCTTCCCTGGGCCTCAGCCCCCACCTGCACAGAATTCCCAGGCCTTGCATACATTGACCCACGTCCGACACCGTCGCACCCATTGCCTCCATCGCTGACAGCACGGTAGCATTGTGGATAGCACAATTGCTTCACAGCTCCAGGGTCCCAGGTTCGATTCTGGCTTGGGTCACTGTCTGTGCGGTGTCTGCACATCCTCCCCGTGTGTGCGTGGGTTTCCTCCGGGTGCTCCGGTTTCCTCCCACAGTCCAACGATGTGCTGGTTAGGTGGATTGGCCATGATAAATTGCCCTTAGTGTCCAAAATTGCCCTTAGTGTTGGGTGGGGTTACTGGGTTATGGGGATAGGGTGGAGGTGTTGACCTTGGGTAGGGTGCTCTTTCCAAGAGCCGGTGCAGACTCGATGGGCCGAATGGCCTCCTTCTGCACTGTAAATTCTATGATGACGCCACTCGTGCGGTTTCGGCCTGGGTGGCACGCATGACCGGCACTAGCCCCTGCTCCTGCATGCGGATGGACTCCTCCATCTGCCCCTGTAGGTGCTGGAACCCAGCCGTCATCCCCTCCTCTAGTCCCTGGGTCTATGACTGCATCTGCACTGTGGGTGGGACTGGATATTCCAGGAGCTCAGAACCCGTCTGGGCGGCAGCTGGTTCCTGGGGCCGGACTGCCCTCCGATCATCCGCCCCTCTGCTGCTCCTATCTCCACCTGCTGTACTGGACCGACTGTGTGGTGCGCACCAGATTGTGTCCCAGGAGCCTCTTCGCTAGTCTGCCCAACCGAGGTGATAGTGTCTGAGATGGTGGAGGGTGTTGGAGACAGCTGAGACGGAAAGTAAGTGTCCTCCTCTGACCCGAACTCCAGGGTCTCCTGGGTCTCGACAGAGGGCTGGTGTTCTGGCTACTCTCTGCGTCTCTGCACGTGTCTGCGTGCGTTTCCTCTGGGTGTCCGGTTTCCTGCCACAAGTCCCAAAAGACATGCCGATAGGTAATTTGGACATTCTGAATTCTCCCACTGTGTACCCGAACAGGCACTGGAATGTGGCGACTAGGGGTTTTTCCTGGTAACTTCATTCAAGTGTTAATGTAAGCCTACTTGCGACAATAAAGCTTATTATTAAAGTGCCATAAAGCTCATATTATTTGTGTGGACACTCACCATCACTTCTCTATATGTGGTCGTACCCAGTCTGTAAACCTCGGCCGAATTCCAAATCTCTTTAGGACTGCCATCAAGTTCCGTCACTCTACCCGATCAAATGTCTTTTCCGTATCTAGCGCCACCACCACCTCCGTCTCCTTTCACTCGGCCGGTGTCATGATCACGTTTAATAACCTTCTGATATTCGAGAATACCTGCCTTCCTTTCACAAACCCTGTCTGGTCTTCCCCTATCACCTTCGGGAGGCACCCCTCCAACCTAGCTGCCAGCACCTTCGCCACTTGGCATCCACATTCAATAAAGATATGGGTCTATACGACCCACACTCAGGCAGGTCTTGTCCTTCTTTAACAGGGAGATCGAAGCCTGTCCCAAGGTTTGTGGTAGTGCCTCCCTCCCCATCGCCTCCTCAAACATCCCCACCATCAGCGCCGCCAACTTGTCTTTGAACTTCTTGTAATACTCAACTGGGAACACAACCGGCCCTGCCACGTCCCGATTGCATCTTCCCAATTGCCTCCTTTACCTCCTGTACCCCACCGACACCTGCAGCCGAGCCCTATCTTCCTTCCCACTCAAATACACCAGCCCATCCAGGAACTCCCTCATTCCTAATTTCTCTCCCAGCAGCTCCGACCTATACAGCTTCTCGTAAAACTCCTCAGAAATCTTATTGATCTGCTCCAGAGCCACCACCAATTTCCCAGTCTTATCCTGCACCTGGACTATCTCCCTCGCCGGCGCCTCCCTCCGTATCTGGCCAGCCAACAACCTTCTCCCCATATTCATAAACTGCTCCCCTCGCCTGCTTCAGTTGGCGCACCACCTTCCCTGTAGACACCAGTCGAACCTAGCCTGAAGCCCCTTCCTCTTGTCCTGAAGGGTCGCATACCTCCTGTTCACCTCCAACATCCAGCTTTTGCTGCTCCACCCCCTCCTCTTTGTCCAACTTGGCCTTAAATGATATAACCGCTCCCCTCACTACCTCCTTCGTGGCCTTCCACACCACCGCCTGTGTGGGATTCTGACCGGGGTCTCTCACCCCGCCCCTCCTATCCGCCATCATCACAACTCCGGGCCCTGCCCACTGGACCTGGCCCGCCCTGTCCCTTTGTTGCCATCAACCTCCTTTCCCCCCAGAATCCCCCCAATCCACCTCCTCTCAAAAACACCTCTCCCAGTATGATGATCCCATATGAGACCAAGAAAAGATCAGCTAGGATCTGATTGAATGGCAGAGCAGACTCGAAAGGCCGAATTGCCTACTTCTGTTCCTAATTCCTATGTTCCTATGTTCTCATGGGGAGGATGACGGTCATCATGGAGACCGTGGAATGCCCGCCAAAGTCATCACAGACAAGAGAGCATAGAAGTCAGCATGCTGCCTCCACCTCTGCTGTGGATGTCCGGGTAGCCCCTAGAAATGGAGTAAGAAAAAATTAAGAAGTATTAAATTCACACAGATGGCATGGGTGTATAATCATTTCATATACCTATTACACCTTTGTCAATATATGAATCATTGCACTTCATGGAGGTCTCCTGGGTTTTTCTTGCTGATGTTGGTGTTATTGCCTGTGTGCACTCCCCCCCCCCCCCCCCACAACTTCCATGTGTGAGAAGCCTCCCAATCAAATTATTTACTTCCCCTCCAATGCCCTCTGGACCCTATAGAGAGACCTTTGTCATGTCAGAATATATTATCAGTGTTTTCCTTCAATTGTCCAGTTGGACAGTGTCCAACACCTATTACCCTGCATCCCACTGCCCCCTCTCACATTCACAGTCTCCTTCTACCACCCTTGGTTCATCCCCCAAGATTCTAGCATGAACAGCATGACCCCCTTCCTCTAAACCCCAGCACCCTACCTAATATATTCTGACATGACAAAGGTCTCTCTATAGGGTCCAGAGGGCAGTGGAGGGGAGGTAAATAATTTGATTGGGAGGCTTCTCACATATGGAAGTGGGGGCAGGAGGAAGTGCACACAGGCAATAACCCCAGCACCCTACCCGTTAACCTGCGTACCACCTTCAATCCTTCCTGTTCACCAACCACCCCCTGTGTCTTCCAGCTCCCCCACCCCTTTGTGTTCCAAACCACCCCACCCTACCCCATCGTTCCTTGGCGTTCCCTCCTTCAAACACCCCCTCTCTGTTCATCTGCCCCACATGCAACATACCTGGGGTTATGTGGGCCTCCGGTGTTCCAGTCCATGACTTCTCTGGTAAGTGTGCTTAACTGTCTCACCATGTGCACTTCAGGGGCGAGATTCTCCGACCCCCTGCCGGGTTGGAGAATCGCCGGGGGCTGGCGTGAATCCCGCCCCCGCCGGTTGCTGAATTCTCCGGCACCGGAGATTCGGCGGGGGCAGGAATCGCGCAGCGCCGGTTGGCGGGCCACCCCCCGCGATTCTCCGGCCCGGATGGGCCGAAGTCCCGCCGGCGTGGATTAAACCACCTACCTTACCGACGGGACAAGGTGGCGCGGGCGGGCTCCGGGGTCCTGGGGGGAGGCGTGGGCCGATCTGGCCCCGGGGGGTGCCCCCACGGTGGCATGGCCCGCGATCAGGGCCCACCGATCCGTGGGCAGGCCTGTGACGTGGGGGCACTCTTTTCCTTCCGCCTTCGCCACGGTCTCCACCATGGCGGAGGCGGAAGAGACTCCCTCCACAGCGCATGCGCGGGGATGCTGTGAGCGGCCGCTAATGCTCCCGCGCATGCGCCGCCTGGAGATGTCATTTCCGCGCCAGCTGGCGGGGCACCAAAGGCCTTTTCCGCCAGCTGGCGGGGCGGAAATCAGTCCGGCGCGGTCCTAGCCCCTCAAGGTTGGGGCTCGGCCCCCCAAGATGCGGAGCAGTCCGCACCTTTGGGGCGGCGCGATGCCCGACTGATTTGCGCCGTTTTTGGCGCCGGTCGGCGGACATCGCGCCGATACCGGAGAATTTCGCCCCAGATTTGTCCAGTCGTCAATCGGATTGGCGTGAATACCCATTGGCAGGGCGGACGATTTGCCGGCGGGGGATGAATCTGGTCAGTTGGGATTTTAATTAGCATGCATGAGATGCAAGTTCAGTTCCTGATAAGGTTCAGCAGGAAAAGCCCCCTCCATTAAGTCGCCATGATAGTTGAGACAGCAAGTTCCTGCCGTCATTTCCTGCCATTGGGAAACTGGGGTGGGATTATCCGTTTGCCGATGCCAAAATCGTGAAACGTGATTGGTTGGAGAATAGGTTCAGACATCAAAATCAAGGTGATTTGACGCCAAATCAATATTCTCCATCACCTCGACAGCGCAGGCTGGCCGGGGTCAGGGTGGGGGGAGTTTGGTGGTGGTGACGGGAACACAGGCCGAGTGACCGGAGTGAGCCCCTCACGGGACTGGGGCGGTGCACGGGCACGGACCGCCAATACCGTGGTCATTTTGCTGTGCACCCCACTGACCACCCATCTCGGCCCCTGGTTCTGTAGAGTGACAACTACCGTATAGATGCCCCCCCCCCCCCCCCCCAGCCCCGCACCTCTGCCAAACCGCCCCCCCCACCCGGCTGCCACCCGCTGGCTGCCCACCAAAGGCAACACCCACAGTAGTCCCGATGGTGCATACCGCTGGCATCAGGGACTGGCACGAGGGCCAGAGGCCCCAATGCTGCCAGCACCCACGGGACCAGGGGTGCGGGCTTGGGGGTGGGGGGGTGGAGGGACATGCAGGGGCAGAGCCCACAGTGCCAACCAAGGCCACCATGTAGCCTGGTGCACCTGGTTGGGCACGGGTGTATGCACCATACTAATAGGTCAGCCTGTCATCCTCTGCAGACAATGGATATTGGAATTCAACCAGCAATGGTGGCCTTCTTGCTACTCGCCGTAGCCCTGGGGGATGCCCTGCGGCTGTGTGAGCGTGCGCTGCTCGAGGAGGGGGAGGACGCTGGAGCAGCAGAGCGTGCAGCAGCATAGCGTGCCTCAGAGGAACAGGAGGCAGACACCCAGGATGGAGAGGGAGCTGCGCAATAGGCCATGGAGGAGGAGGTGTGGTATGAGACCTCGTGTGTACCGGCACCATTTGTCATTCAAGGAGCTGCCGGACCGGGCATGCCGTTGAAGACTCTGGCTGAGCAGAGATCCAGTGTGACATATCTGCCAGATGATGGCACACCTGGCACCATGGGAGTGTGGGGGAGGACACCCGCTCCTGGTGGCCGTGAAGGCGATGGTTGCCCTGAACCTTTACGCCGCAGGGTCCTTCCAGGCGCCGAGTGGGGACCAGTCCGGGATCTCACAGACCTCGGTGCACATTTGCATCAGTACCGTCACAGAAGCCCTATATATCCAGGCGGCTCAATACATCAACTTCAATGTGGACTGAGCCTACCAGGTTGCCCGGGCAGCAGGGTTCACCACCATTGCTGGGATGCCCCGGGTCCAGGAGGCGATCGACATGATGCATGTCCCCCTACAAGCACCTACAGATAACATAAATGTTATACACAAATCAAAAGGGACAACACTAAATGAATGTGCAGCTGATATGTGATCATCAGATGCGCATCACATACGCCCAATACCCGGGTGGTGTGCACCACTCCTTCATCCCGGCACTCTCGATTCCTAACATGTTTGTGACGCCCTCCTTGCTGGGGAGCTGGCTCCTGGAAAACAGGGCTTATCCACTGCAGTTGTGGCTGATAACACCTAACCGGAGGAGACAGACCGACGCAAAGATCTGCTACAACGAAGCCCATGCAGTGACGAGGTCCGTGATCGAGCAATGCGTCGGCCTTCTGAAGAGGCGGTTCAGGTACCTGGACCGCTCTTGAAGGGCCCTCCAGTATGATGCTGAGAGGGTCGCCAGCATTGTGGCGGCCTGCTGCGTCCTCTGCAGCATTGCGCAGCAGAGGGATGATGCGTTGGAGGAGGAGGTGGGAGAGGGCAAGGTGGGCAGGACATGGGGTCCTGGAAGGCATGGGAGACCGCAAGTCGAATGCGCCACGGCCACCGCGCACAGGACGTTCTGATCGCCTCCAGGTTCACCAACTTGGTGGGGGGGTTGCGGCGGGGGTTGGTGGAGGGGGAGACTGGCCAGAGGTATGGACACTGCATCCCACCCCTGCCTGCAACTTCCTCCGTGATACATACCTGCCGCACTATGGGGTGGTGGCCCTGGGTTGGCAGGAACAGCGGGTCTGGTCCATGAAATGGAGGATGATGACAATCTGCTCTGCGATGAGCCCCAGTGCTCCACATCATTTGACAATGCCTGACGCCTGCCCCTGGTAGCACTTTACCCTGTCCACCTTGGTGATTCCTGTATGCGAGCTGGACATTCCATCATACAATCTCACTGAAACCCCTGGGGTGGCGGTGGTGGGGACGGTCCGGGGGTAGTGGGGGTGGGGGGGGGGGGGGCGCTGGAGCCGAGGCCACTCTCAGGGTCTGCTCAGCACCCCCCCCCAAACAACTGCCCGTTCCCCCAGCCAGCCCAGACCAGCCCACCCCTCACACCCATCGGACAGAGCACCGAGGCAGGTTGTAACAATGGTAACAGGTGTTTAGCAGTGGTTAGCACCATTGCTTAACACCGCCAGGGTCGCAGGTTCGATTCCCGGCTTGGGTGACTGTCTGTGTGGAGTCTGCACATTCTCCTCTGCGTGAACTTCCTCCAGGTGCTCTGGTTTCCTCCCACAAGTCCCAAAAGACGTGCTTGTTTGGTGAATTCGACATTCTGCATTCACGCTCAGTGTCATGTGAGAGAGCCTTTAAGAAATGGATGTTTAAGCAATGTACCTTTAAGAAATGCAGTGATGTCAGAGTGTGGGTGGAGCTGGGCTTCAGCTCGGCAATTTTGAAGTTTCAGTTTCAGTTTTGAGAGAGAGCAGCTGAAAAGTGCCTGGCTGTTTTGCTGTGAGCTGCTTGAAAGGAGAAAGCCAGTTTGAGACAGCAGCTTGAGAAGTACCTGTGTTGGCAGTGTGCTGCATGAAAACGTGCTGGGACTGCAGGCTGATAAATATCTCGGCCATCCAACAGAAAATATATATTAACTGTGACCTGGTGTGTTACTGCGTTTGTGAAGGTGAAGTCTTTTGGATGTGTAAAGGAACAGTTTGCAGGATTGGGTAGTGTTGTATTATTTTTGGGGTTATCTTTGAAGTAAGGGGTGTTAAGAGATCCAATGTTTATTCAAAAGGTTAATTTGAGTTCATGGAATAAACATTGTTTTGTTTTAAAAACCACATGTCAATAATTGTAATACTACACCTGGGGAACAAGCTGCGTGCTTCAAAAGCAACAATCCATTAAAAGGGGGGGGTTGGACTCCATGATACATTTTGGGGCTCTGAAAACACCTCTCCCATAACAATTGGGGGCTCGTCCGGGATAAAAGTCTGTCTATTGTATTGGCTTTTGTGAACTTAAAGACAGTGAGGGATTGTTGCTTTTCCGGTGTGGTATTTTAGTTTAAATGGGGAGTGTGTTGTGGACAATGGCTCTTTCAGGGGCTCAGAGGTTTTTGGGGTGGAGACGGTCACACGCAGTACCTTATGGACAGAGACTAAAAGCAGACTGTTAGATTTGGCAAAAACATTGCAGTTAACATTGCCTGACAAAATACGGAATAATGAGGTAATTATGGCAGTGGTTAAGCATTTAAAGTTGCCTGAGACACCGTTTGACTCATTGGAAATGGAAAAATTCAGTTGCAAATTAAATAAATGGAACATGAGAATGAGTTAAAGCGGCTTGAATACAAAAGAGAGAGCGGAAAAAGAAAGAGAAAGAGAGAGAGTGGAAAAATAAAAGGAGAGAGAAGAAAGGAGAAAAGAAAGAATAGCCCCAGCAGAACAAAAACAAAAAGAAAGGGAGATACAGATCAGGGAAAAAGATAAAGAGAGGGAGTTTGAACTTCAGAAAATGGCCATGAAACATGACAGTCAGTTAAAGTTGGCAGACGTAAAGGGAAACGTACAGTTGGATGATAGTGATGAGGATAGTGAGAAAGATCGTCATAGTCGAAGGCTTGGTGGGAATCTATTTAAATATGTCCAAGCATTGCCAAGGTTTGACGAGAAGGAAGTGGAAGCCTTTTTCATTTCATTTGAGAAGGTAGCTAAACAAATGAAATGGCCACAGGACATGTGGGTATTACTGATTCAAACAAAGCTGGTAGGTAGAGCTTGTGAAGTGTTTGCATCACTACCGGAGGAGGTATCTGGAATGTATGAGGAGGTGAAGAAATCCATCTTAAGTGCATATGAGCTAGTGCCTGAAGCTTACAGACAAAGGTTTAGAAATTTAAGGAAAGAATTTGGTCAAACATACATGGAGTTTGAAAGGCTCAAACAGAGTCATTTTGATAGGTGGATAAGGGCTTTGAAAATAGACCAAACGTATGAAGCTCTCAGAGAAATTATACTTTTGGAGGAGTTTAAGAAGAACAGAGGGTTAAAACTGCGAGATTAGCAGCAGAAATGGCAGATGATTATGAATTAGTTCATAAATCAAAGATTGGTTTCCGACATCAGTTTCAGCCGGTGAGGGATAGAAACTGGGGACATGGACATGAGAAATACTCAAGTGGTAAAGGTAAAGGTGATGTGATGGGAGACAATAAAGAGAGTGTACCTCATATTAAAAAAGAAATCCAGGAGGGTGGAAAAGAAATGAAAAGTTTCAAATGTTTTCCCTGTAATAAACTAGGCCATGTAAAGTCACAGTGTTGGTAGTTGAAGAAAAACACTGGAAAGGCTTATGTGGTAAAACAGGATAAGACAGTGGGATTTGTTAGAGTGATAAAGGAAAGCCCAAGGGAAACGAAGGAGGTGCAAATGGTTGCACAGCCTGTTCAAGAAGTAATTGTTAAGAAGGTGCCAGATGTCTTGAAAGAATGTACTTGTGTGGGTAAAGTTTACTCATGTGTATCAGGAGGAGCAGGTAAAGAAGTCACAATTTTAAGAGATACAGGGGCTAGTCAATCTTTAATGGTAAGAGATGAGGAATTATGTAGTTTGGAAGAATGTTGCCAGAAAAGGTGGTGATATGTGGAATTCAGGGTGAGAGGAGTAGCGTCCATTATATAAGGTAAGGTTGGAAAGTCCAGTGAAGAGTGGTGAAGAGGTAGCAGGAGTAATAGAGAAACTATTTTGTCCAGGAACACAGTTTATCTTGGGTAATGATATAGCTGGATCGCAGGTGGGAGTGATGCCTACTATGGTTGATAAGCCAGTGGAAAATCAGACAACTGAAGTGTTGAAGGACGAATATCCTGGGATTTTTCCAGATTGTGTAGTAACAAGGTCGCAAAGTCACAAGAGGAGAAATCAAAGAGTGAAGATGAAGTTGAAGTGCAATTATCAGAAATGATTTTTGATCAGATGGTTGAAAAAGAACAAGAACAGGTGGAGGATGAGGCGGATATTTATAGTTCAGGAAAATTGGCGGAGTTACGACAGAAAGATGTAGAAATAAAACGGATATATCAGAAAGCGTATACAGAAGAGGAATCTGAGAGTATACCAGAGTTTTATTACCGTAAAAGTGATGTCCTGATGAGAAAATGGTGACCAGTACACATGCAGGCGGATGAAAAGTGGGCAGAAGTTCATCAAATAATATTGCCGGTAGAGTATAGAAAGGAGGTGTTGCGAGTTGCACATGTGGTACCAGTGGGAGGTCATTTGGGAATAACGAAAACTCAAGCTAAAATCCAGAAACATTTTTATTGGCCTGGACTACATAAAGATGTAGTTAAATTTTGTCAATCATGTCACACATGTCAAGTGATAGGGAAACCTCAAGCAGTGATAAAACCAGCGCCCTTAATACCCATTCCAGCATTTGAGGAACCTTTTACGACGGTCCTAATTGATTGTATAGGACCGCTTCCTAAAACCAAAAGTGGGAATCAATATCTTTTGACTATAATGGATGTGTCTACTAGGTTTCCAGAGGCCATTCCAGTACGTAATATTACAGCTAAAAGGATTGTGGACGAGTTACTTAAATTCTTTACTAGATATGGACTATTCACAGAAATTCAATCGGATCAAGGATCGAATTTTACTTCAAAGTTAATCAAAGAAGTTATGTATAACTTAGGAATAAAACAATTTAAATCAACTGCGTACAATCCAGAATCGCAGGGAGCGTTAGAAAGGTGGCATCAGACATTAAAGTCAATGTTGAGGGCGTATTGTCAAGATTATCCAGAGGATTGGGATAAAGGAATCCCATTCGTATTGTTTGCAATTACGGATGCACCTAATGAATCTACCAAATTTAGCCCCTTTGATCTAATTTTTGGTCATGAGGTAAGAAGACCACTTAAATTGATTAAGGAAAAATTGGTGGGTGAGAAATTGGAAATTACACTATTGGATTACGTGTCAAATTTTAGGGAATGATTAAATAGAGCAGGTGAATTGGCTAGACAACATTTGAAAGTTGCACAAAATGTGATGAAACGGGTAGCGGACAAGAAATCCAAAGTTCGTAGCTTTGCCAGTGGGGATAAAGCTTTTGTGTTGTTACCAGTGGTAGATGAGCCTTTTAAAGCTAGGTTTTGTGGACTCTATCAGATTGAAAGGAAATTAAGTGAGGTGAATTATGTGGTAAAAACACCAGATAGAAGGAAGACTCACCGAGTGTGTCATGTGAATATGCTTAAAAGGTACTTTGAAAGGGAAGGAGAGAAAAAGGAGGTTTTAATGATTCTAACTCAAAGTGACAAACCAAATCCAGATGACTGTGAATTTGGCATACCTCAAATTAAATTGGAAAATGAGGATGTTCTTAAAAATTGGGATGAATTGTTAAGTTATCTTCCAGAGGAAAAACAAACTGACCTGAAAGCGTTATTGATATCACATGGGCAGGTTTGTAGAGATAAATTGGGAAGTACTAAAATGGCTATACATGATGTAGATGTGGGAAATGCTGTTCTGATCAAACAACATCCATATAGACTTAACCCTTTAAAACTGGCACAGGTTAACAAAGAGATTGAGAGTATGCTTAAAAATGGCATAATTGAAGTGGGTTGCAGCCAATGGAGCTCACCCATAGTGATGGTATCTAAACCAGACGGTACCCAATGGTTGTGTGTGGACTATCGAAAGGTGAATGCAGTTGCAAGAACAGAATCTTATCCTATCCCACGTTTGAAGGATTGCATTGAGAAAGTGGGACAATCTGCTTTTATTTCCAAGTTCCAGACATGGAAAGAACATTTAAAACATCGTATGGAGTCCTTTGATCGACTTCAGGCGGCGGGTTTGGTGATGAACCTAGCCGAAAGTGAATTTGGAGAAGCCCAAATCACTTTCCTTGAGGAGTTTCCGATACCCTCAAGACGAAAGGAAATAATACGATCTCTTAGCATGAACAAATTTGATCGAACCTTTGTGCAAAAGATTTGTAGCGTGATTGCACCACTGATGGACTTGCTAAAGAAACGTCAAAAATTTCAATGGACAGCGGACTTTCAACAGGCATTTGACTGCCTCAAAGCTGTGGTAACCAATGCTCCTGTATTGGAGAATTGCAAGGGGCTCTCTGGTCAGATTGAACTAAAGTATTTGATTCTAAAGAGAAATGCCAAGGAGTAGAGGAATGGATGGATCGTGCAGAGACTTTCTTGTTCAAAGAAACTGTCAATCGAGAAGGTTTTCGGTTGGAGGAAGACGAACGAAGAAAAATAGACTATATTATTATACCTGTTTGCGTGTGTTGTTTTTTTTTTAAATGAAAAGCTATATTTACTGTGTACATTTCTTAGTGGATGAGCAAAAGTGAAAAATGAAACCATCTTGAAGTTGATGGGGTTTTTGTTTTCTTGGGGGGAGGTGTCATGTGAGAATGCCTTTAAGAAATGGATGTTTAAGCAATGTACTTTTAAGAAATGCAGTGATGTCAGAGTGTGGGTGGAGCTGGGCTTCAGCTCAGCCATTTTGAAGTTTCAGTTTCAGTTTTGAGAGAGAGCAGCTGAAAAGTGCCTGGCTGTTTTTCTGTGAACTGCTTGAAAGGAGAAAGCCAGTTTGAGACAGCAGCTTGAGAAGTACCTGTGTTGGTAGTGTGCTGCATGGAAACGTGCTGAGACTGCAGGCTGATAAATATCTCGGCCATCCAACTGAAAATATATATGAACTGTGACCTGGTGTGTTCCTGTTTTTGTGAAGGTGAAGTCTTTTGGATGTGTAAAGGAACAGTTTGCAGGATTGGGTAGTGTTGTATTATTTTCGAGGTTATCTTTGAAGTAAGGGGTGTTAAGAGATCCAATGTTTATTCAAAAGGTTAATTTGAGTTCATGGAATAAACATTGTTTTGTTTTAAAAACCACATGTCAATAATTGTAATACACCTGGGGAACAAGCCATGTGCTTCAAAAGCAACAATCCATTAAAAGGTGGGTGTTGGTTGGACTCCATGATACATTTTGGGGTTCTGAAAACACCTCTCCCATAACATCAGTGAACAGGTGGCGGAGTGTGGCACCTCGGGGATTTTCACAGTATCTTCATTACAGTGTTAATGGAAGCCTACTTGTGATAATAAAGATTTTTTTTAATGTGAACAAATATTTATAGATTTATGCCCTAGCCCCTATAATTAAACTGTGCCCTGCACCCATGCCAACTTAACTGGTGGCTAATGTTCCGGCCTTACGGGCCCCAATGCAATGCCATGGTTGTTCTCCAGATGATACAGCAGGAGTGGAGGCTGTGATTCTTGCGCTCCTTCCTGTTAGCGGGCGTCTTCTGGGGCGATCGGGCCTGGATGGGCCCGGCTGCTGCTCCGGTGTCCTGGGTAGCTTGGTGCCGTCCCATTCTGCATGCTACCCACCAGATGCACCAGGGACAGGAGGGGGTAGCCGAGGCATTTCAGTGTTCCGGCACCTACCCTATGGGAGTTACCGGCATGGGCCCCATCATCTCCTCCTCCCGATGGCCCCTGGGCTACTCCATACGAGCGGAGCTACCCCCTGAGGCTCCCTGCCACCTGGCGCTGCCAGTCCTGGAGACCCGCTCTGGTCTTGGCCAGGGTCCGCACGCTCACGGCCATGGAGCTCAGTGAGTGGCCCATCTCCATCTGGGACTGAGCCACATCACTCTTTGACTGTGCCACTCGCTTCTGGGTTTCTGTCACATCAGCCAGTGACTGCGCCATCTCCCTCTGGGACTGGGTCACTTCCCTCTGTGTCTGTGCCACATTGGCCAGTGCCAAGACAATGCTGCTGAAGCTCCCAGCCATGGCCTGCTGTGACTGAGCCGCGCTCAGGAGCGCTAAGATATTCAGGTGCCTCTGGGGCACAGACGCCTCTGAGGTGGCAACCGTGTCTTGGGCCTCGGCCAGCGCCTGCACAGAATACCTCAGGCCTTGGACTTGCTGATTCATAGCCAAATCCAGCGCCCCCCCAATGCCTCCACTGCGGACACCACCCCTGCGGTGTTGGCCTGGGTGGCACACATTGTCAGCACCTTCACCTGCTGCTGCACCCAGTTGGACTCCTCCAACTGCACCTGTAGGTGCTGGATGCTCGGTGACAAGCCCTCATGTAGTCCCTGGCTCTGCGACTGCATCTCCACAATTGATGGGACTGTCCGTTCCAGAAGCCCGAAACCCGTCTGGACGGCAGCTAGTTCCTCTGGTCGGCCTACACTTTGAATGTCTGCCCCCTCGGGAGTTCCTACCTCCACCTGATGTACCGGAGCTGCTGCGTGATGAGCATCAGAGAGTGTCCCAGAAGTCCCCTCAGTTAAGTGCCCAACCGAGGTGAGTGTCTCTGGGATGGAGGAGCGTGTTGGAAACAGCTGTGATGGAAAATCACTGCCACCCTCTGACCTGAGCTCCGGGGTCACCTGCGTCCCAGGCGGATGGCTGGTGTCTGAGTTGCTCTCAGCGTCACCGCTCGGCTCACGGGGGTGCTCCGACTGTGGCACCGGCTGGGGGCAAGAGGTGCCAAATGAACCTCCCTCCCCCATCTCCAGCAGGTCCTGTAAGACACAAGGCAAGATGTATGGTTAGATTGCGGGCCAGGGGGGAGTGGTGGTGGTGGTGGGGGTAGGGTGGTGGGTGGTGGTGTGAGGCTAGGGGTGCGGGTGTTGGTGTGGGGTGTTGACACATGTGTCACAGGGAACTGCAACTAAGCCGAATCTCACTTCTTCGCCCACAGCCAAGTTCCATCTCGGCGAATTCCCTATTTTCCGGGCCGTCGACTGAGTTCAGGGCCCTCTGCTCAGCCACAGTGAGGCGCCGCAGGTCCGGCGGTTCCTCTCCTGTCTTCTCATCTCCCTGCGGTTGCACGCAGCCTTCTCCTGAAGCCGGGGTTGGGGGTGGTGGTGGAGAAACAGAAGGCGGCAGTGTTAGACAGTCCAACGCATGCAGCCTCAGGTGTGGACAGCTGGTGGCCGCATGGCCAGGGCACCTCGCCATGGCGGCCGGTATGGGTGCTGGCATGTGGTGCAGGGTGGGTGTTTGGCCAGCCTCCGGGTTGGGGTGGGGTGGGGGTCGGGTTATGGGTGTGTGGGACGGGGGTTGGTGCCAGGGATCAGTGTTACCTCCTCACCCTGGCTGCCCTGGGGAGGTGCAGTTTCTTCCGGCACTGCTGGCCGGTCCGGACGGTGTTGCTGGTCACGCTGACGGCCTCTGCCACCTGCGCCCTGGCATGGCGAATGGCGGCAGCTGGCAGCCTCCTTCCCGGGCCGAAGTACAGAGTTAACCTCTCCTCCACCGCATTCAGGAGGGTCTCCAGCTCCGTATCGGTGAAGCGTGGAGCTGCTCTCCTTGCTACCATCTTGTTGGCCGGGATGCTGTGTAAATCGCAAACCCGGCGAATCCCGCACCATTTCTCATTGGAATCGATTGTGTTCCATGTGGCACCGATGCTAGCTCCTTGAAAATACCTGAATATCCGGTGCCGGAGAATTCGGCAACCGGCGGGGGCGGGATTCACGCCAGCCCCCGGCGATTCTCCGACCGGCGGGGGGTCAGAGAATCCCGCCCCTGATGTTTTTCATCACGGCATTTTCTCCGCCTGTGCCCGCCATGAATCCATTTCTCGCAGAAGGGGAATATTCCAGCCATAGAGGTGCAAGTCGTTTTTCAATAAATCAAATTTGGTTTGGTTCACTTCAAATTTGTTTTAGTTGGAGGACAAATTCACACCTATGTTGTTGGGAGTGAACTGTTCAAAAGTATCTGGATTCAGATATATTCAGTCGCCTGTAGCCAAGTAAGAGCTGCTGAATGACATCAGCCCCTTAAACAGAAATGTGTCTCAGCATTCTCTGATTTAAATGCTAAATTTAAGATGTAGTTTTATTATCTTCATGTCCATCCTATGACTGAACATAAACTATCATTATGATAATAGAAGAGTTCCAGTCCAAACTTCTGATGGCTGTCAGCAGCTTGAACCTCTTAAGATGAATGCCACAGGGTTCAGGTTGTTAACTGTACCTGCAGGCAGGAATTTCTCAGCTCTGTTGCTAAGGTTTATTGCTGTGCTTCAGAATTTGTGAAGCAGCAAACTAGAAAGTTATATTGTTATTGTAATATTCAGGTCTTGTTCCAAGTTCAAACTGGTCATTATAAATGATGTGGATATTAGCGTTTCTTTCTGTACTACTATAGGTACATTAACACGAGAGAAAGCCAATATATCATTTTTATAGAATTAATTTTAGTTAATGGTGCAATAATTAACGTGATAGATACAACATATATGTTTGATTGAATTTATGAAATGAAAGGCTAGTTGGATACACCATTAAAAAATAAGATTGTAATATTTTTGGCCTCGTCTCGTTATTGCAGCCAAATATTTAGGGTGTAATACAGTTATTAACCTGTTGAACATAAAGAGAATCATGGTTATATTAAAATAGCGAAGATTAGAATTTAATATCAATATGTTAACTAACACACAGACTAAAACAGCACAGAACAGAAATTAAACCCCACGGAATAAGACCAGTATCATAATTAGAAAATTCCAATTCCAGAAACCTTTTTATATTTTTATCAAGTTGTAACTGCTTGATTTAACTAAGCACATAACTTAAAACAAGTGGGTAGAGCAATAATAATGATATATCCATCATGATTAGTGTAGCCAGGTTCCTGTGTTGCATAATGGGGAGCCAGGTCTGAACTTTAAAGAGCATAATTGGACACTATTGGAATGATCCTGTGAGGCGAACTTGGCAACAGAGAGAACTAATGCAAGATTACACTGTCACCGCAGTCTCTGAAAGCCTGACTCTACATGACAGAACAATTTAATATTTTGACATGACAAAACATAAAGCAACATTTTATTCTGTTGAGAATTTGCTTGATACAAGTGTGGAACTGTCTGTGATCAATAAACTTAGCGGCAGAGGGTGGTTTATTTACAGCTGTGGATTATGTAGAAAAAACAGCTTTGATATTGCCACAGGGTTTCTAGTGGTAATGGGTCTTTCTCAGTCCTTTCATGCCGGGGTTAGATTGTCATGGTTGTGGTAGCAGTATTCTGTGTTATCGGATCAGCCTCAAAGACACCAGAACTAGACAGGTGATTAGTTACCTTAAACGGCTCTCATAATGCAGAAATTGATGATTTAATATAGTGCATGACAGATGATTATATTTATGCTAGATAAAGTGTCTGTGGTTTATATCAATCATAATAGAGTTATTATTGGGCATATAGGGAAGCATGCTTAATATCATTAATTCCAGATATGTCGGATTCCACATCTGGCATTCGTCCATACAGCCAAAGCACTCGAGGCAACCTTTTCTACCAGCATACTGACGACTCCAGTGTTTTTGTAATTTCAAAATGTTTTCAGCACCTCAAGGTAGGCGCAATAACAGTTTACAGATTGCCTTTGTCATCCCATTTTGACAAACTTCTCCATCTGATTTGACCTTGGCGGCAGCCATCTGCTTCTTTTTGTTAAACTATAGCTTTAAGCTCAGCATACTTTCAGCATCAGCTGCAAATTGGAACGACAGCTAATGGCATTTATAACAAACAGACATGAGAATGACATTATTAACATGCAAACTTCCTGTTCAATGGCACACAAACAATTATCTATGTATGTCTCAATATGCATTCTTGCCATTATTGTCCATGGACTATGAAAACTGTCTTCTTCTTCTGCAGGTAGGATCTTTGATAATTTGCGGGTTGCCAAACCGCAGTTTGTGCTGTGATTTTACGACAGGGCAAAGTGTGGAGGCAGGCCCCAGGTCTACGTCAGCTGGAATTGGGATCCAACCCCACACTGTAGACTTTATTTTGAACCACATGCTAGCCATCTAGCCAAGTGAGCTTTCCAGCACCACCACACCCCATGAAAACTATAAGCATATTTGCAGTGTTCTTTGGTTTAAATGTTAATATCAATGGTTGCAAAGTACAATCAATGTTGCATTGTCTGCTGGATTTTTGATCTTTAAATTAATAGTTAGATGTACTTTCCTTATTTTAAAATGACCAGATATTTCCTAAAACTAGTAATTCACAAAAATTGAAATTTTATACATTTTAATTACCATATCCTCAGTCTGGTAATGTGTAAACATTTATGGTGGATGCCTTCTTGACATTATTACCTGCAATATCGCAATCATTAAACAGTACGTAAGCATTGTTCAGTTTAATAGATTAAATTATGGAATATTTACATTTTTATTCAAGAAAGTATCATTGTCCAATGTTCACTTATTGATTTTGACTGCAACAAACCTTGAAATCTCTGGCAGACTCTGGCAAAGTAGAATTTCAGTGTGCAAGAGATAAAAATGTCAAGCGTGACATTTGCCGTTTACTTAATGAGGACTTTATAGAAATATTCCGTATGTTCTTTTCTTGAACACTTCCTTTGTAACATTCTGAATTCAATAATACTTGATCCAATGACTGAATTGCAATTGGTTGAAAAGGTGTTCTCAGATTCTAATTGATCTACAGTTTGGAGTAAGTGATGTAGACCAAATCCAGCTCCTATTGTCAATAAAGCTTTGGGAAAAACTCTTTGGTAATCATGTTGATACTTTACATCACTTTCGATATAGAGAAATATAAATCGGAAAGTAATTCACAATCCTTTGAAAGAGATACCTGATTGCTGCATCAATTTTCAGAAAAGAAAGACTATTCTAGTCAGGAACCAACTTTTTAAACATTTTAAACATTTTGCTAGTTAATTATTTACAACATTAGTTGAAGACATTTTCAGTGTTTGTAATATAACCTCTCAATTTCTTCCAATTCATTAAAGAACTGCAAAATAATCTTGCAAATAAGTTAGCCATTGGCAATTACTTAAACAACTTGAACTAAGGTGATTAGAACATGGCTATATCTACATGTAATTGAGAAGACCTCTGACAAGCCACTTCATCATTATGCACAGCATTCCTTTTTCTGGTTAAAAGTCTCTACTTCAAATAAAGATGTTCTGGCATTGTCTTAGTAGATAGCATGAAAAGAACACAACTCTTTTGGAATTACTTGATGAATTTGAATTTTCATTAAAATCTAATTTTTCTAAGTGCTAGATGATGGGGTTTGCTGCAAAGTTCTAAGGAACGTCAAGTTATTTCAGTTCAAATGAAGACAATTGAATAAAAAACATTTTAGCTTTAATGACTAAAATGCAAATGAGAAGTTTAAATAAAACAGATGTTAATATTTGCCATATGCATGTCACTGGGACTCGCTTACTGATATCCAGATACATTTTAAATAGTGCAGTGGACTGGTAGGTAGTACAAATAGCCATTGTTACAGCCTCCAGAAGCTTTACTTGAAGGTCCAAAAGCAGCAGAAAAATTGAAGATTTTTGGAACAGATATGAAGTTATGCGAATTGCAGAGTATTGCAAGAGTGGGAAGATTTCTCAGTTCACTTTGTTCAATCAGCTGTTTAATCTGGATCTATGCATATGTTTAAAATCTGTTAAATGACTGAAACACACACACGTGGATTGTTCTTAAAATGGTAGAGACTGCAAATGTATCATGGGCTGCTGAAGAACACGACTTTGCAAGCAGTAAAATGAATATGTTTATACAGGAATGTTACTAGTATGGGTTGGGTAATAGCAATAGGTGCCTGAAAGACTGGGAGTTGCCAAGAGAGATTAATAATTTACACATGTTGTTTCCTAGCAAGCAGGATACAGCTGCTAGGCATTAACCCTCCTATGGGGCATTTAAAACAACAATGAGAAGGGGTTAATATGACAAGTATTTGAAAGCACAAAAATGTATACTGGTGTGAGAAAGAAAATCAAACCTTTTAAATGTAGTTTAGATCCTTTATACGTTGTTGCTGTGGGACATTTTTCAAAAATCTATTACTTAGTCTCAACATTAAAAGCATTACATAACAAATGTGAATTTCTTACCTCTTTGTACATCAATATCAATCATCTATCCAACTGGCTATATATTCACTGATTACTTGCATTACATTATTTTTAATATGACTGGACAATGTGAGAGATATGAAAGATAGCTATATTTTTGAATATTTGAAAATGTTCTAAGAAAATTTAAAAATGTTCTAAGAAAATGTTCTAAATGTTCTAAGCTCTTCAAATTGCACCGAAATTTCATAAGTTTTTAATTCACAAAGAAGTAAATCTAACTCTAAGGCCGTTGTTGAGACAAGAGAGCAGTGTTGCACCCAATGATTTGTAGAGTGGTTATGCACCACTGTTATGTTGAACATTCCAGGAATGGCCACTCACAGCAGTGGGTAAGGCCTTTGCTCACACACACATTTAGTTGAAGTTCTTTTACTGAGCTAGTTTTTAAGTGTGACATCAAAGTGGTCTTATCAGCAGCATTTGGTTGAATCTCATATGACGCTGATTTTACACAAAATATAACAAGGCCACTTGGCAGCTCTCAGCAGTTCATTGCTTTATTACTTATTGTGACACAGCAGCTGCAATGTGATTTTTTTTTAGAGTAGCTAAACCGTTTCTACAGCCCAGTTATCATGGTGCAATTTTAAAAGAATGTAACTCTGTTCAAAATGTTGGGCGCGATTCTCTGAAAAGGGAACAAAGGCCCCTCGTGAGCGCGTTTAGCTGCGTGATTCCCGGCACTCGCAGTGCCGAGAAATACATGACTATTCAACGCGACTCACATTGAATAAGGGGTCTGAATAGGGACACATATGGCCGAGGCCACACATAGCCCTGTTTTGTACAGTGGGGAGCTCTGCTTTTAAATGCCGCCCCGATCTCCAAAGCCCCCGAAAGAATCCCACCCCCCGCCCCTCCCAGCCCGAACGCAATATGGGAAGATCCCTGGCCCACCAACATCCACGCCAGGCAACCCCGGCTGATCACGCTTGCGCAAAAAATGCCAGCTTGGCACCTTGGCAGTGCCCATGCCAGCTGGCAATGCCATCTGGGCATGCATCTAGCACTGCCAGGGTGCCAGGCTGGGACTGTCAGGGTGCCTAGGTGGTATCAGCAGTGCCAGGGCACCACTGTTCCCATGCACTTGGGGCCTCCAATCCCCTCAGAGACCCCCATGAGTGCCGTTCTGTCTGGTCCCCGTTTGTGGGAACCAGTTTTTTTTTTATTCAAAAAAATATACTTTATTCATAAAATTTATCATAAGCATTACAGAGCATTTCGAATTGTCTTGACTGTACATTTCCGTCAGAGCTACACATTGCCTTGACTTTCTTCCATTCAATTTTGATATTATTATACACATATCACTCTTGACATTACAATTGCTTCTTAAATATTTACATTGTCATGTTTGTTTTATACATTGGAGTGTTGGTGGCCCAGACCGAGGGGGGTTTACACTGTTACCCGCCCCTCGGTGTACATTTGCTGGAAAGACCTTACACAGTGGTCTTTCCCCATTGCGCCTTGGCAGCAGCTGCCCCAAGCTTGAGTGTGTCCCTCGGCACGTAGTCCTGGACCTTGGAATGTGCCAGTCTGCAACACTCGGTCGAGGACCATTCTTTGCACTGGAAGATCAGCAAGTTTCGGGCAGACCAAAGAGCGTCTTTCACCGAGTTGATGACCTTCCAGCAGCAGTTGATATTTGTCTCGGTGTGTGTCCCTGGAAACAGTCCGTAGAGCACAGAGTCCTGTGTCACAGATCTGTTCGGGATAAACCTTGACAAATACCACTGCATCTCTCTCCAGACCTTCTTTGCAAAGGCACATTCCACAAGGAGGTGTGTGACCATCTCATTTCCCCCACAGCCACTCCGAGGGCAGCGTGCATTGGCGCAGAGCCTTCGGGTGTGCATGAAGAATCTGACAGGGAGGGCCCTTCTCACCACCAGCCAAGCTAGGTCTTGGTGCTTGTTTGTAAGTTCTGGTGATGAGGCGCTCTACCAGATGACTCTGGCAGTCTGCTCAGGGAACCATCCAACGTCCTCCACGGTCTCCTTTTCCCTGAGGGCCTCGAGGACATTACGTGCGGACCACTGCTTCATTGCCTTGTGGTCAAAGGTGTTTTTCTTCAAAAACTTTTCCATGAAGGACAGGTGGTACAGGCCCATCCTTCGTAACACCGGGGACAGGTAGAACCTCAGTATGTAGTGACACTTGGTGTTTGCATACTGGGAGTCCACGCACAGCTTGATGCAGCTGGACACAAAGATGGCCAACAGGATGAGGGAGGCGTTGGGTACGTTCCGCCCTCCCTTCTCCAAAGGTTTGTACATGGTGTCCCTTCGGACACGGTCCATCTTGGATCTCCAGATGAATTTGAAGATGGCCCGGGTGACTGCTGTGGCGTAGGGTCGGGTTATGGGCCAGACCTTCGCCACGTGCAGTAGCACCGAGAGTACCTCACACCTGATGACCAGGGTTTTGCCCGCAATGGAGAGGGCGCGTTGCTCCCACCAGACCAGTTTCTGCCTTACCTTTGCTATGCGCTCCTCCCAGCTTTTGGTGCACACCCCAGCAGCTCCGAACCATATCCCCAGCACCTTCAGGTAATCTGACCTGACAGTGAAGGGGACAAAGGACCGGTCGGCCCAGTTCCCAAAGAACATGGCCTCGCTCTTGCCACGGTTTACCTTGGCTCCCGAGGCCAGTTCAAACTGGTCGCAGGTGGTCAAGAGCCTGCGTACAGATGCAGGATCCGAGCAGAAGACGGCAACGTCATCCATGTACAGGGAGGCCTTGACTTGCATGCCTCCACTGCCTGGGACCGTCACTCCTCTTATACCCGGATCCTTCCTGATGGACTCGGCAAAAGGTTCTATGCAGCACACAAAAAGGGCAGAGGAGAGAGGGCAGCCCTGCCTGACTCCGGATTTGATCTGGAACTTTTCTGATTCCCACCCATTGATTGAGACTGCGCTATAGATGTTTGTGTAGAGCAGTTTGATCCAATTGCGAATTCCCTCCCCAAACCCCATTTTGGAGAGCACATCCATCATGTAGGTGTGCGATATTCTGTCAAAAGCCTTCTCCTGGTCAAGGCTGATGAGGCAGGTGTCCACCCTCCTGTCCTGCACGTAGGCGACCGTATCCCTGAGTAGCGCGAGGCTATCAGAGATCTTCCTGCCGGGTACAGCACAGGTCTGGTCAGGGTGGATCACCGACTCCAGAGCAGACCTGACCCGATTGGCGATGACCTTGGCTAGAATTTTGTAATCCACATTCAACAGTGAAATGGGTCGCCAATTCCGCATTTCTTCCCTTTCCCCCTTCTGCTTGTAGATGAGGGTGATGATGCCTTTCCTCATGGACTCTGACATGCTGCCTTCCAGAAGCATACTCTCGTACACTTCCAGCAGGTCTGGGCCCATCCAGTCCCACAGAGCCGAATACAACTCAACCGGTAAGCCGTCGCTTCCGGGAGTTTTACTCGTCTCGAAGGACTTGACAGCCTTTGTCAGCTCATCCAGAGTTAGTGGTTTGTCCAGGTTTTCGAGCTCGCTGTCGCCTATGACCTCCGTGATAGTCGACAGGAAGGTCTGGGAAACAGTGCTATCTGTTGGCTTCAGGTCATACAGTCCGGCATAAAAGGATTTGCTGATCCTCAGGATGTCAGACTGCGATGACTTTACAGAGCCATCTTCTTCCTTCAGGCTGCTGATCACAGAGGTCTCTCTGTGCACCTTTTGGAAGATGAAGCGTGAGCACTTTTCGTCCTGCTCCACGGAGCGAACTCTGGAACGGAAGATAACCTTGGAGGCCTCCGAGGTGTAGAGCGAGGCTTGCTGGCTCTTCACCTCTTGGAGATCCTCCTTGACATCCACCCCCATCGACTGCAGCTGGAGCAAATTTTGCATACTTTTCTGGAGCCTGGACATGACCCCTCGTCTCTCTCTCACCTTTTGAACGCCCTTGAGGATGAAAAACCTCTTGATATTCCCCTTGATTGCTTCCCACCAGAGATGTGGGGCCTCAAAGAGGGGTTTCACGGTTCTCCAACCTTTGTAATCCCTCCTGAGTTCCTCGAGGTTCTCAGGGGTTAGCAGTTTTACATTTAGCTTCCTTGTCCCCCTGCCTACCTCCTGGTTTTCCTGCAGGTGGCAGTCGGCCAGTAGGAGGCAGTGGTCAGAGAAGAACACCGGCCTTACGTCGGTGGACCTGACCGTGAAAGCACGGGACACAAAGAAGAAGTCTATCCTGGAGCGGACGGACCCGTCTGGCCGTGACCATGTGTATCTACGCTTCGCTCCGTCTGCAGGGTTGCTGCAGACGTCGAGCAGCTTGGCGTCTTTTACCGTTTCCATCAGGAGTCTGGACGTAGCGTCTAGTTTGCTGTCGGCTCTGCCGGATCATCCAGCCGCATCAATGATGCAGTTGAAGTCACCGCCCAGGATGACCGGCTTGGAGGTGGCCAACAGCAGTGGGAGTTGCTGAAGGACTGCCAGCCGCTCACTTTTTACGGCCGGGGCGTACACATTTATAAGTCTGAGAGGGGTGTTTTTGTATTTGACGTCTGCTACGAGGAGGCGCCCGCCCACCACCTCCTTAACGTCGGACATGGTGAAGTTGCCTCCCCGCAGCAGAATACCCAGGCCGGAGGAGCGACAGTCGTTTCCTCCTGACCAGATGGATGGCCCGTGGGACCACCAGCTCGACCAGCGCCTGTAGTTGCTGAGGTGCGGAATTCCGCACTCCTGCAGGAACAGTAGGTCAGCTTTTACATTTGCTAAATAGTTGAGTGTGGCTACACACCGCGAAATATCTTTGATGCTTCGCACATTTATGGATGCAATTTTAAAACCTATTATAAAAAGGTAGATTTACCAGTCTCAAGAGTCCAGAGTCTATGCAGTTGGCTGTTCCAGCTGTTGGATGTTCCCCAGCATGCCGGTGGTGCTCGCAAACTTTAGCACAGTTGCAGGGCTGAGGAAACTGTTCTGGTCCGCACTGGCCCCGTGAACTTGATGCAGATGCATTGGGGGGGTGGTGTAGCCCTGGCGTTCGTTGTGGCAGTCAGTAGGTGTTGGGGTTGCAGGCCGGTCTTCGCCTGGGTTGTTGCTGCTTGTTACTTTCGGGGGTTGGTCTGTGACCTTGTTTTCGATGTTTGGCGTTTGGTGGCCGTTGGTTATATTCTGTTCCCATGAGCCAGAGGTTGATTGTCTCGGCGGGTTTTATTTTCTTCCCGGTCTGTGGTCTGGGGGGTCTGTGCCTCCCGTTCCACATTAGTGCTTTGCCTCTTTATTTGAGGCCGATTCTTGTCTTGTTTCCCCGCATCGGAGGAGGTGTCGCGCTAAGTCCGCTGGCTGAAAGGTGTCGCTTTTTTCCACTCCCCATCGGGGAGGTTCTTCAGTTTGTTTTTTTGTTTTCTCTTTCGTTTGTCCCTGTTCACTGTTTCCCAAGGCTCTTCATTCTTTGTCCCATCCTCTTCCTCTTCCATTGAGTGTTCCTCGTCAGATGAGGCTGGGGTTGGGTTGTCCGGTCGTGCTGGGGCCTCCTCTTTTTGTTGGGGCCCTTCTGTTGCTTTTCCACATTCTGTGCTGTGGTGTCTTTTTCGGTGGAGGGTGTATGAACCTCCTCTCTGGTCGCCTTTTTAACTCCACTGCTGATGATCTGTGCATATGTCGCCCCATGTTTCGGGCAGGCCCTGTAAAGATGGCCGGCCTCCCCACACAGGTTGCATCACTTGTCTTCTTTGCAGTCCTTAGTCATGTGTCCCTCCTGCCTGCAGTTTTTGCAGAAGGTCACACTGCAGTTTGCGGCAACATGCCCCGTTTTGCCACAGGTGTGGCATACTCGTGGCTGTCCCACGTAGTAGAAGTAGCCACGATTTCCTCCTATGGCGAAACTGGAGGGGGGATGCAGGATGGTTCCGTTGCCGTCTGTTCTCAGAGTCACCTTGATCTGGTGCTCACTTGTCCAGGTGCCGAAGGTGTCTTTCAATTGCACGCTGTCACTTTTCAGCTCAGCGTACCTGGCAAGGAACGTGAGCACATCAGACACGGGGACGTGGGGGTTGTACGTGTGCAGTGTAACAACCCGGTTTTGCTGCGATGGTAGTGTAAACAGAGGCTCTGCAGTCAGGATAGTCAGGGGACTCTGGTTACCTTTTTCTTTGAAGACGTTCAAGAATTTGATGCACGCTGCGACACTCTTGAAGGTGACATCAAAATATCCATTGTTGGGGATGTTTTGCAAGCAGAAGATATCTGTTGCTTTAAACCCACAACACTCGAGCAGCACCCGCTTCACGAAGAATTTCCGGTCCACAGGTGACTCTCCTTCCGCTTTCTTCACTGTGACTCGGACAGTGTTTCGCACTCCCCAGCCTGGTGGTCAGGATGCAGCCGCATCCATAGCTCGTACGTTTGGTCTGAACTGTATCGGCGTTAGGCCTAAACCAGAGCATGTAGATCCACCAATAGCAGCCGGGCTCCAAACGTTTCCTCTTTGACGACTTCAATCCCTCCGAGTTCTCCAATCCACGATCGACATCGAAATCGAAATCCTCAGCTTCCCTCGATCAAATGAGACTACACTTGATCTTAGCCAAAGGCCAAGAAGCGTTTGTGGGGACCAGTACCAAACTGCGCTCGCCTGATGTCTCTGAGGCAAAGGAGTTGAATCCCAAAGCCTCAGGTACTTTGGGAATCTGCATATTAGAGTGAGGCTTGCTGCCTCGGTACCCAGGTGGCATCAGCCAGGCAACCCCGGCTGCAGATTTGCTAAAAAGTGAATCCGTTCATTGTGGGTTCACATTGCAACATCTCAATGGGCTGGTTTAGCACACTGGGCTAAATCGCTGGCCTTTAAAGCAGACAAAGAAGGCCTGCCGCACGGTTCATTTCCCGTACCAGCCTCCCCGAACTAGCGCCGGAATGTGGCGACTAGGGGCTTTTCACAGTAACTTCACTTGAAGCCTACTTGTGACAATAAACCATTTTCATTTCATTTTCACAAGATTGCGTTGAATCTCACAAGGTGTTGCAAGCCAGGTAGATCCCAGGAGCAGGGTTTCCCGGCTTTCAATGGTTACGCTGCGCCACTGCGAACTGGAACGAAGGAGGTTGAGGGGCAACCTGATAGAGGTCTACAAAATTATGAGGGGCATAGACAGAGTGGATAGTCAGAGATTTTTTCCCAGGGTAGAGGGGTCAATTACTAGGGTGCATAGGTTTAAGGTGCGAGGGGCAAGGTTTAGAGGAGATGCACGAGGCAACTTTTTTACACAAAGGTTAGGGGATGCCTGGAACTCGCTGCCGGAGGAGGTGGTAGAAGCAGGGACGATAGTGACATTTAAGGGGCATCCTGACAAATACATGAATAGGATGGGAATAGAGGGATACGGACCCCGGAAGTGTAGAAGATTTTAGTTTAGACGGGCAGCATGGTCAGCGCAGGCTTGGAGGGCCGAAGGGCCTGTTCCTGTGCAGTACTTTTCTTTGTTCTTTTGTTCTTAGTTTTCTGGTGCAGTGTGGCTGAAGGATCGTACCCATTGAATGCTCGTGTTTTCTTTCAGCCATCTTAATAGTTTGCTACACACAGAAAGGTTACACTGCATTTCATGATCTCAGGGTTATCGAAAGTGTTTGACAGCCAATAGTCTCTTTTGTAATTTGGAAATGTAGCAGTCAATTTATGCATCGCAAGCTCTCAAACAATGCAATAATGACCAGATAATTCTTTCTAATGAAGGTGATTAAGGGATAAATATTGGCCAGGGTAGCAGGATAACTCCCCTGCTCTTCTTCGAAAGAGGGCATGGGATATTTTATGCCCACCTGAGAGAGCACACAGGGCCTAGGTTTAACATAACTGCTGAAAGATGGCACCTTTGGCACTGTGGAATTCCTTCAGTGTTACACTGAAGTGTCAGCCTAGATTTCTGCATCCAAATCTCTGGATTTGCACTTGAACCTTCAGTCTTTTGATAGAGGGGTGAGAATGTTACCCAATCAGCCATGTCTAAAACATGGCTCATTTAATTAGATCTTCTTTGTGATTATTTCAGCAGCCATTCTGAGCTGAGAAAATATATTCCCATATCCCTGCAAATACTGCTCCATAACTGGCTTCCAATAATCACTCTTTGATTTTCCCCTTCATCCCTCACTATCACAAAATGCTTCCCATCACTCAATACTCACTGAGTGATGATCTGATCCAGGTTGTAAACTCAAGACATGGAGACTCTGGGAAAGAACGTGCAACCTAATTTGCCAAGGCAATGTTTTAGCACACCAAGTCAAAACAATGGCCAGAGTCTTCCCAAAAATGTACAGCTGGCTTTTCTTGCCATTTTGAACAACATTCTGTACAATTTCAAAAGGAAGCAGATTTATATTGTCAACTGGAGGGGCGGCCTAAGAAAGCCGACAATGCTGGGAATCCCAAGATCGGATCCCAATTTAAAAGAAAGCCCCCCCTCCCACACCCATGGACATTGAAACTCTCCAAGGGCATAGGGGACACCTACCCCGCAACAGATATCGAGACCCACCACGGAGAATGTCAAATCCGTTTCCACCCCCCATTCAAAAGAGACCCCCTCCCCCACACACAGAAGGGCGTGGATAAGGGGAATCCCCCCCCAATGGAGCTCCCAAGAGGGCTCCCTGCAGTGCCCTTTGTAGTGCCCCCTGCCAATGCCAGGGGCGGTGCCATAGTGCCGGGGGAAATCTCCGGCATGTTCCTCATCACCTGGGGACGAAACTTACATGTGAGCCCCTGGCATCTTCATCTCAACAAGTTTCCATTTCTGAAAACCGCTGGCTATTTGTGCCGGTGTGACATTGTGCCAGTCGGATGGGAACTTACAATGGTGCCAGAAGTAGTGGTGTGAAGCCCACTAGTGTAATGTTAATTCATGCAAATCAGGTTTACACCCTTCCTGAAATTTCATTCTGAGATTTCAACAGCGCAAATCCCGTTTTTGGCCTCTTGTGAGATTTAGCAGCCAATATGGGATTAATGCCAACGGTCAATGGGGCCGTTAGATTGCGACCAATTTACCCATATTTTTGGAGATTTAATATTGAAATACAAGCTATTTATCATGCTCAAATTGCAACCTTTATTCTTCATATTGTTGTTTGATTGTTCAGGTTGGCTGGCTCCTGTGAGCAGAAAGGAGGAAAATATTTTTGATAAGTTTGTTAAAATTATTTTTCTTTGTTTTTATAAATTTAGTGTGCCAACTATTTTTTTTCCAATTAAGCGGCAATTTAGTCTGGCAAATCTACCTAACCTGCACATCTTTGGGTTGTGAGGGTAAAACCCACGCAGACGCAGGGAGAATGTGCAAACTCCACATGGACAGTGACCCCGGGCCGGGCTTCAAACCCAGGTCCTCAGGGCCGTAGTCCCAGTGCTAACCACTACGCCACCGTGCTGCCCTTTTCTTTGTTCAATGTAACTTGACTACATCTAAAATCTTTGGCATGTTTTATAGATTTCTCTGTATAACTGCTAACTAACTTATTCAGTACAATAAATTATTTGTTTAGAAGATTGATTTCAGACCATGCTATTGAGTACAACATTCATTGTTTCACAGGTATTCTTTAGATATTGGAGTTTATTAACTACCAAAGTGGGAAATAAGTGAGAGCAGAGGTGCATTTTATTGTTTAATCGAAAATGGATTATGCTTTGGCAATCAGTTACAAAAATAGAACTACAACATTGGTTTACTTCAAGAAACAATGATGCCAAGTCTTGCGTTTATCTGAACTGACCCAATAGCCCTCTCGCTCTTGTTTGCCAAAGGAGATTTACAGGCAGCAATTGTTAGACCTTTTAGGTTCCTGGATCAGGGAAGAGAAAAATAAATATCTTTATGAAACTAGCCAAATTCAGAGATTTCAAACATATTTGATCAAGGTGTTTTATTTTGGGTTTTTTCAATATCCCACATTGGAAATTAACCTTCACTAGAGTCGGTTTGATTCTGTTCATCTGCGATTTGTATTGTGGTTATCAATTGCATTGCTGTACTGAAATAAGGAAATGAAACAGTAACATGCAAATTGGAGCAGAATATATTTTCTCCCACTGGAGTTTCCAGTCTACTCCGCAAATGCAATTGAATAGTGCTTTACTTCATGGGTTTCAAATGCCTAATTCATTTGGGCTGTCCTTCTTTGCCCAGGATCATCATACCCCAAGTGTACGGCCACCAGTCACAAGATTGCTGAAATTCCTTGCTCCAGGCGATTTACATGACCAGGGTTTCCCTGGCAGAGATTAACAGGAGTATTAGGCTCAGTAAAGCTGCAGGCCCCTCAGCTCCGTGTCTGCTTAGATGTGTGGGACCTTTTGGCTGCCGAGAGAAATGTAGTCCCAATAAAACAACAGGAACCTGGGGTGTGTGATGTTAATTTCAACTCTAGACCTGCAATTCTTTGGCCTGTCTCCAGGAATTCTGTCGAGCTTCCGAACGCTCCTTGGGAGGAAGGCCATTTCTGACATAGGCGTCTAAAATATAACACAAATACATTTATTCCCAAGTGCCCCTTTAATTATGGGAAAACTTTCATTCAGGTTTCCACAGATAATTTGTAGATCTACTAAGTGTTCTTTCTCATCAGCAGTGAGAATAAAATGTACTAAGAATTCCAGATAATGCAAATTAAATCACTTGAAAATGAAACAAAAGGGGGACAATGCTCACTACTATCTCTGCTGAGTGAGGATGGGGTGGCAGTGTTCCAGAAATCGTTGTGCTGAATTCATCACCTCACTTTTTCTCCTAATATGAGAGCCATCAGCTTAGCCAGCCCTGGAAATTGGAGGTCACAGCATCTGCCTGTTTCAAACATGGCACATTAAGGCGTGCAAACCAGAGTCCTCTGACAAATGTAGGACCCCAATACAATTTTCAGAGCCAACAAGCAGAAGTGTGTTGCACACACTTTGCCCTTTGGTACCATGCCTGGTGTGCTCTTGAAGGAATTGACGGAGTCTACTAGCTTACAAAATCACCAGAGATAGGGATTTAAAAAAAGATTTTACTGAGGTCAGGGAGGAGCATGAATAAAGCTTTTCAATTTTTACGTGACTTACTTTGCCATAAACATTAATTAGTTGGAACAGACAGGTCTCTTGCAATTGTTGTATTAAAAGTAAACAGAAGGATGAGTTACCTGGCATGCCTGAAATTCCAGATATAATGCTGAGATATCTCCACCTCAGCCCTGAGCAAAGATTAATCAGAGGAAACGAGCACTCGGGAGTGTGTGGAATTTTGTGTTACAGAAGCTCGTTGGTTGGGACATTTGATGGACGGATAGATAAGATCCAGGGGACTTTGCCCTGCAACTCGCTTACACCTAGAATTCTGCGATCTTTCAAGCCACATAATTGGGTTGTGCTCAGATTTCCTATGTATTTTGGTGAAAATGGGAAAAGCAATTCCAGGCTCTTAGGTGACATGCATATCTAAATATTAACATTATATGGTTTCTGCCACAATTTCTACCACAAAGGCAGCATCATTTACAACCACAATCTCAAAGAGCTATGTATAGAATTTTACTAGGAGGTGGGCACGGTTGATAAAATCTTGGAGAACCATGTTGGATTGGTTCCTAAACCATGTCCTGCCTTCACAGAACTTTACCAAGGGCGGGACCAGAATTGGATAATCTGCCTACCCCAAGGAGGTGAGCATCCAGTTAAAATTTTGAAAGGCTTAATTATGGGCCATTGTACCATGCTATTAGCATTTTACCAAAGGTGAGTCGACACCTTGGCCTGATTAGGAGGCTCCACTGACCACGTAACTGGTTTAGGGTCAATTGCACAGAAACGAGTGTACCCTGGCTAATGGGTAGTGTGAGGGGTCCTGGGAGCAGGACCCCGGGGCAATATGGAACAGGGAGCTGAAGAGTAAAGACCTTGTGTGGTGTTCTGTGCCTGTTATCTAATTGTCTTTGCCTTCCATCAATAAATTACTATGGGATGCCTCCAGTATATGTCTCGAGCCACCACAGAGGCGACCAGCTAAATGGAGGTTGACACCCAGCGGCAATCTGAGGTGGGGGGTAGGATTTTTAAGCATTAGGGGGCTACAGGCAGTGAGAGGGCCCTAGAATTGAAGAAAATTACTTTCTTGCCGACATGTTATAGGCTGCATGGTCATTACCAGCCTCAGTGGTGGCCACCGTTCCTGGTGATGTGGCTGACTTTGATGCAGCTGCCCTCGGATGGACAGCTGTCCTGAGGATGGGCACCCGTCCTGAATAGGACTGTAGCCCCGGTGGCTTAATTGACTGCTGCCTGTGAAGTCCAAAGGGAAGGTCTGCCAGCTTCTATGTGTGCCAGTGACAACCACTTCCTGTCAATGTCAGGCCGTCCACTTGATGGGTAAAATTCTGCCCTATTTCTTATATTTACATTTTGGTGCAAAATGTATCCCAACATTTTGCAGTATCTCGCTCCTCATTTTAGGTCTCATTTCATCACCTACCATTCTCTTGCTGAAGGAGATGGCATGGTTCCGCGAGTGTTCATCTGTAAGAATCCACCAGGAGGTGTATGAGAGTGACTGCAGGAGATTTGCTAGGACCTTACCTCCTCGTGTTTCCCTGACATCTTGTCTACAGTCAGGTACTCCATAAAAGGGAAATTGTGAATCTGAATCAATCTATGCAAGCTTATTAGGCTGCTTCTGATTAAAACTCTCTGTATTCAGTGTTTGAAAGTTTGTTTTTCCTTAATACCAAATACTAGTTAAGAAATCTTGTTTTTGTTTGTGTAAAAACAGATTGTGCAGCTCCTTGGCATTGTGCATTCTGGAATTGGTCAATAAAATATCTTGAAGGAAACCTTGAAATGGATTTTATAAAATTCTGAAATGTTTTATTTTAACAGCTTTGGGATTACATAAATGTGCTGGTCTGCAGCAGAATCCCTTTTCCTTTTCTTTCCGTCTTGGAAACTGCATTTTTATTCTTCGCACACTCCTTTTTAATCCTTAATGGTAACTATCCCTGTCCATCACTAAAATGTTTCCTTTCTCCTCCATTGTCAGTCCCCTCTTCTGATTTCACTTTCAGTTTCTGTTTTCCAACCTCTGCTTTAACTGCGTCTAACAGTTGCTGTGCACTTTCTTGTGTTTCTGACCAAAATCCAAACTCCTCCACAAGACCTCCCAGTCTCACACAAATCCTTCCTTCTTGCTTAGAGCTTAGGCAATCCAGTGCTGACCTTTACACCCAAGTGTCTTTGCTCATCTCTAATGTCACTGCTGCAGTAAAGACTTCATGGGGTCCTAAAGGATTTTCCATGTGACTATAGCTCAGAGGAGCACATAAGTCTTCCTCACAGTTATTACTGTTAGCTGATTAGAAGTGCTAAATATTTGATCTGCATCTGTGAAGACTTTACTCACATTAATACGGTAATTTGCATAGCGCTGTTGTGGGAAGTCAGGCAGATAATTTGATCGATCATTGACCAAAATTAGACTATAAAATATTTTTCCTTGAATGAGATTCCTTTTATAAAGCTAACTTAATCAGTTGTGCATAGTGTATAATTCAAATTATTTTCCATATCAAAAATATTTTCGACTGTTAATTTGAGACCATGGCTGTTCAAGACCAAATGGATTCAGAGCGGAATTTTATCTGCTGGAGACTAAGAGCGCTGATGGGTGGGAAAGTCAGCGTGATTCCTGCTAGGCAGTGTGGCAACTGAACATAAGTCATCTTCTGCTGGTCAGCTCATTAATTATGTCTTTGCAAGGAGTTCTGCAAATCTTGTGACAGGGCAGGCAGGAAATCTTCCCCCCTCCCCCCTGCTGTCACCTTATGGGGGCGAAGGTCCTGGCCCCATGTTTAAAAGGCACATGGACAGATACCCTCCCCTGTCCAGCCTTCACTCCACACTTCCATCCTACCTGACCCCTCCCCCCACCAACGTTGTCACAGCGTTTGCTACTGGCAGTCAAGTGAAGTTGTCAAAGGCCCAAGGAGGCAAAAGCAACATATAGTGACCGCAAGGACGCGGAAGAGGTGAAGATCTAACACGCAGTCATAAAACTAAACATTCTAAATTCTCACTGGCAGGGTACTTCATTTGGGAGGCAAACTCGATACCAGTGATGTGGCCTTTAATTGAGATGCTAATGAATGCAGACGACCGAGATTGTTCGTCAGGAAACTTGACCTGCCTTTAACCCGCCATCGAAGTCAGGAAAACAAAAATTCCAAAATAATTTTCCGCCGGCAGGAAACTGACTTTTTCAATCACGCCAAATTAAGTGCCCCTGCTTGCCACGATTTCCCCCACTGGCAGGAGCAGAAAACTCCATCCATGGTCTTTTTAAGAACAGATCTCAACTTCATGTGATGTGACATATTCCAATGCTTGCAAGGCAGCAGTGCAACATTAAACATTTTAGGCTTGAAAATATAACTGACCATTATTTATTCACTGTTTATTACACGATCACAGAATTGGTAAGCCAACATGAGGTCATTCAGCCCATCAAGTCTGCACCGGCTCTCAAGGAGCATTCTACTTAGTCCTACTTTCCTGCTTTGTCCCCCTAACCTTGAACATTCTTTCTTTCCTGATAGCAATCCAATTCTCGTTTGAATAACTCAATCAAACATGCCTCCACCTCCATTTCTGGGTGAAAACATGTTTCCACACATCATTCCTACTCTTTTTGCCTATTATTTTGAATCTGAGCACTTTAGTTCTTGAAGTACTTTTGAGAGGCAACAATTTCTCACAATTTACCCTGTCCAAACCCCTCAGTATCTTGAATATCTTTATCAAGTCTCCTCTCAGTCTTTTGTTGTGCAAGGAAAACACACCCAACCTCTCCAATCTATCATCAAATCTGCAGTTGTTTATCCCTTGAATTACTGTCAATAATTAAATTGTCAATTTTTTATATAGAAAAAAATCCAACTACCCAACTGTTAGATAGTAATTCGCATCAGAACTGCGTAATTTCCTGAACTACTTTCCTGACCAGCCCATTTAGATCCAGAGAATTCCACAAAATATACCTCTTACATTTGTTGCCCCCAGAATTAGTGGAATAATTTATACTTGCTTCATGGTTTCTAATAGATGTATTTTTTTCCTTCTCGCTACACTATTGCGAAAGCAAATTCCCTTAATATAATGTAATGGGTAGCATTTGCTATTGCTGGGACATATAGTCAGATTCTAAATTCATTGGTTCATTTTCCACTAATTATTGAAACTTACTGCCCTCTAAAAGATCAATAAAGTGGCATGTCTTTTCTTTAGCTGTGGCATGCTTCATCAAAAAATAAGGTAAATGCTTAACTACCGCTCTCTGAATACACAAGAGGCAACCAGTGACAAAATACTTGGATTTATTTAAAACATATCGAAATTACTTCTCTCCATTCTGAGCTGAAACCCTGCAGCCAAAATGATGGCACCAGAGACCGTTCAGTTAATGCCAAATGAATAATAGAAGTATTGACTGTTGTTTTTGTTGTTCCTACTGTACTGTCTAAAGAAAGCTAAGTTATCATAATTAACACATGTTAATTGAGGTTATGTTTATTGGTAATTAGATTTTGGGAGCAATTTTAATTCCTGTTTATCTTGACCGCATAGGCATTTGACCTCTAGTAAACAGCATACGAAGATTCTTATTCTGCAGAATATTTTTTCCATCAACCGTATGAAGGGGTTACTTCGCCAATTTGCTGTCATACATTGGCTGCTTCAGCGCTTGTGGTTTTTCTATTGAGGGCAGTGAGAAAGGCTCTGGCTTGCAGCAGCCTTTAATGTGGAAGAACCTTTGCACTAATGAGTGGTTTGTCTAGTGTTCTTAACCTTATCAGCAGTGCCTGAAGTGATAAAGGCCTCACCATTATGTGCTGAAAGATGTTGATAATTCTCAATCGCGATATAGGAAGAGAGCTTTTTGCCACCATTCAGAATACATGGTTAAACTAAGCAAGACTGCTCGCAATTACTATGCCAGTCTCTGTTCTATGAAGTGGACAGCTACAGGCAATACAGAGAAGTAGGCAGGCGGGGGCCTCTTGTCACGACAAGAATTATTGCCTGGTGCCTAACAGAATAAGGGCCACTTACAGTGTCACGACTTCTGTCCTGAAAAATGGAAAAATCTAAGAATTGACAGGAAAGAAAGGAATGACTCTTCGGGTGTCTCACAGCTAATAATGGCCACATGAAGTAGACTTGAATGTTGGAATGTGGAGTGAAGGAGTTTGCATCTCTTCTTGAAGGAGGAAAATAAAGTGGTCAAGATATCAGGACATTCCGAGTGCGGGCCTCACCAGGGTTATGGAATGAGGAACAGTGGACATCATTGTCCCTCTGCGGCAGAAGCAGATCCAAAGGCAGCAATAAAAATGATCAGCTGAATGGTTAAAAATGGCCGAGTGTTTGAAGAGATGAAGATGTAATTTTGTCCCAGGTCCCAGAGGATCTGAATTAAATATGACTACAGGGCTTAATCAAATAGCTAGTCACCAAACAACAGTCGAGGCTGCATTTTTTATTCCTAGCATGTTTTCATCAGTTACATTACTTATGCAGAGGTTTGTCAGCAGTGTGCATTATTAGCGCTTTAGAGATAAAACTTTAAGTGTGCTCCCAATTAGCACAACAGTGACCATGTACAGTGCCTGTGCTTAATGCCTGCTCTGAGAGGGAAGCTAGTTATGAAGGTCTGAGAAAATGAAACAGCGTAAGCATTCATTTTGAGTGGAGAGACAGCTCCTATTAACATTTAACAGCATTTGTGCAACTCTGTGCGGAGGTTATGATGCAAATGAGGAAGAATTAAAAGTGGCCAGGGGTTTGTCATTGATGGATTGCAGTCTGCCGGTGTTCACACTTCTGTTGTGTCCATCATAAGCGATTACTGTGTAATTAAACCTTATTTCTCTACTCTCTAGTGCATAATTACTTTGTGAATGTAACCATCATCTAAAAGCTACCAAAATGCTTTAGCATTTAGTCTTGCAGTCATTTCTACCCAGTGTCAGATATAGCCATCAGACAGTGCAAAGGAACTGTCACTTTTAATAAGAGGCAAAAAATTAAATGAAACAGTATGCTTATTACAGAAAAATTAGGCTTTCAAGTGGTAGAGTCCTTTTGTAATTTGCATAATTTATTCTTTTTTGCAGCAGCAAGCTTCGGGCAATTTTCCTCACATTTAAATAGATCGCACATTTAAGGCTACTTAAGTAAAATTATCACTTTGCATATTTTAATTGTTGAGAAGAAAGTGAATAGAAAGGTCTGCGGCACGGACTTTTGAGTCGGTCAGATGAACGGCTGTCTGATTTCTGAGCTCAGCGCTGTTTCACTACAGATAACCCTGCAGTTCACAGACATCCACATGCATTTCATCAGCATGCAAATACAGCTTGAAGGAGTGTAACAAGTGGATCTTTGATATTTACAAACTAGCCACTAATAACCAGAATGTAATTTGCCTGACACAAGCATAGATTCTGTTATCTCAGCTCTGTGGACGCCCATAGGTGCTTTCATTTTTAGATTGCACCTTCCCATGAACGCTGTGGCTGACTGAAAGTAATACTGTGTGTGTTTGTGTGTACGTACATTTTACGAGAATTCCTTACAGCTAAGTATGCTGCTTGTGAGCATGGCCTGAAGGCCAGAAATTCCAGGCCACAGAGGCCGATAGCAGCCCTGCTTTCAGCTAGGACTAAGTAGCAGGAAGTGTTGAGGTTCTAGAAAGGGAGCAGAGGAAAAATACGTGGCTTCTCATCAGCAGGACAGGAAAAGAAATACAGATGTCTCTGATTTTGATGATAACATAGCAGTCAACGTTGTGAAGTCAATAATGTGCCCTTCCAACAAACAAAGCTGGAAATGACTAACTTGACTTTGCATAAAATTGTTTGATGATTAGAAATGCACCAATAAATGCTGGAGTATGCAAACAGTTTTTGGTGTAGGTTTTTGTAACTGTGAGACAAGCTGTTGGGCAGTTCAAAAAAAAACTGCAGCAAATCATTAATGAATTACAATTTAATGAACCTGAAAGAGCTACTGAAAGAACCTTCAGAAGTTTATCTAAAATGAAGTGCGACGGAATGCATGTTAATGGTTGAGCACAAGCTAAAGACTCAATTGTGTTGTCTTAGCACACGCTGATGTGTGCCCTCACACCAGAACATAATTACCCCATTAATACAGCCAGATCTAGATCTAACAATGTATATCTGTTTTATTATAAATTGAGTTTTAAGTTTAGAAAATGCTCTCTGAAGACTGGATGACTTTTTTTAAATTTCTCAGCAGCAAGGCTGTTTTCTCATTGCGCTGCAGATTGAATTATGCTTGGAAGAGTGCAATTCTGTATCGTACGGAATAAGTAGACTGGGGTGTAAATTCAGATTTCCAGAGGATTTGACTTGGGAAGGAATGGGGATCATAAAATGAAGGTATTTGTAAAGCCAAATCTCAAAACTCAAATGCTGATTCCATCGGCCAGCAGAGCAGTCTCCCTGACTCACCGGGGAATATAGACACATACTCACCTCTACTCTGGCAGGGATCAGAGGCAGACGCATTCCCCCCTCCCCCAGGCTGATCAGCATTCCAATGTCACCAGGGAACATGGATGCATGCTTGCCACTAAATTTCCAGGGATTGAATGCACACTAGATGTCCTGGGAAAACTTATGTATTTTCGTCGCTAGATTCTCAAGAATTAAGTACTCTCCTGTATACCCGTTGCCCTTGAAAAAAAGACTTATGCTTTTGATTGAAAGACTAAAACCACCCACTATTTCACTAGGCTAAAAAAAGGCACTATTAGTGGGAATAAACATTTATTTATAAACAAAAAGAATAAGATCTAACGTTGGTGCATTGGTTCTGGACATGAAATAACAGCTGCTCATCCATCATTTGTCCCGCCAAGTGGGAATCTAATGGTTGGACTCACCGAAGGATGTCCATCTGTACATGTGCCATCCCATTTATTAAAGGGACAGGCCAACTAAACCCAAATGAACTGAGCATGTGGGTCATTTTAGGGTTCACATTTGGTTCAGTTCTCATCCATGTAAAAGTAAGTTTCAGATCACATAAAATAGGGTTCGAAAGCTACTGTACCGCCTGCCAATAGCAATCCGTGCGGTAAATAAACAAGTGAACACTTTTCCTTTAGAAATAAATGTGACGTTAAATGACAGAAGCTACGCAAAAATGACCTGGGGAAATGTGAACCTTTCGTTATATTTCGAAATAGTGGGGAAAGGTATCAGTCCTTCAAAGGGCTAAGTTTTCTTTTCATTTTCATTGCATCACTGCTTTTTGTGTGTGTGAAGTAAATAGAAATCCACAACCTTTCATAGTCAGAATTTTATTTGAGGTATGCTTGTTCTTTTCTGTTTCCATATTTAGTAGCATAGCCATATACAACAAATTGTACAATAGAGAAAACTTTTCATAAAAATATCTGCCTTGAACCACAAATTTTCTTTTAATGGTAACTACTTAAACTAGTTATTCTATATGAAAATTTACTCCAATAATTTCCCTGTGGTAGCAAGTAATTATGAAAAGAAAGATTCTATGTGGCTAGATAATATAATAGGATTCAGCACTGAATTTCCAGACTACAGTGCCTTACTACTTCCTAGGACTGAGATGCAGAGGTTTACAATGATACTGCACCAATGAGGACAAAATGCATTGCAACAATTTCAGGAACTCAGTCGAGACCTCCAATTTAATTGTAAAGCAGTTTCCAATGCACATACATTCAACCATATAATGATCCCATCACTTCAGCAACTGAAAAAACAGTTTAAACCAGAAATGTTTAATTTACACAAATAATGTTCACAAATGATGTGAATTTATTAATTGATCTTTTTCTTAATTAATGATATTGTGCAGCCTAAAAGATGGGAAAGTCTTTACACAGTGCAGTAAAGACAAATTTGGTTTCAGCAGATACAAAATAATATATGCATATATTTTAAAACCTGCTGAAAATATTTATATTTTGTGATACTGTATAGGACTTTTATGTCTATAGAAGTCATTTTTTAATGTTAATTTATAGATCAAGTTTTCTTTAATGTTTAGCACAATCCTTAATTATTGTTAATTTGATGGGCCAGAATTAAATATGACATACAAATTATTTGTAGCATTTATTGCTACACAAAAAGGCATATACAGTAACAAACAACCTACAGAAATGGTCTGGTCATGAGTAACATTTTCCAGTCCAACAATATCACCAGTAGGTGTGCATTATCTACACGGCCACACTTTCCTAATGCTTCTATCATTTAAGTTGATAATACTGTTCAGTGTAATGACAGTCTTTCTGAGGTAGACTGTTCCAAGTTCAAGGACAAGTCTTTTATTTTACAAATGCATGACATTCAAAAAGGACATAAAATAATAAATACTACATGTACAATATGTAGCAATGAGGTAGAAATGGTTACAAAGAATGCAACAATGTTTGAATTTACAACAGATGGAAGGATAAAAGAAAATTCTGAGTGGCTAAACTGCAAATAATTTTAAGCTCTTTCACAATAGTAGCTTTATGATGTTAAAACAGAGATGATTGTGCTCAAAACACTTCAGTAGGACCATTTTAAATGCTGAACATTCTGATCTATCATTTCATTTTTCTCAGTCCCGCAGCATGGCTGACCCAAACTGCCTACATTGTGGCTATCATAAGGACTCAGATGTGCCATCCCTCCATTTTAAATTGAACTGCCTTTAACAATGCTGTGTATTGTGCTACACTACTAGTGTTACATTTAAGAACAGGGAAGAATTTAGAATGACAGGCAATGACTGTGTGCTGTAACAGAAACAGCTGATTAGGATTGGGGAAGGAGGTAGAATGTGCCATTGTAATTAAATGCTGCCTATCTCTGTGCTATAAGGTGTTTGTGTAAAATTTAACAATGACTCAAAAACATAATACAGACTTTCGTTGCCCGACACACTCTAGCATCTCTGGCTGAATGACCTCCAGCACAACATTAAACCTATTTACACTTCAAGAGCATGAGTGCTGACTAAAGAGCTTTCACAAATAAAACTAATTTTGCTTTCTGTTAATTAGTTTAGACGGTCAGAATTTAAATTACTGTTAGAAATACTGGGCTGTTAAGAAAATTCTGCAAACAAATAAATTCCACCCATGTAAGCTGGCCTTTCTACTGCTCACAAATCGAAATTTAAAAAAAGATGTTTGAAAAGAGATAAAATATGAAATTTATTTTGGGGCAAAACAAATTATATTTTTCACCAACAAGCCACAAACTTTGGTTTCCATGTTGCATGCACAACAAATGATAAGTACAGATGTGGAAAACCCATGGTAATTTTATCTTTTTAATAGCTGCAGTCTGACGGCATGCATTGGTTGAAATGCGATGAAATGTTTAAATTTTCAAACCTATTTTGATAGAGCATGGATGCACAATGTCACATTTAGGTGGCACATTAGGGTGGAATGACCCACAGCGCTGATGTCTGTAATTACACTTCACTTCACTCCAAAATAATCCAAGCTAAAGAAAATATTACAACCCATTACTGGTCTTCCAATTGATGGGTTAGCTGGATTATTGAATTAAGTTTCACTTCATCATTTCCAATAAATGCATCAAGATTGAAATAAAAATCTAGTTTGAAAGCAGACACCAAAATTAATGGCTAACCTAAAGACAACAAAAAGGGTCAGCACAGTGCATTGGCAAACTTTAAGAGAAATATTGATTTTAGACTGTAGCTTGTTAAAAAAAAACCTGTGAGAAGGATACTCTGAAATTCTAATTAAAATGAGCTTTCTCCACAAGAAAATAATGCATGGGGCAGAACCTAACTTCTTTATCTTCTAGTTTGGCGTTTTCAGTGCAGATTTATTTTTTTAAAAATGCTTTTAAACTTACATTATTTAATGGCAACACAAAATACCAGTGCTTTGCAACAGTTCTTTAACTGTATAAAATAAAGATTTGGAAAAAAAACAATACATTCAGCAGCGAACGAGACTGTTTTGCTCATGCAGTCACAAGCTTTGGGGCAGCTGCAGCCTAAGCTACTCCTGTTCAGAGACATTACCCAACATCAATCAGCTGTCAAAAACAAAAAGTTGCACATAAAGCATTAAAGGATAAAAAGAAAGACAACACAGGAGGGGTGATAAAAATGCCACACATGCCAGCTAATAGTTGTTCCAGAAAGAACACTCCACAGAATGTATGGCTGAAGGAGGGGAAAATTGTGAAGCTCACTTGAGGGAAAATTAGCAGCTCACAGAAACTTGTTCTGCAGGTTAGCATACCAAAGTGTAATCTGACTTCAAAAAACCCTCTAATAATCTGCTTTCAGAGAGAATATAACAAAACTGAGGTAGAACAGAAAGCAGGACACACTTCCTCCTTGGGCACATTTATGAGGAATGGTAGTTAAATTAATCCAAAACTGAACACAAAAAGTTTTTTTTCAGTGTACTGAAAATCTTGCACTCATTTTCATGCTCAGCTACTGCTTATCCAGCAGCTAGCCAACTGCCTGCCACATGTAGTAGCTCTGTGACCCATGACCTTCCAACTTTGACATATAATGAACCCTTCCCCCACCCCCACCTCGATAACCTAGAAGCTACAACTGTAACCAGTCGGCAGTGGCTTGAAGGTCAACAGTCATAGTTCACAGCTAAGTGTGCCTTTCAGATAGTAGTGAACCACCAAATAAAGAATATGAAAAATTATTTCCCCAAATACTTAATTATTAAAGTGGCTTTCAATTGACATGTGCACCTCCTGACTGGGTACTGCAGCTACTGTAAGATCACAAACATTATTGTCAGTTGCTAAAGTTCACTACGATAAAGAGGAGCTTGGGCTGAATTTACCCCCAAGTTGGAAAGCAATCACTTTCACAATAAGGATTCATCCTTCTGTTTAAGCCTGGAACGGCTAAACAGTGTAAAAGGTTCTGACGGACCACTTCAGAATAAACCTGGATACATTCAAAGTCATCTCCTCGCTATTTTTTTTTGAGGTAAACATACAGTAATATTAGTAATGAGAAACCCAGCCTATGACTCTCAGCAGTACATAGTGCTTTCAACACATTCCTTTGAGGTACAAATCACAATCACTTTCCTGAGTATTTGCGGACAGAACATTAAAAGAACTGAACTGCTAAAATTAAGGTCCAGATTATCAATACCCTGCTTTAACTGTTCTCAGGTGATACTGCAGAACAGACAGGATTGAGGAATACTGTTGTCCTAAGAATGGCAAAAGCTGGCTAGCCACCTCCTATTACAACCGTTCATTTCTCAATAAACATTTAGTTCAAAACTGTTTAAAGTTAAAGCTCTTGTATTAGCACATGCCACCTACTGAATTGTGAGGCAAACAAAAAATAAAGCACCACTTCAGGCACTTGACAGCAACTGAATCTCAAGAACAGCAGAATGGAATCAACACAGAGGGTTCCTGTCCTTTGAAAACAACCCACTTTTCTCTGCACCTTGGTGAGCGTTGTCTTGTTTGAGCAGAACTAAGCATCAACATAAGCTTTTCCATATACAGCTTACATTTGAGTAGCTCTGACATTTTGCGCTCTTCCTTCAAGTTTACCCTGACTCTCAGTCATATGCCAAGGTCACTGTTGTCTCCTTAGTACCTTTTTCAACTGTAATACTACTGAAAAAGGGGTTTCTAATCCCTATGTAGCACATTACTGTGACCAATGATCACTGCGTATTCACAGGCTTATCATTGGCTGCAGCCAAACATTTTGTTCCATTCAACATACACGTCCAGCTCTTTCTGGGAAATGCTCGGCTGGATCTTGCAAAAAGCATTGTCGAAGTCCTGGTAAGTGATTGGCCTTAACTGATTAGGCATGATGGTTGAAAGGTCTGTGCCCTGCATGGTATGGAGAGGGCCTACCATTGCTTCCTGACACAGTCGAACTACATCCAAGCCAGAGAAGCTCTCAGTACGCTGCACAATCAGTGCGATCTCCTTGTCACTGAGGCAGTAGTTGTGCTGTGAGAGCAAGTGTATTACCATCTGGTGCCTTGCTGTACTGTCAGGTAATGGGATTAAAAGTCGTTTCATAAAGTATCTGCGGCCAGCTTCATCTATTTCTTCTGGTTTATTGGTGGCACAAATTACCACAACCTGATCCTCCACAGAGGTCACTGAAGTGTCCAGCTGCATGAGGAGCTCTGTTTTAATACGACTGATGGGACTGGGCTCTTCGTTCACTTGTGACGAAAGAAGCAAATCAACTTCACTGATGAAAATGACCGAGGGCTGACGACAGCGTGCCACAAGGAAAGACGCCTGAATGATTTTGTCCCCTTCCCCCAACCACTTTGAAATAAGTGCTGAGCCATTGATTCTGAAGAAGGTTGCACCCAGTTGGCTAGCTATGCACCTGCCCAATAGGGTTTTGCCTGTTCCTTGAGGACCAAAGAAAAGGATGCTTCTAGGTAGAGCACTGAGTCCGGTGAAAACATCAGGCCTCAGTATGGGCCATAAAACCTCCTCCTTTATAGCTGCCTTGGCCATTTCAAGGCCAGCTATGTCACTCCAGTCTATTGGAGGCCCTTGATTTATAATTTCATTGGTTACAAGTTCTATGAGGTGTGAGTCAGTGTTCTTTAGCTGTTCATCAGCTGGCCGGTTAGATGAGGTAGCTGCACGAATGCCCGGGCCTTGGATTGGATGTGGGAGAAGCTGTCTATGCTCATCACTACGTTCATTCATTACCGGCGAGGTGAATTTGCCAAAAGATTCAGTTGGTCTTGATGGTCCCATGGAATTTTTACTAGCACTGTACGAAGGGGGTGTGAGGGCCCTGTTTGACTGGCTGCTGAATTTTCTTTGCTGATCAGTGACTATCAGTTGCTTTGTTGGTTTAAATGCTAGAGATGCTGACTCAGCACTCCTGTCAAAGCCATTTCCTCTGTTTGAGTTTGAAATGGTATTGTCTGGCATTCTGTACATAGGGCTCTGCGCAGTCCGCTGTTGTCCATAACTGTAATTTCCATAGCTAGGATCCATTTCTCCCTGCCCGGCCATGTAGAAAGCTTTCCTTTTCAGGGAATTGGCTGAACTGTTACTAAGTGGTGACGGAGCAATTGGTGGCAAGCCATGACTCTGGTAACTGTAACCTGCTACAGTGGTTGGAGGGAGAGGAGTTGGAGCAGCAATGCCTGATGGCAGATAAGCAGAAGGAGGTGGGGCTGCACCAGGACTGTATCCAGGGCCAACAGGAGTCTGTGGGGGGTAGCCAGCCGAAGGATAATTATACACAGTGCCAGAAATGCTGGAGGAGCCGGTACTGTAGCCTGGGACTAAGGAAGGAGGAGGGGGAGGAGGAGGAGGAGGGGGCTGCAGAAGGCCAGAACTGTGCAAAGGTGATGGATGAGGTGATGGAAGTGCTGGGGCTGACTGGCCACTGTAACTTGAATGCAGATAAGAGCCATTGTAAGCTGTGGCATATTCCTGAGATGCACCGACCGGTGGGAGCCCAGAATGGAGGCTACCACAGGTACTGCTGGAATAACTTGGTTCTGGCAGGTTGCTGGCTACTCCAGGAGAGCTCCCTATATTTCCAGAAGCATCTGTTGGTGGAAGGGTAGTGGTCACTCCTGACTTACTCGCAGTAATGACATCCGGAACGCAGCTCATAGAGTATACCCCTTCGGAGTTCACTGAAGATTGCCAAGTCTCGCCTTCATTTTTCCGTCCATTAACCAGTCCCGGTGGCCCCTCAGAGTAGCTACTTAAGATGGATCGTTCACTGGGGCCTTCCAAAATTCCAGAGTATTTCTCTGCATATTTTTTCAGCAGGTTTGAGGCAGTCAGTGCGGAGATATCATCGTTGGCCCAGGCATACTGATAGGTGCGTTGCAGGTGGCCCCTGAACACATCGGCTTTGTGGGCTGGTGAACGAGTAGTGGAGGAGATGTCAAAGTGCTGTTCCGGCCACTGGCTCAGAGGCTGGGCATGTTCCGGCGTCCACTGCATCTTCAAGCCTGCAAAAGATAATATTTTAATCCATTAAAAACTGACACTTTGAATGCTGGATAACCTATTGTGGCACTGAATGTTTACATGAATTTACACTGTGACTTAATGGAGTTAAGAGATGGCTGACATCTCACCGTCAACAATAATACCTCGCTAAGTATTTGAATTTTTATTTACCTTAAATCTTATTTACTTAAGCTGAAGCTTAATAATCACATTTCTGCATGCACAGCAAACCACAAAAGAGGTCTTGCTGTGAAAAAGTTCTTTCTAAACACCATTCACCTCGCAATGAAGCCTAAAATCAAGAATGTCCAGTCATGCCACCAGCTTCCATCTCTCACCACAGGCTGGATGATTGGCAGGTACTTGGAGATGAAGGTCAGCAGCACAAGTACACAAACTGCGTGACTGAAACCAAATCCCAATTGAAAAAAAGTTACATCTCTTCAGGAGGGATTTAACAAAGGAATAAAATATTTTTATGGTAACCTTCATCAACTTCTGCCTAGATGGGAAGAATTATATGACAGAACTAGGGGCTAGTGCACCTTTAAATTGCATCTAGTTTTAAATTATTTTATACCTGCGCAACCTTTATAATTTATTTTGTGATAAATTTAACAACGGCACTACAGGTATCTTTAGCTAACGATTCTTGTGTTGTCCAAGTTTATCGTGATCATTGTAATAAAAACACAAAATCATTTGTGGCAAGTTGTAATACAAGGCTAACATTACATTTGTCCTTTTAATTTATAAAAAAGAACACATTAAGCCATCCCCCAACAGTCTCTGTTCCTGAACAGCAATCAAAGGTACTGCATTTGCTGGTTGCTTCTCAATACAGTTTCCGTTTTCTTTTTAATATAAAATATGAGACACAGCAGACATATCACTTCGAGGATACCTTTCTGATTTTATACTGAACACCTAGTTAGCGTGGTATAATGCACCCTGTGCAGAACAATATGACACAGACATTTCAGGTCATTCTATAATCCAACTCTCATCTGAGTGGTCTGAGACAGTTTCAAATCTGCTTCACAGAGTGCAGCAAAGCAATCTCCCAGGCAGCGCTCCATCGCTTTCATCACACAAAGCCTACAACTCGGCATGAATTACAACTGGCCCTTTTGCTTCTTAGTCCTGTTGTCGAAGCTCTGAAAAAACAAGCGTCACTTGTCTGCCAGTCCTCTTTCTTTAGCAGCCTTCAGGGTACAAAAGGCACTGGGCAGCCTAATCCTGTCGTTCTCACACAAACTCAAACACTGTTTATCAAGCTGAGCAGAGATATTTAAAGTTACATTATATCGGTGGCAATCTGCAGCATGGTATATTTCATTCTCTCCAAATCCTCACAAACATGGGCAGAGACCATCAGAAGCATCAGCTAACTCTGTCCAAGTCTTACCTGAGCATGGTACACATTAGTGTTTTGGTGCAGCTGTATCAACAGGCTCCCTTAATCTCGATCATATTACAAAAAGTGATTTTTCACAAACACTCCAGTGCCCTCTGGCACAGATTCTGTGATAAGGAGGAGGGCCAGTTGAATTGAAGCATCTGTGGCACTGCTCCACTCTGAATTATTACTGTCTTTTTTTTACAGCTCCCACCCCCTTCCTCATCTCCTCCCCCTCTTTAGCTGTTCACAGCCTGGATGAGGCATCAGATGCGGCTGCTGTAGCCTTGCTCGACTAAACAAATGCAACATACTGTTTGCCTGGTAACAGAACAGCATGTCGATTCCCATCTGACACCCTCTTCGGCATTAGCAAACCATTGCACCAGACACTGGGAACTAATTAACAGGATGATGCTTTGCTAATTGTGTTAATTTACAGGGTTTAATTCAAAGAAAATCACAATATAGTTGGCACCTTTGTCATGGTTCCAACTTCACACTGAAGAAATGTATGAAAATGCAAAGACTGTGAATATGCTCTCTGGCTGAAATGCATGGATCAGAAGGGGGGGGGGGGGGGGAATGAAAGACTAGCGTTTTAGGGAAGCAGGGTTGAAACAATGTTAAACCCACCCATTAAAGTTGCAGAGAGAAATATCCCAAAAATGAAGCACTGATATTTAAAATAACCAATTTCATTTTAATTTTGAAGCTTGAAAATGAACCCCAAATTATTTATTTATCAACTTGTCAGCAATTGTATTGTACAATAATTGGTTGCCATATTCCTTGGACTTTAATGTGCAGCGGCCATGGGAGGAGTCGTCCCTGGAACAAATGCGCAAACAGAATATACAAAACTTCAGTTTCAATTTAGTCAAAATCTCGATTCTTGAACTTTCTCTGCAATTAGTACTTGTAATTAAATAATTAGAAACAGTCATAGCTCACTGTTCGCCAGGCTGCCTGACAAAATTTACTTTGTGATTCCTGTGGGCCACATCTGCAAATAGATTGTTATTTCAACTTGTGGACTGACAAGGCTTCTTTAAGTTTAATTCTGAATATTTAACATATTTGCGAATGCCCACTTGGTTGCGTGTCTTGAATTTTATAAATGGGGCTACAGGATTTAGGTGAGCTACATTTGCTAATAACTGACCAAAATTAAATGTGAAGACACCCCTGCTCTTCTTCTTGAGCTCCCTGCCTGAAAATCAAAATATAGTTGGCACCTTTGCCACGGGATCCAACTTGACATTGAAGAAATATATGAAAATGCATGGATCAGTAGGGAGTAAATAAAAGACCAGGAAAGCCGGGTTGAAACAATATCAATCTCCTGTCTTTGGCACCAAATCACATCAAAGCATCAACATTTCTACTGTGGGTAGGGTGAGCAGGTAGGCCTAAAATCTACCTCAGCCAGAATGGGGATTGAACCCTGTGCTGTTGGCACTAATGTGATTCACACACTAGCTGTCTAACCAACTGAGCTAACTGCCCCCCACCCCACCTAGACCTCAATTTTAATGAAAGATAATGCAACTGGAACTTGCACTCTTCGTCTAATAGATTCCAATTTAAATTCAGGCAGAAGAGCATTCTTTTTAAATCACACTTTCACACCTTGCATTTGCAGATTACATTACATCTTGGAGCAATTACTTAATTTCTATTCCGTTTCATTTGCATAAAGAGGCACCTCCAACAATCACACAAGCCTTTCTCTATAAACGCGTGTTTATAGCAGGTACAGTTGCAATCCCACAACATCAAATGCTAAATGAAATGGAAACAGAAAATTAAAACGCAGCACAATGACTGACTTGAAACTATTCAGCCATAGCTTGAACCGTGGCTCACAGATTTTGCCCACTCTCTGTGGATATGGACAAAGCATAACTGTTTGCAAGTCTAGCTTCACTGCAAACATTTCAAGTTATGGACACAAGCATTACCCATGTGCAAAATTCTCTCCTCCACATCAGTGCGACTATAAACATTTAAACAAATAAAAGGGTAGCCAAGTGGTCTGTGGTGGAGGCACTGGTGGATTATTAATTTAGTGTCGGACTCTATTCTTGTCGCGTGCATACTCCCAAATCATCCCAAGACAGTCAACTGTTAGAATTGATTTCTGAGCTTCTGGCAGCAGTAGAGCAGCCTCTCAGCTCATGTAAAAGAATCCAGAAACTAACTACTCATGTTGTGCTGCCTTTTGCACAAGAGGAGCAAAGTTCATTCTGCAGCAGGAAAAAGCTGAGGTTCGTTGTCAGAAAGGGAACCCTGGTTATTGGTAGATTGAGGGGAATGAGGAGAGACGGTGAAGCGGACTGGATTTTGGGGGGGGGGGGGGGGGGCGACAAATTTGAGGTCCAAGTGAAACATCTCTTGCATTCAAAAAATTGTCACCTCCATGTGCACCAGTCAACAGTAAGTAGGCTGTTTGTTCTTACTGCCTAAAACCCTGAGATTCATTTCACAGCATATTACCAGTGATATCAAACACACAAGCGCCACAAAACGAATATCACATTGCGGTTGTTAGTTTGCAAGAGAACTGTGCTGAAAGTCTGCAGCAACATTTTTGCCACAGTTTTATTACGCAACATCCCAATAATGAAATAGTTTCTGACTGGCTCGAGGGCCTCAGCTCACATTCCACTGATTAGCACCTCAAAAGACTCACAAAGAATGCACTTTTGTATAATTTAACAGCGCTTGGTGGTCGAGCTTTCTGCACAATGATAAAAACCTACAACATTTTACAGCACATTCTTTATGCTTTGTAAATGCCATTCTCCAGTAAAGCATGCAGAAATTAGCCACGTAAAGTTCGCTTTTTTTTTCCCCTTCACTGTGATGGGCTAGAAGAATTTTCTGAATTTGAGTGAGCAATGTTTAGAATTATTTTCTAGGATTAACAAGCCTTTTTCTTGCAAACTCAAAGTAATATTTTCACCACCCTGGCTCAGAGAGCAAACAACACAAAGCTGACCTTATTTAGTACTATTAATCTCTGTATTCTTTGCTGTTTTTAAGCAAACATGACTGTGCCTCCAGTATGTCCATCCAATTTCCCACCACGTAAATTGGACTGCCGTTTGCACAATTCGCTATTCATTATGGAACAGCTGAAAGGAAACACAGAGGTGGCTGTTCTCGTGATGCCTTGTAGCTGGATTCCACCACATCAAAAAAGAATTTTATGCTAGGGGAGCACTGTAATTGAAACTCATTCTCATCAGACTCATTACTGTTTTCATCGATTTACAATACTAATGATGCTTATCAAGTCACTATGTCCAATAAACCAACATGTTAAAAAAAAAATGTAACAAGTTCTCAACAACCAATTTTCACTACGATTATAAATGCTAAGCTGCCCTGGTAACCAACAGATTACAAAACAATGTTGTCACAAAACTGGAGTTTCGTTGTCTGCGTTTACCTTCTTGTATACCAAAACACACTTATTACGGAATCAGCGCCGTTAGTTAAAAAGTGGAGGTAGTTGGGAATGCTATGAACAATTTAAAATATATTACAGCAAAAATAAATTGAAAATAACATTTATTAGTGCTGTGTCATACTATAAAATACAACATCATTGTTTGAAACCAATATCCAACTTAGCGACTGTCTGCATAAGCACCCCAATTGACCACCATTTTGGAAACATGAAAAACAGACAGTAATAATATTTATATTCGCTGCACAAGTATTTATAGTGCGCAGATAAATAGGTGCAATCTGTCCGAGCTAGGAAAGATATCAGTCACATTCTAGCCACGTTTTCCCACCAGTTGGGAAGTTTATGCTTTAGTATCTGGGGCTTGTAAGTGAAGTCTCCCAAGAGCGGGAGGTAGAAATGACAGTGGCTCTGATGCAGCAATTAAATTGAAGTTATTGGTCAATCTCGCACAATTAATATCAAAACTACACAACACTGCATTTTGCTTGACATCTTCCACTTCATTTATTTGGACACTAGTTGTCCACTTAGAGCATAGTCTCAATAATGTGCGTCGAGCGTAGTATATATCAAAATATCAAAACTACTGATTACCGAGTTTAACGTGAAAATAGCCTGCATCTGTCCTTTAGCATTCTTTTGCCAAATAGGAATATTCACAATTCACTGTACATTGTGAGATTTTGTGTCAGATGTAAACGCTCCAAATAGAGATTAAGGTCTAGATTCACAAGCATTTTTGCTGTGTGCATTGTTTGACGGGATAGGGACAGCCCCAAAATGTATAGCCTCCTTGTACAGTAAGACTTTGAATACATCCAAATGAGCCCAGGAGCCAAGCAAAGAAAACAGACAAACCCGTAGGACGAAAGAAGAAATGAAAAGAAACAAAATAATCAGGTTGTGTGCTCACCCAAGGCAGTCCCAATATCAAAACACTGGCACATTGCTGGTGTATTTATTGCACAGATAGATAGAATTATATTCCTACTGGTTACTCTGGTAAGTGCGGCTCATACTAGATACTGTTAATAAATCCACCGTCACAGGCACTCGGGAAGACAGCAGTGTGGTGACCTCACGTTGCCACACTGGCATCCCATGCTGCCTTGAGACATGCAGCATAGATCAAAGAAAGATTATGTTGCGATGTGTGGAAACTGCAAGTTACACTGCAGTATGAAATCTCCGATTATTAAAATAACACAGAAATTAATATGGTGAATGGAGGCAGTTTGAGCAGATAAAGGAAAAGGAAAGAACGTGACAATAATCCAAGGAGGCACAACATAATGAGCCTTAAAGAATGTTTCTTTGTTATCTCAGGAAATTGTAACGACTACAGGGATACAGTTTTATAGATGTCAGCAACCTCCACTGCTTTGCCCAAGCAGTTATTCTTGATGTGTGAGCGTGAACAGCAAATGTCACAAACTATTCAACCATAAAGGCCCCACAGCTAAACCTAATCCTGTCCTCACATGCACATTTTTTCAGCACGGATCCCTGAGTAGCAATCAGGAACACTGGCTGATTTTTCCTTCTCTAGCCCAAGGATATTGAATCCAATTGCAGTACCTTAATGTCATCCCAGCTGAGATCTGCTAAGTCAGCATATATCAGGGGACATGAGGAAGGATGACCAAAGTTTGTTGAAAGAGATATGTAATGAAATGGGTCTTGAAGACAAAGGGTGGATTAATGATCAATATTTGTTCACTATAAACTCACTAACTTTCAGCCCGCTTTTGGTGAGGATTCTATTTCAACCTTGCAGTTTCTGTGTCGTAATCTGATCTGACAATGTCATTTCCATAGAAGCGCTTCAGGTATGTCTTCCTTCACCCCTACAACTCTGGTTGACAGAGTCCTCGTCAATGTCCATTCTATTTCCCATGTGTCTACTCTCAACCCACCCAAAAATCGCAAGACAATTTCCCTTGTCCTCACCTCCCATGCCAACAACCTCACATTTGAGGGATCCTCTGCCACACCCAATACTACCAAACATAACTTCCCCTCCCCTTCAGCATTCTGAAAGGACCATTGCATTTGTGAAACTCCGATCCATTCCTCAGTCATCCTTCAACACAGAATCTTTCCCACAGAACCTTTCCAACCAGCACAGGGAATCACACCTACACCTATTCGTTTATCTTTTCTTAATGCTCTCATGGAGCATTAGTGAACCCGATGGGCATTTACTGCAATCATCATGGTCTCATTACTGAGACTAGCTTTATATTCCAGATTGATTAACAGAATTCAAATTCCCCCAGTTGCCGCGATAGGATTTGAATCCCTGTACCCAGATTATTAGCCTGGACCTCTGGATTACTAGCGCAGTGACATCACCATTATGCCATCATCTTCCGCCTACTGTGGCCTCCTTCCTTCCCTTTGTCCAAGGCCCTAGACACTCATTCCAGGTGAAATAGCAATTTATTTGTATTTCTTTTCATTTAGTATACTGTACTCACAATTCACAATGCAGTCTCCTCAACACTGGATTAAAGTCAGCTTTGGTGATCACTTTATGGAATATATTTATTCAATCAGAAATCTGACCTTTAACTTCCAGTTGCCTGTCCTTTTAATTCTCAATGCCATTTTCACTCTCACCTCTCTGCGCTCAGCTTCCTACACTGCTCCAATGAATCTCAAAGTAAACTCACAAAATAGAGCCTCGGCTGGAATTCTCCACCGTCGGGATTCTCTGTTCTTGCCAGCAGCATACTCCTGCCCGCCAGTTTCCCGACGGCATGGGGGTGTGGCTACAATGTTAAAATCCCATCGACAAATGGCGGGACCAGGGAATCCTGCTGCCAGCAAACAGCGTGCCGCCGAGAAACACATGGCTGGGAAACCGGAGAATCCAGCCCCTCATCTTTACAGCCTTCCAGGCTCAATTAAATTCAACAATTTCAAATTATAACCTTTCCCCATCGTTTGGATGGCAATTGTTGGGAATGATTCTGTTTTTCCCATTTACATCTCAGTGGTGTGCTGTTTCTTTACTTCTTCTTTTACCATCTCTTTTTGCCTTGCACCATCATTCCTTTTGTAAATAAAACTCTCCTGCCTTTCACCCCAGCATAAACTTTACCTTTAGCTCTAACCAACCCTCCACACTTTACCTGCTACTTGCTTAATATCTCCAGGTGTAGAACAGAGTATATGAGTGGGATTTTCCAGTTGTTTACAGCTGCGGGAAATTACGGGCCCACGCTGGCACACGGGTTTCCTGACAACAAGGGGTGCTGTCAACGGGAACGGCGGGACTCGTGGATCCCGCTACCAAACATATGGTGGGGTGATGGGTAAATGCCGCCATATGTATCCGTGTACCCCAAGGATCCATCATTGATACCCTCTCCTCTTTCTCATTTAAGTGCTGCTCCTGAGGAACATCATCCATACACATGGGATCTGCTTCACATGTATGCTGATGGCACTCAGCCAGATCTCTCTCCAGCCTCTGGGCTGTTAGACTTCCTGTCTGACCTGCCATTGTGGATCAAGTGCAATTTCCTCCAGTTAAACAGTAGAAGGATTGGAACTGTTGTCTTTGGCCCCACCTCAAACTCCTTTCATTTTCCCATGTCTCCATCCATTCACTGGTCACTGATTTAGGCCTGAATCAGACTGCTTGGAATCTCAGGGCGGGATTTTCTGACCCTTCCCCCTGGTGGGGTCTTCCAGCCCTCCCACCCTCCGGTGTTGGGACAGGCGAGCCACACAAACCACTGTAGGTATCGGAAGGACGGGAGGATTATGCCGGCAGCCAATGGCGAGCTGCCTCCCAACCGGAAAACATGCCATGGGGGGCGGGGAGTGCTGAAAAATCCCACCCTCAGGCTCTGGGCTAATCTCTGACTTTATATTTTCAACATCAGCAAAATCACCTACTTCTTTGCTCTGCCATTGTCTCCACCTATTTGCTGCTGATGCCTTCACCCTTAAATTTGTAACTTTCACTGCTCACCTGTCTGATTTCCCTTCCAATCTCTAACTTCTTCCTGTTTTGATGAAAGGCCGTCAACCTGAAATGTTACATCTGTTTCTCTCTCCACACCAGCTGTGTATTTTCATTTTTTCTTTTTCAGTTAAGATTTCCAGTGTCTGCAGCATTTTGTTCCCATTTGGATGGACAAAGAGGAGTTAAAGAAAGAAAGTCAGACTTGTTCTTTTACATGACTGCTGGAAGTCTCAATGCACTTTACAGCCGATGAAGTATTTTGAAGCGTAGTCACTGTTGCAATATGGAAACGTTGTAATGTTTAGGGAAGGAATACGTGAGCGCAAGGGCCAGTCAGTTGAAGGCATGATTGAATGGTGGGGCAAACAGAAGGGTAATGTCCAGGATTGGAGAGTCACAGGAATGGCAGGTTGCAGGCAATTGTTGAGCTGGAGGCAAGAGTAAAATCATTGAGGGATTTAAAAATAAGGATGGAAATGATAGATTTAAAGGTCAGGGTGGCTAGGAACCAATTTAAGATCACTCGGGTGATGGGGGAGTGGGATTTGGTACAGGATGGAACGAGAGCAGAAACGATCTGTAGCTTCTGAAGGATATTGGAAGGGAGATTTGATAAGTGAGCAGTGAAAGGTACAAATTTAAGAATGAAGATCTCAGCATCAAGTGGATTGAATTAAGGGTGGAGATGATGGCGAGCAAGTAGGCGATCTTACTGAGGAAGAAAATGAAAGGTCATAACCCCAGGGACAGAGGACAGAATTCTCCAGCCTCCTCCAAGGCAGGTTTCCCCACGGCTGAGAAGGCTTGCCATTGGCTGCCGGTGGGATCTTCTGGTCCCACCAAAGTCAATGGGGTTTACATGAAATGAAATGAAAATGAAAATCACTTATTGTCACAAGTAGGCTTCAAATGAAGTTACTGTGAAAAGCCCCTAGTCGCCACATTCCGGCGCCTGTTCGGGGAGGCTGGTATGGGAACTGAACCGTGCTGCTGGCCTGCCTTGGTCTGCTTTCAAAGCCAGCTATTTAGCCCTGTGCTAAACCAGCCCCTTGAGTGCAATCAGCAAACACATGGACGCTGATCCCATGTATACAAATGAACAATGTTCCCAGGGAGCACGACATAAATCAGAATGGATCCTTGGGAAACAGTAATACATACCAGAGAGTCTACAACCAGAGAGTCAAACCAATTGCTAAAAATTGGAGGATGTAAGAAAGGTTTTGGAGGATGGTGCAGTAATTCTATAAAAGGCTGCAGAGAGGTTGAGGAGAAGGAAGAGTACCATATCATGTACACAATCACAGAGAATGATATTTGGGACATTGTTTAGGGCCATTTTAATGTTAGGAAAAGGGAAAATACTTGACTAGAGGTTGCTAAAGGAGTTGTGGAAGAGCTGAATACAGATATAAGAGTCAAAAACACATCCCCGGACTTTGAATAGGAAAGGCAGGATATTATTTTCTTTTTTCTTGGGACGTGGGTAGCACTGGCAATTCAGTATTTATTGGCATTGGATTCATCTGTGTGTCAGACTGGTTTTCTTTCATGAAGGTCATTAATAAATCACTTGCGTTTCATTACAATCAGGCAGCTTTCATAATATTTTTTTCCTGCTGCTATTCTGGAAATACCTAGGTTTACTGGATTCAAGATCAAAACTTGCCATGGTGGGATTAGAAATCAGAACCTCTGGATTACTATACCAGTAGCATAATCACTCGGCTACCATACTAGCTAAGACAGGAGGTGATAGTTTGCAGGGACAGAGGGGTCAAGGGTGAATTCTTGAGTAGAGAAATGATAACAGCAGTTTTGAAATAGAGGGGATTTATATCGAAAGAGAGGGCACAATTTACAATGTCCCATAGCATGAGGACCAGAAAGGGAAATTCAAAGGCCATGGGTTCAGCAGGAATGGCGTCAAGGGAAAAAAGAGGTAGGTCTCACGGACTAGAGAAACCTCTAAGAGTATGGGGGAATAGATAATAATAAATGAGAGAGGATTCAGGGATAGGTTAAAGGAGAATTCTTGGGAAGTTTGGCGAGATGGGAAATTTGGTGAGATGGAAACAAGGAATGGGGAAGCAGGGGTGGCTAAACAAATATTGTCCACCTTGGTGAAGGGACCCACAAGTCCTCAAACTTGACTTTTCCTTTCCAAGGACACCTACATTTTACAGTAGCTGAAATGAATCAATGTCAATAATTACAAGTCCTCACTGTAGGAATGGCTGTTGCTTTATCTTTTCACTACTTTTTGTCACATTTCATCACATTAATGAAGAGTTCAGACAGAGAAAAATGACGAATTTTATAAACACATGAAAACCAACCGAAAATACAAACACTGATCCGGAATTGAGAGTTGAATTTTTACAGATGAGAGCATTGGCAGGAAAACATATTTGGAAACAGTTCTGATCCAAAGTAGGATATATAAAGCTGCTTTCGTGAAGTTGGTTTCATGTCACCATCAAGTAACATTGGAGTAACTGGTGTCCATTTTGATGACTTTTCCTGAGACATTCTAATAGGTTATTGCCTATGATCCCTTCTACTTGGTCTCTGTGCAAATTAATTTACTGATTTAATTTCACTTGGTTTACCTGAAAAATGTGGTTGCCACAGTCCATTTTCAATTTTTTTGTTGTTCATCAACAATTACATAGACAGCCAATTACAAATGAAAATAAATGGCACTGCATGAAATTAGGCCCAGAAAGTTCTGTAATTTTTTTTTCATTCATTCATGGGATGTGGGCTTCGCTGGCTAGGCCAGCATTTATTACCCATCCCCAATTGCCCTTGCAAAGGTGGTGGTAAGCTGCTCTCTTGAAACGCTGCAATCCATGGGATTATCATAGAATTTACAGAGCAGAAGGAGGCCATTCAGCCCATCGAGTCTGCACCGGTTCTTGGAAAGAGCACCCTACCCAAGGTCAACACCGCCACCCTATCCCCATAACCCAGTAACCCCACGGGCAATTTTGGACACTAAGGGCAATTTATCATGGCCAATCCACCTAACCCGCACATCTTTGGACTGTGGGAGGAAACCGGAGCACCCGGAGGAAACCCACGCACACACGGGGAGGATGTGCAGACTCCGCACAGACAGTGACTCAAGCCAGAATCGAACCTGGGACCCTGGAGCTGTGAAGCAATTGTGCTATCCACAAGGCTACCGTGCTGCCCGGGATGTTACGGAGGGAATTCCAGGATTTGACCCAGCGAAAGTGAAGGAACAGCAATATATTTTCCAGTCAGGATGAGTGGCTTGGAGGGGAACCTCCAGGTGGTGGTGTTCCCATGTGTCTGCTGCCCTTGTCCTTCTAGATGGAAGTGGTTGTGGGTCTGGAAGGTGCTACTTAAGGAGCCTTTGTGAATTCCTGCAGTACATCTTGTAGATGTTACACACTGCTGCTACTGTTCGTCGGTGCGAGGAGCGGGAAAGAAACAATCGAGTGACGTCCAGGAGTGCAGCCGGATAATGGATAACAGATGGGAAACACAAACCAAACATCACATCGCGATCTAACAGAGTCACTCGATTCCTTAGAAACGGAATATCAAGCAGCATCTGAGTGTGAAGGTTTCACAGGGTGTTAGAAGAGGTGGCGTCAAAGTCCGGAAACTCAAACCAAGCATCATATCAGGATCTGACAGAGTCCTCAATTCATCATATCCTGAATATCATGGGATTTTGAACATGGAAGGAAATAGCGTCATGGGGAGAAACCGTACACGTGTTGCGTGTGTGGACAAGGCTTCAGTTGATCATCAGGCCTCACAAGCCACAAATGCAGTCACGCTGAGAAGAAACTGTGGAAATCTGTGGACTGTGGGAAAAGATTCACTTCCCCATCCAAGCTGGAAACTCATCGACGCAGTCACAATGGGGAGAGACCATTCACCTGCTCCAAGTGTGGGAAGGGATTCAATCAGTCATCCGTTCTGTCCACACACCAGGGAGTTCACCCCAGGGATAGACCATTCACCTGCTCACGGTGTGGGATGGGATTTACTATTTCAGCCCACCTGCTGGGTCACCAGTGAGTTCACACTGATGAGAGACAGCTTCAATGTCCAGACTGCGGGAAGTGCTATAAAAGTTCTGGGGAACTGATGCGCCATCAACGTGTTCACGCGGATGAGAGACTTCAGGTGCTCTCACTGTGGGACTGGGTTCAATCATCTGACCTCACTGTACATCAGCGAATTCACACTGGGGAGAATCCATTCGCCTGGGCTGAGTGTGGAAAGGGATTCACTCAGTCATCCGCCCTGCAGAAGCACCAGCGAGTTCACACTGGGGAGAGGCTGTTTACCTGCTCGGAATGTGGGAAGGGATTTTCTACATCATCGTACTGCTGACACATCAGCGAGTTCACACAAACAAGAAACCTTTTAAATGTCCAGATTATGGGAAGTGCCACAAAAGTTCTGGGAAACTGATGCACCATCAACATATTCACACTGACGAAAGACTGTTCAGGTGCTCCCATGGAGCACAGTGGTTAGCATTGTTGCTTCACAGAATCAGGGTCCCAGGTTCGATTCCCAGCTTGGGTCAGTCTGTGCATAGTCTGCACGTTTTCCCCGCGTCTGCGTGGGTTTCCTCCGGGTACCCCGGTTTCCTCCCACAAGCCCTGAAAGACGTACTGTTAGGTCATTTGGACATTCGGAATTCTCCCTCAGTGTGCCCAAACAGGCGCCGGAGTATGGCGACTAGGGGTTTTCACAGTAACTTCATTGCAGTGTCAATGTATGCCTACTTGTGACAATAAAGATTATTATTATTATGTTTGTGGAAGGGGTGCCAATCAAGTGGGCTGCTTTGTCCTGGATGGTGTCGAGAATTTGTTGCAGCTGTACTCACCCCGGCAAGTGGAGAGTATTCAATCACACTCCTGACTTGTGCCTTGTAGATGGTGGACAGGCTTTGGGAAGACAGGAGGTGAGTTACTTGCCGTAGGATTCCTAGCCTTTGAGCTGACCTGATAACCACAGTATTTATATGACCAGTCGATTTCAGTTTCTGGTCAATGGTAACCCCTGGGATGTTGATAGTGGGGGATTCGACGATGATAATACCTTTGAATGTCAAGGAGCAATGGTTAGATTCTCTCTTGTTGGAGATGGGCATTGTCTGGAAATTGTGTGGTGTGAATATTACTCGCCATTTGTTAGCCCAAGCCTGGATATTGTCCTTATTTTGCTGCATTTGGACGCAGGTGGCTTCAGTAGCTGAAGAGTCACAAGTGGTGCTGATAATTATGCAATCATCAGCAAACAACCCCACTTCTGAGGAAGGTAGGTGAAGGAGCTCAAGGTAGTTGGGCTTAGGACACTACGCTGAGGAACTCCTGCAGCAATGTCCTGGAGCTGAATTGATTGACTTCCAACATCCACAGCCATCTTCCTTTGTGCTGGTATGACCCAACCAGTGGAGAATTTTCCAAGATTCCCATTGACTAGTTTTACTTGGACTCCCTGATGTCACACTCGGTCAAATGCTGCCTTGATGTCAAAGGGCAGTCACTCTCACTTCACCTCTGGAGTTCACCTCTTTTGTCCATGATTGAACTAAGGTTAAGGTCAGGAGCTGAGTGACCCTGATGGAGTCGACTGATGGGGTGATAATTGGCCAGGCTGTATATTTTCCTGTTTTTTTTCATCCAAAGGACACACCTAGACAATTTCCCATATTGTTGGTTAGATGCTAGTGTTGTTGGAGGGAAAAAGCTTGGCTAGGGACACGGGAAGTTATGGAACAAGTCTTTAGTACTATAGCTGGAAGATTGTCAGGGCCCATTGCCTTTGCAGTATCCAGTGCCTTCAGCTAGTTCTTAATATCCCATGTGGAATGAATTGAATTGGCTGAAGACTGATACCTACGACGCTGGGGAGGAGGCTGAGATGGATCATCCACTTGCCACCTCTGGCTGTAGATAGTTGCAAAAGATTCATTCAGCTTTATATTTTGCACTGATGTACTGGGCTCCTCCATCATTGAGGATGCTGATATTTGTGGAGATTCTTCCACCAGTGAGTTGTTTAATTGTCCCTCCCCATTCACAACTGGATGTGGCAGGACTGCAGAGTTGAGATCTGATCCATTGGTTGTGGAATTGCTTAGCTCTGTCTATCACTTATGCTGTTTGGCACACAAGTGGCGCTTCACCAGGTGGCTTCACCAGGTTGACACTTCATTTTTCCGTATGCCTGGTGCTGCTCCTGGCATGCCGTCCTTTACTCTTCATTGAACCAGGGTAGCGTGGGGAATATGCCAGGCCATGAGGTTACAGATTGTTGTTGAGTACAATTCTGCTGGTGCTGATGGCTCACAGCACGTCATGGTCGCCCAGTCTTGAGTTACGACATCTATTCAAGATCTATCCCATTTAGCACAGTGGTAGTGCCATACAGCACGACGGAAGGTTTCCTCAATGTGAAGATGGGGCTTAATCTCCACAAGGACTGTGCGGTGGCCACGGCTACCGGTTCTCTCATGTATGGATGCATCTGAGGCAGGCAGGTCGGTGAGGCTAAGGTTAAGTATGCTTTTCCCTATTGTTGGTTCCGTCACCACCTGTCCCAGACCCTGTCTAGTAGCTATGTCCTTTAGGACTCAGCCAGCTCGGTCAGTAGTGGAGCTACCAAACCAATCTTGGTGATGGACATTGATGTCCTCCACCCAGAGCACATTCTGTGCCCTTGCCACCCTCAGTGCTTTCTCCAAGTGGTGTTCAACATGGAGGAGTACTGATTCATCAGTTAAGGGGGAAACAATACGTGGTAATCAGCAGGAGGTTTTCTTGCTCACGTTTGACCTGATGCCACGAGACTTCATAGGGTCCGGAGTCGACTTATGAACATCCTCCCAAATTGAACATATTCCAGTTTTGATAAAACAAATTCTATTAGACCTTTTTACTGTGGAATAGTTCCTCAGTGCTTCATCATAGGATGAAATTACAGATATTAACATAAAAGTGGTTTATAATTAATTTGGGAATTGCCTACTTCAGAAAATTTGACATATTACTGTCAATTTTATATTTTCAGTCAATGGGATGAATCACAGTTATTTCATAAAGCAAAAAACAGGTATGGAATAATTTTAAAAATCTAAAATTCTTTGAAATTCAACTCATTTTGTGAGAGGTGTCTAATTAATTTGAGAATAATCTAAAATACATCATAGCCATCAGTTGTAGATTCCTTGAACACAAATACGAGTGACTTCTAATCTCTTCCCCCTCCACCTATTCACGATTAAAAGTACTTATCCCTTTGCAATATTTTTCTGAAAAAGCGCATCTCTGCTCTAGACTGTTTGTGTGAAGTCTGAGCTATAAATGTGCAAAATTGTTCTACTTCAACAGAGTACAGCAATATTCATATTTTACTTCATTTAGGTTATTTTGTATTCAATGTTGACACCTTGTTTTAGAAATGGCAGTGCCCAGAAACACTAAACCTCCCACACAGCCACTCGACCATTTTTTTTAAAAATCCTGCTGTTAGAGCTTCACAATGTCATTTTGAATGAGTGGATAGATAGAGCCACAGTGACAGAATCATTTTATATGCACTGGGAAATCTCCCATGGTATTGCACATGCAACGTCAAAACCAAGCACAGTTTTCAGGTGAAGCAGGTTAAGAGGTCGGGGCATAATTGTACCAGTGCTCACAATCCACTCTCTATTTTAAAGTCATACAATCTGTCGTGAGTTTTATACTTGCATTGTAAATTATTGTCTCCATATTTAAAATGGAAACAGCTCTGTAAACTTGTCATGCTGTACATACACACTAAAAATAAGATCATTGAGAATGAGGAAAGAAGCTACCGGACTATCTTTCACTCCATTCATGTCCATTTCTCTATCTCTTCATTTTTGTCTCATAGGTATTCGATTTAAATCTCGGTTTTAAATGTGTGCATAATTAACATTGACCTTATCGCCAATAAAATACAGGTAGAATATGTATTTAGCTTCTGAATGCTTTGAGGATTGAAGCAGCATTAAATGAACCGAGACTTTCTTTCTCTCTCCCCAGTCCCTCTCTCACTCATTTTCTTTTACTTGCTGAGGTTTATTAAAACACAGGCTACAAGAGTTGCATGGCAATAGGCCAGTCATGTGTCTGAAGTTTACAGCCCAACCACCAGCATATTTGAAGGTGGTGTCGGGGGAGGGCAGGTAAAATAAAGTAGGTGGCCAGCGCGCTGCCTTCGCTCTCACCCCCAACATGTCCCCTGGATTATGTGTTTGGGGGGGGGGGGGGGGGGCAGGTAAGACACCAGGCAGCATGCTTGCCCTGGGCCCATTGAGGCTCTTAAGTGGACAATCTGCTTCCACTTCTGCCTCGGCCTCAATTCTTTGGCCTGCTGGTAGCTCTGTCTGCTGTTGGGCATGGAGGGGGTTGCCTCCCACCCGAGTCCATTGATGTCATCGACCCATGATGGTACCTCCCCTTTATGCCTCCCTGTTGTCCTATTTAACACAAACCCCAGTACCACCAACCCTCACTCACCAAACACCTCCTCCCATCCCCTCCAACTCCCCCGCCATCAGCTGGGGTCTGTCGCTATGTATGCTCACAATCCCCAGAATGACCTTATACCCCATATCCATCTTTACTTTCTTGTGGGGGTTGGTCATTGTCCCAGCTATGACCACTACTCTTTTCAGACACTACACAGCTTCTGGCTAATTAGATTGGCCAGCAGTTCTCCAGCATGGGCCTATTCCCTGATGGGGACGGAGCTCCCAGTCTGATCTAAGACCACCCCTAGTATATCACTGTGAGCAACCAGGTTTTACCTCAGTTAAATGCTGACCAACTTTTAGATCAGGGAGCAGAGGTGCGTAATCCGCAACGCCCACTCCAAAAAATCCACCCGTGATCTTATTGAATGGTGTAACAGGCACTGCTCAAGGGCTGAAAGGCCTCCAACTGCCCCACAGGCTGGAATTCTCCAGCTGTTCGCTGGCGGTTGGATTCTCTGTTCCCGTTAGCAGCGCACCCCTGCTCACGGGTTTCCCAGCGGCTTGGGGTGGCTTCAATGCGAATTTCCATTGATAGAGAATCCCGCCGCCAGCCAACGGCGCACCACCTCCCACTGCCGAGAAACTCGGCTGGGAGGCCGGAGAATCCCGCCCGTATTGTATAATCAGAAGACAATAATATTTCTCCCTCTCTCACAACCACAACCCCACATTTGAAAATTGTCCTTTAGCCTGCCTTGAAATATTTTTGTTGAAGTCGAAGTGAGCATGAAACCATCTTCTTTAGCAGTTGAGTGGTCAGATGTGTCTGTGACCCCACAGGCAGTAGAAGAACACACAGGTATTCCAGAGCAACGAGCTGAATCGGACACTGGCCTTCAAGGTCAGATTGTGAGATTTGATTTTCTAACAATTTAGGTATTATCATTATTGCACACAATTGGATTGTACTTCATGGCACACTGTGGGGAACATCCCACAGCTATCCCACTGGCTTTTTTCCTCACTTATCAAGGCAAAAATTAATTTGCACGTGACTTGCTGTAAGCGTGAGTTGATAATCTGGCGAGGTCAATAAGGTCTGGGACTTTCATGAAGAACAGAACCAACAATTTATCTCCTTGATCAACGCAGTTTAAGGATTGAGGAAGAAACAGAGCAAGGATAGGGAGGGAGTGAATTAAGAGTCGACTCCGGTACAAAAAGAGAAATAAGAAGAGGGAAAGAAAGATTTGATTAAGGGAAGAAAAAAGACAGAGGAGAAATTGAGAAAAGTCATTAAAAGTATCCAAGTTCGATGAACAATATCCCACCTTGCAGAATAAGACTTCAATTTCAATGATTCCCTTTCTTGGCCAGAATGTTTGATGAGTTGGCCAATCAGTGATGAGGGTGCTTGCCCGTTATCCCATTAAGTCCAGGTGAGTGGGCTCCTGAGCCTTCCAGCAATGACAGTCATACGTGGGAGCTGCTGACGTAGGTGGGTGAGACTGTGCACCTCATGATGGAGGTGTCCTCTTCAGGCTGTTTGGACAGGTAAAATTAAAACTGGCCACAGCTACCAGACCACTACTTTAGAAAGAAACTTCCTGGTCACAGCCACCTCACAGGCACAGTCACTGTGAGGGTGGGGTGGTTAAAAATGCTATGTGGAACAGGTTGTGTCCAATCATTGTCTGAGATTCAGCCCCAAAGTGGTGATTGAGATATTGGGGCAATCATAGTGTCTGCACTGTGTCTTTAACTGGCTACCCCGTGCTTGTGGGTGGAGCTGAGCAGCCTTAGATATCTGAAAACCGAGCAAGTTGTCTCCAAATGTGAAGACGCAAATTATAAAAAGGAAATTCTGCACTTCCTCATTGTGCTACGGGCATTCTGATATCCAAATGGCGCCAATAGCGCGCGCGTGCGGTCGACGCAGCGCCAGTCTGGGGCAATTGAAAGAAGCCCCTCCGGTGAGGGGGAGGGGGGGGGGGGCCTCCAGGATGGCCAGGCTTGCAATCAGGGGCCACCGACCAGCAGGCACATGCGATCTGGCAGTGGCCTATATTGTCGGGGCCGGCACGCTGTATGGGTCCGCCATGTTGCGCGGGGCCGCCATCACAGGTGGCCGCTGCGCGCATGCGTGGACCCGCGACCGGAAGAGCAGGGCCCAGTATCAGCAGCCGGAGCTGCGAGAACTACTCTGGGGCTCTGCTAGCCCCCTTCAAAACAGAGAATCACTCTAGACTTTTTCCAGGAAAGTCCAGAGTGATTTGGGCCCGTTTTCTCGCGGGCGTGGGGACATAGCCCCATTGTCAGAGAATTCCGCCCATGATTTCTGCCTTAAATGGAGGCCAAACGTGCCTCTCTAGTTTGACCCAAATATGTTGCTGGATACTTGTTGAGGCAGTGCTAGATAATGGATCTCGAGCTCAATTTTGATTTCATTTAAAATCCTCATCTTCCTTCTCAAAAGAAATATACGGCCAAGTAAAAAAACTGCTTCAGTGAGGCTGAGGATGCGGCTGTAGGGAACAAGGCACACAGAACAGGCGGTTGCTGCCATGGAGGCTTCTGGTGAAACTATTGCTTCCGATGCAGGTAATTACTATTATACAAACGTGGCCTGCCCCAGTTGGGAAGATTCTGTACTACAATTAACCAGAGCTTCATGATGCTGGATTGAATTTGAGCAAAGCATCATCTGAATGCAAGTTTCATGTCCTGAGACTGTTGCTGAAACCTGAATATAATTCTAAAAACTTTCTTTCCAATAACTTATCACTCCATGAAACAAAGAAAAAACACAAGTGATTTTTACTGAAGAGTAAGTACAGCCTTAAAGGAAGCAGTGTACTGGAATAAATGAGGAAGAAGAAACAAAGTTCATATTTCATGAGGGACACAAACCTGTTTTGAGTTTCTTGTTATTAGACTTGATAAAACTTGGCATCAGAGTAATTTACGTTTTCAGAATTAAATCATCAAAACATAACAAAGTCAATTACTGGAATCGAAGAGATGGACATCAAAATTTTAGGAAAAGTGCCATGGAAATCTGAATTCTTACGTAGACAACATGGTATTTTATTTGTTCCGAACAATAAAAATTCTGTCATACAATGAGTCGTGCAAGTAGGAGTAATCTGAGAATGAGGAAGAAAATATTTGTGGGGTTCGTTTGTTTAAAGGTCAATCCACAAAAAATGAGTTCTGGAGCCTTTTTTAATAGGCCCTGATGTCCCTTTGAGACAATTGGCTACCCGTTCACAAGCAATGGCCAGGGATGCAACGGAGCTGGGGAACTTGCAGGCAGGTCAGCAGAGCAAAATTCCGTGTCCGTTTGCCCCTGTTCTTAGCCCGAGGGGGCCTAAAAGTAGAGCCCCTATTCTTAGCTTATGTCTGGGGGGTTTATGGAGAGGGTTAGGTACTTCCTTACAGGTGAGAGTGAAAATTAAGAGGACAACTCAATAGGGGAATTCATACACACCTTCCAACAGCCAATTACAGAGGAGCATTGACTGTCTAGTGGGATCAAGTGGTCCACCAACTCCTCTCACCTTAGATATGGGGCAACCGGGAAAGTGGAGAAGGAGAAAGATCAATAAAAGACTCAGAGTGAAATTCTATGCTTGGGAGACTAAGGGCAGGATTTACGGGCTATTCACGCTGGCGGAATATTCGGTCCCATAGCGCATGGGTTTGCCGGTGATGAGGAGTGCCGTCACCGCCTTCGAAAAACACGCAGTGGGGTTGTTGGTAAATCCCGTCCTAAGTGCTGACACTGGGACTGAATTGCGTGCGGTTTGCGTTCCCATTGGGGGCGCTATTTGTAGAGCACTTCCGGACATGCAAATAGGCCAGCACTCTGACCACGTGAATCGAGGGTAATTCTCATTCCCGCTGCCGTCGGATTCGTTAGGGCCCGAATTGGTGCTGGAGAGCTTGACAAGCTGGAGCTGCTCATAAACACTCCACAGCCCACATACTCTTATTCCAGCCAAGAAGAGAGCATAGAGGAGAGCGGCTCCCAGGTTCACTGAGACTGAGTTTGATCGAATGTTGGATGCGATGGAGCAGAGGGAGGGTGGACACGAGGCTCAAGCTCGCAATCGTCAACCAGGCCTGGGCAGAGGTGGGCGAGGCGGTCAGTTCTGTCTGCCTCATCAACCGGGTCGGCACGCATTGTCGAAAGAAGATGAACAATCTCCTTTGGGCCGCTCGGGTGAGTCACCTCCTCTATTCCCCTGGCATCACTCCTGTCCCTCACTCCTCCCATCCCTTCCCACTCCCATAGAGGCCAATCAAAACCCACAGGGACAGGGAAGGTGCAGTGAAGGGGGGAGGGACAGGGAAGGTGGAGTGAAGGGAGGAGGGACAGGGGAGGTGGAGTGAAGGGAGGAGGGACAGGGAAGGTGCAGTGAAGGGAGGAGGGACAGGGAAGGTGGAGTGAAGGGAGGAGGGACAGGGAAGGTGCAGTGAAGGGAGGAGGGGCAGGAAAGGTGCAGTGAAGGGAGGAGGGACAGGGAAGATGGAGTGAAGGGAGGAGGGGCAGAGGAGGTGGAGTGAAGGGAGCAGGGACAGGAGAGGTGGAGTGAAGGGAGCAGGGACAGGAGAGGTGGAGTGAAGGGAGCAGAGACAGGGAAGGTGCAGTGAAGGGAGGAGGGGCAGAGGAGGTGGAGTGAAGGGAGCAGGGACAGGAGAGGTGGAGTGAAGGGAGCAGGGACAGGGACGGTGGAATGAAGGGAGGAGGGACAGGGAAGGTGCAGTGAAGGGAGGAGGGACAGGGAAGGTGGAGTGAAGGGAGGAGGGACAGGGAAGGTGCAGTGAAGGGAGGAGGGACAGGGAATCTGGAGTGAAGGGAGGAGGGACAGGGAAGGTGGAGTGAAGGGAGGAGGGGCAGGGAAGGTGGATTGAAGGGAGCAGGGGCTGGGAAGGTGGAGTGAAGGGAGGAGGGGCTGGGAAGGTGGAGTGAAGGGGGGAGGGACAGGGAAGGTGCAGTGAAGGGAGGGGGACAGGGAAGGTGCAGTGAAGGGAGGGGGACAGGGAAGGTGCAGTGAAGGGAGGAGGGACAGGGAAGGTGGAGTGAAGGGAGAAGGGGCTGGGAAGGTGGAGTGAAGGGAGGAGGGGCTGGGAAGGTGGAGTGAAGGGAGAAGGGGCTGGGAAGGTGGAGTGAAGGGAGGAGGGGCTGGGAAGGTGGAGTGAAGGGGGGAGGGACAGGGGAGGTGGAGTGAAGGGAGGGGGACAGGGAAGGTGCAGCGAAGGGAGGGGGACAGGGAAGGTGCAGTGAAGGGAGGGGGACAGGGAAGGTGCAGTGAAGGGAGGAGGGACAGGGAAGATGGAGTGAAGGGAGGAGGGGCAGGGAAGGTGGGGTGAAGGGAGGAGGGGCAGAGTAGGTGGAGTGAAGGGAGGAGGGTCAGGGGAGGTGTAGTAATGGGAGGAGGGACAGGGGAGGTGGAGTGAAGGGAGGAGGGACAGGGGAGGTGGATTGAAGGGAGGAGGGACAAGGGAGGTGGAGTGAAGGGAGGAGGGACAGAGGAAGTGGAGTGAAGGGAGGAGGGACAGAGGAAGTGGAGTGAAGGGAGGAGGGACAGGGGAGGTGGAGTGAAGGGAGGAGGGACAGAGGAAGTGGAGTGAAGGGAGGAGGGACAGGGGAGGTGGAGTGAAGGGAGGAGGGACAGAGGAAGTGGAGTGAAGGGAGGAGGGACAGGGGAGGTGGAGTGAAGGGAGGAGGGACAGAGGAAGTGGAGTGAAGGGAGGAGGGACAGGGGAGGTGGAGTGAAGGGAGGAGGGACAGAGGAAGTGGAGTGAAGGGAGGAGGGACAGGGGAGGTGGAGTGAAGGGAGGAGGGACAGGGGAGGTGGATTGAAGGGAGGAGGGACAAGGGAGGTGGAGTGAAGGGAGGAGGGACAGAGGAAGTGGAGTGAAGGGAGGAGGGACAGAGGAAGTGGAGTGAAGGGAGGAGGGACAGGGGAGGTGGAGTGAAGGGAGGAGGGACAGGGGAGGTGGAGTGAAGGGAGGAGGGACAGAGGAAGTGGAGTGAAGGGAGCAGGGACAGGGGCGGTGGAGTGAAGGGAGGAGGGACAGGGAAGGTGCAGTGAAGGGAGGAGGGACAGGGGAGGTGGAGTGAAGGGAGGAGGGACAGGGAAGGTGCAGGGAAGGGAGGGGGAAAGAGAAGGTGGAGTGAAGGGAGGAGGGACAGGGAAGGTGGAGTGAAGGGAGACGGACAGGGAAGGTGGAGTGAAGGGAGGGGGGATAGGGAAGGTGGAGTGAAGGGAGGAGAGACAGGTGTGGTGCAGTGAAGGGTGGCGGGACAGGGAAGGATGTGAGTGGGGAAGGAGGCACCACTTGGAAGGAGGCTGGTGTGGGTAGAGCATGGAAAGGTTGGACAAGTGGGGGGGTGGGGGGGAGCTGCAGGAGGCCAGGCCTCTGAGTTGCAAATCTGGAGGTGATGAGGTTGTCCTGTGTGCGGTGGCCCTGGAGCACACATTGGGCGGCCTACTGTGTGAGCCTGGGCTCCATGCCCAGTTCTTCCTGGCCACCCACCACACCCTTGACGTTAGATGAGGCCTGGCATTCTTCCTCCTCCTCCAGCATGTCTCCTCTCTGCTGTGTGATGTTGTGCAGGATGCAACAGGCCAGCACGATATTCAAGACCTTCCAGGGCCATATTGGAACACCCCAACAGAGTGGTCCAGGCATCGGAAACGCATCGTGAGGATGCCAATGTACCGCTCAATGACGCTGCTGGTTCCTACATGGGCATCGATATAATGGTTCTCCGCCTCGGTCTGGGGCCTCCGGACTGACACCATTAGCCAAGACCTTAGCGAGTAATCTTTGTCGCCCAAGAGCCAATCCCTCACCCAAGGGAGCGCTCAAAGGTGCCAGGAACCGTGCGTGCTGCCTTTCGGACCCAGATATGCATGATGTGCAGCTGGTGGTCACACATCAACTGCACTTTCAGGGTGTAGAAACTCTTCCTTGATGAGCCGATGCTTGTAAGGGGACATGTGTGCCATTGATCACCTCCTGGACTTGGGGCATGCCAGCACTGGCAGCATATCCTGCTGCCCGAGCATCCTGGTGTGCCTGGTCCAGATTGCAGTTTGTATAGTCTGCTCCCCGGGTGCGTAGCGCATCCATCACAGTGCGCATGCACCTGTGTACGGATGTTTGAGAGATCCCAGAGAGATCTCCGCTCAGTCCCTGGAAAGACCCAGAGACATAAAAGTTCAGGGCGACCATCATCTTGACGGCCACAGGGAACGGATATCCTCCTCCATACTCCCATGGTGCCAGATACGCCACCATCTGGCACAGGTGGCGGACGGTCTCCCTGGTTAGCCGAAGTCTTTCGCGGAAGGCGCAGTCCGGCAGCTCCTCGAAGGACAGGCTCTGGCTATATATACACATGTTCTGATATGGCACCTCCTTCACACCTCTTCCTCGGCCTGTTGGATGGCCGGGACTAGAGCCTCGCTGGCTGGCCCCTGTTCTTCTGGGGGAGGCTTCTCTTGTGCAGGGTCTTTCCTGAGCAGGCCCTGTGCTTCCAGCCTCCGTGTGAACGCAACGGCAGCCGCGGCCAGGTAGATAACGCGCATTCCTGGCTGTACTCCAAAATTCATTCTCGGGGAGAAAAGACATGTGATCAAGATGCGTATTCCCTTGCCCATCAAAATCCAACAGACTACATGGTGACCCTGAGTTTCACTTCAGCTCCACCCTTCACATATCCAAAGGCTACGGTGCATGTGTTCTTTGTTTGGGTGAGCTTTGCTATTATCCTGCTTTTCCTGCAGTGGGGCTGTGCTTCTGATGAGTGCACTGAGGAGTGGCAGCACCTGGTGGGCCACTGATTGAGCTTGACCACGCCTGTGGTAATATGCATCACTGTAAATACACAAGGGGTTAATGTGAATACACTACAACTAAGTAAACACTAGAGGGAGCACCGGAGATGTCATGACATGCAGACATACAGCTGATGAACACATAGAATAGGTCATGACCAATAGGCAGTCAAGACACCCAGAGGTGACACTACCACAAGGGGGCAACCCATATAAAAGGACAGGGCACACATGCTCAGTCTCTTTCCACAGGCGACGCTCAGAGAGAAGTACAGGGGCAGATCAGAAGCATCACACCCACCGCGTGGCTTAGAGCAGACTGGTTAGTTAGACTGAGTTACTATAGCAAGATTAGCAGGAGAGTCGAACTCATAGAGAACTGTGCTAATGGTTCAATAAATCACAGTGAACTTACTTCAAAGTCTGGAGTATCTTTTGGTCAAAGCTGCATCGAGTTGCAGTCTGTTATATCCCAGAGTACACAACACATCATGGTACAGGTAGTGCCTGGTGAATCTATATAGTTCAACTCAGCAAGATCCGTGACTACCAGCAACAGCACCCAGGCAAGATGATCGAGATTCCGGTTCCTCAGCAGCTCAGTTACCATGGCAATCTCAGTGCCAATTGGCGTGTATTCAAGCAGAGATTTGAGATTTACATGGTAGCATCCGACCTAGATGGCGTGGCCGATGCTGAGAAGATAGATCTTCTACTCACCATTGCGGGTGAAAGTGCAATGGAAATCTTCTCAAGTACTCCAAAGGGCAGGACAAGAGAGACTTCCAGAAAGTCCTGGACAAGTTTGAAAACTACTGCGAGGTAAACACAAAATAAATCGGTAAAACTGGAGCCTATACTCACCATGGGGCAAAGGTAGGCTTGCAGCAGAGGCAAACAACAGTTTTGATTGGCAGCCATCTTGCGAAAGGAGACGCACATGCGCAGTTCCCCAGAAGACGCGAACCGGCAAAACAGTGTTTTGCGCATGCGCGAGATGCCGCGTCATGACATCAGAGGCCCCGAACCACGCCCACTTAAAGGGGAAATGTCCCAAAATAGTGAAAAAAAGTTCTAAAGCCAGAAAACGCGATTCTTTCACCTGGAACGACAACACAATGCCTGAAATTCGACCAGTAGCTGAAAGTAACCTCCGCAGAACCCTGCAACAAGCAGTTAGCACCGCCCTAAGAGATGATTTAGTCCTTGAAGACTACGACTCAGACGATGATTTCATCATTGGACGTGGCGACCTCAGTACCAAATCCGACACAATCACGGCTGAGTTCTTCGGATTTGAGGATCCTCAGCCCAGCATAGACGACATCCCGACCCATGAGAACAGGATTCTGCTGCGGCCTGACGCCAAGAGAAAGAGAGCGGTACAAGCGCACAGAGAGCGACCTGACGCCAAACCAGCGGTCCACGCACCACGAAGGGTCCCCAACTCTACACAGAGGGTGGTCCACGCACCACGAAGAGTCCCCGACTCCACACGAAAGGTGGTCCACGCACCACGAAGAGTCCCCGACTCCGCACAGAAAGCGATGACAGATTCCACAGCGAGACCACTGCACAACTCCGTTGAGAGCGCACAGATCGACTCCACAGCGAGAATACTGCATGACTCCACACAGGGAACAATGCCAGACTCCACAGAGAGAGCGATACCAGCCTCCACAGCGAGCTCGTTGACAGATTCCACAATGGAAGCAACACAAGACACCAGCGCGCAGTCCTTGCATGAACAAGACCATAGACGATGCAAGTCTGCCATGCTCAAGTGCACAGCAAGACGACTATGACAGTCTACCACGGTCACGAGAACAACAAAAAGACTATGACAGTCTACCCAGATTATTTGAGCCACCAGAAGAAAACTCTGACAGCCTACCCAGCTCATCTAACTGACAAGAAGACACTGGAGGTCTACCACTGTATGTGCGACAAGTGACAAAGGCTTCACAACTCCCATACAAGATGTGCGACATCTCAGCGAGACTGACAGATCTCAGCTAGTATGTACAGAGGCACTCGACAATCAAAGTGAGGCTACTAGTGACTCCAGTGACACCACGTTAATTCAATCCTCATCTACTCGAGCCTCTCCACAAGAACCTGAAATGACTCCAGACGTGGAGCATCAAGAAACCAGAGGTGATTCAGGTGAACCAGAAAGGGCTCCAGACGGGGAGCATCGACAAGCCAAAGATGATTCCAGTGAACCGGACCTGACTCCAGACGGGGAGCGCCGAGGAATCAGAGACGGCACGCTCAATGAAACAGCAGATGCCACAAAGGACACTGACACAAGTAACTTTGTGAAGGACTCGCATTATCCACTCGGGGTGGTCATTGAGCGCAACAAACACAACAACAAAGCCTACAAAAACAACACAAAAGACAACAACAAGAAGCGTACCAGAGGCAACAAACACAACAAGCACAACAACGACAACAACACTGGAACAACGACTGGTACGACATGGTACAACTTTGCCAATGCAGGACACTGTGACAGCACAGCTCAAGCCAATGGCATGTGTGCAGACATACCATGGCATGATAATGCATCTTACAAATTCACTTTTACTCCACTACAAACATGCAGACCAGCTTTCAAGGCAGCTGACATACGGCATCAATGCCGCAAACACAGACACCAGTCCAGGTCAGACAGGAAAGATGACATCAAGAATCGCTACCACATGCATCGAAACAAAAAGAGTCCAAATAAGACAACAAAGTGATTTGACCATTTGAACTCCTCCTGATGACTTCTTGGTTCCTTAAGCACAGGGACACTGACGCCGTTTACAAGGAAATGACAACATCAACATCGACACTTCAATAACAAAACAAGAAAGCCATTCGACCATATAAATTCATGAACTTTGGATTCATAAATATTATTTGGTATTGTATAATCATCACTGTCATCATGATTTGTACATGTCATCACTTATCTACCTATTTTGTACAATTTTCTTCAACAAAGTACAGAAAATATGTAACACGAAAGAAGGGGGGATGTGGTGATATGCATCACTGTAAATACACAAGGGGTTAATGTGAATACACTACAACTAAGTAAACACTAGAGGGAGCACTGGAGATGTCATGACATGCAGAGATACAGCTAATGAACACAGAGAATAGGATACCCCAATGTGCAGTCAAGACACCCAGAGGTGACACTACCACAAGGGGGCAATCCATATAAAAGGACAGGGCACACATGCTCTGTCTCTTTCCACCGGCGACACTCAAGAGAGAAGGACAGGGGCAGATCAGAAGCATCACACCCACCGGATGGCTTAGAGCAGACTGGTTAGTTAGACTGAGTTACTATAGCAAGATTAGCAGGAGAGTCGAACTCATGGAGAACTGTGCTAATGGTTTAATAAATCACAGTGAACTTACTTCAAAGTCTGGAGTATCTTTTGGTCAAAGCTGCATCGAGTTGCAGCCTGTGTTATCCCAGAGTACAAAACACATCAACGCCCATCCCACTGATGAGTCAGCTGGAGGGTTTCAAGAGGAGTGGCCTGGGTGGGTTGCCAAATGGCTCTGTGAACATTTACAGGACACAGTGAGCAGTTAGCAGAGTGATTGGGACCTGTAATTTGTACCAAATGGTGCAAGCTGCCACCAAGTCGCTCCCTGCTATACCCTCGGCCCTGGCAGCAATCCCTCCACCCCACCCCCACCCCCCCCCCCCCCCAAGCAAGCTTTACAATTTTAATCAGTTTTTCAAACTTTTCTTACCTTCTCTCTCCCCCTCAGCAGCCATGGTGCCCAGTCCCCGTTTGTAAGTACCTGCAGCAAATCACACACGTGGGAATTCTGCCTGAGAGGGGCAAAACATCGCGGAGGCCCGGAGCACAGTGCGTCAAATGCGCTGAATAGATTTAAATGCATAATGCCAGTTTTGCATGCCCCCACTGGTGCGGGGCGCAAACCCCGTTATCGCCACCAGTGAGGGACCGGAGCATGGCGCCACAATCGGTGCCGGGTGCAGACCTCAATTTTGTCTGGATGCCTGATTCTCCACCTGATTGCGTTTCACGTTTGCGGCGTCGCGAGGCGGAGCATTTAGACCTTAATCTGACTTGCAGTCTTGGGAAATGTTTGGTGAAATGATCAGGGAAATATAAAGCGACATAACTATTGCATTCCAAAAAATATGCTATAAAAGACGAAGTGGCTGTGCAGTGTCCAGGCATGATCCTCTTCCGATTCAGCTGACCTTGAATTTTTGACATGTAACAAAGAATAAATGCTATCCTATTTCCTGTTCCGGGATTTTTTTTTTGGCATCTGTATCTATCCTTCAATCTCTGCTTGGTTCACTTCTGAGCTCGCCAGCACAGAATCTAGGAAACATTAAAGGTGACTAAGTGAAAACAGATGAATAAATGAGATGGGATTCCTGAAATGCAATCAAGATCTGCAACAGACTCTCTTTTCAATATTAATAAATCCAACCTCGAACATAAGATAAAAGAACTAAGACAAAAGCCTTATACCCCACAGATATTGCTCGGCTAAAAGAATGCAGAGATTAATATCTGTTTGGACAGGTACCAGCTGAGGACTGGGTGCTTTTTCTGAAATGTATCTGTCTATTAACTATTGGCAGGCTATTCCTAAATGAAAATCACCCATTTGTTTGGACAGGTATAATGAGAACATTACCTGTCTCAATCTGAAATCTACCTGTCAAGGACTGGCACACAGGTTATTCTTAAAGCACTGTTCTGTTTTATTAAATGGTATATTCCCAGAGGGGTTTTGCTGCAGACTGGATTTAGCTTCTGAGTAAATAATCTTGTGTAAATGCTACCAGAGTCGTAACAGGATTCAATAAAACTCATCTCCCCTGGATGCAGTTTGATTTGGAAGTGAGTCATGCACAAGAACTTGCTATAAAAACAGTAGCTTAACGTGAGTTTGGAGCAGTGGGAGATGCCAACGATTCCCCATCACTTTTCTTTGGTCATACTGTGCACCTGTGCAATATGTTGCCCAAAGTCTCACAGACCAAGTCAAAACCTTCTTTTCTATGGTAGGGTAATGTTTGTAAAATTCAAGCATTTGTTAATGAAGACAAACCTGAATTCGACAGGCTGATTCCCTAGGTCGTTTGAGAAGATAAGACACCCTTCAAATCTCTGGTCCACCTCTCGGAAATCCAGACGCGCACTCACATTTACACAGCCAGGGACTACGCGCAAATGGTATCTTACCATTAAGTCCTGAACACAGACGTCACATTCTTCCCCAGGAACAATCAGGTCAGCAACTCAAAATAGTACATTTCCTCCACCACCCTTGCTAGACCATGAGAGATTCTTTGTCCCCACGCATGGAGTAAATCACCAAGCATTAGATTTCTATCATCAAAATGTACTTACAGCTACTTCTGCTGCTGTGATTTCAGCCATAGGTTTGCTCGCGTTTGCTCCTTGAGAAGAACTAATTTTGGTAATATGAGTTCCCATCAAAAGACCTATCTTTCCTCTTTCTAATGTTTGTTTTAATTTTCCAATCATGGGGCAATTTAGCGTGGCCAATCCACCTACCCTGCACACCTTTGGGTTGTAGGGTGAGACCCACGCAGACACAGGGAGAATGTGCAAACTCCACACAGACAGTGACCCAGAGCCGGGATCGAACCCGGGTCCTCGGTGCCGTGAGGCAGCAGTGCTGACCACTGCGCCACCGTGCCGCTCCATCTTTTTAATGTTGACAAGTTATTCTGTTTTTATTTTCCATACTGTCATTTTAAATTATTTCAACAGGAAATTAACCGGGAGATATGAGAATGGCTGCAGGCATGTACTTTCACAAGGGTATCCAATACAGGGGCACCTCCAATGTATGGGATGAAAGGTCATTTGTCCTGAAATGTTGGGCCGAATTTTCATTCTGATGTGGAGACAGGTTTAGATGTGGCCGTGCTGACAATTTCTTACCATAATCCATGTGCCAGCTTTCTCGCACGACCCCACCTCCGGCCTATTTTCCGAGAGGTGGTCCACCCCGCCCAGTGTGGAATAGTGGTGGCCTCCTCGTGGCAGGTCGGAGGCGGGGAAGGTATCAGAGGCACAATCTGCAAAGCAGTCCAGCATGGATCTGCTGGGCTGGGAGCACTACAGCAGTGGGCGAAAGCCTTTCTGTGGAGAGGTACCCTCCCTACTCTGATCGCCTGGCTGCTGTGGGCATAGCATACTTTATATAATCTACAAGTCTTCAAAGGGCACCTCCACCTTGAGGGTTCCCATCTCCAGTGGCAGTGTCCATCTAATCCAGTGGGGCTGCCTGCCGCTCAGAGCCTTGGGTGCTCCCACAGGCCCTCCAACCTGCCCACCATGCTTAATTGAACAGGAATCCCAGAGCTCCCGGAGGTAAGCTCTCATTTCGCCACCTCCTCAAAAAACCTCCTCCAGCGTCTCGACAGTTACCCTGGGCTTCACAACCTTGCTTTGAACCCTGGAACTAAAACTGAGCTGGCTACCAATGTTTCTCCCTCTCCAGATGCTGTCAAATCTACTGAGTATTTCCAGCATTTTTGTTTTTCTAAGCAAAATATAGGCTCCACATTATGTGCTCATTTTATTTGCAGGACAATGAAGGAGTCATAGTATAAATGGGGAAGGTGTGTTAAACTCAGCAATCCCATCCCAATTCAATCATAACCATTTCACAACGTCAATAATCCCTGTTGCTATGGCTATTTGATTAAATTGTGCATGTTGGGATTTATTTTTTTCAATTCCAAACAAATCCATCTGCATCAAGTAAACTGAAAAGGCATAACATACCTTGCAGAACGATAGAATCTATAATGGGTTAAATAGCTTTTGGAAAGTGCTGAAATCTGCGATAATTCATACCTTTATTGTGATTAGATTACACCTCCTAATCGGTTTTATTTTTCCACAAAAAAAATTGTCAATCCAAATCTTTTTGAAGAGGCTGACTGCATCAATAACAAAGAAAAGTGCTTGTGTATTAAAAAATACAGAACAGTACGCAATTGTGGTTGGTTTAGTAGTGTTGTCAATCAATCAGAATTACCTTGTGACAAGGCATAATCTGCTAATGGTATAAACATATACTGTATTTGTGTTACTGCACAAGATGTTGAATGGAGACAAAAGTCTAAAAGCATTAACTATTTCAAGCTTTAGCACGCCTCAACTTTCCACATACTGCACTGCGCTCACTGCTAGCCTTGTAAAATTAGTAATCATCAATGCTTTTGATATACTTATGATTTGTTTCTCTGCCTGTCAATTACTATATCATGTGACTTCAAAAGCCCTGTAATTGGCAAATGTTTGTGTAGCAGGTCGCACAAAGCTTCTTCCCAGGATAAAGACAGTTCCCTTGCTAAAGAGCTTCTCAGCTCTGTTCCTGATTACACATTTGAACGGCAAAGATCAGTGTCACAATGATTGCGGCAGATCTATGCAAAAGTTAATGCTTTATAAGTATACCACATAGCTCTGCACAAAACATGTTCTACGGAAGCTTAAAAGCATTTACCAACAATTTTGGAACCTCGTTAGAAAATCGCTAGCTTCATTTAAACTAGAGGAAACTTTGTCCATTGCTGAACCCCATTATATTTTAATAAAATATGCAACTGCTCTGTTAATCTCAAACATTTTACAGGCAAGCACTAATCCCTTCATTACAGGATTTCAATGTTTCTACCCTCTAAGGGTTGGGCAAAAAATATTCATGAAGGTTGATTTTAATTTGGTGCATGTTGGGACAGCATCGGTGCAGAGCGGGGAAATACACATCAAGACATCAGCATGAGGCCTCGGACATTTTACCTCTGGCTCTTCTTTAAATTTCTGCCTCAAACCAGCAGGTTGGAGCCGAAAGTGGAACACTGAGGATACTGGGTGTGTAGAAGAATGGCCCCCATCACAAAGTTAGTCCAGAGTGGATATTTGCACATGCCACGGCCAGGAAGGAGATGCAAGGACATGGTCGTGGAGGCCCAAGGATTTCTTACTGTGTCCCTGGGGAGAAGACAAATTGGCCTGTTCTGGTTTCACCTTTGATTGCCACCGTTTGCTGCTGTCAGTTGTAGCAATGCGCTGGTCTTATAAATGTTTTAGTTAAAATGGCATTGTGATACCTGTAATACCCCTCACTGGGTCCTACAGGGTGGGAATGCTTGTCTACCTTGCGGAGTACAATCTCCTCCCACTAGGGGAGGGGTAGCCCAATTACCCAGTGAATATAAGGTTGGCCAGTAAGTCACCGACCAGCGAGGAACCCGGTAGCGGTCTACTGGGAAGTGTACATATCTCATTTGTTAATAAAACTTCTTTCTTATTTTAACTCGGTGTGGACTCCCTGTGTGTTCTTATTAAAATACAATCATGAGTAGTGACATCTGATTTAAAGTAGTACTCCACCTGCCTGCGATAAGAACCTCCCATTGTGAGGTGTACTGGCAGAGTAAGAGTTTGACCGGCAGGAATGTTTTGGGACTTTTTTGGCATCACCGACACCATTTTTAACTGTTGCTCGTACCATTCTCCTCATGTGGGTAGGCTTAATCAATGTTAATATGTGTGTGTATTTTAGTGTTCGCTGTGCTCTGTGACAGCACTCGTGCCTCCAAGTCAGTAAGATTTTGGTTCAAGCCGCCCTAAATTTATAATTTGGGCTGACATTCCAGTGCCACATTGTCTTACTGGTGGCAACATTCAAGGAATCAAAAGAAGTTATTTGAACTTCAGACAAAAGTGCACAATAAGCAATATTGGATCAGCCCTCTCTCTGTTCCACACTCTGCACCATTTTCCTATCCATTGAAACCAATGGATGACCATCCACTCTCACCAACGTTTGGAATATTCATAAGGAGTTCTGTCAGTATATTGTCCAAACATTCTTTCCTCAGCCAGCAGCATCTAAACAACAGATGAACTGCTCATTCATCTTCTATATGCAGGTACAAAATGGAATAAGAAAGGCAAATGGAATGTTCGCGTTTATTGCAAAAGGACAGGAGTATAAAAGTAGAGAAGTGTTGTTGCAATTGTATTGGGTGTTGACGAGACCACATGTGTAGTAGTATGTCCAGTTTTGGTCTCCTTATTTGAGGAAGGATGCAGTGGCATTGGAGGCAGTTCAGAGGAGGTTCACCAGATTGATTCTGGAGATGAAGGGATTAACGTATGAGGAGAGATTAAACAGTTTGGGCTTATATTGCTGGAGTTTAGAAGAATGAGAGGGGATCTGATCATGGTATATAAAATATTAAAAGGGATTGATAAAGTAAATGTAGACTAAATATCCCCCTTTGTGGGGCAATCTATAACAGGAGGTCACAGATCTCAGTTGAGAGGCGGTAGATTTAAAACTGAGATGAGGAGGCCGGTGAATTTGTGGAATTCACTGCTTCATAGCGCGGTGGAGTCCGAATCATTAAATTGTTTCAAGAGATATAGATATATTTCTGTTCAAAAAACAGGTTAAAGGGATATGGGGAACAGACAGTGAGGAGGCTTTGAGACCAGGAGACATCAGCCATGATCTGATTGAATGGCGGAGCAGGCTCGAAGGGCTGAATTGCCTACTTCTGCTCCTAATTCCTAAGTTCCTATCTTGTTACTGTGTTGTGGGATCTCTCTGTATGCAAAGTGACTGCATATGTAACAACAGTTACTGCACTTTAATGGGATTCTTTGGCATGTTTCCTCGAAGCATATTAAGCTGTTGTGGAAGTAAATTATTTATTTTCCATTTTGACAGTTGTTTAGCATAAATACAGCTGGACAAAATGACTTTTAAATCAGTTTGTATTTATTTTTATAACTTTGGTGATTAAGGTTAAGCGTTTTTAATTGCAAAGGAACACATAAACCACATATGAATTAAAAGTTAGAGGCGCAACTGCAAAAAACACTGAACAATGTTAATTCCATTCTACCGTGAGCCTGCCATAAAAGAGAAACTGAAGCTTAAATTCAACCAAAGATAGGAAGCACGTTTTAGCTGACAAGAATGGGGTTCTGTTTGCACCTAAAACTTGGTATGAACTTTAATCAAATCAAACAGAAGATTAATCTCAAAATATGTCATAACGGCAGGTTGTGCAATAAGATTTTGTAATTCCAATTATTCTACATCTCTTTGCTGTCACAGAATACCTTCACACGTATGAAATATATTAATAAAACTATCAAAAAGCAGTTACCTTATAAAGCTGTATGACAACAGAAAGTAATATCATCACTGACATTGAACATTTGAATGAGATTCTCAATCTGTTTCACGCTTCAGAAAAAGGAGGGGAAGAAGAAGAAATGAAAGCTGGAACAAATTTGCAAACTTACATTTATCAGCAAGCTATCCAGCATGTAATACTCAGCTTTGTTAACTTGCAACACCTACCCAATTCTTCAGCTTTAACAACACACATCTGGAACTCTGCTGATGGCAGCTGACTAAACTGACACTATTACTGTAAATATTAAATAATTAAAATCCTTTAATTGACCAAATAATAATGTGGACTGCATAATTGCACTTTTATGGTACAACTTCGAATACCACAGAAGACAATACTGCATAATATTTTTTAAAGTGCCTTAAAGCTGTTGGTCCATTTGACATCTTTAATTGTTTTTGCAGGCCAGGTCATAAATTGTAAGCAGATTCATTAAAAATCTATAAAATGTACTACCCCCTGTATTCAGATTTATTACGAACAGAAACAGGTTACTGGAAAATTGCGCACAAATTTACAAGACATGCGTGAAAGAAACACAGAAGCCACTGTTTGACTTTTTATAGTTTTGACCTGTAGCCAAAACAATTTAGAAAAATGAAATGCTAGCATCTTTAATAATAATGCTCTGTCAGTGATTGATTATAACATGCTCAGTTCAAAATCAGATTTGAAGCTTTTTTGTCATTTGCTGAGATTTTCCCTGCAACTTTCCACAGCCGATGTGATGCACACATGAACTCTAAACAGCGCCAGAGTCAAAAGGGATTTCCACAAACATCTGCAAGCATTCCCGACTCTTCCTTAATATTGAGCTGGAAGCACATCAACAAGAGGAACTTGTTTCAATAAGCTGATTTGTTCATGTGCATTCCAGTGCTGTAAATAGGATGATGGGGAAATAGCAGGCAAGTCATCTGGTCAATGTTCTAGTTCTCCAGAGATTGCACACAATGATAAGACTTCACCTTTTGGAACTTTCTGCAATTTTCATGTCAAATGCAGATCATTTAAATTGATAGCACTAGAATACAGTTATTAAAGCTAATGATAAAAGGCAAGTATGTGAGAACACATTATGAAACTTAGTAGCTCAGGATATGCTGTCAATCGCAGATCTTTTTTTTATGTACAGTAGCTACCAGGAAATAACATGTTTCTTTAAAAAATGTTTCAAAGGTGCATGTAAATCAATGCTGCTTTACAATTCAGGTAGTTTGAGTGGAGTTACTGTTCAAACCATGCAAAGAATAATGATGTTAGGGAAAAATATGAATATGAAATCCGATTTTCTATTCACTATTAGAATTAGTACCAGTTAATAGTGAACAATTGAATGTTTGTTCTCGGTCTCACATATTACTTTAAACGTCAGAGCTTTGAATTGATCAGTACTACCATTTTAATCATTTCCAGAAAGTGACACATAAACCTGGCACATTCGAATGCTGCAGATGCTTGATGCTAGGAAAAATAGATATGGTTCAAACCCTATCTCGGCTATTTTTTTTTCTGATTCCTTCCACCACCAAAACCGAGAGAATCTATAACCCTGCAGTTTTCTTTACCAAGACCAAAGTACTTTTTGCATTGCAATCTCTTCCCAGGGTAGGAACAAATTCAAAACTTTAAGATCAACACAGCATTTTTATAAAAATAACATTATTTTCAATTACATCACTGAAAGTCAAAATGGATTTGAATGCCACAAGAAAACAGCACCGACAGTCCAATAATTCCATCTTTTAAGAACTGCTAAATGTCAAGTATTAAAGTTGGAAAGTTCCTGCAACAAACCATATCTAACAAATACTTAAAGAATGTATTCACTTGCGTTGGATAGAAGGTAAAGGTTTTCTAAAATAATTCTGAAAGCAAAGAAGCATTATGAATTTATGGGAGTGAAACTATCCAAAAATCATTTAGTGAGAAATGCATAAATTGGAATGCCATGAACTATCTTTCCTTTCAGCATATATCAAATACACCAAACTGTAATACCTACTGGGAAATTGTGGGCCACATTAATGTATGAGCATGCAACAAGTCTGAAAATATATTTGCCACTAAAAATTTTATTTATACTTCATAGTAAACATGGCAAAGCGCAGGAAGTTTCTTTTTTGGAAATGGACAACTAATGAATGACACTGGACTGAATGACTTACATGCTCTGTAGGCACACATGAGCATGAAGTCCAGACTCCAATTAGTATATTTTCCACCTACCACTGTTCTCAACTCATGTTCCATCGAGATCCAGTCAGTATGATACAGTCTAAGATTACAGTATATAATGGGCATTTAAATCTGGGGGGAAAATCAGTGATTTTATTTTGAACGACCAGTTTTTAGAGAAATTTAGGTTTGAAACCAATAACTTAAATTTAAGATCCAGCAGCTCATTATACCATTTAAATCACAGCACAACACACAAATATCACAATAGAAATGGAGAAAACACATTGCTGATGTTTATTTATGAATATTTCACTTTCCTGTTTAACGCACTGTACTCATAATTTATCTATTGTCAAATAGCAAATTCCGCAAAGCTGCACATGTTTTATTTTTTTCAAAAGGATCTGTTCACTATAGTGTGTTCTCCTCCACTAAGCTATTACCCAGGCCTAACTATGAGAGGAAAATGAATGTATTCCTTATTCTATAAAACAGAGTATCCAAAAGATGACTGGTGTCTTGTTTCTGTGTTCCTTGTCATTCTCAAAGACACATCTATTGCTGTTTGACAGAGAAACTGCATTAATAAAATTTCTACTGCAACTCTTCTCTATGACTGAAACATTTCTAGTCTGTTCTTTTTCAGGAATGTACGCATTTTTATGGAATGAAAACCATAATTACTTGGTGAGACTGACCTAAAACGTCCATTTATAATAATAATTTATATCATGGAGTACATTTGCTATATTCGCATATTGCTGTTGACCAGATCAGCAAGACTAAGAATATTTTAAATTAAACCTCAGGGAAATGCTGTGTAGGTATCTGTCAGCTAACGTACAATAGACTACTATACAGATATATAAAAATCATTTGACAAGAACAGTTGCAAATTAGCTGAAACTTCATTAATAATCTTCAAGCTAATACGGTCTATCTCCTGCCGACTCATAAACATGACTTTCAGAAACATCTTTTTGATAATGACGCTATATAGTCATCAGAAATTAGCTTTCACAGCTTAACACATAAATTCCCATTCTTTCTTTAATTCCAAGAGGCTGTTTTAGTATATTATACATTAACAATAAACCAATATTAACTCAGTGACTTGATTAACATCTTCGCCTGGACCGCTGATGAAATCTTTAACTAATTTAGAAATCCATGAGTCTTTATTTCATATGGACTAAAATAAATGCATGAAAGTTCTATTTAGAATTGGTGCTTATGAATGCTAAAGATTTGCTAATATTTATTTTTCATACAGGATTTTTTACGTGCCTTTCTGTTAACAAGTAAATCATAAAAACAAACATTCTAAATCATCTCTGAATGTTATAGGTTTTTGTAAATGCAACAGTATGTAAAAATAGTTTTACTAACAAACCCACAAAATACAAACTTTCTTTTATTTAAAACTTCACAATTTCTTGAAACACAGTTCCTTCTATATGTTGAACAAAGATGCTGTAAAGGCCAGACGTATTTCATAAGACTGAGTTTTGTTTTAAGATTGCTAACACAAGTTTTTTTTATATCTTTGAATCAAAGCTGCCCAATCACTATACGTCATAGGAGTATTGCTGTTAGTGGGCAAGGATGCAACATTACCCTCCATTCTCCTCTCCATTGCACAAAAAGCAAAGATAATATCAAAAATGCAGGACTTGCACTCAGTTTCAAGTAAAGAGTAGATAGTAGTTCCACTCCGCCAGTGTCACTGCAATGATGGTTTGCTTGACAGGTTGGACTCTGACCGGAAATAAATGCCGGCAGATCCAGGGGCGGCGGTTAAATCACGTGAGAGGCCGAAATAGGGATCCAAGCCGGGCGCGAATCGGTTCACGATCTAACCGGCCTGCTCTCGTTAGCGGGTACAAGATCTCGCCCAGACGTGATGAGACACCAATTGAGAACAATTAAGAGCAATCTCCATCTCATTAACAAGATGGAAGCCAAATCTAATGGCCTCCTGGGAACCAACCGGCTCCCAGGGAGAGGTCGCGTGGGAACCGTTTAGCACTCCTGTTCAAAAATGGGAAGGTAGCGCAATGGCTGCTGAGGGGAGTTGAGGAGGTGAGCTGTCATTTCCAATCCCTGGCATGCAGTCCAGGGACACTGGTGCCACTGTCCCAGTGCTCGGGGTGGGTGATTGGGGGGAATGACCCCTCAGGGAGGGACGGGCCTGGGCGGGGTGCCATAGGTCGGAAGTCACCCCGGGTTAGGGAGGTGAGGGGCTCAGTGTCTACAGGGCCTAAATGCTATCTTCCAATACAGCTACAGCTGCTGCCTGTCTGTCCTACCAAACACTTCCAGGGCAGAGCTCTGTTCGTGGTTATATGCTGAAAGTTATTTTTACTCCCTTTGGCTGTGAGCAGCCTCTGGCTGCAAAGCTGAAGGCTATTGCTAATAAGGAATTGGCATTTTTAGCTGTGAGAGCACTTCACATCTCTCAAGAGGTTCTGCAGGTTGTGTTTGCTGCTCACTTTTGCTGGTACCTGAAGGTCATGTGTTTGCTTGCTGCCACTTCTTTTGCTTCTGTGACCTGGAGTAAGGAAAGGGAAGATGTAAGATGACCTGCTGCCAATGCTGGAGAAGGAGAAGGGGTGCTTTTTCTCCCTTCTGGCATGCTCTGTGTCATTGTAACTTTCTGGTGTGACTTTCCACTGTTGAGTCTACTGTTGCGAGCTGTGGGAAGGGTAGAGAGAGACGGATTGTTCCGACCGTAGCTGCAGCTGCCTGGAGGCTGTGTGTTTGTTTACTGCCGCCCCTTTGCTTTTGTGGCCTGAATTAGGGAAAGGGAGGATGTAAGATGACCTGCTGCCAGCACTGGAGAAGGGAAAGGTGAGCGCTTTCTCTCTTCTGGTGTGCTCTATGTTGTTGTGATTTCTCTCTTGCTGAGGAGCCTATTGCTAGAAGCTGCAGGAAGGACGGAGAGAGAGACGGATTGATCCGAATGAGCAACTTGAAGGTGTTGAAGAAATGCTTTTGCAGGTTGCTGGTGACTTTGTTGTATTGTTAATTGTTTAATGTTTAATGCCTGGAGGCTGTGGGCTCGATTCTCCGATTTTGAGGTTATGTCCGGAGGATCCATGGCGTTTTACGTGTGAAAAATTGGCACCTCCTTCTGCACTGTAAATTCTATGATCTATGACGGGTTGGCATTTGGGGGAATGAAATATCCTGGCTGATGATGCAAGTGGGGAGGCTGGAGAAAATGCGGTGACCCGATATCATGAGGCCCATGTTGCCACCTGTGCTGTCATTGAGCGGTGCACCAGACTACTCATAAGACCATAAGACATAGGAGCAGAATTAGGCCACTCGGCCTATCGAGTCTGCTCCGCCATTCAATCATGGCTGATATTTTTCTCATCCCCATTCTCCTGCCTTCTCCCTGTAACCCCTGATCCCTTTATTGATCAAGAACCTATCTATCACTGTCTTAAATGCGGTTCCAATGCCTGGACTGCTCTAGTGGTGCACTGCAGTGCACCCCCAAGAGGGTCTCCCACTTTGTGGTGGTCTGCTGCGCCCTCCACAGCCTGGCACAGCAGCAGGGCAATGTGCTGGAGGAGGAGGGCGAGGGACATGCAGCCTCATCTGAGGAGGATGAGGAGGAACTGGACCAGGAGTAGCTTGAGGACAAGCCCAGGGAGGACCGGCAGGAGCAGCCAGAGGCTGGAGGGCAGGCGGTGGAGGGAACAGTAGGCCCAATGGGCAAAGGAGGCCGCTTCTCATCCTCACCCGCTTCTCATAGGATGAGGCTTTCTGTCAGCTCACCTCTCCCTCCGACCAAATCTCCCTCCCTCCCCATTGGCCACCCCTCCCACCATTGACCACCCCCATTTCTCTCTCTCCCACCGATTTCCCCCCTTCCTCCCACCCGTCCCCAACCAATTCCCCCCCCCGACTACTCTATTCCACCCTCCCAGCGTCTGTGTAACATCACTCCAGGGTGATGGGCCTGTCTCGGCACTATCAGCGGGTCACAATACAAGGCAGGGGATTGATGATAACTCGCAGTGAAGTTAGCTCTAGTGCTCCTCAGTTTATGTCAAAGTCTGACTCCTGTCCTGCTGACAGCGCGCTTACACCCACCACCTGCACGGGGTCTGCATCGGGAGCACTTGCTGTAGGACCACTGTGCTCGGGGGGGGGGGGGGGGATGAGGGGAGTGGAGGGCAGTTGGGGGTGGGGGTGCAGGCAGGCCCACTGTGGAGAATAACATGACAGAAGCTTTGCATGTCTCAGGTGTAACATGCAATACGGAACCTCTACGGTGCAGGCCAACCTTACTGTCGGTGACCGCATTCTCCTCGGCCAACGCTGCGATCTCCAGGGCCCGATCTTCATACGGAATGAAGTCCATGTCCAGAACCCCGCCACCCGCCTGAGGCCTTTTACGCCTGTTATGGGTCAACTTCTCCTGCAGGGACAGAGAAGGCACACATGATACTTCGGGGTGGGGCGGGGGGGGGGGGGGGGTCCATGGCAGGTGGCATGTGTGAGCATCACTTCTGGGCATGGATGGGCTGTGCTGGTGGGAGCAGGGTGTGCTGGGCACAAGCGCAATAATATGCTGTGGGGGATGGTGCGAGCTGCCAGCCGCCGACTTGTTGGGGGGTGCGACGTGGTTGCCAGAGGTCAGGGGGTGGCAGGCCAGACTGATGCCAGAGGGCAAGTGTTAACTTATTCTTGTGGTCCGGTGGAGGTCGATGGTTTTCCAACATCGGAGAGCGGTCCTTTTGGTCCACTGCCCGAACCGACGGTCGCTGCCGCTGCCTCCCAAGTGGCATTGGTGGCACTGTTGCTGGTCCTCCGACCCTCTCGGGTGAACAGAGTGTCTGGTCTCATACCCACAGCGTCCAGCAGCCTGGTCAGGTCGGTGCCACCGAAGCAGGTCTACTTGGTGCCATGATTGTGTGCAGCCTGGGAGTGAGTTTGGACGGAATGTTTATGAGCAGCTCCTCCTTGTTAGCGGGGAGCTGAAGGGTCCAGTTCCAGTGAGTCAACTGGCGGGACAGCCAGTTCCACTGTGAAACTCGTGGGAGATTATTTTCGGCACCAGGTGCCATTAAATACGGGCTGCGATCTCGCCGGCTCAGCTGTCAGGAAGCGCCCAGGAATTCGTACCCGATATGACACTTAGAACTTTTCTCATTAAATAGCACCCAAAAATGGAAGTTTGTTGAATTAAATTTAAGAGCCTTTCCTATTATTAGAACTCCTTTTGAAAATTATGTAATTGTACAGAACTATTACTAACCATTATATAAGCTATTCTGAAAATGTTTGAAAAGGATAGCTGATGATTTCTCAAAGTTGATGTCAGTGTCTGTAAGCAAGAAATGGAAGAAACAGCAAAAAATAATAAAGATAGGGATAAATATGATTAATGGCTATAAGGAGAAAAAATGAGAAGCGAATGAAAACAAACTAGCTACAGGGCGAAATGGAAGAGAAACATTGGGGTTGAAATGAGTCCACGCTCGTAGCATGGTACAGGCTCATAACGAATTGACAACCTGTTTTACTCTTTGCCCAATTTTCCTTTTCGATGCAAAACAGGTTGGCAATTCACAATTAACTCATTACATGCGACTGGTGTAGACCAATTTCACTCTTAATGAGACTGAGAAAAAGAAAGCGAGCAAAGAAACTATCAGCAATGCAGAGTAACAATTGGAAGGATAAATGTATTTTATTTTTGGTCGGTATTTTTCCTGTGCACACACACGACGGAGATATAGATATGCATTTTCATTGATCTTTACCAGAAGAAATCAAAATTAAACATACTGGGACAAGAAAAAGAAATGTTGATATACAGGAAAGAATTAAACATATTTTGGGTGCATCTTGATTTTCAGAAATTAAACAATTTCACAAAAGGAAAATAGTTTAAAGTGGAGAATTTTTTTGCTGTTGCTAATACTTCTTGGGACAAGTACTATTGATTTCAGCAACTCAAACAAACACCATGGAGTTCAGTATTGAGTTATTTTTTTAATTAAAATGTGTGTGTTTATAAAATCCGTAAAACCGTAAGAACTGAAAACAGAGCAAACTTTTGTCAAAAACTAGTAAATAATCAAAAACATGTCAAAGAGCAGAAGATCCTTCATCTGCTGACATTCATCAGTTAATGATCCTTTTTCCTCTTTTGAATTTTACTTAAATTTAAATGAAAAGTATCAGTAATTAGTGGGTGACCTGATATACAATTGTAGAAGTTGGACCAAATATTTCTGTCATAAATTAAAATAAGGAGCTTTATAAGACATTTTGTCCAGCGACAGTATCCTTTAAAAAATACTATGTACGGTGCACTCTGCAACCTGAATTACCGAGATAAATCCAGGTGTACTTGCCATGTTTAAAATTTGTAGTATCAACATAATTTAGCAACAGTTGGTTGAAATCGGTAGAATTGCAGAAAATGGTTTCTCTCACTGATACCAGGCGCAAAAAGGCATATGTTACCATTCTAAGAAAAAGCTCTCAATGCGGAATCAAGATTTTCTTAAGACGTTCTTTTAAAAAAATCTCGAAGGAATGACACTGAACATTGCCCTGAACAGAATCCCTTCCAATATATTAGGTGGGCATGCTCAGGTTCCTGTTAGGATTTTCAAAGTTAAGTCCTAGAGGCTCAATTTTAATCAGTGTTCAGCTGTCTTCAGTTGGCATAGCCCTTTGAAACTGAATGAGATATGCCAACTTAAAGCAGCTGATCACTGATTAAAGTCCAGCCGGTGGGACTTAAAGGATCTTGAATGTTAAGTTATTCGCAGCAAAATTCAAGTCACACCAACAGAAAAATACAGATTTAAAATTTTCCCACAAGGAAATTTCTGATTGCAAATATACCGCACTCATTCATTAAACTTGATTTAATATGGGATACATTTAGCAATAGAATGCAGAAATGTTTCATGCTTTTTCCACGATTGCAAGTGTTAACTCTGTTATGTAAGCAAATTGGCCCATAAGCAGTCAATTCATGGAACATTGCGCTTAGACGGGAAATGGAAGGTTACCTGGCTCTGCTGGTAGTGATCTAAGCAGAATTCAGAATCTAATAAAAATGTGTTGTATTACACAAATGGGTATGTGTTAACTTATAAGCTATGGTCATTTTGAGTCCCAGTAGAACATAAGTGTAAAGTAATGATTAAATCAAAGTACCCAACAGGTTCTGTGGGTGAAAATAAATACAATGCAAGTGGCAAGTGCATCTTATAATTCCCAGTCCACAAGAAAATATCAGTCATGTGTTCTGACTTCTGCAGCAGTTTATATTTCAGGTAAACCGACGAGTGAACTTAGCTCCGACTTAAAAACAATAAAGAGCAGTAAATTGAATGCAAGAAAAAGGGCAGGAATGAACATCCAAGTCCAGGGGTTTGAAAACAAAGAGAGATAAAGGTATGTCAAAAAAGGTAAGGCTAGTCATCTCCCTCGATCTGTGACAAAACTTAGACAATAAGGAAAGAATCAAATCTGTAACTGGTGACCTTGGCACAGCGAAAATGTTAGAATGCAGTCGAGGCAGAAACATAAGCTACTAAAAATAAATCAGATCTACCATTGTGATGTATATAAAAATGCAATGTACAATGTCAGGCAGATCTGTAATGCAATTTCTGTGAGCTTCTTACCTTTCCAACCCTCAAAAGAAATCCTATCACAGCCATGCTCTGCAACACTTGCCCTTGCAGTGTTTACTTTCGTTGAAGTCCAACAGCGGCCAACATTAAAAGCTGAATCGAGGCTAAAATGGCTTAAGGTTTTCAACTGCAGAGCTATGTGTATCGTTCTTTTCTTCTATAATACCTTCTGCTGTTCTATGACATTTAAAAGAACATCAAAAATATAAATGCCACATGGAGTAGAATTTACGTTGGTACACATCATTCTACGTGAACAGATTATCCTTCGGCCAAAGCAGGAAGCATAGTTTAGGAAAAGCTATATAATATAAAAAGGACCAATCGTTAGATGTTTTGTTTCATCGCCTTAACTCTTGGTCACTTTTTAGTTTTTCCCACACAATGCACATGAATCCACAGCTGAGCCAATAAGGAGGTCAGCCATTTAAATGCTTTTGTTAATCTTGCTCCATAACTGGCCATTGGACTGTGTGCAGGAGTGATCAGGGGGACTCACTCCCCAAGCGTTCCCTTTATCATCCTGATGAAAACCTTTTGGCCTCAACCCAATCCTTTTCCCAGTGTACCAGCAAAGATCAGGGACTGGTCCTGTAATGAACAGCAGACATGAACCATTACCTTGCCATCTATGGCACATCATATTGGTACGCTACGCAGTCATGTCACCTCTGCCATATAGCTATTAGATTGTTATGCGGCTATTCATTCATTCCAGCACATTAAAATTCTAGCTGTGATTACAAACACTGGTTTAAAATTGAACTTCTGATTACAAACTATTCTAGTGTTCAATAAATATGCAAATCAGCATTCTATATTGCAGTTTCAATGAAAGTTGGCCAATGTTTGTTTCAAAATTTGCTTCACACCTCAATGCTACATACATTTTAAATTAAGCACTGTTAACCCTTTCACTGACTTTTTTTTGATAGAGTAGAAGCTCACATCTCAATACTGATCATTGGATTATGTTGACTGCGAAGTATGTTCATTAATTACTGAAAACTATTTTATATTGCTGTTTAAAATTCTCAATTAATTGCATCTGGTGAATATTTTGAACTTAATTTTATGCAGATGTGACCTTTCACTGATGGAACAAAAAATAAAGATAAATCAAACTGGAGATGTAACCACATTACTATCACCACCCCCGCCCCCCCCCCCCCCCCCCGCCATCCCCATTCACAGGATTAGATTATATAAACCTCACATGTTCACTGCAATCTATATTCCTTATTGTGAAAATATTAAACCTTAATAATTCTGCTAATCAGGATAAACTGGCAGCAAAAGTGGTTATGACACCTGTGATAAGGCCATTTCACCCATGCATAAACAGTCCCATTTTCTCTAAATGGCAGGACTAATGGAATGCCACCATATCATAATCCTGTATATGTTGGTTGGTTTTAAGTGATTATTGTAGCAATAAAAAGATCATATCATAAGACCCTAGTTTAAACAGAAACACAGGTCAATACTGCCTAACATACATTCTGTTGAAACCTGAATCAAGGTTTCTGCTGCTGAAGTAGAGGAGTAACAGGATTTGACTGCATCTTCTGTATAGAAACTGGATGTGATTAATAGCACTGCTTACGACGACACAGAAGAGGGTCGTCCCCTAATCCTAAACTCGCCGTGGTAAAGAGGAAAGCAGATGGGTCACAACTCGACATTTGCACTTGAATAAATGACAAGTCATAACAGACCCAAAATAACCAATTATTCCTAGTGTTGAGCAAATAAAATTTGCTTTAAAATTCTCCAGTTTAATCCATGCTTCATTACAAAGTTAAGAATTGGATTCCCTTATTCATGAAAGTGTGTGTAGATTGAGTTTCCACTGCCACCATAAGACAGTGGAGCAGAGAAAATCCAAGCAGTTATCTTTGTGGAGATGGACCTGATACATTGCAAAAAGTGGCTACTGAAATAATGTGAACTAAATCATTCCAGGTCTATTGCAATGGTAAAACATACCAGCTAAGTTTGATCTTCTATTAGTTACTACTGGTGACTTTGTAATGCTCTCCATGGAAAATAAATATAGCAAATACCAATTACAGTATTAATATGGAACCCTGCAGTATGCTAATGAATATCATAATGGCGAATATGCAGCTAATGCTTTGTTGATGCAAAATACAGAATACCTTCATTTTCTCGCTCATTAGTAATTATGGTCACATAAATAAACAAATAAAATGAAAATAAATGTTAAAGAATTGAAACAATTACATGAGGAAGTGAAAATAGGTCAAACTTTTAATCCTTCAAAAATGTCCATTGTACTAACCTATCAATTTTGCTTTTGCAAATTGTTCAATTATGCTTTCTTTCTTATTTACAAGAAAATGTTTAATTTTATGTTTGTATATTTGAGATATAATACATTTGAGATGTATTATATACATAAGAGTACAGAGAATGTCATGAATATGGCACTAGTAAGTTTACTTTGATCTTGTAAAAACAATGACTATTACAAGCAAATGCATGTAGAATTTGGAGCACTTCTGGGAAGTGTTATTTTTTTTATAAACAATCTGAGGAAACCAATCAGTGCAGTGGAGTTATTAACGGATAATTTTTATTACTACCTTGAATATCACAAAGCTTTTGTAGTCTAAAAATTCTACATCTCTGTATATTTTAACCATATAATAAATTAGTGTTAAAATTAATCTGAATTCAAAACTAAACTGCTTCCGCTTACAAAGCAGATAATGGAACCTATGTAATATATTATTTTTGAGTCAATTGTTGCAGAGAATAACAGCTAAAATGCACTTTATACAGCTATTAAAGATATGACCCTAATGCAGCTCTCTTTTGTGGTGCACTTTCTACATCGGCAAGGCTATTAATCAAATGGCAGGTTCAAATTGATGCGTTTTATATAGACAGCCCTGACCACACACTTTAATTGCCTAGTATTAAATAGTAATTAAGTTTCCAAGCTTTAAAGTTTAATTAAAAAATTAAGTGGATGTTACAGCCATTTATTGGTTTGAAGAAGTCTTTAGCAGCCACAGTACTCTTGGTCTGAATGGTGAAGATGCTGCAATTTGTTATCGACAGTCACTCAAATAAGAGGTCATTTCACAAGTCTGCTGTGAACAAAGGTGAATGAGGCAACTAATGAATGCTATGGCCAAGAAGACCATAGACAATGCTGAGGCAAACAGTATTAAAGTTACTAAAAAGTAGCTGTGATGGACACACCGTCCTGAAAAGAAGTAATGCCACTGAGCTTTTACCCACAATCATATTGCTTTTATGTACTGCACATTGGCCACCAGAACATTTTCCATTTCCAATTGTGACAAAACCATGTTAAGAAAACATAACATTTCTTAATTTGATCAGTGATTAAATAGAACTTGACAACACATTGCACTTTTATTATTACTTCTATTCACCCAGAGTAAAGCATCCCACTGTTACACTGCTAATCTAATTAAGTAAAATCAAACTTTCGATCCAAATTTTACACCATTCAAATGTGCAATGAAATTTATCATGGCTAAAATTGCCTGTTCATTTTTACTATTTCAAATCTAAAATTTGAACACAATTTAAAGTCACAAGGCTCTGCCCTACATAACTTTACATGATCCAAAGCACTTATTTTACAGAATATCAGGGTTATATATTAACCCAATTTTGTTCACATTCTATTTATACCACATGTTTCTGACTTATAATTTTCTTCTATTATTCTGCATCCTCAAATTTTAAGGGCAAAAATTATTCCATCAATTATTACTGAAATTAAATTTAAGCGAAACGAAAGATAAAGGTTAACGGACTTCCCTGACAATTTAATAGGCCAATTCAGTGAGCAACAACCGGACCAACCTGGATGGTTCTGGGTTCAAGACCAGTCTATGCTAAATTAATTCTCCACCAAAGGTACTAAAGCATCATATTGACTACAGCACCTCAGGGTTAGGGAGGGAATAAAACAGCCATGGTTCATACTCTTAATCCAATGATTTCTGTTGAGAGTGGGTGCATGTACGGCCGATAAAAAGCCTACAAACACATACTGTCAAGGCTCACATGTCAATAACGGCTACCTGGATAGGGGACTGGAGGGTAACTGGTACCTGTGTATACACACTCCAACAAGAAGTCAATGCTTTCCGGAAAGGAATGTAATGGAGAAAATTAATGAGAAATCGGTGGAAAAATAAGCATAAACTCCATATTGTCATTCTTGAGCCAAATGTAGTGAAATAATGTTGGTACAATTATGGTTGCAGTCTCATTAAAATATAAAAACTATGAAAGTAAATTTTTTAAGAATTTGCAATGCAGAACTACTGGAACTGTAGAATTTAAAACCAATTTTGATAAGGATCATGTCAGTAAATACAACTGTAGGAAAACTATCGTTGCCAAATATTTTTATAAAACATTTGTAAATATGCACACAAAAAAATGTATTGCGAATAAATATCTTTACAGTCTCAGCTGGTAGGTTTCTGTAATTAGAAGGTCTGATTTTCACCAGAACTAATGCACTTCATAAGGCAAAGAATTGTAATTGTGTTTTTCAGTTTCATATTGCAGCAAAGTAAAAAATCAATACCGTTTGTCTAGCCTGCAGTAAAAATGGAATCTCTTATTGAGTAATTAAACACCCATTATTGTCACAGACAGCAAAACAATGAATTTTAAAAGAGAACAATTTTTGTAATGAAATACTGGAGTGACAAATATGTTTCTAAAAACAGACGGACAATAACATTTCTAAATGCTTTTGTTATCGAACATGGCAAAGGAACTGGAAGAAAAAAAATGATCATGCAATAACAGTGTAACCTTGAACTAAAATCACTTCAGCTGGAAATAAAATACTGGGTCCAGAATTTGAACATACTTTGAACTTTATCTGAAGATGACTGTCGGGGTTTATGGAAAGTAAAGAATCCCAGTATCAGTGCCATTAATTAAAACGGATAGGAATTTTCTACTTTGATGTTTTTCGACCAAATGAATTCACACTTTGCTGATACAAAGGTGAATCATTGTGGCCAAAAACAGTTCTGGCTTAGCATTTAGCTACTGAGGTAATCGCCACGTTATTTCACTCTGGCATCAGATTGATTTTGCAATTCTTTCACGTGTGTTTCTATATCTCATTTAAAAAGTTTGTATTGTATACAGTATTTGCATAAATAGTGACCACGTTGCCAAAGCAATCTGTAATCACCGCAAAAAATCATTGATGTACTAAATGCACTGGTCAGCAAGCAGACTTTCTACCAGCGCACTTTTGGTCAATGGGCAGCTATTTCCAGTGCAGGGTATCTCAGGCTGGAGTTAGAATCTGATCACACAGACCTTTTTCCGACATTCCCTAAACCTTCATGGCAGTTTACCAACATTTTCATCACATTTTTACAGACCAGAGAACCGATAAGCTCTCAGGTACCAAGGCTCCTGCAGTCAATGCCTGGCGCACTGCCAAGTATGTAGCCACACAATGCTTCAGGGACTGGATGTATAAAGCATTCACTGGACAGCAAAATGGGAGCAGTGCAGAATATTGAAATATAAACAATAGAATCTGAAAATCACACTGCTTGGATACAAGAGCATGAAGATGTTTCCAAAGTCAATATCTCCTCATTCCCATTAGATATTTGTTATAAGGTTATAACTGAAGTTAAGATTTTTATTTTACTGAAAAGTTTATCTTGATTATTTTACAAAGTTATACCTCATCCACACTGCAACACTGCCAGAAACTGTAATCTGCTCAATTAAAATGTAAACACTGTAATGAAGACATCAGTTTTTAGGCAAATGCCTTCCTGTGCCACTTGGGATATGATAATTACTAGTGTAAATCTATGGATGCTCATGAATCCTCTACAAGTCCAGATTAAAAGCATTACCACTAAACCTCCCTTTTTTTCCCCATTGGGGATTGGCTGCTCCAGCCAATTCCCAATTTGCACGCAAACAATCCAGACCCCACTTTCTTCCAGGAATAGATCTTTTTTGTTTTAATCTGTAAAGTAAGCAACTAATAGGCAACATACAAAATTCTGCTCCTTACTCCTGTGTTATTTCACTACGCTAGTGCCTTAATTGCTTCCTCCTCCCTTACTAGGGTGAATATTTCACTGGTGAAACGTACTTTGAGGAGCCGGCCCTGATGCTTCAAACAGAATCGCAGAGATTCCACAGAAGGAAAAAAAAAGAAAGCATTGCATTTGCGCTCAAACTTTTTCCTTTAATTTGTTTGTGCTGCATGCTGTCAGTCAGAACAAAAAAAAATTGACCAAGCAGACAATCTCAGCAGCTGAATGTTGATCATGTCAGGGAAGTGTGTCAAGGATTTGTGGTCCTTCATCTTCGTAGCAGAGCAAACACATCCCTCAGAGCAGCGACAGACAGCTGGTTTCACTTTATAATGTAGCCCAACCTAGATCTGTGCAAAAATTGTCAGCACTCACAGAAATAACACAAAGAAAACATATCCAGCTGCTGGAAGGGTGAACATCATGCATATTAGAAATGGGATTTGTTATATTTGCATGATGCTAGCTCCCCTGGGTCTCTTCTTTCTAATCTAAAGCACAAACACAACACTTAACATATTTGCTTACAGCTGACAAGCTGAGGTTGATGGTATTTTACTTCAGCAGTCTTACTTACAGATACTGTAAAATGCATTACGCTTGTAACTAGCACAGAACAAATGCAGAGGATCATACCTACTTAAATATTCATTATATTTACTGCTTAACTAATAAATAATCAAATACACACGCTCACACACACCTAAAAAAGTCAATTTCTAAACAAAGTTGAAAATAATTACGCTTGAAGATGTAGTGAAGGTCACAAATGAGCCAACTGTTTATATTTCTGTCTAAATGCAAGTTCTTCATTCATTCTGTTCCACACATAGATGCACAAACAATGCAGTCAGTGTTCAAGAAGGTGCAATATCCTACTGCTACTGAACATTTCAATAAATTCAAACTTTGTTAACTAGGGATTCTCGATACCTGTGCTCATTTTTTAGCCCCTTGCTGAAATGAATTGTGTGTTAATTAGACGTTTTATTTAGTAGTCTAAACAGATGGGAACTTGAATAACTCTGCCATGTATGTAGCTGGGATGTGGTCTACACCCCTGAGTATTTGCGCCACGGAAATTCGCTGGCATGCAAAATACTTGAGCGAAGTTCCCGGCACCTTTCCGCATACTGATTTAAATGCCACGTTTTGCATGTGGCTACGAGGGCTCACTGTCCTGGATGTGGCAGGGGGTCGGTCGGTCGGGATAGACAACTGTCATCATCAGTGTGTGTGGAAATACGCTTCACTGGTGTTTACGTGTTGCAACTGAAGGACTTCCATTCATTGACTACCTCGAGACACATACACAAAAAAATGACAATGACAAGTCTTCACAGGTTGGTGGACCAAGAGAAAATCGGAAGTATATCGAGTCTCAGTTCGACAGAAACGTCTTTCACGCCAAAATTAAGTGGCGGTGCTATTGATTCAAATGATTCCTATAAATGTCTCGTTAAAACAAACTCAAGAGTAAAAATCAGACCTCACTACACATATCTAGCAGCGTAAGGTCTTTATTACCATCTTCAATTTCTGACTTTCCAGCAATTAATTGGCGGAACATTTTATATATTCCCCCTGTCTAACTCAAACCACTCTGGGCTTTGCTCGGGCTGTGCACACACATCTGTCTCCACACACTCCAATGAAATTACATCAAATTCACATAAAACATCCTTGGGAAAAGAAGAAGCATTGGTTACTCCGACTCAGCTCACACGTGTTTGTTGTTGGCAATGACTGTTTTGAATAAATGGCGCAGGCGGTATTAAAAATAAATCCTAAGTCATATATATGATTGTTAAGTAACAGGCAACCCGTTGGCTAACCCGAACCTGCTGTTGGGGGCTGCCGGACGCAAGCTGTGAATTTTCTACTAATGAATACCAATCGCAAAAAAAAATCGCAATTCCCCGTCAAATACCAGCTCTCATCAGTTGTCGGTGCCCCCGATTTTAAATTTATAAACGCGATAGCCTCTCCACCGCATCCTGGGCGCAAGCACTGCCAAATCCGCTATGAATATATATTACAGCTCTAGCGTGAGATCGGAAGAATCTTTAAAGCTCCAAATTATAAATCGTGCACCATTCAACATCTTTAAAAAAGGTGGGTGGTGGGGGGGGGGGGGGGGGGGGGGGAGAGAAGCACTCGGGTGCTTTGCAAATGACAAAATGCAACAACAGCAACAACATACCATAAACACTGGCGCTATTGATCATTTCTCCCAACCGCACAATTGGATTCACATTCAGAATTCCGACGGTTGGGTTTTCATGTGCTACTTTCCAACCCTCACCCCCCCCCCCCCCCCCCCCCCCCCTCCCCACTCCCCACCCACCCCTCTCTCTCAGCTATCAAATTTCACAGCTGAAACGTGGGCCCTTTCTCAGGTATTCATTTAACCTACATGTATATAATTAGTGGGGGGGGGGGGGAGGGAGGAGGAGGAAGGGACATCAACAAAAAAAAAGGATGTGAGACGAGAGACAGAGAGCTTCGCACACACGCACACACACATAAAATACAGGCACATGATCACGAATCCAAGTCGCTGTCAATTTCACTCACTTCCATGGAAACTAACAAGAAGCTCCGGGGAGGACTGTAATAGGATCACTGTACTGTATATATCATTAGATTATACATCTCGCTCTCTCTCTCCTCTCTTCCACAGCACAATCCGCCCACCATGCTTCCTTTGCAGCCTGAAAAGAGATGATGTGGTTATCTCTGCAGCTCCCCAACAGTTACAGCGCAGCTTCGAACCTCGGCTTCTGACACTTTGTGTGTGTGTGTGGGGGGGGGGGGGGGGGGGGGTGGAGAGGAGTTGCCTTTTCGGGGGGGGGGGGAGTGGGGAAATCACGAGTGTGTGTCTACCACGCCGGGTTACAAGGAGATCTGCCTTTATTTACACTCCTAATGCTCTGCTCAGAAGTTGCTGCCCTCAGCGAAGCGGGCTTGCAAAGCGCTTCCCCCTCTCTCACTACTGCCCGGCTCGACAGCAGAATAACTCTACTCAGCTTCAATGGGGAGAGAACATTGCACATGGGTGGGGAGAGAGGAGGTGGGGGGGGGGTAGGTTTGTGGGGGGGGGAGGAGGGGGAGGTGTGTGGAAGGGGGGAGTAGGGGGGAGGTGTGTGGGGAGGGGGAGGTGTGTGGGGGGGGGGGAGGGGGGAGGTGTGTGTGGGGGAGGAGGGGGGGGGGGAGGTTAGTGCTGTGGTGAACTCCTGAAACCTCACTATTGCAATTAATCCGCTTACTTTCAGGAAAAGTCCCCGACTTCCTTTGTTTTGCCCAGTGTCCAGTGCAGGGACACAGGGAATGCCAGTGATCATTGGGGAAGTAAGGCGCGGGGGTTCTCTCTCGCTCTCCCCCTCTCCCTCCCTCTCCCATGCTTCTAATCTCCCCACGATCGCTTCGATTTTACCGGATTACAGATGGGAATGTGGCTGCCGTTCGGGGCAGTGGTGGGGGTGGGGGGCGGATTCAGCTCCTTACCTGGGATTTTGCTCAGAGGGTTGCCGTGGAAGTTCGAAACATCGAGCCCGTGTGCGTGTGCGTTTCTCTGACTGGGTAAACGGGAGCTCGGGTTAAGTGAGGGTGACAAGGATTTGAAATCATTCCAAGTTTTCAAACCAGTGCGCTCGGGAGACTGCCATGTTGGAATTCGGACCCAAAACAGCTGCCTGGGCCGAGGAGAGGGACACGCATGCGTCAGAGCCTGAGAGGCAATTTCAAACAACACAGCAAGCAGTGAAACAACAGGGTATTCATTCATTCATTCATTCCTTCCTTCATCCATTCAGCATTTTACTCTGATAAACTGCGGGAGAGTCGCCGCTCCCGAACAGGATCCCTTTGTTGCAATGTCTCCTTTGCAAATCTCTGCATTTGGCGGGGGGGGGGGGGGGGGTGAGGGGTCAGCCCCAAAGTTCTGGGGGGGGGGGGGCTTGAACCCCACAACTTCTACCTCAAGGGTGCTATTCGGACACAATGTGCATGGTTGCGATGAGAACACTCTTCTCTCTCCTACGCCTCCATGAACCCGTGCACTGTTTTAATGTTGGTGCTCACTACCCCTCTCAATGAGCACATTTTTAATGTGGTGTTGTCAGACTTCTTATCCAACTTGGTTCAAGTTTCGAATTGAGTTTTTTCATCGGCAGACCTATTTTGACCAAGTTGTGAGCTTGCCCTCGTCCTTTGATGATACAAAACGAAAATTAGGTGGAAATACCGCGGATGCTGAAAATCTGACACAAAACTGGATATGCTGGCACTGATGAAAGGATATTGACCTGGGAGTTAAATTCTGTTTCTCTCTCACCCTCCGCAGATGCTGCCTGACCTGCTGAGTATTTTCAACATGTTCTGTACACAATGAAGCCGGAAAAACACTACAGTGAAGGTACAGACTGAAGAGTCAATCACTGTGGCGAATAATTAAAATATCCTTCTTTACACAGTTACTCGTCCACCATTCAGCCCAGAAATTGGAACTGTCCCCACTTCTTCTCCAGTGGTTCAGTTCATCTAACATTTGTAATATATCACAGTAAACCTTAACTGTGGAGGTTAAAGCGGAAAATTGTTCATACTTAAAGTCAGAAGTCAGAACAGAAAATGTTGTTGAAATAATGCATTTCTAGCACTTTCTATTTACAAATTCAACAGGTTATTCAATATTATAATGGTTTTCTAACGATTTTTAAAAAAAATTACAGCAACGTCAGTACATGCCTACAAAATCTAGTAAGATGTTTGGAGGGGAAATGAAGCAAGCCCTTTGTGATTCAAAAATAAAACATACAAATCCATTGTCAATTGTGCAATTAAGGTTCAGCTGGACTACTGCTAGATTAAAATTACAACTGCAATTGTTCCTCATAAGATACCCTTTAGTTCATTGTATAATGTACATATAATAGTACATTAATCAATGCGGCCAGATTGAGTGTAACAGGCACTAAATTCATAGGTGTATTTCATCAAGTTGAGTTCATGAGCTTTACAAATATTGCATCACATAGGATACGCTATTTATATCATGAAAGTGCCAAGAAATGTTTGCACTTGCTCTGTAAAAGTAAAACTTTATTTAAAATGTAACATTTGAATCATCAACTTTTGCACTCCAGGGCAAGGGCACTTTAAAATGAAAAGGAAAACTAAATGCTGGAAATCCGGGGGGAAAAAAGCTCCGCAGCAGTTCAAAAAGCATCTGTTAAAGAGTAAAAGCAAGTTATAACATTCCGGCTGTGTTATAACAGGGCAAGTTATAACAGTTGCCTCAGTCTGAATACTAAGAAATAAATAACCATTTTGGAATTTTCGAAAACAGAAAGCAGAGAAATTGGAAAGAGAGAATGGGCAAAATAATGCCCAAATGATGGAAGAGGTTGAAAAGGCAAATGTCCATATAAAAGGGAAAATCTAGGAAATAACGAGACAAAAAATAACCCTTTAAATGCAGCAGATGTGATATTTAAATATGTTTCATAAAACATGGTGCATCGACCAGTTGTACGAAAAGAAAAATAATAATGTGGGCCAATCACACTGTGCTTGGATGGAGGATGCCTTCCCTTCTCCTCCATATTGATAGACCCTCCCATAATCAAGCGTTGTGAAGAAAATAAAGCAGGGAGCAAAGCTCCGAAGTTAGTCAAGTCAGTGTCAACGCAGAATGCCGAGAAAGATGAGGTCCTGATCTTGAACTTTGCAATGAGCTTCATCGGAACAATGTTAATGGCTACAGATGGAGGCCACAATGAGAAAGGGAGAGCTTCACCAACTATATCTCATATGTCGCCGGACACTCTGCATTATTTTAGCAATGTATTTTTAACGATCCCACTTTTTTCACGTTCGTTTGTTCTTTCCGCAGGGGACATTTTAACACAGCAGAAGGTCCCAGCTAGCAACCTGAAAGTCCCAGAGAGATTTGAGAGCCAAGGCACCAGGCAAATTGACATCCTGTTGCACCTCAAAGGCTGTAATAGTATCCGGCAATCCTGCAGACGAACTTGGCTGTGTAAAAGATTGGTTGGCAGGCGTGGGGGGTAGGGGTGTTATAAGGGAAAAGGTCCAGCCAGGGTGGTGGTGAGCCACATTATCATTGTGGAACTGAGAGATACTCCCTCTCCCCTTGGGTTCACAAATAATAATTTTAGCATTTATCCAGAAATTTGCAGATTTGCTAAGGTTTACTGAGCACACATCAAGGGTGAATATTCCACCAAATGAGTAGTTAAATTGCATCAAAGTCCTATACATATTATCAGATACCAATTTACATTAATTAAGCTGCCATTTGACCCAGTTGGATGCGTTGACCACCCAGCAGAATGTCCAGGGCAATATGTCTCCAAGGTGAGGTGATGTGCTAATCTGAACCTGGTTTTGTCCCATTTCTGCTGGGGAGAGGAAGTTAAAATTCTGTTTATCTGCAGAATAACTTTTATACCACCTAACTTTTCTATAAAGTAATTTACAAACCATTTAACACATTAACCCCCTCTCTGATATTGGCCAATCAGTTGTCCCCCTCCCACTCCCTATAATTTACTCACCCAAGCCTCACCCCAATACCTTCTATTTATCTTCTCAATGATGCACATCCAAAAGGTCACAGCTTACGTTTTCTCACTAGAGATGCTGGTTAGCCTGCTGAATATTTCCAGTATTTTCTGCTTTCTTTTAACTTAAGACTGCTTTCCTCAGACTCCAAAATCAGGTTGAAGAATCACAAGATACCACTGTAGAGATCTTACTGCAATGTTAGGAATGGTTTTATTGCTGACATATTAATGTAACATCAATGGAATACACCCGCAATAATCCTAAATAAAACTTTTTTCTGAGCTTTCCTATTCATTTCTATTTGTTGTTTTCACATTGCCCTTCCCATTTTTCCCTCTCATTTGTTTTATCAGTTTTCATTATCTCTTCATTTGTTTCATGTTTCTTTTATACTTTTACAACTATCTATGTTTATTATTTTTTCCCGCTGTTCTCTGCATTTGGCAATCCTTTCATCATTCTTACTTCCATGATCACCTTAGTAAAAAAGTGGTTCTGTTGCCAGCCTAAATAGAACTCTTTTATCCAAAATCAAATTATACTTTATTAAACTATAACTGGCAGTGTCATCAGAATGGGAGCTTATTTTGTGAGATTTCCAGAAGCAAATGTTGTTGGATGAGCTAACTCACCAATAGTCTAGGAAACCTGGGGTGACAAAAGGAGTCATAACACCTTCAGCACTGGGAAGTTAATGTAGCTGCTTATTCTAGCAGTGAGAGAGACAGCTAACAAAGTTCTCTGCTGTGATCTGTGACTTTAGCATAGTAATATGGATCTTTGTGAATTCAGGAACAAAGTTGTCACATTAATAAAACCACAGTGATAATATTTCAGCTAGTGTATGAAAGAAAGACTTGCATTTAGATCACACTTTTCATGACTTAAAGCATTTTACAGCCAATGAAGTACTTTTGAAATTTAGTCACTGTATGTAAGAAACAGGGCAACCAATTTGCTCACAGCAAACTCCCACAAACAACAATATGGCACTGATCAGATCATCTGTTTTTTGTGATGTTGATTGAACGATAAATATTAGCCTGGACACTGGGAATAACTCCCCTACTTTTCTTCAAAATTGTTTAATGGGATCTTTTACATCCACCCAAGCAGACAAATGTCTCAATGAAAGATGGCATCTTCAAAGGTGCAGCACTCCTTTGGTACCATACTGAAGTGTCAGCATTGACTTTTGTGCTCAAGCCCTGGGGTTGGACTTGAACTTAGGATCTTGTGACTCAGATACAAGAGTGGTACCAAGTAAGTCATGGTCGACACTATCACAAATCAAAAGCCAATGTCAACTGCTTTGTATATGGCCGGCATTCTATCCTGATCCCCGCTCAGTAATTTGCAGACTTTTGTTTCTGTTTTGTTATCATTATAAGTTTATATTGCACTGCAGCAAGTCACCAAGGCTCCCTCAACTGCACCTTCCAAACATGCAACCTCTACCGTCAAGAAGTACAAGGGCAGTAGATGCATGGGAATACCACCACCTGGAAGTTCCTCTCCAAGAAACACCATGCTGACTGGGAACATATCGCTATTCCTTCACTATCGTTGGGCCAAATCCTGGAAATCCCTCCCTAACAGCACAGTGGGTGTACCTACACCATGTGAACTGTAACAATTACAAAAAGTGGCTCACCACCATCTTCTCAAGGACAATCAGGGCAATAAATGTTGGCCTAGCCAGCGATGCCCACATCGCTTGAAAGAATTTTAAAAATATTTTAAATGCAGATTTTGGAACCTCTTTTCTTAAATTTCAAAGTACAAGTTTAACTATTAAATCCTAGGTTAATCTTTGTGGTGGTACTTACAATATCTTTATTGCAAAACAATTCTATTTTATCGATACTTCTTAGTCTTTTGTAATCTTCTTAAGAAACTGAGAAATACATCAGCTTTCAATCAATCAGTAGTAATATCTTCTCCATTCTAGCCTTTATTAAAATATTATGATCACATTAAACTTCACTCTTTATCAAGAATGCAGCATCAATTTTGAACTAGAACCCGTTATTAGTGAAGAAAAAATAGCCATTACACAATACGGTTACTTGCACTCTAACTAATTACATTGCATGATTGTTGCTAAAATTATTCTAAAAATAAACCCAGATGTCAAACCACAGAACCTTACAGACATTTTACACATTTTTGCCTGAAATTGAATAATCAAAAGAATTATCAGAATTGAACATTGTGTTTTTATTGCAAGCAATAACATGTAATACACTTGATATTAATACAGGACAAATTGCGGTTTCATTACATAGTTATTGTTGTTTGATATATTATGTCTTAAAAATCAAAACTGAACAAACAGAAATCTAAAATACCTTCATAAAAATAGCCTCTTGCATTTAAACTCAATTCATTTATCTTTCAATCAGATCTTAAGAATGTTTAAAGATTACATTAACATTACACTGGTACACTTTTATTGACCTTCATATTTAAAATATTCCTACTTAGTCATTTCTTACATGGTACATGGCACCTATACACATTCACTAATGATAATTATAGAACAGATGCTGATTTAGTCATTTTAAGAAAGAGTGGAGGCATAATTAGTGCTTAAATGGCCTAGTTATTGCAGTGCTATAGGAGCTAGACAAATTTAAAAATGAGAACATCTAGCCTGATAACAGAAAACATGAAATACATAATTCATTCATTTGGAAAATTTATATCAGTGGGTAACCATGAACAGTAATAATGATCCAATTCTTTGTGAGTGGTTTTTAGGTACTGCAGTCATCTGCAATCATTTAACAAACCTTTGGAGATCAAATAGCATTTTGTGGAATTCTCAGTGGTGTTTGTGCAATAAAGTATGAACAAACAGAAAATGTGTGCTCCTGGTCATTCTGAAAGAATTCAAAATGTTATCAGCTGGGAATTTCATTTCAAATGTAACATTGTAAAAATGTATAAATATGTCATAAAAGATAGAAAGGTCAGTTCACCTTGCTTAAACAATAGGATTTATACTGTTCAAATATCATATTTATCTTACTGTACACAGGTCAACTATTATGGAGTAGAGTGTGCATCACATTTGAAGCTAAAGAAGTAATTTTCAGCACAAACACATGGGATTGTACTTGCACAGATACTAATAGACACTTGCTGTAAAATCTCAGGTAGAAGTATATTGGTGCCTATTTCAAAATCCTTTAAGTATAAGGGGATTACTTATATACAAGAATAATTTGGTCCCATTGCAATGTCACACAACTGAAAAAAAAAATTAGGATTGGTATTATCCACAAATACGTCTTATGATGCTTTCACCACTGACATCCTGGATCGACTGCAGTTTAGGGAGTACCTTGGCAAAGCCATTGTCTTTGATAGCTGTGGTAGAGGCAGTCATAAGCTCAATTACATTAGGGCAGACTCCATTGAACCTGGGACCTCAGTACAAGCCTAGTTCAAGTTCAGCACCTGATGTGGTTGCCTTGCCCAAAGAAGCCTTATCCAAGCACTCAAAAGAATCGGACATCTCATGGTGCATTGGAGGATGCTCTTTTGAAATAGGCGTAAAGTTGCAGTGAGGTAAGCCTGCGGCAGCTTAACACAACAAAGTCCTGTATTGTCACTGCAATGTTTTATACATACTAGAGTAAGAATACCTGACCCTTTCAAGATTGCGGCAACATTTTTGCACTTAGCGTAACTACACTGTTTCTCTATTTTGTTTTTTCTTAAATGAAGTGAAGAGAAATTCTTTCATTGTATTTTGTGTCACAAAATGCAGATCTATGCACAATAAATTATTTGAAGGTCAGTTTCAGCTCCATATACAGACATGAAAGATTACGCATTTAAACTTTGTCATGTGAGAGTACCTTTAAGAAATGGGTGCTTAAGAAATGTACCTTTAAGAAATGGGTGTTTATCAGTGATGTCAGAGTGTGGTTGGAGCTGGGCTGTCTGCCAGCTTTTTACTTTCAATTTTGAGCAGGCTGCAGGGAGTGTTTTAGTTTCGTTTTCAGTGTTGGAGCTGAAGCCAGACCAAGAAGGTGTACTGCTGTTCTCTCTGCCATCAAAAGACTATCCCTTGATCATTTGGTGAATTCAGAATTATAAATGTTCTCAGTAGTGCATGTAAACCTAATGTGCTTCTGTTGAAAGGTGTTTCTTCTGTCTTCTGGATTTTGTTTGGGAAGTTATTAATGATTACTTAGTGTTGTATTCTTTGGGGGTTGTATTTGAATTGATGGTTGCTAAGATGTCCACTGTATGTTTTAAAAAGATTAACTTGAGTTCATAGAATAAACATTGTTTTGCTTTTAAAAAATACTTTTCCATTTCTGCTGTAGCACACCTGTAGAGTGGGCCGTGTGCTCCCCATACCAAAATCTATTAAAAGTTGTGAGTCAGGGGAACTCCATGATACACTTTTGGGTTCTCTAATCCCTGGCCCATAACAACTTCAATAACCAAAGTATCAAAATACTGTAAAAATATTTCAAAGTTACATTTTAGTTGTATCTACCAAACATATTTCAAAAATATTATGCAATGGCATCAAAGTGTTTTATAGCTGTTATTAAAGAAAGGGCGTCTGTCAAAATATCAATGGAGAACTGCACCAAATCATTATATAGACCTTGATCAGGCCAGATCTGGGGCGGGATTCTCCGACCCCCCACCGGGTCGGAGAATCGCCGGGGGGGGGGCGGCGTGAATCCCGCCCCCGCCGGCCGCCGAATTCTCCGGCACCATAAATTCAGCGGGGGCGGGAATCGCGCCGTGCTGGTCGGCGGCCCCCCCCCCCCCCCCCCCCCCCGGCGATTCTCCGGACCGTGATGGGCCGAAGTCCCACTGCTGTCATGCCAGACTCGCCGTCGTGAATTCAAACCACCTACCTTACTGGCGGCACGGGCGGGCTCCGGGGTCCTGGGGGGGGCGTGGGGTGACCTGGCCCTGGGGGGTGCCCCCATGGTGGCCTGGCCCACGATCAGGGCCAACCGATCCGCGGGCTGGCCTGTGCCGTGGGGCCATCTGTTCCTTCCGCCTCGGCCATAGCCCCCCCTGCACATGCGCGGGGATGACGTCAGCAGCCGCTGACGCTCCCGTGGATGCGCGGACTTCCGCCGACCGGCGCGGTCCCTTCGGCCCTGGCTGGCGTGGCGCCAAAGGCCTTTCCCGCTGGCCGGCGGCGCGCCAACCACTCCGGCATGGGCCTAGCCCCTCAAGATGAGGGCTTGGACCCTAAAGGTGCGGAGAAATCCGCACCATTAGGGCGGCCCGACGCCGGAATGGTTCACGCCACTCCATCCCGCCGGGACCCCCGCCCCGCCAGGTAGTGGAGAATCCCGGCCCTGATCTCTGATATGTGCTGAATTAATTGATCTCAGTAACAGAGATGATGCCGGTGGTGGAGAGGAATGGTAAAATTTCTCTCAGCAATGTAAGACTAAACCTATCATACTTCCTGTTCCAAACTGCTACTACAGTGGCATGGTGGCATAGTGGTTAGCACTGTTGCCTCTCAGCACCATGGACCCAGGTTCAATTCCGACCTTGCGGGACTGTGTGGAGTTTTCACGTTCTCCCCGTGTCTGCATGGGTGTCCTCTGGGTGCCCTGGTTAACTCCCACAGTCCAAAATATGTGCAAGTTAAGTGGATTGGCCATTCTAAAATTGTCCCTTAGTGTCCAATAGGTTAGATAGGGTTACTGGTTTATGGGGATAGGTTGGGCGTGTGAGCCTAGGTAGGAAGAGCATCGGTGCAGACGCAATGGGCCTCCTTCTGCACAGTAGGGATTCTATGATTCGGTGGTCTATGGCTGCAACTGCCTAAGCATGGAGGTCAGGTGGGGACAGTATGTGGCTGATGCATTGTCAACCTGAGCCCTACTTTTCATGCCTAAATATAAAGACAAATTTTATATGGCCCTGCCATCACCGTAAAAGAGTCTGGCATGCAGCTGATATACATCAGAAAAACTGAGGGGTAGCTGTTTTTATTTTCTATTGATATTCTATCACAAAACAATATGGGTAGTTTGCCCACTATGCCAATATTTTGCTGCCTGACTCTACATATGAAAGATGACCGCTTAAATAAGGTACCAGAAGGTGCCAACATAGGTATATGATGTTGTCGCAATTATGGGTGCCTAGCTCAAAAAAGGACACTAAATGTTCCTAGATACAAGCTGTTCAGAAAGATAAGGAGAGAAAGAAAGGAAGAGGGCTAACAACAGGAGAATATTACAGTCCAAGAGAAGTCAAGAGCAGAAACTATTTGGTTAGAGTTGAGAACTAAGAGAGGCGCCATTCCTGGTTGTATTCTAAAGACCACCAACTAGCGGACAGGATATAGGGAAGCAAATTTGCAGGGGAATTGCAGAGAGGTGCAAAACCTATAGAGTAGTTGTAATGCAGGACTATAACCTAATTTAAACTGTGATATTAATAGTGCAAAGGGCAGGGAGAAGAAGGGTGTTTGAAGTGTGTTCAGGAGAAGAGTATGTTTCTGGGCATGATAGGTGGGCATATGTCAAAATCAGCAGTCCCGCCCATCATATGGCAATTAATAAATAAGGGTCAATTGAGCTTGTTAACAAGTCAATTAACCTGGCGATACGCTGCCAATGTTATAATATGATTGGTGTGGGCAGGCGGGCAGAAGTGGGCAACCTATTTTTAAAATAAAGGTTTGAATAGGGCTGGAAGGAAGAGGGAATACTATCTTCAGGGGCTGCCCTATGCACATCGGTGGCAGCCCCCCTAAGATAGTTACACCTTCGCCTGCTCTCCAATTCCCACCTGCCCCCTCTCCCTTAGCTGGCCAAACCCTGCTCGCCCAATACCCCGGACTTGTCTCACCCTGGGATCCATTGAGTCCTCTTCTTGGGACTGGTTGCCATCCCGGCAGCCACCACTACTGAGCTCTTAGTGCTGTATGAACTGCTGGCTGGCAGCTCCTGAGGAGTGGAAGTTCCACTGTGAGCCAATTTAGCCCGCCTCCAGTGTATCTTGGCTGCGAGGTGAATCCAACTTTCTTTCCAGGCAGCTGAACCATTACACCTGAAGAGGAAAGATTTGCAGGGCTATGAAGAAAGTGCAGGGGAGTGGAACTAACTGGCTCTTGAAGAGAACCATCATGAAGACAATGGACAGCACAGTAGCACAGTGGTTGCTAGCACAGTTGCTTCACAGTTCCAGGGTTCCAGGTTCGATTCCCGGCTTGGGTCACTGTCTGTGCGGAGTCTGCACGTTCTCCCCGTGTGTGCGTTGGTTTCCTCCGGGTGCTCCGGTTTCCTCCCACAGTCCAAAGATCTGCAGGTTACGTGGATTGGCCATGATAACTTGTCCTTAGTGTCCAAAAAGGTGAGGTGGGGTTATTGAGTTACAGGGATGGGATGGGCTTATGTGGGGTGCTCTTTCCAAGGGCCGGTGCAGACTCGATGGGCCGAATGGCCTCCTTCTGCACTGTAAATTCAATGATAATCTATGATTAATCTAGGACAAAGGTTCGGCACAACATCGTGGGCCGAAGGGCCTGTTCTGTGCTGTATTTTCTATGTTCTATTAGTCAGCAAAGCTGATTTATTTTGCATCTGAAGTATTTCAACAAAAAAGGGAACAGAACTAGGGCGACACGATAGCATAGTGGTTAGCACTGTTGCTTCACAGCTCCAGGGTCCCAGGTTCGATTCCCGGCTTGGGACACTGTCTGTGCGTAGTCTGCATATTCTCCCCGTGTCTGCGTGGATTCCCTCTGGGAGCTCCAGTTTCCTCCTATAAGTCCCGAAAGACGTGCTGTTAGGTAATTTAGACATTCTGAATTCTCCCTCTGTGTACCCGAACAGGCGTCGGAATGTGGTGACTCAGGGCTTTTCACAGTAACTTCATTGTGGTGTTAATGTAAGGCTTCTTGTGACAATAAAAAGATTATTATTATTATTAATAGCCACCCCCCTATTGTAGTATAATCTTAATTGTCACAAGTAAGCTTACATTAACACTGCAATGACGTTACTGTGAAAAGCCCCTAGTCGCCACATTCCCAAAGGGCAGCACGGAGCACAAGTGGTTAGCACTGTGACTTCACAGCGCCAGGGTCCCAGGTTCGATTCTGGGTCCTGGGTCACTGTGCGGAGTCTGCACGTTCTCCTTGTGTCTGCGTGGGTTTCCTCCGGGTGCTCCGGTTTCCTCCCACAGTCCAAAGACGTGCAGGTTAGGTGGATTGGCCATGATAAATTGCCCTTAGTGACCAAAAAAGTTAGGAGGGGTTATTTGGTTACAGGGATAGGGTGGAAGTGAGGGCTTAAATGGGTCAGTGCAGACTCGATGGGCCGAATGGCCTCCTTCTGCACTGTATGTTCGATGTTCTATTCCGGCGTCTGTTCGGGTACACAGAGGGAGAATTCAGAATGTCCAACTTACCTAACAGCACATTCGGGACTTGTGGGAGGAAACCCACACAGACATGGGGAGAATGTGCAGACTGTCTGTGACCCAAGCCGGGAATTGAACCTGGGATCCTGGAGCTGTGAAGCAACAGTGCTAACCACTGTGCCGTCACTGTCTGTCATTACTAATGTAAGTAGCACTTTTTAATGGTTTGCATTTGGTCTCATGGGCCACATGGTTGTGAAATGTGGACCTCAATGTCCACATAAAGAGTGGAACGTTCCACTCCCGCCTGTAGTGGGAAACATTGCAGGCAGGGCACAAAATGCGGCCTGATGGCAAAACTCTGTTCCCCATTCACCTCTTCTATTTAATTTTATTTCCATTCCATATCAGCTGCACTTGAGGAAAACTATTTCTTCTACCTAAAAGAGAGCACCAAGCTGAAAACAGATAGTTCAGAGGGGAAGTGGAAAATAAAATAAGGGGGGGGGGGGGGGGCAAAGAGATTGTGTGAGAAGAGACTGGTAGCTAACACAAAAAGAAATCCAAAAGTCTTCCATAGGCATATAAAAAAAAGGGAAAGAGCAGTAAGAAGAGGGGTGTAGCTAATTAGGGGCCATAAATGAGATCTATAGAAGCCTCGGCATATGAGGCACTAGGCGGCATAAATAGACACAATGCAGGCAATTTTCAGCAATTAGCCGTCAGCGAGAATGGCCACATGTGCGCAAAATCCAGCGAGAATCTAGCTGGTGAGATCGCATTTTACAATTTTCCGGGCCCCTCCCCAGTGGCGTGACAAGAGTCTCGCCAATGTCGGGAACCTCGTTTAAATATAACAGCATCTTCTGAGCGACCCCTCCCATCGGGACTTTCTCCCTCATGAAATATTCAGCGGTTGCCGGCGTGACATCACGTTCCATCAGCTCGATAAAAGCGAGAACCTGGCGACTTCACCTCTGAAGGGGATATTGGAGGTGAGCGCTCAGGTTGCTATCACCCTCCAAAGTAAAATTGAAGAGGGGGCACTGGATGTGGGGACCCAGGTAAGTGAAACCTGGGCCCGGAGGTGGGAGGGGGGCTTCAGTCTCGGCACCCTGGGGGCTGGGTCACTCACAGGCCTTAGCAGCGCTAAAGCGATAGGCCGGATGCTGCCGGAGAATGATGATGACCTTCATAACTTCATTGAGAACAGAGCGCTGTTCCTCTTATCCTTAGCAAAATCTCTGACTCCTGGCTGACTGCGACCTGTCAATGAATCGGCTTATCTTGGGGCCCAAAGAGGCTGAATGAGACGTCTCAGCTGCCACTGCCTGTTCCGAGGTCAGGGACTCCAGTGTTTTTCTCCACCTACTGACAAAGTGGACAGACTCTCTACGTGTTTTCAGCCCTTAGCATCTTCATAACTAGAGAATGGCAGACAGAAGAGGTCTGAGCGTTCATTCTGGGGGCGAACCTTCCATGGGGGGGGGCGGGGGGGGGGGGGGGTGGAGAGACTGGTGGGACCTTGTGTCCACAGTGTTGGAGTTGGGAGAGACATAGCACTGTGTTCTCGCACGGCAAAGGGATGAAGCACCGGGTTTGCATGGGGGCTGCAGAGCATGGAGACATGACAAGACACCATTGAGCATCTGTATGGGTGAACAAAGTGATTTTTAATACAAGTGCGGCATTACAAAGCTCACTTATCTCTACTAGTGCCTAGGTTCACCCATTCCCACTAGGTGCCCATAGTTTCTTACTCTTCCTTAACATCCCATTACATCTAGGTCTATCCTCAGGATCCACGGCTGAGGTTGAATTGGCCTGCTGACTCTCACACTGTGTTGCCTGAGATGACCTTGGTGGGCATCCATTGGGGCTCTGGACCTTGAGGGCCTATTCTGGGCTGCACGGGTGTTGCAGTGCTGTCTTCCTCGGTGTGCGGGACTGGCGGTGTGTCGCCCACAAGGAGGAGGGTGTCAGGTGGGCTGGGGAACCCAAGGGTCTCCTGGGTGGAAGGACTGGGCTGCGCTCCTGCCGTCCTCCTCCCTTCGGGTGCCGGGGGTCCCTGAGCTCCTCCATGGGATAGACAGGTAGCTGCAATGAGATCCATAAGCCCCGCTGTCCTCTTGGGCTGACACTCGTGGATTGCCACTAGTGTCTGCACCATGCAGTTGAAAACTTGAATCATGGAGCTCATGCCCTCAGTCATGGAGGGCGTGAGCTGAACCATGAAGTGGACATCCCCACTATCGAGTGCATCTCCTGCGCTAAGGTCTCCATTGTGGATGTTACCCTCGCTGTGTTGGCCTTGTTGAGTAGGAGTGGCAGCACCATCTCTTCAGATAGAAAGCGATGGGACTTGTCCAGTCAACCTTGCAGTCTGAGGAGGGATTCTGTCATCCACTCCTGATGCTCTAACTCTGTCTTTGCAGCTCCAGTAACTCTGGCATGACCGGACCCAGGGGCACGTCATCGGCCAGGGGCTTAGCAGAGTCCTGGGCTCCAGCATCCTTCAGAGTGCTACATCCCTGGGACATTCCTTCCTCCACCTGCTGTGAAATGCTGATCAGTGAGTGATCCAGAAACCAGCCTATTGGTTATTCTTATTGAGGTGTGAGTATCTGAGTTGCTGGACGGTGCAGGTGACAGCTGTGTTGCCCCCTCAATGCTTGTCACTGAGATGTCTCCCTCAGAGCAGTTCTGGTCTGTGGTCTCCAGAGGGCACAGGAATGGTCCAAGCTGGTCGACTGATTGACCTGCATTAGTACATCACAGGGGATGGAAGAAAGTTAACTCACGTGAGGCTTGGACCATGGGTGCATGCATTGAGAGTTCCCACTTTTGTCTGGTACCGCCACCTCACTCTCTGCACATGTGTGGTCCTGCTCATCGCCTATCAGCTCAAAGATTCTCTCCTCAAAGGATGTTAGGGTTCTGACTCCAGCAGGCTGTGTCCAATCATGACGGTTGTGCTCGAGTTTGTCCTGCAATGAAACAGAGCGTAGGCAGTGACTACCAGGTCAGATGGTAATGAAGTCTGGCATGTGTGTGAGGTGAGTCGGAGCATGCATCTGAGCAGCAGATTATGTGCTGGGGGTGCCATGGGGAATAGGCGGGATGGCAGGAGAGACGTCATGACAAGTGTTGGGAACCCATGAGGTGGCTGGGAGAGAGGACACTGTGGAGGTGTGATAGGTGTTTTAAGGGTTGCAGTGGGAGAGATGAGGGGGCAGTAAGTCTGGAGACTGCATGGAGATCATTCACCTTCTTTCAACACTGTAGCCCTGCCACTGGCACCCTGGCAGTGTGGAATGATGTGAAGGCTTTGGTGCAATAAAGATTTATGAGAAGGAGATTGCAAAGGTACAAATTTGATTTTTTCCCAAAAATTTATGGAACTGGCAATTGTGACTGGGTGATAATGCCAAGAAAAGGAAAGAGGTTGACCAGGAAATTATAGGCCCTTAAGTGTCTTACTAAAGTTGTCAGTGAACCTATCCATGGGACCCACGTTCTGCTCTGTTTAACCCATTCCCACCAAACTCACTTCATGGCCCCTATATTGCTTGACATTGTAATGCTTCTGAGACTGTAAAGAATTGCTGCCGTTCCTCCCTCAAAAACTCTACTCTTGTCCCACCTCACAAGCAACATTCCTTTCCTTTCCAACATCCTTGAACATGCTTTCACCAAATATGTGCCTATTCTTTCTGCAACCCCATGTTCCAATTTTCCCACCAGCTTCCTCTCCTGCCATAACACTGAAAATGCTCTAATGAACATCGGAAATGACATCCTCTCTGACTGTGACCATGGCACATTATCCTGCCTTATGTTCTCTGCAGTGTTGACATGACTGATCACAATATCCTCCTCCAATGCCCCTCTTCTGTTTCCTGGCTCAGTGAGACTATCTTTTAATGTATTAATGTCCAGTTGTAGCTAGGGCAGCCCCAGAGTTGACTTCTTTTCCTGTTCCTGCATCTTCACCTCTCCTGTCCCTCAAGTGATAAATGAGTTTAATAATGGGGAACAAATCAAATTATGCTATTTTGTAACATTTAAGCTTGCAAACACCCTGAGCTTTACAGCATGGTTTTGCACAGACAGGAAAGCAGACAGGTAAGCTGCTCCCATATCGTGACCATTGTCACTGTGATTCTATCTTCTGTGATGTGTAGAAAAGTGATTTGAAGTGATACTCAAATCATTCCTGCGTAGACGTACATGACCTCTGCTTTGCATCTCTGTATAATCAATGAATCATTATGTAGAGGATCATAGCACAAACTGTGCTTTATTAGTCGACAGGATTGTGAAATTCTTAAGACTTAAGCCTAGAAATTCCTGCTGATGTAGCAGGAATTGTGCTTGTGGGGTCAGAAAGAGATAGGTATGAGTGGGGGGGGGGGGGGGGATCCGATCTTGAGAGGAGGGGGCGCCTGAGCAGCAACAGTTCATGCTGGCTTTCTGGAGCCTGGAGGAGCATTTCTGATCTTTCCAACCCCATTAAATAATTTATATCTGCAGGCTCCTGGCCGGCTGACCCACCTGCTCAGACATGTTGAAGTATGAGTGACCCAAGCTCCTCCCTGTACCTTCTGAAAATAGTAAATGAGTTCCTAAAAACATCATAGGATCTTCATGGCATATTAAAAGGGATGAACCAGCCATCCACTGTATTCACAAAGAAACATTGTGTTGGCTGAATGCAAAGGAACACTTAAACCCACTTTTACACTTAAAGCTCTCCAGTAAGAGCATAGAATATTTATTGTGGTCAACAATTTTGAAAAAAAAATGGGATGCTTATACAACTGACAAGGACAGGATTTATTGGCCGAATCCTAGTTCCCCTTGTAAAGTTGGTATTGAGTTACTTTCTTGGCCCATTGTGGTCAATGTAGTGAAGGTAGTCACAGAATGTTGCTAGATAGGAAGTTCCAGCAATTTAACTCAACAGCAATATAGGAACAGTGATAGATGTTTTAAGTTTGGATAGTGTGTGACTTAGAGGAGACCTGGGAGATGGTGGTGAAACTGGCCTCATTTACCCTTCTAGAAGTGGAGGTCACTGATTTGGGAGGTGCTCTCCATAGAAACCCTACAGTGCAGAAGGAGGCCATTTGGCCCATTGGGTCTGCACTGACCCTCTGCAAGAGCACTCACTCTCCCTAGGCCCATTCCCCCATCCTATTCCCATAACTCCGCACATTGATCATGGCCAAACCACCTAACCTGCAAATCTGTGGACACTGAGGGGCAAGAAGTCTTGATGAGTTGGTGCAGTGCATCTTGTGAACATGGTGCACCAATGGTGAAGAGAGTGGATGTTTGTAGTGCTTGATGGGCTGATTAATTGGACTATTTTGCCATTTCAGGTGATGAGCTTCCTTTGGGGTGTTGCAGTTGCATCCATCTGGGCTCACACTCTTGACTTGTACCATATAAGTGGCAGGGAGGCTTTGGGCTCAGGTGAGTTACGGCAGAAAATCCACTCTCTGACATGCATTTAAGTCAGCATTCTGCAGGGACTGCTCCCTCCTTCAGACTCTGGCCCACTCCTCCATCACACCCAACTCCTCATCCCCTTGCCATGGTACCTGCCCCTGTAATCTCAGAATGTGTAACACCTCCTCACCATTTAAGGCTTCAAACACTCTGTTCTGGTTAAGCACCATTTCACTTGCACTTCCTTCAATTTGCTTTATTTTATTCGCTGCTCACATTGCGGTCTCCTCTACATTAGGGAGATTAAATGCAGACTAGGTGACCGATTTGCGGAACACCTTCACTCAGTCTGCAACCATAGCAACTTCCTGTTGTGTGCCATTTTTACTCAGCACCAATCTATCCCTCAATGCCAGCAAAACTAAAGAGCTAGTCATTGACTTCAGGAAGCAAAGTACTGTACATACACCTGTCAGCATCAACGGGGCCGAGGTGGAGATGGTTAGCAGTTTCAAATTCCTAGGGGTACACATCTCCAAAAATCTGTCCTAGTCCACGTACATCGACGCTACCACCAAGAAAGAACAACAGCGCCTATACTTCCTCAGGAAACTATGGAAATTTGGCATGTTCACATTAACTCTTACCAATTTTTACTGATGCACCATAGAAAGCAGCCAATCTGGCTGCATCACAGCCTGGTATGGCAACTGCTCGTCCCAGGACCGCAAGAAACTTCAGAGAGTCGTGAACACAGCCCAGTCCATCACACAAACCGGCCTCCCATCCATTGACTCCATCTACACCTCCCGCTGCCTGGGGAAAGCGGGCAGCATAATCAAAGACCCCTCCCACCCGGCTTACTCACTCTTCCAACTTCTTCCATCGGGCAGGAGATACAAAAGTTTGAGAACGCACATGTACAGACTCAAAAACAGCTTCTTCCCCGCTGTTACGAGACTCTTAAATGGCCCTCTTATGGACTGACCTCATTAACACTACACCCCTGTATGCTTCACCCAATGTCGATGTTTATGTAGTTACATTGTGTACCTTGTGTTGCCCTATTTATTTTTTTAAAATTTTCTTTTCATGTACTTAATGATCTGTTGAGTTGCTCACAGAAAAATACTTTTCACTGTACCTTGATACATGTGACAATAAACAAAATCCAAATGCAAATCCTTGCTCTAACATCCACATGTCGATCTTTGACCGACTGCAATGTTCCAGTGCCCGGCACAAACTGGAGGAGCAGCATCTCATCTTCTGATTGGGCTCGTTGCAGCCCTCGGGACTCAACGCTGAGTTTGGCAACTTTAGATTATGACCTTTCTCCTCCACTTAAACCACCTTTTTTCCTTTAAAAAAAATATTCCGTACGGGTATTGCCTCAATGCAAAACATCCAAGCAACCTGTAATTTGTTCTTAGAGTTGCTACTATTTGCTGCAGTTTTGTTTTACTCTATCTTCGTCCTTTCAGTTCTGACGAAGGGCCTGTGACATGAAACGTCAACTCTGTTTCTCTCCTGATAGATGACGGCAGACCTGCTGAGTTTTTCTGAAATCCTCTGTTCTTATTTCAGCATCCACAATATTTTGCCTATTTTGTGCATTTAGCTGGCACAAGATCTACATGCAATTCTATACCTGAAATTCCTTTTCACAAGATCTCAGCGTTGTTACAGCGCAGAAGAACATTCAATCCATCTCACTTAATGCCGTTCCCCTGCTTTCTCCCCATAACCCTGCACATTCTTCCCTTTCAGATAACAGTCTAATTCCCTTTTGTATGCTTTGATTAAACTTGCCTCCACCACACTCTCAGGCAGTGCAGTCCAGGCCTCAACCACTCACTGCGTGTAAAATCTTTTCCTCATATCTTTTTTGCTTCTTTTACCAATTATTTTAAATCTGTGCCCTCTCATTCTTGATCCTTTCATGACTGTGAACAGTTTCTCCCTAACAACTCTGTCCAGACCCCTCATGATTTTGACTACCTCTATCAAATCTTCTCTCACCCTTCTGTTCTCGAAGGAAAACTGTGCTAACTTCTCCAGTCTGTCTTCATAACTGAAGTTTCTCATCTCTGGAACATTTTTCTCACATTTTTTCTGCGCTCTCTCCTTACGTTCACATTTTTCTGAAAGTGCCAGTGGACAGAACTGAATGCAGAACTCCAGCTGAGGCTGAACTAGTGATTTATACAATTTCAACACATCCTCTTTGACCTTGTGCTCTATGTCCCAATTAATAAAGCCCAGGATATTGCATTCTTATTAACTAGACTCTCAACCTATCCTGCACATATACACCCAGGTCCTTCTTGTCTTGCATCCCTTAGAGTTGTGCCCCTTATGTTATATTGCCCATTCACATTCTTCCGACCAAAATTAATCACTTCACATTTATCCGAATTGAACTTCATCTGCACCTGTCTGCCCCACTCCACCTAATTGTCTATGTCCTTCTGAAGTTCTACATTGTTCTCCTCACAGTTCACCATGCTTCCAAGTTTCATATCATCCACAAACTTTGATATTGTCTCGGTCATTGCTATGTATCAGGGAAAGCAAAGTTCCAGCACTGACCCTTGGGGAAACTCCACTACAAACCTTCCTCCAGTCTGTAAAACATCCATTAACACTACTCTCTATTTCCTGTCACTCAGCCAATTTCATTTCCTACTGCTACTGTCACTTTTATTCCATGAGTTATAATTTTGCTCACAAGTCTGTTGCGTGGTATAACAAATAGGACCTTTAATAAATAATACTTTTCAAAATAAGTAGAGAATTCTTATGGAATTGGTAGGCAGAGCACAAAGCCACCTTGGCAGGGAAACTGTTTTCTTTTTTCCTCTGGAAAAATATATAAATAATCCCAAGAAATGCCAAGATCTCTTGGTTCAGGCTTCTATGTTGACACCCCTAAGTCCATAGGATAGCACTGTGTGTACCCTTTTAACTATACAAGTGTCTAGTAAGAGAAAGCAAATGACCCTCAGCATGAGGTAAGCTAAAAAGTGGCATCAAACTAAAGTGATGAACAGGGAGAGATGAAGGTTCAAATGCGTTATTGACAAAGGGTAAACTGCCAGCCCCTGGAAACAAAATATGTCAACAGGTTCTCAGAGACAGGGGGTAATCCTCGCCTGGCAGCCATTTTCTTCAGGCAGAAGAAGGACCAGGGAAGATGGAGGTAGAGTTCCCTAACACTTTGGCTGGAGAGCAGAATGCTGCCATCACAAGTTAGTGAGATCAACACAATCTGTGCCAACTGTCTGTGTGTTCTCTGAGATCAATGCTCTCTGAGATCAATGAACCGCTATCATCTTTCATGGCTTATCTGCCTTTCCAGTTGATTTAGCTAACGCGTCATATCTAAACTTCTTGATAAATTTAATAAACTACCTGTAAATCATTTAGGTGGCTGGAATTGACTCACGAACCCTAAATTTACAGCAGCATTATATCAAATGCATTTTGGAAGTCCATCTACGGCATTGCCTTTATGAACCCTCTCTATTACTTCTTGACAAAATTTCCAGAATGTTAGTTAAACATGGGCACGATTTATCGGCTGCATCCCGCCGGAATCAGGACAGGACGCAGCCGGTAGTGTCGGGGAGCTTGAGAAATTGGGGCACCATTTTTAAATAGAATACCTCAGTGCAGGAAATGTGACTGATTGTGGCCACAACAGGGCATTCCCCATTGAGGCCTGAAACAAATAACAGAGTGCCGTTAGATTATGGGTAGCAACGGGAATGACCCCTCTAATCACCCTGGAATGGAATCTGTTTTTATTTTGTTGGTTTGCGCCCCATGATTTTCCCTTAAGAAATCCTTGGTGCCTTTTCTTAATCAACCTGCATTTGTCCCTGTGAGTATTATTTTGATCCCGAATTATTGTTTCGAGATGTTTTCCCACCAATGATGATAAGCTGACTGGCCTGTAATTTCTGGCCTTATCTTTAAACTCTTCTTTTGATCAAGAGTGTAACATTTGTAATTCTCCAGTACTCCCTGTGTCAAAGAAAGAGTGAAAAATAATGGCCTGTGCCTCCATAATTTCCACTCTCAGTATCCTTGGATGCATCTCTGCCAGTTTGGTGGCTTATCAACATTTAAATTGACAGCCTATCCCATACCTCTTCCTTTTCAATATTGAACTCTTCTGATGCCTGAATTACTTCCCCTTTCACTGTCGCCTGGGAGCATCTTCTTCCTCGGTAAAGATGAATACCAAGTATTCATTTGATACCTCAGCTATGCCCTCAATGTCCAAATCTCCTTTTTGGTCCATAATCTGCTCCACTCCTCCTTTTACAATTTTTCTCACAATGTATTTGCCTGTAAAGGATGCTGGGATTGTTTTTTATGTTGGCTGACAGTTTTTTCATTCTCTTTGCTCCTCTTACTGAATGTACCACTTTCTGTCATGTTCGCAATTACATTTTAACCTGACATCTGTTATAAGCACAGTCTTCCTTCTTTATCTTAATTTCTATTTGTTCTGCCATCCATGGAGCTTTGGATTTGTTTGCCCTACTTTTCCTTTCAAGGGAATATACTTTTGCGTGGAATTTTCTTTAAAACATAGTGAGTGGGATTCTCCGTTTCCAACGCCGATTTCATAGAACATAGAACAGTACAGCACAGTACACTACAGGCCCTTCAGCCCACGACATTGTGCCGACCACTTATTCTAATCTAAGATCAATCTAACCTACACCCGTTCAATTTACTGCTGTCCATGTGCCTGTCCAAGAGTCGCTTAAATGTCCCTAATGACTCTTGACTCCACCACCTCCGCTGGCTGTGCATTCCACGCACCAACCACTCTCTGTGTAAAGAACCTACCTCTGACATCTCCCCTATATCATCCTCCAATCACCTTAAAATTATGTCCCCTCGTGACAGCCATTTCCGCCCTGGGGAAATGTTTCTGGCTATCCACTCTATCCATGCCTCTCATCATCTTGTACACCTCTATCAAGTCACCTCTCTTCCTTCTTCGCTCCAGTGAGAGAAGCCCTAGCTCCCTCGACCTTTCTTCATAAGACATGGCCTCCGGTTCAGGCATGTAGCCATCTAAGAAGGGCACCTGCAAAGAACCATGGGGATTATGGCCAACCCAGGACTCAGACAGATATACAGTCTATGTGTATCTAAAACACAGGTAACTGTGTTACCTGTATCTAAAACACAGGTAACCCCCGCTCGTTTACATTTCAATGGCCCATTTTCCCAGGACGATAGAACGCCAATCAAGCAACCGGTACAGCCACAGACTGATTGGCACCACTCCCCTTACTCAGAAAGCACAACTGCCAAGGTCAATGACCGCTGAGGACCCGCCCAGCCACCAAGGCACCCGCCCATTTATTAGACGAAATCAAAGAAAGTGATCAGAGCCCTGTCGAACTTTTGGGTCCAAGGTTAAGGACCGCCCCAAAGAGCGGGAAATCCCAGAGGGATAAAAGAGAGTACAGCCATGTGTTCTGTCTCTCTTGGATCCGGCCTGTGCCTACCCAATTGCAGCAGGAACAGCCAGCTAAGTTCAAGACCAACGATCTCTATCTGACGGATGAGCCCAGCAGAGACAGAGCCACTTTCTTCGAACTAGCCAAGTGAAATCCAGATTAAGGCCTTTATTCATTTGCACAGTGCCGGCCGCCCTGAAGTTAAGTATAGGTTATTGTAGCTGATAGGTGTCGTTTAACTCGTAGTAGATATTGTGTTTGCATGTTGAGATAACTTGTGTATGTAAAATAAACCATCTTTTGAATTAACTAACTGGTTGTGTGATCATTTGATCGATATAAGGGAAAGACTTGTGGTTCAGCGAGATAAATAAATAGAGCAACATTATTGGCGACTCTGGTGGGACTCAGTTAGAACGAGAGAACCCACAAACCTTGAACCCAATTGCGAGAAAGAGAAAAAACCACAAGTGCAAGTCCCATATTGACCAAATAACCGAATTTCTGAAGTGTGTACCAACCGCATGCGTATCTAACAGGAAGAGTAAGGTAAACTCGTGAGAATTGTGTACAACTATCGAGGGATTGTGAGCCGGAAAATAGCTTAAGCCATACCCGCTGTTCAAATCACTGCCTTATTCCCCTGTCCTAAATTAAAAGTAGAGAAAGAGATAAGAGAAGTAATGGCCACAAAGCAATGGAAAGATTGATGAATCCACAGGAACCCGAGGTCGCAGCGACCAACAGAGCAGAGCAATGCCCCATATGGGAGGAAGAGTTAAGGAAATACTTAAAGGGGAAAGTCAAATTTTTGCGCTAATGATGAGTCAGGTCCAGGAAAGATAGGACAGACTTGATGGGAGAACCTAAGCGAGGTCCACAAGAAAAATGTAGGGAAAGTCAGAAAGCCGATGGCAATAGTGTCCTGTTTGACACAGTTGCGAGGCACAGATGAGGTCGTGAAGATGCTCCGTAGGCAGTTAATTGAGAAGGAAGAAAGAACAAGGAAAACAGTTACAAAAGCGAGAAGATAATTGAGCAACTCCGGGAACAGTTATCAGCTAAGGACAAGGAAATGGCCGATGTAAAACACGCACATCAATCTTGTCTAGTTCACCTTAGTAGCTTCCAGACCCAGTATGATAAATCCTACCAAGATACACAGCGTGCAGTCCTGGTCAGAGAGGAAACAGAACAACAGGTCGCCCAGCTAACTAGCAATGCGCAGATTTAAAAGCAGCTTTGAGAGCTCTCCACTAAGGAACAGAGGCAGAGTAGCATTGACCATGCTAAATGCCAACAGAAGATAGAAAAGTTACAGTCGCTACTCTCAGCACAGAATGGCTTCAGGTACACTTTCGGGCAAGATTTAGATGAGGAAGATGCTCCCGAGTGGCAAGTGTTAAACGACAGCGCCCCAAAATACGTAGAGCACACGGGAAATCAAAATTGAACCCTCCACACCCCAAAAGAAAAGCACCCGCAGCACCAACTGCACAGGCAGCACACACCCCCACTCACAATTCGACCCCCATGAATCTGGTTGCCACAGAACGCAGGTCATCGGATCAGGAGGAGACTGATTTTGTTTACACCACCCCACTATCCATAACCCAATTAAGAGACGCTTGCATGAAAATTATTCCATTCCAGCCCACCGCAGACCCGCACAGCTTCTTTGAGGAGGTGCGCCAACAAAAGTTATGTACGGTCTCGATGAGAGGGAGAAAGTAAAGCTAATAGTTATGAGCATTAGCCAGTCCGTAAGGTCATCTTTGCCAGAACCCCAAAATGTAGCAGGGGGAACCCTACAGGAAATGAAAACAGCCATATTAAATGCCATCGGGTATAACAAAGGAGATCCAGTTGAGGGTTTAAATCACTACAGGCAAAAGAAGGGAAAACACCCAACCGCATTTGCTGGTCATCTATGGATTCATTTCATGGCAGTCTACGGACAATTGAACCGCGCACACCTAAATGAGGAGGACACCACTAAATGGTCCCGTACCTTAGTCTCGCATACCACAGACGCAGGTCAAAAGGCTTGTGTAAACGACGACCCTGCAGACCACACACACAATGAAGTTTGGGTACTTAAATGACTTTCTAGAGCATGGGAACAAACCCTACACCGACAGACAGATCAGGATGATATAGAAGCAAACATGCACCCAGTTTGGACTAGCCAGGACCCAGCATGGATAAATGAGGGTAGACACGAGGAACCGTACCCAAGAGCACAGGCAGCACGAGGTTGTTACAATTGTGGCCACACAGGACATTACGCCCGCGATTGCCGACAAAACCCCCCCGAACCATCAATGATACCAACAACCAAACCCTCCACCTAGGAGCAATGTTAGGCCCATGCATAATGTTAGCGCCTGTTCAGACGACTTAGCGTTTAACTCCCTAGATTGATGGTGTTCGGACTCCTGAACTTGGGTCTGTGACACACGCTGGGACAAATCAGGCAGACCAGTAGTTACAGGCACAGTCCTGGGACATACAGTTGATTTCCTTTTGGACAAAGGAGGATTCCGCACCACTTTGAACTCCTCCACCATGTTTCAACAGGACAAATGGCCCACCACAGACACCATCACCCTGAGTGGATTCACAGGCCACATGCAACAAGGATATATCACAGCACCCGTACCCATCCAGATAGGGAACATTAGCACCAAACACCCCGTCGTTTTAGTTGACTTACCCCAAACTGCAGAGCACATCTTAGACATTGATTTTATGAGCTCCCATAACCTTTCGTTTGATCCAGTAAACAAATGTGTCTGGCAAATGGCTAAAACAGCTAGGGCTCTCGCTACGCTCACGGTAGGGGATTATGAAAACAGGATTTGCTCAGTAGAGGTCTATTGGTTTAATCCGCAAACAATTAGTGCAGACCAGATGATTAGAGAGGTCCTCATAAATCATAAAGCTTCGTTCGCACAACACAAACATGATTGTGGAAAGATCCCAGGTGCAGTGAAGATTTCAGGTCCCAATCCAAAGCCGCAAAAGCAATACGGTTTCCCACAGCAAGCCGAGGGTGAGATTATGAAGGTTATTAACAGTTTGTTAGACCAAGGAGTTATTCGACCCATAGCTTCCACAAATAATGCCCCAATTTGGCCAGTGAAAAAGCCCGATGGTTCATGGCGACTAACGATCGACTACCGAGAACTTAATAAGGTAATCCCTTTAGCAGCCCCCACTGTTGCCATGAGTCCCGCGACCATGCTCAAACAGGGAGTACAGGCAAAGTATTTCATAGTGCTGGACATCAGCAATGGCTTTTGGTCCATCCCGTTAGACAGGTCCTGCCAGTATAAATTCGCATTTACGTTTCAAGGGCAGCAGTACACGTGGACATGCCTCCCACAAGGATTCCATAGCTCCCCCTCCATTTTCCACCGACAATTGGCCAACGGACTTTCTAAATTTTCCTGATCCGAATGCCGAATACAATATGTAGATGATCTGCTCTTGCAAACGGACACAAAAGAGGAACACGTAGAGCTCTTATCTGAATTACTAGGCCTACTGCAATAAATCGGATGTATGGTAAACTCCCAAAAGGCCCAGATTTTAAAGGAAAAGGTTCTTTATATAGGCACCATCATCACCCATGGGAAGAGAGAAATTGAGCAAAAACGGATCAAGTCCATCGTTAAATTGCTCCTGCCCCAAAATGTCACTGCATTCCAGTTATTCCTAGGTTTGGTAGGATATTGCAGAAATTATATAGATGGTTTTGCCACCAAAGCAGCCCCACTCTCAGAGCTCCTTAAAAAGAACACACCATGGGAATGGCTTCCGCAGCACACAGACGCCATTGACGATTTAAAACGCACCCTGGGCACAGCCCCCGCTGTACAAGTTCCAGACCCAAACTTGTCCTATGCCATAGAAGTAGCAACCACCGACCGAACCCTATCAGCAGTGCTCCTGCAAGAATGACACTATCACCTAGGGCCTGGAGCCTATGCCTCAAGAGTATTAGACCTCGTAGAGCAAGGATTCTCAGCCTGCGAACGGCACTTGCTTGCAGTCTTTTGGCCAGTACAGTACTTTGCGTACATCACAGGCCTCAACCCAGTCACGATCTTGACCGAGCACACCCCCATGCAACTATTACTAGACGGTAGATTAAAGGATGGTTCAGCCAGCCAAATCAGAGCAGCTCGCTGGACACTACTATTACAAGACAGGGACATTACGGTAAAACGCACCAAAACCCACACATTTCTGACTGATAATCTCCAATATGCAGGGACCCCACATGAGTGCCAGATCATAGCAGCCCAACACCATATAGGACCCTTTATCCCAAAGTCACTACACCCACGAGCAGACAGTAAGACACAGGATTCCCAAACCACAGGGGATACTTAAAAAATGTATGTAGACAGTTCTTCCACAATCAAAAATGGAGCTTGAATTACTGGTTGTGGAATTTACGTGGAAGATGCGTAGAAGAGATCTCTTTAAAATTGCCCAGCCACCTAGGTTCACAAGCAGCAGAACTCACAGCCATAGCCTTTGTAATTCAGCATCCCGACTCTTTTCCAACTCCCACAGACATACACTCAGACAGCCTGTATGTGTGCAACAGCTTAACAGAATTCCTGCCCCTGTGGGAATCTCGAGGTTTTGTTTCAGCCGATGGAAAACCCCTGCCCTCTGCCCCGTTGTTAAAGCGCATTCTCAAGACAGCCTCAGATCGCACATATGGTATCATTAAAGTAAGAAGCCATCATCGCTCCTCCCCACCCGGTAATGTAAAGGCAGACACCTTAGCTAAAGCAGGATCACGCCATGGTCACTTCTGGCAGCCACCCGAAAGCGAACCAATACACTCAGTCAAGGTTTCCCAGACCAATATTGAGGATCTATCTCAAGCCCAAAGAGCAAACGACACCCTCAAACAGGTTGTAGACGTCACCTTCCCAGCCCCCTATGATAAATGGGAGGACGCACTGACTGAACAGGACGGCATAGTTTTAAAAAACGGAATTTATGTGGTCCCCACCAGGGACAGAAACCAGCTCATTTACCAATTTCATGACGGACACAGACATCAGGGGATAGACAATACCATTGCCCATTTAAGACCTTTGTGTTGTTGGCCTGATTTAAAAAGCGGTGTGACCCATTATGTTTAGAATTGCCTTATCTGTGCTCAGAACAATCCTGGACGTTACTCAAAGAAAGGACAGTTACATCACACAAGACCTGTGAATGGCCCTTGGACAAATTTGCAACTCGACTACATTGGCCCCCTTCCCCCTTGGAGAAACGGTTTCAAGTACATGCTGGTTGTAATCGACACCTTTACTAATGGGTAAAAGCATTTCCCTCACGGACAAACACAGCAAAGGCCACCGCTAAGATTTTGACCCAACAGATATTCACACGCTGGGGTCTCCCCCGCAGCATTGAGTCAGACCAAGGTTCCCACTTCACCGGCAGAGTCATGCAAAATGTTTTAACAATTTTTGGGATCAGGCAGAAATTCCATATAGCATATCATCCCCAATCCAGTGGCATTGTCGTGAGAATGAATCGAACTTTAAAAGCAGCCATTAGGAAGATGGTGCAACAGAACAATACCACGTGGGACACAGTCCTCACATTTGCTCTCATGTTTATTTGGAACACCGTTTCCAGTTCCACAGGTTTCACCCCCTGCACTCTCATGACCGGACGGCCCATGAAGGGTATTGAATATTTATTAGGCCTCAATCTGGCAAGCCCCACAATCACCGCCCTCACCCACGAAAAAGCAGTCCAACAGGTTACAGATAACATTAAGACGGCACAACTCGCTGCAGCTGTCCGATTAGGCGCTAGAAAGAAGCAGAGTAAAGCCTGCTTTGACAAAATCGTCCACACCGTAGAGTACACAGTTGGTCAGCAAGTAATGGTTTCACTTTACAACCCCAGTTCTTTCCTCTCCCCCAAACTTGCAGGATCCTACTCCATTTCAAAGTGAGCCCCTCTGTGTACAAGATAACGTACCCCAATGGTAAAACTGATTGGTTCCACATCAACCAACTCAAAGTCCACAGATCACAATGTAGCCACTCCCACTACATCTCTCTGGCAATAGGAGACGAATATGCCGCACCCATCGACAACCTAGTCCGACCCCTACGCCAACCCTCCCCCAGCCATGCCGGCATTTATCCCTTGTCTACGCCTACAGACCCGAACTTGTCTCCCCCCACAAGCACAGACTTTCACCTTGCACTTGACTCCGATGACAGCGAGAGCCTCCCAGATTTGATTACTATCCCTGAACACTGGCGCGATCTCTCTGCCACCAGTCTCCCCAGCCCCCGGAACCACGACTTAGATATCTTTGACCACCTATATGCTCTCCCCCAGCCACCGCCACATCCACCGCCTGACCACAGTAACTTGCCCTCCAGTCCCACAGCCCCTACGCCTCACAAAAAAACCCTCTTTGGTACCACGCCAACTCTTGCAGACTGATACGGCACAACGATTCGGACCATCTGATGGGCCATGCAGCCAAGGCACAAAAACGGCAGACACGAGTCTGGGAATGGGAAGATGGTGATGATTCAGATACTGAGTCTCGTTTCGGTAACACTTTTACAACACTGTTTGGTACAGAACTCTGAGGTGTCCAGATGATGAGAAAGAGACACCGCCCAAGTATTAAGGTGTCCAACGTTCTGATGGAGCCTGCCCGCCTTTTTCCTTCTTCTTCTACCACATGGTTTTAATTATTGTCGCCCAACACAAATTACTCTTCTGATTCGAGGGTAGGATGCCCAATGTCAGTTAAAGGCACATGTTTGTTGGGAAACAGATCACTGTTCTCCCAGTCTTTATGACAGGTTTCCACACGACTACACACTCTTCCCGTTCGCCCAGGTCACCCAGGTAGGGAATCACGGCACTGATCCCCGCCCTATCTGAGGACCCCAAATTCATCCGATCAGTTAAACTCAGGTAGTGGAGCAATGGCACTAACCCCCGCCCTACCAGGGGATTCCACCCATTCTTCTCCCGCAGCGGCCCACACGCACCTCATGTTCCCTTCACTTCATCCGCTCTGGAATGGTCCTCTGCACTCTGCATTGCCTTTGGCAGGCCTTAGTTTCACCTTCTCTACTCTCCCTTTGGTTGTGGTATAAAGAATGTATGTTGCCACGTTCCATACGCTCACCCCTTCTTTCCTTTACCTCCCACGACCCCCTGGTCATTCCCCACATGCTATTTACACGTACGACACAATTGGTTGCTGATCACTGCTGCTATACACGCTGCTACATGCGAACTACCTCTGAGCCCTGGGACGAAAATCTATAAAACTGGCCGCCCTGAAATTCAGCTGGTTAAGATAAGCCTCAACCACCACTGGTTGCAAGTAAAGAAAAGACTGGTCGAAGAAATTGTCCGACCACTCCCCACATCGACCACAAGCGTCTCTGTGCTTTAAAAATTTGCATTTCTTGTCTCCACAAATGGTATTTCAAAAAAAAAATGAGGGAGTTACACATGATGACAATCATAACGGGTAATTGGAGTAAGGAGAGAAAGACTAATAAAACGAGATATTAGCCAAAGATAATAACAGATACTATGCTTGCACCCCCAGGATCACCCGGAAAACAGACAACACATGATGAAGCAAGGACTGCTGACATGCGTTTGTATCATCGCTGGACTTCTGCAACTGCGCGCGCAACAAACATTTGTATCAAACCCCACACCAGCCCCGAACACTACCACCCAACAGACCACCACCAGCCCGGACACTACACCACACATAAAGACAGACATCGATACCCCCACTTGGTGCGAAAACATTGCTTAATGGAACCCCCTTCCATACATAGTAGAGGCCCTTCTAGTAATTGCAGTAATTTACAGTGTCATTCAGACGCTCCGACTTTGTAAATGGCGAGCAAAAGCCGCCCACTCTCCGATATAAACAGTCCGAGCCCCCTTCTTTGGAATTCAACAAAATGAACTCATGTAACAATCGCTGCTAAAAAATTAACCATGTACCTCTTTAACTTTATTAGAATTAAGTAGAAATGTGATGCTGCTGTTTTAAATTTCGTACTGTATATAAGTTCTTTGATGTTCGCCAGCAGCACGAGAGTAGCTTAGATAATGTTAGCTAGAGATCAACTGTGCGGATAAATTAAATCTTTATAGTGACCTAAATTATAGTAACCATAAAAGATTAATTAATTTATGAATGTATTAATGGAATATTAGGTAAGTGTCGCAAACCATAAGGTAAAGTAGAGTCGAACTCTGCCTTGACCAAGGGTGACTGGTCCACCAAGGATGAACAGGGATCAATAGTGTGATCCACCATGCTTCGCGTTCAGGATCAAGAGGGCGGAATGTAGCCATCTAAGATAGCCACCTGCAAAGAACCATGGGAATTATGGCCAACCCAGTACTCAGACAGATACACAGCCTATGTGTATCTAAAACACAGGTAACCAGACCTGACCGAAACCCCCGCTCGTTTACATTTCAATTGCCCATTTTCCCAGGACAATAGAACTCCAATCAAGCAACCGGTACAGCCACAGACTGATCGGCGCCACTCCCCTTACTCAGAAAGCACAACTGCCAAGATCAATGACCGCTGAGGACCCGCCCAGCCACCAAGGCACCCACCCCTTTATTAGACGAAATCAAAGAAACTGATCAGAGCCTTGTCGAACTTTTGGGTCCAAGGTTAAGGACCGCCCCAAAGAGCGGGAAATCCCAGAGGGATAAAAGAGAGTACAACCATGTGTTCTGTCTCTCTTGGATCCGGCCTGTGCCTACCCAATTGCAGCAGGAACAGCCAGCTAAGTTCAAGACCAACGATCGCTACATGACGGATGAGCCCAGCAGAGACAGAGCCACTATCTTCGAACCAGCCAAGTGAAATCCAGATAAAGGCCTTTATCCATTTGAACAGTGCCAGTCGCCCTGAAGTTAAGTCTAGGTTATTGTAGCTGATAGGTGTAGTTTAACTCGTAGTCCATATTGTGTTTTCATGTTGAGATAACTCTTGTGTATGTAAAACAAACCATCTTTTGAACTAACTAACTGGTTGTGTGGCCATTTGATCGATATAAGGGAAAGGCTTGTGGTTCACCGAGACAAATCAATAGAGCAGCATCCTGGTAAATCTCCTCTGCACCCTCTCCAAAGCATCCACATCCTTCCTCCAATGAGGCGACCAGAACTGGACACAACATTCCAAGTGTGGTCTAACCAGGGTTTTATAAAGCTGCAGAAAAACCTCACGGCTCTTAAACTCAATCCCCCTGTTAATGAAAGCCAAATTACCATATGCTTTCTTAATTGGTGATCGGGTGGAGAATACATTTTTACGACCGAATCCGGGGCGGCGCCTGTTTTACGCAGGCTGCACATGCTCCGCACCCTCTAAAACGGCAGCATCGCGGTGCGCACTGCACGCCATTCGGACGGCCTCAGGACGTCACCTGAAGGCCCTCCCTCGATGCTCCGCGCCCGATGGGCCACGTTCCTGATCGTTGGTTGACATATGGGCCGGGATTTTCCGACCCTGCGCCAGGTCGGAGAATCCCCGGTGGAGGCGCGAATACCGCCCCGACACCGGCTGCCCTATTTTCCGGCGCCATTTTTCAGGGGCCGGCGGGTTCCGCGCCACGCCGTTAAGGGGCCATTGACAGCAGCCCCCCGGCGATTCTCTGGGCCCCGATGGGCCGAGTGGCCGTCCAGTTTTGGCCAGTCCCGCCGGCGTGAATTACTCACCTCACGCATTTCGGGACCTGGTAGGTAAGTGTGCGGGGGAGCGGTCCTGGGGTGTAGTGGGATCCGACCCCAGGAGGGGCTCCCCAGGGTGGACTAGCCCGTGATCGATGGGCCAAATAGCCTCCTTCTGCACTGTAAATTCTATGATTCTATGGTTCTATGAACGGTGCCTACCGATCTGTGGGCGGGCTGGTTCTATGGGGGGCCTTCTTTCCTCCGCGCTGGGCCCCTGTCGGGCTCTGCCATATTGCCCCGGCGCCGGCGCGGAGAAGGGAACCCTTGCGCATGCGTGGAAATACACCGGCCGGTCTGCGCATGCGCGGAAATACGCCGTACGGTCCGCACATGCGTGAGATTCACGGAAAACCGGTGCCAACCACTCTGACGTCAACCAAGCCCCTGAAAATTTGCAGAATGCCTCACTTTCGGGGGCTGTAGACGACGGAGTGGTTGGCGCCGGTTTTCCCGCTGATGTGGGGGACATAGTCCCATTTTCGTAGAATCCCGCCCATGATCTCAGCAGTCGGGAACCCGGCCTGGCGGCTGCAGACTGTGTCAAGCGCCGCCACGTCGGGCGGGAGCCATGCTTCTGGTCGGGGGGGCTTCAGCAAGGGCGACTGGTGGGGAGGGGGGGGGGGCAGAGGCTGGCAAGGGGATGTCCAGGGGGGCGATATCTGGCAGGTTGGGCCCGCACATGCCTGGCGCCATGTTGTACAGCTGCAGGTCATCATCATGCACACGCACGGCCATGGACCCGGCATTTCTCCGGCCGTTTATTTCATGGAGGCCGGGCATTTTATGTGGCACGGATGCTAGCCCCTCACCGGTCGGATGATTGGTGTTGGGGCGGCACCGATTTTTCCTACATAAAACGCACGGATCCTCTGGATATAGCCTCAAAATCGGAGAATCCAGCCCGCAGTGTCGCAGCAGGCAGGAAAAACGACGTTGAAGCTCGGCTGACTGGACTGAAAGAAAATGCAAGGGGCCAGGCCCACAATGTCACGCTGGCGGGCCAGGTTTTGACTGAGCCCCTCCCGCCAGCAACTAGTTTATTTAAAGATCAGTGTGCCATATTAAAACGCTGCCCTGATACAAAAAATGAAAAATAGAACAACATCACCCCCCCATGCAACCCACCCCCCCACCCCTGGCATTGAGCCCGGTACTGTCTCCATTGCCTGCGCTACTCTGTTTTGGCTCCATGGATTGTTGCCATTGCATTGAAGTTAAAATCCTGTTTTCAATTTTTCTGCACTTTTATGACATTTTCTTTTAGTCTCCAACAATCTACGAACTTTAAACCTTCCATTTTCATCCCAGATCTGATACCACGTAATGGTTTCCAACAACACTCAGAAGACTGTCTGCAGTGTGTCTCAAGCTTTATTTTCAAAATGTCAGCTGACCTGAGCGCATAGAGTGAATTTTCTCAATGTTTTTAGTGCAATAGCGGTGCTGCAACAATACAGCAGTACGTTTTATTAGTAAGGAAATTGAGATGAAAGTTGTTTCAGAGACATGCATGTCTTTAAACATTTTCCTCCATTCCCTTGTCTGTTTTCAGCATTCCCATGGTTAACAGCACAGTGCTTGCTGACCTCTCTTGTCATCAACTACAGGCAACTGAAGCAGAAGGCCAGATAAAAGTTAGTATCTTCCTTTACACATTTTCTTACAGAGCAGGCCTCATGAGGAATCGGCCCATGTCCAGTCTTTCCAACCACTCCACATTCCCTATGGAATTCTATCCAGACCTATGGGATCATTTCCATGGTTCACCAAAGGAGCTTCCTATCCCATCCCACAATCTTTGGCACTGGCTCACAGCCTAACTGCTGGGCTTGGACTGACAAGTGACAGTCAACATTCACATCACATAAAGCCCAAACAACGACCATCTCCAACACGAAAAAACATAACCCCCTGCCTTTGATTTCGCCAAGCCAAACCACCCCCCCCAACCCCACCCACCACCACCACCATTTGGTGGGGTGGGGAAATGGTGGGTTGGGGGAAAGGGCTGTGGGGAATAGCCATTGACCAAAAGCTTAGATGGTGAAATTGTACTAACCTGTAGTGGTCTCAACCTATTGGATTAAGCAGTTTGGACCAGTATTCCTTTTTCCCAGTTTTTACTAGTGTTCCATAAGACCATAGACATAGGAGCGGAAGTAAGGCCATTCGGCCTATCGAGTCCACTCCACCATTCAATCATGTCATCTAGATTGTTAATATATAAAGAGAACAGCTGTGGCCCCAACACTGAACCCTGCGGGACACCACTCGTCACCGGTTGCCGTTCCCGAAAAGAACCTTTTATCCCAACTCTCTGCCTTCTGCCTGACAGCCAATCGTCAATCCATGTTAGTACCTTGCCTCGAATACCATGTGCTCTTATTTTACTCAGCAGTCTCCCGTGAGGCACCTTATCAAAGGCCTTTTGGAAGTCAAGATAGATAACATCCATTGGCTCTCCTTGGTCTAACCTATTTGTTATCTCTTCAAAGAACTCTAACAGGTTTGTCAGGCACGACCTCCCCTTACTAAATCCATGCTGACTTGTCCTAATCCGACCCCGCACTTCCAAGAATTTAGAAATCTCATCCTTAACAATGGATTCTAGAATCTTGCCAACAACCGAGGTTAGGCTAATTGGCCTATAATTTTCCATCTTTTTTCTTGTTCCCTTCTTGAACAGGGGGGTTGCAACAGCGATTTTCCAATCCTCTGGGACTTTCCCTGACTCCAGTGACTTTTGAAAGATCATAACTAATGCCTCCACTATTTCTTCAGCTATCTCCTTTAGAACTCTAGGATGTAGCCCATCTGGGCCCGGAGATTTATCAATTTTTAGACCTCTTAGTTTCTCTCGCACTTTCTCCTTTGTGATGGCTACCATATTCAACTCTGCCCCCTGACTCTCCGGATTTGTTGGGATATTACTTTAAGGTCTACGAGACCAGTTCAGACCATCATTCATATTGTTCCATTTTTACTGTTTTTCCTTCTGGGTGCTCGTTTTGCAATCCTTTTGCTTTGGATTACACATTTGGTCCTAAAGTCAAGAGGTTAGATGAGTAGCGATCACTCTGAACAAATGCTACATGAACTATGACAAAAATAAAATGGTTGTGGTTAGCTAAAGGCCAGCCATTTCAGCCTAAGATTAGAGGTCTTCAGGATAAGATCCTGGGCCCAACTAACTGCTAATCATTGACCTACCCTCCAACATGAAATCAAGAAATGGCCTTGTTCACTGACAATTACATAGTCTATTTGCAATACCTCAAATATCCAAGCAGTCCATGGGCACGCAACAGAATCTGAACATCATCCAGATGGCAAGTAATGTTCACATTGCATGTTTCAGGTAATGAGCCAACATAGAGAGCCTAACAATCTTCCCTTGACATTCAATGGGACTACCCTGATAAATCATTCACCGTCAATATCCTGGGGATAATCATCAATCAGAAATTCAACTGGATCAGCCATATAAATGCCATCATATTTCGAGCAGAGGATGGGTATCCAACAGCAAGTGACTTACCCAACTCTAGAATCGACTTTCACCACCTACAAGGCACCAATAAAGTGTGGTGGAGCAATCTCCACTTACCTGGGTCACTGAAACTCCAAAAATATTCAAGAATCTCAATCCCAGGGCATCATGGGGAGGCGGTAGCATTGTGGTATTGTCACTGGATGAGTAAACCAGAGACCCAGAGTAATATTCTGGGGACCCAGGTTCAAATCCCACCACTGCAGATGGTGAAATATGAATTCAATAAAAAAACTGGAATGAAAAACAGTTTAATGATGACCACAAAATCATTGTGGATTGTCGTAAAAACCCATCTGTTTACTAATGTCCTTTAGGGAAGGAAATCTGACGTCCTTCCCTGGTCTGGCCTAGATGTGACTCAAGATCCACAGCATTGTGGTTGACTCTTAACTGCCCCTCAAGGGCAATTAGGGATGGGCAATAAATGCTGGCACAGCCTGCGACACCCACATCCCATGAATGAATAAAAAAGAACAATACCCATTCATTTGCTTCTCCACCAGAATATTATGACAGCATTTTCTATTATCTGCACTGAACTGCAACATCTCCCATGCCCACGACATCCCCCTCCTTTAGCAATTAGGATAGCAGATATATGGTAACACCATCACCTCCTAGTTCCTCTCCAAATCACGCATCACTTTGACTTGGCATATCGTACATGAGCTCCAAAAGGTATCCAGGAAACTTTGCACTGCACTGGTTAGAAGTTTCCATTTTTGAGAAATGTTTTTGCTCAAAACCTTTGTGCTTCAGATGACAAAGCATCAATTCAAACAATTACTAAAGTCTCAGCTGTTCATCTCATGCAAACTTTCCAATAGGCAGCCTGCTCTTGTGCATGGGAGCTCATACAGAATCGACACAATGTGCTAATATTGGAAGTAAACAACAGGCAAAATGCAATCGCAGGAGATACCATTTCTTCCTGATTTGTGAGTGAATAGATATTTCCGTGTTTTCATATCATTAAACTCTGCTCACATTAGCTAAAGGTTAGCACTACCCTGGAGCATAATCGTGGTTTATCCCAGAACTCCAGGAAAATGATTTCCAGTGTCAGTGGGTTGTTACTGACAATTTCAGGAAAAAGGAAATGCATTTTAGTGAAAGGAGATACATTTTAGAGCAGTCCAACTCCACTGGGAAATCTTGGTAAATTTTACTATGGTAAAGTGAATAGAAGATGTCAGGAAAAATATCTGTTCATCTAAAATAAGTGTTCTATTTACCCCAGGAAAACGCGTATCCAGAAATAAAACTTTATTGATGATGGTCAAAATAAATTTCTACAAAATGTATGCGCCAATATCAGTCTAAATTACAGAGAGTTAACTGAAATCAATTCCTCTGACATTTTACTGAGGATAAAACAATCAAAATATAAACAGGGTAATAGTGCATTTATTGCTTCAAAAAGATTCATGCAAATGCATGCCAGTAAATTTAACTGTTCAGTCTAACTGATGCTAAATAACCCTTGACTGGCTACATTGAGATATGAGTGGTCTTTTGTAACATCAAGAGTACCCTCAGGAAATACTGTGTGGGTGGGGGATGGGTGAGTGAATGGTATTTAAAAACTACACGTCTAATTCATCCATTTTATTTGAACCGAGAGCACCAGAGCCTCAACATTAAATGTACAATTCCCAAACAATACAACTGAAATTGTGGATTAGTTATGAGACTTTTGCCTGACCTTTTGGTATGTGACTCGATTTTCTTTTTAAAAAGTACGCACTGTTCTACAGCTGACAATTGAGGATTATTCAAATTATGTTGATGTACGTTTTAAAAAAGAGTTTGAACTGAAAGGTAGCAATGCACCCTATTCTCATGAAACTGTTGATATTGCAAATTCTACTTTGTACGTCGGGGTGATTGCATAATCAGAAGATGGTAGCAAATTTTGTTTAAAAAAGGACATGCTCGCAATTTATTTATAACGATAAAGATTTGATGGTCTTTGTCTGGTTTGATTTAATATGACAGGCTGTAATGATAAATATGGTTACCATTCAAAAAGGGCCTGATGATGTTGTTGCCATGTGTCTCCAGGGGAATGTTATGGCCAGACTTCAATGGAAAGGGATGCCTTTACATTTGAGGGATAAATAGTACTCTTGTGACTCAACCTAATTGCGATCTGGGATATGTTGATGCATGTGGATGAGGGCCTACTAAAAAAACAAACATATGTGATACAGTTGCCAATTTTTTATTTGTTTTAATCTTGCAGGCTTTAAAGAAGTAATTTAAAAAAAAATTAAATGTGTTTCAGCTGGTCTTGCAATAAAATATGCAAATCTATTAAGAAAGTTATGTATGAATATAAGGACTGAGAAACATCTTTCAATAGAGTTTGATTAAAAATCTGAATATGCAAATAAAATAAAGTTGAAGAATAGCAGTTATGTTAGAGCTAATAAATAAGATATATGCCAAAATCCATGGTATACTTAACGCTACAATTGCATTATTGTATCTAGTAATACTTGAATGATAGGTTTTGTAGTATTAATATTAAGAAGACCAAGGTCACATGGTATAAGAATTGATATTATTATACATCACAATTTATTTATTGAAATGGTTTGTTAGTATTGCAGTTCTTTAATATTGTTCCTGCTGTAAAAAGTACTTTATCTTTATTGATAGACTGTCAAATTGTACCTACCAGTGGAGCCTGTGTAATCATCAAGACAGATATACCTTGCAATATCAAGTCATAAAAGATATTTCCCATTAAAATTTGGGAACGTCCTTGAATTAATAATTTTAGAGATAAAGAGTCTGTGAAATCTACATTGTAATTTGTCTCACTTTTCGTTTCAGCATCTGGAAAATCCATTAAATTAAAAAGTGAAGGCAGTAATAAAATTACAGTTAGGAGAAGCTGCCTGGAACTGGCACAGAAAATAAAAGTAATGTCGTAAGTGTATAACTCCATTGAGAAAAGTGAGGGCTATAATTTAGTTGAGCACCACTTGCTGAATAACTGGAGAGGAATTTAGGTTTGGAAAATTGAAAAATGAAACCTTTGGTTTTTCTCTCATGTTTGATAGTCTGTAAGTCCCTTTATGGACTAAGGCTAACATCCTAATAGGGACAAGCTTTCAGTGAATAGAGCCTACAGAGGATAAGCTAGTAAATCTTGCAATAAAAGCTGTGTGATTTACAGTAAATTCCAAAGGGCTTACAGCACCACAGCTGAGGGCATAAACAGTTCTTTCATTCCAGGCCTACAGTCAGCTCTGCCTACTGCGAACTACAATTGCACAGAAAGGCACGCTGCTTACGAGGACTGACTTTGATAAATAACTAGGAAGTCCCACTGTTGGCTTAAAACTAGAAGTTGTTCAGTTGCAATTCTGCATTTGTCCTGGTTTAATGGGTATGGAAGTGGCTTTAGCTGTAATCTGTCATTGATTGATTAGGTCTGCCTAAATCCCACACAGCTCAGTTTTGCTCTGTGCTATTCAGCAGTGAAAATTTAAACGAAAATTGCTAGGTTCCCGACTGTTGCATTTATTCAGAAAGTAAATTTGTACAATGTTGCCTGTACAAATCAATTGTTTCTTTCATCCTTTTACAGATCGCTCTCAATTTTGTTTGGTGCCAAGAGTGCACATTCTAAGCACGTGAAGGTCCATCGAAGAAAGTCTTTTAACCAGTTTCACATCAACTTGGCAATTTGAGAGTATGACTTGGCTATTTACCATTCGGTTAAATGATTAAGGAGAAGTAAAGCTGAAGCAACAAGGTCTGAGGTGGAGGAGGTCTTTACAGAACAAACCTCTAGAGGACAAGCAAAGAGTTTACAAGAAGCCTAGGTTATACTGGGTCACATTTTTAAGTCTGATTTCTTTTTAGTTACTCTGAAACATTGGCTACTTGTAAGTATCCATGCTCAACTGTAACAGTGTGACTTTCCCATTCGGATTTGCCTGTAGGCTACTTATCAAATAGACTTATATTTCACCTGTAAGTCTATTCCTTAAGGAACCAAACCCTTGGTTATAAATGAAATGCGTAAAGGGCTCGTTATTCAGTAACCTTCGACTATCAAGCTTAGGGAATTCTAAATTCCCCAAATACTTGGCTCTCAATTACAGTCACTGGTAAAGCAGTGAATTCGAAATCTCAGATTCCTTTTATTTCTGAATTAAAAATAGGGCATAATTTATTATTATAAAAGCAAAATACTGCGCATGCTGGAAATGTGGAATGCAGTAAAAATGCAGGAAAAACTCAGCAGGTCCAGTAGCATCTGTGGAGAGAGAAATAGAGTTAACGCTGCAAGTCTGTATGACTCTTCTTCAGCACCAGGCTCTCCACTGCGGTCGCCACCCCAGCAGTGTTGGCCTCGGTGCCACTCATTGCCAGCGCCATCTCCTGTGCCCGTAAACTCGGGGAGTCCTCCAAGCCGCTGTGGATCTGCTGGAGTGCCGCTGACATCTCCTCTGAGTGTCCCGGCTGCTCCCTATCATCTCCATCAGCTCTGGGTAACACACCTCCAGAGGCTCAGCATCAGTCTAGGACCCAGCTGGGTCCTGGGATCCAGCAGACGCTTGACTGCTATTTCGCCTGTGGGTTCTTGCCATCACCCCCACTGACTGCTGGGGCCTCTGGCTGCACGGTTAAAGGCTATTGCAAACAGGGAATTGGCAATCGTGGTTAAATGAACACTTCACGCATCCCAAGTGGATTCCCTTGAGTGGGCAGGCTATGTAGCATGTGGGAGTCATTGTCCAGCATCCCAATCATACCTTGATGCCTGGACACTGTGCTTGAACACTGCAGGAAGCAACACCACACACGCAACATCTGAACACTCAGGGGATGGGGCACAGCTCCGGGGACATGTCCATGGCCGGAGTGCCATGGGGGCAGGGGGAGTATGCCCTGTAAGATGCCTGGCAAAGGGTCCAGGGGTCAGCCCACATTACGGAAGAAAGTGACAGAGGCATCATAATGGTGGTGCCAAAAGTTGTGTAACGTGCAGTACAGTACGTTGCATACCTGCCCACCCCCTCTCCCTTACCCCGGTGCCCTCAGTGATCCTCAATGTGCTTGGCCTTCCTAGCTCTACCACTACATCTCGGTGTCTCCATAGGATGCATATCAGAGGTGGAGGCAGCAAGCTGCTTACCTCGTCCTGTTACCTTTGATGCCCCTGGCGGGCATCCTCTGGGGCTGGAGGGCCCCGGTTCACTTGTTGGCAGCACATGCACAGCCGTGCCACCATGTTTCGTGTGCTGACCTCAAGATGCGGCCTCAACAGAGAGGTGGAACTCGGGGGAGCTGGTGCCCACCATTGTCACTCCATGGTCTGGGTTGGTACTCACTGCTCGCTCCTCCTGATCGTGCCCTTAGGGCTTTTGCGTCCACCTTGGGCCGCAGAGGCAGCTGGTTTGAGTCCAGGCTGCCCCAATGTCATCTGGCTCTGCCCTGGAGTTGCCTCACAGTCTGCACCATGGTGTTGACGTCCTAAATGATGCACCTCAGTGATTGGGACATGCACTGCAGCGCCTCAGCGATGCCCACCTGCGACTGGGACAAGCTCTGCAGCGCCTCGGCTATGCCCATCTGACAGCGACATATGCCGACCAACCTTTACAAAACAAGCTGACCGATGTTCGTGACACATGCCAACTCTCCTTCATTACACACGCCGACTGATCGTCACGATCAACCTTCGCAACACATGCCAACCGACCTTTGTGACGCATGCTTGTGGTGATATGCCTATGGGCTATATCAAAGTGTTTGGTGGATTCCAGACTACTTATGCGTACCAGAAACCTGGCAAATCATTTGACAGTTTTGTCGTGGACTTGAGGCTGAAGGCCCAGTCATGCAACTTCAGTGACCTGAAATCTTCGTTCATCCACGACAAAATTGTCTTTGGTATACTTGATGATAAGCTTCGGGAGATATTATTTCTGGAGGAAGATTTGATGCTGGAAAAGGAAGTGAAGATTTGCCAGACATGCGAGATAGCTGGTCAAAAAATTTGGCACCAACATGGAAGAAGAAGCCAGTGCATTAGTGCTGTGATGCAAGTCATGAAGAAACGTGGTCTCAGTGCAGGTGGCCATTTTAAGCAGCCATCAGGAGCCGCCGACACCATCTTATGTCAAAGGTGTGGCACTCGACATGCCCATGGCAATGTCTGACTATGGAAAAGTTTGTTCCAGGGATGGCGTTGTTGGGCACTTTGCAAAACAAAGTTTTGCGCATTCCACCACAGACCATGCATGCAGTAGATGAAATAAACACAGAAGAACAATTTTTCATCGCTCTCATCGTGACGAGAAACCAGAAAACTTTGCGAAACAAAGATGAAATCAAAATCGTAACAATGAAGATATGGGGATGAGCGACCATAACATGATAGAATTTTTTATCAAGAAGGCGAGTGAAGTAGTTGATTCGGAGACTAGGGTGCTGAATCTTAATAAAGGGAACTATGAGGATATGAGGCGTGAGTTGGCCTTGATAGATTGGGGAGAGTTACTCAAAGGGATGACAGTGGATAGACAATGGCAAACATTCAAGGAACGCATGGAGGAACTACAGCAACTGTTCATTCCTGTCTGGCACAAAAGTAAAGGGGGTAAGAGGGCCAATCCATGCCTTGCAAAGGAAATTAGAAATAGTATCCGATACAAGGAAGAAGCATACAGATTGGCCAAGAAAAATATTAGGTCTGAGGATTGGGAACAGTTTAGAATTCAGCAAAGAAGGACGAAGGGATTGATTAAGAAGGGGAAAGTTCAGTACGAAAGGAAGCTTGCAGGGACTGACACTAAGAATTTTTACAAGATATGTAAAGAGAAAGAGATTGGTAAAGAGAAATGTAGGCCCACTACAGACAGAAACAGGCAAATGCATAATAAGTGGCAAAGAAATGGCTGAGCAATTGAATACATATTTTGGTTCTGTCTTCACAAATGAGGACACAAATCAGATCCCAGAAATGTTGGAGAATGAAAGGTTTAGTGAGAGGGAAGAACTGAGGGAGATCAACATTAGTAGAGAAATGGTGCTGGGAAAATTGATGGGATTGAAGGCGGATAAATCCCCAGGGGCTGAGAATCTGCATCCCAGAGTGCTTAAGGAGGTGGCTCCGGAAATAGTGGATGAATTGGTGGTCATCTTCCGGGATTCTATAGACTCTGGAACTGTCCCTGCAGATTGAAGGGTAGCTCACGTCAGTCCGATATTCAACAAAGGAGGAAGAGAGAAAGCAGGGAATTATAGACCAGAAAGCCTAACATCGGTAGTGGGGAAAATGCTTGAATCCATTATCAAGGACTTTAAACTGGAACATTTAGAAAGCAGTGACAGGATCAGTCAGAGTCAGCATGGGTTTAAGAAGGGAAAATCATGCTTGACAAATCTGTTGAATTCTTTGAAGAGGTAACCAGTACAGTCGACAAGGAGGAGCCAGTCGATGTAGTATATTTGGACTTTCAGAAGGCATTTGACAAAGTCCCGCATAAGAGATTATTGTGCAAAATTAAAGCACATGGGATTGGGGGAAATGTATTGAGGTGGATAGAAAACTGGTTGGCAGAGAGGAAACAAAGAGTAGGGATTAATGCGTCCTTTTCAAATTGGCAGGCAGTAACCAGTGGAGTACCACAGGGATCGGTGCTGGGACCCCAGCTATTCACAATATATATTAATGATTTGGATGAGGGAACAAAATGTAACAAATCAAAGTTTGCAGATGATACCAAATTAGGTGGGAGGGTGAATTATGGTGAGGATGCAGGGATCCTACAGCAAGATCTGGACAGGTTGGGCGAGTGGGCAAACCAATGGCAGATGCAGTATAATTTGGATAAGTGTGAAGTTATTCATTTTGGAAGCAAAAACAGGAAGGCAGATTACTACCTGAATGGTTGCAAATTGGGAGAGGGGAGTGTGCAGCGGGACCTGGGTGTCCTTGTGCACCATTTACTGAAGGCAAGCATGCAGATGCAGCAGGCGGTAAAGAAGGCTAATGGCATATTGGCCTTCATTGCAAGAGGTTTCGAGTATAGAAGCAGAGATGTGTTGCTGCAATTGTACAGGGCCTTGGTGAGGCCACACTTGGAGTATTGTGTGCAGTTTTGGTCTCTTTCTCTGAGGAAGGATGTTCTTGCTCTAGAGGGAGTGCAGCGAAGGTTTACCAGACTAATTCCAGGGATGGCGGGACTGTCATATGAGGAGAGATTGACTAGGTTAGGATTGTTCTCACTGGAGTTCAGAAGAATGAGGGGGGGTCTCATAGAGACTTATAAAATTCTAACAGGACAAGACAGGGTAGATGCAGGGAAGATGTTACCAATGAAGGGTGTGTCCAGAATCAGGGCTCACAGTCTGAGGATTTAGGGTAAACCGTTTCGGACAGAGATGAGGAGACATTTCTTCACACAAAGAGTGGTGAGCCTGTGGAATTCATTACCACAGGACGTAGTTGATGCTAGAACTTTGAATATATTCAAGAGATGGCTGGATATAGCACTTGGGAAGAATGGGATCAAAGGCTATGAGGAGAAGGCAGGATTAGGCTATTGAGTTGTATGATCAGCCATGATCGTGATGAATGGCGGAGCAGGCTCGAAGGGCCAAAAAGCCTCCTCCTGCTCCTATCTTCTATGTATCTGTGTATCTATAATAAGAACACTTCGAAAACCTTTACATTCGTACTCAAATCGAAGGTAATGCTGAATGATGCTTTAATTTGTTGTGACTTTAACCCTAAAGCGACAGCCAATCTCGTGAGTCGACATGCTTTGCAAAAGCTAAATGTGCAGCGGGACTTTGCTGATTGGCCAGGGCTGATGATAGACTTCGGAACAAGAACTCTGGATACCTTTGATGTTTGCGAACTAGTGCTCTCAGTGGCAGGCATGACACTCACAATACTCGTTCACATTGTAGGCATGGATGTGGACTCAGTTCTTGGATAAAATCATGTGAAACCCTGAATCTAGTCGAGTGGTTAAATATCCTCGAAGATAGATGGTCACTTGAGCACAGTGAATCACTGCATGGCATTACGGTGTGCACGGTGTGTGAGGATTTAGAAGAAATCCTAGTGGAGGACGACAAGCCAGGCATAGGGATGGAACTGTCGGCAAGCATTCCACAATTCTGATTAACAGACTTGAAGAACATGCACAGGCTCAATGGAATGATACGAGAACATGATGAACTCGTATTAAAGCATCTGCAAAACGTGAGTGTTAAATGGACAGAGAATGGAAAGTCATGGAGCTTCACTCTGGAGTTTACATTCGGGCCTAAGAAGTATTTCACGAATGAAGCGATGACTAAAGTGTATCAGTTGGACTCATGGCCGCTGAAATTGTTCTTTGCGAACCACAAATCATTGACTGCACAAGCTGCCCAATCAACTGAAGGGAGGGCAAAAATGTTAGAGTAAGAACGAAATAAAAGTACAGAGGTCGAAGCACTCCAAAAACAGCGACACGAACCACAACCAATGAATCGTTCTTCAACTCCTTCAGTCCCACTGAACTTCCACAGGATGGAATTTTAAGACAAGCTTTGGTGGCCAAAGAAAAGGCTGATTTTGAACTTGATGCTATATTTTGTAATCAAATAACTCCCTATGCGAAGTTATATTTTTCAGGTGGAAAGACTGACAATGATGCACAAAATGATGACATGGAAGGGGAGAAGGATGACGAACATTATAAGCTGCTTGTACATCTCTTCTCCAGCAGCACAGATGAAGGTCCAGCGGCATGGCTCCGGTGGTCTACAAGCAATGGCGAGGTGGTCACAGTGGCAGCCCAGACTGAGCTGGACTCTGTGGAGGAGCAGGAGTTTGGAGATGGCGGATGTAGAAATTGAAACTGCTGATACAACCGAAGATCAGCTATTGATTGAAACAGAGACGCAAGAAGTCACCCCAGATGATCCCAGGAATGGTAGGCCTAACATACGATGAACGTCTGAGGATCCTGGGATTATATTCATTGGAGTTTAGGAGGTTGAGGGGAGATCTAATAGAAACTTACAAGATAATGAATGGCTTAGATAGGGTGGATGTAGGGAAGTTGTTTCCATTAGCAGGGGAGACTAGGACCCGGGGGCACAGCCTTAGAATAAAAGGGAGTCACTTTAGAACAGAGATGAGGAGAAATTTCTTCAGCCAGAGAGTGGTGGGTCTGTGGAATTCATTGCCACAGAGGGCGGTGGAGGCCGGGACGTTGAGTGTCTTTAAGACAGAAGTTGATAAATTCTTGATTTCTCGAGGAATTAAGGGCTATGGAGAGAGAGCGGGTAAATGGAGTTGAAATCAGCCATTATTGAATGGTGGAGTGGACTCAATGGGCCGAATGGCCTTACTTCCGCTCCTATGTCTTATGGTCTTATGGTCTTAATGTATAAAGTTTACTGTTTAATGTTACCTGGAAAAAAAAATTATCTCAATGTTTTGTGAGGAAGGGGGATGTAGTGATATGTTTATGGGCTATATCATAATTGGATGATGTGTGATCTCCAACCAACAGGTGACGGTACAGACACACTATGCGGTCACTAGACCAAGGTCTTGTGACCTGTGACTCTGATATAAAGGGAGACACATCCAGCTATCTTCAGAAGAAGATTGAAAGGGTAATAAAACATACATGTGAATGGTTAGTGCTAGGTGCAAGTTCCAGAGGAGTAGTTAGCAGACTCCATGATAACGTGCTCTGTATCAGATTGCTATCTTACCACACGAGACTGAAAAAAAGATTCTGGTTTGGACAAGTCAAAGTGTTTGGTCGATTCCTTCGTAAAGTACAAAGGACCAAACACAAAAGTTCCGACCGATTTTCGCGACACACGCAACCAATTATCGCAACACACGCTGATTGACCTTTGCGACAAACATCGACCGACCTTTACAACATAAGCTGATCGATGTACGTGACACACGCCAACTGTCCTTCACGACACACGCCAACCGACCTTCGTGCCACACACTGACTGGTCTTTGTGACACACACTGACTGGTCTTTGTGACACACACTGACTGGTCTTTGTGACACACACTGACTGGTCTTTGTGACTCACACTGACTGGTCTTTGTGACACACACTGACTGGTCTTTGTGACTCACACTGACTGGTCTTTGTGACACACACTGACTGGTCTTTGTGACACACACTGACTGGTCTTTGTGACTCACACTGACTGGTCTTTGTGACACACACTGACTGGTCTTTGTGACACACACTGACTGGTCTTTGTGACACACACTGACTGGTCTTTGTGACACACACTGACTGGTCTTTGTGACTCACACTGACTGGTCTTTGTGACACACACTGACTGGTCTTTGTGACTCACACTGACTGGTCTTTGTGACACACACTGACTGGTCTTTGTGACTCACACTGACTGGTCTTTGTGACACACACTGACTGGTCTTTGTGACACACACTGACTGGTCTTTGTGACACACACTGACTGGTCTTTGTGACTCACACTGACTGGTCTTTGTGACACACACTGACTGGTCTTTGTGACTCACACTGACTGGTCTTTGTGACACACTCTGACTGGTCTTTGTGACTCACACTGACTGGTCTTTGTGACACACACTGACTGGTCTTTGTGACACACACTGACTGGTCTTTGTGACTCACACTGACTGGTCTTTGTGACACACACTGACTGGTCTTTGTGACTCACACTGACTGGTCTTTGTGACACACACTGACTGGTCTTTGTGACTCACACTGACTGGTCTTTGTGACACACACTGACTGGTCTTTGTGACTCACACTGACTGGTCTTTGTGACACACACTGACTGGCCTTTGTGACTCACACTGACTGGTCTTTGTGACACACACTGACTGGTCTTTGTGACTCACACTGACTGGTCTTTGTGACTCACACTGACTGGTCTTTGTGACACACACTGACTGGTCTTTGTGACACACACTGACTGGTCTTTGTGACACACACTGACTGGTCTTTGTGACACACACTGACTGGTCTTTGTGACACACACTGACTGGTCTTTGTGACTCACACTGACTGGTCTTTGTGACACACACTGACTGGTCTTTGTGACACACACTGACTGGTCTTTGTGACACACACTGACTGACTTTCACAACACACACCGACTGCCTTCGCGACTCACACTGACCGAGCTTCGCGACATACACCGACCAACCTTCACGACACACGTTGACCGACCTTCAAGAGACACGCTGATCGACCTTCGACAAACACGCTGAACGGCCTTTGCAATTCATGTCGACCATAATTCAGGACATACGCTGACCGACCTTCATGACACATGCTGATGAAGCTTCGCAACACATGCCGACCAACCTTTGCAACACATGCTGACCGACCTTTGCAATACATGCTGACCGACCTTTGCAATACACGCTGACCGACCTTTGCAACACATGCTGACCGACCTTTGCAACACATGCTGACCGACCTTTGCAACACATGCTGACCGACCTTTGCAACACATGCCGACCAACCTTTGCAACACATGCTAACCGACCTTTGCAACACATGCCGACCAACCTTCACAACATACTCTGAACGTACTTCGCAACACGTGCTGACTGACCTTCATGACACATGCCAACCCACCTTCGCGACATATGTCGACCCACCTTCCCGATACATGCCGAACGACCTTCGCGACACGCTGACCCACCTTCACGATACATGCCGACCCACCTTTGTGACACATGCTGACCCACCTTTGCGACACACGCCGACCATCCTTTGCGACACATACCGACCGACCTTCGTGACATATGCCGACCGACCTTTGTGACACACACTGACCAACCTACGCGATACATGCCGACCGACCTTTGCAACACAGGCCGACCAACCTTTGCGATACATGCTGACCCACCTTCCTGACAACACGGTAGCATTGTGGATAGCACAATTGCTTCACAGCTCCAGGGTCACAGGTTCGATTCCAGCTTGGGTCACTGTCTGTGCGGAGGTCTGCACATCCTCCCCGTGTGTGCGAGGGTTTCCTCCGGGTGCTCCGGTTTCCTCCCACAGTCCAAAGATGTGCAGGTTAGGTGGATTGGCCATGATAAATTGCCCTTAGTAACCACAATTGCCCTTAATGTTGGGTGGGGTCACTGGGTTATGGGGATAGGGTGGAGGTGTTGACCTTGGGTAGGGTGCTCTTTCCAAGAGTCGGTGCAGACTCGATGGGCCGAATGGCCTCCTTCAGCACTGTAAATTCTATGATAATCTATGATATGCCGACCAACCGTTGCGACACATACCGACCGTCGCGACACACACCGATCGACCGTCGCGACACACACTGACCGAACTTCGCGACACACTCCGACCGACCTTTGCGACATTCAGCGACTGACCTTTGCGACACACACATATTAATAATTACTCTGTGTCTCAACCGCAAAAGGAATTTTCATCCACCACTTCTCTTTCAAGTTCTGAAATGTCTCTCATTTGCCAGTACTTCCTTGCATATAACACACATGGGCTTTGCCTTCTTATTGGCAGTGTCACAATTGACAAAATAATACCTCAAGAAATCATCTTTATACTCTTTGTTCCAAGTTAAGTTTATTTTTTCAGTGCTGTTAATTAGAGGCCCTGGTGCTCTTAACACTGCCGGAAGAATTCACACTGCCAAATCTGTATCTCCTTTTAAGTATATTTACTTGAAAGGGGTTTCTGTTAAACTTTTGCTGATCTTTTGCTAGTGGAGGGAAAGAAGCCTTGAGGAAATTCACCCCCTAGTTTTTCCCGATAGTCAATGTAATGAGCTAATGAAGTAGCATGGCACAGCGTCTTGCACATTAGAGATGAACTGACTGGTCAAAAGTCACTCCACACAAGTATCTGCAATGCCTACGTCCATAATGACTGCATCGACTCCATGATGAGATGGGAAAAGCACTGCTTGTGATGCAATAGGAAATGGTGTTGCAGTAAGTCATGGAACCTGATATGCCTCTGCAGGAGAAGGTGACATTTAACAGAAGACAGCACACAGATACTGGAGAAGGACCTGATATAGTTCAACAAGTCACACCAACTGAGGAAAGGGCACTAAAGCTCCAGCAATGCAACTCGAGAGAGAAGAGCCGAAATGACGAAGCAGGGGGACATTCTTCTCTTTCTACCTTTCTTTTCTTGTTAAGGTGGCTGTAAATGTCAACTTTTAGGATCTTCCCATGTCGGTGTCATGGATGATGAAGCTCATTAGTACATATTCACCTAACTATTAACTTGTCCTTACATTTATCCCTCTTGTTGTCATAGTAGCAGCAGAACAATCAGAGGCCAATTGAACCAACAAGAAATACATTGTCAGACACGCTTTTGCAATTGCAAGAGTTGGCATGCAGAGCACAGCTACATCTGGGAGGGGGGGGGGGTGCATACAAATAGAGAGCATAAGACGCATTGAAACAGTGATAGAAATCTCAAAAAGTAAAATTGAGAGCTTCAGAGGCAGCACGGTAACACAGTCGTTAGCTCAGTTGCTGCACAGCTCCAGGGTCCTAGGTTCGATTCCCGTCTTGGGTCACTGTCTGTGAGAAGTCTGCACATTCTCCCTGTGTGTGCGTGGGTTTCCTCTGGGTGCTCCGGTTTCCTCCCACAGTCCAAAGATGTGCAGGTTAGGTGGATTGGCCATGCTAAATTGTCCTTAGTGTCCAAAAAGGTGGGGTGGGGTTGCTGGGTTACGGGGATAGGGTTGAGGTGTTGGCTTGGGAAGGGTGCTCTTTCCAAGGGCCGGTGCACTGTAAAATCTATGATTGCATGAATCATACATACGTATTCTAAACATATACATATTAAATGACGACATTCTCAGCTTGGTCAATCCCAAGTTAACCGAGTCAACACAAAGGTATGCGATGATATTTTGGCTCGATGTCAGAACAATCTGGAACATTTTCAACGATATAGGAAACGTGTTCATATATCAGCAAGGTCTGAAACATAGAACCCAAAAATATCTGGAGTAGAAAAGGTCAAAAAAGGCCAAAGATATAATAACGTTATCAAATTTAATTTAATTTTGCTTTTTCATTATTTACAGTAACTTGGTCATACAGAATCTCAGTAACTGCCAAAAAAGAGACATGATGCCAAAACCTTTCATCTTGCACTCAGCAGGACAGATTTGCAAGAGTTCAAAATTTCAAAGGGAACAAAATTTATCCTGTATGAGAAGAGAATGCTGATTGGTTGGCAATTGGACTCTGAATAGTAGAGGCATTGCCATGGTGAATACACCAGGGAACAGTTAACCTCCAAACATTTGTTTTAACTCAAACTAGGCAGGTCAAATCTGATTGGTCAAGGCATTGCCTTAGGGTATGAACCAGGGAATGGCTGTCCCCCAAACTTTTGTTTTGAAGAAAAAGGTACAAAGTATGAACATGATATTTCTGTTTTCAAAGGGCCAGGCCTTATGGGTAAATATATGTAGCTTCTAGCATATGTGAGTGAGCCACACCACAAACCCGACTGATAATCTTAAAATGTCTAATGTTGGACACTGGGGGCGGGATACTCCCAGCCCATGCCAGGCCGGGCGCGAATCGCGTGACGCCGCCCTGATGCCGGTATGCCGATTCTCCAGAGAGCGGAGAATCGACGCCCCTGGCGCCGGTGCTGTCGGCGCGGCGCCGGTCATGGGCCGTTCTACATGCCACCCCCCCCCGGCAATACCTGCCCGGGATGGGCAGAGCGGGCGTAAACAAAATCCGAGGCCTGCCGGCGCCGTCCACGTGTGGTCTTACCCGGCGGGACCTCAGCATGCATCCATCCGGGGGCTGCCTGGTGGGGGGAAGGTGTGGTCCGACCCGGGGTGGGGGGCGGGGAGCCTCCGCTGTGGCCTGGTCCGCGATCAGGACCTACCGATCAGCGGGCCGGCCTCTCGGGCTGGGGGCCTCTTTCACTCCGCGCTGGCCCCTGTAGCCCTACGTCATGTTGCGTCGGGGCCGGCACAGAGAAGGGAGCCACCGCGCATGCGCGGAACCACGCCGGTCGCAGTGTGCATGCGCAGACTCGCAGCACCTATTTGACGCCAGCATCGGCAGCTGGAGTGGCGTGGGTTGCTCCAGTGCCATGCTGGCCCCCTGTAGGGGTCAGAATCACTGCTCCTGAGGGCAGGTTGACGCTGTCGTGAAACGCGACAGCGTTTACGATGGCGTCAACACTGAGCCTCAGGATCAGCGAATCCCGCCCAGGGTTCAGAATTTTGCAAACACAGGCTGGTTAAGCAACAGTCAGTTTTTTGCCTGTTGCAAACAGCCGAAGGGAAATACTGTTTGAAACGATCTCCAGTCCTTGGAATTACAACACACCGGCACTGAAATTCATATATCACAATACTAAATTGTGTGGCGTGCAGAACGTCTTTTTGGTTTGAATACAGCACCCTGTTAGTAGAGAATAAAAACCACTCGTGTTGTTACTGCATAGTAGCAGAGTGAAACAGCTAGCCTCACCTGTTGCTCAAATCTTTGAGACACCTTAGGCGGGATTCTCTAATAATGAGGCTACGTCCCCACGCCGGTGTGAAAACCGGCACCAGCGACTCCGGCGTCAACGGCCCCTGAAATTGAGGAATTCTCATCTCCCTCAGGGGCTAGGTTGGCGCCGGAGTGGTCCCCACAGCTCCAGCCGGCGCGGAACGGCCCACGCGAGTCCGCGAATGCGTGGGGTTCCCTTCTCTGCGCCGGCGCCCGGGCAATATGGCGGAGCCCTACAGGGGCCCGGCATGGAGTAAAGTAGGCCCCCACGGAACCAGCCCGCCCACCGATCGGTAGGTCCCGATCGCGGGCCAGGCCACCGTGGCACCCCCCCTCCAGGATGGCCCCCGCACACTTACCTTCCAAGTCCCGCCATGTGGGAGGTGAGTAATCCACGCCGGTGGGATTCGGCCAACTCGTCGGTCACTTGGCCCATCGGGCCCCGGGAATCGCCGGGGTGGGGGGGTGGCGCTATCAACGGCCCTCGACTGGCGTGGCGGTGATCCTGCAGGCGCCCGAAAAACAGCGGCGAAGAATGGGGAAGCCGGCGACGGGGACCGGTTCTCGAGCCTCCCCAGGGATTCTCCGACACAGCGCCGGGTCGGAGAATCCCGGCCCTTATCTGGTAGACTGGACACTTTTCTGGACTGAAAGTGGCAACTTTTGGCCCATTCATGTATTTGTATGATATTCAGCGAGCAATGATCTGATCAGGGTAGCCATCAGGGTAGCAAGGTAGGAGCATAGGAATTAGGAGCAGAAGTAGTTCAATTCAGCCCTATGCGCCTGCCCCGCCATTGGCTGATCTCTTCCTGGTCTCAAATCCATCTCCATGCCTGTTTCCCATATCCCTTCAACCCATTTTTAAAATCAGAGATATATCTATCTCCTTCTTGAAACCATTTAATGATGCAAACTCCACCGCACTATGGGGCAGCAAGTTCCACAAATTCACCACCCCCTGCGAGAAGTAGTTCCTCCTTATCTCAGTTTCAACCTACCAGCTCTCAACCTAATCTGTGACCTCTTGTTCTAAATTGCCCCACAAGGGGAACATTTGGTCTACGTTTACTTTATCAGTCCCTTTTGGTATTTTTTATATCTTGATCAGATCCCCTCTCATTCTTCTAAACTTCAGCGAATATAAGTTCAATCTCTCCTCCAATGCAACTGCATCCTTTTTCAAAACTGACACAATATCCCAGATGTGGCCTATACAATTGCAGCAACACCTCTCTACTTTTATACTCCAGTCTTTTTGCAATAAACGCTAACATTCCATTTGCCTTTTTAATTACATGCTGTACCTGCATACCGACTTTCTGCGATCCATGAACAAAGACACCCAGATCCCTCTGCCCAGACACATTTTGACTCTGCTTTGCATTTAGATAATAATTTGCCTTTTTATTTTTTTGGCCAAAATGAGTAACCTCACACTTATCCACATTAAACGCCATCTGACAAATTTTGGCCTATTCTCCTGCCTATATATATCCATCTGTAAACGCTGTATATCCTCTTCACTGCTTGCTTTCCCACCTATTTTAGCATCACCCGCATATTTTGCTATGTTACACTCTGTCCCTGCTTGCAGATCATTTATATGGATTGTAAACACAGAGATTGGTGAAGATAGTTTTGATGTTCTCTTTTTCAGCATCAAGCCTGTATGGTGGGAAAATGGCTTGGGCCCGATTTACAAGGTTGCCGATTGCGTCAATCTTTTCGCCAGTGGAACTGCAGAAATCCCAGTGTGTATATTGTGCAATGAAAGTGGGCTTGCGGTTGACAGTAGTAGAGAACTCACTGGCAGATTTCGCAACTTGCACGTTGAGGAAAGGCAACCCATTTGACTTGAGATTTGGTATTCTTGTCAATCTTTCCTGATGAGTGCAAGATGAAAAGTTCTGACAGCATGTCTCCTTTTCCAACATTTTTCATTCTTTGATGAGGGGGGTATAACAAGGGAATGTGGCAGTAAAATGAATATGTCTGCAAGATATAAAATAGATACAACACTTTCTATCCATAAACCAACATGAAAGAGATTTGGTTCAGCAACAAAGATAAGGTCATAATGCTGCTGATGTGGGAGAGGTAAAATATCTTTAATGGTGATGGTGGTCAAAGCAAGGAGTCAGCAATTGATAAGTTTTTAAACAGTAAAAAATGAGTTGGTTGGGATGGTACACAAATCCAAACAGATGGTTGTATCATTTATCACTTATTTAAAAAAAAAAAATTGTCACATAATACAAACTGGAAAGTGCCACATGATATATCAATGCTGTGTTGAACTATTACTTCTCCCATACACAAATCGTACAGGAGTGTTAGGAAATAAACTTGTGTGTTCTCAGATGCTGATGCCTTGGACCTTGGGACACCTCCAAAGGAATCCCACTCCTGTGCATTAGGTCAGGTGAACTCTATTTAAAGCAAGCGTAAAATTCTGCCGAATATGTCTAAAATTATCTGGAATTTCTTGGATTACTTTCCAGGTCAAGGCTCTCACATGCTAAAACTGGACATGATACGTAATCTCTATTGCTGTGTGCCACTGATCTTTAAAAAGAGATATGCATATCGGCAGCTGAGCTAGGACCATTGTCGGATCAGCAATATTGCCTTTGAACTGACTAGGTTAAAGTAAGTTGGGTCGAGTGCAAAGCATTTCCTGAAGCTCTAAATTAACTAGATAAATTCTGACCAATTATTTTGAAGCAAGGCAATTCTAAATTAAATCCAATTTAAAAGAGGCCAATTTTATCTTTTGTCTTCTCACTGATTTAATCAACAGTGGCTTTAAGTTTGAAGCTTTTGCAGCTGAGTGGAGTGCTAATTTAAAATCATATTTACAACTGGTTTTTGGCATGCAAATTGATTTATTTTATTTGAAAAGTATTAAATTGGAAAGCCCTTGGGCGAAATTCTCCATTATCGGCGGAAAGTCCGCCGATCGGCGCAAAAAACGGCGCAAATCCCACTTGCGTCACGTCATAAAAATGGGCCGATAGTCTGCGGCCCGAAATGGGCTAGCAGCGACGTAACGGGATCCGCGCTTGCGCAGTGGTTCACGCCGTGCAGCGTCATACGCGCTGCACGGCGTGACGGCTCATAAGGCCGCGCAGCTCCCCCCCACCCGACCGGAACAGCCGACCGCAACACCCGACTTGACGGCTGGCCGTCGCTCAGCCCCGAGGTTCGAGTCACGCGATGTGGAGGCGCTCCTGGACGCGGTGGAGCAGAGGAGGGACGCCCAGTATCCCGGGCACGGCCGCAGAGTTGCCCCACGCCACAGCCGGCGTCTGTGGAGGGAGGTGGCAGAGGCCGTCACCGCTGTGGCCCTAACACCACGGACAGGCACCCAGTGCCACAAGAAGGTGAACGACCTCGTCAGAGCAGGCAGGGTGAGCCTCCCCCATATCCCCCATATCCCCCTCCCCCAAATCCCCCCCTCCCCCATATCCCCCCCTCCCCCATATCCCCCCTCCCCCATATCCCCCATATCCCCCCTCCCCCATATCCCCATATTTGCCCCCTCCCCCATATCCCCCCTCCCCCATATCCCCCATATCGCCCTCCCCCATATCCCCCCCTCCCCCATATCCCCCATATCCCCCCTCCCCCATATCCCCCCTCCCCCATATCACCCATATTCACCACTCCCCCATATCCCCCATATTCCCCCCTCCCCCATATCCCCCCTCCCCCATATCCCCCTCCCCATGTCCCCCATATCGCCCCTCCCCCATATCCCCCCCTCCCCCATATCCCCCCTCCCCCATATCCCCCATATCCCCCCTCCCCCATATCCCCCCTCCCCCATATCCCCCATAGTCCCCCCTCCCCCATATCCCCCATATTCCCCCCTCCCCCATATCCCCCATATTCCCCCCTCCCCCATATCCCCCCTCCCCATATCCCCCCTCCCCCATATCCCCCATATCGCCCCTCCCCCATATCCCCCCTCCCCCATATCCCCCCTCCCCCATATCCCCCCCTCCCCCATATCCCCCCTCCCCATATTCCCCCATATGCCTCCCTCCCCCATATCCCCCCTCCCCCATATCCCCCTCCCCATATTCCCCCCTCCCCCATATCCCCCATATTCCTCCCTCCCCCATATCCCCCCTCCCCATATCCCCCATATCGCTCCTCCCCCATATCCCCCCTCCCCCATATCCCCCATATCCCCCCCTCCCCCATATCCCCCCTCCCCATATCCCCCATATTCCCCCCTCCCCCATATCCCCCATATTCCCCCCTCCCCCATATCCCCCCTCCCCCATATCCCCCCTCCCCCATATCCCCAAGTGAATCCAGCCCTAACCTTAACCTCTGCAATGCACGCGCAACCAATGGCGTGCATTCATATACCTGCCTAACACTGTTGCCTTTTACCCCTGCCACCACCCCCCCCCCCCCAGGAGAAGCGCGCACACAACAATAGGGAGCATGTGAGGACTGGAGGAGGGCCCGCTGATGAGAGGCCACTGACCGTACACGAGGAAAGGGCCCTGGAACTGGCTGGCGGACCTGAGGACCGGGAGGTTGCTGATGCAGAGGTCGGGGCCCCACGAGCAAGTGAGCCACCAACAGCCCGTCCCCATATCCCCCCTCCCCTATATCCCCCTCCCCCGTATCACCTGATCACTGCCTGATGTCTAACCATGCATGCTTCATTGTGTATCGCAGGACCAAACGTCCAGGCACCCATCCCCGCAGATGCAGACCGCCCGCAGGGTGCCCCTCGGAGACCACAGGAGACGGAGAGACCCGCACCCTCCAGCATGCGACGCCCGCAGGATGCCCCTCGGAGACCACGGGAGACGGAGAGACCCGGACCCTCCAGCATGCGACGCCCGCAGGATGCCCCTCGGAGACCACGGGAGACGGAGAGACCCGGACCCTCCAGCATGCGACGCCCGCAGGATGCCCCTCGGAGACCACGGGAGACGGAGAGACCCGGACCCTCCAGCATGCGACGCCCGCAGGATGCCCCTCGGAGACCACGGGAGACGGAGAGACCCGCACCCTCCAGCATGCGACGCCCGCAGGATGCCCCTCGCACACCACGGGAGACGGAGAGACCTGGAGCAACAGGGAGACGACACCCCCGTCACGTGCGGGAGCGCCCACCCAGCGATGAGGGGGGCAGCCACAGGCCCCCGTCACATCCGAGCCAGGACACCACTACCCAGGACACCACTATCCAGGACACCCCTACCCGGGACACCACTACCCAGGACACCCCTACCCAGGACACCCCTACCCAGGACACCACTACCCGGGACAGCACTACCCGGGACAGCACTACCCGGGACAGCACTACCCAGGACACCCCTACCCGGGAAGACGAAATACCGGACAGTGACTCAGAGTGGATGGGTGGAGACGAACCCCCACCCCAAAGTGCCATGGACTCAGAGTGGGACGAAAAGCACGACACAACGCCACTGCTGTCACCAACACCCTCCACCATCGCAGAAACACTCACCACGGTTGGGCACTTTAGTTATGAGGCGTCTGGTACACTCACTGGTGCGCACAACACAGCCGTCCCGGTACAGCAGGTGGAGGTAGGAGCAGCAGAGGGACCGGGCGGTCGGAGGGCAGCCCAGGCCAAGCGAACATCTGCCGCCCAGATGGATCCCGGGTTCCTGCAGTTACCACACCCACACATAGATCCGATGCAACCACCGACACGGAGACGAGCGAATAGGGTGACGGGTGGCTTGCGGCGGCTGCGGTCGCAGGTGGAGGAGTCCACCCGCGTCCAGGAGCTGGGAGTGGTCCCGGTCATGCGTGCCACCCAGGCTGACACCGCACGGGTGGCGTCCGCGGTGGAGGCAATGGGTGCGACGGTGTCAGACATGGGGAACGGTTTGCGAGGCCTGGGGCCTTCCGTGCAGGCGGCGTCTGTGGCCCAGGAAATGGCTGCCCTCTCACAGGAGGCCATGAGCCAGTGCCAGCGCCAGATGGCAGAGGCGCTCAACGCCATAGCCCAGTCTCAGCAGGCCATGGCCCAGTCTCAGCAGGCCATGGCCCAGTCTCAGCAGGCCATAGCCCAGTCTCTGCAGGCCATGGCCCAGTCTCAGCAGGCCATAGCCCAGTCTCTGCAGGCCATGGCCCAGTCTCTGCAGGCCATGGCCCAGTCTCAGCAGGCCATCGCTGAGGGCATCGGCGCCAGTGGCCATGTGCGAGCTGGCGTCGCACTGTCGCAGACAGGGTTCGACAACCCCCTGGGCTCCATGGCTGCAAACCTGCAGACCCCTGTCGATACCAGCACGGGCCTCCAGGACTGGCAGCGCCAGATGTCGGGGGCGCGTCGGATGGCCAGTCCGTTCGCATCCCCCACCCATGTAGAGGCCTGGGGGCCATTGGGCACCCAGAGGGAGGAGGAGGTGGTGTGGTCCATCCCGGCTCCCTCTGTAGGGGAGGTCCCGGTACACCGCGACACCTCGGACTCCCCCCCTTCCGTCCCAGGTGCATCAGGTGGGCAACGGGCAGGACAGGCTGGCAGCTCGCCATCCCAGTCACCCGGGCCGCAGCCTGGCCCATCTAGGCCAGGACGCCCCAGGAAACGGCCGCCAAAGGGATCCAGTGTCAGAGGGCAGGAATCACAGGAGTCCACCTCCAGTTCTGCTGTACCGTCTGGGGAACCACGTAGACGTAGTCAAAGGGCCCGTAAGGCCAAACAATTAGACACTGAGTAAGTTGGCACGGGTGCAGGGCACAGATGAGTTTTAGGGGCTAGGGCACGTGCATGAACTCCTTTGGTTATTAAAGTCAATGTTACACCTACCGAAGCTGCCTTTGTGCTCTGTCCAAAGTGTGCGGGGGTGTCATGTACGTTGAGCGCAAGTGTGTGTGTGAGGGGTGGTCTTACCTCAGCCCCAGGTGAGTCTGCTCCCTTCCCCCTGGGCCGCCATCAACATCCCCCGGGCAGAGGACGGGACCGTGCGCTGCAGTGTCACAGCCGCATGCAGGGATGGTCCGGGTGGATGGTGGTACTGTGGCCATGGGTCAGACATTGTCCAATGATGTAGAGCCAGGAGCTCATCGGAGGCGGGTTGTCATCATTCTCCATGGCCTGCGATAGACACGCGTCCACCCGCAACTGGGTGAGCCCGGCCCGTTGTGCCGCCGGTGGATCGGCAATTGGGGGTGGGGGGGTGGTGTGCATGCGGGTGAGGTGTGTGGGGTTGGGGAGGGGGTGAGGGTGCTGGGTGGGTGGATGGGTGGGGGGTGTGGGTGGTCGGCTGTTGTCATGGTGTGCGGTCTGTGGCCATACTACCCGATTCCCACGCCCATCTAGTCAGTGAAGCGGGCGTCTATCAGTCTGTCCCGTGCCCGCTGGGCCAGCCGGTAACGGTGGACAGCCACCCGCCTGTGTCTACCCCGTCTGCCCTGACCATTGCCCCCATCCCCCTCATCTGGGGAGGACTGGGCCTCTTCCTGCTGCTCCTCCACTCCGCCCTCCTCTGCCTGCGGCACATCGCCCCTCTGCTGGGCTATGTTGTGCAGGACGCAGCACACCACAATGATGCGGCCGACCCTATCTGACCGATACTGGAGGGCGCCCCCAGAGAGGTCCAGGCACCTGAAACGCATCTTCAGCACGCCAAAGCACCTCTCGATCACTCCCCTTGTCGCTACATGGACATAATTGTAGCGGTTCTCCGCCTCATTACGTGGCCTCCGTATAGGCGTCATCAGCCACGATCGCAATGGGTAGCCCCTGTCGCCCAGCAACCAGCCCCTCAGCCGGGGATGGAGTCCCTCGTACATGCCGGGGATGGATGACCGCAACAACACGAATGAGTCGTGTACACTGCCTGGGTGACGGGCGCAGACGTGCAGGATCATCATGCGGTGGTCGCAGACCACCTGTACGTTCATTGAATAGGTCCCCTTCCTATTAGTGAACACGGCCCTGTTCTCTGCATGTGGCCGCACGGCGACGTGCATCCCATCGATCGCGCCCTGGACCATGGGGAACCCGGCAACGGCAGAGAAGCCCACGGCCCGGGCATCTTGGCTGGCCCGGTCCACGGGGAAGCAGATGTAGCGGTGCGCCATGGCATAAAGGGCATCTGTCACTGCCCGGATGCACCGATGCACCGATGTCTGCGATATGCCGGACAGGTCCCCACTCGGTGCCTGGAATGACCCCGTTGCATAAAGGTTCAGGGCCACCGTAACCTTGACGGACACGGGGAGAGGGTGTCCCCCGCCAGTGCCACGCGGTGACAGGTGTGCCAGCAGGTGGCAGATGTGTGCCACGGTTTCCCGGCTCATCCGGAGTCTCCTCCTGCATTCCCGGTCCGTGAGGTCCTGGTATGACTGCCGGGGCCGGTACACACGGGGCGCCCTCGGGTGCCTCCGTTGCCGTGGGGCCGCGATGTCCTCCTCCCCCTCCTCGTCCTGTCGGTCAGGTGTCCCTCCAGCCTGGGCGGCTTCCGCCTGCCCCTCTGCGGCAGCATGCGCCGCCTCTCTGGCACGCTCCTCCTCCTCCTCCTCCTCCTCCTCCTCATCCAGGGCAACATAGACATGAGCGGCTGCCGCCACGGCGGCCAACATCGCTGGATGGTCTGAAAACATGACGGCCTGGTGGGGGGGAGGGGAACGACGACATGTCATCATTGCCCATATCCCCTCCTCCCCCCAGCCAGGTGGCATGGACCACATGGGTCCAACTGTTGGAGGCTGGCACCTGGCCAGGTGGACCAACTCATTTGCCCTCCCATCACCCACCCCGGCACGGGCCCCCCCCCAACCCCCAACCTCCACCCCGGCACGGACCCCCCCCCCAACCTCCACCCCGGCACGGACCCCCCCCCCAACCTCCACCCCGGCACGGACCCCCCCCCCCCAACTTCCACCCCGGCACGGACCCCCTCCCCAACCTCCACCCCAGCACGGACCCCCTCCCCAACCTCCACCCCGGCACGGACCCCCTCCCCAACCTCCACCCCGGCACGGACCCCCCCCCCCAACCTCCACCCCGGCACGGACCCCCCCCCAACCCCCAACCTCCACCCCGGCACGGACCCCAACCCCCAACCTCCACCCCGGCACGGACCCCCTCCCGGCACTCCCCCGGAGCCCAGCCTACTCTAACCACCCCCCCCCCCTCCCCCCACCCCCCCCCCCCCCCCCCCGCCGCACACACACACACACAAGCCGAGACACACCCCTCCTCACGCAATCAGTCTGCGGCCACGCCATTTCCTGCCCAGAGCCAACCCCCCAGGCCGTCACTCACCTCCTCGCTGGTCGGCGTGAGCCTGGAGCACCGGGTCACGCCGATGAAAAGGAGGTTTGATTCACGTCGACGTGAACGGTCATCACGTCGACGGGACTTCGGCCCATCCGGAAGGGAGAATATCGGCAGGCCGAGAATCGGCTGCCTTGCGCAGACCCGTGACATTCTCCGCGGCAGCGGCGCCATTAACGCCCCGCCGACTTTTCTCCCTTCGGAGACTTCGGCGGGGGCGGGGGCGGGATTCACGGCGGCCAACGGCCATTCTCCGACCCGGCGGGGGGTCGGAGAATGACGCCCCTTGTTTCTTTGACAATAGGTCGAGATTTATGTCCAAAATTTGTAACCCTATTTCTAATCCCAATGTATTGATCCCAAAGATTAGTTAGCAATATTAGTGGATGAATAGTTAAGGTGTTTGTTTGACATCCCCATGTTTGCATTTTTTGTGCAGCAATTACCTATTGAAAGTAAGAGGATTAAACCGGCATTAAAATAATGTCCATGGGAACGCTATATGAACATGTTAAATGTTCTCCACCAAGATGGTAACGGTAATGTAAAGCAAAATATTGTGGATGGTGGAACTCTGAAATAAAAATAGAACGTGCAGGAAAATCTCAGCCGGTCTGCGGAGAGAGAAACAGAGCTAATGGACTGGATTCCCGCTTTGCGACGTTGAAAACGCAAATCGCGATCGGGCGGAGAATTGGGCGTCATGCGAAAATCTAGGTTTGCGTACGGCGACTGTCATGATATACAAACATGCAACCAATCAGAATAGGACACAACCAATGGGCAGTCAGGACACTCAGAGGTGGCATCACCACAAGGGGGCATGACATAAACACTATAAAAGGGATGAGGCACTCACACCCTGCCTTTTTCCACAGACAGACATCGTGGGCGTCATTCTCCGACCCCCCGCTGGGTTGGAGAATCGCCGGGGGCTGCCGTGAATCCCGCCCCAGCCGGTTGGCGAAGTCTCCGGTACCGGATATTCGGCGGGGGCGGGGATCGGGCCGCGCCGGTTGGCGGGCCCCCCCGCTCGATTCTCCGGCCCGGATGGGCCGAAGTCCCGCCGATAAATTGCCTGTACCGCCGGCGTGGATTAAATCACCTTTTGAACGGCGGGACAAGGCGGCGTGGCCGGGCTCCGGGATCCTGGCAATCTGGCCCTGGGGGGTGCCCCCACGGTGGCCTGGCCCGCGAGCCTGTGCAGTGGGGGCACTCTTTCCCTTCCGCCTCCGCCACGGTCTCCACCATGGTGGAGGCGGAAGAGACTCCCTCCACTGCGCATGCGTGGGAAACTGTCAGCGGCCGCTGACGCTCCGCGCATGCGCCGCCCCGAGATGTCATTTCCGCGCCAGCTGGCGGGGCAACAAAGGCCGTTTCCGCCAGCTGGCGGGGCGGAAATTCCTCCGGCGTCGGCCTAGCCCCTCAATGTTGGGGCTCGGCCCCCAAAGATGCGGAGCATTCCGCACTTTTGGGGTGGCACGATGCCCGTCTGATTGGCGCCGTTTTGGGCGCCAGTCGGCGGACATCGCGCCGTTTCAGGAGAATTTCACCCCTAGAGTGTTAGACAGGGTTGATCAGCAGCATCACACTATAGCACGTAGCTTAGAACAAGCTGGTACAGTCAGACTGAGTTACTACAGTTAGGTAGCATTGTGGATAGCACAATTGCTTCACAGCTCCAGGGTCCCAGGTTTGATTCTGGCTTAGGTCACTGTCTGTGTGGAGTCTGCCTATCCTTCCCGTGTGTGCGTGGGTTTCCTCTGGGTGCTCCGGTTTCCTCCCACAGTCCAAAAATGTGCAGATTAGGTGGATTGGCCATGATAAATTGCCCTTAGTGTCCAAAATTGCCCTTAGTGTTGGGTGGGGTTACTGGGTTATGGGGATAGGGTGGAGGTGTTGACCTTGGGTAGGGTGCTCTTTCCAAGAGCTGGTGCAGACTCGATGGGCCGAATGGCCTCCTTCTGCACTGTAAATTCTATGATGAAAATTCTATGATAATCTATGATTAGCAGAGAGTCAAACTCATTTGAGAACTGTGTTAATAGTTCAATAAACATGTTGAACTCATTTCAGAGCCTGGAGCATCCTTTAGTTAAGACTGCATCATGTATCAGCCTGTGTTATCCGAAGCAGCATATCGCAACATGATACCAGGAGTGAATGTTCAATCTATTTAGTTCAACTCAGCAAGATCCGTGACAACCAGTTACTGAATACAGGCACAATGGACAAGATTCAGGCTCCTCATCAGCATTCTTAGTGCCAACTGGCGATCATTCAAGCAGAAATTTAAACTATACGTGGAAGCATCCAACCTCAATGGCGCGACTGATGCTCGGAAGATAGCTCTTCTACTCACCACTGCGGGTGACCATGCGATAGAGATCTTCAACTCCTTTCACTTTTCCGACGGGCAGGACAAAACAAAGTACCAAACCATCCTGGACAAATTCGACAGCCACTGCGAGGTGGACACCAACTAAATCTTCAAGCACTACATCTTCAAGCAGAGGATGCAAGGTAAAGACAAATCCTTCAACTCCTATCTAACTAACCTTAGACTGCTAGCGCAATCCTGCAACTTCGGTGATATCACTGACTCCATGATCAGAGACCAAATCGTTTTTGGAGTCCACTCTGATCCTCTGTGAGAGCAATTGTTGAAAATCAAGCACATGACCCTGCTAGTTGCGATTGAAACGTGTACTGTGCATGAGCACTCTAAAAATCGTTATTCACAGTACAAAACGGCAGAAAGTGAAAAACAAGCCTCCCACGAGGTGGAGAGTGTTCAGGCCATCTCCCGGATGCAGTGCCTCCACATTGATGAAAGCGGCCATTTTGCGCGCTCTTCCCGGGGCCCGACGCATGCCCAATGCGATCGGGAACACGAAGCGGCCGAAAGCCGCACTGTGCAGGTGCAGACGCCCGAGAACCGCACCGCGCATGCGCAACGACGCACTGAGCATCATGACGCCGACATCATGATGTGTGTGAAGTGTGGCACTGCCCATTTTTAAAAAAACTGCCCTGCAAGAGGCAAACGCTGTTTGAACTGTGGGAAACCAAACCACTATGCAGCCCTGTGCAGATCTGCACCACCAGTCAGGAGCCAGCGCTCTCAATTCCGACAGCGGCGCATCAGAAGTGTGCAACACCGAATGCATGACTCTGTTCCAGGCAGTGCGACTGATCCAGATGATGAATACATGGACAACACTTACCTAGTGGGCATTATTACAAGTGCGAATACGCCACACTGGACACATCGCGAGTCCAATCAATCCTGGCCGTGGATTCCGAGGACGAATGGCATGCAGTGATAAAGGTCATCACTGCCCCATCCAGTTCAAACTGGATACAGGTGCCTCCGTCAACCTGATTTCGCAGGTGGACTTCAAGAGAATCAAGAAGCCCCCCACAATCCTTCCAGCTGCCTGCAAACTCCTGGACTACAATGGAAATGCAATCAAGGCACTGGGGTCCTGCCATCCCCAGGTGTCTAGCCGACACACACAAGCAAGCTTACACTTCGAGATTGTTAAACCAGACAGGGCGTCCCTGCTAGCTGTGCACGCCTGCAAGCAACTGAACCTCATTCAAAGGGTCTACACCACGATGCCGTCCCATTCAGATCTTCAGGCCAGCATCGACGACATCCTAACCTAGTACCCAGGTGTATTTAACGGGATGGGCACGCTGCCGTATGAGTACAAGATTCTACTGCGGCCTGATGCCAAGCCAGTGGTCAACGCACCACGACGTGTCCCTGCTCCACTGAGAGAGCGTCTGAAGGTAGAGCTCACGAGTCTACAACAAAAAAGCATCATCTCCAAGGTCACTGAACCAACTGACTGGGTCAGCTCGATGGTGTGCGTAAAGAAGCCTTCAGGGGACCTATGCATCTGCATTGAACCCAAGGATCTAAACAAAAACATTATGCGGGAACATTACCCCACCCCGAAGAGGGAAGAAATCACAAATGAGATGGCACACGCGTGCTTCTTCACAAAATTGGACGCATCCAAAGGATTTTGGCAAATCCAACTTGAAGAATCCAGCAGAAGGCACTGCACCTTCAACACGCCTTTTGGCAGATTCTGCAACAACCGAATGCCATTTGGCATCATCTCGGCATCAGAGATTTTCCATTGCATCATGGAATAGATGATGGAGGGAAGAGAAGGGGTTCGTGTCCACGTTGACAATATCATAATCTGGTCCACAACCCCAGAGGAACATGTGTCGCGACTCAAGAAAGTATTCCGACGCATACATAAACATGGCCTCAAACTAAACAGGTCCAAGTGCTGTTTTGGGACAACCACACAGAAGTTCCTGGGCGATCAGATTTTGCAACATGGTGTGCGCCCGGACACAGACAAAATTAAAGCCATCGAAGCAATGAAAGTCCCCGAGGATAAGACGGCAGTACTGCGCTTCCTGGAATGGTCAATTTCCTTGGCAAGTTCATCCCGAATTTGACCACACACACCACGTCCCTACGCAACCTGGTGAAAAAATCAACCGCCTTTGAGTGGAAGGTGGAGCACCGAACAGAGTGGCTGGAGCTGAAAGCCAAGATCACCACTGCACCCGTCCTTGCATTCTTTGACCCAGACCGAGAGACCAAGATATCCACAGATGCGAGTCAGGATGGCATTGGGGCGGTGTTGCTTCAAAGAGACGCGTCACGGGCAATGACACCCACTGAGACCAGATATGCACAGATTGAGAAGGAGTGTTTAGATCTTCTCACCGGCATCCTCAAATTTCATTTTCAAGTCTACGGCTTGCCAACATTTACTGTTGAGACGGATCACAGACCTCTGGTCCACATCATCCAAAAGGACCTGAACGACATGATGCCTCGTTTGCAAAGAATTCTGCTCAAACTCCGGAGGTATGATTTCAATTTGGTGCACACACCTGGCAAGGAGCTCATCATCGCCGATGAATTGTCCCGATCCGTCAACTCACCCAGTGAACCACTGGAGATCATCCAGCACATTGAATTGCAGGTACAACTGTGTGCAAGCACTCTCCCGGCAACAGATGAGAAGATAGTCTCCTGTTGCAGCGAGTCATCCACAACCTCAGCAATGGCTGGCAGAAAGGGCAATGCCCTCAATTCTACAATGTCAAGGACGACCTGACGCTGATCGATGACATCCTGCTCAAGCTGGACAGGATAGTCATCCCACTATGTCTCCAGAGCATGGTGCTGCGGCAGATTCATGAGGGACACTAATATAACAATATTAGGCGGGAACTGAAGAACATAGATTGGGGGCGGATGTTTGAGGGCAAATCAACATCTGACATGTGGGAGGCTTCCAAGTGTCAGTTGAAAGGAATACAGGACAGGCATGTTCCTGTGAGGAAGAAAGATAAATACGGCAATTTTCGGGAACCTTGGATGACGAGTGATATTGTAGGCCTCGTCAAAAAGAAAAAGGAGGCATTTGTCAGGGCTAAAAGGCTGGGAACAGACGAAGCCTGTGTGGCATATAAGGAAAGTAGGAAATAACTTAAGCAAGGAGTCAGGAGGGCTAGAAGGGGTCATGAAAAGTCATTGGCAAATAGGGTTAAGGAAAATCCCAAGGCTTTTTACACGTACATAAAAAGCAAGAGGGTAGCCAGGGAAAGGGTTGGCCCACTGAAGGATAGGCAAGGGAATCTATGTGTGGAGCCAGATGAAATGGGCGAGGTACTAAATGAATACTTTGCATCAGTATTCACCAAAGAGAAGGAATTGGTAGATGTTGAGTCTGGAGAAGGGGGTGTAGATAGCCTGGGTCACATTGTGATCCAAAAAGACGAGGTGTTGGGTGTCTTAAAAAATATTAAGGTAGATAAGTCCCCAGGGCCTGATGGGATCTACCCCAGAATACTGAAGGAGGCTGGAGAGGAAATTGCTGAGGCCTTGACAGAAATCTTTGGATCCTCGCTATCTTCAGGGGATGTCCCGGAGGACTGGAGAATAGCCAATGTTGTTCCTCTGTTTAAGAAGGGTAGCAAGGATAATCCCGGGAACTACAGGCCGGTGAGCCTTACTTCAGTGGTAGGGAAATTACCGGAGAGAATTCTTCGAGACAGGATCTACTCCCATTTGGAAGCAAATGGACGTATTAGTGAGAGGCAGCACGGTTTTGTGAAGGGGAGGTCATGTCTCACTAACTTGATAGAGTTTTTCGAGGAGGTCACTAAGATGATTGATGCAGGTAGGGCAGTAGATGTTGTCTATATGGACTTCAGTAAGGCCTTTGACAAGGTCCCTCATGGTAGACTAGTACAAAAGGTGAAGTCACACGGGATCAGGGGTGAACTGGCAAGGTGGATACAGAACTGGCTAGGCCATAGAAGGCAGAGGGTAGCAATGGAGGGATGCTTTTCTAATTGGAGGGCTGTGACCAGTGGTGTTCCACAGGGATCAGTGCTGGGACCTTTGCTCTTTGTAGTATATATAAATGATTTGGAGGAAAATGTAACTGGTCTGATTAGTAAGTTTGCAGACGACACAAAGGTTGGTGGAATTGCGGATAGCGATGAGGACTGTCTGAGGATACAGCAGGATTTAGATTGTCTGGAGACTTGGGCGGAGAGATGGCAGATGGAATTTAATCTGGACAAATGTGAGGTAATGCATTTTGGAAGGTCTAATGCAGGTAGGGAATATACGGTGAATGGTAGAACCCTCAAGAGTATTGAAAGTCAAAGAGATCTAGGAGTACAGGTCCACAGGTCATTGAAAGGGGCAACACAGGTGGAGAAGGTAGTCAAGAAGGCATACGGCATGCTTGCCTTCATTGGCCGGGGCATTGAGTATAAGAATTGGCAAGTCATGTTGCAGCTGTATAGAACCTTAGTTAGGCCACACTTGGAGTATAGTGTTCAATTCTGGTCGCCACACTACCAGAAGGATGTGGAGGCTTTAGAGAGGGTGCAGAAGAGATATACCAGAATGTTGCCTGGTATGGAGGGCATTAGCTATGAGGAGAGGTTGAATAAACTCGGTTTGTTCTCACTGGAACGAAGGAGGTTGAGGGGCGAACTGATAGAGGTATACAAAATTATGAGGGGCATAGACAGAGTGGATAGTCAGAGGCTTTTCCCCAGGGTAGAGGGGTCAATTACTAGGGGGCATAGGTTTAAGGTGAGAGGGGCAAGGTTTAGAGTAGATGTACGAGGCAAGTTTTTTACGCAGAGGGTAGTGGGTGCCTGGAACTCACTACCGGAGGAGGTAGTGGAAGCAGGGACGATAGGGACATTTAAGGGGCATCTTGACAAATATATGAATGGGATGGGAATAGAAGGATACGGACCCAGGAAGTGTAGAAGATTGTAGTTTAGTCGGGCAGTATGGTCGGCACGGGCTTGGAGGGCCGAAGGGCCTGTTCCTGTGCTGTACATTTCTTTGTTCTTTGTTGTTCTTTGACACCTGGGCGTAGAAAAGTGCAGATGCAGGGCCCGGCAAGCTGTCTACTGGCCCGGCCCGAAGGGCCTGTTCCTGTGCTGTAATTTTCTTTGTTCTTTATTCTTTGTTCTATCAACCAGGACATCACGGACATGGTCCTGAACTGCGAAACTTGTCAGAGGTTCCAACCAGCGCAGAGCAAGGAGACCCTCCAACCACATAACCTAGAGACCTCTCCATGGTCCAAGGTTGGCATTGACCTATTCCACGCAAATGGTCGCGACTATATCTTGATCATCGATTACTTTTCGAACTATCCTGAGGTGCTGAAGCTGCCAGACCTCATCTCACTGACTGTTAGGTAAAGAGACAATCTCACGGCATAACATCATGAGCGACAATGGCCCGTGCTTCCACAGTCGAGAATGGGCCATGTTTGCCAAGAGCTACAATTTCAGGCATGTCACCTCCAGTCCGCACTATCCGCAATTCAATGGCAAAGTCGAAAAAGGGGTGCAGATCGTTAAGCAGCTCATCCGCAAGGCCTCGGACTCCGCTTCCAACATACACCTTGCACTACTTGCGTACCGGGCGACTGCCTTGACCACTGGCATGTCGCCAGTTCAACTGCTGATGAACAGGGACCTGCGGACGACCCTTCCAGCCTTACACCTGCCCAACCTTGATCACCTCCCGGTGCTGCAGAAGATGCAGCAGCTTCGCGACAGCCAGAAGCAGGGCTATGACACACATGCCACCGATCTGGACCTGCTATCCCCGGCAGACACGGTCAGGATCAAGATACCGGATGGTGGGTGGTCTGCTCCGGCAGTCGTTGTTCGACAGGCTGCGCCCCGATCCTATGTCATACGTATATGGCTGATGGCTCCATTGTGCGAAGGAATCGAAGGGCACTGCAAAATGTTGCTTGCCCACAACCACTTTCCCCTCCATTTCCACATGTCGAATTGCCACCTCCAGCCACCTCGAACCACGAGGCTACCAGTCGTGCCTCCCACTCGCCTGTCAAGACACCGTCATCCCCTCCACCACCTCTCCGGCGGTCGACGAGGATCAGACGCAAGCCTCAGAGACTGGACTTATGAGCATTTGTTTTGTTTGTTCTATTCTGTATTCCTCAGTCAGTCACATTAGACAGACACATTCACATGTATATACATCTAATAAAAAATAAAAATAAAAAGGGAGAGATGTCATGATATGCAAACATGCAACCAATGAACACTCAGAATAGAACACAACCAATGGGCAGTCAGGACACACAGAGGTGGCATCACCACAAGGGGGCATGACATAAACACTATAAAAGGGATGAGGCACTCACACCCTGCCTTTTTCCACAGACAGACATCTAGAGTGTTAGACAGGGTTGATCAGCGGCATCACACCCCAGCACGTGGCTTGGAGCAAGCTGGTACAGTTAGACTGAGGTACTACAGTTAGATTAGCAGAGAGACGAACTCATTTGAGAACTGTGTTAATAGTTCAAGAAACACGTTGAACTCATTTCAGAGTCTGGAGCATCCTTTAGTTAAGACTGCATCAAGTAGCAGCCTGTGTTATCCGAAGCAGCAGAACACAACAGCGACGATTCTGACGCCATGCTCTGATCGCTTCCTGGCGGCGAAATCAAGGTTTGCGCCACATGCCGGCAGGGCCATGCAAAACCATCATTTGCATGGATTAAAATCACAATAGCGTGTTGGACACAGTTTGCGCTGCCCGTCCCTCTCAGGCAGAAGACACGTGGGCATGAATTAGTGCAAATATTTACACCTGGGCACCATGGCTGCAGAGGGGGAGGTGGAGTCTTAAAAAAACTGCAAAACTCTAGAACATTGTTGGGCTTGCTGGGGGGTGGTTGCCTTAGCCGGGGGCAGCAGGGAACAACTGGGTGTTGAGTCTGTGGATTCAGGGTCCGACCCCCAGGATTGGGGTGGCTTGGCTCAGATCGCCATTGCTGCAATATGTGTTTTAAATGCACCTCTCTGGTGCTACTTACAGACTCCTGGCTGCTCACACAGCTGAGTGTTGCCTGTGTCCTTTGAATGCTCAGAGAGCCTCTGGTCATCTGGCAGTCCACCCAGGCTGCCCCTCTGGACACCCTCATATTCAGCCGTTTCATCAATGGGATGGGCCTGGCCAAGCTCAATCAGGGGTCCACCAGGTGTTGGACACTCCTCTGATGTTCTGCCCCCTGCAGAGGAAGTAAGGGATCAGCAGAGCTCACCCCAACCAGAGGACACCTGCACTGTGGCCCTTGGAGACCTCCCTGGTTCTCTATCCCTCTCAGGGGAGAGGCCTCACTGCTCCAGCTCACCAGCTGTCTCCTCCTGGTGAGACTGGCAGTGCTGACTGCCATTGCCACCTCCTCCCAGGCAGTGTTCAGGAGGGCAAGCTTCAGTCTGCGGCTCACCCTGGGCAAGAGGATGTCCTTCCTCCCCACACTGGAGGGCAGGTCTTCTGTGAGACCTCTTCGTGGCTGCAGTCAGTGTGTGGTAAGTGGGGTGTTTAAAAACAGCTCCAGCTGCCAGGCTCTTTAGCACGAACTCCAGCCTCAGTGTTTGTAACAGCTGCTGGGCAAGAAATTGCTCTGAATTCACGGTGGCAGAGTGCTGGCCCAGTTTCGTGTCCTGACTTTTTTTCAATATATAAAAGGTAAGAGAGAGGCAAAAATAGACACTGGACCACTGGAAAATGTGGCTGGAGAAGTAATAATAGGAAACAAAGAAATAGCCGAGGAACTGAATAGTTACTTTACATCAGTCTTCACAGTGGAAGACACCAGTGGGATGCCAGAGCTCCAGGAGAATCAGGGGGCAGAGGTGAGTGCAGTGGCCATCACTAAGGAGAAGGTTCTTTGGAAACTGAAAGGCCTGAAGGTGGATGAATCACCTGGACCGGATGGACTATACCCCAAGGTTTTAAAAGAGGTAGCTGAGGAGGTTGTGGAGACATTGGTGGTGATCTTTCAGGAATCACTGGAAGCAGGAAGCACCCCAGAGGACTGGAAAGTGGCTAATATAACACTGATGTATAAGAAGGGAGGGAAGCACAAGACGGGAAATTATAGGCCAGTTCGCCTGACTTCGGTTATTGGTAAGATTTTAGAGTCCATTATTAAAGATGAGATCGCGGAGTATTTGGAAGTGCATGATAAAATAAGACTGAGTCAGCACGGCTTTGTGAAAAGGAGGTCATTTCTGACAAATCTGTTGTTCTTTGGGGAGGTAACAAGGAAGTTAGACAAAGAAGAAACAGTGAACATGATTTATTTAGATTTCCAGAAGGCCTTTGACAAGCTGCTGCATAGGAGATTGTTAAATAAGTTAAGAGCCCATGGTGTTAAGGGTAAGATTTCATAGAATTCATAGAATTTACAGTGCAGAAGGAGGCCAGTCGGCCCATCGAGTCTGCACCGGCTCTTGGAAAGAGCACCCTACCCAAGGTCCACACCTCCACCCTATCCCCATAACCCAGTAACCCAACACTAAGGGCAATTTTGGACACTAAGGGCAATTTATCATGGCCAATCCACCGAACCTGCACATCTTTGGACTATGGGAGGAAACCGGAGCACCCAGAGGAAACCCAGACACACATGGGGAGGATGTGTAGACTCCGCTCAGACAGATTCTGGCATGGATAACGGATTGGCTGACTGGCAGAAGGCAGAGAGTGGGGATAAAGGGATCTTTTTCAGGATGACAGCTGGTGACTAGTGGTATCATAGAATCATAGAATTTACAGAGGACCCGATTTAAATCTACACTTCCAACCTATCCCAGTAAACCAGTAATCCCACCTAACCTTTTTGGACACTAAGGCCAATTTAGCATGGCCAATCCACCTAACCTGCACATCTTTGGACTGTGGGAGGAAACCGGAGCACCCGGAGGAAACCCACGCACACACGGGGAGAACGTGCAGACTCCGCTCAGACAGTGACCCAAGCCGAGAATCGAACCTGGGACCCTGGCGATGTGAAGCTATTGTGCTATCCACTATGCTACCGTGCTGCTCTGCGCCTCAGGGGTTTGTGCTGGGACAACAACTTTTCACAATATGCATTAATGATCTGGAAGAAGGATCTGAAGGCAGTGTTGCGAAGTTTGCAGATAATACAAAGATCTGGGGTGAAATTCTCCGTTATCGGCGGAAAGTCCGCCGATCGGCGCAAAAAACGGCGCAAATCCCACTTGCGTCACGTCATAAAAATGGGACGATAGGCTCCAGCCCGAAATGGGCTAGCAGCGACGTAACGGGATCCGCGCTTGCGCAGTGGTTCACGCCGTGCAGCGTCATACGCGCTGCACGGCGTGACGGATCATAAGGCCGCGCAGCTCCCCCACCCGACCGGAACACCCGACCGCAACACCCGACTGGATGGTTGGCCGTCGCTCAGCCCCGAGGTTCGAGTCACGCGATGTGGAGGCGCTCCTGGACGCGGTGGAGCAGAGGAGGGACGCCCTGTATCCCGGGCACGGCTGCAGAGTTGCCCCACGCCACAGCCGGCGTCTGTGGAGGGAAGTGGCAGAGGCCGTCACCGCTGTGGCCCTGACATCACGGACAGGCACCCAGTGCCACAAGAAGGTGAACGACCTCGTCAGAGCAGGCAGGGTGAGCCTCCCCCATATCCCCCCTCCCCATATCCCCCCCTCCCCCATATCCCCCCCTCCCCCATATCCCCCTCCCCCATATCCCCCCTCCCCATATCCCCCCTCCCCATATCCCCCCTCCCCCATATCCCCCTCCCCATATCCCCCCTCCCCCATATCCCCCTCCCCATATCCCCCCTCCCCCATATCCCCCATATCCTCCCTCCCCATATCCCCCATCCCCCATATCCCCCCTCCCCCATATCCCCCCTCCCTCATATCCCCCCCTCCCCCATATCCCCCCTCCCCCATATACCCCATATCCCCACTCCCCATATCCCCCCTCCCCCATATCCCCCCTCCCCCATATCCACCCTCCCCCATATCCCCCCTCCCCCATATCCCCCATATCCCCCTCCCCCATATCCCCCCGCCCCCATATCCCCCCTCCCCATATCCCAATCCCCCCTCCCCCATATCCCCCTCTCCCATATCCCCCATACCCCCCTCCCCCATATCCCCCCTCCCCCATATCCCCCCTCCCCCATATCCCCCCTCCCCATATCCCCCCTCCCCATATCCCCTATATCCCCCATATCCCCCTCCCCATGTCCCCCATATCCCCCCTCCCCCATATCCCCCCTCCCCCATATCCCCCCTCCCCCATATCCCCCCTCCCCCATATCCCCAAGTGAATCCAGCCCTAACATTAACCTCTGCAATTCACGCGCAACCGATGGCGTGCATTCATATACCTGCCTAACACTGTTGCCTTTTACCCCTGCCACCGCCCCCCCCCCCACAGGAGAAGCGCGCACACAACAATAGGGAGCATGTGAGGACTGGAGGAGGGCCCGCTGATGAGAGGCCACTGACCGTACACGAGGAAAGGGCCCTGGAACTGGCTGGCGGACCTGAGGACCGGGAGGTTGCTGATGCAGAGGTCGGGGGCCCACCAGCAAGTGAGCCACCGACAGCCCGTCCCCATATCCCCCCTCCCCTATATCCCCCTCCCCCGTATCACCTGATCACTGCCTGATGTCTAACCATGCATGCTTCATTGTGTATCGCAGGACCAAACGTCCAGGCACCCATCCCCGCAGAAGCACACCGCCCGCAGGATGCCCCTCGGAGACCACAGGAGACGGAGAGACCCGCACCCTCCAGCATGTGACGCCCGCAGGATGCCCCTCGGAGACCACGGGAGACGGAGAGACCCGGATCCTCCAGCATGCGACGCCCGCAGGATGCCCCTCGCACACCACGGGAGACGGAGAGACCCGGACCCTCCAGCATGCGACGCCCGCAGGATGCCCCTCAGAGACCACGGGAGACGGAGAGATCCGGACCCTCCAGCATGCGACGCCCACAGGATGCCCCTCGCACACCACGGGAGACGGAGAGACCCGGACCCTCCAGCATGCGACGCCCGCAGGATGCCCCTCGGAGACCACGGGAGACGGAGAGACCCGGACCCTCCAGCATGCGACGCCCGCAGGATGCCCCTCGCACACCACGGGAGATGGAGAGACCTGGAGCAACAGGGAGACGACACCCCCGTCACGTGCGGGAGCGACCACCCAGCGATGAGGGGGGCAGCCACAGGCCCCCGTCACATCCGAGCCAGGACACCACTACCCAGGACACCACTACCCAGGACACCACTACCCAGGACACCACTACCCAGGACACCCCTACCCGGGACAGCACTACCCAGGACACCCCTACCCGGGACAGCACTACCCAGGACACCCCTACCCGGGAAGACGAAATACCGGACAGTGACTCAGAGTGGATGGGTGGAGACGAACCCCCACCCCAAAGTGCCATGGACTCAGAGTGGGACGAAGAGCACGACACAACGCCACTGCTGTCACCAACACCCTCCACCATCGCAGAAACACTCACCACGGTTGGGCACTTTAGTGATGAGGCGTCTGGTACACTCACTGGTGCGCACAACACAGCCGTCCCGGTACAGCAGGTGGAGGTAGGAGCAGCAGAGGGACCAGGCGGTCGGAGGGCAGCCCAGGCCAAGCGAACATCTGCCGCCCAGATGGATCCCGGGTTCCTGCAGTTACCACACCCACACATAGATCCGATGCAACCACCGACCCGGAGACGAGCGAAGAGGGTGACGGGCGGCTTGCGGCGGCTGTGGTCGCAGGTGGAGGAGTCCACCCGCGTCCAGGAGCTGGGAGTGGTCCCGGTCATGCGTGCCACCCAGGCTGACACCGCACGGGTGGCGTCCGCGGTGGAGGCAATGGTTGCGACGGTGTCAGACATGGGGAACGGTTTGCGAGGCCTGGGGCCTTCCGTGCAGGCGGCGTCTGTGGCCCAGGAAATGGCTGCCCTCTCACAGGAGGCCATGAGCCAGTGCCAGCACCAGATGGCAGAGGCACACAACGCCATAGCCCAGTCTCTGCAGGCCATGGCCCAGTCTCAGCAGGCCATCGCTGAGGGCATCGGCGCCAGTGGCCATGTGCGAGCCGGCGTCGCACTGTCACAGACAGGGTTGGCCAACACCCTGGGCTCCATGGCTGCAAACCTGCAGACCCCTGTCGATACCAGCACGGGCCTCCAGGACTGGCAGCGCCAGATGTCGGGGGGGCGTCGGATGGCCAGTCCGTTCGCATCCCCCACCCATGTAGAGGCCTGGGGGCCATCGGGCACCCCGAGGGAGGAGGAGGTGGTGTGGTCCGTCCCGGCTCCCTCTGTAGGGGAGGTCCCGGTACACCGCGACACCTCGGACTCCCCCCCTTCCGTCCCAGGTGCATCGGGTGGGCAACGGGCAGGACAGGCTGGCAGCTCGCCATCCCAGTCGCCCGGGCCGCAGCCTGGCCCATCTAGGCCAGGACGCCCCAGGAAACGGCCGCCAAAGGGATCCAGTGTCAGAGGGCAGGAATCACAGGAGTCCACCTCCAGTTCTGCTGTACCGTCTGGGGAACCACGTAGACGTAGTCAAAGGGCCCGTAAGGCCAAACAATTAGACACTGAGTAAGTTGGCACGGGTGCAGGGCACAGATGAGTTTTAGGGGCTAGGGCACGTGCATGAACTCCTTTCGTTATTAAAGTCAATGTTACACCTACAGAAGCTGCCTTTGTGCTCTGTCCAAAGTGTGCGGGCGTGTCATGTACGTTGAGCGCAAGTGTGTGTGTGAGGGGTGGTCTTACCTCAGCCCCAGGTGAGTCTGCCCCCTTCCCCCTGGGCCGCCATCAACATCCCCCCGGGCAGAGGACAGGACCGTGCGCTGCAGTGTCACAGCCGCATGCAGGGATGGTCCGGGTGGATGTTAGTGAACACGGCCCTGTTATCTGCAGGTGGCCGCACGGCGACGTGCATCCCATCGATCGCGTCCTGGACCATGGGGAACCCGGCCACGGCAGAGAAGCCCACGGCCCAGGCATCTTGGCTGGCCCGGTCCACGGGGAAGCGGATGTAGCGGTGCGCCATGGCATAAAGGGCATCTGTCACTGCCCGGATGCACCGGTGCACCGATGTCTGCAAAATGCCGGACAGGTCCCCACTCGGTGCCTGGAATGACCCCGTTGCATAAAAGTTCAGGGCCACCGTAACCTTGACGGACACGGGGAGAGGGTGTCCCCCGCCAGTGCCACGCGGTGACAGGTGTGCCAGCAGGTGGCAGATGTGTGCCACGGTTTCCCGGCTCATCCGGAGTCTCCTCCTGCATCCCCGGTCCGTGAGGTCCTGGTATGACTGCCGGGGCCGGTACACACGGGGCGCCCTCGGGTGCCTCCGTTGCCGTGGGGCCGCGACGTCCTCCTCCCCCTCCTCGTCCTGTCGGCCAGGTGTCCCTCCAGCCTGGGCGGCTGCCGCCTGTCCCTCTGCGGCAGCCTGCGCCGCCTCTCTGGCACGCTCCTCCTCCTCCTCCTCATCCAGGGCAACATAGACATGAGCGGCTGCCACCACGGCGGCCAACATCGCTGGATGATCTGAAAACATGACGGCCTGGTGGGGGGGAGGGGAACGACGACATGTCATCATTGCCCATATCCCCTCCTCCCCCCAGCCAGGTGGCATGGACCGCATGGGTCCAACTGTTGGAGGCTGGCACCTGGCCAGGTGGACCAACTCATTTGCCCTCCCATCACCCTCCTCGGCACAGACCCCCTCCCCAACCTCCACCCCAGCACGGACCCCCCCCAACCCCCAACCTCCACCCCAGCACGGACCCCCTCCCCAACCTCCACCCCAGCACGGACCCCCCCCCCAACCTCCACCCCAGCACGGACCCCCCCCAACCCCCAACCTCCACCCCAGCACGGACCCCCTCCCCAACCTCCACCCCAGCACGGACCCCCCCAACCTCCACCCCAGCACGGACCCCCTCCCCAACCTCCACCCCGGCACGGACCCCCTCCCCAACCTCCACCCCAGCACGGACCCCCCCCAACCCCCAACCTCCACCCCAGCACGGACCCCCCCAACCCCCAACCTCCACCCCGGCACGGACCCCCCCCCCAACCCCCAACCTCCACCCCGGCACGGACCCCCTCCCGGCACTCCCCCGGAGCCCAGCCTACTCTAACCACCCCCCCCCCCCCCTCCGCCGCACACACACACACACAAGCCGAGACACACCTCTCCTCACGCAATCAGTCTGCGGCCACGCCATTTCCTGCCCAGAGCCAACCCCCCAGGCCGTCACTCACCTCCTCGCTGGTCGGCGTGAGCCTGGAGCACCGGGTCACGCCGATGAAAAGGAGGTTTGATTCACGTCGACGTGAACGGTCATCACGTCGACGGGACTTCGGCCCATCCGGGAGGGAGAATATCGGCAGGCCGAAAATCGGCTGCCTTGCGCAGACCCGTGACATTCTCCGCGGCAGCGGCGCTATTAACGCCCCGCCGACTTTTCTCCCTTCGGAGACTTCGGCGGGGGCGGGATTCACGGCGGCCAACGGCCATTCTCCGACCCTCTGGGGGGTCGGAGAATGACGCCCCTGTAGAGGGACAGTAGTATTGAGGGAGCTGGGGGCTGCAGAAGGATTTGGACAGGCTAGGAGAGTGCGCAATGAAGTGGCAGATAAAATACAATAAGGAAAAGTGTGAGGTTATGCACTTTGGAAGGAGGAATTTAGGCATAGACTATTTTGTAAATGGGGAAATGCTTAGGAAATCAGGAGCACAAAGGGACTTGGGAGTCCTTGTTCACAATTCTCTCAAGGTTAACTTACAGGTTTAGTCGGCAGTTAGGAAAGCAAATGCAATGTTAGCATTGATGTCAAGAGGGCTAGAATACAAGACCAGGGATGGGCGTCTGAGGCTGTATAAGGCTCTGGTCAGATCCCATTTGGAGAATTGTGAGCAGTTCTGGGCCCCGTATCTAAGGAAAGATGTGCTGGCCTTGGAGAAGGTCCAGGGGATGTTCACAAGAATGATCCCTGAAATGAAGAGCTTGTCGTATGAGGAATGGTTGAGGACTCTGGGTCTGTACTCATTTGAGTTTAGAAGGAATAGGGGGGATCTTGTTGAAACTTACAGGATACTGCGAGGCCTGGATAGAGCGGATGTGGAGAGGATGTTTCCACTTGTAGGAAAAACTAGAAGCAGAGGACACAATCTCAGACTAAAGGGACGATCCTTTAAAACAGAGATGAGGAGGAATTTCTTCAGCCAGAGGGCGGTGAATCTGTGGAACTCTGCCGCAGAAGGCTGTGGAGGCCAAATCACTGAGTGTCTTTAAGACGGAGATAGATAGGTTCTTGATTAACAAGGGGAACAGCGGTTATGGGCAGAAGGCAGGAGAATGGGGATGAGAAAAATATCAGCCATGATTGAATGGCAGAGCAGACGCGATGGGCTGACTGGTCTAATTCTGCTCCTACGTCTTATGGTCTTATGGACTCGCTTTCCGAATAGCTCACCCAATGGGAACACAAATCGCATTCTAGTCAGTCTCGGCAGCAACATCTCCCAAACGGAGAATCCTGCCCAACATTTCAAGTCCAAAAAGGCTCTTCTTTGGAACTAAAGAGGTAGATCATAGATCATAGAATTTACAGTGCAGAAGGAGGCCATTCGGCCCATCGTGTCTGCACTGGCTCTTGGAAAGAGCACCCCACCTTAGGCCCACACCTCCACCCTATCTCCATAACCCAGTAACCCCAATTAACCTAAGGTCAATTTAGCATGGCCAATCTACCTAACCCTGCACATCTTTGGACTGTGGGAGGAAACCGGAGCACCCGGAGGAAACCCACACAGATATGGGGAGAACGTGCAGACTCCGCACAGACAGTGACCCAAGCCGAGAATGGAACCTGGGACCTTGGAGCTATGAAGCAACTGTGCTAACCCTATGCTATTGTTCTGCCACCACTATGCTACCGTGCTAGCGTGCAAAAAGAGTCATATTGAACTCTCTTCCTCTCTGCATAGATGCTGCAAGGCCTGCTCAATTTTTCCAACCCTTTCTGTTTTTTATTGCAACAGTAATTATTCGATTATGTTGGGCAGGATTCTCCGGTCGCCAACGGCGAAATCACGTTCGGCGAATGGCCGGAGAATCCAAGTTTCCGACCAAATTGGACGCAGCACTGCTTTCACAGTGGTCCCCCCGCTCCAAAGCGGAGTACTCTAGGAGTACACCGCGCCACATATCGACGGCCGCAGGACATTGCCTGAGGCCTGCCCCCCCCGATGTTCCGCCCCCAACCGCCGAGTTCCCGACGGCGTCGGTCACGTGTGGTCTCACCCGTTGGGAACTTGGTGTGGCAGCTTCGGACTCAGTCCAGCACCGCCACAGTCGGGGGAGGGCCAATCCGAGGGCAGGGGGACACATTATTCGGGACTGGGGGCACTGTGGTGGGGTGGTCCGGGTCACGCGAGCCGGATGAAGCGGGGGGACTATTTCGAGGGCCGGGTCCACGAGCGGTCGCCGCCATGTTGCACGGCGCGGTCACTGCAAGCAGCCACTGAGCACATGCGCAGCCACGGACCCGGTAATTCTCCAGGGCATATTGGCAGCGGGAGCTGGTGCTCTACGCTGCCATCCTGCTAGCCCCCAGCAAAATGGGGAATCGGTGGCCATTTTGCGCCAGTTTTTCTGGCGTAAAACGCCACCGTTTCCATGCCGACGTGGGGATATAGCCCCAGAATCGGAGAATCCCCAGCCCGTTGTATTTGCACAATCATGTTTTGTCCTTCTGACTTCATTCCAAAACGCTTTTACAAATACAGAAAATGACAAAAGCACAGTTATTGGATGTTTTGTCTGACAGAGATAAGTGCACAGCTGGACATGCTGGCAACATTTAAAGAAAATATATATGACATTCTTTTTCGCACAATCACAGCACCAGCGCAGCAGTACAATCATTGCAAGTATAAATGATCAATTTTTATGTGAATAAAACATTGAAGTTAGCGTTTAATCTTGACTCCAGAACGGGAAACCGGGAAGGTGGCTGAGGTAATCATACAGGAGCCAAAAGTTTGACATTATGACAGTGGATTCAGCGTGAATAAGTAAATTGGTGGCACGGAAGTGGCAGACTGGGCCTCACTCCATCCCATAGGCATGGAATACTTGTGACACCCAATTCACGTTCTTTAAAGGTGACACGCACCAGTCAGTTTTGTGCAGTTGTGGCTGAGGTGAATGTTTGTTTCCAAACTCTGCGGGATATGGGAGGGGAGCTTGGATGGAAGGTTGGGTTTGGCAAGGGCAAGTCAGAAATGAGGTCATGTGTGTGAGGGGGGGGGGGAATTTGGGTTGGAGGGATGGAGGAGTGGGACACGGCTTTGAAGGTGGACAGCAAGAAGAGTCTGTGAGGTCTGTGTGCAGAGGGAAGAGTTTGGAATCTTGGGTATGGTTGAGGAGGGTGAGTTCAGTTAAGCAAAGATAAACAAAATAAGTGGCCTAATGAGGGTCAGTGCTGTCCAAAATTGGGCCCTGTTGGTAAAACACAGGATGCTGACTGGCGGAGGGAACATTTACACTCACAGGGGAGAGTTAGATTAGGTAGTGGGAGTTTGTCCAGTCTGAGGTAAGGATATTAGAAGGTCTCATAGGGTGGGTCACATTATTTAGATATCATAGAATTTACAGTGCAGAAGGAGGCCATTCAGCCCATTGAGTCTGTACCAGCTCTTGGAAAGAGCACCCTACTTAAGCCACGCCTCCACCCTATCCCCATAACCCAGTAACCCCACCCAACACTAAGGGCAATTTTGGACACTAAGGGCAATTTATCATGGCCAATCCACCTAATCAGCACATCTTTGGACTGTGGGAGGAAACCGGAGCACCCGGAGGAAACCCACGCAGACACGGGGAGGACGTGCAGACTCCGCGCAGACAGTGACCCAAGCCGCAATCGAACCTGGGACCCTGGAGCTGTGAAGCAATTGTGCTGTCCACAATGCCACCGTGCTGCCCTCAGATTTAACAAAATCTTGAAGGATGATACGTCGAGGGTCTAAGATCAGAGGAGCAATCTTGGTGGAAAGGGAGGCAGGCTCAATTGTGGGGTGGGCGGGTTGGTGGTGATGGTATGTCCACTTCCAAGTTGCCAGAGTAAGGATGATGCGGGAAGGTTCAAGTGTTACAAAAGGATAATGCACAGTGATGTTGGGAGGGCCAAGAGTAATAGAGAGAAAGTCGAAGGTGATGGGGAGCATGGAAGGTCACAGCTTGCAATCTGAGAGTCATCTGTAGTGTTACTGGCCATGTCCACAAACTTACAAGTAGTGGTCAGTGGTGCCGATACGAATAGTAGGAGATGAATGTGAGGTTTCACAATCTCAGTAGAGACCAGTAACCATTTTTTTAAGGTAGAAGAAATCCAACATTCCAGTTCTTTATTAAAAAAAATGAAGCCACAAGACTCCACAGTTTAAAACAAAGGATTTTCTTAACGACACAAGAGTAAAACAAGGCAAACACTAAAACTATCTTAGATAACCTCCAGTACTTTAACATCCAGAGTCAAAATAAGGCAAACCTGAGTGAGCTAACAGGCATATTTTAGTTGATTATAAAACTATATATCACACATTTAATGGCATAAACAGCAAAGCTAGATCTTACGAATTGGTCTGGCAGTCCACGCAACATATATATCATCAATCTCATTCACAAAGTCTTTCAAAGCTCTGGCTTCCTCACAAATAATTTCAGATCTTCTTCTAGAGTTTAGTCTGATTTCCAGCAGACTGCAGTGCACAACCAACCTATGTTCCATAGGCATGGTCTCCACCCTAAATGACACATGCCTGCAGAACCTGCTCAACTCCATCTGGAAAAAAGAGATCCACCAATGTTATCTTCAAGTAACAGAAACAGTTTCATCAACTTATTATCTCAGCCTCTTGATCTGGACTCTACCATCTTCAATTTGCCTGTACTGTGCCACTGGACACATCAACTGCTATTATTTGTGTCCTTCCATATATTTCAATCAGCTTCAGTCTACGAGAAGCTGTGATTTCTAAATCTCAGTTTGTTATTGTTTCTTTAGAAGCTGGGAATGTCAAGTTCCTTTCTTTGTTTCCCTTTTCAGTTTCTATTTTCAGTTTCTATTTCAGTTGGTTCTGTCTCAAGTAGCTCTGATTTATCCAATATCCCAACTATCATTTCTCATTTCTTAGAAGCAGGGGCAGAGGATGTGACAAAGGAGGATTCTTGCTGATCATTAACTGAGACTGAAAGGCAAGCTGAAGGCAACATAAGAGGGAAGGCATTGGAGAAGAAGGTCATTGCAGTGTCCACGCATCTTCAGAATAAGGACAAACTCTCTCCAGGTGTCCATGAGGCAAAGCCAAGGATGTCAGAGGCTGACCCATGAAGCGGTCACTGAAATTTGCCTGATCATTCAGCAAGATCTGCAGTCACATGGATTTGACAACAACTCAATGCCTCTGGTCCTCAGAGTGACTGTGGCACTCAACCTTTTCACCATCGACTACTGAAGGGTTCCACAGGTGACATGTGTGGCATTTCATAGACTGCTACACATGAGTGCCAATGAGTTCATCAAATTCACCACAGATAATGGTAGCCAGGTGGCTGGGGCAAGAGGTTTAACGGCCAGTCTTCATTTCCCTACAGTACAATGGGTAATTTTCTTCACTTATGTTGCAATCAGAGCTTCCTGGGAACAGCCAGTGGCATATGTGAACCACAAGGGTTTCTGCTCTCTGAATGCCGAACTAGTCTGCGACCACAGGCAATGAATCATGTAGACCTGTGCTCCTTTCCCAGGGAACTCTCATGACTGACATACTTTGCGGAACCTACAGCCTTCTCAGTTTTTTGAGGTCCTCACCCAGATTGGCAGCTGGATCCTGAGTGACAAGGGCTGTACCCTCCAAATCTGCTTGACGACACCCATGAGGCCTTCACTGTGCAGCAGAAGAGGGCTACAGTGAAGCTCACAGTTCGCAGAGCCATCATTGAACAGATCATTGACATGTTACCAATGCACTTCCATAGCCTTGACCAGTCCAGAGGGGCTCTTCAGTATGCACCCTAGTGGGTTTCACATATATAACCTTTAGTAGTGTCACAGGTAGGCTTACATTAACACTGCAATGAAGTTACTGTGAAAAGCCCCTAGTCGCCACACTCCGTCGCCTGTTCGGGTACACTGAGGGAGAATTCAGAATGTCCAATTCACCTAACAAGCACTTTGTTTGGGACTTGTGGGAAGAAACCGGAGCACCTGGAGGAAACCAAGCAGACACAGGGAGAACGTGCAGACTCCTCACAGTGACCCAAGCCGGGAATCGAACCCTGGTCCCTGATGCCATATAGTGATGGTATGTCGTGCACTGCAAAATGTGGCCATGCAATGCGACAAAGCCTTGCATCAGGACAACAGGGAGGAGCAACACATCTCCTTAGATGAGGATGAATGGGATGAGCCTCAGTAAGAGGCATAAAGGTGTAGAAGCCTCTAATGAATGTCAGAGCCATTGTGAGATGTGCAAGAGATACCTTAGACAATCTCATACACACAAGGGGCTGGCTTCTCCCATTTTGAGGCTATGTCCTGATGCTGGTGTGGGAACGGTGGTGTTTTACACCCGCAAAATCGGCACAAAATGGCCAGCGATCCTCCGTTTGGTTGGGGGTCTAGCATGCTGGCAGTGTAGAGCACCCGGCTCTACCTGCCGATACGGCCCGGAGAATTGCTGGGTCGGTGGCCGTGCATGCGAAGGGCGGCGGCTTGCAGCGGCCATGCCGTGCAATTTGGCGGCAGAACCTCGTGGACCCGGTCTGCAAAATAGCGCACCCCCTTTGTCCGGCTTGCGCGCCCCGGACCCCCCCCCCCACAGTGCCCCCAGCACCTGACAGAGCCCCCCCTGCCCACGGATCGGCCCTCCCCGCCGAGTGTGGTGGCACTGGACTGAGTCCGCAGCCGCCATGTCGCGTTCCCGACGGATGAGACCCACACCGTTGGGAACTCGGCCGGTTGGGGGCGGAGCATCGGGGGGGCAGGCCTCAGGCAAAATCCTGAGGCCGTCGATACATGGCGTGGAGCACTCTCCGAGTACGCCGCTTTGGAGGGGGGGAGCATCGTAAAAGCGGTGCCGCCCCCGATTTGGTCGTGAACTTTGATTCTCTGGCCGATCGGCGAACGTGATTTCGGCGTCGGAGATTGGAGAATCCAGCCCAAGGTTTTCTCAATATTTAGGGAATTACATAGCTATTGTCCCATCACCAGAACAGGCTTATCTGCTTGGGATGTCTATCAACCTCTGACAGCCTCTTCCCAGATACCTCTGAACTTGCTTCCTCTACCACCTAGATTAGCAAGGGGAGTAGATTCCTATCACACACTCACTACTGAAGACTTACCAAGGACAACTGATGTGTCAGTCAGCATATGCTGAATATCCTATAATGACTGAGGTCTCAGAAGCTGCTCCATTGTTACAGATCCTTCACTTCATATAAAATAGTTCAATTTTCCTTTTGGGATTTAATCTCAGACAATCTCCTTGACACTGCATATAATGGAGTATCTGCGGAGCAGGCATGCCCTTCTATATTCCACAGACTGGCGAATATATAAATGGACACTCACATGACCATTAAATGAAGAATGATTGCAACAACTTAACACAGCAAAGGAGATGTCTAACATTCCCTTGCAGTCACCAATGTCTGCCAACCATGAGACCTGTCAGTATAGTTAGGGCTCTAACTCAGCAAGTCCAAAAAAAGGATAATGGTGACCACATGAATAAATTGAAAACAACATATTATGCAATATTTACATGTGCCAAAATGAATTCTGCGGGTTATCTTTTTGCTTACTGAAATCCTTAAGTTTTCTTTTCCTACCACTATGTCTTAGTGTGACTCCAACATCAGCAGATAAAGTGGAGGCAGTGTTCTAAGCGTAATGCCCCATTGGCTGTGATGACTTTGGTGGGCATCCTCTGGAGATCTGGGGCCTTAAGGGCTCCATCCTACTGGAGGTGTTGTGCATGGATACTGGGACAATCCCCTTGGCCATGCCTACTGGAGGCCATGGGGCCAATGGCAGAGGGGATGAGGAGAGACCGCTCACCCTTGGAGAGTCTTGCGAGGGAGCTCCCCTAGCAGCTGGCACACAATCCTCCTCCACCTGAGTGCGCAAAGGCAAATCTCGCTGAGCACCAGGGGCATCCAGGAATGTCCAGGTGTCTTGCACCCCTCTAGCTGAACCACTGCTTTTTGAAGTCCATGGCCAGAGTGAGACAAAGCAGGGCAGAGAGCATTTGGGTCAATTCTCAACCTGGCTCTCTATGGCAGTCGCCAACCTCTCAATGGACGAGGTCATATGCTCATATGACTGCGACGTGGCAGAATTCCTGCATAGTCTCTGTGAAGTTGTGCATAATCCTTGACATCTCCACCATATGTTCCCCTGAACACCGCTGCATTTTTATCAGGCTTGTTGTTGCCGTGACCAGCGGCCCATCAGTAGTGTGAGGCTCAGTAGGTCTCCAACAGTCCTCTGAGTGTCTGGGACCTCAGTTGTCACAGCCTCCCTCAGAGGCTGGCACCTGTCTGTGCTGTGTTCACAAGAATGTGACCAGTCTGCAACCTGGGTGGATGTACTTATGAATGTAGAGGCAGGTGATGGTGCATCCACTGAGTCACTGGTATCATTTTCGCAGAGGGAGTAATGAGGAATTCCCCCTATGATGCCACAGGCAAACTCAATAGTGTTTGCTGGTGGCCTTCATGAGGCCTGGAGACCTGTGTCAGTCCCATTAAATCGACAAACCATCATTAAATTCTGATAGGCTCAGGGATAATTGGCATCAAGTGGCTCATTAATAAACTTCCTTGGCATATCATGCTACCAGTGGGCAAAATTCCCTAGTCAAGCCCTCCCCATCCCCGCTAAGCTGCGGACAGTTTTGCTGACCTCCCACCCGATTTTCCCAGCTCCTTTGCCATCATGCCCATTCTGGTGTGCTCCATTAAAACTGCCCATCGGATGATACAACAACAACTTTACTTAGCACCTTTATCATTACTAAATGACCTCATGTACTCTTGTGGCAGATTATTCTTTAAAAAAAATAAAAATTTAGAGTGCCCAATTCATTTTTTCCAATTAAGGGGCAATTTTAGCATGACCAATCCACCTACCCTGCACATCATAGGGTTGTGAGGGCGAAACCCACGCAAACATGGGGAGAATGTGCAAAGTCCACACAGACAGTGACCCAGAACCGGGATCAAACCTGGGACCTCGGCGCCGTGAGGCGGCAGTGCTAACCACTGCGCCACCGTGCTGCCCTAACAGATTATTCTTTAATCTGCATGTCTAAATCGCTGGCTTTTAAAGCAGACCAAGCAGGCCAACAGCATAGTTCAATTCCCGTACCAGTCTCCCCGAACAGGCGCCGGAATATGGCGACTCGGCTTTTCACAGTAACTTCATTTGAAGCCTACTTGTGACAATAAGCGATTTTCATTCATTCATTTCATTTCATTGTGCTTTATGGGTCCTGGGAGTGTTTGTTACAAAGAGGGAAAGGAGTAATTCTCATCCTCACTGCTTGGGTGATAAAGTGATAGTGGGTTTTCTGTCCTTTATGGATCCTCACAATTTTCAGTTCCATAGATTTTCATGCTGTTCACTTTGATAAGCAGAGACATTCACCAAAAATGTTTTTTCTTGGCAAAAAGACTCCATTGCTGTGCTATGACTGAGTGAATCTGGAATGTGACTGCATTGACAATGATGGGATGAGCACAGTTTTAAACTTTCGTTGTCCCCATTAGTACTGGCAGCAAGTCATGGTGGAATGTAATTTTAAGGTAACACATGTATGGGCATTCAGTTCCTTCCGAGAAGCAGGACTCTAGTTCTCTACTAGTGTTGAAAAGTAGACAGGAATTTGGAACTGAGTTTGGAAATAACATCAGGGGCGAGATTCTCCGACCCCCCGCCGGGTCGGAGAATCGCCGGGGGCTGGCGTGAATCCCGCCCCCGCCGGTTGCCGAATTCTCCACCACCGGATATTCGGCGGGGGCGGGAATCGCGCCGCGCCCGTTGGCGGGCATTCCCCGGCGATTCTCCGGCCCGGATGGGCTGAAGTCCCGCCGCTAAAATGCCTGTCCCGCCGGCGTAGATTAAACCACCTACCTTACCGGCGGGACAAGGCGGCGCGGGCGGGCTCCGGGGTCCTGGGAGGGGCGCGGGGCGGTCTGGCCCCGGGGGGTGCCCCCACGGTGGCCTGGCCCGCGATCAGGGCCCACCGATCCGCGGGCGGGCCTGTGCTGTGGGGGCACTCTTTCCCTTCCGCCTTCGTCACGGTCTCCACCATGGCGGAGGCAGAAGAGACTCCCTCCATTGCGCATGCGCGGGAATGCCGCCAGCGTCCGCTGACGCTCCCGCGCATGCGCCGCCCGGAGATGTCATTTCCGCGCCAGCTGGCGGGACACCAAAGGCCTTTCCCGCCAGCTGGCGGGGCGGAAATTCGTCCGGCACGATCCTAGCCCCTCAAGGTTGGGGCTCGGCCCCCAAAGATGCAAAGCATTACGCACCTTTGGGTTGGCGCGATGCCCGACTGATTTGCGCCGTTTTGGGCGCCAGTCGGCGGACATCGCGCCGTTTCCGGAGAATTTCGCCCCAGGGGCGGGAGGGCCTGTGCCGTGGGGGTACTCTTTCCCTTCTGCCTCCGCCACGGTCTCCACCATGGCGGAGGCAGAAGAGACTCCTTCCACTGTGCATGCGTGGGAAGCTGTCAGCGGCCGCTGACGCTCCCGCGCATTCACCGCCCGGAGATGTCATTTCCGTGCCAGCTGGCGAGGCACCAAAGGCCTTTTCCGCCAGCTGGCGGGGCGGAAATTCGTCCTGTCCCAACCTAGCCCCTCAAGATTGGGGCTCGGCCCCCAAAGGTGCGGAGCATTCCGCACCTTTGGGGCGGCGCGATGCCCGTCTGATTTGTACCGTTTTGGGCACCAGTCGGAGGACATCGCGCCGTTTCTGGAGAATTTCGCCCCACAAGTTACTTCTCCCAGGGTGGATAATCAAATCAGTGGTGGTTATCATCACTTCTGGAAAGATTTATCCTGATTACAACCAAAAAGAAAGTCTTGTCCAATTTTGGGTGCATCGGCACTGGGGTTCCAATGAAATTCACTCCTGTTCTGAGCTAAAGAGCTCTTCAATGTTATTTTAAAAATTGGAAAAACACAAACTTTCTGCCAAGAGCTACTTTCTCAGAAGACTAAGGAAATTTGGCATGTCACCTACAACTCTCACCAACTTCTGCAGATGCACCATAGAAAGCATTCTTTCTGGATGTATCACAGTTTGGTATGGATCCTGCTCTGCCCAAGACCGCAGGAAATTACAAAAGGTTGTGAATGTAGCCCAGTCCATCACGCAAACCAGCCTCCCATCCATTGACTCTATCTATAATTCCCGCTGCCTCAGAAAGGCAGCCAGCATAATTAAGGACCCCACGCACCCCGGACATACTCTCTTCCACCTTCTTCTGTCAGGAAAAACCAAAGTTTGAGGTCAAGTACCAACCGACTCAAGAACAGCTTCTTCACTACGGACATCAGGCTTTTGAATGGACCTACCTCGTATTAAGTTGATCTTTTCTCTACAGCTTGCTATAACTGTAACATTATATTCTGCAGTCTCTCCTTCCTTCCCTATGTACGGTATGCATTGTTGGTACAGTATGCAAGAAACAATACTTTTCACTGTATACTAATACATGTGACAATAATAAATCAAATCAAATCAAATCAAAGATGTCACCTGCAAGTTCAATAAATACCGTACATTTTCTGCCAGAAGATGCTTCATGAAATGAATAATCCTACTTGTGGACATACTGAGAATCAACATTGATCCTGCAATGCATCTGCTACAATATAGCTACTAGGGTGCTGTCCTCTCATAAAACACATCCAATGGCTGAAGCTTAAGTGGCACACCTAAGCTGCACAAGAAATTTCACTTTGCAATGTAATTATGTCTTCCCAGTGCCGAATAGTTTCAGATTAATAACTGCACAACAACAATAATAAACTGGGTCAAGAAGTTTGAATAAAAATGTACTAAGAGACACAATTCTTCCAATAATAATCCCTGGGAAGATCATTGGGATTCACAGCAGGAACTAACATGAAAGTACTTACCTCCGTATGTACATTATAATAAATTTTTACATGTTTATTTGAACAATAATAATAGCTTTTTGGTTTCACTAAACAACAAGGAAAATCTGACAATAAATGCAACACCAATATAATAAAAAAACTACTTAGGTTAAAAAAAAACTTGGTTCAGAATAACCTCGGAGTAAGTTTTCAGTATCCAGAAAGCCGTAGCATTAAGTTTTCTGAGCTTTGAATGGACCATGCTGGAATAAACTGAATGGGTGTCAGTGTGTCTCCCTGAATGAAGGAGAGAGGGAGGTTGGCGAAACAAAATGGTAGGTTGGTTACCCTTTCAATCTCCTTCAATCTTCTGGTGCCCAGTTGTAGAGTCGAAATGGGAATGCTACACAAAGGCTTTCATGCTCAATTTCATTCTATTCTATTCATTTTTTCTATAATTTGATCAAAATCTTTGGAGCATCTTGATGGCAATAAGCAACATAAAAACCAAACCGACAAGGCTCTATATTTTCACACAAGCTGAAGTATTATTTGGCACATTGATAAGAAGGTTATGCTGAATACAATGACAGATCAATTTATCGCAAAGTTGTAAAATGGCCATCATTTGCCTTGTCAGGGCAATTAACATAATCTGCTGTTAGCTGGACTTGCTTTTGCTCATCAACATTATTTTTTCCATGTCAAATTGCTGAAAGTGCAAACTGATATCAGCACAGTGAAAAAGAAACTGGGCATCTACGACCTGACTTGAACAGGGCAATCAACTGTGCATCTCCTTAAGCACTCAGATTGAAGGACGAAACAGTATTGGGACTCGGGGGAAGTGTCCATTTGAGTGGATGAATTTAATGGCAATCAGGTACAGAAAAAGAAATAAAGATAGAAAGAAATGATTGCACTGAGAGGAGAAAAAGTGAGATAAGGAAAAATAAAAGAAATTCAAACATATTTTTCAATAGTCTTTAACAACAGTGAAAGCCTAAGAGAATGACACTCTGCCCGTCCAATAGTTCAGATTTGGTGTCAAGGAGAGTTACTGGCAGTAATACTTATCACATTGTTAAAAGTGTCATAAACCATGCTTATGGTATCTGAGAGGGTATCTCAACTTGAAACACTGGTTCGCGAATAGTTTTGTTTTGGAATGGTGTGAGAACACCAGCCTAGTTGCCATGTAACAATTATTAAAGACTTATTAAATTAAAGAAAAGACAACTGCAATGAACAGGATTGCAATACTCTAGGAAAATTAAGTATATGAATCACAAAACGCACACAGTTCATGTAGAACATATCATTTGTTCCAAAATATATTGAAGATTCCTGAACTTCTTAAGACAAACAGCATCCAAATTAAATAAATCTATAAATCAAATCCAGCTTATAGTTACCACATCATACAAGGCCGATAATCAAGTTTGGGAGATGCCTTTTTCTGGTCCAGGAAGATATTTAAACTTTACAAAGGTTTCTGCTTGACCTTGGCTCTAAGAGTTAAATGTAAAACTGGTCTTTCAGGCTGTTAGATGTAAAGTGGCCTTTCAGGCTGTTTGATGTAAACTGGCTTCTCAGGCTGATAGATGTAAAACTGGCTTGCCTGCTTCTGAGGGTGCTGGCAATTATCTAATTTTCCACCTTTGATTCTTCCCTCTGTGTATTTGGCTGTTTGCCTCTCTCAAAATCCTTGACTCTAATAATAATAATAATAATAATCTTTATTGTCATAAGTAGGCTTACATCAACACTGCAATGAAGTTACTGTGAAAAGCTCCCAGTCGCCACTCTGGAAATTAGCATGTGTATACCTCCACTGATCTCTCAGCTGTCTAGGTAAGCTGTTAATAATCTTTATTATTGTCACAAGTAGGCTCACATTAACGTTGCAATGAAGTTACTGTGAAAAGCCCCTAATCGCCACACTGCAGCACCTGTTCAGGTACACAGAGGGAGAATTAAGAATGTCCAATTCACCTAACAGCACATCTTTCAGGACTTGTGGGGGAAACCGGAGCACCCGGAAGAAACCCATGCAGACACGGGGAGAAGGTGCAAACTCTGCACAGACAGTGACCCCATCCGGGAATCGAACCTGGGACCCTGGCGCTATGAAGCCACAGTGCTAACCACAGTGCTACCATGTCGCCCACTGAGAAGTCTGTCTCAAAGATGAGTGGCATGATGCTGTAGGCATTTGCAATGATGTCTTCATCCAACAGAACTTGATAGCCTCCTACACGGAGGCTCCCTACATTGAGTGTAAAATGCAACAATTATACAGGGCTTGCAGACCTTCATCAACGGTTTACATGTTTGGAATATCACCTGAAATGGATACCTTTGTTCTTCTGATCTGCAATAACGTGTTATCCAGTTTATTGTGTGACAAATGCAGGATTTTAGATTGATTGGATTATAAACATTTGGCAATTTAAGGATTAGAGTGTGATTGACTGCAACAGTCACGCTTTAAAAAAATTTGTTTTGCGAGACCAGAAAGCTTTTAGGATCCAAAAGAGAAATTGAACAGAGTCAAAAGCTTGGGCTAATGCACTATTGTTTGACTATGGGGAGTCACTGGGGAGTTAACGTGTTTTCAGCCTGGGGAGTTAATTTGTTTTTAGCTTGGGGAGATGGTGTAATTGCAGGGTGGAGCCGAGGTATCCAGAGATTTTGAGAAAGCTTTTTGAGTGAGTTCTGATCTGGCTAATACTGAGTCCACAAGTAAGGTCTTTTACTCTCATAATAGGATAGTTTAAATAGTGCATACTTGTCTGAGGACAAATGGGGAAGCAAAAACGAACTAGCTGAAACAGATTTTTGAAGACATCCAGCCAGAGTCAGCAGAGGTTCTAATAGGAGCCAAAATCAATTCTGAAAAGCAAGTATAAATCTGTGCCATTGGGATGTAGAATGAATTGAGAGCTGTATGTTTTTTCCTTTCTTGTTGTTTAATTGGGAATAGAGATAATAATTAAGGCTATTGTATTTACTGTATTGAGTAGTATTATTTAATTGTAAGCTATTTTTGGGTCTGAGGTTAAAGAGTTTAATATTGTGTTAATAATAAAGTTTTGTTTTAAAATACCAAATCCCTATTTCTTCATGCAATCACTCCTGGAGCAAAGTATTCTTTCTGTAAGGTCTTACAAAATAACCTAAAATATTGGGGGTTTTGGTCCAATATCCTAGCCACAGTTGGGGTCTGGATTGGGATTGTAATAATTCCTAGCGGAGAAATGCAGTTAGGCCAGGAGTGGGATGATGGCGAAAGGAAACATGAATGTTGCGGTTAGGTTCAAAAGACTTTCACTTCCCATTCAATTACTCAATCCAGTCAATACTCATTCAGTCTTGTGTTCCCATAGCTGGGTCTACCACTGCACAAGCACAGATGGAACAGTCTCTGCCTTATGGGCCCCAATATCAATAGAATGTCAACTACAAATCTTCGCTTGACCACGGCAGGTGGTGGAATTTAAACTCAATAAAGTATCTGGAATTAAAAGTCTAATGATGATCATGAAACCATTGTTGATTGTCATAAAAATCCATCTGGTTCATTAAAGTCCTTTAGGGAAGGAAACTGCCGTCTTTACCTGGTCTGGCCTACATGTGACTCCAGACCCACAGCAATGATGCTGACTCTTAAATACCCTCTGAAATGGCCCAGCAAGCCATTCAGTTGTATTCAACTGCTACGAAAACACAAAAAAGGAATAAAACCAGACGGACCACCCGGCATCGGCCCAGGCATCGGGAATGATAACCCAGTCCTGTTCACCTTGAATAGTACTCCTTACTAACATCTGGGGCTTGTGCCAAAGCTGGGAGAGCTATCTCACAGACTAGTCAAACAACAGCCTGACATAATCATACTCACAGAATCATATCTTACAGACAATGTCCCAGACATCACTATTACTATTCCTGGGTATGACCTGTCTCACCAGCAGGACGGACTCAGTCGGGATAGAGTTGCCCTGCGAGTCCTCAACATTGACCCGGGACCCCATGAAGTCTCATGGCTTCAGGTGAAACATGGGCAAGGAAACCTCCTGCTGATCACCACGTACCGGCCATCATCAGCTGATGAATCAGTACTCTTCCATGTTGAACACCACTTGGAGGAAGCACTGAAGGTGGCAAGAATATACTCTGGGTGGGCGACTTCAATGTCCATCACCAAGAGTGGCATAGTTGTACCACCACAGACCGAGCTGGCCGGGTTCTAAAGGACATAACTGCCAGACTGGGACTGCAGCAGGTGGTGAGGGAATCAACAGGAGGGAAAAACATACTTGACCTCGTCCTCACCAATCTGCCTGCTGTAGATGCACCTGTCCGTGACAGTATCGGTAGAAGTGACCAACGCACAGTCTTTGTGGAGAGAAAGTCCTGTCTTCACATTGAGGATACCCTCCATCGTGTTGTGTGGCACTACCACCATACTAATTGGGACAGACTTTGAACAGATCTAGCAACTGAAGACTAGGCATTCATGAGGTGCTATGGGCCAATAGCTGCAGGAGAATTGTGTTCAACCACAATCTGCAACCTCATGGCCCGCATAACCCCCACTCTGCCATTACCACCAAGTCAGGGGATCAACCCTGGTTCAGTGAAGAGTGCAGGACAGCACGCCAGGAGCAACATCAAGCATACCGAAAAATGAGGTGTCAACCTGGTGAAGCTACAACACAGGACTACTTGTGTGCCAAACAGCATAAGCAGCAAGTAATAGACAGAGCTAAATACGTCCAGCAGCCTCCAGACCAGCCACAATAGAGGAAGTCTGAAGTGCAGGTAGTAAGCTACGGAGAGGAGGTGGGGGTTCAAGCATGAAGTCAGGGGGTCTTCCAGCGGGGCGCTACTTGCCACTGGGCCAGAGAATGCTGAGCCCCAGCAATGGTCAGCATTCCCAGTGCCACTGATGGGACTGAAAAGCTGCTGGCCCTCTGATTGGTCAGCATCTGTTCGGGGTGGGACATCTTGCCCCAGGGAGGCAGAAGCCATGACTGTAGGTAATTAATTGTCTGCTCAACCACAAATTGGGTTCCGGGGCCAGCAAAGGTTGAGTTGCCCTCAACTTTCTGCCGGGTGGGCAGGAACACCCCCTTCACATAAAATACAAGTCCACAAATTCACTTTTCATCACGGTACTTTGGAATTAAAATCCTGGAAATAAAAAAAGCTGATGTCAGTTAAAATGAGCATAAAGCTGTTGGATTTTTATAAAAATCTATTGGGTTCACTGTAATTTGGGGGAAACATTACCTTATCTCTTTTGGCTTCTGTGTAATTCACGTCCCACAGAAAATGGTTGCCTCTTGGCTAAATGACCTCAACATAATAATAATAATCTTTATTGTCACAAGTAGGCTTACATTAACACTGCAATGAAGTTACTGTGAAACGCCCCTCGTCATCACATTCTGGCGCCTGTTCGGGTAGAGTGAGGGAGAATTCAGAATGTCCAAATTACCTAACAGCATGTCTTTCGGGACTTATAGGAGGAAACCGGAGCACCCGGATTTAAAAAAACTCTCTTAGGATATCTCGGAAGGGACAATGAATGCAGGCCTTCGATGCCCACGTCCTGAGAATCGCTGATAAAAAAGCAAATCTGTTTGGAGATCTGAGAAGCTTATTGTGGGATTCAGAAAATGTTTTTATATTTGTCAAGCTTTTACAACTACCCAACAGAGATTGTACCTGCTCATGTGAGCAATAATCTTTCAAAGGAGTAATTGGCTTCATTTCATAAATGATCCTGAAATATGCTGTTAATATGGTACTTTTGAGTCTCAAAAGAAATATTAAAGGAAACATTCTCTTAAACTGAACAAAAACAAACAAAAGTTTGGAGCAGAAAGCCACTTTGTGATATTGTTCCTGTGAAGATTCATGATGAGGACAATAAAATAGTTACTAACTACAAATATTTAGGTGTTAAAGTAGACGGTAAGCTGAATTGAAGGGAACAGTGTACATACGAGGTGGCCAAGTTTTACAATCCCAGTTGATGTTATTGCTGGACAAGAAGGTCCCAGAATGGAAGCACTGGCTCAAAAGATTATACTTTAAACAAAATACGTGGAGGAACAGAGTCACAGCACTGCCAATTAGTTACAACAAGAAAAGAAAACGTTGAACATGGAAAAATTGGATTATAATACTACACTCCTTTTCCCACCCCTTAGTTTAACAAATACACAGATCCTTGAAGATTAACGTGGATTACAACGTACATTTTAAGGTGCAATGGTCTCTTTGACACAAAAAGTCCCTTTTAAGCACACAAGATGACTATGGTCAAATACACACACTCCACTATGAACCCAAGTTAGTATCTGTGAAATTCTCCTCTGAATACCCCCAAATGATGATCACATGAGAGTTTCCAAATTCCTCTCCCAAAAAGACTCTTTAAAATGTTCTCTCATAATAATGCTTTCCCTTAGTGATTTGTATTCTGAAATACAGCCAAGTTGTTCAAATGATTCGTTTAATCCAAGGTTCTGCTTCACTTTCAACAGCGAGTCCAGTCCAGGATTTTATTCCACCCCTTTTAGGTTTCCTTTGTCTTAACTGCTTTTACACAAACACCGAGATCCAGCCAGTGATTTCCATAATTATTTCAACTCATCTTCCACATGTTGTAATAAAATCTCACAAACCTGAAGATCAATTCAGATATCTTTTGGGCTTCTCAGCCTACTCTTCAGCTCTGTCTGTCTTTACTGCATAGTGCTCTGTTCTAGTACCTTTAACCTCAGGCTTCTTGGAAATTTTTCTTCATTTCTCTAGTTTCCCTGACTAGCTGGTCTTCAGATCTCTGCACTTGTTTCTTAGCCATTACTATAAAAGCTATACTATGGTCTAGCTTTTCTTCTAAAGAGATGTTCCCTCTCTAGCCTTCTAAACCAACTGGTTCTAGTAGAGCTCTGAGAACTGCCTTCTCTCTCACTACCTATCTTCAACTGCAATCAAATCAGCGAACTAAAACTTAAAAGCTTCTCGAATTTACAAGTCCTCACACCATAGCCCTCTCTAAGCACTATAGAAACACAGTTGGAACATAACCAACCTTCACACATACAAAATACCTTTGCCCAGTATAAATCTAACTATAGGTTTTACCCTCCCATGGACAGAAACATTAAATTAAACTAATTAAACTGAAAACTATACCTTATTTCTAATGTTTACCAATACAAATATAAATCCCTTAAAAGTGCCCTTGTTTCCCTAACACAAGGAAGATACACAATTATACTATCTCAGAAAATTAAAAACCTTTCAAATAGATCCTACTATCACAAAACTCTTCTAGTTGAGAGTGCCATCCTTTTTGGATGCCTTGTCTTGTACTGTTGGAAAGCAGAATCTTTAAAGGTACAAGATTATTGAACCAGGCAGGAATGTTATTTGATCAGCAGATGTTTCTTGACAAAATCTGCTCTTGAAGAATTTTGACGAAGGAGTGTCATGAACAGTAAGAATCACCCCTTGTTTCAGTCTTACCGTTGGATGCATTCAGGGAAGAGGCTGCTGTAGAAGTATTGGGTTGCAATAACTGGTGACCAGGGACTACAACAATAGATGGGCAGCACGGTAGCATGGTGATTAGCACAATTGCTTCACAGCTCCAGGGTCTCAGGTTCGATTCCCGGCTTGGGTCACTGTCTGTGTGGAGTCTGCACGTTCTTCCCGTGTGTGCGTGGGTTTCCTCTGGGTGCTCCGGTTTCCTCCCACAGTCCAAAGATGTGCAGGTTAGGTGGATTGGCCATGCTAAATTGCCCTTAGTGTCCATAATTGCCCTTAGTGTTGGGTGGGGTTACTGGGTTAAGGGGATAGGGTGGAGGTGTTGACCTTGGGTAGGGTGCTCTTTCCAAGAGCTGGTGCAGACTCGATGGGCTGAATAGCCTCCTTCTGCACTGTAAATTCTATGAGATGCTTATTAACAATAACGGAGCAGCTCTTACATGCTGTGTGTTTCCTCGTGCTCTGGGAGAACTCGCGCACTGTCACATGACCCCTGTAGTACTCGTGTCACCCCCAACATCTGTGTGACCACCCGGTCTACATCTTCCCCGTCGAAGTTGAGACAACCAGCAATACTGAGGTGTAACAATGTAGGAGAACAATAACAAAGTATACAGTACTTACAACATATAAAATTGAACAGGGCTAACAACACATAACTATTTACAATGCGCAGAATACTAATTAGGCTACTGCAGCTAGAGCATTGCCCATCACATCCCCTCCCCTCTGCTTTTAAAAGTCCATTCGTAGATTAATTTGTCACATAGTTCTTGAACCTTGTGTTTGGTTGACTCAGGTGCCCTGAATGTATAATTGTACAATTGGTTGTGCTTGAGATGCCCTAAGGTTCGTGTCTTTAGTGTGAATGGCATCAGTGCCCTGTATGCCGAGGTTGTAGGGCTTGCTGCATAGGCCCCTGGAGAGGCCTCCATTTTCATTATTGTGGCAGGTCTGGATTGCAGATTCAATGCATGGGGTATGCTGGTGGATGATGTTGGTAGTTCAGAGACCAGCAGTATGTGATGCTGCTTTCATACGTACTGAGCACCATCTCAGGTGACCACATAGCTGTTTGGCTGCAGGGCATGACCGTCTACCATGTCCAATTCATCATGGCCACATATGGTCTCTCGAACCTGACTGTTTGACAGGGTTCTAGAGGACAAAGTGTATGAATGAGCATTTCAGTCATAATACTACTTTCCCCTTCGTTGCCACTTCATAAAGGCACCACTCTAACTGGTTTCAATCTTTGGTTACAAGAGGAACTCGGGGCAATGACAATCATGGTCTTGGTGCACCTAAAAAACATGCATTGCACTAACAATGGCAGGCCCTGTCTGGGCATATTTTGTAGGCTTAAGAATGCAGCATAGAAATCTATGTGGTCCCGAGCACATTTCTCAAGCAGGGGCTTGGCTGAATGCACTGCACTTTCCGCCAGACCAATGGACTGTGGACACAGGGGACTACTCGTGATGAGTTCAAAAGCCCACGTGTGTGCAAAGTCACTGAACTCTCTGGAAATGAACTGAGAATCCTAACCCTAATTGCGTGATGCCATGTGTGGCGAAGTCTCTATTGGTCTTGCTTATAACGTGTTGCTCTTCATGTCTGGTAGGTGGTCAATTTTAACCCAACCAGAGTATGGATCAACTAGAACCAAATTTTGCTTACTGCTTGATTCGAAAATATCAGCCTTTGCGAACAACCATGGGAGATAGGGTGCAGTAGTTCCTTGGTTGGATGCGGCTTCAGTGCTTGCATGGTGCACACCTCTCTTTCCATGCCCACATACATCAATGGCCATAAGACTATAAGACCATAAGACATTGGAGCAGAAGTAGGTCATTCGGCCCATCGAGTCTGCTCTGCCATTCAATGTGATCACGGCTGATCTGATATAATCCGCAACTCTACCTTCCCGCCTTATCCCCATGACCCTTGATCCTCTTACTAATTAAAGTCGGTCCATCTGAGCCTTCAACATAATTAACAGCACAGACTCTACAGTCCTCTATGGTAAATACTTCCACAGATTCACTATCCTCTGAGAGAAAAAAATCCTCCTCATCTCTGTCTTAAATGGGTGACCCCTTACTCTGAGATTATGCCTTCTGGTACTCTCCCTCCCTCAAGAGGAAGCATCCTCTCAGCATCTACCCTGTCAAGCCCCCTAAGAATCATACATATCTCAATAACGTCACCTCTCATTGTAAACTCCAATGAGTACAGGCACAACCCACTTAACCTCTCCTCATAAGAAAATCCTTCCATACCCAGGATCAACCTTCTCTGTCTGCAAAGAATGCCAATATATATTTCCTTAGACAATAGACTAAAACTGTTCACAGTATTCTGTTCCAGATGTGGCCTTGTATAGTTTTAGAAGGACTTCCCTATTTTTATATTCCATTCCCTTTGTTATAAAGGCCACCATGCCATTTGCCTTCCCAGTTACCTGCTGAACTTGCATGCTCACGTTTTGTGATTTATGCACGAGGATCCCCAAACCCCTCTATGCTGCAGTTTTCTGCAGTCTTTCTCCGTTTAAATAATATTAACCCCTTTATTCTTCCTATCAAAGTGCATAGCTTCACATTTTCCTGCATTATATTCCATCTGTCAAGTTTTTGACTACTCACCTAACCTGTCTATATGCCTTTGTCGACTCCTTGGGCGGGATACTCCAATAATGGGGCTATGTCCCTACGGCGGCCTGAAAACCGGCGCCAACCACTCCGGCATCAACGGTCCCCGAAAGTGAGGAATCCTCCCCTTTCTAGGGGGCTAGGTTGCCGCCGGAGTGGTTCCCGCAGCTCCAGCCGGTGCCGAACAGCCCGCGCGAGTCCACGCATGGGCAGAACGGCGTATTTCCGCCCATGCACAGGGGTTCTCTTCTCTGTGCCGGCCCCCGGGCAATATGGTAGAGCCTTACAAGTGCCCGGCATGGAGTAAAGTAGGCCCCCACGGAACCAGCCCGCCCGCCGGTCGGTAGGCCCGATCGCATGCCAGGCCACAGTGGGGGCCCCCACCGGGGTCGGATGCCCCCGCCCCCCTCCAGCACGGCCCCCGCACACTTACCGTCCAGGTCACGCGTGTGGTAGGTGAGTAATCCACGCGGGCAGGACTCGGCCAAACTTGTCGGCCACTTGGCCCATCGGGGCCCGGAGAATCGGTGGGGGGGGTCGCTGTCATTAGCCCCCGACCGGCGCGGCGGGAATCCCGCGAACGCCCGAAAAATGGCGCCGGAGAATAGGGAAGCTGGCGGCGGCGCGGCGGGGCAGGATTCACGCCTCCCCCAGGGGATTCTCCGACCCGGCGGAGAATCCCGTCCAATTGTGTCATCCTCATCACCTGCCTTCCCACCTATTTTTTGTGTCATCCGCAAACTTGGCGACAGTGCATCAAGAGGTCAAAATAATAATTCCTTTGCCCTGGACCTGCTGGCCTCCAATCCCGGGAGCCCTTGGCGGAGTTGCTGGCTGTAGTACCTCTGCAAAGAGATAGGGATGATGAATCACTGACCATGCAGTATCAGCCTTGTACAGCTAGCTCCTCTCACATAGAGAAGAATGTGCAGAGCTCATTGAGTATAAGAATTGGCAAGTCATGTTGCAGCTGTATAGAACCTTAGTTAGGCCACACTTGGAGTATAGTGTTCAATTCTGGTCGCCACACTACCAGAAGGATGTGGAGGCTTTAGAGAGGGTGCAGAAGAGATTTACCAGAATGTTGCCTGGTATGGAGGGCATAAGCTATGAGGAGCGATTGAATAAACTCGGTTTGTTCTCACTGGAACGAAGGAGGTTGAGGGGCGACCTGATAGAGGTATACAAAATTATGAGGGGCATAGACAGAGTGGATAGTCAGAGGCTTTTCCCCAGGGTAGAGGGGTCAATTACTAGGGGGCATAGGTTTAAGGTGAGAGGGGCAAGGTTTAGAGTAGATGTACGAGGCAAGTTTTTTACGCAGAGGGTAGTGGGTGCCTGGAACTCACTACCGGAGGAGGTAGTGGAAGCAGGGACGATAGGGACATTCAAGGGGCATCTTGACAAATATATGAATAGGATGGGAATAGAAGGATACGGACCCAGGAAGTGTAGAAGATTGTAGTTTAGTCGGGCAGTATGGTCGGCACGGGCTTGGAGGGCCGAAGGGCCTGTTCCTGTGCTGTACATTTCTTTGTTCTTTGTTCTTTGTTCATGGAGAAGCTCCTTTGAGGACTTGGGCCAGCCTTTCAAAATAACTTGGAGTTGCCTCCATTTGACATCTGCCTGCAAGGCATCCAAAAGTTCCTCGATTCAATCAGACAGGAGGTCCTGTATGGTCATGATATCAATGTTCTTCTCATAATCTGCCTGGTCAGTGGTAGGCAGGGAGGCTCTGGGAAGAGCATCAGCAGGGTTCAGCTCCTTACCACATTTGTAGACTGAGGTTGTAGTGCTGTAACATGAGCATCGTGCGTTGCAGTCATGCAGACGCAGTGTAAAAAAGTTTTTTAAGAATGGTGATGAATGGCTGATGATCAGTTTCAACACTTACGGGATGACCAGTAAAGAAGTTATGAAATTTCTGACAAGCAGAAATGAGGACAAGGAGTTCCTTCTCGATTTGGGCATAACGAGTCTCAGTGTCAGAGAGGGCCCTTGATGCAGAGGTTACTAGTCTACAATTCTGCAAAGCGCACTTAGTCCGTGCTTGGGGGCATCTGCTGAGAGGAGCACAGAAGCTTGAATGTCAAAATACAGCAGCACTGGAGGATCTGAGAGTGCCTGCTTGAGCTTGTTAAAAGCAACAGTACAGTACCCCTGCCAACACCATTCGACATCTTGGTGGAGGAGCAGATGAAGAGCTCCAGTGATCTCACTGAAGCAAGGAATGAACTTGGAAAAATAATTAGTCATACCAACGAAGTGCTGCAGAGCGTGCTTTTCCTCAGGAGCCGACATCTGTCGTATATCCGTTGTTTTTCTGGATCTGACTTCATACCCTCGGCTGTGAGCAAGCGACCCACATAAGGAAACTGGTTGACCCTGAATCTGCATTTCGCAGGGTTAAGCTTTAACTGTCTGGTCCTGATTCTGTCAAAGACTAGACAAAGATGTGCATCATGTTCTTGCATAATACAGGTAGCATGGTAGCACAGTGGGTAGTACTGTTGCTTCACAGTTCCAGGGTCTCATGTTCGATTCCCAGCTTGGGTCACTGTCTGCGTGGAGTCTGCACGTTCTCCCTGTATCTGCGTGGGTTTCTTCCGGGTGCTCCAGTTTCCTCCCACAAGTCCTGAAAGATGTGCTGTTAGGTAATTTGGACATTCTGAATTCTCCCTCAGTGTACCTGGTCAGGCGCCAGAATGTGGCGACTAGGGGCTTTTCACAGTAACTTCATTGCAGTGTTAATGTAGCCTACTTGTGGCAATAAAGATTATTATTATTAAAGTACGACACCAGACCAGATGTCATTGATGATGATTTTGCAGGGATGTACTGCAAAGAGCTGCTCCATACATTGTTTGAAGATATCTCTGCCAATGGAGATCCCATCGGACAGATGGAGGAAATGGTATCTGTCTACTTGAGACATGAATGTGATGAGTTTTGAGGATTCTTCATCCAGCAGGATTTGCCAGAACCCACACTTCGCATCCAAGATTCTGAAGACCTTGGCACTGGGCATGTTAGCTATAACCTGTTCAACCGTCTTCATCGGATGATGAGGTCTGAGCACTGCTTTGTTTAGCTGGACTGGGTCAATACAGATCCTGATCGTGCTGCCTTTTTTTAAATTGCAGCTACCATTGCCAAAACCAATTCTGTGGCCTTGTTTATGGGGGCGATGATAGCCAATGGTCCAGCTCATAAATCACTTTCTACTTCATCGCTAGGGGGACACTTCTCGGAGCACATACTGCAGTAGAATTGAGTCACTTAGCCTCATATGGTATATTACAGGTAGCTTCCCAATGGTATTGCAGTTGAATAGGTCTTTGTTTTCTGTCATTTTTGGAGTCTGATGCTGCAGAGAGTGTACGTCTGGATCAAGGTGGATTAACCTCAATGTTAGTCATCCCGAAGACACAAAAGCGGCTTCACGTTTTGGTCAATGACATGAAACTGAAACCTGCCCTGTGTGCAGTGGAGGGTGATCACACCTTCTGTGTGGATAGTTTTTCTGCCATATGTCACGAGGTCCAGCTAAGTGTTGGGACCTGATGCAGCATATGGGTCGATTGAGCAGGACATTATACTTTGTTCCAATGTCGATCTTTACTTTCCTGCAGGCACTGTTTACAAAGAACAAAGAACAATACAGCACAGGAACAGGCCCTTCGGCCCTCCAAGCCTGTGCCAGTCATGATACCAACCTTTACCGAAACTCTCAGCATTTCCTTGGGCCGTATCCCTCTATACCCATCCTATCCATGTGTTTGACAAGATGCCTTTTGAATGCCGTTAATGTATCTGCTTCCACAACCTCCCCTGGCAACGCGTTCCAGGCACTCACCACCCTCTGCGTAAAAAACCTGCCTTGCACATCGCCTCTAAACTTTGCCCCATGGACCTTAAACCTATGCCCCCTGCTGACTGACCCTGCTGCCCTGGGAAAGAGTGCCTACCCATCTACTCTATCCATGACCCTTATAATCTTGTAGACCTGGGGCTGTTTTAGCACAGTGGGCCATACAACTGGCTTGTAATGCAGAACAAGGCCAGCAGTGCAGGTTCAATTCCCGTACCGGCCTCCCCGAAAAGGCGCCGGAATGTGGCGACAAGGGGCTTTTCACAGTAACTTAATTGAAGCCTACTTGGCACAATAAACAATTAATATTATTATTATTAGACCTCTATCAGGCCGCCTCTCCACCTCCGTCTTTCTAATGAAAACAGTCCGAGTCTATTCAGCCTCTCCACATAGCTAACACCCTCCAGACCAAGCAACATCCTGGTAAACCTCCTCTGCACCCTCTCCAAAGCCTCCACATCCTTCTGGTAGTATGGCAACCAGAATTGTGTGCAATATTCGAAGTGCGTCCTTACCAAGCTTCTATACAACTGTAGCATGACTTGCCAGTTTTTATACTCGATGCCCCATCCAATGAAGGCAAGCATTCTGTCTGCTTTCTTGACTACCCTGTCCACTTGTGTTGCCACCTTCAAAGATCTGTGGGCATGCATGCCCCAGATCTCTCTGACTCTCTATATTCTGAAGAGTTTTGCCATTTACAGTATATCTCCCCTCTATGTTAGACCTACCAAAATGCATTACCGCACATTTGTCCGGATTAAACTCCATTTGCCATTTCTCTGCCCAATTCTCTAACCTATCTATGTCCTGCTGTATCTTCTGAGAATCCTCAACACTATCTGCCACTCCACCAACCTTGGTGTCATCCGTGAACTTACTAATCAGACCGGTTACATTTTCCTCCAAGTCGTTTATGTATATTACAAACAGCAGAGGCCCAAGCACAGACCCCTGTGGAACACCACTAGTCACAACATTCCATTCAGAAAAACACCCTTCTACTGCTACACTTTGCCTTCTGTGACCGAGCCAGTTCTGTGTCCACCTTACCACCTCACCTCTGATCCCGTGTAACTTCACCGCTTGCACCAGTCTACCATGAGACACCTTGTCAAAGGCTTTATGAAGTCCATGTAACCAACATCCACTGCCCTCCCCTCATCAATCATCTTTGTCACCTCCTCAAAAACTCGATCAAGCTAGTGAGGCACGACCTCCCCTTCACAAAACTATGCTGTCTATCACTTATGCGTCCATTTGTTTACAAATATTTGTTATCCAAGGTATAAATCCTGTCCCTGAGAATTCTCTCCAATAATTTACCTACTACCGACGTGAGGCTCACCAGCCTATAGTTCCAGGATTACCCCTGCTACCTATCTTAAACAGCGGTATCACATCAGCTATTCTCCAGTTCTCTGGAATCTAACTTGTAGTCAATGAGGATACAAAGATGTCAGTCAAGACCCCAGCAATTTCCTCCCATGCTTCCCTCAGTATTCTGGGATAAATCCCATCCAGCCGAGGAGACTTATCGACCTTAATATCTTTTAAAAGACTCAATACCTCCTCCTTTCCCTACCCAAGAATCATCTTCCTCAAAGTCCTTTCTTTGGTGAACACTGATGCAAAGTACTCACTTAGTACCTCGCCCATTTCCTCTGGCTCAACACATAGGTTCCTCCCACGGTCCTTAAGTGGTCCAATCCTTTCCCTCGTCACCTTCTTGCTTTTTACATATGAAAAAAAAGCTTTGGGATTCACCTTAATCCTACTTGCCAAGGACTTTTCATGACCCCTCCTAACACTCCTAATTTCCCACTTCAATACCTTCCTACTTTTGTTATACTCCTCAAGGGTTTCGACTGTCCCCAACTTTCTAGACCGTATAAAAGTCTCCTTTTTCTTTTTGATGAGGTTCACAATATTCCTCGTTATCCAAGGCTCCCTAAACTTTCTATACTTATCCTTCATTCTCTCAGGAACATGACTTTCCTGAATCCCAATCAACTGTCACTTGAAAGACTCCCACATGTCCGATGTTGATTTGCTACCCAACAGCTGCGCCCAATCCAAATTCTTCAATTCCTGTCCAAGGTTATCGTAACTTGCTTTTCCACAGTTTAGCACCTTAACATGAGGGAACCCTCATGCCTCTCGAAAAATACCCTAAAACTTACGGAATTGTGGTCACTACTCCCAAAATGTTCCCCTACTGAAACTTCAACCACCTGTCAAGGCTCATTCCCCAATACCAGATCCAGTTGGACAATTTACATATTGCATCAAGAAGGTTTCCTGGATACACCTTACAAATTCTGCACCATCCAAACTCCTAGCACTAAGTGAGTCCCAGTCAATATAGGGGAAGTTAAAATCCCCGACCACAATAACCCTGTTACTTTTGCACCTATCCAAAATCTCTCTACCTATCTGCTCCTCTATCTCTTACTGGCAGTTGGGGGGCCTGTAGTAAACACCCAATATTGCGATCGCCCCCTTTCTGTTCAAGCTCTACCCAGATTGCCTCATTGTATGAGCCCTCCAAGGTGTCCTCCCGCAATACGGCTATAATATTCTCCTTAACCAGTAATGCTACTCCCCCACCCCTTTTACATCCCCCTCTAACTCTCCTGAGCATCCATATCCTCCAACGTTCAGCTGCCAATCCTGTCCTTCCTTTAACCACATTTCTCTGATAGCCACAACATCATAGTTCCAAGTACTGTTACGTGCTCTAAGTTCACCTGCCTTATCTGCTATACTTCTGGCGTAGAAACAAATACACTTCAAACCTACGTTTGAGCAGACAGGGTGATGTTGTTCTCTTACTTTTGTTCTGTATTGCCCCTTCAGTTATTACATATTCTAAGCTAACGCTCTCGTTTCCACCCCCCTGAGTTTAAATCCTCCCGAGTGACTCTAGCAAACATCCCAGCCAGGATATTAGTGACCTTCCGTGGTAAAAATCCCATCCTTCTCTGTAATGGTGTTGATGCTCTCACAGTAAAGTATTTTTGGAACGCTGTGTCTTGGTTACCGTGATTACACCCCAATTCATTTATCCTGTTCGTGATCCAGAACCAGGTGAACTGACTGGCTGCGTGCGGTGTCTGGGAAAACTGCTGTGTCTTGGATCTGCAGCATTTTGCAAAATGGTTCCATTTGCCACACTTGTTATAGAGTTTACCAGACACCAGGGGCGGGATTCTACGACCCCCCCGCCAGGCCGAAGAATCGGCGGGGGGTGGCGTGAATCCCACCCCGCCAGCTGGACACCGGCTGCCGGATTCTCCGGTGCCGGTTTTTCGGCGGGGGCGGGAATCGCGTCGTGCCGGTCGGGGGCCATTGCCAGTGGCCCCCCCCCGGCGATCCTAAACTCCGCGATGGGCCGAGTGGCCGCCCATTTTCGTCCTGCCCCACCGGTGTAAATCAAACAAGGTCCTTACCGGCAGGACCTGGCTCTGCGGGCGGCCTGCGGAATCCACGGGGGGTGGGGAGGGGCAGGGGGATCTGGCTCCTGGGGGGGACCCCACAGTGGCCTGGCCCGCGATCGGGGCCCACCGATCTGCGGCGGGCCTGTGCCGTGGGGGCACTCTTTCCCTCTGCGCCAGCCGCTGTAATGGTCGGCCATGGCCGACGCGGAGAAAAACTCCCCTGCACATGCGCTGGGATCATGCCAGAACATTCTGGCGTTCCCGCGCATACGCCAACTCGCGCCAGACTTCGGAGGCCCTTCGGCGCCGTTTTGTGCGGCACCAACCCTGCCGGCCTAGCCCCTGAAGGTGCGGAGAATTCCACCGCTTCTGGGTGGCCCGACGTCGGAGTGGTTCACGCCACTCCTCGGCGGTGGTACGGCCCGCCCCGCCGGGTAGCGGAGAATCCTGGCCCAGATGTGTTGTTTTATTCTGTTGGGTCAGGTTGTAACCCAACTGTACTTCAAAAATCTGTGTTTTCCACCTTAACTCTTTGCTGTTTCTTTCTGAATGCTCATTCAGGATACAGATGCTGATGGCAGATTCCAAGGTTAAACCTTTTTTGTAAAAATGCTGCTTGCAGACTGATGCACTAACAATTACGACGAGACGAGAGTAGAGAGTAATCGAGGCTTTATTAAGCAGAGATGTGTAGCCTCCTGCAGCAGCTTCTGAAATGGCTGCAGCTCGGTGAGCACACACATTTATACTCCGCCTACTGGACAGAGCCAGCAGGCAGGGATCTACCCCGTAACTGAAGTACAGGAGCCTTACCGTATTACTTCTCGTATGTGATATGTACAACAGTGGTGACTACCACATTCTCCCCCTGTTAACAAAGAGTCCCGCGGGGATGGTGGAAAACTATTTACATGCATTTTAAGGTTAACATTTTGGGGAAAGTTCACAAATTCAGCCGATCGGGTGCCTTGATCCTCCGTGGTGAGCGCAGCAGTCCCGGTGGCGATGCAGGCGTCGGTTCGGTCACCGGTGACTCCGGGATTGTGTAGACCTCATCTTCATCCCCGGGTGGAACCAAGGGGAGGACGGATCATCCTGGAGCAGGGACTGTGGTGAGGTACGCTGGGGGGAGGAAGGGTGGCGCCGGAGCAAAGGGGGTGGGGACCCAGCTGGTGCCTGGTTCCAGAGGGAGACTGTGTCTTGGCGGCCGTCGGGGCCGTGGCGTACTACGGGTTTGCATGGAGTAGCTGTACCCTCTCGACCAACGGGTCCGCCTTGTGGAGTCGCACGTGCTTGCGGAGGAGAACGGGTCCTGGAGCCAGCCATGTTGGGAGCAAAACCCCGGAGGTGGACTTCCTGGGGAAGGCAAGGAGACATTCATGGGGGGTTGCATTAGTTGCCGTACAAAGTAGCGATCGGATGGAGTGAAGGACGTCGGGAGGACCTCCTGCCAATGGGAGACCGGGAGATATTTGGACCGTAGGGCCAGCTGGAAGGCCTTCCAGACCGTCCCATTCTCTCGCTCCACCTGCCCGTTTCCCCGGGGGTTGGAGCTGGTCGTTCTGCCTGAGGCGATGGCCTTGCTGAGCAGGTACTGATGCAACTCATCACTCATAAAGGAGGATCCCCAATCGCTGTGGATGTAGGCGGGGAAACCGAACAGGGCGAAGATGGTGTTGAGTGCTTTGATGACGGTAGCAGACGTCATATCGGGGCATGGGACGGCGAAGGGGAATCTGGAGTATTTGTCGACCACGTTAAGGAAGTACGTGTTTCAGTCGGTGGAGGGGAGGGGCCCTTTGAAATTCACGCTGAGGCGTTCAAAGGGGCGGGAGGCCTTCCCTAGATGCGCGCAGTATGGCCGATAGAAGTGCAGTTTGCACTCCGCGCTGACCTGGCAGTCTCTGGTGATAGCCCTGACCTCCTCAATGGAGTAGGGGAGATTGCGGGCCTTTATGAAGTGAAGGAACCGGGTGACCCGTGGGTGACAGAGAGCATCGTGTAGGGTCTGGAGTTGGTCCACTTGTGCGCTAGCCCATGTACCTCGGGATAGGGCATCGGGGGGCTCGTTGAGCTTACGGGGGCGATACAAAATCTCGTAATTGTAGGTGGAGAGCTCAATCCTCCACCTCAAAATTTTATCATTTTTGACCTTGCCCCGCTGTGTGTTATTAAACATGAGGCAACCGACCGTTGGCCAGTGAGGAGAGTGAATCTCCTGCTGGCCAGGTAATGCCTCCAATGCCGCACAGCTTCTCCGATGGCTTGGGCCTCCTTCTCGACGGAGGAGTGCCGAATTTCGGAAGCATAGAGGGTGCGTGAAAAGAACGCCACGAGCCTGCCTGCCTGGTTGAGGGTGGCGGCCAGAGCGATGCATCGCTCTCGACTTGGAAGGGGAACATCTCGTCGACCGCGTGCATCGCGGCCTTGGCGATGTCGGCTTTGATACGGTTGAAGGCCGGGTGAGCTTCCGCCGTCAGGGGGAAAACGGTGGAGTGAATGAGTGGGCGGGCCTTGTCCGCATAGTTAGGGACCCACTGGGCATAGTATGAGAAGAACCACAGGCATCGTTTGAGGGCCTTGGGGCAGTGGGGGAGGGGGAGTTCCATGAGGGGACGCATGCAGTCGGGGTCGGGTCCTAGAACTCCATTTTGCACTTCATAGCCGAGGATGGCTAAACAGTTGGTGCTGAACACGCACTTCTCCTTGATGTACGTTAGGTTGAGGAGTTTGGTGGTGTGGGGGAATTTGGAAAGGTTAGCATCATGATCCTGCTGGTCATGGCCGCAGATGGTGACGTTATCCAGGTACGGGAAGGTGGCCCGCAGTCCATACCGGTCAACCATTCTGTCCATCTCCCGTTGGAAGACCGAGACCCCATTAGTGACGCTGAAGGGAACCTAAGGAAGTAGTAAAGGCGGCTGTCCGCTTCAAACGCGGTGTACGGGCGGTCCGCCTTGCGAATGGGGAGCTGGTGGTAGGCAGATTTCAGGTCCACTGTCGAGAAGACCCGGTACTGTGCAATCTGATTGACCATATCAGATATGCGTGGGAGGGGGTACGCATCGAGCTGCGTGTACCGATTGATGGTCTGACTGTAGTCAACGACCATCCTGTTTTTCTCCTAGTTTTCACAGCTACCACTTGGCATCTCCAGGGGCTGTTGCTGGCCTCGATAATGCCTTCCCGAAGCAGCCGCTGGACCTCGGACCTGATGAAGGTCCTGTCCTGGGCACTGTACCGTCTGCTCTGGATGGCTACGGGTTTGCAATCCGGGGTGAGGTTTGCAAACAGAGAAGGCGGGTCGACCTTAAGGGTTGTGAGACCGCATACAGTAAGGGGTGATAGGGGCCCGCCGAATTTCAGGGTTAGACTTTGGAGGTTGCACTGGAAGTCAAGGCCAAGTAGCAAGGCAGTGCAGAGGTTGGGGAGGACGTAGAGCCGGATGTCGCTGATCTCTACGCCCTGGATGGTGAGGGTTGCTGTGCAGTACCCCTGGATCTCCACGGAGTGGGATCCGGAGGCCAGGGAGATTCTCTGGTTAATGGGGTGTACCGCGAGGGAGCAACGCCTTACCGTATCGGGGTGGATGATGCTCTCTGTGCTCCCAGAGTCAAGAAGGCATGATGTCTTGTGCCCATCGAGTTTACCGTCGTCGACGCGGTTGCGAGGTTGTGCGGCCGCGACTGGTCGATCGTGATGGAGGCGAGCTGTAGCTGGTGTTGGAAGGCCCCTGGCTGGTCAGCAGGCGATGAGCGGCCCGATGTGGTGCCCGACGAGCACGGGGCCTGAGGCGGGGAAGATGGCGGCGCCCACGAGGCGCACGTGGCGGGCGGCGTTAAAGATGGCGGTGCCCACAGGCCGCACGCGGCCTGATGGGGGGAAGATGGCAGCGCCCACGGGCCTCACGTGTCCTGAGCCAAAGAAGATGGCAGCACCCATGGGCCGCACGTGGGTTGCGGGGCCGAAAATGGCGGCGCCCACGGGTCGCACGTGTGGGGTGCAGGCACAATGGGGCTGGTTACAGCGGCGATCGAGCGGGCCTGGCACACAGCAGCGAAATGTCCTTTCTTCCCGCAGGACTTGCAGAGTGCGCTCGGCACCGGGCAGCGCTGCCCGGGGTGCTTTGTCTGTCCGCAGAAGTAGAACTTGGGTCCCCCGGGGTTGGCTGGCTGCCGTGTGGCGCAGGCTTGGGGTTGGCCGGGGGTGGTCGCTGGTGGGGTCCACGATGTCCAGGAGGGGGGTGCCGTGTGGTCGGGGGCGTACGCTTGTACATTACGGGAGGCGACCGTTAGTGAGATTGCGAGTTTCTTAGTTGCCTCGAGGTCGAAAGTAGCCCCTTCTAAGAGGCGCTGGTGGATGTACGCCGACCCTATGCCCGTAACAAAAGCGTCCCTAATTAGGAGTTCGGAATGTTTAACGGCCTGGCAATCGCAGTCCCTTGCCAGGGCGTGCAGGGCAGAATTCTTCCACAGACTCACCGGGGAGTTGATGCCACGTGGACAGGAGGTGCCTGGGATAGAGCTTGTTGGTCTGCTGAGTGTAGTTCTCTTTCAGTAGCGCCATGGCCTCAGCGTAGGTAGGCGCGTCCCGGATGAGGGGGAAAATATCGGAGCTCAGCCGCGAATATAGGATCTGGAGCTTCTAAGCCTCTGAGGGTGGTTCTGTTGCAGATCCGATGTAGGCCTCAAAGCAAGCTAGCCAATGTGCGAAGGCCCACTTGGCGTTGTCTGCTTGAGGGTGCAGCTGCAGGTGATCCGGCTTGATGCGGAGATCCACCGTTGTAAACTCTCTGCTTAATAAATTGATGCACTATCAATTACGACGAGACGAGAGTAGAGTGTAATCGAGGCTTTATTAAGCAGAGATGTGTAGCCTCCTGCAACTGCTGCCGAAATGGCTGCAGCTCGGTGAGCACACACATTTATACTCCGCTTACTGGGCGGAGCCAGCAGGCAGGGATCTACCCCCGTACCTGTAGTACAGGGGTCTTACCGTATTACATCTCGTATGTGATATATACAACAGTGGTGACTACCACACAGACATCATCATTATGGACCCCACACCCAATATGATCTCTCACCACTTGTCGGAATGCGCCTTTCTTTGTTAAAATTTTTAAAGTCGCAGTGCATGACTGAACAGACTCATTAAACTTAGCAGAGTGTGCACTACCTTCTCTGATTTCTCCGATAGACCATCAACGCAGTAGATACACCAACTCTTGTTTGAATTTCGTTGAGTTGTCTGCGAAATTTTAGACAAACACAAGTTGGTCGATGCGGCAAATTCCCTGTGCCATTCTGCCAACACCTGACACCATGCAGAAGCATTGTGTTGCAATAATTAGCGACCAGGGATTAACAAAAATCGATACTTATTAACAGCAACTGAGCAGCTCTTGCTGCTGTGGGCGGGATTCTCTCACCCTGGGCCGGTTCAGAGAATCGGCAATCACGCCGTTTTTTTATGCGACGCCGGCTCGACGCCGTTCCGCCATTCCCTCAACCAGCGAGAATGGCGTCATCGTAATTGGCGCCGCGTCGTCTGGAGAATTGCCCGAGGGGGTACGTTCAGCGATTCTCCGGGCCCCTGTGGATTCTGCACGCCGGATGGGCCGAAGTCCCGGGTCACGCCGGCGCCGTTCTACTATGCTAATAAAAATCGTCAGCCAGTCGTGCTGGCTGACGATGTGGGAGAGGAGGTGAGCTGCCGGAGTGTGGGGGTTCCTGAGTCTGCTGGGATGGGCATGGCCGGAGCTGAGGGCGAGGGGGAGAGGGGGGAAGGGCCTCCATGTTGGGTGGGGGGGGGGGGGTGCGGGGGGGGGGGGGGGGGGGGCGTGGGGATGACAGGCCAGCCGGCCTGGAACGGCCCGACATGGCAGGGCGGTGCCAAAGCCACGGCCGCCATTATGGTGGCCAGGCTGATGGGCACCAACCCCGGGCACTGGCTGCCGGCAAGCCTCCCGGGTGTGCCCATGGGTGCCGGACCTCCCAGGGGCCAGACCTCCCAGCCGACGGCACCCACTGGCAGCAAGGTCCAGGGCTGCACCCACGGCAGCCCCCCGTGAGGGCATAGCCATCCAATGATGTTGCTGTCAGGACGGACGGGCAATAGTGGGCGGAGCACGGAGGGTGTGGGCAGGGGTCTGGGTGCATGCGTGGCTGTGGCGCAACCGGCCAACCGGGGTAGACACATAGCCCATGGCACCTGGCTGCAGAGGGGGCCATGCACCATCCCTAAACATGTTGTATACCCCACACCCCCTGCAGATTATAATGTTTGGGCACCAGCCAGCGTTGTTGGACGCTGTGGCTGGAGCCGCTGCCCTGCATGTAGTCCTATGGCAGCGTCGGAGCAGGCGGCTGATAGCGGCCCCTCGTGGCTGCAGCAGGGGCGGCTGCAGCAGAGGGACAGGCTGCAGAGGGCCACGTGGCACCCGCTCAGGCTGCAGGGCCACCCACTCAACGGGCGCAGGTGGAGGAGGCGGACGACGACCACATCAACGAGGGGGAGGCCCAGGATGAGGATACCGAAGTGGATGAGGAGCAGGAGGAGGAGGTGGTGGTGTTGCTAAGGCGCCTGATGCGCCCGATGAGGCCTCGTGTTTACCGTCGCCGCATTTCCTTCAAGGACCTGCCGGACAGAGCATGCAGGAGGAGACTCAGGATGAGTCGGGAAACCGTCACCCATATCTGCCACCTGATGGCACAGCTGGCACCACGTGGCACTGGTGGAGGACATGCTCTCCCGTTGGCCGTCAAGGTTACGGTGGCCCTGAGCTTTTATACCACGGGGTCGTCCCAGTCGCTGAGTGGGACCTGTCTGGCATCTCCCAGCCATCTGCGCACCGGTGCATCCGTGCAGTGACTGATGCCCTGTATGACACCGCGGACCGGTACATCCAGTTCCCTGTGGACCGCGCTCACCAGAATGCCCGGGCAGTGGGATTTGCTGCCGTGGCCAGGGTACCCATGGTACAGGGGGCGATTGTTGGGTGCATGTCGCTATGCATCCACCAGCGGAGAACAGGGAGGTGTTCATGAATAGGTAGGGGACCCACTCCATGAACATTCAGGTGGTCTGTGACCACCGTGTGAAGATCATGCACGTCTGCGCCCGGTACCCGGGCAGTGTACATGACGCGTTCATCCTGGCACAATCGTTCATCCCCGCCATGTTCGAGGGACACACCTCCCTGGCTGAGGGGCTGGTTGTTGGGCGACGAGGGTTACCCGTTGCGTTCGTGGCTGATGACGCCTTAACGGAAGCTACAGATCGACGCGGAGACCCGATACAATGACGCCCATGCAGCAACCAGGGGTGTGATCGAGAGGTGCTTTGGCCTGTTGAAAATGCGCTTCAGGTGCCTGGACCGCTCTGGAGGGGCCCTCCAGTACCAGTTGGAGAGGGTTGGCTGCATCATTGTGGTCTTCTGTGTCCTGCACAATATAGCCCAGCAGAGGGGCGATGTGCTGGAGGAGGAGGAGGAGGAGGCAGAAGGGGAGCCCAAGGAAGGGGACGCCTGTCCAGATGAGGAGGATGGGGACGAGGGGGGGCAATAGATGCGATATGGGGGCTGGATATGGACAGGAGGCTGCACGACGCCACCGGCTTGGCCAGCGAGCACGTGAGGTGTTGATCGCCGCATGTTTCACCAACTAGGGGGGTAGGGGCTGGCTGGGCAGGGGCACTGGCACCACCGTACCACCCCACCTCACCACCCAGCAGTCCCATCTACCACAACACCCATGAGACGCACCTCCCACACCACCCACCAACCTTAGCTCCCACACTACCACATGCACAGCACCCCTCCACCACACTCCACCTGCGGCACAACGGGCTGTTCTCACACGATTGCTTGTGGAAGCGGGTGTGATCAATGCCACGGGGATGATGACAACCCACTCTGCGATGAGCTGTGAGCTCCAAATCATTAGTCAATGTCTAACTCATGGCCTAACACTCTCCACCTGGGTGGTCCCTGTATGCATTCTGGACACTCCATCACATGGCCATGTTGAGTAGCTGGCAGCGGTGTTCCGAGTATGCCCGGGTGGGGGGGGGGGGGAGATTTATACCCACAATTATTGGCCTACCACTACCTCTCGGTGTTTTCCCAGACGGTACAGCACGGGTGGAGGCGGACTGCTGAGACTTCTGCCCTGCAACCTGTCTCCCGTTGGCGCGCATTTCCTGGGGCGGCCCAGCTTGGATGGGCCAGGCTGCTCTGTGGGCGTGCTGGATGGCATGGTGCCACCCTGTTCTGCCCGCTGCCCACCAGATGCACCAGAGACGGAACGGGGGAGTCCGAGGATCTGCGGTGTCCCGGGACCTCCCTTGCAGGAGTAACCGGAATGGACACCAGAACCTCCTCTTCCCTCAGGGTGCCCGGTGGCCCCTGGGCCTCTCTATGGGAGGGGGCTGCGAACGGAGTCAAGCCCCGAGGCACCACCGGCACCTGGCGCTGCCAGTCCTGGAGGCCCGCTATGGTATCGACCAGGGTCTGAACGTTAGCAGCGATGGAACTCAGGATGTGGGCCATCCCAGTCTGGGATTGCGCCACCTCCCTCTGGGCTTGTGCGACCCCATCCAGCATCTGGGCAAGGCCGTCGATGCTCTCAGCGATGGCCTGCTGAGACCGGGTCATCATCTGGGCAAGGCCGTCGATGCTCTCAGCGATGGCCTGCTGAGACTGGGCCATGGCCTGCTGAGACTGGGCCATGGCCTGCTGCGACTTGGCCAGACTGCGGAGCGTTGCTGCAATGTCCAGCTGGCTCTGGCACATGGCTGCCTGTGAGAATGCAGCCCTGTCCTGGGCCACAGATGATGCATGCACATGAAGCCCCACGCCTTGCATAACCTTACCCATGGCCGAAACCGTTGCACCCATTGCCTCCACCGCAGACGCCACCCATGCGGTGTCGGCCTGGGTGGTAGCCATGACCGGCACCACTCCCTGCTTCTGGACACGGATGGACTCCTCCACCTGCGTCTGCTGCTGCTGGAAGCTGTCCGACATCCCGCTGTCTAGTCCCTGGTTGTCCAAATGCATCCGGTCTATGGGTGGGTCTGGTAAGTCCAGGAACCCGGGAACCGTCTAGGCAGCAGCTGGTTGCTGGGACTGGGCTGCCCTCCGACCGTCCGGACCCTCGGCTGCTCCTACCTCCACCTGCTGTACCGGTACAGCTGTGTGGTGCGCACCAGTGAGTGTCCCAGAAGCCTCTTCACTAATGTGCCCAACCGAGGTGACAGTCTCTTCGATGGTGGAGGGTGTGGGAGACAGCAGTGACGGAAAGTCAGTGTCCTCATCGGAACCAAGGTCAGGGGTCTCCTGCGTCGACCCTTGACCTGATGGGCCTTGTCTCGGCTCCATCTGAGTGTCACTGTCCGGTCTGTCTGTCAACTGTGTCCCCGTCCTCTGTGTGTCACTATCCTGGCTGTCATGTGCATCTGTGTCCAGCGTCTCCGTGTCCTGGCTGTCGCTGACCTGGGTGTCGGTCCTCTGTGCATCTGTGTCCTGGGTCCCAGTGTCGGAGGAATGCCTTCCTTGCCGTCTGCCCTCCCCGCCGTGGCGTGCGTCTCTGGGGGCATCTGGACCTGGCACTGATCGTAGGCGAGGTACGTCAGACGGGCCGGAACAACCGGTGTCAGGTCCTGGAAGACACAAGACAGCATGTATCATTAGACGCGTGGCCTGGGTGAGGGGGTGGGCTGGAGTGGGGGTGGGGTGTTGGGGTGGAGTGAGGAGGGTGTTGGGATGGAGTGGTGGGGGTGGGGGGGGTGGTGATGGGGTGGAGTGTGGGGGGGTTGGGGTGGAGTGGTGGGGGTGGAATGGGGTGAGGTGATGGAGGGGGGTTCGCTGTGGGGGAGGGGGGAGCTAGGCAGGAGCGTCTGACTTGCTGGTTCGCCTCCGATCTGGCAAGGGGCAACCTCCCGGTCCTCGGCTCCGCCGATGAGGTCCAGTGCCCTCTGCTCGTGGACTGAGAGGGGGTGCAGTGCGGCTGGACCCCCTCCAGTTCTCTCACGCTCCCTATGATTGTGGGCGGCCTTATCCTGGGGGGGGGGGGGGGGGGGGGGGGTGCGGCGGCTAAAGCATCAGAGTTAGGTGGTCCGCCACATGCTGCACAGATGTTGGCTAGAATATGACATGGGAGCACTGGGCACCCAGCCAAAGCGGCTCTCAGGGGTGGGTGCAGCCCATGTGTGTCAGGTGCGGGGTTTTGCCCTCCTCCTGGGGGGGGGGGGGGGGGGTTACTTTTACATGTGTGGGTGGTAGGGGTTGGGTGGTGCCAGTACTCACCCTGGCTGCCCTCATCAGGTCGTGCACCTTTTCCGGCACTGTTCGGCGGTCTGTGGGGTGTGCCCCACTGCGCTTACGGCATTGCCCACCTCCCTCCATGTTCGCCGGACTGTGCTGTCCGGGTGGCGGTGGCCTCGACTACGGCACAGGATCGCCCTCCTCTCCTTGACCGCGTCCAGCAGCGTGTCGAGGTTGTGGTCCCTGAATCTCAGGGTGGCATGGCGGACAGCGGCCATCTCGCGAGTCTCGGGACTCTGTGCCGCTCGCGCACCTTAAGCGACGTGGCGCCGTGTCATCAAGGCGTCGTGCATATCCGACGCTGGTCGGCGCCACGCCCCCCGCGCTTCTCGCCGCGCCCATGCTGGCCCCATTTGCGGGCCAGAATCCATCCTCGGATTGGCCCGTTCACGCCGTCGTAAAACGCGTGAATCCCGGCCCCGCCAGTTGCCGAATTCTGCGGCACCAGATATTCAGCGGGGGCGGGAATCGCGCCGCGCCGGCCGGCGGGACCCCCCGGCGATTCTCCGGCCTGCGATGGGCTGAAGTCCCGCTGCTGTAATGCCAGTCCCGCCGGCGAGAATCACACCACCTCTCTTACCGGTGGGACTAGGCAGCGAAGGCGGACTCCGGGGTCCTGGTGGGGGCGCGGGGCAATCTGGCCCCGGGGGGTGCCCCCACGGTGGCCTGGCCCGTGATCGGGGCCCACCGATCCGCGGGCAGGCCTGTGCCGTGCGGGCACTCTCTTCCCTCTGCCTCGGTCACAGCCTTCACCATGGCCGATGTGTAAGAGACACCCTCCCTGCGCATGCGCGGGGATGACGGCAGCAGCCGCTGATGCTCCCGCGCATGCGCGGTCTTCCGCCGGCTGGCAAAATCCTTTTGGCCCCGGCTGGCATGGCGCCAAATGCCTTTCCCGCCAGCAGGCGGCACGCCACCCACTCCGGCGCGGGGCTAGCCCCTCAAGGTGAGGGCTTGGCCCCTAAAGGTGCGGAGAAATCCGCACCTTTGGGCCGGACCGACGCCGGAGTGGTTCTTGCCACTCCATCCCGCCGGGCCCCCCCCCCCCCCCCCCCGCCTCGCCAGGTAGGGGAGAATCCCGGCCCTGGAATGAGCGCGATTGGGCATCATTGGAATCTTCAAATAGAAATATGAAATTCTAAATTTTGAATTCTTTATAAGCATTGTTCAGTTCCAGTGTCACTTTCATATCCTACCAAAATATTGTCTTGATTGCAAAATAACTTCAGGCAATTGGCCTACATGAACTTAATGTTTGAGCTGTCAATGGGTAGAAAAGTGCTGTTTTTGAAAATATCTGTAATGAATTAGTTTATTTCCATAAAGTCTAGAAAGTAGCATGGTCCGGGTACTTACTTAACATGTTGGTGCTGCATTCTTTTTGTCAGTCACTTTAACAAGAGTAGTAGTGTTTATTGTAAATCAGTTAAATGCTCTGGACAAATAATATACAATACCATATGTGTATATTGAACTTCTGTCCAATAATGTCAACAATTGCAATTGACAGCCTAATATAACAAGGGCCTTTCATAGTTTCATAATATTTTCAGCATGCGGTTTTCCTGCTGTATGGTTAAAATTAAAATTAAAATTCAGAATTATCCTCCTTTGGTTGTCTTAAAGAGCTCAGAATGATGTAATGTATGAACTCATTTTGTTAAGGGCAATGTGCAGGCACGTGAAATGCCATGATAGATAATTGGTGAATCAAAAGGCTGTTGATTAACCCAGAGGCAGATAAATATTGAATTATATTTCAATATTATAAAGTTCCTGCACACGGCCAGTGTAAGTCAAACAGGGTCTTTGGGTCATCTGTACCACTAAGAAAGCTCAGTTTGAGAAAGAAGTCAGAATTGAAAATTGACAACAAGCACACAAATGTTATTTAAATAATCTGTTGACAATTTTCTTGGAGAGCTTGCAAGTGGAAATTACCTCTGAGGTATAGGGGAAAGAGGTCAATACATGGTCTGGGGCTCAGCCTGGCACTTGAAATTTCAACTGGAGGGTCTTGAGTAGATCTTCTGCCCACTCCCACTCACCAATAGACCATGTTGAGGAGAGTTCCCAGACTTTTCCTGGAAAATTCCTACTGTTACAACTTGAAAGGACTCAGCACAACTCATGCAAGTGGGGGACTGGTTTAAGTCCCTTTAAGACCTTCTTCAACCTCAGACTTTTACGAAAGAAAAGTGCTGGATCCCAGAAGAGTGGACCAAGAGGAATAGAAGAGTTTTAAAAAAATGTCTTTGGAGGTCTCAGCTCCACCTTGAAAGGGCGGAATGATCTGAGCCAGAGCTGCTATCCTACAAATATGCAAATTGCTTTGGTCCCCGAATCTGCCACATAGTCTTTGACACTGAGCAAGGATGGGTTGGGGTTACTTACTCTTTGCCACCCTTGTGCTGTTGGAATAGGGTCCATGAATAATCTGAGCCAAAATATCTTGTGTAAAAGTAGGACTGGAATAACAATGAACAGGGAGCTGAATTCTCCATTTTCCTAGCCGAGTGTTTCTCTGCAGCGCGCCGTTTGCTGGCGGTAAGATTTTATCTTTCCGCCACTTGGCAGTGGGATTTCCCATTGTAACCACCCGATGACACCGGGAACCCCATGGGCATGGGTATCTTGCCGGCGGGATAAATGAACCGCAACGACCAGAGAATTCCAGCTCGTGTCTTTACAGTCAGAGTTGTAAACTTATGGAAAAATCTGTCTTCCAGCACAATGAATGCTAACTCCATTGAAGAATTCATGTTAATTAAAGTATACAGTAATTAAGTAGAAGAATGGTAAGATTTAGATCAGGAAAAATTGTTAACGCGGGTGTTAAAAATAATCTTAATGACAAGTTAAACCAGATGGGCTGAGTGATATTTCTTGATTCCTAACTCTTGGATACTTATATTTTTGCACAGTACCTTTTGATAACCAATGGAAAAAAATACAGCAGGACCCATTAGGGTTTAACAATAAATGCAAGCTGAATAATGTCATATAACTTGTACAAGGCTCAGAAAGGCTGCAGCTGATCTCAAAGTGGATTAAGGAGGCATAGTGGCTAGATATAGGTGGTTTAACCATGTCTAATATAATGTACAAAAGGATATAGCTGAAACAAATAGTGTATATTTCCCTAAAATGTACATTTTTTGTCATAACTACCAATACTTTACAATATGGGTTGTAATTTAAAATAGCAATAAATTCCATTATGAGCTAGTGTACTTGAGATAAAAACATACCTCGACTGTATAAATGGTTGGCCTTTGGACTCGGCATTTATCCAGCACCGTCAGCTTTTATTACCTCATACACTTCCTTATAACAAAATTTATTGCTTAAATAAATTAGAACAAAACAGTAATACTGCTTTTCAAATTTAACAACTGTGGACTAAAATAGAAGCTTGGGGGAGAAATCAGTACATCTCGTTTTCAAATGATTTCTAGTGTCCCTACCTAGAGAAGAGGTGGGCATATGCCAAAAATATAAATTAATTTTAATGCAGATACATAAATTAGAATTACTTCCCTCAGATCAAATGTAGGTAATAAATGGATTCCAATCAGTGGGGTTGCGTAATGACTATCATTAAGACAGGAATAATGTTGAAATCTTATCTACATAAAACTTGTGGGCACTTTACATAGTAATCTGGTATGTAACATTGATCTCCATGGAGATCTGCAGTTGTTGTCCATCTTCCATAATTTGAACTGCTAAAGATGTGGCTTGCAGCAGTATAGGGCAATGCTGCAAATAATCGGATTTTTCAATATGCGTTTACATATGAAAAATTTTACAATGGAGCATTGTGACTGACAAACAATATGCTCCCTGTTGTGCTGTCAGCATTCAAATGAAATCTTCAAATGTTAGATGAAGTTATGGGTTACCAGTAAAATGTTAACCAGTTGCAATCTTGACAATAAATAAGAATTCATTCCAGACATCTGAATTGGTTGATCCTTAAAGAGACCATAGTTCTTGGGAAAAATATTCAGCTTAAGCTTCCAATTTATTATGACAATAATCTGGAAGCTGCATTAATATCTTTAACACATTTTCACTGCGGCTTTTGAAATGCAGCAATTTTTGCAGGCGCATCAATAAAACTGGCAGCACCGTTTTCTCACGATTGTCATCTCTTGATATTGAAAGTAAAGAATCAAGATTTTCTAGTGGTTGACAATTGTGAAAGTGCGTACTGCTTCGTTAAAATTGAAAATGTATAACGTAGCACCTATACCGCAATAAAATACTCCATTATCCGGTTAAATATTTAACAAGTTCACTGACGTAGCTTTCAAGCCACATTCACTGAATTGTTATTAAATTGGCAGACATGAAAGAATTTTGGGTGGATGTCAACTTGGGTGCACGAAGTGGCCAATGGCATGAGGCAGCCATGATTTTTGAGTCACTGGCCTCATTTGAATTCAACAAATAGAACATAGAACATAGAACGATACAGCGCAGTACAGGCTCTTCGGCCCACGATGTTGCACCAAAACAAAAACCATCTAACCTACACTATGCCATTATCATCCATATGCTTATCCAATAAACTTTTAAATGCCCTCAATGTTGGTGAGTTCACTACTGTTGCAGGTAGGGCATTCCACGGCCTCACCACTCTTTGCGTAAAGAACCTACCTCTGACCTCTGTCCTATATCTATTACCCCTCAGTTTAAAGCTATGTCCCCTCGTGCCAGCCATTTCCATCCGCGGGAGAAGGCTCTCACTGTCCACCCTATCTAACCCCCTGATCATTTTGTATGCCTCTATTAAATCTCCTCTTAACCTTCTTCTCTCCAACGAAAACAACCTCAGGTCCATCAGCCATTCCTCATAAGATTTTCCCTCCATACCAGGCAACATCCTGGTAAATCTCCTCTGCACCCGCTCCAAAGCCTCCACGTCCTTCCTATAATGCGGTGACCAGAACTGTATACAATACTCCAAATGCGGCCGTACCAGAGTTTTGTACAGCTGCAACATGACCTCATGACTCCGGAACTCAATCCCTCTACCAATAAAGGCCAACACTCCATAGGCCTTCTTCACAACCCTATCAACCTGGGTGGCAACTTTCAGGGATCTATGTACATGGACACCGAGATCCCTCTGCTCATCCACACTTCCAAGAATTTTACCATTAGCCAAATATTCCGCATTCCTGTTATTCCTTCCAAAGTGAATCACCTCACACTTCTCTACATTAAACTCCATTTGCCACCTCTCAGCCCAGCTCTGCAGCTTATCTATGTCCCTCTGTAACCTGCTACATCCTTCCACACTGTCGACAACACCACCGACTTTAGTGTCGTCTGCAAATTTACTCACCCACCCTTCTGCGCCCTCCTCTAGGTCATTGATAAAAATGACAAACAGCAACGGCCCCAGAACAGATCCTTGTGGTACGCCACTTGTAACTGAACTCCATTCTGAACATTTCCCATCAACCACCACCCTCTGTCTTCTTTCAGCTAGCCAATTTCTGATCCACATCTCTAAATCACCCTCAATCCCCAGCCTCCGTATTTTCTGCAATAGCCTACCGTGGGGAACCTTATCAAACGCATTACTGAAATCCATATACACCACATCAACTGCTCTACCTGCTCTACCTCATCTACCTGTTCAGTCACCTTCTCAAAGAACTCGATAAGGTTTGTGAGGCATGACCTACCCTTCACAAAGCCATGCTGACTATCCCTGATCATATTATTCCTATCTAGATGATTATAAATCTTGTCTCTTATAATCCCCTCCAAGACTTTACCCACTACAGACGTGAGGCTCACCGGTCTATAGTTGCCAGGGTTGTCTCTACTCCCCTTTTTGAACAAAGGGACCACATTTGCTATCCTCCAGTCCTCTGGCACTATTCCTGTAGCCAATGATGACATAAAAATCAAAGCCAAAGGCCCAGCAATCTCTTCCCTGGCTTCCCAGAGAATCCTAGGATAAATCCCATCAGTCCCCGGGGACTTATCTATTTTCAGCCTGTCCAGAATTGCCAACACCTCTTCCCTACGTACCTCAATGCCATCTATTCTAATAGCCTGGGTCTCAGCATTCTCCTCCACAACATTATCTTTTTCCTGAGTGAATACTGACGAAAAATATTCATTTAGTATCTCGCCTATCTCTTCCGACTCCACACACAACTTCCCATCCCTGTCCTTGACTGGCCCTACTCTTACCCTAGTCATTCGCTTATTCCTGACATACCTATAGAAAGCTTTTGGGTTTTCCTTGATCCTACCTGCCAAATACTTCTCATGTCCCCTCTTTGCTCGTCTTAGCTCTCTCTTTAGATCCTTCCTCGCTACTTGTAACTATCCATCGCCCCAACTGAAACTTCACACCTCATCTTCACATAGGCCTCCTTCTTCCTCTTAACAAGAGATTCCACTTCTTTGGTAAACCACGGTTCCCTCGCTCTACGCCTTCCTCCCTGCCTGACCGGTACATACTTATCAAGAACATGCAGTAGCTGTTCCTTGAACAAGCTCCACTTATCCAGTGTGCCCAACACTTGCAGCCTACTTCTCCAACCTATCCCCCCCAAGTCACGTCTAATGGCATCATAATTGCCCTTCCCCCAGCTATAACTCATGCCCTGCGGTGTATACTTATCCCTTTCCATCACTAACGTAAACATCAAACAAAAATGAGCTGCAAGTGTCAAATCAGCACCTACTGTTCGCCAGTTCTGAACATTTGGAGTTTAGGCCAAGCCGTTGTTAGCAGAGTCTGCTGATAGGCACTTGTTAGGTGGGGCGATGAGGGTGCAGTTCGGTGACACCAAGGCAGGTGAGGCCAGGCTGAAAGACTGTTTGCAGCATTTTATGCGGCGATATGAGGAGCGTTTCTCATCCTCTTGCTCCCATTAAAAGAGAACAAATACTGGTTGTTTCCTGATTGGAATGCTGATGGGTGGAACAAACTTCATCCATGTGTTCCATAATATTTACATTCAGTTCCCAACAAGGTCAGCATGTAGAAGTTCACATAATTTAGAGCACAGAAACAAGCCAGGCCAACAGGTTTTTTGCTGCTGTTTATGCTCTTCACAAATTTTCTCCCACATTACAATAGTGAAATACTGCAGGTGGTAGAAATCTGAAAGAAAAGCAGAACATGTTGGAAATACTCAGCTGGCCTGGCAGCATGTGTGGTGAGAGAAACACAGATAATGGTCAGAATTTTCCTAGCCGGGTTGGGGTAGGTACTGGAGGACAGGAAAATCCTGGAAAGTAACAGGGTTACGATCTCAATGTGACTCTGCCCTCATACAGTTTTCACCAGGGTGGGTTGCAAGGCCAGAAGAGAAACACCACGATAAATCATTTGAGGTGATTTAAAAGGCAATTAAGAGCCTTCTTAACCATGAATTCATAATCGATAAAAGAGCCTGCTTACATGCTGTACCTGCACTCCAACAGGGCCACTGAGGCAAGTACCAAGTGGAAAGAGCTTCTTCAATGTAACTAACAAGCTTTGATCAGTTACGCTGAAGAGCTGCAGCCATGGCCACTGAGACACTGCAGTTCAAAGCACTTCTTTTCTCAGAGAGTGCTATCACTGCATGACAGATTATTGAAGCATCTTGGGAGGCACTTCATCTGTCTAGCACTTCACTCACCTTCAGTTGCATTTCCCTGTTGCCATCCTTGACCACAGCATGGGAGCAGATTATACAGTTCCACCTTCCCCCTTTGTTGAGGAGCAGAAGATAAAGCACCAACAACTTCAGCAGCAGCAGGAGAAAAACCAGCAGCAACATCAGCTGCCTTCCCCTCAGCCACGTGTCTCTTTACAGGGCAGAGAGAATGGACACCGAGATCCAGCTGGAAGAAAGAGTGACAGGCAAAGCAGGATTAACAGGTGGAGGATTAGTTCACTTGGCTATGTGTGAGCACCCATGCCTCAGGATGCACTGGCTCTCATGGCAGATCACTGCTGCCTTCTTGAAGCAGGTTCCTGGAACAAGGCCTCCTTCCCAATGGAGCAGATGGGAACACTTGCCAATGATTGACAAGGTGTCTGTTACTGTTGGCTCCTATTTAATGGAACATCCTTCAACGATTTGTGCCACCTCCAGCATGATATCAAAAACCCCTCTCCCCGCTTTTGGAATTCTAAAGGGAATGTTCCCTCCACAACATCCTAGTCCACTCCTCAATCATTATCAACATCCCCTCCTCTTCATGTGACATTTCTCCGTACAACCACAGGAGATGCAACATCTGCCCTTTAATATCCTCATTCTCTTGGTCCAAGCCCTAAGCACTCCTTCCTGATGAAACAGTAATTTACTTCTGCTTCTTTCAATTTAGTATATTGTATTCGCTGCTCACAATGTGGTGTCCTCTACTTTAGGGATACCAAGAATAAATCGGGTGACTGCCATGCAGAACAGCTCCGTTCAGATAGCAAACGTGACCCCAAGCTCCTGGTGATTTGAAATCTATGTCCCCCTCCCACCATGCCTTCTCTGCCCTTGGTCTCCTGCAGTGTTCCAATGAAGCTCAACATAAGCTTGGGGAGCATTACCTTGTCGTTTAAATAAGGCTTTACATCCAAAATTACTCTCATGAGACCCCGGGACCACAGTGATTGATCTCCCTGTGGGACTCCTGAATATGAGCTTCCTCACTAGTGGGCAGACGTTTTACCAGGTGGGGTTCGGAAACGTGCCCTTTAAAAGCCGGTCCAGACTGGGACCAGCACTCTCGTTAGTCCCACTGGGACTTCACAGCTCCAAGATCCAAGAGGGTGGGGATTGTGGGGCAGCACAATTGGGAGCGTAGGGCAGTGGTCTTCTCTTGTACAAGAAACATTAATACCCTCACCACAACCAGTATGATGCAACTGGCTCACTGCGTCTGTGGTGCTGCCTCCTGCAGTGTTCAAGCACAGTGTCCATGCATCAAGTTGTGATTGGGATGCTAGACAATGAGCCCAAATGCTACATGGCCAGCCCACCCATGGGGATTCACTTGGGTTGTATGAAGTGCTCACTTAACCACGACTGCCAATTCCCTTTAGCAATAGCCTTGAGCCGCAAGGCTTGAGGTCTCCATAGTAATTGAGAGTTATGGGTGATCGTTGGGGAAACAGGCAGGGACAAATGTTGCCCCCCTCCCCCCAAGCAGAACCTCTCCAGCAGCCCTGATGCCCCATCCCCCATGGCGGCCCACCCCAACTGGGATCGCACCTCCCACCCCCCCCCCCCCCTCCCCCACCGAGCCCAGTGGCAGCATGCCCAGTGCCTCCGGGTTCAATACCTGTGAGCGAGGATGGCTGCTCACCTCCTCGGCTCCTCACAGCTGCCCCTCCTCCAGCTTCATGTTTTTTCAAAAGGAATACTAATGGGCGTCAGCGTGACCACTTGCTGGGGAGGCCGCTGGATCACGGGAGGCGGTTGGATATGAAGTGGCTCCTGTTAATTGTATGGAAATAGGGTTTAAGTGGTGTTGATTGGTTTGTTGCCACTTTACAGCCGGGTCTCGATTTCGCCTATAGGACCAGGCCGGTTGCATAGCAAACAGTTTGGCGCTCGGTGCGGTTCTCGCCCGAGCAACACAAGGCCAGAGAATCGCACCCTAAATGTTATTCAACTGGCCTTCTCACCTTCCTGAGCTTTTATAACACCCTCTTGGAATCAACATTGAGTTTAAGATCATAATCTCTGTCCCTTTTTTGCTTCTTTTTGGATGGCATTTGTTGGTGAGGCCATTTCATTTTTCCTGCAGATCTTAAGTACAGATCCTCCCTTTTGTTCTTTTCCCACTCCCATCACATGTTTACCTAGTCTTCTTGTTATGGACCAGGGTTTAGAGAACCCCAAAGTGTATCATGGAGTTCACCTGACCCAGAACTTTTAATAGATTGTGGTATGGGGAGCACATGGCCCACTCTACAAGTGTGGTACAGCAGAAATGGAAAAGTATTTTTTAAAGCAAAACAATGTTTATTCTACAAACTCAAGTTAACCTTTTTAAAACATACAGTGAACATCTTAGCAACCAGTAATTCAAATACAACCCCCAAAGAATACAACACTAAGTAATCCTTAATAACCTCCCAAACAACATCCAGAAGACAAAAGAAACACCTTTTACTGAAGCACATTAGATTTACATTCACTTCTGAGAACATTTAGAATTCTGAATTCACCAAATGATCAAGAGATAGTCTTTTCATGGCAGAGAGAACAACAGTACACCTGCTCTGTCTGGCTTCAACTCCAACACTGAAAACGAAACTAAAACACACCCTGCAGCAAACAGCCTAAAACAAAAGTAAAAAGCTGACAGACAGCCCAGCTCCACCCACACTCTGACATCACTGCAGTAATATGAGCAGCCAAACATTTCTTAAAGTGACATTCTCATGACATTCTCTTTAAGGCATTTACACTGTTCAGCTCAACCACTTCATGTGGTATCAATACAGTAAAAGCAAATTACTGTGAATGCTGGAATCTGAAACTAAAGCAGAAAATACTGGACGATCTCAGCAGGTCTGACAGCATCTGTGGAGAGAGAACGGAGCTGATGCTTCAATTCTGGGTGACTCTTTGTGGTATCAAGTTCCATATTCTCACCAATCCTGGACTCAAATTAGTTTGGGAAAGACGCTTTCTGTTTGATTTAGACATGGACTTCAGCCGCCCAAAATGTCACAGTGGGTCTCTTTAACCAAAGTTTAGGTCAACAGAAAGAGACTCCGGCTCTGATTACTCTCATTGGATGAAATCCTTTGATTGCCAAGGCATTTCCACTGTCTCGTGCCCCAACCCTGTTTCCGATTGGTCTATTATCTCATTATGTTTTATTTATTTTGCGCAGACCCCTTAAAACCTTTGGTTGCGAACCCTTGCCTTAAAGCATTAATATAATTTTTTTTGATTGATTTATGGATAATAATAGTCTTCATTGTCACAAGTAGGTTTACATTTACATCGCAATGAAGTTACTGTGAAAATCCCCTAGTCGCCACATTCTGGCGCCTGTTCGGGTACACTGGTGGAGAATTCAGAATGTCCAATTCACCTAATAGCAAGTCTTTTGGGACTTGTGGGAGGAAACCGGAGCACCCGGAGGAAACCCACGCAGACACGGGGAGAGCGTGCAGACTCCGCACAGACAGTGACCCAAGCCAGGAATTGAACCTGGGACCCTGGCACTGGGAATTGAACCTGCGAACCACTATGCTACCGTGCTGCCCTTTTGGATGTGGTGTCGCTGGTAAGGCCAGCCTTTATTGCCCATCCCTAGGTGCCCTTCAGAAGGTGGTGGTGAGTTGCCTTCTTGAACCGCTGCAGTCCTTAAGATCTAGGTACACCCATTGTGCTGTTAGGGAGGGAGTTCCAGGATTTTGTCCCAGCTTCAGAATGGCGATGGTGAGTGACTTGGAGAAGAACCTCCAGTTGGTGGGGTTCCCAGGTATCTGCTGCTCCTGTCCTTCTAGATGGTAGTGGTCGCGGGTTTGGAAGGTGATGCCAAAGGAACCTTGGTAAGTTACTGCAGTGCATCTTGCAGATGGTACACAAGGCTGCTACTGTTAGTCGGCGGTGGAGGGTTTGCATGTTTATGGAAGGAAGAGGAATCCATGGCAGCATGATAGCACAATGGTTAGCACTGTTGCTTCACAGCTCCAGGGTCTCAGGTTCGTTTCCTGGCTTGGGTCTCTGTCTGTGCAATGTCTGCACATTCTCCCTGTGTCTGTGTGGGTTTCCTCCGGGTCCTCCACTTTCCTCCCACAGCCCAAAGATGTGCAGGTTAGGTGGATTGGCCATGCTAAATTGCCCTTCGTGTCCAAAAAAGGTGAGGTGGGGTTACTGGGTTATGGGGATAGGGTGGAGGTATGGGTTTAAGTAGGGTGCTCTTTCCAAGGGCCGGTGCAGATTCGATGGGCAGTATGGCCTCCTTCTGCACTATAAATTCCATGATTTATGACTAATCAGGTGGCTGCTTTGTCCTGGGTGGTGTTGAGCTTCTTGAGTGCTGTTGGAGCTGCACTCATCCAGGCAAGTGGAGAGTATTCCATTACACTCCTGACTTGTGCCTTGTAAATGGTTGACAGGCTTTGGGGGGTTCTGGAGGTGAGTTTCTCATCGCAGGATTCCTGGGCTTTGTCCTGCCCTGGTCGCCATAGTACTAATGTGGCTGGTCCAGTTCAGTCTCTAATCAATGGTAATTGATTGTGGGGGATTCAGCAATGGTAATCCATTGAATGTCAAGGAGCAAAAATTGTTAAGTATTTCATTTGCAAAGAACAATGTTGGATTTAGACATTGGGGCAGGACTTTCACTGCTGCTTCTGAACCTTGCTGTCAAGTTCAAATCGCAGCCAGATGCTCACACTTTGTGGGGAACACTCCCTTAGCTGTGAGTTTCCTGAATTGGTGTATTAGTGGTCAGTAGGTACCCCCACTGTCCAAATAAGGATCGTGGGTTTGTTCTTGAGGCTGCAAGGCGAGTAGAAAGCCTACAGATCAGATGGAGCGGAAGCTGGCTTTTGAAGGTAAGTGAGGAAGAGGGCATCCCAAGATGGAGGCACCTTCCCTCCAATGTTTTTAGATTTAAAATAAAAATAGGCTGAGCAATAGGTCCTCATAATGGAGGGGGGAGTTCCACCACAGGACAGTGTGCTGTTTGAACTGAGGCAGGGCAAATTCCCGTCAGCCTCAGTCAATAGGCCTTAACAGGGTAGAATAGTTATCTGACACTTACGGGGAGGTTGCTCTGCTGCCTGCTCCTCATCCTGCCTTTCGAAAATAATCCGGGGGTGGGATTCAACCCAAGGACCAACATTCTGACCATGCAGCGCTGCAAAATTCCACCTTCACGCCTGCCCCGATCGGGTCTAAAGCTTTAGCTCGAGAAAAGATCAGGGACCTTTCAGGCTAAAAGCCTCATCAGGTTGATTTAAACAAACTTAGTCAGGACAAGAAGGAGCAAACTTCAACTGACTGGGGTCTCCCCTCATTCCCAAGAATTGGAAAGTCTGCTATTTTCATAGTTCACCCTCCTTAAAGATTTCAAGTTAATTGAAATATATTCAGTCAGGAAGATTTCCCGTTAAAGCCTTAACAAATTCTCTGCCTCAGCTTTCAAAGCCACTCTCTGAATTATTAGTTTATTAGCAGACCTTAAAGTTATTATGCGTACCAGAATCGTAAACTGATTCTTGCAAAGGGTGGATGGTTTAATTGTAAATAACACACTGAGGAAAATATCCTCTATGTGTGTCAGTTTTATGAAAATCTCACACATTCACCGGAACGCATGTAAAATCCGTGGTATTTTATGGAGGACTGTTGAACATTCCATAGTCTAATTAGACATGGGCATTTATAACGCAAAAATACATAAGGTGTACAATCAGGAATTTTAAGAAGTAACTGTACAGAATCTGGTAACATTAAATTTTCTTCAGTTCTGCGGTGCAGAATAAATGGACCGAAGGGCCTTTCCTGCACTGTATTTTTCTGTGATTCTATGATTCTTTACTGCTCCTTATACAGTAGCATTTACTTTTGAGTCAAAAGATTGTGGGTTCAATCCCTACTCCAGGGCATAGAATCATAGAACTTACAGTGCAGAAGGAGGCCATTCAACCCATCAAGTCTGCACTGGTCCTTGGAAAGAGCACCCTACTTAAGCCCAGGCTTCCACCCTATCGCTGTAACCCAGTAACCCAACCAAACCTTTTGGATACTGAGGGGCAATTTAGTATGGCCAATCCACCGAACATCTTTTGGACTGTGGGAGGAAACCAGAGCACCCAGAGGAAACCCACATAGACACGGGGAGAAAGTGCAAGCTCCACACTGACAGTTACACAAAGCCGGATTTGATCCTGGGACCCTAGCAGTGCTAACAACTGTGCCACCATTGCTGCCCCACGAGTACAAAATTCTAAACTGAAGTACTGAGGAAGTGCTGCACTGCAGGAGGTGCTGTGCTTTGGATGAGACAATAAACCAAGGCCCTGTTTGTCCTCTCTCTCAGGCAGATGTAAAGATCCCATGGCATTATTTCAAAGAAGAGCTGGCGACTCACCCCTGTGTCCTGCCCAATATTTATCCTTCGAACATTATCTCAAAGATAGATAATCTGGTCATTGTTGCTTGCTCATGGTGGGAGCCAGTCATTCGCAAATTGGCAACAGCGACTGCACTTCAAAAGTATTTCACTGGCTGTTAAAGCTTTGAGACAGCCTCTGGTTCTGCAAGGTCTATAAAAATGCACGTATTTCGCTTTGCCCCCACGCAATCCTATAACATTGAAAACTTCATGGGAAAGCTGTGAAGAATCCGTTTCTGCTGCCAATTCTAAACTATAAAGGTTAAAAATAAAGCACAAATTATGAAGGCTGTGAACAAGTTTAGTCAAACTTTCCTGTCAATGATGCGTACTGCATTATACTCTGCTCAGCATTTCTACATCAGTAATTTTAGTGCCTGCTTTGTACATGTAAATGACATTAAATGAAATTTTATGGCGGCTAACTTGTTGGCTCTCACGTCAGCTGAAAGACATTTTCTCAGGCAGTCTACCATACAACAAATTCAATTAAGTTTTGAATTGTTACGTTAAGTAACACATTGGAAACAAGATTCCTATTACAACTGGTTTCTACTGATTATTGCCTTGTTTTAACTTGTTGTGTTTTGTGTATTTGTAACAGCTATTGATTATGAATTTAAATTAAAGAATACAAACGTAATGGGTTCCTCGGGGAACAGTTTTATGGAACACATAAGTCAGCGCAGTTTCCTACGTCAAGATACACATTTGTTTTTTCAGGATCAAATGGCTGTTCAGCTACTTGACAAAATACACATCACAAACCAAAGACATTTGTGTTGTTTGGTTCATCCATGCGTATGTGAAAGAATAGATATTGTACTAAGTCAAGAGAATATTGTTGCCTGAGTAAGATAAGGCACTTCATTATCAAAAAGCATTTGTTTTCGTTGTCTCAGTCGGTTTCAGTTTCAAAATTGTCTTTTGACATTTGCTGCCAGCTGGCATGCATCACAAGTTATTCTGTTGTGGATTACTAATTACGTGGAAAAAGTGCTTCACCAGGTTTATCATGCACTGCTTTGCAAAATTATAATCAGGACCTCTCACAAAGTCTTCATTTCAATACTTGCCTGGGCCATTTCTAGCCAGTAACAATGGATAATAGGACAATATTCTTATGGGAGGAATTAGAAGATGCAAGTCTTGGATCTAGATGTTTTTACTTTTGTTAGTATGGCCTAATCTTCTTCTTCAGTGACTACTCGCTAACAAGTATGATTGCCCACCTAAGAAACTCTGTGTTATTGGTCATAGATTCTGTGGGTCCTGGTGTGGCTGATGAGCCCGATCCAAGAACCGCATCTTCGACCGCACACTTGATAGGTGTTTCTGGGAGGAGGGATCAGGCCTTGGACTTTTGATAACTGGTAGTCCTTTCTCAGGCTCCTTTTCTGAACCTCCTCTTGCTGTTGGGTGTCCCCTAAGAATTGTGTCCCTTCAATCAGGAGGTTCTTCCAAGTAGGCCTCTTCTGAGCTAGGGTCTCCCAGGGTTGATGTCAATTTTGCATTTCTTGAGGTAAGCCTACAGGGTGTCTTTGAAGCCCTTTCTTTGTCCTCCTTTTGTTCAGAAGCTTTCCTTGAGCTGGGCATGGAAGATTTGGCAGTCGGGGCTCTGACATCCCAGGCACATGGCCGGCCCACCTGAGATGGTTTTGGATGATCATGGGCTCGATGCTGGTGCACATGGTTCCTTCAGTCACACAGATGTTAGTATGCATGTCCTTCCAGTTGATGCAGAGAATCCGTCTCAGACAGCATTGATGGTACTCCTCCAGGGCCTTGAGGTGGCGTCTGTATGTAGTCCAAGTTTCTGAGCTGAATGGGGAGGATGACCGCCTTGTACATAGAACATAGAAAATACAGCACAGAACAGGCCCTTCGGCCCATGATGTTGTGCCGAACTTTTGTCCTAGATTAAGAACAAATTAATCGACACCCCATCATTCTACCATGGTAATCCATGTGCCTATCCAATAGCCGCTTGAAGGTCTCTACTTCCACAGGCAGTGCATTCCATGCCCCCACTACTTTCTGGGTAAAGAACCTACCTCTGACATCCCCCCTATATCTTCCACCATTCACCTTAAATTTATGTCCCCTTGTAATGGTTTGTTCTACCCAGGGAAAAAGTCTCTGACTGCTTACTCTATCTATTCTCCTGATCATCTTATAAACCTCTATCACGTCTCCCCTCATCCTTCTCTGTTCTAATGAGAAAAGGCCTAGCACCCTCAACCTTTCCTCGTAAGACCTACTCTCCATTCCAGGCAACATCCTAGTAAATCTCCTTTGCACCTTTTCCAAAGCTTCCACATCCTTCCTAAAATGAGGCGACCAGAACTGCACACGGTACTCCAAATGTGGCCTTACCAAGGTTTTGGCCAGCTGCATCATCACCTCACGGCTCTTAAATTCAATCCCTCTGCGAATGAATGCTGGCACACCATAGGCCTTCTTCAAAGCTCTATCCACTTGAGTGGCAACTTTCAAAGATCTATGAACATAGACCCCAAGATCTTTCTGCTCCTCCACATTGCCAAGAACCCTACCGTTAACCCTGTATTCCGCATACATATTTGTCCTTCCAGGACGGACACTTTTCAGGGTTAAACTCCATCTGCCACTTCTCAGCCCAGCTCTGCATCTTATCTATGTCTCTTTGCAGCCGACAACAGCCCTCCTCACTATCCACAACTCCGCCAATCTTTGTATCGTCCGCAAATTTACTGACCCATCCTTCAACTCCCTTATCCAAGTCATTAATGAAAATCACAAACAGCAGAGGACCCAGAACTGATGCCTGCGGTACGCAACTGGTAACTGGGCACCAGGCTGAATATTTGCCATCCACTACCACTCTCTGACTTCAATCGGTTAGCCAGTTCATTATTCAACTGGCCAAATTTCCCAATATCCCATGCCTCCTTACTTTCTGCAGAAGCCTACCATGGGGAACCTTATCAAATGCCTTACTAAAATCCATGTACACTACATCCACTGCTTTACCTTCATCCACGTGCTTGGTCACCTCCTCAAAGAACTCAGTAAGACTTGTGAGGCAAGACCTACACTCACAAATCCGTGCTGACTATCCCTAATCAAGCAGTGTCTTTCCAGATGCTCAGAAATCCTATCCCTCAGTACTCTTTCCATTACTTTGCCTACCACCGAAGTAAGGCTAACTGGCCTGTAATTCCCAGGGTTATCCCTATTCCCTTTTTTGAACAGGGGCACGACAGTCGCCACTCTCCAATCCCTTGGTACCACCCCTGTTGACAGTGAGGACGAAAAGATCATTTCCAACGTCTCTGCAATTTCATCTCTTGCTTCCCATAGAATCCTTGGATATACCATCAGGCCCGGGGGACTTGTCTATCCTCAAGTTTTTCAAAATGCCCAACACATCTTCCTTCCTAACAAGTATCTCCTCGAGCTTACCAGTCTGTTTCACACTGTCCTCTCCAACAATATGGCCCCTCTCATTTGTAAATACTGAAGAAAAGTACTCGTTCAAGACATCTCCTATCTCTTCAGACTCAATACACAATCTCCCGCTACTGTCCTGGATCGGACCTACCTTCGCTCTAGTCATTCTCATATTTCTCACATATGTGTAAAAGGCCTTGGGGTTTTCCTTGATCCTACCCGCCAAAGATTTTTCATGCCCTCTCTTAGCTCTCCGAATCCCTTTCTTCACTTCTCTCTTAACGTTAAAGTGCCAAGCTTGGGCTTGGAGATTCTCTTCTGTGAGAGTGGAGATGGTGATGTCATCCACCTACTAAAGATCCACGAGGATGTCAGTGATGTTTTCTTCTTGGAGTTCAACCAGTTGAGGTTGAAATGTTTTCTGTCCACCCTGTAGATGATGTCCACTCCACTGGGAAGCTTACTCTGACAAGGTGACGAATGGTGGCAATAAGAATAGAGAAAAGGGTGGGGGTGGTGACACATCGCTGCTTGACCTCGAACGTTTCTGTCTTATTTCCATTGGTGAGGACTATCGCCGACATCTTGTCATGGAGGAGTCGGAGGATGTTGAATTTCTCTGGACAGCCGACCTTTGACAGGGTCTTTCATAGTACTTCCCGATTGATGAAGTCAAAAGCCTTGGTCTGATCAATGAAGGCCATAGAGGGTTGATGTTGCTCCTGGCATTTCTCTTGAAGTTGCTGAGCAGTGAAAATCATGTCCGCTGATCCACGGTTTGGTCGGAAGCCACACTGGCTTTCCAGAAGGATTTCTTCGGAGACCGGCCACCAAGGCAATACATGGACCCAATACTTTAGGCCTCAAACCGATGCGGAGTAAGGATGGAACCCTCTTGAGGGCAGAAAACATAAACCTTCGATGGAGAAAACACTTCAAAAAACTCGTAAACTGTGTTACAACCAGAGATGAGGAAATCCTCCAACTCCCATCAAAGATGATCTTGGACTCCCACGCAGCATGGACCATGAAGCCACCATTAAACACACGAAGAATGAAAAAGCCGCAGGAATGGACATGATACCAGCAAGATTTTCAAACTTGGAGGAGAAGAGATCACCTGTCATCTCCATCAGCTGGAACTGAAAGTCTGCAACAGAGAAGAAATTACTGCCGACCTCAGGGATTCCATCATTACCACCATCTTCAAGAGACAAAACAGACTGTGGAAATTACAGAGGAATCTCTCTACTCTCCATCACCGGGAAGATCATCGCCCAAAGTCTGACTAGCCACCTTCTCCTAGTCTCTGAAGAAATCCTTCCAGAGTAGCCTAATATTCCTAACATGTACTTCAATGTTATCAGACACCTGAACAGGTCTTTGCTGTGTACCCAAAACATTGCACGCTCATATGAAGTATGGGCGGTGATTCTACCTTCATTACTTAGCAGAGTGTATTGCCTTCCCATTGCAGAATCTGTCTGTTTTTCATTTCTTTGGGGCTATATGCTCTGTAATGACCATGATGAGCAGCACTTCCAACCCTGTTCCCAGGCTGCAAAGTTGGACATAGATGTCACTTTTGCTGTGGAGAATGGCCATCAACCTGCTTATCTAAAACCGCTTCCAAAGGCAACATATAAGGGAGCTTCAGAAATAGGCCTGGAGCCTCTTGTTACTCTGAGAGAAGGGTAGTCAAAGTTGGTCCCTCAGGGTCAGCTGGTTCTCTGAAATGAGAGTTGCCTCAAGCCTCTAAAACTCTGGGGGAATCATCTCAGCCGCATCTCACTCAGGGAGCATCTCAAGGGAGTAATAGCAAGTAAATTAAGTGATATGAAGGCTTGACACTATGCTAGAATGGATCGGAGGATTGTGAAGAAAGGTTTTGTCTCTCTTTGAAGTATGTTGTTCTGTAAATTAAACACAATAGATTGGAGTCTCCGCTCAATGAATTGTTATTTTCCATTGCAATTTGCGTGAAATCAGTAAAATCAAATCAAACGATCAAATGCAAACTGTGTTCAGCTCAAATATAGTTTCTGAAATTTTTTTTGCTGGTTTAAAAAACTTTGGGCTAGATGCTCTCCTGTCACAGGATTAGTTGTATCCCAAAGATCAGATGAATCCCCATTGCAAATTTCCAGTAATTGAACCTGTGGATATTTCAGGAAGATCTTAAAATTAAGTTGGTTCTTTTGGACGCAAGGATCTGGCCTGAATTCTCCGCAACGCAGATCTCGATCGGGTGGAGAATCGGGTGCCTGGCTAACATCGAGGTCGCGCCGGGCGCCAAACTGACTTATGTTCCAGCCCCTGCTGGCGGTGGAATCCGGGTTTGTGCCGATGCTCCAGCGGGACGATGCTAATGGATGCAAATGCATCCTTATGACCCATTTGTATCCACTTTGTGGACCCGTACCAGAGTGTCCGGTCCTTCGTGATTCTCCTGTCCGCTGGGCCAGGAATCACGTGGGCGGGTTTCACTGTTGGTATTTACCAGCGTGGTCCTCACGGTGAGCCAAGTGGCTGACCCCTGAAGGGAGTTGCATCCAAAATTCACTCAAGGGCCACCCTCCTCCCCACAGCCATCCCACCACTCACCTACTAAACCCCCCATCACCCCTACCAGAGACCCCTTAAAATAGGAAAAAACCCCAGAGACCCCGAGTTGGGCAAATTCGAGACCCCCTGGATAGGGGGACCATCCAGAGACCCTCTGAATAGGGGGACCCCCCTCCCCAGAGACCCTTCGATGAGGAGACCGTCCCAGAGACCCCCTGATTAGGGGGTCCCCAGAAATTCCAACTGAACGTACCCCCCTTCACGCTTGAGTCATTTTTAAGTGCTGAGCTAGAATTTGACAGCACTTAAGTCTCTTTAAAGTGGCTCATGTTTATAAAGATTGTGGTTTCAACACTTAGAGGTCCTCGTCCATGAAGGAAGATAAACGAAGCAAAGCTGATATCTGTGTTTATGGAAGCTGTCAATCACAGCTCACTGAGAGAAATGAATGAATGGGTTGCAGCTAAAGGATCTGAAGGTTTTAAACTCAGGTCTATAAGACCATAAGACATAGAAGCAGAATTAGGCCACTCGACCCATCGATCCTGCTCCGCCATTCAATCATGGCTGATGTTTTTCTCATCCCCATTCTCCTGTTTGTCCCCATATCCCCTGATCCCCTTATTTATTAAGAACCTATCTATCTCTATCTTAAAGACACTTCTGCGGCAAAGAGTTCCACAGATTCATCACCCTCTGGCTGCAGAAATTCCTCCTCATCTCTGTTTTATAGGAGCGTCGATTTAGTCTGAGATGGTGTCCTCTGGTTCTAGTTTTTCCTACAAGTGGAAAAATCCTCTCCACGTCCACTCTATCCAGACCTCGCAATATCCTGTAAGTTTCAATAAGATCCCCCCTCATCCTTCTAAACTCCAACGAGAACAGACCCAGAGTCCTCAACTGTTCCTCATATGACAAGCTCTTCATTCCAGAGATCATTCTTGTGAACCTCTTCTGGATCCTTTCCAAGGCCAGCACATCTTTCCTTTGATACGGAGCCCAAAACTGCTCACAAACTCCAAATGGGTTCTGACCAGAGCCTTATACAGTCTCAGGAGTACATCCCTGGTCTTGTATTCTAGCCCTCTCGACATGAATGCTAACATTGCATTTGCCTTCCAAACTGCCGACTGAACCGACATGTTAACTTTAAGAGAATCGTGAGCAAGGACTCTCAAGCCCCTTTGTGCTTTGATTTCCTAAGTATTTGCCCATTTAGAAAATAGTCTATGCCTAAATTCCTCATTCCAAAGTGCATAACCTCACACTTTTCCACATTGTATTTCATCTGCCATTTCACTACCCACTCTCCTAGCCTGTCCAAATCCTTCTGCAGCCCTCTTGCTTCCTCAATACTACCTGTCCCTCTACCGATCTTTGTATCATCTGCAAACGTAGCAATAGTGTCTTCAGTTCCTTCCTCCAGATCATTAAAGTATATTGTGAAAAGTTGTGGTCTCAGCACAGACCCCTGAGACACACCACTAGTAACTGGCTGCCATCCTGAAAAGGACCCCTTTATCTCCACTCTCTGCCTTCTGCCAGTCAGTCAATCCTCTATCCATGCCATCCCTTAACACCATGGGCTCGTAAAGCATTGAATAATCTCCTATGCGGCACCTTGTCAAAGGCCTTCTGAAAATCTAAATAAATCACTTCCACTGGTTTTCCTTTGTCTAACTTCCTTGTTACCTTCTCAAAGAACTCTAACAGATTTGTCAGACATGACCTCCCTTTGACAAAGCCGTGCTGACTCAGTCCTATTTTACCATGCATTTCCAAGTACTCAGCGATCTCATCTTTAATAACAGACTCTAAAATCTTACCAATGACCGAAGTCAGCCTATAATTTCACGTCTTCTGCCTCCCTCCCTTCTTAAACAGGGGTGTCACATTAGCCACTTTGGGACCCTTCCTGCCTCCAGTGATTCCTTAAAGATCATCACCAATGCATCCACAATCCCCTCAGCTATCTATTTTAGAACACTGGGGCGTAGTCCATCTGGTCCAGGTGACTTATCCACCTTCAGACATTTCAGTTTCCCCAGAACCTTCTCCTTAGTGATGGCCACTGCACTCACCTCTGCCCCCTGGTTCTCCTGGAGCTCTGGCATCTCACTGGTGTCTTCTACCGTGAAGACTGATGCAAAGTAACTGTTCAGTTCATCTGCCATTTCTTTGTTTCCTATTATTACTTTTCCAGTCACGTTTTCCAGTGGTCCAATGTCTATTTTTGCGTCTCTCTTACCAATGCTTTCCTCTTTCATGGAATGAACACGTGATGCTTTCTCTGTCTGTGCCAGCAGGTGTATGCCCAGGTGATAGTTACAGCAGTAATTGTTCTCAGTGCCCCTGTTTGACTGCTATCTAGCTTCCAGACAAGGGTTTCTTTTCAGGGTGGGAGGGGTCTGAGGAGCCTGGGATTATATTCATTGGAGTTTAGGAGGTTGAGGGGAGATCTAATAGAAACTTACAAGATAATGAATGGCTTAGATAGGGTGGACGTAGGGAAGTTGTTTCCATTAGCAGGGTAGACTAGGACCCGGGGGCACAGCCTTAGAATAAAAGGGAGTCACTTTAGAACAGAGATGAGGAGAAATTTCTTCGGCCAGAGAATGGTGGGTCTGTGGAATTCATTGCCACAGTAGGCGGTGGAGGCCGGGACGCTGAGTGTCTTTAAGACAGAAGTTGATAAATTCTTGATTTCTCGAGGAATTAAGGGCTATGGAGAGAGAGCGGGTAAAAGGAGTTGAAATCAGCCACGATTGAATGGTGGAGTGGACTCGATGGGCCGAATAGCCTTACTTCCGCTCCTATGCCTTATAGTTTTATGGTCTTATGGTTCTGTGGGGATGTTCCTTTAGTTAAGGGGTCTCTGGGAGGGTCCCTTTAGTTAGGGGAGCTCTAAGGGGTTCCCTTTAGTCAGGAGGTCTCTGGGGGTCCTTTGGTTTGGAGTCTCAGGGGGAGTTCCCTTAGGTTGGGGGTCTTGTAGGTTCCCATTAGTTAGGAGGTCCTGAGTTGGTCCCTTTAGTTAGGTGGTCTTGGGGATCCCTTTAGTTAGGGGTCTCATTGGGTCCCTTTAGTTAGGGGTCTCGTTGGGTCCCTTTAGTTAGGGGTCTCGGGCTTCCACCTATCCATGGGTGGCACGGTAGCACAGTGGTTAGCTCAAATATAGCACTTTGCTTCACAGCACCAGGGTCCCAGGTTCGATTTCCACCTTGCCGACCTGAACACCATGTTCTGACCCCTCTCTGGTGGCATGAACATGTTCCACACCGCACGCCAGCGGGAGCATGGAAATGAATGCAAATGGATCATAATGACCCAAGCCGGGAGTCGAGCCCAGGTCCCTGGTGCTGTGAAACAACAGTGGTAACTGCTGTGCTACCATGCCGCCATAAAGGAGCCGACGAGGATGGGCAGAAGCCATAAAAGAGCTTTTGAGTTCTTTGTGAAGTACAGGCACAGCACACCGGTGAATAAAGAGAAAATGGTGCAAAAACCCAGGTCATGTGACCAGGAGCAGAGCGCTATTGAAGACAAATGACCCAGATAGGGGACAGGGAAAGCTCCCAAAGATGTCCTGGAAATCAAAGTGGGCTCAGGAGAAGCTCTGAAGATCCAAGATCCAAGAATGCAGCAGAAGGATGGTGACTCCATACTGTGTGACATTGAGGCAAAAGTGCCCTGTTGGAGCAGTAGTATTCTGCTCGACATGGTAAACAAGCTGAGGTTGTGCACATCTGTTGGTTCTTGAGTGCATACTCGGGAATCTAGGGAAACGGATTCAGGAGACAAGATTGAAACCCCATGAGGTGGGTCATCATTAATGCTGTCTGTGTTGGAATGACTTGTGGAGCGAATTCCACGACAAGATCTTCAAAGGTAAAGGATGGAATCCCTTGTGTGTGTGAGAGAGAGAGAGAGAGGGGTGGAGAGAGAGAGAGAGACTGAGTTTCAATAAGATTGAATGACTCCTGTAGTGTTTACCAATGTCAGGCTAGGTTGTTGAGAAATCCGTGGACCCTGGCTTGGTCACATCTACCTTTTATTGTGAGGTGTGGTGTGTTCAACCACAGCTTACCTCTTAAGTCACATGTACCTCATATTAACCCAGAATGTTAAATGAGATAGGTATTGTAAATTGTTTTATCTTTCTGATCTTGTAATATCAATTTTTTTTTGTTTGTGCAAAACTTGTGGAACTAGGGGTTTTATTCACTTCATATGTGTCTTGAATCTCACACTTAGCTACTTTAAACAAAATTCTGAGTCCCTAATTGGATCTTAGCAAAACTTGGGTGGCTGGGCTAGAATTATAACAATGCATAAAGGTGCAATTTATTTTATATTTCTGGTGATTTTTTTCTCATATTTTTCCCTTTTTATCAACTTTTTGGTGACCTTTTGCTGGCTTCCAAAACACACACAATGCTCAAACTTCCTATTGTTATTTGCAACATTGTCAGACTTTTCTTTTCATCAATAGTGTAGAAGATTGTAGTTTAGTCGGGCAGTATGGTCGGCATGGGCTTGGAGGGCCGAAGGGCCTGTTCCTGTGCTGTACATTTCTTTGTTCTTTGTTCTTTGTAATTGCTGTTCTTAAATTTCTGAGTGAGCCATGGATGAGTCTTTCTTGTTGAGTTTTTGTTGAACATTTTTAATTGTTTCTTTAAATCTTTCCCACAAGCTTAGACAGTGCACCCCCTTACCTATATAATTGGCTTTGTTTAAGTTTAATATTCTTGTTTATGATTGGCATACGCCGCTTTAAAATTTAAAAGGATGTCAATGGTATTTTGGTCACTGTTTCTCAGTGGATTTTTCATTACTAATTAACCCTGCATCATTACACAATACTAGATTTGAGCTAACTTTACCCCTAGTCAGTTCCATAATGTACTGTTCTAAGAAACTATCACACAAACATTCTACAAACTCAACTTCAAGACCATTCTTGCTCATTTGATTGTTCCAGTCCACATGAAGATTAAAGACCCCCACAATTGTTACATTGCCTTTGTTACAAACTCCAATAATTTCTGGTTTAATGCTCTGTGCAACAGTATGGTGCTGCACAACCTCTCTACATTACATTGGCCATCAGAGTTCGAGTTTCCATCCCTCACAATGGGTTCCAAAGAACAACTGTGAACAGATTTGGGCCCCGTATCTAAGGAAGGATGCACTGGCCTTGGAAAGGGTCCAGAGGAGGTTCACAAGAATGATCCCCAGAATGAAGGACTTGACAGAGCAGTTGAAGACTCTGGATCTGTACTCAATGGAGTTTAGAATGATGAGGGGGGGTCTCACTGAAACTTAGATGATACTGAGAGGACTAGATAGAGTGAATGTGAAGAGGATGTTTCCACTAGTCGGAGAAACTAAAACCCGAGGGCACAGCCTCAGACTGAAGGGACGATTTTTAAAAACAGAGATGAGGAGGAATTTCTTCAGCCAGAGGGTGGTGAATCTGTGGAACTCTTTGCCGCAGAACGCTGTGGAGGTCAAATCACTGAGTGTCTTTAAGACAGAGATAGATAGCTTCTTGATTAACAAGGGGATCAGGGGTTATGGGAAGAAGGCAGGAGAATGGGGATGAGAAACATATCAGCCATGATTGAATGGCGCAGCAGACTCAATGGGCCAATGGCCTAATTCTGCTCCTATGTCTTAGGAGTGGGCGGCACGGTAGCACAGTGGTTAGCACTATTGCTTCACAGCGCCAGGGTCCCAGGTTCTTTTCCGGCTTGGGTCACTGCCTGTGCAGAGCCTGCACGTTCTCCCAGTGTCTGCGTGGGTTTCCTCCGATGCTCCGGTTTCCTCTCACAAGTCGCGAAAGACGTGCTGTTAGGTAATTTGGACATTCTGAATTCTCCCTCCGTGTACCTGAACAGGCTCCAGAGTGTGACGACTAGGGGCTCTTCATAGTAACTTCATTGCAGTGTTAATGTAAGTCTACTTGTGACAATAAAGATTATTTCAAAACATTTTTGGGTGGGATTCTCCGGTGGCCGACGGCAAAATTGTGTTCGGGCGTGGCGCCGCTTTCGCAATGCTCCGCCCCCTCCAAAGCGGCGTATTCGCAGAGTACAGCATGCGCCATATCGACGGCCTGACGACGCTGCCTGAGGCCCACCTCCTGATGCTCTGCCCCCAACCGGCTGACTTCCTGACGACCTTGGTCGCGTGCGCTATCATCCGTCGGGAACTTGGCGTGGCGACGGCGGACTCAATCCACCGCCGCCACAGTCTGGGGAGGGCCGATCCGCAAGCATGGGGGACTTTGTCAAGGACTGGAGGCACTGTTGGGGTGTGGCTCGGGGCTCGTGAACCAGCCAAAGGGAGGGTCGCTGACCTTCCAATCCCCTCGGGGGAACAGAGTGTCCTGTCTGGACTCCAACATGTCCAGCAGTCAGGCCAGTTTGGCATCTCACGTGGAGCTGGTCTGCACGTGGCATGGCTGCGTGCTGTCTGAGGTTTGCTCTGTGGGATCGGTTTCAGAGCTGCTTCCCCTCGTTAACGGCGAGCTGCCCATTGCGTTCCAGGCGATCAGCTGGCAGGACAGTCATTTCCAACATCAAGCCCTGGGGCATCATTCAGTGCCCTGGTTAATGTTCCCTACCAGTGACGGCCTCGTCGGATCGGCTGTCGGGAAACACCCTGCAATTCCCGCTCACTACCAGACTTAGAATCATTTCCATTAGATTGCGCCCAAGTGCTTCAAGTACAATGCTTTAAAATGTCTTCTTGCAGCTTCTTGCTTAAGTTTAGTATCTCTTACTCTATAACCATGCCCAAGCTTGACTAACAGCACACAATGAACAGTTGACAGACAGGCACAATCAAATACCGAACGAACAATTGAATACTAAACTAAGGCTTGGACTCATTGCTCCTCTCTGCATGCCCCTTCGTGCCTGAAAATCTCTCGCATATCTTGGTGGGCTATACTGGAAACATTTACATTTTCTAGAGCTCTTTCGTTTATACTGAGAACTCATAAAAATTGTTCAGGGTTGCGGGCAAAAAACAAATCCCTTTCCTATATGTGCAATAAACCCATACAGAGAATGATTGGGACATAGCAGATCTCCTTCAAATTCACAACAGTTTTTTTTATTATAATAATCTTTATTGTCACAAGTAGGCTTACATTAACACTGCAATGAAGTTACTGTGAATGAAGTTAATGTCTTTTGGCATTGTTAGTAAATTAAAGCCTTTGGGCAAGAATATTCAATTCACAATCATTCTTTATGCGTCTGAAAATAAGTAGCCAGCAGTTGAGAGTCAAGGGTGAAACTCGACCATTTCATTGGTGTCCAAATATGATGCCATATTAGACCATAAGACCATAAGACATAGGAGCAGAAGTAAGGCCATTCGGCCCATCGAGTCCACTCCATCATTCAATCATGGCTGATTTCAACTCCATTTACCCGCTCTCTCTCCATAGCCCTTAATTCCTCGAGAAATCAAGAATTTATCAACTTCTGTCTTAAGTATTCAGCCTGGCCTGTAAATGGCCAGCAGTCTGCTTACCTGAAACAGGTGGAAAATTGCTTTACAAAACAAATTGGGGTCCTATGCCAGTTGTGCAATAGCAGTAAGAAATGACAGGTATGACCAAACCAATCATCTAAGTGAACACTAAGTCAGAAACAGTGGACTGTATAATTGGGGATAAGAAAATGAGCAACGAAATACATACTTTAGTTCTGTTTTCACAAATAAGGGGCAAAATTCTCCCCAAACGGCGCGATGTCTGTTGACTGGCGCCCAAAACGGCGCCAATCAGACGGGCATCGCGCCGCCCCAAAGGTGCGGAATGCTCCGCATCTTTGGGGGCCGAGCCCCAACATTGAGGGGCTAGGCCGGCGCCGGAGGGATTTCCGCCCTGCCAGCTGGCGGAAACGGCCCTTGTTGCCCCGCCAGCTGGCGCAGAAATGACATGTCGGGGCGGTGCATGCGCGGGAGTGTCAGCGGCCGCTGACAGTTTCCCACGCATGCGCAGTGGGGAGAGTCTCTTCCGCCTCCGCCATGGTGGAGACTGTTGCGGAGGCGGAAGGGAAAGAGTGCCCCCACGGCACAGGCCCGCCCGCGGATCGGTGGGCCCCGATCGTGGGCCAGGCCACCGTGGGGGCACACCCCGGGGTCAGATTGCCCCGCGCCCCCCCCCCCCAGGACCCCGGAGCCCGCCCACGCCGCCTTGTCCCGCCGGTAAATAGGTACTCTAATTTACGCCGGCGGGACAGGCAATTTATCGGCGGGACTTCGGCCCATCCGGGCCGGAGAATTGAGCGGGGGGGCCCGCCAATCGGCGCGGTGTGATTCCCGCCCCCGCCGAATATCCGGTACCGGAGACTTCGGCAACCGGCGGGGGCGGGATTCACGGTGGCCAACGGCCATTCTCCGACCCGCTGGGGGTTCGGAGAATGACGCCCAAGATATTAGACATGTTGGGAAATGCAGGGTTTAGTGAAAGGGAGGAACTGAAAGGGATCATTATTAGTAAAGAAATGGTGTTGGCGAAATTGATGCGATTGAAGGCTGATAAATCCCCAGGGACTGATTATCTACATCCCCGAGTACTTAAGAAAGTGGTTCGATAAATAGTGGATGCATTGGTGGTCAATTCCATGAGTCTATGGACTGTGGAACAGTTCCTGCAGATTGGAGGGTGGCTAATGTAACTCCACTGTTTAAAAGGGGGGGTAGAGAGAAAACAGGGAATTATCGATGATTAAGCCTGAAGTCAGGAACGGGGAAAATTCTAGAATCCTTTTACAAAGGTTTTATAGCAGACCACTTAGAACACAATGGCAGGATCGGACAGAGTCAGCATGGATTTATAAAGGGGAAATCATGTTTGGCAAATCTACTGAAATTCTTTGAGGATGTAACTAGTAGAGTTGATGAGGGGAAACCAGTGGATGTGATATATTTGGACTTTCAGAAGGCTTTTGACAAAGTTCCGCATAAGAGATTAGAGTCTAAAATTAAAGTACATGGGATTAGGGATAGTGTATTGAGATGGATGGAAAACTGGTTGGCAGACAAGAAACAAAGAGTAGGAATTAACAGGCCATTTTCAAATTGGTAGGCAGTGACGAGTGGGGTACCGCAGGGACTGTGCTGAGACCCCAGCTATTCATAATACATATGAATGATTGAGATGAGGGAGAGCTGTGAGGAGGATGCAGAGATCCTTCAGTGTGATTTGGATAAGTTGAGTGAGTGGGCAAATGAATGGCAGATGCAGTATAATTTGAATAAATGTCAGCTTATCCACTTTCGTAGCAAAAACGAGAAGGCAGACTATTATCTGAATGACCATAAGTTAGGAGAGGGGAATGTGCAACGAGACCTGGGTGTCCTTGTACACCAGTCACTGAATGTAAGCATGCAGGTACAGCAGGCAGTAAATGGAATGTTGGCCTTCATTGTAGGGGATTCGAGTACTGGAGCAAGGATGTCTTGTTGCAATTATACAGGGCCTTGGTGAGGCAACACCTGGTATACTGTGTGCAGTTTTGGTTTCATTATCTGAGGAAGGAGGTTCTTGCTTTAGAGGGAGTGCAGCAAAAACATACCAACCGGATTCCTGGGATGGCGGGACTGATGTATGAGAGATTGAGGCGGTTAGGATTGAACTCGCTGGAGTTCAGAAAAATGAGGGAGGATCTCATAGGAAACTATAAAATTCTAACGGGATTAGACAGAGTAGATTTAGGAAGGGTGTTCCCAATGGTGGCAGTGTCCAGAACCAGGGGTCACACTGTGAGGGTATGGGGTAGACCATTTAGGACAGAGATGAAGAGAAATCTCTTCACCCAGAGAGTGGTGAGAGTGGGAAGTAGTTGACGCCAAAACATTGTGGGTGGGATCCTTCGTCGGCCGACGCTGGAATTGGGAAACGCGATTGGGCGGAGAATGGCGCGTGAGGCGAAACCCCTGGCTGGGGCTGGCCAGATTGCCGTGTTTCGGTGCCTCGGCAGCGGCATAAATATGCTCTACTCTGCACGTGCAGTAAGTGCTGTTGACATATCATTTGCAGGCCTGACCCGGTATTGCTCCGGAGGCAACGCCAAATTTTGCTGTCATAGAAGTCCACCGATTTAGTCCCCGCATCAATGAAGAATCCCGTCCTGTATGTTTTCAAGAAGTAGTTAGCACGTGGGGCGAAGGGGATCAAAGGGCATGCGGGGAAGGTGGGATTAGGCTATTGAGTTGAATGATCAGCATGATCATAATGAATGGCGGAGGAGGCTTGCAGGGCCGGACGGCCTCCTCCTGCTCCTATTTTCTATGCTTCTATGTGACCTCTGGAGGAGAATCAAAAATTACCACATCACTTTTTCAAAGATGTATTCTGATGGAGTCAGAGGAGCAGGAGTGAATAAATGATATATACTTTGGCTCCACAATAATATCTGTTAAAAAGAATAAACTTATCTCTATTAACTTTAAGGACTGCTGGTTGGCTGGAGAAATAATTTTAAAAATGAACGGAGCATGGCGAGCCCAATTGCTGACTAATTTCAAAGAGGGGCTCTTAAATGGACCTATTGGACTATTTTGTATCTTTTTGAAACTCTTAAAGGGCAGGATTTTCTGGCCCTTCCCACTGGTGGGATCTTCTGGTCTCACCAAGTTTGCTCCCCGTGGCGGATTCCCTGGTGGTCGGGTGGGCAAGCCGTGCATAAATCCATAGACTCTGGTGCGACCAGATCCCACCATCGGCTAATTGTTTTCCACATTTGCTGTGGGAAAACCTGCTATTAAAGGGGAGGGGGACCCAGAAATCCTGACCTACGTTTCTGGATGCAGTGCAATCCTGATTATCATCATTTGAATGTGCCTGCAGGTGCTCAAACAGGCTTAGCAGTCAAGCATCATTTCGACACAGTTTTCGTAGAGCAGTGTATATGGGCTCCTAGCATCCACTTCCTTTGATGGTACGGACTGAGGCGGCGGACACATGACAGCATATTACTTAAATGCCTTCCAGGGTGTGAGGGGAGGGCGCACAGGTTCTCGAATGTGACATGACACTTCCATAAGCTCAGCTGGGGAGTACTCCAGGCACAAGACATAAGATGAGCCAAGCAGTAAAAGTTCATGAATTACAAGAGCCATGTTAAAACAATCCAAGAATAATACATGAGCAACATCTGGCAAGCACTATAACATCACAAAGATTGTAACATCACAAGCACTCATCCATGGCTATCATCGTACATTGCATAAAATTACATAACTTAGTGGATATGTTGTCTGTCAATATTTAACATGCTGTGGGGGAATCATTGTTTGTTTAAAAGTATCCTGGGTAATTCTATGGATTAAATAATCATGGTTAAAAAAGCAGTTCCATTAGCGTAAGTATGTACAGTAAATCTTTATGTGCACCATTCTGGAGAGGTCTTCCAGGCTGCTGAACTTTGTGTGGTTATGCAGCTAGTTGATGAGCCAACACTGTAATGATTAAAGCCATGTTGTTCTGTTAACGCAGAAGTTGTTTCTGGAACCATCTTGACATTTTGCTTGTGCTTTGTAAGTTGCTAAACTTCCTTCACTAGCTCTGGCTGAGGAATTCCACATGTATCAATGCAGATTTCATAGAATAGAATAGAATAGAATTTACAGTGCAGAAGGAGGCCATTCGGCCCATCGAGTCTGCACCAGCTCTTGGAAAGAGCGCCCTACCCAAGGTCAACACCTCCACCCTATCCCCATAACCCAGTAAACCCCACCCAACACTAAGGGCAATTTTGGACACTAAGGGCAATTTTACCATGGCCAATCCACCTAACCTGCACATCTTTGGATTGTGGGAGGAAACCGATCCGCCCATAAAAAGCAATTGAAAAATTAATTTTCCTTAATGCTTCTAAGTAATGGATGAAAATGCCAATGTTCATTAATTCATTGTTGCTGGGTCAAACGCCTGGAACTCCCCCCTTAACAGCACCGTGGAAGGACCTACACCACTGCAGTGGTTCAAAAAGAAACAGCTCGCCATCACCTTCTCAGGCCCAATTAGTGATCGGCAATAAATGGCCTTGCCAGCAACGTCCACAGTCCATGACAGAACAAATAAATCTTAAAGGTTGACTGTAGGATACTAAAATATCAGCATTTTATACAGCATTGCATAAAAATGACAACACATAAACAGATCAAGTGGCTCATCCAATTCATTGGTGCTTTTTCTTCTGTGCAAGAAGCTGTCCGAATTCTATATTCCAATCTTCTTTCCATATTCTTTTATTCCTTCTTTCCTCCAACTATTCAATCTATTCTTCAAAGTTGACAATAATTTGTGCTTCCAGCATTAATTCCATTTGTATATTGTGGAGTCTCCCATCCCGCTGTGTAAAATAAGCCCTTTAGAGATGGCTCCCAGAACTCTGTGGAATCGGCCTTGCTGGCTCTATAAAGCCCTGCCCCACCAGACTGACGGTGTAAACCCTGCCGCTGTTTTTCTATTATTCAGAGAGGCTCAATATCTGGTGTGAAAGCTGGGCTGTGCAGCTGGGGAGCTACGTGCCGGTTTTCAGTCAGAGCCGAGCACTTAGAAAAAATATGGTAAGATTCCACCCATAGAAATTGCAACATGGAAGCAGGCTGTGAAGTCCAGGCATCCTCCACATCCTAATCCCAAGAAGGTGCTTTCTTTTCCAATATTGTTTCTGTTTTCAGTTCATCATAATGCTAATTTATTAATTTATTAATTGTACTCAGATAGATTTTTTCCCCCTTCAACCCATATCAAATAAATCTGGGAATCTGGTAATAATATCAGAGGGGGACTAAATAAATTTGTATCCAATTCCTTTCCCTGCTATTTTCATGGGGATTTGATACAAGTGGGGAAGCATTTGAGCAATAACATCACTCAGTAATTTCTAATCTATAGTTTCTTTTCATTATTTCTTGAATCTTCATTTACCAGCAGTACCCTAATTTCTTCGAAACATAGTAGGCTAATCATATGAAACTCTTATCCATCCGTACCTTAAAGCATGTCTTGATAATAATAATCGCTTATTGTCACAAGTAGGCTTCAATGAAGTTACTGTGAAAAGTCCCGAGTATCCACATTCCGGCACCTGCTCGGGGAGGCCGGTACGGGAATTGAACCCACGCTGCTGGCCTTGTTCTGCATTACAAGCCAGCTGTTTTGCCCACTGTTCTAATCCAGCCCCTAACATAGAACTTTCCCCTTAGAAACATCAAACTTGGGTAACTTGTTTGTCGTACTTGCGTTATTGTAAATGCTGAACTTTACCAATATTATTTTTTTAATAAATGTTTTTTATTGGATTTTTGAACAGAATATATTTGCCGTTGTGTACACAGGATATGATAGATATATACATATAAGTAGGCATCTGTTTGTGCCGGAGAGACAATTCCGGAGGGCATGCCTCGAATGGGTCTGGTGCCGGTGTTGCCCCTCGCTTCTCCCGGACGGATTTCGCCGCCGTTGTCTTCTCGTGCACACTACCGCTTCAGCCAGCCCGCCGGTCTTCCGCCTGTATTCTCCTTTTTCTCTGTTCCTGTGGATGTCAAGTTAGTTAATGTTTCCCTGCCTCCCCCCCCCCCCCCCCCGCCCCCCCTCCCCCCCCCTCATCTACCTCCTTGGCTCTCCTCTATTGTTCCCTGTCTCTTCCCTCCTACCCCCCTCCTCCCCCGCCATGTGCTTCGTCTTTCCTTCTTCTTCGATTGAGCTGTCCCCCCCCCTCTCCCGGTCTATCACTCATAGAATCATAGAATCATAGAAGTTTACAGCATGGAAACAGGCCCTTCGGCCCAACCAGTCCATACCGCCCAGTTTTTACCATTAAGCTAGTCCCAGTTGCCTGCACTTGGCCCATAACCCTCTATACCCATCTTACCCATGTAACTATCTAAATGCTTTTTAAAAGACACAATTGTACCCGCCTCTACTACTACCTCTGGCAGCCCATTCCAGACACTCACTACCCTCTGAGTGAAGAAATTGCCCCTCTGGGCCCTTCTGAATCTCTCCCCTCTCACCTCAAACCTATGCCCTCTAGTTTTAGACTCCCCTACCTTTGGGAAAAGATGTTGACTATCTACCTTATCTATGCCCCTCATTATTTTATAGACCTCTATAAGATCACCCTAAGCCTCCAACGCTCCAGGGAAAAAAGTCCCAGTCTATCCAGCCTCTCCTTATAACTCAAACTATCAAGTCCCGGCAACATCCTAGTAAATCTTTTCTGCACTCTTTCCAGTTTAATAATATCCTTTCTATAATAGGGTGACCAGAACTGCACACAGTACTCCAAGTGTGGCCGTACCAATGTATTGTACAACTTCAACAAGACGTCCCAACTCCTGTATTCAATGTTCTGACCAATGAAACCAAGCATGCCGAATGCCTTCTTCACCACCCTGTCCACCTGCGACTCCACCTTCAAGGAGCTATGAACCTGTACTCCTAGATCTCTTTGTTCTATAACTCTCCCCAACGCCATACCATTAACTGAGTAGGTCCTGGCCTGATTCGATCTGCCAAAATGCATCACCTCACATTTATCTAAATTAAACTCCATCTGCCATTCGTCGGCCCACTGGCCTAATTGATCAAGATCCCGTTGCAATCCTAGATAACCTTCTTCACTATCCACTGTGCCACCAATCTTGGTGTCATCTGCAAACTTACTAACCATGCCTCCTAAATTCTCATCCAAATCATTAATATAAATCACAAATAACAGTGGACCCAGCACCGATCCCTGAGGCACACCACTGGTCACAGGCCTCCAGTTTGAAAAACAACCCTCTACAACCACCCTCTGCCTTCTGTCGTCCAGCCAATTTTGAATCCAATTGGCAACCTCACCCTGGATCCCGTGAGCATTAACCTTCTGCAACAACCTACCATGCGGTACCTTGTCAAAGGCTTTGCTAAAGTCCATGTAGACAACGTCTACTGCACTGCCCTCATCTACCTTCTTGGTCACCCCCTCAAAAAACTCAATCAAATTTGTGAGACATGATTTTCCACGCACAAAGCCATGCTGACTGCCCCGAATCAGTCCTTGCCTCTCTAAATGCTTGTAGATCCTGTCTCTCAGAATACCTTCTAGCAACTTACCTACTACAGACGTTAGGCTCACCGGTCTGTAGTTCCCAGGCTTTTCCCTGCTGCCCTTCTTAAACAAGGGCACAACATTCGCCACTCTCCAATCTTCAGGCACCTCACCTGTAGCTGCCGATGATTCAAATATCTCTGTTAGGGGACCCGCAATTTCCTCCCTAGCCTCCCACAACATCCTGGGATACATTTCATCAGGTCCCGGGGATTTATCTACCTTGATGCGCTTTAAGACTTCCATCCCCTCCTCCTCTGTAATATGCACACTTCTCAAGACATCACTATTTATTTCCCTTAGTTTCCTAACATCCATGCCTTTCTCCACCGTGAATACCGATGAGAAATATTCATTCAGGATCTCACCCAACTCTTGTGGCTCTGCACATAGATGTTCTTGTTGATCCTTAAGAGGCCCGACTCTGTCCCTAGTTACTCTTTTCCCCTTTATGTATCTGTAGAATCTCTTTGGATTCTCCCTTGCATTATTTGCCAAAGCAATTTCATGTCCCCTTTTTGCCCTCCTGATTTCCCTCTTAACACTATTTCGACAATCTCTATACTCTTCAAGGGATCCACTTGATCCCAGTTGCTTATGTACGTCATATGCCTCCTTCTTCTTTTTGACCAGAGTCTCAATATCTCGAGTCATCCAGGGTTCCCTACTTCTACCAGCCTTGCCCTTCACTCTAAAGGGAATGTGCTTACCCTGCACCCTGGTTAACACATTTTTAAAAGCCTCCCATTTACCAGCCGTCCCTTTGCCTGCCAACAGTCTCCCCCAATCTACCTCTGCAAGTTCCTGTCTGATACCATCAAAATTGGCCTTGCCCCAATTAAGAATTTTAACTCTTGGGCCAGACCTATCATTCTCCATAGCTATCTTAAAACTAATGGAGTTATGGTCACTTGTCCCAAAGTGATCCCTCACTAGCACTTCTGTCACTTGCCCTTCCTTATTTCCCAAGACGAGGTCAAGTTTTGCCCCCTCTCTAGTCGGTCCATCCACATACTGAATGAGAAATTCCTCCTGAATACACTCAACAAATTTCCCTCCATCCAAGCCCCTAATGCTATGGCTGTCCCAGTCAATGTTGGGAAAGTTAAAGTCCCCTACTACTACCACCCTATTATTCTTGCAGCTATCTGTAATCTCGTTACATATTTGCTCTTCAATTTCCTGCTGACTATTTGGGGGCCTGTAGTACAGTCCTACCAAGGTGATCTCTCCCTTCTTATTTTTCAGTTCCACCCATATAGACTCAGTGAGCGAACCCTCGGATATATCCCCTCTAAGGACTGCCGTGATGTTCTCCCTAATCAAAAACGCCACTCCCCCTTCTCTCTTACTTCCTGTTCTATCCTTTCTATAGCATCTGTACCCCGGAACATTGAACTGCCAGTCCTGCCCCTCCCTTAGCCATGTTGCAGTCCCTCTCATGCTTTGGCTCCTCTCCCCTGTTTCTCGGCTACCTGGCTATTCTTCTGCTTGTTTGTTGGCCACAAACAGGTCTCGGCACAATTGGGTGAATGGCTCCCACGTTCTGTGGAAGCCGTCGTCTGACCCTCGGATGGCAAATTTGATTTTCTCCATTTGGAGAGATTCTGAGAGGTCGGACAGCCAGTCTGCAGCTTTGGGTGATGCTGCTGACCGTCAGCCGAACAGGATTCTACGGCGGGCGATCAGGGAGACAAAGGCAAGGGCGTCTGCCCTCCTCCCCAGAAATAGATCTGGCTGGTCTGAAACCCCGAACACCGCCACTTTCGGGCAGGGCTCCACCCTCATCCCCACCACTTTGGACATTGCCTCGAAAAGCAGTCCAGTACTCCACAAGTCTGGGGCAAGACCAGAACATGTGGGCGTGGTTGGCCGGGCCTCCTTGGCATCGTTCACATCTATCCTCCACCTCCAGGAAGAACCTACTCATGTGGGGCTGGTTTAGCACAGGGCTAAATCGCTGGCTTTGAAAGCAGACCAAGGCAGGCCAGCAGCACGGTTCAATTCTTGTACCAGCCTCCCCGAACAGGTGCCGGAATGTGGCGACTAGGGGCTTTTCACAGTAACTTCATTTGAAGTGTCCATGTACATAGATCCCTGAAAGTTGCCACCCAGGTTGAGAGGGTTGTTAAGAAGGCGTACGGTGGGGACATAGCTTTAAATTGAGGGGAGATAGGTATAAGACAGATATCAGAGGTAGGTTCTTTACTCAGAGAGTAGTAAGGGTGTGGAATGCCCTGCCTGCAACAGTAGTGGACTCGCCAACACTAAGGGTATTCAAATGGTCATTGGATAGACATATGGACGATAAGGGAATAGTGTAGATGGGCTTTAGAGTGGTTTCACAGGTCGGCGCAACATCGAGGGCCGAAGGGCCTGTACTGCGCTGTAATGTTCTATGTTCTATCTTCTAAGCCTACTTGTGACAATAAGCAATTTTCATTTCATTCATTTCTTGTTAAGTGGGCTCTATGTACCACTTTTAGTTGCGTCAGGCTGAGCCTTGTGCACGTGGAGGTGAAGTTGACCCTATGCAGTGCTTCGTTCCAGAGTCCCCACCCTATTTTGATAGGTCCTCCTCCCATTTCATTCTTGTTGCGTCCAGTACGGTGTCGGCCCCTTCTACCAGTCGGTCATACATGTCGCTACAGTTTCCTTTCTCTAATATGCTTGCGTCCAGTAACTCTTCCAGTAATGTCTGTCTTGGCGGTTGTGGGTAAGTCCTTGTCTCCTTTCGTAGGAAGTTTTTGAGTTGCAGGTACCTTAGCTCGTTCCCCCTGGCTAGCTGGAATTTCTCTGTCAGTGCGTCCAGTGTTGCGACCCTGTCGTCGATGTATAAATCCCAGACTGTCAGTGTCCCTCCGTCCTGTCCCCACTTTCTGAAGGTGGCGTCAGTCAGAGCTGGTGTGAACCTATGGTTGTTGCAGATGGGAGCTTTGTCCGACATTTTGGTCAGGCCAAATTGCTGCCATAGTTGGTTCCAGGACTGGAGGGTGGCTATCACCACCGGGTTGCTGGAGTGTTTTATGGGTGGGGATGGGTGTGCCGCCGTGGCGAGGGCCCAGGAGGGAGGTCCCCATGCAGGAGGCCTCTTCCGCGCGCACTCACTCGGCTTCTGTCTCCTTGATCCATCCCCTTATTAGCTCTGCCGTCGCCGCCCAGTGGTAGAATTGTAGGTTTGGGAGGGCTTGCCCTCCCCTGGATTTTGTTTTTTGTAAGACTTCCTTTGGGATCCGAGCATTCTTCCCCCTCCATACGAACGCCATGATTAGTTTGTCTGATGCTTTGAAAAAGGCCTTAGGGATGTAGATCGGGATGGATCTGAATAGGAAGAGGTACCTGGGCAGCACGTTCATTTTGATCGTCTGGACTCTCCCCGCGAGGGAGAGTGGGAGTGTGTTCCATCTTTGCAGGTCCTTTTTTACTTCCTCTGTCAGACTGGTGAGGTTCCATTTGTGGATCCCGTTCCAGTCATGGGCTATTTGGATCCCCAGGTAGCGGAATTTGTGTTGGGCTTGTTGAAGCGGCAGTCCCGTTAGTGCTGCCCCACCTACTTGTGGGCGCACCGGGAAGATCTCGCTTTTGCTCATGTTGAGTTTGTAGCCCGAGAAGGTGGCAAACTCTTTCAGGAGCGCGATGATTCTGTCCATGCTGCTTTGTGGGTCCGAAATATAGAGGAGCAGGTCATCTGCATAGAGTGAGACTCTGTGCTCTCTGCCGCCCCTTCGGATCCCGCTCCAACTTTTTGCCACTCTGAGGGCAATTGCTAGTGGCTCAATCGCTAGAGCGAACAGCAGCGGGGACAGTTGGCATCCTTGTCTGGTGCCCCTGTGCAGCTGGAAGTATCGGGAGTTTGTGTTGTTTGTCCGTACACTCGCCATGGGAGCGTTGTATAGGGGTTTTACCCAGGAGGTGAATCCTGTTCCAAGCCCGAACCGCTCCAGTACCTCTATGAGGTATTTCCATTCGACTCTGTCGAAGGCCTTTTCTGCATCTAGGGAGACGATCACCTCGTCAAAAAGAAAAAGGAGGCATTTGTCAGGGCTAAAAGGCTGGGAACAGACGAAGCCTGTGTGGCATATAAGGAAAGTAGGAAGGAACTTAAGCAAGGAGTCAGGAGGGCTAGAAGGGGTCATGAAAAGTCATTGGCAAATAGGGTTAAGGAAAATACCAAGGCTTTTTACACTTACATAAAAAGCAAGAGGGTAGCCAGGGAAAGGGTTGGCCCACTGAAGGATAGGCAAGGGAATCTATGTGTGGAGCCAGAGGAAATGGGCGAGGTACTAAATGAATACTTTGCATCGGTATTCACCAAAGAGAAGGAATTGGTAGATGTTGAGTCTGGAGAAGGGGGTGTAGATAGCCTGGGTCACATTGTGATCCAAAAAGACGAGGTGTTGGGTGTCTTAAAAAATATTAAGGTAGATAAGTCCCCAGGGCCGGATGGGATCTACCCCAGAATACTGAAGGAGGCTGGAGAGGAAATTGCTGAGGCCTTGACAGAAATCTTTGGATCCTCGCTGTCTTCAGGGGATGTCCCGGAGGACTGGAGAATAGCCAATGTTGTTCCTCTGTTTAAGAAGGGTGGCAGGGATAATCCCGGGAACTACAGGCCGGTGAGCCTTACTTCAGTGGTAGGGAAATTACTGGAGAGAATTCTTCGAGACAGGATCTACTCCCATTTGGAAGCAAATGGACGTATTAGTGAGAGGCAGCACGGTTTTGTGAAGGGGAGGTCGTGTCTCACTAACTTGATCGAGTTTTTCGAGGAGGTCACTAAGATGATTGATGCAGGTAGGGCAGTAGATGTTGTCTATATGGACTTCAGTAAGGCCTTTGACAAGGTCCCTCATGGTAGACTAGTACAAAAGGTGAAGTCACACGGGATCAGGGGTGAACTGGCAAGGTGGATACAGAACTGGCTAGGCCATAGAAGGCAGAGGGTAGCAATGGAGGGATGCTTTTCTAATTGGAGGGCTGTGACCAGTGGTGTTCCACAGGGATCAGTGCTGGGACCTTTGCTCTTTGTAGTATATATAAATGATTTGGAGGAAAATGTAACTGGTCTGATTAGTAAGTTTGCAGACGACACAAAGGTTGGTGGAATTGCGGATAGCGATGAGGACTGTCTGAGGATACAGCAGGATTTAGATTGTCTGGAGACTTGGGCGGAGAGATGGCAGATGGAGTTTAACCTGGACAAATGTGAGGTAATGCATTTTGGAAGGGCTAATGCAGGTAGGGAATATACAGTGAATGGTAGAACCCTCAGGAGTATTGAAAGTCAAAGAGATCTAGGAGTACAGGTCCACAGATCACTGAAAGGGGCTACACAGGTGGAGAAGGTAGTCAAGAAGGCATACGGCATGCTTGCCTTCATTGGCCGGGGCATTGAGTATAAGAATTGGCAAGTCATGTTGCAGCTGTATAGAACCTTAGTTAGGCCACACTTGGAGTATAGTGTTCAATTCTGGTCGCCACACTACCAGAAGGATGTGGAGGCTTTAGAGAGGGTGCAGAAGAGATTTACCAGAATGTTGCCTGGTATGGAGGGCATAAGCTATGAGGAGCGATTGAATAAACTCGGTTTGTTCTCACTGGAACGAAGGAGGTTGAGGGGCGACCTGATAGAGGTATACAAAATTATGAGGGGCATAGACAGAGTGGATAGTCAGAGGCTTTTCCCCAGGGTAGAGGGGTCAATTACTAGGGGGCATAGGTTTAAGGTGAGAGGGGCAAAGTTTAGAGTAGATGTACGAGGCAAGTTTTTTACGCAGAGGGTAGTGGGTGCCTGGAACTCACTACCGGAGGAGGTAGTGGAGGCAGGGACGATAGGGACATTTAAGGGGCATCTTGACAAATATATGAATAGGATGGGAATAGAAGGATACGGACCCAGGAAGTGTAGAAGATTGTAGTTTAGTCGGGCAGTATGGTCGGCACGGGCTTGGAGGGCCGAAGGGCCTGTTCCTGTGCTGTACATTTCTTTGTTCTTTGTTCTTTGGTGTTCTCTACCCGGATGGGGTCATTATCATGTTCAGCAGGCGGCTGATGTTGGAGGTAAGCTGTCTACCTTTGACAAAGCCCGTCTGGTCCTCTGCGACCACCTCTGGCACGCAGTCTTCTAGCCTTTTGGCTAGAATCTTGGCCAGTATTTTGGCATCTGCGTTCAGCAGTGAGATGGGTCTGTATGACCCACATTCCGTTGGCTCTTTATCTTTCTTAGGTATCAGCAAGATTGAGGCCTGTGCTAGCATGAGTGGCAGTGTGCCCTTAGCCAGCGAGTCTGTGAACATCTCCCGCAGGTGCGGGGCCAGTGCTGTCGCAAATTTTTTGTAGAAGTCCACCGGGAATCTGTCTGGTTCTGGCGCCTTCCCTGCCTGCATGGAGCTAATGCTGTCCATGATCTCTCCCAGTGCTAGTGGTGCTTCCAGGCCCCGTTTTCTACCCTCCCCCACGACGGGTATGTCCAATCCATGATGGAACCGTTTCATCCCGGACTCCCACATTGTGGGCTCTGAGGTATACAGCCCTTGGTAAAAGGCCCTGAAGGCTTTGTTGATCTTTTCTGGCTCTGTTTCTAATGTGCCTCTGGTATCCCTGATTTGTGCAATTTCTCTGGTGGCCGCCTGCTTTCTCAGCTGGTGTGCCAACGGGTGGCTGACTTTGTCTCCGTGTTCGTATAGGGTCCCACGTGCCTGGCGGAGTTGGTGCACTGCTTTCCTGGTGGAGAGCAGATCAAAGTTCCTGTGTATCTCTTTCCTCTCCGCCAGGAGCTCTACGGTCGGGGCCTCAGAGTATTTACGGTCTACCTCCAGTATGGAGTCGACCAGCTGCTGCCTAGCCGCCCTTTCCTCCCTATCTCTTCGCGCTTTGAAAGCGATGATTTCCCCTCTTAGTATGGCCTTTAGCGCTTCCCAGAAAGTGGAGGGTGAGACCTCCCCGTTCTGGTTGTTCGCCGTGTACTCTGCTATGGCCCGCGATATCTTTTCGTTGAAGGCCTTGTCAGCTAGTAGGGCAACGCCAACCTCCATGTGGGGCATTGGGCCCTGCCCGTCTCCAGCCTCACGTCCATGTAGTGTGGAGCGTGGTCTGATATCACAATTGCGGAGTATTCCACTTTGTCTATCCCCGGAAGCACCATTTTCCCCACCACAAAGAAGTCAATTCTGGTGTATACATTGTGTACTGCGGAGAAGAAGGAAAACTCTTTCTCCCCTGGGTGGGTGAACCTCCAGGGGTCCACCGCTCCCATCTGTTCCATAAAGTGACCGAGTTCCCTTGCCATGTTTGAGGTTTTCCCCGTCTTGGGGTTTGATCTGTCAGTCGTTGGGTCCTGTACACAGTTGAATTCGGCCCATCTCCTGGCGAGGTCTGCTCCAATGTCCTGGTACACTCTAATGAAGTGTTCTTCCCATTTGCAGGTTCTGTTTTGCCTGGATTAGCGCAAGATTGTTTCCCTATCTTTGTGATAGATAGTTTTTTGAAGAATAAAGGGATTAAGGGTTATGGTGTTCGGGCCGGAAAGTGGAGCTGAGTCCACAAAAGATCAGCCATGATCTCATTGAATGGTGGAGCAGGCTCGAGGGGCCAGATGTCCTACTCCTGCTCCTAGTTCTTATGTTCTTATGTACCGGTGCAGTTTAGCTATAACTACCCTCGGGTGATCCCCCACCCTGGGCTTCGGGCGCAGCGACCGGCGTGCTCTGTCCACTTCTGGTGGGTTGGGGAAAGTTTCCCTCCCCACTAAATTGCCCAGCATCTCGGCCACGTAGGCCGTGGGCTTTCTACCCTCAATCCCCTCTGGTAGGCCCACTATCCTGACATTTTGTCTTCTTGAGCGGTTTTCCTGGTCGTCCACCCTGCCCTTCAGGCTCCCTGCGTTGTGCCCAGTCTCGCCACCACTTTCTCCAGGGCCGTGATCCGGTCGCTCATGTCAGTCGCAGCTTTTTCCAGCTCCCTAATGGTCGCCTTTTGGGTTTCCAGTTTCTCCTCTTGGGCTTCCAGTTTCTTCTCTGCTCTGCCCAGGGCGAGCTGCACCTCCGCCAGGGCCTTGGCCATTGCTGCCTGCACTGCGGCCTCTATGTCTGCTTTGGTCCCTGCCTTGCTTTCCTGCTGGTGTCCCCTCAGCGCCTCGGCCAAGGCTGCCTTCCAGTTCCCCTCTGGCCCAGGGGGAAAATGCTCCTGTCTGCCCAGTTCTTTTTGTTGCGGCGAGCTTGCATTCCGCCGCTTCGTGTGCCGATTAGCTCGTCTGAACGGGCTTGCCTATTGCACCGTTTGCTTTTGGTGCCCTTTCTCCCTCTGCTTTGATTCCCTTCTGGCACTTTTTCCCCCCCTTTTCTTTTCCTCCCTCCCCCTCTTTTTGTTTTCCCTTTTTTTCTCCCCTCCCTTTTTTGTTTCCCTTTTCTTTCCCCCTTTCTTTTATTTTTTCCCCCCCCCTCCCTTCTAAAAAGACTCTTTTCAGGTAAGTTTTTTTAATTGAAAAATGTGGAAAGAGAGAGGTAATTTTCTGTCCCTTTAACAGTTTTCTTTTCAAAGTTTTTTTTTCCCCCAAAAAGAGGAAGTTCTTGTTTTCTTTTTCTCCTCCTCACTCACCCTGGGACCAGCGAGAGAGAGAGCGAGAGAAAGGCTTCTCGTCGGGCCGGGAGTCCCCCTTTGTTCCGCCGCCTGCCTCGTGGTGGTTGCTGCTGGGGGGGGGGGAGGGTCGGGTCTCATTGCTGTCATGATATGCACCAGTATATCATGGTGCAGATACACACACACTGATGGACACACAGCAAGACCAATGAACACACACAACACCGCAGCCAGTCACCAGTTAGAGCACACTCACGATAAAGACAGGGGGCATCAAAGTTCCCGCTCATTCAGGATGCAGCCTCCTACAAGGACAGAGCTTACAGCTTACAGCACAGGTCCTCACCATCTGCTGAGTGCATAGACTGGTTCGGACAGGCATAGGTCTTTAGTTTAATCTAACATCGTGTTAACCCACAGTGAAAGTATGTTCAACAGTTGCTAACTTAATAAAATAGTGTTGCACTATTGTGTCGGTGGCCTGTATGTGTTCCACGGATCCAGAACACCCAACACATCAGTTGCTGGCTCGGTCCCCGCTTTGTCTCAGGCCGCTGCTCCTCCTGCCCCACGTTTCGCTGCCCCGCGTTGTTGCCCCGTGCCCTGCTACCACGCGTGGGGCGGGGGGGGGGGGGCTCGGTCCCTGCTTCTGTGCTGCTTCTCCTCGGCCGCCCACGTTCTGCTGTGCGGGGGGGGGGGGGGTGGCGGGGGCGGGGGCGGGGGGGGCTCGGTCAGGCCGGCTCACTGGCCCGCGCTCCGATGCGCTACCTCCGTTCGGGGGGGCGACTCTCTCCGGCCGCTTCCTGGTCTCCGGCCCCTCTCGCACACCTTTCCTCCCCCAGGCCGCAGCTTACCATTCCGGTCCCTTGCGGCCTCTTTTCCTCGGGGTGGGGGGGGGCGGGGGCTCTCTCTTTCTTTTTGTCGCTCGTTCTGCTCCTGAGCGCTCATGTCTCCGACTTTGCTCCGTTTCAGAGTCCGGGTCGCTCCTCTTCTTCCGCACTCTCCTGCTGTGCAGGGCCCCAGTCGGCCAAGTTTGCGCACTTAGGCGCAAGCTCTTCACGGGGAACGGGACGCAACTGTGTTCCCCCCTCAGGAGTTATTCTACCCGTGACAGCTCTCTTCCTCCTCCGGAAGCCGACTTCAACTGTACCAATATTATAAAGATTCATGCTATCAGATCAGTCATGCCCTCAGTCGTGGACCGGAATTCTCCGGCTGGTTCGCTGCCAGCAGGTTTCTCTGGTCCCGCCGGCAGCCCAATCCCACCCGTGGGTTTCCCTGGCATTTCCATTGATAGCGGTGGGAACAGTGAATCCCACTGCCAGCAAACGCCGCGCTCAAAAACATGCGGCTGGGAAGCCGGAGAATCCTCTCATGATTGATTGAATGATTCGATGGGCCAAATGGCCTGCTTCTGCTCCTATGTCTGCTCACAGTGGCCGCTTAAAACACACATTGGAGGGAAATATATCAGGCCCTGTTTTGGGTCACAAAACATGATTACCCAATGCCAAGGGGGAGATGGTGACCTAGTGATATTGTCCAGGACCAGTAATCCGGACACCCAGTGTATTGCTCTGGTGATCCAGGTTCAAATCCCACCACAGCAGAAATCAGTAAAACAAAATTGGGAATGAAAAGTGTATTGATGACCATTAAACTATTATCGATTTGAAAAACAATTTGGTTCACTAATGTCCTTTCGGGACGGAAATCTACCTTCCTTACTTGATCTGGCCTATCTGTGATTCCAGACCCACAGCAGTATGGTTGACTCTTAAATGCCCTCTAAAAATGATTTTCTGAGCCACTCAGTTCAAGGGAAATTAGGGATGGGCAATAAATGTTGTCCCAGCCAGCGACGCCAACATTCCATGAACAAATCTTTTAAATGTCCTGGTGAGGGAGGCAACACACAAACCCCCTGCTGCCTCCTCATCTGAATTGTTTCAGCATGCAGCCGAATGTGGGTAATGCTGGCTGCTTGCATACTCAGCAGGAAGCCCTGCCACATGCATGACTTGCACTTGCTTCAGTTAGCCTGCACATCTAAAAGGCAGCCTGCCCCTCTTAAACTGGGAGTGGGGAAGGGGGTAGCACTCATTGTACAGAGGTTGCTGCAGGCTGCCTCTTGAAGACTTGGAGAGAAGCAAAACGCAAAAAATGGAGCAGGCAACAGAGAGAGCTCCGAAGTTTTTTGATGCAGTGCCGGAGGCATTGGTACTGCATGTTGAAAGGAGGAGAGATGCAATGTGCTGGGGGGCAGTATAGGAGGCAGGCAGGCTGAAGAATCGCCATGGAAGAGCAGCATGCTGGTTTTGCTGGCATCTTCCCATTTCCAGGCCATTTTCAAACAGGGCAGGGTGGCGGATGGAATTGCTATCCCTGAATCTAATGGCCTCCTTCTGCACTGTAAATTCTATGAAATGTGGAGGGTAGCCAAATAAGGCAATTAAGAAGCCTGTTAAAGTCGCTCTCCCATGCTGACTGGAGTTGTCCAGTCAACAAGCAAGCCCAACTCAGTTGCCTGGCCATGGCCAGTGAGAAGAGATGCCTTACTAATGGTAGACCAGGGACCAACACTCCATCTAATTTTTTCGATACCCCTCCAAAGTTGATTTGCAAATGGTCACAGCTGCAGCCACAGGCCATCCGGTGGACGACTTTCCCTCTGCAATGGTGGTTTAGCAGTTCTGGCCAGTTTTTAATTTCAGCTATTTCAAAAGTGCTGAGAGGACATCTTCATCCTGAGTTGCCATCTCTCTTCCTTACTTGTACCAGCAGACTGTAGCTCATTCAGAGGGCTAAATCGCTGGCTTTTAAAGCAGACCAAGGCAGGCCAGCAGCAGGTTCAATTCCCGTACCAGCCTCCCCGAACAGGCGCCGGAATGTGGCGACTAGGTGCTTTTCACAGCAACCTCATTTGAAGCCTACTTGTGACAATAAGCGATTTTCATTTCATTTCAATTGACCCACCCGCTATGGGAGCCCACCTACCTGTTCTCATTAGGCCTGCAAACACACCTTCTGATCATCAATTGGCCTTTCATTTAAAGATTGCAGCATGCATGTCAAACTGATGCTATGTGGGGTCAGGACCCAGAAGTTATTCCAATGAAAATTCAGGCAAATGTTTTCACACAGTGGCAGGAGGCTCTCATGGTAGACCCTGAAAAGGAGAAGGCAGCAGATGGCGTGGGAAGTTGATTCCTGGAGCCTCAGCCCGAGGACCTGGCAACAATGCCGGAAGAAGTTCAATGACCTCACACGGTGATCAAATCAGTGAATTCAACTTCACACGGCACACATTGGTACCCACAACATAGGGCAGGTACTGAGGTCCTAATGTCAGATTTTTAGGAACTATGGAGGAAGTTTAAAAGTAGAAACTCCAGGATATTAATCCCTGGATTACTCCCGGTACCATTCGCTAGCCAGAGTAGAGACAGAAAGAACATAGAACATAGAACTTACAGTGCAGAAGGAGGCCATTCGGCCCATCGAGTCTACACCAGCCCTTGGAAAGAGCACCACGCTTAAACCCCACAACTCCACCCTATCCCTGTAACCCCACTTAACCTTTTTGGACACTAAGGGCAATTGAGCATGGCCAATCCACCTAACCTGCACATCTTTGGACTGTGGGTGGAAACCGGAGCACCCAGAGGAAACCCACACAGACACAGGGAGAAGGTGCAGACTCTGCACAGACAGTGACCCAAGCCGGGAATCGAATCTGGGACACTGGAGCTGCGAAGCAACAGTGCTAACCACTGTGCTACCATGCCACCCATGAAATAAAACTGGGAAATGCTGGAAGTATCCATCAGGTGATGCAGCAATTCTGGAAGTAGAAAGAGAGGAAGAAACCTTTTTGGAGAGGGTCAAATCCTGCCTAGGGACTGCATTTGGGAGCAGACCTCACTCCGATGGGACCACGCAACAGTATTTTACTGGCGGTGGCTAATTAGTAGGCTGATGTTACGGCTGTCAGCCAGTTGTTGTTGACAGCCTGTCTCACCCCCAGAGAGTCTGGTCCCAATGGAAAGGCTGGTAGTTCAGCAGCTGGGCAATCCCACCACTCATGGTGCGCCTTGCCACGGCTGCATCATGGAGGAGAGGATGTCTCAATGCCCTCAAAGGTCGAAGACCTTCTTTGGGCAAGCTGGGGCATGGTTCGCAGATCCTGTAGAGTGGGAGATGGCAGTGGGTTGGTTGGGGTTTTGTTCAGGCTTTGGGCATGAAGGCTTCAATTGCCACTGGCGGCCTCTCCATGCCCATCAAGGAGAGCCACCCCTCACTGACAACATGCCGGGAGGTGGCCAGGGTTTACCTCCCAAAGTAGGCAAAGGCCATGAGGGTAGGAAATGGTCCTAATTTGGACCTTTAAGTAACTCTATTGGTTTCCTGGTTGGTGGCCTTGCTGCTAAAGTTCTCACTGCTAGAATATGCCATGGCAGTGAGAAGACATCAAGCTCCCCTCATGACCCCTTCCCTCTTGCCATCCCACCTGCCTCTCATCCTGACTCCAAAGGACTGGAAAACGTCAGCCCAGAGTCAACATTTCAGGTTGGTGATCTGTCATCAAAACTGATATTTCTACCTCACACTGCCTTTCGCAAATCATACCCTGAATCTAAACATGAACTATCAAATGCATATGAAATGATTTGCACACATTAAGTGTCAGCTCAGGTTGCTACAAGCTGCTGTGAAAACTTGCCACAACCATTTCCATCAGAATAGGTCCAAACTTCCTTCTTCTGTTCCTTTTGATGTACTCACAGATGCAGGCATGCATGCAATCTGTCATACATTGTGTAATATAAAAATTGACATTTAATTGAGCTAATGACAGATTTATATTCACTTCCCTTACCTTGACATCACTAATTCTGGCACTGAATGGGAGCTCAGGATGAATCTTTTTTGTTTGCCTCTCTTTCCTCCACCCTCATGCAAAAGCCCACCAGGGTTTGTTCACTGCTCTCCTTAAACCCATATTCTCCTGTCAGCAAAAATAAGACAATTGGAAATAATGAGCAAAAAGACTGTTACTGCTTTTGCTTAAAGGTTTAGGCACATCTATTTTTCCTTTAGCAAAATGCATTTCCTAACATATTAGTAGAACATAAACTTCATTAAATTCAACAATGTACAATTTGTTATGATAAAGTTATTGTCAAATTTTACAATGGAAGCGAACCATTCAGTTATTACCAAGACTGTGAATAAAGCTGTTCATTACAGTAGAATGATTTTGTTTGAAGTATACCTCGGTTGTTATACAGCATGTCCCATAACATCAACAACTTCCATAGTATTGCTTCAGAACTCACAAAATGAATGGCTGCTACGAGATTGCTAGTCATTTGAGTCTATGGCTGTAGCTTGTATTTTGATATCGCTGGCTACCGTGGAGCAGTGAATTAAATGACATTAGGTCACAGACCATGATTCACTGAAGCACCCTGGACACAATGTGCTTTCACGAAAGGCTAAAGAGTAGCTGCTAGTCAGAGCACAATAAATAAGCATCTTATACTAAACCAAAGCGCGGCATCAAACCAAAGAATTATTTCTATGTGTACAAAACTTTCATAATCTCAAAGATAATTTGCAATATGTAGCAAACATAGAAGTGTACAAATGAATGTCCTTTAATTCTGTGAATGCTGTTACAGGATCTGTGTGGTTCGGCAGTTGTGGGTGAGCAGAACAGCTTCATTGAAAGTAGTGGGAAAGTCAATAAATGATCAGCCTGATTTTGTCCAACAGCTATTTTAGATGATCTGTCAGACGCCAGATTGTGGCTCAAGGCACATGTGATACATTTAGTAAAATGACCTGATAATAGCTTTTACTGTTAAATGTCTGCATCCCATTATCCCTCCCTTTCCTCCTCCTGAAACAAACTGCTGTAGGATTTAACATTTATTTTCATAACTCAGGAAAGATTTATTTGACAAGCTATAATGTATCTAAAACAGATTGCTGTGATGTGGATATAAATATCATGCATTGCTTTATTGCTTTCAACTATTTTTGCAGATTTTGCATTCAGATTCTTTACTTTAACTGGTAAGAGGAAAACAATGACAACTTGAATTTTTATTGTGTCTTTTATGTAGGAAATTCTCTTAAATTACTTCATGGGGGCATAATCAAAAATTTAGATACTATGCCAAAGTAAGACGAATAAGGAGGGCTGATCAAAGACTTGGTTAAAGTTGGTTTTATGGAGGGTGAATGAATGGGGAGGGAGGGAGGGAGAAGGAAATGTTGGAGGGTGGGGCCCAGTTAGGCACTCAAAGACACGGCTGTCAACGGTGATCTGAAAGGAGAGGCTGCACAAGAAGTCAAGGCCAAAGAGGAAAGGACAATTCGGAAGGGATGGGGAGGTGGGAAGGGTTTTAAGGCTTTACGAAGTTACAGAGATGAGATGTGGTGAGGCCATGAAGGGATTTCCCATTCTTATGCTATGAATTTCATTTTTACTGTGACATGGCACCGGAGGGCTGGAGTATTCCAAATGTTACACTCCTGTTCAAAAAAAGAGAGGAATAAAGTTGTCAGCTGCAGGCTAGATACCCTAAGGTTGGTGCTGAGAAACATTCAGAGAAAATGGCATGAAACAAAATTAATTGGCACTTGGAAATAAATGACAGACGGTCTGTACTTGTTAAAGGCAATTCATATTTGACTTAGGTTTATCATTTGAAGAAATAACCGAGGGTTGACTAAGACAATGTGGTTGATGCTTATTATATGGACTTTCAAAGGCACTTGATAAAGCATCCCTTAATAGAATTGTCAGCAAAATTGAAAGCCATGGATTAAGGAGTATTGGTAGCCTGAGTATGAAATTGGATAAAAGACAGAAAACAGAGAGTAGTGGTGAATGGCTGTTTTTCAGACTGCAGGGGGATATATAATAGTGTCTCCCAGGGATCAGTATCAGAACCCTGCCCTGGTCAATCTTTATTAATGGCCTGGTCCTGAGAATAATTTCAAAGTTTGCAGATGACACAAAACTTAGAAATGCTGTAAATAATGAAGAGGATAGTACCAGACTTCAAGAGCATGTAAACAAAATGACAAAATTAGTAAACACAAATTTAACACATGTATGAAATGATGCATCTCAGTTGGGAGGATGAGTAGAGGTAATATATACAAAATGGTATGATTTTAAAAAGGGTGCTGGAACCAAGAGACCTGGGGGATGGGCATACACAATCATAAGGTGTCAGGGCAAGTTGATAATGATATTATAAGGATAAATCCAACCTATCCAATTACTGTCCCATCAGTTTACTCTCGATCATCAGCAAAGTGATGGAAAGCATCATGAACACGGTTAGCAAGAGGCATGCACTCAGCAATAACCTTCTCATTGATGCCATCAAGGCACAGCAGTTAGCACTGCTGCCTCACGGCCCCAGGGACCCAGATGCGATTCTGACTTTGGGTGACTGCCTGTGTGGAGTTTGCACGTTCTCCCTGTGTCTGTGTGGGCTTTCTGCGGGTGCTCCGGTTTTCTCCCCACAGTCCAAAGATTTTCAGTATAAGTGGATTGGCCATGCTAAATTGCTCCTTAATCTCCAAAGATATATAAGTTAGGTTAAGGGTTGTAGGGATGGAGCGGGGGAGTGAGACAAAGTAGAGTGCTCTTTCAGAGGATCGGTGCAGAATCAGTGGCCGCCTTGTGCACTGTAGGGATTTCATAATGCTCAGTTTGGGTTCCGCCAGGCCACTCTGCTCCTGGCCTCATTGCAACCTTGGTCCAGCATGGACAAAGAGCTGAATTCAAGAGGTGCGGTAAGCGTGACTGCCCTTGTTATCAAGGCAGCATTTGATAGAGAGTGCAAGCAAGAAGCCCTCGAAAAACCAAAGTCAATGGGAATCAGGGGGAAAAGCCTCTGCTGGCTGAAATCATACTTAGCAGAAAGGAAGATGGTAGTGGTTGTTGGAGATCGCTGAATGAGTTCCTCAGGGTAGTATTCTAGGCCTGACCATCTTAGCAGTTTCATCAATAACTATCCCTTCATCCTCAGGTCAGAAGTAGGAAAGTATGCTGATGATTGAACATTGGTACAAGGGGAGCGGGATTCTCTCAGGCCAAGCCGCTTCGGAGAATCCAAAATCACGATGGTTTTTCGCGCGACGCCGGTCCAACACGTTTCACGATTCTCACAACCGGTGAAAACGGCGTGATCGTGATCGGCGCCATGCTGCCCGGAGAATCGCCTGAGGGGGTCCGTTCATCGATTCTCCGGGCTCGTGGGGATTCTGCGGACCAGATGGGCTGAAGTCCCGACGGTGTGACCCCAGGTCACGCCAGCGGCGTTCTAACCTGCTAATAAAAATCGTCAGCCAGTCGTGCTGGCTGACAATGCGGGAGAGGAGGTGAGGGGCCAGTGTGGGGTGGTACCTACGTCTGTCGGGACGGGCACGGCCGTGGCTGGCGGCAAGGGGGGGAGGGCCTCCATGTTCGGGGGGGGGGGGGCGGGGGTGGGGGGGCGTGGGGACGACAGGGCCGCCGGCCTGGAATGGTCCACCATGGCAGGGTGGCGCCAAAGCCTCGGCTGCCATTTCGGCGGCCAGGCAGATGGGCACCAACCGCGAGTGCTGGCTGAGCGCAACGCTGCCAGGCATGCGCATGGGTGCCGGATCCCCCAGAGCGCAGCCCTCTCAGCCGGCGGCACCTACCGGCGGGTAGGTCCAGGGCTGCACCCATGGCAGCCCCCCGTGGGGGCACTGCCATCCAACGGTGGCGCTAGCAGGAGGGACAGGCAATAGTGGTCGGAGCACTGAGGGTATGGGCAGGCATCTGGGTGCATGCGTGGCTGTGGCGCAATCAGCCAATCGGTGAAGACATGTAGCCCATGGCATCTGGCTGTAGAGAGGGCCATGCACCATCGTTAAACGTGTTGTATACCCCCCACAGATCATAATTTTTGGGCACCAGCCAGCGATGTTGGCACCAGCCGTGGCGGGAGCCGCTGCCCTGCATGCAGCCCTGTGGCAGCGTCGGCGCAGGTGGCTCAGAGAGGCAGCGGCAGCAGCGGCCGTAGCAGGGGGCGGGCTGCAGCAGAGGGACAGGCTGCAGTAGAGGGACAGGCTGCAGAGGGCAGCTGGCACCTGCTCAGGCTGTAGGGTCGCCCGCCTGACGGGCGCAGGAGGCGGAGGAGAAGGACAACAACGAGGGCGAAGCACATGATGAGGACACCGATGTGGATGAGGAGTAGGAGGAGGAGGAGTTGGAGGTGGTGGTGCCAAGGCACTGGAGGCACCCGATGAGGCCTCGTGCCTACCGGCCGGACAGGGCATGCAGGAGGAGACTCCGGATGAACTGGGAAACAGTCACCCACATCTGCCACCTGATGGCACACCTGGCACCGCGTGGCACTAGGGGAGGACATGCTATCCCGGTGGCCGTCAAGGTGCCGGTGGCCCTGAACTTCTATGCAACACGGTTGTTGCAGTCGCCAAGTGGAGACCTGTCCGGCATCTCCCAGGCATCGGTTCACCGGTGCAACCGTGCAGTGACTGATGCCCTGTATGACATCACGGACCGGTACATCCAGTTCCCTGTGGCCCGCGCCCACCAAGATGCCCGGGCAGCTGGATTCGCAGCCGTGGCCAGGATGCCCATGGTACAGGGGGCGATGGATGGGGTACACGTCGCCATACGGCCACCAGCGGAGAACAGGGACATGGTCATGTACAGGAAGGGGACCCACTCCATCAACATTCAGGTGGTCTGTGACCACCGCGTGAAGATCATGCACGTCCGCGCCCGGTACCCGGGCAGTGTGACGCGTTCATCCTGGCACAATCGTTCATCCCCGCCATGTTCGAGGGACGCCCCCCCCCCCCCCCCCCCACCCCCACCCACCCACCCCACCCCCCCCGCCCCGGGCTGAGGGATTGTTTTCTGGGCGACAAGTTTTACCCGTTGCGGTCGTGGTTCATGACGCCTATACGGAGGCCACAGACCGACGTGGAGAACCACTATAATGAGGCCCATGTAGCGACCAGGGGTATGATAGAGAGGTGTTTTGGGCTGCTGAAGATGCACTTCAGGTGCCTGGACTGCTCTGGAGGGGCCCTCCAGTACTTGTCAGAGAGGGTCGGCCGCATCGTTATGGTCTGCTGCGTCCTGCACAACATAGCCCAGCAGAGGGGCGATGTGCTGGAGGAATAGGAGGAGGCAGAGGGCGAGCCCGAGGAAGGGGCCGCCTCTCCAGATGAGGAGGATGGGGAGGAGGGGAACAATCAACGCGACATGGGGGCTGGATATGGACGGGAGGCTGCACGGCGCTATCAGCTTGGCCAGCAAGCATACGAGGTGTTGATCGCCGCACGTTTCAGCAATTAAGGGGGTAGGGGCTCGCTGAGCAGGGGCACTGGCACCACTGTACCGCACCACCTCACCCCGCACCCCCACCTCCCACACCACCCATCACTCATAGTTCCCACACGACCACAGCAACAACACCCCTCCACTACACATCCACCTGCGGCACAACGGGCTGGGCTCACACAGTTGCTTGTGGAAGCGGGTGTGCTCGATGCCATGGAGGATGATGACAACTCGCTCTGCGATGAGCTGTCAATTCCAAATCGTTAGACACTGTCTGACTCATGGCCACATTTGCACCCTCCACCTGGGTGGTCACAGTATGCGAGATGTGCACTCCATCACATGACCATGTTGAATCGGTGGTGCCGGGGTCCCGTGGTCGTCCGGGGAGGGGGGAAATTACACCCACCTGGGCTCAGCGTTCCATCGCCCCCGACCACAGTGGCACTCAGTCCCCCAACTGACCCCGCAGGCATCGGACATAGCACAGAGGCAGCTTGCATTGGTGTAGCAGTGAGTTTAATTAGAAAGGTTACATACACGTGCCCTAGCCCCTATAACTAAACTGTGCCCTGCACCCGTGCCAACTTACTAGGTGTCTAACTTCTTGGCCTTACGGGCCCTATCACTACGTCTCTGTGCCTCCCCAGATGGTACAGCAGGAGTAGAGGCGGACTGCTGAGACTCCTGCCCTGCGACTTGGCTCCCTGTCGGCGCTTGTTTCCTGGGGCCGCCCAGCTTGGATGGGCCAGGCTGCTCTGCAGGCGTCCTGGATTGCACGGTGCTACCCTGGTCCGCCCGCTGCCCACCAGATGCACCAGGGACGGAACGGGGGGGTCTGAGGTGCTGCGGTCTCCAGGGCCCTCCCTTGCAGGAGACACCAGAACGGGCCCCATAACCACCTCCTCCCTCGGGGTGCCTGATGGCCCTGGGCCTCTCTATGGGACAGGGGTACGAGCGGAAACAAGCCCTGAGGCACCACCAACACCTGGCGCTCCCAGTCCTGGAGGCCCGCTGTGGTATCGACCAGGGTCCTAACGTCAGCAGCGATGGAGCTCAGGGAGTGGGCCATCCCTGCCTGGAACTGCACCACCTCCCTCTGGGCTTGTGCAATGCCATCCAGCACCTGTGCAAGGCCGTCGATGCTCTCAGCGATGGCCTGCTGAGACTGGGCGATGGTCTGCTGAGACTGGGCCATCATCTGGGCAATGCTGCCGATGCTCTCAGCGGTGGCCTGCTGAGACTCGGATAGACTGCGGAGCGTGGCTGAAATGTCCAGCTGGCTCTGGCACATGGCTGCCTGTGAGAGGGCAGCCCTGTCCTGGGCCACGGATGACGCATGCACATGAAGCCCCATGCCTTGCATGACCTGACCCATGGCTGACACGGTTTCCCCATTGTCTCCACCGTGGACGCTACCCGTGCGGTGTCGGCCTGGGTGTCAGCCATGACCAGCACCACTCCCTGCTCCTGGACGCGGATGGACTCCTCCACCTGCGTCTGCAGCTGCTGGAAGCCGGCCGTCATCCCGTTGTTTAGTCCTTGGATGTATGACTGCATCGGATCTGTGGGTGGGTCTGGAAACTCCAGGAACCTGGGAACCATCTGGTCGGCAGCTGGTTGCTGGGGCCGATCTGCCCTCCGACCGTCTGGCCCCTCGGCTGCTCCTACCTCCACCTGCTGTACCGGTACAGCTGTGTGGTGCACACCAGTGAGTGTCCCAGAAGCCTCATCACTAAAGTGCCCAACCGAGGTGATAGTCTCTGCGATGGTGGAGGGTGTGGGAGACAGCAGTGATGCGAAGTCCAGGTCCTCATCGGAGCCAAAGTCAGGGGTCTCCTGCGTCCACCCTTTGCCCGATGGTCCTTGTCTCGCCCCCGTCTGAGGGTCACTGTCCTGTCTGTCCATCAACTGCGTTCCCGTCCTTTGTGTGTCACTGTCCTGGGTCGCCGTCCTCGTCCTCTGTGTGTCAGTGTCCTGGGTCTCAGTGTCAGTGGAAGGGCTTCCTTGCCGTCTGCCCTCCCCGCCGTGGCGTGCGTCCTGGGGGCCGCTGGACCTGGCACTGATCGTAGGCGAGGTACGCCAGACGGACCTGGACGACTGGTAGCAGGTCCTGGAAGACACAAGACAGCATGTATCGTGAGACACGCGGAATGGGGTGAGGGGATGGAGTGGGGGGGGAATGGGGTGAGGGGGTGGAGTGGGGGGGGGGGAATGGCATGAGGGGGTGGAGCCAGGCAGGGGAGACTCACTTGTTGGTGCCCTTCCGGTCTGGCAAGGGGCAACCACCCGGTCCTCGGCTCCACCAACGAGGTCCAGTGCCCTCTGCTCGTGGACTGTGAGGGGGTGCAGCTCCGGTTCTCTCATGCTCCCTGTGGTTGTAGGCGGTCTTCTCCTGGGGAGGCGAAAGCATCAGAGTTAGACAGTCCGCCGCATGCTGCGCAGCTGTTGGCTAGATTATGGCATGGGAACACGGGGCACCTGGCCAGAGTGGCTCACATGGGTCGGTGCAGCCCATGTGGGGGTCAGGTGAGGGATTTTCCTTCCTCTTGGTGGGGAGCGGGGTTACTTTCACATGTGTGGGTGATAGGGGTGGGATGGTGCCAGCGGCACGTCACTGTGTACTCACCCTGGCTGCCCTCGTCAGGTTGTGCATCTTCTTGCGGCACTGTTCGCCGGTCCATGGGGTGTGCCCCACTGCGCTGACGGCGTTGCCCACTTCTCTCCAGTTACGCCGGACGGTGCTGCTCGGATGGCGGTGTCCCTGTCTGGGGCACAGGATCGCCCTCCTCTCCTCGACCGCGTCCAGCAGCATATCGAGGTCGTGGTCCCTGAACCTCGGGGCGGCACAGCGGCCGTTGGCCTTCTTGCGGGTCCCGGAATTGTGCACTGCTCGCGCACCTTTAGGCGCCGCGGCGTCGCGTCATTGACGCGTCCTGCGTATCTGATGCCGGTCTGGCGCTGCGCTTCTCGCGGTGCCCGTGCTGGCCCCATTTGCAGTCCTGAATCGCTCGTCAGAGCGGCCCGTTGACGCCGTCGCGGGATGAGAGAATCTCGCCCACCATTGGGCAGCACAGTAGCATTGTGGATAGCACAATTGCTTCACAGCTCCAGGGCCCCAGGTTCGATTCCGGCTTGGATCACTGTCTGTGCGGAGTCTGCACATCCTCCCCGTGTGTGCGTGGGTTTCCTCCGGGTGCTCCGGTTTCCTCCCACAGTCCAAAGATGTGCTGGTTAGGTGGATTGGCCATGATAAAAATTGCCCTTAGTGTCCAAAATTGCCTTTAGTGTTGGGTGGGGTTACTGGGTTATGGGAATAGGGTGGAGGTGTGGACCTTGGGTAGGATGCTCTTTCCAAGAGCCGGTGCAGACCCGATGGGCCGAATGGCCTCCTTCTGCACTGTAAATTCTATGATTCCTGAATCCGCAGATACTGAAGCAGTACATAGCCATATGCAGCAAGAACTGGACAATATCCAGGCTTGGGTTGGTAAGTGGCAAGTAACATTTGTGCCACACAAGTGCCAGGCAATGACCATCTCCAACCAGAGAGAATCTAACCGTATCTCCTTGACATTCAATGGCATTACCACTGCTGAATCCCCCACCATCAACACCCTGGGGGTTAACATTGATCAGAAACTGAACTGGACTAGCCATATCAATACAATGGCAACAAGAGCAATTCAGAGGCTGGAAATTCTGCAGAGAGTAACTCACCTCTTGACTCACCGAAGCATTGTCCGATCATCTACCAGGTACAAGTCAGGAGTGTGATGGAGTGTTCTCCACTTGCCAGGTTGAATGCAGCTCCAACAGCACTCAAGAAGATTGACGTCATCCACGACTAAGCAGCCTGCTTGATTGGCCCTCCTTCCACCACAATTCATTCCCTGCACCACCAATGCACAGTGGCAATAGTGTATACCATCTGCAAGATACACTGCAGGAACTCACCAAGTCTCCTTCGACAGCGTCTTCTAAATTCACAACTTCTATCATCTAGAAGGACGAAAACAGTAGATACTTGGGAATGCAATCACCTGCAAGTGCCCCCCAAGTCATACACCACCTTGACTTGGAACAAGATCACCGCTCCTTCACCATTGCTGAGTCAAAATTCCTCCTTAACAGCTGTGTGGGCGTTCCTGGAACACACAGACACAGCAGTTGAAGAAGGCAGCTCACCACCTTCTCCAGGGCAATTAGGGACAGGCAATAAATCTGGTCTAGCCAGCGACGCCCACATCCCATGAGCAAACATTTTTTAAAAATCAGAGCACAGAGCACAGATCTTGGCAAGGGTGTGGAGGAGATTCACTAGGATGATACCATAAATGCATTACTTAAATTATGTGGCGAGACTAGAGAAATCGGGGCTGTTTACCTTGCAGCAGAGACAGTGAACAGGAGTTTTAACAGAAGTGTTCAAAATCATGAAGGCATTTGATAGAGTACATTAGGACAAACTGCTTACAGTGGCAAAAGATTGGTAGCTTAAAGGACACAGATTTAAGGAAATTGACCAAAGAACCAGAGGCATGATAAGGAGGGGTCATTTTAGATGGCAAATTGTGATCATTTGGAATGTATTTCCAGCATTTCAAGGCTGTTGGAAGAAGATTCAATAATAACTTTCAAAAGAAGATTGGATAAATGATTGAAGGGGCAAAATTTGCTGGGCAATGGGGAAAGGACAGGGAAATGGGATGGTTGGATCGGCATTTCAGAGGCGATATATGCACAATAGACAAAATGGAATCACTGTCATTCTGTGACAATAAGTGCTGATACGACCATCGGCACACATGAGCTGATAAGGAATTTGTAACATTTCAGTGCTCGACTATGAGTATTCAACAAGGCTCGAGGTGACGCATCAGAATCATCTTTTTTGAGAATTCATATGGGACTTTTGGCAAATGTTCAAAATCAGCAGCCAAACACCATTTTCTGCTGAATAACTTTAAGCAGATATTTTTCAATACATAACATGTGTAGCTACAACTTGCTAATTTGGAAGCGTTAATATTGGCTGAATTTTTAATTCCGTATTAATTCAGCCAGGTTTAGAGGCACAAGAATCAATAATGACATCAAGTTATATTGTTCCTAAAGACTGACACGCTGAATGCAGATTAAAAGGATGCGTCCTCAACAGTAATCTGTAATCATTAATATTTATTTATGCGGTTTGTTCTGATCGAATTTACTGATTGCCACGGTAAAATGTGCGGCTGTGGCTGTATCATTAGAAAATCAGCAAACCACAAACTCACTTTTATCAGGTGGCAGTGCATTTATTTTAACTTAGCAGCATCTGTTTAATTCTTAGCCCCAATAGCTGAACAGCAAAAGGAACTTTAAACAGCAGATGAAAACTTGTTAGTTTCACAGGTCGGCGCAACATCGAGGGCCGAAAGGCCTGTACTGCGCTGTAATGTTCTATGTTCTATGTTCTATGTCCAAGATTATGTCAATGCCACATTGAAATTATAGCAGTTTCAAGTAGACACCTTTGATAAACTACATTGCACAGAATTGTGTACTTCTGACAGTGCACAATTTGTGATTTTCTTTTCAGATATGTGTCTTTGAAACAGTGGGCGCGATTCTCCCCTACCCCAAAGGTGCGGAAGTCTCTGCACCTTTAGGGACCAAGCCCTCACCTTGAGGGGCTAGGCCCGCGCCGGAGTGGTTTCCGCTCCGCCGGCTGGCGGGAAAGGCCTTTGGTACCACACCAGCCGGCGTCGAAAGGTCTTCGGCGGGCGACGCATGCGCGGGAGCATCAGCCGACGTCATCCCCACGCATGCGCTGGGGAGGGGGTCTCTTCCGCCTCCGCCATAGTGAAGACCATGGCGAAGGCAGAAGAAAATGAGTGCCCCCACGGCACAGGCCCGCCCGCGGATCGGTGGACACCGATCGCGGGCCAGGCCACCGTGGGGGCACCCCCAAGGGCCAGATCGACTCGCGCCCCCCCCCAGGACCCCGGAGCCTGCCCGCGCCGCCTTGTCCCGGCGTTCAAAAGGTGGTTCAATCCACGCCGGCGGGAGAGGGTTGACAGCGGCGGGACTTCGGCCCATCGCAGGCCGGAGAATCGCCGGGGGTGGACCCGCCGACCGGCGCGGCACAATTCCCGCCCCTGCCGACCGGCGCGGTGCGATTCCCACCCCCGCCGAATCTCTGGTGGCGGAGAATTCGGGACACGGCGGGGGCGGGATTCTTGAGTGAAATTCTCCATCCCGCCCCGCCACATTTCTGCCCCGACCCGCCGGCGGGATGCTCCGTTACACTTGCCGGTCAATGGGGTTTCCCATTGTGGGGCAGCCCCACGCCGTCGGGAAACCCCCGGGCGCCGGCAAAACGGAGACTCCCGCCGGCGGAGAATGACGCCCCATGCCAGCCCCCGGCGATTCTCCGACCCGGTGGGGGGTCGGAGAATCGCGCCCAGTGTTCTCGGTTTTTTTAGAGCTGTTTTAAAGACAAATCACAGTGAAACAACAGAGCCTCAGATATGGTTCAACAGTGTCTGAAGGAGAGACAGTTGATGCTTAGTTGTCTTGTAAGGGAATGTTGCATGTATCAAATAATCAATCAGGGGTATGACTGTAATAATGAAATATGGCTTTACCCCCCAGTGCTGTGTTTGTAGCTTCTCCCATAATTTTTATTCAGTCAAGAAACTAACCTTTACTCCAAGGCATGATGTTCAAGCTGGTTGTGAAAAGTTTTCTTTCTGCCAAAGCCTATTAGAAATATTTGAATATCTCTGAGGAAACTACGAATCTCTAAATGTCAAGATCATAAATCCATCAAATTACCTATTAGCCATGTTTCCTCTGTCACTAGTATTTGTATCAAGCCACAGAAACTACAATAATGTATTGGAATGCCAAATATCTTTTCACATTTTCTGTTAGGCTGCAAATTTTGCTAAATTCAAAAGGCTCGTATTTACTATCTGTCCCATTGCTCCGATGTTTCATAAACCTGCACGTGCTTTTTTTTTAAATTGCAATGGGACCATTGAACTCAATTAGTGATAATCCATGATGGAATTTTGTAATATATCTATTTAACCTGTTATTCTGGCAATTAAATTAGAAAACCATAGTTACGTTTCTGTTAGGTGCTGCTCAGGCCAAATCATAGGTTGAAGTTTCAAGTATTTCTGGATTTATTAACTTGTAGAAAATAACCTCCAGTATTCAAAATTAAAACTATATGATAACTTAAATGTGAAGGCTTATATGCATCTTAAACACAAGCCTTAAAATCTGCAAGTGCTGAATCTTGTAACATAGCTTCTGGTCAATGAAATGACACATGGTGGTCTAAGAATATCATGAATTCTAATAATACTTACATCAGTAGAAAGTAATATCGCCTTAGTAATTAAATGATGTATTTAGACCAGTGTGTGTAATGGTCCCCTGGTGCTTTGGTGATATATTCTCATAGTCTCTATTCTACAGTGTGATTTTGGAATTTAAAAACTGTAACACAGAGTCGTAAATGTGCATTATCTGTCTCAGAGTACATCGGGAGAGGCTATCCCATGACAAGTAGCAATTACCTGCAATCACCCTGATCTGTAGTAATCCTTGATACATGCGTACTTCATTGTGAGTGATGAGGGCTTGTGTTTACTGAGACCAAGTCCAAAAGGACTTTTCAAAGTAGAATTTAAACAGGAGATAGGATTTAATATGACTCCTAGTTTACTTTTTCCATATTACTTTATAAAATTCTAAATAAGGTTGGGGCTACCACAGATGGTGCGTGCTGGTGCAATTTGGTGTGTATTGAATGAAGATCCGAGGCAGCAGAAATTCCCTGAGGAGAGGCTGTAACAGAAGCAAATGTGTATTGTCCAACCTATACTCCAGATTAGATTTTTGGACTATACGCCTGTTTATTGCTTAGAAGTGAAGTGCTTCCATGAGCTTTTATCTGATTGAATAGGGACTTTAAAGCTTTGATGAAGTAGGGACATTCTGTGCAATCATATTGGAAATTTAACAAAGTATTGTGCAATTTTGCAGTGAAATTTTAATAAATAAGGTCACGTTTTATGTATTTAAAGCATTTTGTGCTAATCTGCTTTTCAAACTCTTTACAATGAGTTCAGTACATTACAATAAATGCGTTTCAAAGTTTAAAAGCTTAATTATTGTTTTGTGTTTCGACCATACATTTGGTATGTCCTGCTAAACAACATAATTGTTAGTTAAAACCATTTTAATAATAGACTGCTTCAAATATGATTTTTTTTAAAAATCCATAGCTTATTTTCTGTAGCATGTGATTAAGAAAGTTGGAGACAGGTCTGCCTGTGTGCAGGCTATTTGAACCGACTGTTGGAGCTTTCACAGACTCTCATTTGGAGACTACGTTCCTTTCTCTCCAGAAATACATGGCAGCAGTCAATAGTCGTGTAGGTCCCAATATTCCAGTAACATTAATGTTTCTTGAATATTCCATCAATTTTTTGAACAGCAATGTCCAGAGCTCATGATTATATTGTAGCATTTTGCTTATAGACTATTGGTGCATGACATAACCTCTGCCAGAGCGGAAACTGTTGTCGGGTTTTGGTTATTATTCGGTTGGTCAAAATGAAGTCTTCATAGTCTTAAATCAAAGGGGAGATAATGATGTAGTGGTGATATCACTGGCCTAGTGATCCTGAGGCTCGGATCAATGCTCTGGTGACAAGGCTTCAAATCCCACCATGGTAGCTTACTTTGTCCCAGTAATGGTTACCATGCAACCATTGTTGTCAAAACTCACCTGGTACACTCATGCTCTTTAGAGAAGGAAATCTACCCTCCTTAATGGTCTGGCCTCTATGTTACTACAGAAATGTAGTTGAATCTTAGTTGTCCTCTGAAATGGAATGGCATGCCACTGAGCTCAAGGGCAATTTGGGATGGGCATCAAATAATAATAATAATAATAACCTTTATTAGTGTCACAAGTATGCTAACATTAACACCGCAATGAAGTTACTGTGAATATCCCCCAGTCACCACTCTATGGCGCCTGTTTGGGTACACTGAGGGAGAATTATGAATGTCCAATTCACCTAACAAGCACATCTTTGGGACTTGTGGGAGGAAACCGGAGCACCCGAAGAAAACCCATGCAGACACAGGGATTACGTGCAGACTCCACACAGACAGTGACCCAGATCCCTGGCGCTAGCAACTGTGCTATTGTGCCACCCTTTGTCTTGCCAATGATGTCCCCAACCCATGAAAGAATACATTTAAAAAAGTAGGTTAACTGTATTTATTAAGTACAAGAATTATGTACATATAAGCGGTAAAGTGTTCATGCTCGGAGCTGTCTCTATGCTTGTTCTTGTACCAGGCTCTCTCCAACTCTAAACTAACCCCTGGGTGTGGGTTATATATTCTGTTACATCACTGTGTGGGCGGTTCTGTACTCAGTCCCTACATGTGCCAGATCTTTCCACAAAACATCAATCTAAAGCTTTATCTAATGCATTTCAAGTTACCCCAGTTTACCTCATGTGTTTACATTGTTTTAACTACCACATCTCCTTTCTTCAAGTCTCTGAGTTCATAGGTTCAGGTGGTCTGGAAGCCTTATAATCCTGCCATATCTTAGTTACACTGCTGTCGGAGGAGTGGTAGACTCTGGGTGGGATCTACCAGTCGCGTTGCACCTGAAGAGCAGCACGGCGCAACATGACCGGTGGATGTTGGGAGATCCCACTTCTGGCTTCCACCTGGCTCGCCACGCATTGCAACATCTAATGTGATCTCGCAAGAAGTCACGATGTGAATCCTGCCCACAATGGGGAGGATCACTTTCAGGCAAATCTGCATATTCGTGGGAGACAGCTTAATGAAGGGATATCATCAGTTGGGGCTTGGAGGGATGTTCGTGGGTCATGTCAGGGACTCGAGAGATCGGGATGCCACTTAAAAATGGTGTACCAATCTCTCTCTGCATTGAAGAGTTTGAGAGTGGAGCAGAAAATGGGGCTAATTGCAGCCTTATTGGGGAGTTCCCTGCTGAGCCCCCAATCTACCCAGATGGACATTAGATAGTGGGGTGTTTCTTGGCGCTCCAAGCACCGGCTAATCTCACGCGTCACAGGACTCTGTCCCAATTTGGGTAGATCGCTCCCTCTGTCACTACAAGAACTTGTCCTGGTATCTGAGTATCTTTCCATCCTCTTTTTCCATTCCTTGGTATTGAACCACTCTTTGTCTATTCAGCAGTTGTGGAGATGGTTGTTTTTTTCGTTGCAGGAATGTGTTATAAATTTATTGTATTAGGCTTTGAACATTTGTACATATTTAAAGAATTTTTGATTAAACCAGCTAAATCTGTACATCAATTTTCTTTCCATTTCTGTGAGACAACACCTGCCATTTAACGGTGTAGCAGTGGTTTTGGTCATAGCATGGATACGTTACTGCACAACGTTGATAATGGTGGACCTCTAACTATTATTAGATTCTCAGTATCTTGATCTCATTCACGCAGGCTGAGGTGCCATCAACTCAATGTCTGATAGGTTTCTTGCGGGGTGTATGAAAGTTCTGCTCAATCCCATGTTGTTTTCTTCCTAATCTTCCTTGTTTACTGGGTTGGCGTGTAATGGACAATGGCCATTCGGGTCCTGCGGATGTGTTTTTTTTTGGTAAGCTCAATTTTGCATTTGACTCTGTAGTCTGCTGTCGACAATGGACACTTCTACTTGGTTCCAGGATCATCTGTGACACTGCCATACTGATTGGGAGTTGTAGCATTTGCTCTGTGGTCACAGTGTTGACTTAAACAGCAGTCATCGGAGTTTTAGGTTGAGTCTCTTCTAATTGTTGATTGATCTCTTGTCTATATTCCACAGGTCTGAGGAATCGGATGATCTCCTACGGGACTGCTTAGAGTCAGTAGACTGGTCAGTATTTAAAAACTCTGTGACCAGCCAGAACAAGTACGCCACGACAGTAAGTGACTTCATTAGTAAGTGTGTAGAAGACTGTGTGCCAAAGAAGCAAAACCGCGTGTTTCCCAACCGGAAACCCTGGATGACCAGGGATATCCACTGCTTGCTGAAGTCTAGGTCTGAGCGTTCAAGTCAAGCGACCCTGACCTATATAAGACAGCCAGATATGATCTAAGGAGATCCATCAAAGATGCCAAAAGACAAGTACCAGACCAAGCTCAAGTCCCAGGCTAGCCACACGGACCCCCGCCAACTATGGCAAGGTCTGCAAGGCATAGCGGGCTACAAGATGAAGGCATGTAAAATCGCCGGCTCCAATGCACCCTTCCCTGATGAGCTCAACGCATTCTATGCACTCTTTGAGCAAGAGGTCAGCGAGAGCATGCCCTCCACCCCAGAAGCCGCGGATGAACTTGTATCTGAGATTACCATTGCAGATGTCAGAGCAGCCTTCCCGAAGGTCAACCCATGGAAAGCCACTGGCCCAGATAGGGCACCCGGACGGGCACTCGGGTCTTGCGCGGATCAGCTGGCGGGGGTATTCACAGATATCTTCAACCTCTCTTTACAACAATCTGAGGTCCCGATCTGCTTCAAGAAGATGACCATCATCCCTGTACCTAAAAAAGCCAAGCAACGTGCCTTAATGACTATCGTCCAGTGGCTCTGACATCCAGCATCATGAAGTGCTTCAAAAGTTTAGTCATGGCACGAATCAACTACAGCCTCCCGGATTGCTTTGATTCACGACAGTTCGCCTACCACTGCAACAAGTCCACAGGAGATGCCATGCCATCTCCATGGCCCTGCACTCAACCCTGGAACACCTAGATAACAAAGACGCCTATGTCAGACTCCTATTTATTGACTACAGCTCAGCCTTCAACACCATTATTCCTACAAAACTCATCTCCAAGCTCCGTGGCCTTGGCGTCGGCTCCTCCCTCTGCGACTGGATCCTGAACTTTCTAACCCACAGGCCACAATCAGTAAGGATAGGCAACAAAACCTCCTCCACGATCATCCTCAACACCGGTGCCCCACAAGGCTGTGTCCTCATCCCCCTACGATACTCAATTTTCAAATTTGTTGATGACACCACTGTGTTAGACGTTTAGCTGCTGTTGTATAAAGAGTCAAAGGTACTGCTCCTTTTTACAAACACCTTTATTTCACTTTAACAGACTCTGCACAAAACTCTATCTTCACATCACCTGACACAAAGACCACCTGAAGCCCCTTTACATATCAGTGTCAATTATTGTACACTTAACATAAATGAGACAACTAATTAGAATGTATCTTAACCCATTACTTAACAGTCTCCCCTTCCTTGGAGAAAAAAAAAATATTAGGTGAAAACAAAATTACAAGAAACTCAAGAACACACACAAATTCCCCCCTTCTTTTTTTTCATTTTTTTTTGGAAGAAAAAAAAACAGTCACAGAAACAAGCACCCTTCATTAACAATATCCAAAAATGTCTGTGAACTAACCCCTCTTTTTGTAAAACAGTCTGACAATTGATAGCTACTGTTGACCCATTTAATTTTTGCTATTTCCCCTCTGTCCAACATCTGCTTCAAACTTGCAATGTCTATCCTTAACCTTTTTTCATTGACACTTTTTGTAGAGTGCACATTTTCCCACTGGATTAATTGTCAATGTGGCAGTCAATAGGTATATTACCCAAATCCCCAAATTTCTGTCAATATCTGAGATATATAAAAGGCCATATCCACCGCCTCTACAAGGCTTAACGTCTCAGCAGCCAAAGTGCTTTTGACCACTCTCCTTATTTTCTTTGTTTCCCACACAAGAGAGCAACATTTACCATTGTTCCCCAAAAGGAAAATTATAAAACCTCCTGCGCTTGAAACCCCATCACATAAATTTGCATAGGACGCATCACTATAAACTATGAGTTTCAAGTGCCTAAGGTCACCTAAAACCGGGAACCTCAAAACACACTTCTGCATTTTTAGTTTGACCAACGCTTTATTTGCTCTTATTATGTCTTCCACTTTGGAATCATTCATTTTTGTACTCAACTCTAAGATATCAAAACTCACGTCCGGCCTAGTCTGTCCATCTAACCAATTCAGTTGCCCAATTAAACTTCGCAGTTGCTCTTTTTCCATCTTTGAAACCATTGCGTCTTTTTGTGAAACCCGGCCACGACTAACTGCTATTGGGCTGATGCTTTCCAAATAAGATTACTGACGTAAAGTTGCCCCTAACTTAGTCTGTCTGATTTCCAGTCCAATATATTTAAATGCAGCAGAAGCCTGACTTCCAACCCTGAATTCTTTCCTCAAACCAGAGATTACAAAAGCTTCGAAATCACTAGTCCTACCCCACAAAAAATCATCGGCATGCATCAAAAAGATGCCAGAAAGATGTCCTTTATAGTGCCAGTAAAACATTGCCGGATCTGCTTTCAACTGGCAACAGCCTAACTTTAACAAAACTGACCTTACCGAAAAATACCAGACTCTAGACGCATCATTTAATCCATGTACACATTTGTTCAACTTCCAGAGTACCCATTCTGTGTTAGCTGCCTCTTTAGGAGGACGGAGAAAAATGTCTCTCTGGAGCTGATACCCCTGCAAAAAGGCAGCTTTTCTATCTATAGATTTGCATTCCCATGACTTTGTGGCTAATAGAGCCAAGAAGATCTTTAAAATAACCTTTCCTGCTGTAGGTGAATCTACCCTTAAATCCTGATCTTCTAAGTTTTCTTCAAATCCCCTTGCCACAAACCTGGCCTTTGCCTTATAAGTTCCATCCGGAAGAACCTTTTCCGTGCAAATCCATCTGTGGGATAGAGCTCTTTGTCCCCTATCCGGTACTTCCGTGTCTACCCCAAATTCACTCCAACTATGCAGTTCTTGCTATTTGGCACCTTTGATAACTTTTTCATCTAATTTATTGGAAGCCACCAAAATCTCACGTGCATGTGGGCTTCTACTCCTAATAGTATTTGTAGTCATACTCATGTTCCGAGATCTTGATAAACTACGTCCCCTCTCCCGCCTGGTATCTCGTTCTGTACTGCTACTGCTTGATCTTTCCCTTCTGCTGTGGGATGTCCTTTCAATAGTTCTCGACCTTTTCATGCGGACCTGTTTCCTATCCAATGTACTATCTGAACTGGCACTGCCCTCCATTTTGAACTTCGTGTTCCCAATCCATTGTCTTGACTCCTTCCCCTGAATGCTGTACATTCAACCATGTTTATACTTTCCAGTGGCCTTCCCTGCTCTACTAATAACAGTTGCATCCTTCCATTGATTAGACCCTTCAGGCAAGTATGTCACTTTTGAACCAACTTTTGGCAGTTGTCCTTTCAGAAAAGTGGCCTGGTCTAATTCATCAGAAGTGTTGTGTTCCTCTACAGAAACCCTGTCTATATCAGTTAACTGGTCCTCACAGTTCTGTAACACGTGCGTACCAGATGACTCTGGTTCCTCGTCATGTCTGTCTGCTGTCTAAATTTGAAAATTTGTTCTCTGTACCCATTATCCTTGATGAATGTACCCTAACAGTTTGATTGCCATGTTGCAAAATAATTGTTTTGCCATTTGTGCCTATGATCTTCCCTGGGCCTTTCTATTCATTAAAATTGTCTCTCTTATAGTATACTATGTCTCCTTGCTGAAAAATGGTATTTGATGGCCGTACATTATGTCTTAAAGCTCTGCGAATTCTTTCAGAGACTTCTGCTTCCAATAAAGCTTTTCTATTGCTATGTGATGCAATTAAATGCTCAGCAAAGGCATATCTAATTGTAATCCCTTCCCAAGCTGGAGGCTGGTCGGATTTCTACCAGACACTAATTGATAGGGACTATAGCTCCCAACCACCTGCAATGAATTCTCTGCATGTACTGAATTTAGCTTGCAGTTTGGTCTATCTGCTAAAATTTTCCGGAGCATGTCATCTATTACCACATGGTTTCTTTCACACACACCATTACTAAATGGGCTTTCCGCAAACTATCCCTAAACTCATCGTTAACAAATTCTCCCCCATTGTCCATAAGGAATTTTGCCGGTGGGCCCATTCCTGTCCCCATCCATTTTTCCACGATTTGATCCAGAATTACTCTCTTTTCTCTACTTTGTACAATCGTTGATTGACTAAATCTGGTTGCTAAATCTACAAAATGCAAAATAAATATATTTTTGGCTTTATCTCAGATCTTAAGGTCCATGGCCACAATGTTGTTCAAATCTCTGGCCAAAGATAAGGTTATTATCGGTCGTGCTGGTGTCCTTCTGTATTTCCTACAAACTTCACAGCGATCACTAGCCTGTTCTATCAGTTTAGTATAGTCTTCATCCCTTACCCCTGCATCCTTTAATAAAATTTTCAGCCTCCGCGGAGACGGATGCGCAAATTGCCTATGCAGTTTTAATACAACAAGCTTTTTATCAGTTAAAGTCCCATTTTCAACTGCCATTATCACATCCTTAACAACTGTACTTGAAATATTATTTGTCAGTAATGGAATACAATCGTGTCCCGACTGTGTAAATTGTAAGTCCACCGTCTTTCCAAAAACTGTTGGCTTATCCTGTTCCATATCCAGTTTCATGTGTGCTTTCTTCATCGATGGTCTGCTCAGAAGCAAAGGTATCTCGCTTGATACAACATCCGCGCTAATGAAATGACTCACTCCGGCAATATTGCAAGGGATCACCACTCTTTTCAGCGACTTCAGAGTATTATCATCCCCAAACCTGAAACTTGTGGAACTTTTAAATTCCTTAACCCTGTTTTCATTAGAGAGAAGAAGGTTAAGAGGTGACTTAATAGAGGCATACATGATGATCAGACGATTAGATAGGGTGGACAGTGAGAGCCTTTTTCCTCGGATGGTGATGGCTAGCACAAGGGGACATAGCTTTAAATTGAGGGGAGATAGATATAGGACAGATGTCAGAGGTAGGTTCTTTACTCAGAGAGTAGTAGGGGCGTGGAATGCCCTGCCTGCAACAGTAATAGACTCGCCAACATTAAGGGCATTTAAATGGTCATTGGATAAATATATGAATGATAATGGAATAGTGTAGATGGGCTTTAGATTCGTTTCACTGGTCGACGCAACATCGAGGGCCAAAGAGCCTGTGCTGCGCTGTAATGTTCTAATTCTAATTCTTGTTACGATTTTCAGCATTCAAGGAGTCCAGGTAACATTTTAACCAGTCAATTCCGCACACAGTAAATGTGCAGCCACTGTCTAATACAGCACATTTGAAGGATTCTGCAACCAACACCCTCATTACCGGTGTTAAACAGCTTGTTAATAGGACAATGCCTTCTTTCTGGTGACTATCTTTTTCCTCTTCTGACTCTTCCGTGTCATGTGTCACTTCAAACACTATTGTAATGTGTTGGACAGTTGAATGCATAATGGTATTGAGAATCACATTGAAAACATTGATTTATCATGCCCCATGCATTTCTGGGGTTCATCTTCCTGTTGTAGGTTCTAACTGGGTTTCTGTCTTCATAATTTCTGGGTCTCCATCTCCTTCTATAGTCTTGAGCCCTGTTCGTAGCCATAGGATTTCGCCATCCTGTTAGTAGTGTATCCTCCATATTCTGTTTTACTGCAGGCTGACCTATTTGGGTCATTAGAGCCATCGGAATCAAATGTTTCCCCAGAAATGTTTTAAAGCTTCTGTTATCTGATCGAATAAGGTATCCTTATCCGCAAACTGAACTCGCGTCAAAACCAGGAGCCTATCCATGTTGCTCACTCTAGCACAGTCAAGTAATTTAAAGGCCAGCACAGACTGTGGAAATTCCAGGTTGTGTTTCTGCAGCCTTTTATATAGTCTGCCAAATTCCATTATATAGTCTTCCATGGAGAAATCCTCTATTTTCCGGAACTTATCAAAATCCGACCATGCTTCATATGCACTTAACAAGTCATCCTTTTTATAAATCCTATCAATATAACCTTCTTCTGAGTTTAACTCTTCCAATTCCAGCTCAGAAAACATTTTGCTTCAGATTTTACTGTCATAAGGTGGAGAAAGAGCCAATGCCATACCTTGTTTTCTCTTTACCAAGACAGTTACCTTAGTCCACATAACTACTGCACTTGTCCATTGGTCGTACAATCCCCTTTCATAAAATAAGGGGGAGTAGTCATATCCAGCCACCTTTATCCTAGGCTCAGCCATATATCTTCTTTTTTTTTCTCACTCACTCCTTGGTTTGACCTGGAAACGTTATATCTTTCAACCCTTCACATTTTCACAGCAACCATCCTCTGCTACCATTTGTTAGACGTTTAGCTGCTGTTGTATAAAGAGTTAAAGGTACTGCTCCTTTTTACAAACACCTTTATTTCATTTCAACAGACTCTGCACAAAACTCTATCTTCACATCACCTGACACAAAAGCCACCTGAAGCCCCTTTACATATCACTGTCAATTATTGGATACTTAACATAAATGAGACAACAAATTGGAATGTCTCTTAACCCATTACTTAACACACCGTAGTGGGTCGGATCTCAAACAATGACGAGACAGAGTACAGGAATGAAGTAGAGAATCTAGTGAACTGGTGCAATGACAATAATCTCTCTCTCAATGTCAACAAAACGAAGGAGATTGTCATCGACTTCAGAAAATGTAGTGGAGAACATGCCCCTGTCGACATCAATGGGAACGAAGTAGAAAGGGTCGAGAGCTTCAAGTTTTTAGGTGTCCAGATCACCAACAACCTGTCCTGGTCCCCCCCATGCCGACACTATAGTTAAGAAAGCCCACCAACGACTACTTTCCCAGAAGACTAAGGAAATTTAGCATGTCAGCTACGACTCTCACCAACCTTTACAGTCGCACCATAAAAAGCATTTGTTCTGGTTGTATCATAGCTTGGTATGGATTCTGCTCTGCCCAAGACTGCAGGAAACTACAAAAGACCATGAATGTAGCCCAATCCAGCATGCAAACCAGCCTCCCATCCATTGACTCTGTCTACAATTCCCGCTGCCTCGGAAAGGCAGCCAGGATAATTAAGGACCACACGCACCCCGGACATACTCTTTTCCACTTCTTCCGTCAAAAAAAGATACCAAAGTTTGAGGTCACGTACCAACCGACTCAAGAACAGCTTCTTCCCTACTGCCATCAGACTTTTGAATGGACCTACCTCGTATTAAGTTGATCTTTTTTCTACACCTTGCTATGTCTGTAACATTATATTCTGCAGTCTCTCCTTCCTTCCCTATGTACGGTATGCACTGTTTATATAACCTGCAAGAAACAATACTTTTCACTGTATGTTAATACATGTGACAATAATAAATCAAATCAAATCAAAAGAAGGCGTCATGACAACCATCTGAGTGGTTGACTAGTCTGACCAGTGAGGGCTTTCTAGCACTTGTCATGAAAATGGACAAACCTGCTCTGTAACAAGAGAAGATATTTCAGAATTGAATCCATAGACTAGAATCCCAACAATGCAGAAGGAGGCCATTCGGCCCATCGGCTCAGCACCTACCCACCGAAAGAGCACTCCACCTAGGCCCACTCTCCTGCCCAATCCCTGTAACTCTGCACATTGATCATGTCCAATCCATCTAACCTACACATCTTTGAACTGTGGGAGGAAACCGAAGCACCCGGAAGAAATGCAGGCATGGGGAGAATGTACAAACTCCCCACAATCACCCAAGGCTGAAATTGAACCTGGGTCCCTGGTGCTGTGAGGCATCAGTGCCAACCATTGTGCCACAATGCCATTCCAGTCAGGATACTCTTCCTTATTGGAGCATCGGGAATTTGCAGTTCTGTACCATTTAAGACAACGGTTTTGTTGACATCTTCTGCCAAGTGTAAGTATAACATTTTAAACATATTGTTGTCCTGCACTTTATCAGTACTAAGCCTTTTCTGCGTAGTTCAAGTCAGGGCACAATTTTAAGGAGTTGAGCATTTGAACATCTGACCAATAAGGTGGTGAAGAAATTTACCCAGGGCCTACACATCAGGTGAGATGGGACATTTATAATCAAGCATTTTTCAAAACATTCAGGTGAGGAAGCAGCAGTGCTCTGAAAGCTAGTGATTTGAAACAAACCTGTTGGACTTTAACCTGGTGTTGTAAGACATCTTACTGTGCTCACCCCAGTCCAACGCCGGCATCTCCACATCTCGGTTACTTGAGACCTTGGAAGTGTCCTCATTCCTTTCTGTAGATGGTACTTCTTGAGTAGTTATTCTAGTATCTGTCACTATAGGTATGAAAATTCCCCAGAAACAGAATCTGAACTTGTCACTGTATCTGGTCTCTATTCCAAAGTATTGCTCTCTAAATTTTCCAAGGGTAGAACCTCTTGAGATGTTTCTGTGAGCTAATTTCACGAAGCACCTAACTGATCACCAAACTCTTTTATCATCAGTCTGTAGGGTGCATGATTTTCTTTGCTCGGATCATAGCAGGTACCCATTTCTCATTAGATATAAGCAAATTACTGTGATGCTGGAATCTCAAATAAAAACAGAAAAACAATCTCAGCAGTCTGGCAGCATCTGTGGAGAGAGAAGGGAGCTAATGTTTTGAGTCTGGAGTCTGGACACCATTCTCCCCTCTCCCCCACCCCAGCCCGCATGGGCCTTCTGTTCCCTTTTCCAGGTTGTCCTTTGACAAACTGCGCACCTTTATTCTGCCAAGAACATATTCTGATCTCTTAATGTGTCACTATCAGTCATTATCAGTCAATAATGTTTAGTCATTATCTCCACCAATTATATTCCTTTTGTCTCTGTGTTCATGGCATCTTTATTAATCTCCACCTATCGCTGGCCCTCTGTCCAGCCCCTCTGCTCCACGCCTCCCTCACAACAGTATAAATTGTTTGCATAACCTGCAAGAAACAATACTTTTCACTGTATCCAATTTCCAGTTCTCTCCAGCTTTGACAAAGAATCATCCAGACTCAAAATGTTAGCTCCTTCTGAGTGAGATTGTCCAGTATTTTTTGTTTTTGTGACTCATTTCTCATTGTTGGTGTAACTCATAACTAACAGTCTCACTCCCTGGTTGAATACTCACTTTTTAGCGTTTTTCTCCCTCCAACCAATTTGTGCTTGTTGTTGTCATTTGCCAATCTCTGAAGTATCAGATGGAGTTAACAAATCAAACTGTGTTCGTAGTTTCCTCTTAAACAACAGCATTGCCTGGGAACTCAGCGTGATAGCATGAACAGTGTTTCAATAAGACATTAGAGCCATGATTTTCCTGCCGCGTAGCGCACGGAAGCTGTTAGAGCTGGTGCCAAGCCGTGCACAATGCACCCAGCTGCTACACCCGATGCGAGCAGAATATTCAAATTAATCATGAAACTCATTTGAATATGTGCAGTCCATTCGAGGCCAGAGTCTCCTGCTTCCCGTTATTCACCGTTCCCAACAGTGAGGCCTGACGCCAACACAAATTAGTACTGGTCTCCAAAAACGGAAACCAGACGTGATTGCCACGTACACACCATGATGTCCATCCTACAGTTGGTCAAGGATTCTACGACGCAAGCATGGAGGAATGGTCACATGGATTCCCCATAATAGAACTCCATTCTGCACTTCCAATTCAAGTCTTTGTGTCATGTAGGCCTTGAGGTCGAGATTTTTCCCAAGAACATCCATCAACATTGCTTTTTGGAAAGTATGGCACAAACAACCCTTTGAACAAGTACTAGGAATTCTTTCCCCTTTTTGCCTGAGTATTTCGACTTTTCAACCGAGTAGCGGCCCGATCAGAGTCAGCAGACTTCAAACTCCCAGTTCCCCGCAGCCCAAGTAGCTTTGCCACGTGCAGCCCAGACCCCAGTCACTTCAACGCAAGCAAGTCCTCCCTGTTTGTCGGTCACCTTTTTTAAAAAACCTTTACTTTGTCAGCAGAGTTTTGCCCTATGTCTGTGTGTGTATGCGTGTCCGATCCTGAGAAACCTTTCTTGCTCCCAATGCCATCCCACAATTTGTCAACAAAAATCTCCTTTCCAGTGATCGTTTTGCCTCAATCCTCATCGCCAGTTTTCTGTCCTGTTATATTTTTGTGATGCCACAAAGATGAAAGGTATGGAGGTTCCCACACTCTGGATTCTTTTAAAGCACAATGAGAGGTTTATTAAGAGGTGTTGCTCATATATTCAAAGATAGTGACCTTCCCAAAGCCTGTGCAAACACTCTGCTGGTGTCACTACACATTAGGTGAATCATAACCAGCAGGAATATATTCTCAGATCCATAACATAAACCTTGGCCTCTGATTTGGACATTCAATTGTAAAACATTTGAGAAAGATGTTTTCTTTCACAGACTCTCATGTTTTGCAAAAATACGTCCCCCCCACCCAGAGTTTGGAAGTTCAGCATTTACAGACAATAAAAGTCATGTGTTTAGAATCTTAACACATGTATAATATGGGAAATTATGGCCTTCTTCATTGCCAAGAGAGCCTAATTGATGTAAATCCTTGTTTTCCATATTTCATAATGATGGTGTCCTGGACAATTGTCCATAATAAAACTATTATTTCTGGAGGCAATTGATAATAAAGACAATCTTTTAATGCCTCTTGTGGGGTTGGTGTGCAATTTTGAATAAAGGGCCAAATAAATAAGCTACTTCTCTTCACCCATTGTGTGTCCTTCCATATTCAAGTGGAGCAGTGAGAGCTTGATATCTAACCAAAAGCTACTTCCCTTTTTGCATTGGAATGTTCGATATTGTGCGTGCAGTTAGACTTCAAAATTTCTTTAAATGACACAGGATCACGACAAAAATTGCAAGCTTTGCAATGATTTGCACACCAGTAGCAGATAATCGCATTTGTTATTATCTCTTGAGATTTCAAATGTTAAGCTCTTTTAACAATTTATTACAATCTGCGTAAGTTCAAGGATAGATGTGATTCTACCCAGGGATCAACTGCTCAAAGCTGAGAGAGCACATTTCTCAATGAAGACACTTGGGGCACTTTCCTATGGTCAGAATTTTTAGAATGGTGGGCGGAGTCAGCAGGACTACACCACCACCGACGCTGCCCATCAGTAGCCATCCAAAGCTGTCACAAGTGTTAATTGGCTGGAGGCAGGACTTCTTCCCCTCAGTCAGTAGGAAGCCCTACCTCCAGAAGTTCTCAGCCAATCTAATTGGCCAGCATTTCTCTAGTCCCTGTAGTGCCAGAGGCCGCGGTGGACAGGTCTGGAAGTCTAAGTCTTAGAAGTCCAGGATCAGGTAAGTGTGCGGTTCTCAGGATGGGGTCGGGAGGTGAGGCCCAGGGTGTGGGCAGAAGAGGATGGGGTGTTGATAGAAATGTCAGCAGGCTAGGGATCACCTGCAGGGGCCATACTAATTTGGGGGGTTACTGATGCGAAAAGGAGGCTGCTTATGGAGATGCCCCTCCCCTCCCCACCCGACGCTTGAAAAAGGTTACTTTTTGAGCTGCCCCTCTGCCCGTGAACGTCTCTTTCCAGCCTGAAAATTTAAACTGTATGAGAGAAAGCCCTTAAAGTGGTCAATAATTGAACACTGAAAGGTGTCAATTTGGACAAGGGCGGGTGGGTTGGCCGAACCTCACCCGTCCCAGCACAGAATTGCAGAGAGGTCTGAGAATCATAGAATCATAGAATTTACAGTGCTGAAGGAGGCCATTCAGCCCATCGAATCTGCACCAGCCCTCGGAAAGAGCACCCTACTTAAGCCCACACATCTACTCTATCCCCGTAATCCAGTAACCCCACCCAAACCTTTTGGACTCTAAGGGCAATTTAGCATGGCCAATCCACCTAATCTGCACACTTTTGGACTGTGGGAGGAAACTGGAGCACCCGGAGGAAACCCACGCAGACACGGGGAGAACGTGCAGACTCCGCACAGACCGTGACCCAAGCTGGGAATCGAACCTGGGACCCTGGAGCTGTGAAGCAACTGTGCTAACCACTGTTCTACCATACTGCCCCAAAGGTCGGAGCAGGTGGAAGACTGGTGGGAAGGCTATCCGAAAATTTTTACTGCCACCCCCTGCACACCATCCACCCCACAAATCTGCTGGCAGGTGAATGTGAAATTCTGCTAATTCTGTTCAAACAAACGTCACTTAACAGGCCTAAAGTCTGAGGGAAATGGATGGGAGGATGGCAGAAGGGGCGGGGAGGGGAGAAAAGAAGCAGGTTGATGGTGAAGTGGTCTGTACACTTTAATTCTCTGACCTTTGGTGAGCTAATGGATGCAGAATTATTGGTGAGGTGATTAATTACAATCAAGGGGCACAGGGGTTGAATAGTTCAATGGCAAAGAGGTCTGCAGACATGTCTTGTCGACAAAATATTAATTTCTGTTGTCATAATTTGTTACACTTTAGTGCCAGCTTTCCATTATATATTGCCATATTCTCATTAATAATGAAAGTGCCTGTAAAACGTGTCACACTGTACTTCCTCCTCCCAGCAGTGGTGGTGCTGTAGCACATTTGTTTGTAATCTTCCATCCCCTCAGTCTGCATTGCAATAATACTCTTACAGTCCACCTGACTCTGCCTTGCTGCTTCCAAAATTGCTGTTTTGACTTTAGCAAATGCCAAATCAAAGTATAAAATGGCATAAACATAATGTCAGAATGAGAACTGAATTACTTCTATGCACTCATTTTCTTCCAACCTCGAATGCTTTTCAACTAAAGACTGCACTTGATGTAGACTCTCCACATTTAGCGCCACAGCAGATTGGCTATTATATGCAAGATTATACGAATAAAGTAAAATGAAGGCCTTGGTGCAATTCTACATCTGAAATTATAATTAAGAGGAAATCTACGCTCCAGAGTAATTACTTAGGACTCGACAACCATAATAGGATCCCAGTACAATTGATCTTGAGAAAATCACCTGACGAAGCATTGCATAAACAAAACAACACTATTGTGTGATACCAATCTGAAAAACCATTAGAAAAGGAATAAGCTGATTTAAAGTGAAATAAAACCAGCCAGATTGGAAAGTCCATTGCAATCAGGAAGACTGTAATTAATGGCCAATTAATGGCCACTTAAGGGCCTCAAAATATTGCTGCCAGTATTAACCCAACGGCAGATAGGTGGGGCGATTCTCCGAGCCCCGCGCTGGGCCGGAGAATCGGTGCAACTGCGCCACGACTCCCCGACGCCGGCGTGCGATTCTCTGAGGTGTGGAGAATCGGCGGCACTTGCGGCAGCGCGTTTGACGCGGCGCCGGCCGGGGGCCGCTGGAATCGATGGCGGCCGCGTGGATACGACAGAGACCCACCAGTGCCGTTCACCCCTGGTCGCTGCCAGCGGGAACTCTAGGGGGGGGGGGCGGCGCCTGTGGGGCGGGGAGGGGGGATCCGTTCCAGTGGGGGGGCCTCCGATGGGGTCTGGCTCACGATCACGGCCCACCGATCAGTGGGCTGGCCTCTCCCCCCCCCCCCCCCCCACTCCGGGCCTACCTTCATGCGCGGCCGGCCCCTGAACACCGAAGCCATTTGGCGCCGGGAAGGGAGGCTGGAGCGGCGCGAACCATTCCAGAGCCGTTCTGGCCCCCTGTGGGGGACAGAATCGGTCGTCCCCATGCCCGTTTTGCGCCATCGTGAAACGCAACAGCACTCACCACGGCATGAACACTTCTTCTCCATTTTGGAGAATCGCCCCCAGGGTCTTGCCGTGCAGGGAGCATGACAAGTAAATCCCAATGTGTTTGCTTGCAGGTTCCTGGAGTGGAGGTGTCTCTTGTTCAAAATCACTCGGTGCCTGATCGAGGGACCCAGCATCAGAAAGGGGAGACCTGCTGCAAACTGTTCCCCTGCCCTGGCTGCCAAGCTCTTTCCCTCACAGTCCATGTTGTAGATGGAGACAAAGACTCCATGAGAGGCCGGGCTGACAGGGTACAACTCACTTTATTCCACACTAGTCACAATAATCACTCCTCTCCACTCCCCGCAGGGTCTCCTTCCCTGAACTGCTCCCAGGTCGGGGTTTATGTTCTGTGGGGAGCTCCTCCAATTAGGAAGGAGCTCCACATCCAGTCACCTGAGTAGCTCACACTCTGAGGTGTTGATGGGGAATCTTTCTCCGAGCTCCTGCTGCTTCTGGCTGTAACCCTGCTACCGGACCTGGTGTGTTATTCTGTATGCTGGCTGCCTTTTCTGGACTATGGCAAGGGCGAACGGTGCTAAAACCAGTTGGATGGAGGAGAAGTTGCTTGTTGTGGAAAAAGAGCATGGAGTTTCCTGCCTACATGCCACGCCTGGGACTCGTGCATGTTACTGGCTGCCTTTCTGCTTATCGGCTGCGAGTGGAGCATGGGTCAGATTTCAGTTGCCCTGCTGCCGGGCTGCAAGTGGAGGAGAAAGGACTCGCTTTTGCAGTTTTGGACTGGATGGTGCCTGGAGACCGGACGCCAGAAATGTGAGAGCAGCTGGGCCATAGATCAATTGACTATGTGTACTGTCTGTCTTGATGTTGGTTGTGTTTTCCTATTGGGGGATTGTATGTTTATTATTGTATTTTTGTTGTGTATTGTTATTTTGGGCCTAGCAGCTGGGTGATTGCAGGTTGCAGCCCTCCTGCTCCTGTGCACTGGGGATTGAGGGGTCCGTCCTATGGCTAGTGTGGGGATGGGTGTTCTCTCTCTCTCTCCTCAACCGTGCATTGTCTGTCCTTTATCAGTGCAATGAGCTGCTTGCGGGCGCTTCTTCACTGACGTGGGTCTGTTGCTGGAGCCAGTGGAGGGGAACGTGCGCTGGCTTGAGTGCTGGCGGCTTTACCTTGTACTTAATTGTTTGTGGAGTTTCTTGTGGTTTTTCTGTATTTTGTCTCGCTTTTTTTGTTGTAAACGGAGTTTTCTCTCTCTCTTCCGCCATGCCCCATATTGGTGTGTTCTTTTCCAGTGGCCTGTGCTGCTCATTTGGGCGCCTTTCCACTGATGCGGGGCTACCATTGGGGCTGGGGTTGGGCGGGGGGGGGTGCTGCCGGCCGCCCAACAGGTCGAGTAGGAGGAGGAGGTGCAAAGGATTTGCTGCTTGAGGCATTGTGTGTATCAGCACTGCCTGTCATTCGAGGACTTGCCCGACAGGGCATGCCATTGAAGACATTAGCAGAATAGGGGGAACCGCACGGTATATCTGCCAGATCATGGCGCAACTGGCATTGCGGGGGAATGGGGGAGGACACCATTCCTGGTGGGTGTCAAGGTGATGGTTGCCCTGAACGTTTATGCCACGGGGTCCTTGCAGGCGCGAGTGGGGTCTGTCTGGGATCTCACAGAGCTCGGTGCACAGGTGTATGCGCACTGTCACGGAGGCCCTATATGCCCAATTGGCACAATATATCCATTTCAGTGTGGACTAAGCCCACCAGGATGCCTGGGCAGCGGGGTTTGCCGCCATCGCCGAGATGCCATGGGTTGAGGGGGTGATTGACGGGATGCATGCCGTCCTACGAGCACCTTCACAAACTGAAAAGGGTTCCACTCGATGAACATGTAGCTGGTGTGTGACCATGAGATGTGCGTCATGCACATTTGCGCCTGATACCCAGGCAGTGTGCAAGACACATTCATCCTGGCACCCTCAATGGTTCCTGTTCTCTTTGAGGCACACCCCCGGCTGGGGTGTTAGCTCCAGGGCAACAGATGTTATCTGCTGCGGTCATGGTTGATGATACCCATCCGGTGGCCGCAGACTGATGTGGCGACCCGCTACACCGACGCTCATGCCGCAACCAGGGCCGAGATCAAACGGTGCTTCAGCATCCTGAAGATGCAGTTCAGGTGCCTGGACTGCTCTGGAGGGGCACTCCAGTGTAGCGCTGGGAGGGTTTCCCACATCGTGGTGGCCTGCTGCATAATCCGTAACATTGCGCGGCAGATGGGCAACATGCTGGAGGAGGATAATGAACGACAGTCCTTGTTGGATGCAGGGGAGGGCGGGGATGGGCAGGACATCGGGCTTGGGCAGGCACAGAAGGCTGCACAAAGTGTGCGCCAAGACCAACGCGAACAGGATGCTCTGATCACCTCCAGGTTCACCGACTGGGGTGGGGAAACTGGCAAGACGCATGCACACCACATCTTGTTGTGTTATGTAATTTGGAATAACACAAGCTGCCACTTGATGAAGTTTTGAGTAAAAGATGCTCCAGACTTTGAAGTGAGTTCAATGTGTTTTATTGAACTATTAGCACAGTTCTCAATGAGTTCGACTCTCTGCTTATCTAAATGTAGTAACTCAGTCTAACTGAACCAGCCTTGCTCTCAGCCACGTGCTGGGGTGTGATGCTGAGGATACACCCTGTCTCACTCTGTAGATGTTGGTCTGTAGAAAGAGGCGGGGTGTGAGTGCCTCATCCCTTTTATAGTGAGATATCACCCCCGAGTGTCCTGACTGCTCATTGGTCGTGTCTTATTCTATGTGTTAATTAGCTGCATGTTTGCATATCATGACATCAGCCCTTTTTAAAAATGTTTTGTTGGCGTATGTGAATCGGGTCGAAGAATGCCAGGACTGGTGCAGTGGTGAGCTTGGCTTTCAGCTCCAGCCACTCTGTCTGGTGTGCCGCCTTCCGCTCAAAGGCAGTTGACTTTTTCACCAGGTTGCGTAGGGCCGTGGTGTGTGTGGCCATGTTTGGAATGAACTTGCCCAGAAAATTGACCATACCCAAGAATCGCAGCACCACCTTTTTGTCCTCAGGGACCTTAATCGCCTCGATGGCCTTGATTTTGTCTGTGTCCGGGCGCATACCGTGCTAGGAGATCTGGTCGCCTCGATACTTGAGCGTCGATGTGCCAAAAGAACATTTGGACCTGTTTAACTTTAGGCCGTTGGTATGTACACGGCGGAATACCTTCTGGAGACGGGACACATGTTCTTCAGGGGTCGTGGACCATATGATGATGTCATCCATGTACACATGAACCCCTTCAATGCCATCCATCATCTGCTCCATGATGCGATGGAATATCTCTGATGCCGAGATGATACCAAATGGCATGCGATTGTAGCAGTATCTGCCAAAAGGCGTGTTGAAGGTGCAGAGCCTTCTGCTGGACTCTTCCAGCTGGATTTGCAAAAATCCCTGTGATGCATCCAATTTGGTGAAGAAGCGCGCGTGTGCCATCTCACTCGTGAGTTCCTCCCGCTTCGGGATGCGGTAGTGTTCCCGCATTATATTTCTTATTGAGATCCTTGGGATCAATGCAGATGCGCAGGTCCCCCAAAAGCTTCTTTACGCACACCACCGAGCTGACCCAGTCAGTCGTTTCAGTGACCTTGGAAATGATGCCTTTTTGCTGAAGATCCTTGAGCTGTGCCTTCAGGCGCTCCCTCAGCGGAGCAGGGACCCGGCGTGGTGCCTGGACCACTGGCTTGGCATCAGGTCGTAGCAGAATCTTGTATCGATACGGCAGCATGCCCATCCCGTTGAACACATCTGGATACTGGGCGAGGATGTCGTTGATGCTTACCTGAAGATCCACATGGGAGGATGTTGTGGTGTAAACCCTTTGAATGAGGTTCAGCTGCTTGCAGGGGTGCGCACCTAGTAGAGATGCCCTTTCCGGCTTAACAATTTCAAAGCGTAACCATGCTCGTGTGTGTCGGTTGGATACGTGCAGATGGCAGGATCCCAGTGCCGTGCTGGCATTCCCGTTGTAATCCAGGAGCTTGCAGACAGCTGGAAGGACCGTGGGGGGCATCTTAATGCATCTGAAGTCTGCCTGTGAGAGGAGGTTGGCAGAGGCACCTGTGTCCAGCTTGAACTGGATGGGGCAGTGGTTGACCTTCATCACTGCTCGCCATTCCTCTTCGGAATCCACAGCTAGGATTGACTGGACTTGCGATGGTCTGGTGTGGCATATTCACACGTTGTAATAATGCCCACACGGTAGGCGTTGTCCAGGCATTCATCATCTGGATCCGTTGCACTGCTGGGATCAGAATCCTGTAGGCGTTGTTGCACACTCCGGATGCGCCGTTGTCGGAATTGGGAGCGCTGGCTCCTGACTGGTGGTGCAGATCTGCACAGGGCTGCATAGTGGCCTTGCTTCCTGCAGTTTAAACAGCGTTTGCCTCTTGCAGGGCAGTGTTTCTTTAAATGGGCGGTGCCACAGTTCGAACACAGCATGACATCAGTGTCCTGACGCTCCGGGCGTCGTTGCACATGCGCAGTGCGGTTCTTAGACGTCTGCACCTGCGCAGTGCGGGTTTCGGCCGCTTCGTTATCCCGCTCACATCGCGCATGCGTCGGGCCCTGTGAAGACACGCAAAATGGCCGCTTTCGTCAATGTTGAGGCGCTGCATCCAGGATATGGCCTGCACACTCTCTGCCACGTGGGACGCTAGTCTGTCATTTTCTTTCGTTTTGTACTGGGAATAGCGATTTCAACGTGCTCATGCATTGTGCATGTTTCAATCGCGACTGGCAGGGTCATATGCTTGATTATCAGTAACTGCTCTCTCAGAGGATCGGAGTGAACTCCAAAAACAATTTGGTCTCTGATCATGGAGTCAGTGATTTCACCGAAGTTGCAGGATTGCGCTAGCAGTCTAAGGTTAGTTAAATATGAGGTGAAGGATTCGTCTTTACCTTGCAGTCGCTGCTTGAATATGTAGCGCTCAAAGATTTTGTTGGTGTCCACCTCACAGTGGCTGTCAAACTTGTCCAGGATGGTCTGAAACTTTGTCTTGTCCTGGTCTTCGGTGAAATAAAAGGAGCTGAATATTTCCAAGACATGATTGCCCGCTGTGGTGAGGAAAAGAGCTATCTTCCGTGCATCAGACGCACCATTGAGGTCTGATGCTTCGACGTAAAGCTGACATTTCTGCTTGAATGTTCGCCAGTTGGCACTGAGATTGCCGGCGGTCCGGAGCTGGTGAGGAGCCTGAATCTTTTCTATTGTGCCGGTATACATTCACTGGTCATTACGGATCTTGCTGAGTTGAACTAACTAGATTTAACAGACTCCTGGTATCTTGTTGTGTTATGTAATTTTGAATAACACAAGCTGCCACTTGATGCAGTTTTGAGTAAAAGATGCTCCAGACTTTGAAATGCGTTCAGTGTGTTTTATTGAACTATTAGCACAGTTCTCAATGAGTTCGACTCTCTGCTAATCTAAATGTAGTAACTCAGTCTAACTGAACCAGCCTTGCTCTAAGCCACGTGCTGGGGTGTGATGCTGAGGATACACCCTGTCTCACTCTGTAGATGTTGGTCTGTGGAAAGAGGCGGGGTGTGAGTGCCTCATCCCTTTTATAGTGAGATACCACCCCCGAGTGTCCTGACTGCTCATTGGTTGTGTCCTATTCTGTGTGTTAATTAGCTGCATGTTTGCATATCATGACATCAGCCCTTTTTAAAAATGTTTTGTTGGCGTATGTGAATGTATTTACATGTGAATCAGTCTGTCTGACGTGACTGACAGAGGACAACAGAACACAACAAACAAAACAAACGTTCACAAGTCCAGTCTAGCTGCATGTTTGCATATCATGACCCATCTCACCCCACACCCACCCCAACCCCGCCTCCCCCATCCCCAGGACACTGGGTTGGTAGTGACAGCGGGTATGGTCCATGGGATGTAGGATGATGAGCTCTGGTGCTCGAACTTGTTTGATTCCTGCCATGGTAGCACTTCTCACCAGGTTGTAACATTGCATCTAAGTGTTTAATGTGAAAACATATGTACAGATTCATGCCCTAGCCCCTATCACTAAACTGTGCCCTGCACCATTGCCAACTTAAATGATGTCTCATTTTCTGCTCTTACGGGCCCTAATGCCACACCTAAGTGTATCCCCAGATGGTACATCAGGAGTGGAGGCGGCCTGCTGTGATTCCCGCCCTGCGAACTGGGTCCCTGCGACAGCCGCCTTCTGGGGCGACCAGGCCTGGATGGACTTGGCTGCTGCTCGGGTCATCCAGGTGGTGTGGTGCCACCCTGTTCTGCCCACTGACCATGTAATGCTCCAGGGACAGGAGGGGAGGAGACCGAGATGCTGCGGTGTTCTGGCACCTTCCCTGCGTGAGCCACAGGCATGGGCCCCATCACTTCCTCTTCCCTCAGGGTGCTGATGGCCCTGGGGCTTCTCAATTGGACAGGAATGCAAGCGGAACGAACCCTGACGTCTCCCCTCCCACCTGCCGCTACCCGTCCTGCAGGCCTGCTCTCATCTCGACCAGGGTTTGCATGCTCGTGGCGATGGAGCACAGGGAGTGGACCACCTCCATCTGGGACTGTGCCACTGCATGCTGCTGCTGTGCCACCACCTTCGGTGTCTGTGCCAGATTGGCCAGTACCTGGGTAATGCCACCGACACCCTCAGCCCTGGCCCGCTGTGACTGGGCTGTGCTCAGGAGCACGGCTGCAATGTCCAGTTGGCCCTGGCACATGGCTGCATGTAAAAGGGCAGCCCTTTCCTGGACCTCGGCCACTGTCTGCACCAGACCTTAGATATGTTGACCCATGGCCGAAACCTTTGCCCCCCAAGGCCTCTCCCGCGGATGGCACCCATGCAGTGTTGGCCTGGGTGTGACGCATGGTGGGCTCCACTTCCTGCTTCTCCATGTGTTTGCACGTGTTTCGACTCCTCCAAACTGAAGGTGCAAGATGCTCACCGACAACCCCTCATCCAGTCCCTGGCTCTGCGACTGCATCTCCACAATCGAAGGGACTGTCCATTCCAGAAGCCCGAAACCCATCTGGATGGCAGCTAGTCTTTGGGGTTGGTCCACCCTCCAGATGTTTGCCCCCTCAGGATTTCATGCCTCCACCTTTTGTACCGGAGCATGTGTGTGGTGCGCACCAGATAGCCCCCTAGGAGCCTCTTCACTAAAGTGCACAGCCGAGGTGAGTGAGTCTGCAATGGTGGAGGGTGTTGGAGACAGCTGTAACTGAAAATCAGTGTGATCCCGGACTCGGGTTCCGGGGTGTCCTGAGATTCGGGTTGATGGCTCCCAGGAGGAAGGGTTTCAGATTTCTGGATATTTGGGGCTCATTCTGGGGTCGGTGGGACCTCTACAAATGGGATGGTCTACAGCTGGACCAGAGGGGTACCAATATCCTGGGGGGGGAAATTTGCTAATGTTCTTAGGGAGGGTTTAAACTAGTTCAGCAGGGGATTGGGAACCTGAATTGTAGCTCCAGTATACAGGAGGTTGAGAGTAGTGAGGTCATGAGTAAGGTTTCAAAGTTGCAGGAGTGTACCAGCAGGCAGGAAGGTGGTTTAAAGTGTGTCTTCTTCAATGCCAGGAGCATCCGGAATAAGGTGGGTGAACTTGCGGCATGGGTTGGTACCTGGGACCTCGAAGTTGTGGCCATTTCGGAAACATGGATAGACCAGGGACAGGAATGGTTGTTGCAGGTGCCGGGGTTTAGATATTTCAGTAAGCTCAGGGAAGGTGGTAAAAGAGGGGGAGGGGTGGCATTGTTAGTCAAGGACAGTATTACGGTGGCAGAAAGGACGTTTGATGAGGACTCGTCTACTGAGGTAGTATGGGCTGAGGTTAGAAACAGGAAAGGAGAGGTCACCCTGTTGGGGTTGTCTATAGGCCTCTGAAAAGTTCCAGAGATGTAGAGGAAAGGATTGCAAAGATGATTCTGGATAGGAGTGAAAGCAACAGGGTAGTTGTTATGGGGGACTTTAACTTTCCAAATATTGACTGGAAACGCTACAGTTCAAGTACTTTAGATGGGTCCGTTTTTGTCCAATGTGTGCAGGAGGGTTTCCTGACACAGTATGCAGATAGGCCAATGAGATGCGAGGCCATATTGGGTTTGGTACTGGGTAATGAACCAGGACAGGTGTTAGATTTGGAGGTAGGTGAGCACTTTGGTGATAGTGACCACAATTTGATTACGTTTAATTTAGTGATGGAAAGGGATAGGTATATACCGCAGGGCAAGAGTTATATCTGGGGGAAAGGCAATTATGATGCGATGAGGCAAGACTTAGGATGCATCGGATGGAGAGGAAAACTGCAGGGGATGGGCACAATGGAAATGTGGAGCTTGTTCAAGGAACAGCTACTGCGTGTCTTTGATAAGTATGTACCTGTCAGGCAGGGAGAAAGTGGTCGAATGAGGGAACCGTGGTTTACTAAAGCAGTCAAAACACTTGTCAAGAGGAAGAAGGAGGCTTATGTAAAGACGAGACATGAAGGTTCAGTTCGGGTGCTCGAGAGTTACAAGTTAGCTAGGAAGGACCTAAAGAGAGAGCTAAGAAGAGCCAGGAGGGGACCTGAGAAGTCTTTGGCAGGTAGGATCAAGGATTACCCTAAAGCTTTCTATAGATATGTCAAGAATAAAAGAATGACTAGGGTAAGAGTAGGGCCAGTCAAGGACAGTAGTGGGAAGTTGTGCGTGGAGTCCGAGGGGATAGGAGAGGTGCTAAATGAATATTTTTCGTCAGTATTCACACAGGAAAAAGACAATGTTGTCGAGGAGAATACTGAGATTCAGGCTACTAGACTAGAAGGGCTTGAGGTTCATAAGGAGGAGGTGTTAGCAATTCTGGAAAGTGTGAAAATAGATAAGTCCCCTGGGCCGGATGGGATTTATCCTAGGATTCTCTGGGAAGCTAGGGAGGAGATTGCTTAGCCTTTGGCTTTGATCTTTAAGTCATCTTTGTCTATAGGAATAGTGCCAGAAGACTGGAGGATAGCAAATGTTGTCCGCTTGTTCAAGAAGGGGAGTAGAGACAACCCCGGTAACTATAGACCAGTGAGCCTTACTTCTGTTGTGGGCAAAGTCTTGGAGAGGTTTATAAGAGATAGGATGTATAATCATCTGGAAAGGAATAATTTGATTAGGGATAGTCAACACGGTTTTGTGAAGGGTAGGTCGTGCCTCACAAACCTTATTGAGTTCTTTGAGAAGGTGACCAAACAGGTGGATGAGGGTAAAGCAGTTGATGTGGTGTATATGGATTTCAGTAAAGCGTTTGATAAGGTTCCCCACGGTAGGCTACTGCAGAAAATACGGAGGCATGGGATTCAGGGTGATTGAGAAGTTTGGATCAGAAATTGGCTAGCTGGAAGAAGACAAAGGGTGGTGGTTGATGGGAAGTGTTCAGACTGGAGTCCAGTTACTAGTGGTGTACCACAAGGATCTGTTTTGGGGCCACTGCTGTTTGTCATTTTTATAAAAGACCTGGAGGAGGGCATAGAAGGATGGGTGAGTAAATTTGCAGATGACACTAAAGTCGGTGGAGTTGTGGTCAGTGCGAAAGGATGTTACAAGTTACAGAGGGACATAGATAAGCTGCAATGCTGGGCTGAGAGGTGGCAAATGGATTTTAATGCAGAAAAGTATGAGGTGATTCATTTTGGAAGGAATAACAGGAAGACAGAGTACTGGGCTAATGGTAAGATTCTTGGCAGTGTGGATGAGCAGAGAGATCTCGGTGTCCATGTACATAGATCCCTGAAAGTTGCCATCCAGGTTGAGAGGGTTGTTAAGAGGGCGTACAGTGTGTTAGCTTTTATTGGTAGAGGGATTGAGTTTCGGAGCCATGAGGTCATGTTGCAGCTGTCAAAACTCTGGTGCGGCCGCATTTGGAGTATTGCTTGCAAATCTGGTCGCCGCATTATAGGAAGGATGTGGAAGCATTGGAAAGGGTGCAGAGGAGATTTACCAGAATGTTGCCTGGTATGGAGGGAAGATCTTATGAGGAAAGGCTGAGGGACTTGAGGCTGTTTTCGTTAGAGAGAAGAAGGTTAAGAGGTGACTTAATTGAGGCATACAAGATGATCAGAGGATTGGATAGGGTGGACAGTGAGAGCCTTTTTCCTTGGATGGTGATGTCTAGCACGAGGGGACATAACTTTAAATTTAGGGGAGATAGATATAGGACAGATGTCAGAGGTAGGTTCTTTACTCAGAGATTAGTAAGGGCGTGGAATGCCCTGCCTGCAACAGTAGTGGACTCGCCAACACTAAGGGCATTCAAATGGTCATTGGATAGACATATGGACGATAAAGGAATAGTGTAGATGGACTTTAGAGTGGTTTCACAGGTCGGCGCAACATCGTGGGCCGAAGGGCCTGTACTGCACTGTAATGTTCTATGTTCTATGTTCTACCTGTGTCGGTGTCGTCCTCATCGCTGGTCGCCATCTGGGATTCTGATTGTGGCTGTGGCTGGGGTCATGGGCGGGGCACCAGAAGGGGGCATCATCAGCAGCTCCTGCAAGACACAAGACAAGATGTGGTTAATGGAGAAGTGATAAACCACAGTGAATCTTAGTACTGAGTGGAGAACAAACCAAAAGCAGTCATTCAGCATTGCAATTGAATAACATTGGTCTGCTTACCTTCTCATAATGCTGTCAATCAATCAGAATGATTTATATTCTCAATGTGAGAAACGTTTTTCAGAAGTCTTAACCTTAAGCAAATAAACACACTGGCAGTGAAAAAAGCTCTTCAAAGAAACAGCAGGTTATAAGGATATAAATCAAACAAAGCTATTACTCCCCTCTGCAGCTACATGAAATTGTTTGTTGAGGTATAAGTGCATTTGACATTCGTGGAGCTCGATTAGGAATTCATAATGAGGCCATCTATCCCGTCTGCTTTTGTTGACACAGTTGTCAGATTGTATTGATTAACACTTTTAAGAGGTTGTAAGGTGAGTAATTTTATTCAAAGGCTTATTTCAAAGCCATTGCTCGTAGTGTTTTTTTCAGGATTATTTCAAAGACTTATCAGGCTTGACAACGGCTCTTTAGTTCTGTGCATAGTTGATACTGGGAGAATGGTTATAGTGGATGCATGGGGTCATGCAAGGGGCATGGAGGAAATGCAGGGGCATGTAGGGGGAATGGAAGATATATGGGGACATGAATAGCCTGACATTCATCATTACAACTGGCCAACATCCCTGTAAATAAAGGCAGGATTTCTAGCCTGCTGGCCTTACCATCTGCCCACTTCTGTAGCTACCTCAGACCTGCCTCTGGAGTGGGTGGGCCTGACTTCACCCTGACTTCACCCTGACTCCATCTTCCCAGAACCAAAATATACTGGGCGGAAACTGGTCTGCCAAGCTGGGAAGTTTCCTGACTCGACCTTCCTGCCTCCTCGTCAAAAATCTCAGCCTCTTTTCTTATTGGAAGAATTTCATGACTGGATTTAGCCTAAATTTGTTTTTTTTGTTTCATTTTGGACTAATGAGGAGGTCTAACACCAATGTGCGGGACGAGAAATGGGAGTGAAATCATTCAACAGCAGTATCGCAAAAGTGGCTGATAGCGAATTACTGGCCTGTCTCACACCAAGCCTGATTTTGTCTCCTACTTCTGTGATATTAGAATTGTCATGTAACAAGAATAAAAGATTATCATAGCACTACTATAGTTTTTTCACATATTAATGGATAGGTAGAATGGGCTCTGAACAAATGCAATTAATACTAAAGAACAGGGATGGAGATAGATGACTAAATACCCCATGGAAAATTAGTGCTTTTATTTTTGGGGACCAAAAGATGTAGAAGAAAGATACTGAGGAATAACTCATTTTTAAATGAGTTTGATTAGTATTTTGTCTTCACAGTTTTGACACACGTCACAGAGCTTGATTTTCTTTGAAGGTTTTACCCTTTCTCTCCTTGTTTCATACATTCTTACCTTCTGATGCCAGAAATCGTTTCCAGGTCCATTGATTCATTATTAAATGCGAAAGGAAGTCTTGAAACATCACTTTCAGATTAAAGTACTGCCCCAGCTGTCTATTTAAAAAGTTTGTATCGCTATATATATTAGCTTGCACTAAATGGCCTCCAGTTTCCTCATTATTGGTGTCCTCATTTCATCTTTCTGATTCCCTCATCAGCTGCTTCAGTGATGTGTGTTACAAGGACAGACTGCATGCATTCTAGAGTGGCTCCATCGACTTTAATGGGAGCAGTTGCTTCAGACCCTCTGACCTTTACTGACTGAGTATTGATTTTAGCGAGGTTAGGTGGCTCTTGATCAGCTCTCATGTTGGTCAGATGGCCTGTCCCCGGAACATATATCATCAGCATTGCTGAAGAGGGACGTGGAAATGTGAAATGTTGGTTTGCGATGTGTTACAAAATGAAGAACACTTAGCATGAAGGTAATTTATACCCTTATCTGAATATTGGTTAAGCAATAGCTGCAGAAAATACTCCAAACTGAAAATAGTCACTCTGACTTTCTCTCCACATGAACTAATTCAATAACGTTTGAGCCGTAAGGCAAATTTAAACTGAGAAAGTTCAAGAAGCACTCATTCGCACACGTGCCAGTATCAAGACCGGGAAAAATAGCAAAGAATGGCAGATTGACCTTTAATGCTCCTCACAACCACTGCTCTGATTGATAACTGGAGCACCATGTGACCTGATGTATATGAACCTTGAGAAGGAGAACATACAAAACACCCCAAAAAGAAGAGCTTAATATTCTTGAAGGTTGGGCATTTGTAAAAAATCTTGTAATGACAGAGGAAAATATTGTATTAATTTGAGGCACAAGAACAAAATTAATTCACACCTTATTAGAGGTCTTCGATATGTGGCAAGGGGTACTGGTGTAGATGCGAGGTTCTGTCAACAGTTGCTTTATAAACCCCCCAAAGGTGGACTCACTTGTCGGGCTTGAGGACCGGGACAACTGGCACGGCCCATTCTGCAAATTGCACTGGACGTATGATGTTAAGACTCTCCAATCACTCGAGTTTGGTCTCCAGCTTGGCGAGGAAGGCATAGGGGACCAGTTGTGCCCTAAAATACTTGGGTAGGGCATTGGCAGCCACATAAATTTTGTCCTTGCTCCCTTGATTTTACCAACGATAGCAGTTGTTGTTTCAATTTTAGGGCGGCACGGTGGCATAGAGGCATTTCTGGATTCTCCTCGCACTTAGTTCTTTACTGGAGTTTCAAGGAAGGCTGTTCAGAATCTCACACTTGATTCTCATTACCAATGTAGTAATCCAGGAGACACAAAGAAAAAGGCTAAACAGGTTTATTTTAACTCAAAACATAAAGCTTCAGCCGTGATGGACAACACTAATGTCCCAGCCCAGGTCTATCAGAATTCCAGATCTGTGCCTGGGCGCAGCATTTAAACGGCTCAATAACCAGTCCTAGCTGGGCGGATCTCCATCCGCTAGCATGGGAACTCGTTCTCTAGGAGCCCCACAAGGAGCTCAATTAGTCATCCCCGTGGTTTTCGTGAGGGCTGTCACAGATTGTTTCACAGATTAATGTCTCTATTGCTAAGGTGAGGGGGGTCGGTTAGCTCAGTTGCCGAAACACCATGGTGTAAATCAGGTTAATGCCAACGGCACGGGGTTCAGTCCCTGTTCCAGCTAAGATGGACTTGGGGCCTGATTTCTTGCCATCCTCGTGGTAAGAAACATTATGGCACCCTGCCATAGTTTAGCAAATAATGGCCAAAGACCTGCCAGGCAGAGAACTGAAGAAGATACCAAAACTGGTCATGGGTGTGACAATAATTGGCTGAACAATTCTAAGGTTGTCCTCAGCTGTATCTGTGGGCAAAAACTTCAATATCTTCCAAGCATCTGTAAATAACAATGCAAAACTGGCAGGAGGTCAACTTTTACCAAGCTTGATATGAGCCATGCATACCTCCAACTAGAGCTCGATACAGCATCCAAAAAATACATAACTATCAACACTCATATGGGCTTGTATGAATACACCTGCCTGCCTTTTGGAGTCTCGTCGGCAGGCTCCATTTTCCAGTGAGTAATGGAAAATATCCTTCAAGGGTTGCCTAAGGTGGCAGTATACCTAAATGACATATTAATCACAGGAGTCACTGAAAAATAACATCTGGTAAACCTGGTGGAAGTCCTATGATGATTCTCTAACACACGCGTCTGCCTCAAGTGGGAAAAGCGGTGTAGAAGACAAAGAAGGCCATAAAAGGGGCCATGATACACAACCAAACTGAAGTTGTTTCTAGATCTCATAAATCATTACGGGAAATTCATCCCCAATTTGTCCACTATACTGGAACCCCTACACGCACTGTTGAAGGAGCACCAGAAGAGCACCTTTCATTACTGGTGGAAGGACCAAGCTTGTGAGCAGCGGTAGGTGACTAATGAGATCAGTGTTGGCGATGTGTATGCTAGAGCAGTGTTCAAAGAAGTACTCACAGGCCATCAACAATAGTGTCCAATGTTGGATCAGAGCCGAAGTGATGGGGAGATCACTTTGTCCTCCTTAAAAAGACCCAACAGGAATTTATGGTCTGTGATTATCGTAAAGTGCTGGCCATTGACGTACAGATGGAATTCCTTGACTCCAAATATCACAGCCAGTCCCTCTTTATCGATTTGGGCATATCGCCATTCTGCAGCGGCCAAGGTTCATGATGCATACGCAATTGGTCGCTCAGTGCTGTCGTCACATCGATGGAAAAGGTCTGCTCCTACAACATAAGGAGAGGCATCGCATGTTAGTACCAAGTGTCTTGTCGAATCGTAGTGCGCCAAGATGTTGGATGATAGCAGCTGTTGTTTCAGATTTGTGAATGCTTCGTCCTGTGGCGTCTACCGCAGCCCACAAGCTTGGTCCTTCCGCTGGTAATGGAAGGGGGAGACGGTGGTGTAGTGGTATTGTCACTGGACTAGTAATCCAGAGATCTACTGACATTGAGAACTTGGTGACACAGTGCCCTTTGTGTCAGCAGAACCAGAAGCTCCCACCTTTGGCCTTGTTGCACCCATGGGAATGTCCAGGGAAATCTTGGGAACTGGTACACGCAGACATCGCCGGGCCGTTCAGGGAATCCATGTATTAATTTTGGTCGATGCCAAGCCTAAATGGATGGACAATAACCGGATGTCCACCACAGTAATCATTTTGCATTCATGGGCTGCTGGTGCCAGACAATGGGACCCCCTTTAACAGCAGAGAATTCCTGGCATATGTGAAGTCCAACAAGGTTTAACATATCCGAACGGCGCCATACCACCCATCCTCCAATGGACTGGCTGAATGGGTGGTCCAAAGGTTTTAAAACAGCATGAAGAAACAGACCGCTGGTTCTCTAGTCACTAAATTGACCTATTTCCTATTCGATTACATGAACATGCCAAACGCTGCAATCCGAGTTACCGAGGTGGAGCTGCTCATGGGCCGTGGGCTCCGGACCAGACACAGCCTATTGCTTCCCAATCTAGGGAGAAAAGTGGAGTCAAGACAAGAAGCCTATAAAATAAATTCGGATAACCAAAGGCCCAGCAAAACCTCCAAGCCTCCAAGACAGGAGACACAGTCTATGTAAGTAACTTTGGAGACGGATCGCCTTGGGTCCCAGGAGTCATAGTGGAAAAGCCTGGCCCCGTTTTGTACAAGGTCAAGACACAGAAGGCAGCCTCCATACCGCAACCCGTAACACCCCGGAGCACCAGTCCTGGCAGGTTCTGGTGGTGGAGCCCAAGGTGCTCATGACCTCTGCCACCTGCGCCCAGGCCCAGTGGAGACACTGATTTCCCATCACAGCTGTCTCCACCACCCTCCATCGTCCCACAGCCATTCACCTCGGATGGGCATTTTAGTGAAGAGGCTCCTGGGGCACTATCTGGTGTGCATCACACACTTGCTGCTGTACATCAGGTGGAGGTAAAAACCCCTGAGGGAATACAAACGGTTGGAGGAACTAGCTGCCGTCCGGATGGGCTTCAAGCTTCTGGAATGGGCAGTCTCATCGATCGTGGAGATTCAGTCACCGAGCCAGGGACTACTTGAGGGGTTGTCAGCAACCATCCAGTGCCTGAAGGTGCAGTTGGAGGAGTCCAACTGGGGGCAGGAGGTGATGCAGACTATATGTGCCAGGCCAACACCGCACAGGTAGCATCCGCAATGGAGGTCTTGAGGTCAAAGGTATCGGCCGTGGGTCAGGATGCCCAAAAACTGGGGCACTCTGTATGGATGGTGGCAAAGGGACAGGACAGGGCAGCCATGTCACAGGCACAGGCCCTCACACTCCAGCGGATGGCCACCAAAGAGAACCAAGGGTACAGGGCGGGCTACAGAGCAGGCTACCTCCACGGCTGATGCACCCCAGGTAAGGTTAGAAGGTTAAGTTGGCACGGGTGCAGCACATACGGTAGCATTAGGGACTAGGGCACAGTTATTGTATATAGCACTATCACAAATAAACACCTGTACTCTGATGTTCCAAACTGCCTTGGTCCTCTATCTGAATGGTGTGAGCGATGGGCTGTGCTGGATACAGAGGGTGTGCCTGGTGGGGGTGACATGGGGACAGGGAGGTTGTGGGAGGCCGACAGTATGGCATACGGGTGTTGGAGGACGGCACGGGCCATGGGCCCCAGGGCAGTCGGGGGTACACTCAGTGAACACCCTTGGAGGCAGCAGGGGCCTGGGCGAGATGCTGGGGTGCTGTGTGGTAAGATTTAGCTGATGAGTGACTTATCACCGCTCACCACCCCCGGCCACCGACCACGCCACACCACCCTGGATTCCGACTCCCCCCCCCCGCAGAAGGTCTGTGGGGCTGTGTGATGGAATGGGCAGCACGCAAGCAGGGATCAAGCGGGCCATCAGTGGTATGCGACATCGGGTGGGAGTGAGACATTGTCAGACGATGCGGAGCATCAGAGCTCGTCGCGGAGCAGGTTGTCATCATCCTCAGTCCCATGGAACAGACTCGCTGATAATGCTGACCCAGGGACCACTCCCTGTGGCATAGCTGGTGGGTGCTTGGAGTGGGTGGGGTTGCTGGGAGGGGGGTTGCTGTCCACGGTGGGGGGGTGGGCGGAGGGGGGCTTGTGGGGGTGGGGCAGCATGGTTGAGCTGCCGGTGGCCAGGTCCCCTCATTGGCAAACCTGGAAATAATCAGGTTTTCCTGTGCGAGGCGGCCCTGGCGCACAGCTTCCAGTGCCTGCCCGGGCCCCATGTCCTGCCGATGCTGGCCCTCCTAAGCATCCTTCTCTTCGGACGTGGCATGGCGTTCCTCCACCACTTCCTCTAGCATGTCCCCCCATGCTGCGCAAGCCACCTTGAAGCGGAATACTCTCCTCGGGCTGCATTGGAGTGCCCCTCCAGAGCATTCCAGGTACCTGAATCGCACCTTCCATACATCGATGCACTGCTCGACGATGCTCTTGGTCATTGTTATAGCAGTTCTCTGCGTCAGTCTGGGAACTCCAGATAGGTGTATTCAGCCATGACAACAACGGATAACCCATGTTGCCCAACAGCCAACCACTCACCCGAGGTAGCGCCTCGAAGGTGTCGGGAACCGTTGAGTGTGCCAGGACAAAGACGCCGTGCATGCTGCCTGTATGGCAGGCACAGATGTGCATGATGTGCACATTCAGGGAGTGAAAGGGCACCCCTCATGTGCTGATAATCGTAGGGGGACATGTCTTTGTCGATCACCCCTTGGACCTGGGATATGTCAACGATGGCGGCGAATCCCACTGCCCGGGCAACTTGGTGGGCTCGGTCCACAGATGTACTGTGTTGCCCGGGCATGTAGGGCATCCATTACAGCACTGATGCAGCTGTGCACGGAGATCTGGGAGATCCAGGACAGGTCCCTGCTCGGTGCCTGGAATGACCCCGTGGCGAAGAGGTTCAGGGTGGCCATCACCTTGACAGCCATATGAAGCGGGTGTCCTTCCCATATCCCTGCGGTTCTAGGTCCGGCAACATTTGGCATAGGTGTCGCAAGGTCTCCCTGCTCAGCCGTAGTCGGCAGTGGCATGCTTGGTCCGACAGGTCCTTGAACGATAGCTGCTGCCAATATACACGGTTTTGGAGATGCTGCTGCTGGACTGGGGTGGGCACAGTATGAAGTCTCACAACACTAGGTTAAAGTCCAACAAGTTTATTTGAAATCACAAGCTTTCTTAGCGTTGCTCCTTTATCAGGTGAAGTGGAGACAGGTTCACAAACACAGTATATAGGCACAGCATATATATGCAGAGACACAATTGCAACATAATCATCTTGGAATCAACTCTGTAATTACTTTGCAGTTGAGTGTCTGCCTATATATGCTGTGTTTGCGAACCTGCCTCCATAAGGCCTGATGTCTCCTTCTCACCTCCTCCTCAGCCTGATGGGCGGCTGGCTCTCCATTGTCACCGGCTTGTCCCTGCTCCTCTGAGGCAGGCTCCTACAATGCAGTGTCCTCCCTGAGCCGCCCCTGCTCATGCAACTTAGTGAGTCCCCCACGGCTGCGGTGGCCAGGCAGATGCCAACCATTGCTGGCTGAATGCCAGGGTTTAGAAAACAGCAAAGTGTATCATGGAGTTCACCTGACCGATAACGTTTAATAGATTGTGGTTATGAGGAACACAAGGGCCTACTTTACAGGTGTGATGCAACAGAGATCTAAAGTACTTTTTAAACAAAACCCTGTTTCTTTATGAATCCAGTTAACACTGGTTAATAAATCCACAGTAAACATCTTAACAACTATTAACACCAGTAATCTCCACAGATGCAATATGTTATAAGTAACCCTTCATAACTTTCCTATCAACATCCATAAGTCCAAAAGACCCTTTTTACAGAAAGACAGCAGGTTTAAATTCTCTACAGAAACAGGTATTACTTTCAAATCCTCAAATGATCTGGAGGCAGTCTTTAGATTGCAGAGAGAGATCAATGCACCTTGTTGCTGTGACTGCAGCTTCTTCAACTCTGAAAACGATACTAAAACACACAGACACACACCAGCTTTTTGCTCAAAGCGAAAGTAAAAGCAGAATCACAGCTCAGCTCCACCCACACACTGACATCACTGCAGCTACTGAATGAACTCCCATTTCTTAAAGGTACATCCACTGCAGCTAGTTGATAAACATCCATTTCTTAAATGTACTCTCACATGACACCTCCCCCCAAGAAAAAGAAATAAACCATCAACTTCAAGATGGTTTCATTTTTCACCTTTTCACTTTCCTTTAAGAATTATTGACAGTGAATATGCGTTTTTTTTCAACAAAACAAACACGCAAACATTTGTAATAACATAGTCCATTTCAGTTCTTCTTCCTCCACCGAACCTGCTTCTTTTCATCACATTCGTGACAAAGCATCGGCTATCACGTTTTCTCGTCCTGCCACATGTATTATTTTTAAATGAAATGGCTGTAACAATAAACTCCATTGAAACAGTTTTGCATTGTGATTCCGGAAATGCTCCAAAAATGGATTATGATCAGTATATATAATTGTGTCAGACAGATTTCTGGTCACATAAATTTGAAAATGTTGCAAAGCCAGCACCAAGGTCAAAGTCTCCTTCTCAATCGTTGAATATTTCTTCTGGTGAGAATTCAATTTCTTTGAAAAATAACCAATAGGCCACTCCAGTTCTTCGTCGTCATCTTGTAGAAGCACCCGCACCTACGCCCACATCACTCGCATCAACAGCCACTTTGAATGGTTTGGTATAATTTGGGATGGCTAACACAGGAGCAGTGGTTAACACAGCCTTCAGGCCGTCAAATGCCTGTTGACACTCCACTGTCCACTTAAATTTGCTGCGCTTCCTTAGCAACTCCTTCAGTGGAGCGAGCACACTGCTAAAATTTGGCATAAATTTCCGGTAGAATCCACTCATGCCAAGAAATCACATTATTTCCCTTCATGTCGAGGGTATTGGAAACTCCCCAATAACCTCTGTTTTCATATCCCATGGGACCATTCAACCCTGTCCGTTTGTATGGCCCAGGAAAGTGACTTGGGCTTTTCCAAATTCACTTTTGGCTAGGTTTACCACCAAACCCACCTCCTGAAGCCGATTGAATAACTCCATCAGATGTTTTAAATGTTCGGTCCATGTCTGACTCAAAATTACCAGATCGTCGATGTATACCGCACAATTGGGTAATCCTGAAACGACAGTTAGTTAACCGTTGAAATGTGGCTGTGGTGTTTTTCATTCCAAATGGCATAACTTTGAATTGGTATATACCATCTGGAGTCACAAGAGCTGAAATCTCGTTCGCCCTTTCGGATAAAGGTACCTGCCAGTAACCTTTAAGTAAATCCAGTTTGGAAATAAAAGCTGATTGTCCCACCTTCTCAATGCAATCCTCCAAACGTGAGATAAGATAAGAGTCCATTCTTGTAACTGCATTAACCTTTCTATAGTCCACACACAACCATTGGGTACCAGCCGGTTTTGGTAGCATCACTATGGGTGAGCTCCATTGGCTGCAACCCACTTCAAATATGCCATTTGTAAGCATACTTTCAATCTTTTTGTTAACCTGTGCCAATTTTAAAGTGTTAAGTCTATATGGATGTTGTTTAATTGGAACAGCATTTCCCACATCTATATCATGTATAGCCATTTTAGTACATTCCAATTTATCTCCACAAACTTGCCCATGTGATATCAATAACTCTTTTAGACCAGTCCGTTTTCCCTCTGGAAGGTAACTCAACAATTTATCCCAATTTTTAAGAACATCCTCATTTTTCAATTTAATTTGAGGTATGTCAAATTCAAAGTCATCTGGATTTGATTCGTCACTTTGAGAAAGAATCATTAAAACCTCGTCCTTTTGCTCTCCTTCTCTTTCAAAGTACCTTTTAAGCATATTCACATGACACACTCGGTGAGTTTTCCTTCTATCCGGCGTTCTTACCACATAATTCACCTCACTTAATTTCCTTTCAATCTGATAAGGTCCACAAAACCTTGCTTTTAAAGGTTCACCTACCACTGGTAACACTACTGAAACTTTATCTACACTGACAAAACTACAAACTTTTGCTTTCTTGTCCGCTTTAAATGTTGTCTCGCCAATTCCCCTGCTCTATTTAATCGTACCCTAAAATTTGACACGTAATCCAATAATTTAAGTTCCGACTGCTCACTCACCAATTTTTCCTTGATCAATTTAAATGGTCCTCTTACCTCATGACCAAAAATTAGTTCAAAAGGACTGAATTTGGTTGACTCATTAGGTGCATCCCTAATTGCAAGCAAGACGAATGGAATTCCTTTATCCCAATCCTCTGGATAATCTTGACAAGAAATGAAATGAAAAATGAAATGAAAATCGCTTATTGTCACAAGTAGGCTTCAAATGAAGTTACTGTGAAAATTCCCGAGTCACCACATTCCGGCGCCTGTTCGGGGAGGCTGGTACGGGAATTGAACCGTGCTGCTGGCCTGCCTTGGCCTGCTTTAAAAGCCAGCTCTTTAGCCCTCAACATTGTCTTTAATGTCTGATGCCACATTTCTAATGCTCCCTGCGCTTCTGGACTATACACAATTGATTTAAATTGTTTTATTCCTAAGCTATCCATAACGTCTTTGAATAATTTTGAGGTAAAATTTGATTCTTGATCCGATTGCATTTCTGTGGGTAGTCCATATATAGTAAAGAATTTAAGTAACTCCTCCACAATCTTTTTAGCAGTAATATTACGTACTGGAATGGCCTCTGGAAACCTAGTAGACACATCCATTATGGTCAAAAGATATTGATTCCCACTTTTTGTTTTAGGAAGCGGTCCTACGCAATCAATTAAGACCCTTGTAAAAGGTTCCTCAAATGCTGGAATGAGTATTAAGGGTGCTGGTTTTATCACTGCTTGAGGTTTCCCTATCACTTGACATGTGTGACATGATCAACAAAATTTAACTACATCTATCTGTAGACCTGGCCAATAAAAATGTTTTTGTATTTTAGCTTGAGTTTTCCTTATCCCCAAATGACCTCCCACTGGTACCTCATGTGGTACTCGCAACACCTCCTTTCTATACCCTACCGGCAATATCACTTGATGAACTTCTGCCCACTTTTCATCCGCCTGCTTATGTAATGGTCTCCATTTTCTCATCAAGACATCACTTTTACGGTAATAACACTCTGGTATACACTCAGATTCGTCTTCCGTGTATGCTTTCTGATACATCCGGTTTAATTTTACATCTTTCTGTTGTAACTCCGCCAATTTTCCTGAACTAAAAAATCTGCCTCATCCCCCACCTGTTCTTTTTCAACCATCTGATCAAAAATCGTTTTGGATAATGGCACTTCAACTTTATCTTCACTCTCTGAATTCTCCTCTTGTCTTAACCTGTGAATTTGCAACCTTGTTACTACACAATCAGGTAAAATCCCAGGATACTCGTCCTCCAACACTTCAGTTGTCTGATTTTCCACTGGCTTATCAACAAAAGGAGGCATCACTCCCACCTGTGATCCAGCTATATCATTACCCAAGATAAACTGTATTCCTGGACAAGATAGTTTCTCTATTACTCCTATTACCACTTCACCACTCTTCACTGGACTTTCCAACCTTACCTTATATAATGGAACACTACTCTTCTCACCCTGAGTTCCACACATTACCACCTTTTCTGGCAATATTCTTCCCAAACTACATAACTCCTCATCTCTTTCGATTAAAGATTGACTAGCTCCCGTATCTCTTAAAATTGTGACTTCTTTACCTGCTCCTTCTGGTACACATGAGTAAACTTTACCCACACAAGTAAATTCTTTAAAGAGATGTGGCACCTTCTTATCAATCACCTCTTGATCAGGCTGTACAATCTTTTGCATCTCTTTCACTTCACTTGGGCTTTCCTCCACCACTTTAACAAACCCCACTGTCTTTTCCTGTTTTCTCACATCAGCCTATCCCGTGCTTTTCTTCAACCACCAACACTGTGACTTTACATGACCTACTTTATTTTTACAGTGAAAACATTTGAAACTTCTCATTTCTCTTCCACCCTCCTGGATTTCTTTTTTAATCTGAGGTACACTCTCCTTATTATCTCCCATCAGATCTTTACCTCTACCACTTGAGTATTTCTCTTTTCCCCAGTTTCTATTCCTCACAGGCTGAAACTGATGTTGGAAACCAAGCTTTGATTTATGAACTAATTCATAATCATTTGACATGTCTGCTGCTAATCTCGCAGTTTTAACCCTTTGCTCTTCCACATGAGTTCTTACTACATCAGGAATTGAATTTTTAAACTCCTTCAAAAGTATAATTTCTCTGAGAGCCTCATACATTTGGTCTATTTTCAAAGCCCTTATCCACCTATCAAAGTTACTCTGTTTGATCCTTTCAAACTCCATGTATGTTTGACCAAATTCTTTCCTTAAATTTTTAAACCTTTGTCTGTAGGCTTCAGGCACGGGTTCATATTCACCTAAGATGGATTTTTTCACCTCCTCATACGTCCCAGATACCTCCTCTGATAGTGATGCAAACACTTCACTAGCCCTATCTACCAGTTTTGTTTTACTCAGTAATACCCACATGTCCGGTGGCCATTTCATTTGTTTAGCACCTTCTCAAATGCAATGTAAAAGGCTTCAATCTCCTTCTCATCAAACCTTTGCAATGCTTGGACATATTTAAATAGATCCCCACCAAGCCTTCGACTGTGACGCTCTTTCTCTTTCTCCTCATTACTATCCTCCAACTGTACATGTCCCTTTACATCCGCACATTTTAACTGACTGTCATGTTTCATGGCCATTTTCTGAAGTTCAAACTCGCTCTCTTTTTCCCTTTCCACCTTTTCTCTTTCTTTTGTTCTGCTCGGGCTGTTCTTTATTTGTTTCTTTCTTCTCTCTCCTTTTCTTTTTCCCTGATCTGCATCTCCCTTTCTCTCTCTTTTTCTCTTTCCTCTCTCTCTTTTTCTTTTTCCCTGATCTCTATCTCCCTTTCTCTCTCTTTCCTCTCTCTCTTTTTCTTTGTCCCTCATTGCATATTCAAGCTGCTTTAATTCTTTCTTATGTTCCAGTTGTTTAATCTGTAACTGAATTTTTTACAGTTCTAATGAGTCAGACTGTATCTCTGGCAATTTTAAATGCTCAGCTCCTGCTGTAAGTACCTCTTCATTTTGCATGCTGTCAGGTAACGCTAACTGCAATGCTTTTGCCAAATCAAAAAGCCTTTTTTTCGTCTCTGTTCGTAAGGCACTGTGTGTGATCTTCTTCAGCCCCCAAAACGTCTGAGCCTCTGAAAGAGTAATTGTCCACAACACACTCCCTACTTGAACTGGAATACCACACTTGAAAAGCAACCACAATATGCTCACCCCTCACTGTCTTTTAGTTCACAAAGCCAACCCAATAGATAGACTTTCATCCCCCTCGAGCCCCAATTTGTTATGGGCCAGGGTTTAGAGAACACCAAAGTGTATCATGGAGTTCACCTGACCCACAATTTTTAATAGATTATGGTTATGGGGAGCACAAGGGCCTACTTTACATGTGTGATGCAACAGAGATCTAAAGTACTTTTAAAACAAAACCATGTATATTTATGAATCCAGTTCACACTTTATAAACCCACAGTAAACATCTTAACAACTATCAACAACAATAATCCCCACAGTTACAATATTCTGTAAGTTACCCTTCATAACTTTCCTAACAATATCCATAAGTCCAAAAGACAGCAGGTTTAAATTCTCTCAGGAACAGGAATTACTTTGAAATCCTCAAATGATCTGGAGACAGTCTTTAGATTGCAGAGAGAGATCAATGCACCTTCTTGCTGTGATTGCAGCTTCTTCAACTCTGAAAATGAAATTCAAAGCAAAAGTAAAAGCAGAGTCACAGCTCATCTCCACCCACACACCGACATCACTGCAACTATTTGATACACACCCATTTCTTAAAGGTACATGCACTACAGCTATTTGATAAACATCCATTTCTTAAAGGTACTCTCACATGACAATACCGAACTCCATTATCTGCAGGGGGTAAAGGGCAAACATGTGAGCATAGTGGGTACTCCCGGGCCCATCCAGGTCCACTGGGCTGCACAATGCTCCAGGCCTGTTACAGCAGCCCCTGCACCCACATGTCACCCCACCCCCTCCTGATCCTAGCTCTCCCCCCAGCCATTCCCACTGGCAAGAGCCCCTGGCCTTGCCGGTGCCTGTCACCAGGGGACCTCCAGCGCTGCCATCAATCCCTGTCAGTGATATACTTTGAGGCCTCTGTCTGCGCCGTCCTATGTGGTCCATCATGGGTGCCCTCTTGGGTGGGCTGCGTGATACCCCGCCAGCAGGCTGGCACCTGGTTTTGGGGGTTTCTTCGTTACCACTGACTGGTGCCATGCTTGGTGGTGTGCGTGAAAGCAGCGCACATCGATGGGATTGAGCAGGGGGGTGGGAACCCGCTGAGACCATAGCTGTAGTCCGCTGTGGGTCCTGTGTGCGCTGCAGGGGTCGTGCCTATCTGTCTTTGGGCAAGGTGGATGGGGGCAGGTGCTCAGTGGGCAGGCAGGACTTGGTGACTGCTGGTGTTCCTGCGGTTGGAGTGCCACTGGTGGCGTATCCATCCAGGGGCGCAGTGTGCCAGGGAGGGTGGCGGGGCCACATGTGTCCACTGTTCGGCGTGCGCTCTGCTCTTCTCTGCACCCTCTGCAGTGTGTCAGCCCCTCAGATGGTTGCACTTGCTGTGCTGGACCACACCCATCCTGTTGGTGGGTCAGCTGGGATCTGGGGGTTCCTGGGGAGTGGCCTGTGGGGCGGGGGGCACCAATATGGCCGGTAGAACTCTGAACATTTACCAGACCCAGTGGCCATTCGGTGGAATGTGCAGCCAGATGGCTGCCTTTCAGGCTGCCGCAATGGCAGTCTGTGTCCGGGCACCCCGGTGAACGGAGGCGTTCAAGTCTGACCACCCTGACTTAAAGAGAAATCCAGGTACTACATACAGAAAGCCATCAGGGATGCAAAAAGACAATACCGCATCAAACTAGAGGCCCAGGTCTACAACACTAACCCACGACGACTATGGCAGGGCCTACACATGATCACAGGTTATAAAGCAAGGACAGGCGGAACATCTGGGGCAGGAGCATCCCTACCCGATAATCTGAACAAGTTCCATGGCCGCTTTGAGCAGTCAGCCAACGTATCAGTGCCACCCGCCCTAACAGCCCTGGACACACCCATACCCACTATTACAGCCTCAGAGGTAAGAGCTGCCGTCTTGAAAGTGAATCCGCGGAAAGCGACGGGCCCCGACGGAGACCCTGGGCGAGCACTCAGCGCCTGCGCAGACCAGCTAGCAAGTGTATTTGCAGATATCTTCATGACCTCACTCCTTAGCTCTGAGGTCCCCACCTCCTTGAAGAAGACCACTATAATACCAGTACCAAAGTAGAACAAGGTAGCCTGCCTCAACGACTATCGATCGGTGGCCCTGACATCTGTTATCATGAAATGCTTCGAGTGGCTAGTCATGAGCCGGATCAGTGCCAGCCTCCCAGACGGTCTCGATCCATTGCAGTTTGCCTATCTCCGCAACCGGTCCACGGCAGATGCTATCTCCCTGGTTCTACAATCAACACTCGAAACCTCGACAACAGGGGCACCTATCTAACACTGCTGTTCATAGACTACAGCTCCGCCTTCAACACCATTATCCCGACAAGACTAATAACCAAACTCCGCAATCTTGGACTTGACCCCTCTCTGTGCAGCTGGATCCTCGACTTCCTCACCAACAGACCGCAATCTGTCAGGTCAGGCAATAGCACTTCCTCCACAATAGTCCTCAACACCAGAGCCCCACAAGAATGTGTGCTCAGTCCTCTACTGTACTCCCTATACACACATGACTGTGTGGCATTATTTAACTCCAACACAATCTATAAGTTTGCGGATGATACGACTGTGGTGAGCCGTATCTCAGACAATGATGAATCAGACTACAGGAGGGAGATAAATCACTTGGTTGCATGGTGTACCGAAGACAACCTCTCTCTAAATGTTGGAAAGACCAAGGAACTGATCATCGACTTCAGGAAGTGCAGCACGACACACACTCCCGTCTGCATCAATGGCTCCGAAGTGGAGATGGTCGATAGCTTTAAGTTCCTGGGGGTCACCATCGCCAACAGTCTGTCCTGGTCCACTCACGTTGATGCAACAGTCAAGAAAGCACAACAACGTCTCTACTTCCTACGGAATCTAAAGAAATTTGGCATGTCTGCATCAACTCTCAGAAACGTCTACAGATGTGCGATAGAGAGCATCCTGTCTGGTTGCATCACAGTTTGGTATGGCAACTGCTTGGTCCAAGATCGCAAGAAACTGCAGAGTGTGGTGAACTCAGCCCAATGCATCACACAAGCTTTCCGCTCCCACATTCATTCTGTATACACCTCCCGCTGCCTCAGGAAGGCAGACAGCATTATCAGAGACCCCTCCCACCCAGGCATTGCCTTCTTCCAGACCCTTCCATCAGGCAGAAGGTACAGAAGTCTGAAGACCTGCACACCAGACATAGGAACAGCTTTTTCCCCACCGCTGCAAGACTCCTCAACGACTCCCCCTCGGACTGATCTGTTCCCTGTAAGACGCCCTATGCTCCTCTTGCTCATGTATTTGCTTTGTTTGGCCCCTTGTTCTACACTGTAACCAATCACTGTTTGTCGATGTACCATTTGTCAATGTCTTCTGCTGATTATTCTTTTGTCTACTATGTACGTACTGTGCAAGTTCCCTCAGCCACAGAAAAATTATTTTCACTGTACTTCGGTACATGTGACAATAAATCAAATCAATCAATCCCAGAGGAACACCACGATCCCATTGCCCATCTCCTGGCTGCCCCCCACGACTCCCACTGATCCTGACAGATTCCCCATCCCCCATCCTGCGGCACAATTACCAGCTCACTGTTGCACCTTTTCTTACTTCCTCTCTCTCCCTCAGCTGCCACTGCATCCGATCCCCATATTAAAATACCAAAGGTGAATCGTGACAGCGTTACCTCAGCCTGGCGGAGACGGAGTATCGCAGGAGGCTGGAGACTGCCGGGTCGGGTCCATTAATTATATGTTAACGAGTGTTACTGTACGATTTGCATGCCCATGCTGGTGTGGGACGCATCCACGCCGCTATCGAAGCAGCAGAGCATGGTGTCCCATTGGGCACCAGGCACCGACCTCGATTTTCGGCTGGTGCCCTACCGCGATTCACAATTCTGGCGTCACTGTGCGGAGAATTCTGCCCATAGCTGTGTCCTTGCCGAAGTGAAAGCTTTTGCTCACAGGACCAGTTCTAAGAATATGCTTTTACTGCTTTGGGGATGATTTCTAGCAGCCTTCCCCCACCCACCTGCCACTCCACATGACAGATCGGATGAGTACAGAGTACGAGATTGCAATAGGTCATACACCCAGTACTGCGTATTCAGGCAGGGGTTCAGATTTCTGGATATGACTGAGTAATGGTCCTTCTGGAGGCTCAGACTTTCTTATCAGGTTGCTGCTGATGTTTGTAGCCTTTTGGTAGAAAACCTTCTTCAAAATGGACCGGGTGGGCATGCATTGCCATTTGTGATCACCAGCCACCAGCCCTTAATGTTATCACCTCTGGCTCCTTCCATGAATTGACTGATAATATCGATAAAATCTCATTCTCTATTGCCTAGATGTGCATCTCACAGGTGATAGGTGCCATGTTTGCCAGATAATGATTTTGCTACCAATGGGACCAGCCAGATTGACAAGTTTCTCAGATTTGCTGCTCTGCCTGGATTCTCACAGGTCCAGGGAGTTATAGATTTCAAGCATTGCATCAACCAGACACCCTCAGATCACCCAGGAGTATTCATCAACCAAATAGGATTTCACTCCATCAGTGTTCAGCTGGCTTTCAAACACTGAAAGATCATCATGCAGATTTGTGCAAGATACCCAAGGAGCTGTCTTGATGTATTTATTTTATGTCAGTCAAGTCTCCCATATATATTTGCACCTTCACATAGAGTCAATGGATGGCTTGTTCAGACAAGGGCCGGGATTCTGTGATCACACGCCGCGTCGGAGAATCGCCGGGGGTGGGGGGGCGCGAGAATCGTGCCACACCGCTCCGACGCCGGGCTGCCGATTCTCCAACGATCGGAGAATCGGCGCCAATCGTACCCGCAGGGTCCCGCTGCACTGGTCGGGGGTCGTTGAAAGCGGTCCCCCCCAGTGATTCTCCATGCCTTGATGGGCCGAGTGCCCGCCGAGTTCGGCTGAGTCCCGCGGGCGTGGGTTACGTATGGTCCTACCCGGCGGGACCTCGGAGTTCTGGCTGCGGGGGCTGTCCTGGTTGGGGGGCGGGGTTCCGACTCTGGGGGGGGGCCTCCAGCACAAGCATGAATGGCATCTACGACAAATAAGGGCGTTCGTGATCACTTCTTTGTACCACTTCCCACACACATCCCCTTTCATGTCCAAACCCGACCTTCTTCTGTATCTGTCCTTGGAAAAACATATTCCTCAATTCACTTGCAATTGCACATCCAAAATCCCGCCTGATTAGACCTTGGCACTCCATTTGTCACCATTTCTGCAGCTACTGATTTGATTAACTGCAGCCCTGCCTCCACCTTTGATGCCTGAATCCCCAGTAGAACCATTACTTTCTCTCACATTGGCCATTCCCCGGGTACAGTCCTCACCTCCACTTCCCTAAATCCAAGGGAAGCAGACTTGAATGGATATGGTCTACAATTGGTTTAACCAGTCACTGTCAGATATGGTTGGACCAAATATAACACTATCGGGTCCGACTCTCATCTACAAAAACTGTTCATTATTCCAGGAACATCTTGAAATACAAAGATAGCTCTCAGCATCATTTCACTACTGCAAAGTGTCCCGTCACCTCCAACAATAAGTGTGAGAAGCTCATGGACTTCTTTATCACTAACATTGAGACAATCCGATCAGCTACCAATGCTGAGTCCCTCCCTTCCGCTAACCCACTGGACTAAACTTCCACTAAAGTTTCCCCCCCATTTGAGTATCTTTCTCACATTTTTCTCCAATCTCCCCTTACCCACCCTCTGCTACCTGGCCTCAGTTCTCACTAGACTGTTCCACACTGAAGTTCCCCCCCGGTCTTCATATTATTCAATGTTGTTAACGGTTCCCTCTACATAGAACATAGAACGATACAGTGCAGTACAGGCCCTTCGGCCCACGATGTTGCACCGAAACAAAAGCCATCTAACCTACACTATGCCATTATCATCCATATGTTTATCCAATAAACTTTTAAATGCCCTCAATGTTGGCGAGTTCACTACTGTTGCAGGTAGGGCATTCCACGGCCTCACTACTCTTTGCGTAAAGAACCTACCTCTGACCTCTGTCCTATATCTATTACCCCTCAGTTTAAAGCTATGTCCCCTCGTGCCAGCCATTTCCATCCGCGGGAGAAGGCTCTCACTGTCCACCCTATCTAACCCCCTGATCATTTTGTATGCCTCTATTAAGTCTCCTCTTAACCCTCTTCTCTCCAACGAAAACAACCTCAAGTCCATCAGCCTTTCCTCATAAGATTTTCCCTCCATACCAGGCAACATCCTGGTAAATCTCCTCTGCACCCGCTCCAAAGCCTCCACGTCTTTCCTATAATGCGGTGACCAGAACTGTACGCAATACTCCAAATGCGGCCGTACCAGAGTTTTGTACAGCTGCAACATGACCTCCTGACTCCGGAACTCAATCCCTCTACCAATAAAGGCCAACACTCCATAGGCCTTCTTCACAACCCTATCAACCTGGGTGGCAACTTTCAGGGATCTATGTACATGGACACCTAGATCCCTCTGCTCATCCACACTTCCAAGAACTTTACCATTAGCCAAATATTCCGCATTCCTGTTATTCCTTCCAAAGTGAATCACCTCACACTTCTCTACATTAAACTCCATTTGCCACCTCTCAGCCCAGCTCTGCAGCTTATCTATATCCCTCTGTAACCTGCTACATCCTTCCACACTGTCGACAACACCACCGACTTTAGTGTCGTCTGCAAATTTACTCACCCACCCTTCTGCGCCCTCCTCTAGGTCATTGATAAAAATGACAAACAGCAACGGCCCCAGAACAGATCCTTGTGGTACGCCACTTGTAACTGAACTCCATTCTGAACATTTCCCATCAACCACCACCCTCTGTCTTCTTTCAGCTAGCCAATTTCTGATCCACATCTCTAAATCTCCCTCAATCCCCAGCCTCCGTATTTTCTGCAATAGCCTACTGTGGGGAACCTTATCAAACGCTTTACTGAAATCCATATACACCACATCAACTGCTCTACCCTCGTCTACATGTTCAGTCACCTTCTCAAAGAACTCGATAAGGTTTGTGAGGCATGACCTACCCTTCACAAAGCCATGCTGACTATCCCTGATCATATTATTCCGATCTAGATGATTGTAAATCTTGTCTCTTATAATCCCCTCCAAGACTTTACCCACTACAGACGTGAGGCTCACCGGTCTATAGTTGCCGAGGTTGTCTCTGCTCCCCTTTTTGAACAAAGGGACCACATTTGCTATCCTCCAGTCCTCTGGCACTATTCCTGTAGCCAATGATGACATAAAAATCAAAGCCAAAGGTCCAGCAATCTCTTCCCTGGCTTCCCAGAGAATCCTAGGATAAATCCCATCAGGCCCCGGGGACTTATCTATTTTCAGCCTGTCCAGAATTGCCAACACCTCTTCCCTACGTACCTCAATGCCATCTATTCTATTAGCCTGGGTCTCAGCATTCTCCTCCACAACATTATCTTTTTCCAGAGTGAATACTGACAAAAAATATTCATTTAGTATCTCTCCTATCTCTTCAGACTCCACACACAACTTCCCATCCCTGTCCTTGACTGGTCCTACTCTATCCCTAGTCATTTGCTTATTCCTGACATACCTATAGAAAGCTTTTGGGTTTTCCTTGATCCTACCTGCCAAATACTTCTCATGTCCCCTCTTTGCTCGTCTTAGCTCTCTCTTTAGATCCTTCCTCGCTACCTTGTAACTATCCATCGCCCCAACTGAAACTTCACACCTCATCTTCACATAGGCCTCCTTCTTCCTCTTAACAAGAGATTCCACTTCTTTGGTAAACCACGGTTCCCTCCCTCTACGCCTTCCTCCCTGCCTGACCGGTACATACTTATCAAGAACACGCAGTAGTTGATCCTTGAACAAGCTCCACTTATCTAGTGTGCCCAACACTTGCAGCCTACCTCTCCACCTCTCTGCATGTGTTGCTCTTCTCTCTTTTATATCCGTTGTCAAAACTCCTTTCCTCATAAAAACAACCTTGGCACCTCCATCCTCGCAAACGACGATCCCATCAACAGCCTCCCTTTCCTTTTCAAAATCCTTCAATTTGTCGCCACCTGTCTAATCCCTGCCTATCTTTCCTGGAACTCACGTTTGAATTCCTCGAATCGGATTCCATGCCTGCCACAGTACCAGATTGGCTCTTATCATTTCGCAAATGACATCCTATGTGATTATGACAAAGATAAACTTTCATTTCTCAGCATTTGTGACCTGTCTATAGCCTTTGACACAATTGATAATACCCCACTATCATTGGGGGTCGGTTTAGCTCAGTTGCTGGACAGCTGGTCCGTGATACAGACTGAGGCCCACAGCATGGGTTCAATTCCTGTACCATGCTCCTCGCCTGAGGTGCGGTGATCCTCAGGTTAAATCACCACCAGTCAGCTCTCCTCCTTGAAGGGGAAATCAGCCGATTGTCATCTGGGACTATGGTATCATTGCTTCATCATTCCCCAACATTTTTCCACTGTCATCTAGATTGGTGGAACTGTACTAAATCTGGTTTACTTCTTATCTAATCAGGGTATCATGTAATTACAATGGTTTTGCTTCCTACTCCTGCGCCATTAACTCTGGTGAACCCGCAGGTTCCATTATTGGGTCTCATCTACATGTTGCCCATTGGTGGCATCATCCAAAAGCACAAAGTTAGTTTTAACATGTACACTGACAAAGCCCAGCTCGACCTTACCACCACCTCGCTCAACAGTGTTGCTAAAACAGTTTGTCCTACACCCAGTACCGGATAAGCAGGAATTACCTCCAATTAAATATTTGTCTCTGCCACAAGCTATGCGTTCCATAGCCATCAACTTTGTGTGTTGCCTAGCTGCCAGCTCCATCGCTCTCCCTGGCAACCGTTTGAGGCCGAACCGAACTGTTCACAACCTTGGTCTCATATTTGACCCTGAGAGGAACTTTGGACCATCTATCTTCACCATTAGACTGCCTATTTCCAGAACATCACTCACTCACCCCACCCACCACCTCCACTCGTCCACTGCCAAGACCCTCATCCATGCTTTTATTACCTTTATTCTTGACTATTAAAAACAATCCCACTCGGATCACCATGTTCTGCACTCCATAAACCTCAGTTCACCCTGAACTCTGCTGTCCATTCCTAACTCATGCCAAACCCCATGCCACCATCACCCCTACTCACTGACCTACTTTGGCTCCTGGTCAAGCAACAGCTCAATTTTAAAACTCTTGCTCTTGTTTTCAAATTTCTCCTTTGCCTTGCCCCCTCCTTATCTTTGTAATCTCCCCCAACCTCTCAAAATCCAAAATATCTGTGTCCATCTAATTCTGGCCTCTTGAAAATCCCTGATGTTAATAAGAACAAAGAACAAAGAAAATTACAGCACAGGAACAGGCCCTTCGTCCCTCCCAGCCTGCGCCGATCCAGATCCTTTATCTAAATCTGTCACCTATTTTCCAAGGATCTACTTTCCTCTGTTCCCCGCCCGTTTATATATCTGTCTAGATGCATCTTAAATGATGCTATCGTGCCCGCCTCTACCACCTCCACTGGCAAAACGTTCCAGGCACCCACCACCCTCTGCGTAAAAAACTTTCCACGCACATCTCCCTTAAACTTTCCCCCTCTCACCTTGAAATCGTGACCCCTTGTAATTGACACCCCCACTCTTGGAAAAAGCTTTTTGCTATCCACCCTGTCCATACCTCTCATAATTTTGTTGACCTCAATCAGGTCCCCCCTCAACCTCCGTCTTTCCAACGAAAACAATCCTAATCTACTCAACCTTTCTTCATAGCTAGCACCCTCCATACCAGGCAACATCCTGGTGAACCTCCTCTGCACCCTCTCTAAAGCATCCACATCGTTCTGGTAATGTGGCGACCAGAACTGCACGCAATATTCCAAATGTGGCCTAACCAAAGTCCAATACAACTGTAACATGACCTGCCGACTCTTGTACTCAATACCCCGTCCGATGAAGGCAAGCATGCTGTATGCCTTCTTGACCACTCTGTCGACCTGCTTTGCCACCTTCAGGGTACAATGGACCTGAACTCCCAGATCTCTCTGTACATCAATTTTCCCCAGGACTCTTCCATTGACCGTATAGGCCGCTCTTGAATTAGGTCTTCCAAAATGCATCACCTTGCATTTGCCTGGATTGAACTCCATCTGCCATTTCTCTGCCCAACTCTCCAATCTATTTATATTTTGCTGTATTCTCTGACAGTCCTCCTCGCTATCTGCAACTCCACCAATCTTAGTATCATCTGCAAACTTGCTAATCAGATTGATCTACCTTTTCTGGCCATGCCCTCAGCTACTGAGGCCCTAGCTCTGGAATTGGCTCCCTCTCCTTTTCCCGCTCTCTGTCTCTTATTCTTCATTTGAGATGCTCCTTTTGACCATGTTTTTGGCCAACCACTCCACTATGTTTTTCTGTGGCTTGGTGTCCAATTTTGCTTTATATCCCTCCTGAGAAATGTTGTGAGAATGTCTAATTATATTTGAGGTGCTATATAAATAGAAATGTTTCATGTTGTACACAGACTTTGTGTCAGCAAATAGTTGGTAAACAACTGTGCCATTTGCTGAAATGAAATCTGTAACTAATATGCATCAAAAAGTCAGTACTATTAATGAACCTCTTGGTCAATAATGTTATCCTCGCTTCTAGGCAGGCTGCATCATCATTATCATAGCTTGTCACTCTAAAAAATGCAGCCAGCATCTGGTGCTCCTGATAGTTCCTCAAGAGTACAGGATGTTTATAGGGAGCACTGCATCAGACAGTGTACAAGTGTTTACCTAAGCTCTCAACATTGACTTCTGAGAACATTTCTCAGCTTTCACTTGCTCATATTAGCCATTGGTCTTTCCATCGTAGCTCATGCCTGATTGAAGGTATACCTGAGTTTTTGTTTGAGGTGCACGCATGGAAGACGCTGTTCTGCACAAAGATTCTCCAAAACCATCAGCATTTCCTGAATTTGTTACTCTACAGATTTCCAGACTGGTATTTTGGATTTTCAGAGGCCAATCTTTTACTTGACTTTGGTCCTTTGGGGATATGTCTGTGTTGTGCGTATTTAGGATCATAAACTTATTTCTTACTGAAGGCATCCTGTTTGGGTGGTGCAATGTGCTTGGGCAGCATTGTAACAACGTGAGAATCATTTTCAAAGTCCCTGTACAGATTTGAAAGGATTGATTGTTTTCAATATCACTTTTAAAATTTAAATGCAAGGCTTTAGCTTGGGCATACTGGGTTACAATGCTCTAAAATTGAGTAGTGTAGGAAGAGATTAATTGCTCAGAGTTTATTGGGGTCAGGTCTCCATTTTCTGGAGTCAGCAACTCCTGAAGTTGCCTTTGTTTTTCAGCTTCTAGATGCACTATTTGAATTAAAATAGAAAGTTCTGGATGGGGTGGAGAGGGATGGGGGGGTCACCAGAGCGATGAATGCTTACTGAACTGGGGTCCCTGGCCCAAGCCCACCCCCAACATCCACCCAACTGCCCCACCCCCCCCCCCCCAGTGCCCCCTCTGCAGCCAGCACAGCCCAGCCCATCTCTCACACCCTTCTGACAGAGCACCAAGACAGGTTCAAACATTGTGAACAGCTGTTTATTGTGAAATGGTGAACATATATGTATAGGTTTGTGTCCTAGTCCCTAAAGCTATACTGTGCACTGCACCCGTGCCAACTTAAATGGTGTCTGCATTTCTGGCCTTAACGGCCCGAACGGCACATCAAGTTGGATCTCCTGGTGGTACATCAGGAGTCGAGGGGGCCTGCTGCGATTCCCGTCCTGCGACCTGGGTCCCCATGGGTGGACGTCTTCTGGGGCGACCCGGCCTGGATGGGACCAGCTGCTGCGCGGGTGTCCCAGGTGGAGTGGTGCTGCCCTGTTTTTCCTGGTGTCCATCAGATGCACCAGGGACAGGTGGGGGGAGGCGTCTGAGGTGCTATGGTGTTCCGGCACCTCCCCTGCGGGTGTCACCAGCACGGGCCCAAGCACCTCCTCCTCTCTCGCGGTTCTAGATAGCCTCCGGCTACTCCATGGGATGGGGGTGCAAGCAAAGCTAACCCCTGAGGCTCCTCCACCACCTGGAGCTGCTAGTTCTGGAGGTTTGTTCCCATCTCGACCAGGGTCTCAATGCTCACGGCCATGGAGATGAGAAAGTGAACCACCTCCCTCTTGGGCTGTGCTCCATCACCCAGTGACTGTGCCACCACCCTCTGTGCAAGTCCCAGGTCAGTCAGCACCTGAGCAATGCCACCGATGCCCTCAGCCATGATCCGCTGTGACTGGGCCACGCTCTGGAGCACTGCTGCAATAGCCAGATGGCCCTGGTACATGGCTGCCTGTGACAGGGCAGCCCTGTCCTATGCCTCGGCCACCGCCCGCACAGAGTGCCCCAGGCATTCGACATCCTGACCCATGGTGGGTATCTTCGCCCCCCCAAAGCCTCCTCCGCAGACGCCACCCGTGCGGTGTTGCCCTGGGTGACATGCATGGTCGGCACCAACTCCTGCCCCTGCAGATGGTTGGACACCTCCAACTGTACCCTCAGGCTGACAACCCTCATGCTGTCCCTGGCTCTGTGACTGCATATCCATTATCGATGGGTCTGCTCTTTCCTGAAGTCCGAAACCCATCCGGATGGCAGCTAGTCCCTGGGGTCAGGCCGCTCTCCGACTGTGGTTCAAGGGCTCTCATCGCTGTCCGTTTCTTCTTCCTCGCTGCTATCTGCCAGGGGTTGGAGGCAGGGGCGGGGGACACCAGAAGGGCCCGCCTCATCGGCAGGTTATCCTGTAATCCACTAGACATGCCGCATGATTGGATCGCGAGTTTGGGTGCTGGGTAGTAGTCAAAGGGAGGTGTGTGGGAGTTGGTGTGGGGACAGTGAGTGTTGTGTGGGGGTGGTGTTGGGGGGTGGTGGTGGGGGGTTGGGTGGTTGGGGGTGATGGGTGTGGGGGTGGTGTGGGTGGTGGTGTGTGGGTGGTGCGGGTGTAGTGGTGGGGGTGGTGACACACATACCATGGGGAACTGCAACACAGCAGGGTCTCTCTTGCTTGCCCGATGCCAACCTTTGCCTCGGCAACTGCCCTGTCTCCAGGCCCACCAACCAGGTCCGGTGCCCGCTGCTCTGCTGCAGTGACATGCTGCAGATCCAGAGCAGTCCTCCTCTGGCATTTTCACTTTCCCGCTGTTGTGTGCCACCTTCTCCTAGTGGGAGAGACACAAAGCTCACAGTGTTAGGCAGTCGGATGCATACAGCACAGGTGTGGGTAGCTGGTGCCCTTGGTGGCTGGTATGGGTGCTGGCATGTGCTGTAGGGTTGGGTACGTGCACACAGCCGGCGGGTGGGGTCCGCTCACCCTCTGTGTGGAACGTGGGTTGGTGCTAGGGTATGGTGCTGCCTACTCACCCTGGCTGCCCTGAGGAGGTTTCTTCTTGCAGTGCTAGCCAGTCCTGGCAGTGGGGCCCATGGCGCTCATTGCATTTGCACCTGCACCCTGGCCACCCGGTGTATGGCAGTGGGTGGCAACCTCCTTCCCAGCCTGGGATACAAGGTGGCCCGCCTCTCCTCTACGGCTTCTAGAAAGGTCTCCAGCTTCGCGTCCATAAAACGGGTGATCTCCATGCTGCCATCTTGTTTGCTGGGAGGAGTGTGTGCGTGTCTGGGGAGTGGATTGCTAATATGCGGCTGCAGTTTGTCAGCCTCTTGAGAGTCAATCCTGACCCCTGCAAAACTGACACCGTTTTCCATTGGAATTGCTCGTGTTCCACGTGGCACCGGTGCTAGCCCATTAATGGTTGTTGAATTGTTCCGGGAGCGGCGCCAATCTTGCTGTCGTAGAAGTCCTCCAATTCTGTCCCGGCATTAGCACATAGCCTCTGAAATGGAAAATCCCACCCTGTATGTTTTCAGGAAGCAGTTCGATATAATAGCACTTAGGGCAAAGGGGAACAAAGGATATGGGGGTGGGGGGAGGGCAGGGAGCAGGATTAAGCTATTGAGTTGGATGATCAGCCATGATCATAATGAATGGCGGAGCTGGCTCAGAGAGCCGAATGGCCTCCCCTTGCTCCTATTTTCTATGTTTCTATGTTTCCCAAGTCTCTGTGCTCCTCCAATTCTGTCTGCTTGTGCATCTCCAATTTCTTAAAACTCTCCGATACTTTACATCCCTCCACTTCTCTAAATCTGCTTCTTAAAACCTATCTTCTTGACTGAGCTTTTGGTCATCAACCCGAATGTCTCGATCACTTTCTCTAAATTCTTTAAATACTTTCATTTTAAGTCAAGGAGCTTGACTCCTATGGATCCACAAATCTATTTGCACTCCACAGAAACTGGACGTGGTAGCATAAAAGCTGGGAGCTGGCTACCCAGAATCAGAATTCAAAGAATATTGCACAAAAAATAATGGATTTGAAATCACTATTGCTCTTCAGACAAATTAAACATAAGGTATATTGCTATTTTTCTGGTGACTCGTTCAATCCAGTACGTGCTTTTATGTGAAATTGACAATATTGTACCGAAAGCATGAAGCTATTTGCAGCTGTAATTATTTCACTTTAAAAAATATCTGCTCTGTTTTCCAGTCATGGCCACCCTGAACTTTTCCAGTGATTGTAGCTTTGGATTGTTTTTAAGGTTCTGTTTCATTCATCACATGTGACTGCTTTAAAGACCAGAAGCAGTAAGTTACAGTGATGGAGCATGACAGTCAGAATAGCACACGCTATTAGGTAGGCCCCAAGTCTATTACAGTGGTATGTTTGACAACACAGAATCGAGGGGTCCAAGGCTGTGGGGTCAAAGGCAGCAAAACAATACATTAATCTGTTTTGGTTTTAGACACAAGCATGTCTGCCAGCAAATGTAGAGGGTACATTTATGTAGTTTAATTTTTCGGTAAAATGTCTCCTTATCATTGATTAATGCTGACTTTTATGACAATAAGAAGGATTTTGTTTGAGAGCCAAAATTATATGATGATATACTTCAGATGAAATCTGTCTTCCCTTTCCTGTAGCCTGTGTACCAATTTTAGATCAAATTCATTTTGCCACTCTGCCAATTATCTCAGTGCTGTGACCGATTTGGAAGCTAGAATATCAACAAATAATGTGTAAATCATAAATTGAAATGACGTAATTTGAAAATAGGTGCAAATTTTAACAGAGAAATTTCAGCAAAAAAAATGCATACTGCAACTTGAATCAATACTAAAGATAATAAGGCCATTGAAGTTTTATTTAAATGGGATTATGCTTTGAAAATAATAAGAAAATTCTCATGCTTTGGTTGTTTAAGCAGAATAGAGTTTTCAACAGTGGGTGGGATTCTCCAGTGCCCCAGCCGAGTGCTTTTCGGCGGAGCGCCGTTCGCTGGTGATGGTATTCTGTACTGGCACCGCTTGTCAATGGGATTTCCCATTGAAGCCACCCCACGCCCCTGGGAATCCTGAAGGCTGGGTGCACTGCCGGTGGGAAAAGTGAATCGCAACGACCGGAGAATTCTGGCCAATGTTTTGAAATAGAACTCTGGATGAAGGTCCCGGCAGTTTGATAAGACTCACAGGCAAGACAATAGCAGTTTTGATCTGGGGACTGTGGAGGTTTGCTGATGATGCAATTGGGCTGTGGTAATTAATTCCTGCCTTCCTGAGATGGTCGTGCGAAAAGAAAACAATCCCGAGTTTCCACTCCAGATTGTGATTCAGTGAATCCTGCTGGAAGATGCAGTGTGTCGATGTTGGGGGAATCGGATTACAGATATGTTGCCTCCTGCAGTTGAATATCCTGCTGCCATTCACTGCTCAGGTTACCATCCAGGTGACCAAGTTGAAAATAATCCCCAAATCCTCCAGCACTGGAAGGGCAAAAGATTCAAAAATGTAAAAAGAAATGATACAACTCCGCTATACTAATTGATAATGATTGTGTAGTGCAAATTCATGATGTGTTGAACCATTACTAAGTTTCAATATTGGAAACTATGGAGATACATTACGTCAGCCTGAGGTGACGTTTGAAATTTCTAAACACAAAATAAGGTGAATTGATGTCTTGGTCCATCTCAAATCCAGACACTAGTTAAATAAGAGAAACTGGTTGGAGGTGATCTCAATAGGAAAATCCTCTGCCATGTACCTCTTGTAATTTGTCCTCATATCATACATAGAAGTACACATAGAAAATAGAAGCAGGAGGAGGTCATTCGGCCCTTCGAGCCTGCTCCGCCATTCATTATGATCATGGCTGATCATCGAGTTCAATACCCTGATCCTGCCTGCTCTCCATACCCCTTGATCCCTTTGGCCCCAAGAGCTATATCTAATTCCTTCTTTAAATTACACAATGTTTTGGCCTCTACTACTTTCTGTGGTAGCGAGTTCCACAGATTCACCACTCTCTGGGTGAAGAAATTTCTCCTCACCTCAGTCCTAAAAGGTTTACCCCTTAACCTCAAACTATGAAATATTGTCACAGAAACTAGTTGTTCACATATACCACGGCCACGATTGTTATTATTTGATTTCATTATGTTGTCCTGAACAATTCAGTTTTTTGATATGTACCATATATCCAGAGACTAATAATCTATGTGAAAAGGCTGTGAGCGTTAAAGGTACTTCCATCACCAATGGGAAACTATTTGGAGAAACAATTCTTTATAGCATAGGATATTAATGTTATCTGCATTTAATCCAAAAATATGAGAAGCATATCCTGGATTACATGTGGTTAATTCAAAAGACAAAAACTTCCAACTAGCCCAGCTGTTATCCTTGCAAATATTTGAAAAAAATAAATTTCATTATTATAACTATGATATAACGGAAACACTTTACCAGTCTTACATTGAAATTAAATAAGGAACAATTCAAACTTATTGTTACAACTCTGTAAGCGAAAGAGCTCATGAATGTTTGAAGTAATATTATGTTGCACCCCTGACACAACCTAAAAATCTTCAGCATTTGGAAGAAAAGCAGTGTGGTAACAGGAAAGGATAAACATCGTCCTTTAAAATAATATGCAACTTAACGAGCGGTTGGAAAAAATAAATCCCACATCCACTTCTTGTTTTAAATGCCTTGTTGTTCTTTTTAAGCATTCTGGAGACCATAGTAGTGCTTTAAGATCAATTTGTATTTGGAATAAATGCTAGCTGAAAAATATCTGAAATATTTAAACATCTTTGCTGGTTATCACCTGCAATAATATGATATAAAGTCATGTTATCAGCTTTCTTTATATTCGTTTTGGAACCCAACTGATTTTACTGGAGATTATTCACAGGAAAGAATTTCAGGCTACAAGACCCATAAGGTTTTCGCCATGTCTTTTTTTTTCCCACCCCAAGAGTCTTTTGTTTTGTGCCAAAAGAATTGCTCCATTCATTATCCCTGCAGATGCCTGGCCTGGAGGCAGAGAGAGTCAGTGGAACAACAAGAAGCTGAGCTCCACACTAGCCCAGGCTATCATTATCTGCAGTAGAGATGATGAGTTTGTAATGAAGTTGACGAGACTAATTCAGACTGCCACAGATTGGTGAGAGGATAAAAAGTGTCTTCAATTTTCATGTTGTCTGATGTTGAAGTTAGCTGTCATCCGGCACTAGATTAGTCACACTTTAAGAAAGGGATTGAAAGGGGAAAAACAAAGCTACTGTGCTGAGGTACAGTATTTCACTGCATTACAAATGTAGTTTGTAATCAGAATCAAGAAGGGGTCGTAAGAAGCCACCACAACTTTCTCTTGAGACAGTTGTACAGTTTGCTGTACTTTTCCTTTTATAATTTTACCTTAAGGTTTTGAACAGCTATTTTGTTGCAATTTCAGGCTCCGTTTGACCCATGTTATGCAGTAACAAGATCAGCGAAACAATAACACCTCTGTTCCCTTAAAGGTATATTGTCAGAAAGACAACATTTTATCAATGCGAACACTTGGCTCAGAAATATATCGGATTGTGGTGGAATTGAAAGCCACCCACACTTTTCATAACAGCAGTATTTTCAAACAGTCTGAAAAGTTCATTCCAAAAATATTTTACTGAGAAGTAGCATGAATCCAGGGCTAACTATCAATCCAGGGCCATCATCAATTGTACAGAGCTGGGTGACTTAGTAATGCAAAGTCAAAGCAGTTTTAAAAAAACATTGACTTAATTTCCAGCAAATCAGCTGAAATTTAAAATTGAGTGTAATTTTATATTGCTATTGATTGAGAGGATATAATTTATATAATCAGAATTTTATCTCGTTGATGTAGATTTGGCTCTGATTTAACAGGAAAGGGGAACTTGCATTTAGTTAGCCCTGTGCGACGTGCATACATTGAAATACCATGGGCGGGATTCTCCGTTGCCCGACGCCGATATCGTAATCAGCAATCGGGCAGAGAATCTATTCCGACGCCCAAATCGGGGGCGGTGCCAGTTTGACGCCGGTTTTAAAGCCTCTGCCCCCTCTGAAATGGCGTCATCGCGACGTGCCCCACACGCCGGACGGCGGTGCAATGTCATTGGCACATCATCGGCAGGCCCTCCCGCGATGCTCTGCCCCGATGGGCCGAGTTCCCGTCCGCGCGGATGACATGTGGTGTGGGAGGTTGGGAACCCGGCGTGGCCACTGCGGACTGTGTCCAGCGGCCTGTGGGGTCGCATTTGGTGGGTCAGGTCCGTGCACGGCCGGTGCCATGTTGTACGGCACGACTGCTGCAGGTCATCGGCGTGTGCATGCGCAGCCACGGATCCAGCCACTCTCGTCCGTTTTTTGGTGTGGGAGCAGGGAGTTTCACCCAGTGCCGCTGCTAGCCCCTCACCTGTCCCGGAATCGATGAGGGTTCGGCACTGATTGTGGCGTCATAAAACGCCAATTCTCCATTTCACCCAGCACTCAGCTGCAGAAATGGTGAATCCAGCCTATAGTTCCCACTTGGAGCAGATCATTTCACAATAATCACACTCCCAATGTTTGTTGCACACCACTGAATTATGTGATGCAATATAGCTAAAACTATCATATGATTCAGAAACAATTGTTAGTAGACCTTGCATCCTGAAGAAGGCAGCAGAAAATGTTGTGTAGTGACTATTTTCAGTGAACAATATGAGCAAGATTCATTTTTATTAATTGTATCACTGCTGTATTATTTGCACGGCAGGGCACTGAATAATTCACTCCATTGCATTCTAATACCACTGGTGACTGTTGAATAAATAGCCTAATCTTGCTTGAGTGGACAATCCATGGCCTCCGATCTTTAACACATTGAATCCACTGAATCCGATTGCTCCAGTCCCTTCTTCTTCCTGATATTGCTCAGTTTGAAACAGGGCTAAGGTACTGTTTTATTTTGCAAGGCTTTTCAACAGAGGTTCCAGTTGAGCAGCTAAGAGAGCTTGCTTCATTCACTGGGACTCTCAGTTTCCAGCTGTTTATGCTGGTGATGGGTTGCTGGCCAATGGCCCATGAAGGATGGGGGTGGGAGGAGAGACGTTCTTGTGTAATAAAAAATAGGGGTTCCTATCACAGCCGGTCTTTGCTGCGGGTCTGGTTGTACTGCTTACTGCTCATTTCTTTTAGCTAATAGATCACCTTGACTCAGCAATTTTGCTGCTCAGTGGAGAGAAAGGCTGCAGAGCTGGCTTTGTCGAAGACCCACTATACTGATGCTAATTATTGATCAGATGATTAAGGCAGATGAAGAGGTTTTTTTGAAAGTGAAGGCTCTGATTGTGTATCTCCAACATGCCCCGAAAGGGGCTGAGAAATCAATACTCTCAATCATGGTGCAAAGCGCTTCCCTGTCAGTCATGCTGAGTGAGGTGATTAGAATTGAGTCGTAAGACAATGAATAACTTCACACAGGCTTCCTCTCCTTCTTTCACACCTCACAAGGAATCTAATGAACTCTCCCAGCTAACTTTGAGAGAAAATAAATGGGTGCACATAAAGTTTACTCATCGTGGAAGGGGTCTAGGCTTGTTTTATTTACATGACACTCAAATAAATTTTGCATCTTCCAATACCCTGAAGAGCTGTGAGCCCTTGTCATTTAAAACCATTCACAGCAGGACTCCATCACAGTGTGTTTAGAATACAGAGAGTATACAATAGCATGATGCCTGCTGGCAGGGCAAAGTTTGATTGTTCAAGTGTCAGTTTTTTGTGTTGCTCAGATTTGGAATTTGTGTCTTTTGCTCTCTTAAAGAAATCGTGAGCTTCCATGTCCCTTTACATAGCTGACACCATATTTTCTAAAGCAAAGGACTTGTTAGTACTCTAACCAGCAGTGTGAACAGATGTGGCCCTGACAGGCGATGGATGGTCAGGGTCCATCTGGCCAGTGCAGTCCGGGCAGACATGATGTATACTTCTTCATCACTGAACGAATGTCATCAATTCAGTATTGCATATAACACCAGTGACAGCTACACTAAAGTAGAGCCCCAGGTGTGGTAGTGAGGACAGGGATATTTTTAAGAATGCAGGTCAATCAAAGATCTGTGACTGCCGCTTGGCAATTTGTATTGTTAACCTTCTACTAATAGGACAGTCCCCAAACCTAAAAGAATTACTGACATAAGCTGCTAAACAATCGCAGCTCTAAATTCTCTTTTGCATAGATAGGCATTGTTGCCAGTTTTATCTTAAATGTTAATCCTCTGGTCCTCTTTCATATTTGAACTAATGTAGCTAGTGTTTTGGACACGATGCTGTAGGCCACAATTTAATTATTACTTTATTGATTTTTCATGTTTCTCAGTTTCCATTAATGGGGCCACAGTGGCATTCCTGCTGAGGTCCTTTTTTCTTGCCAATTGTGTTTGGTTTTTTTTCATCCTCCATTTGTTTTCCTAACCTTCGCCGATGGCAATATTTATGTTGAGGAGTTCTCATAGTTTTCACGATGTTTAGCAGGCCCTGCGAGTTGCCTGTGGCTTAACTGGAACAGCAGTAATTCAGGAATCTGCGGTGGAAGTTTTTTTAAAACATGGATTTATGTGCCGGGGGGGGGGAGGAGGGGGGGGGGGGGGGCTGTGGGAGGGTGGGGGAGGGGAGATGATCAGTATTTTTTTGCGTAGACTAACAGGAAGGAAAAACCTATTTCAGCATTTCAAGTAATGCTGTGAAGGAGTTCCCTCATTAGGAAAGTAGTGATAAATCAATGTAATCGATGTTCAATTAAAAGAGAAAGTAAAACGAGAATGATGTTAAAATGTAATTTTTTAATGAGTTGAGTTCATTTGTTTGTGCCAGCTTACAATCACCTCAGCACGACAAAATCCTTTGTATTGTTTGTTTCTGTTCACCCCCGCAGTTTCTTCTGTTATCCACTCCGTCTTGTGCTGCCAGCCTGTGGATAGTAATTATTTTATAGTGTCTGTAATTAGAAGAGAATTAGACTCTGTAAACAGTCCTGCTTGCTCCCACTAATAACCTAGGCTAATAAATTTGGCTTTGACACATTTTTGTTGATATCAAGGATGAGGCCCTGGCAGTTCTCCAGCTCTTCAGCTTTCACAATGACAAGGCTGGAAGAGGGGTAGAGAGTTGGGAAGGAACGAGCTAACAATGGGAGCCATAGTTCTATATTTCTGGATCCCAGCAGGTGTCAGACGCCACAGCTTCTTTGCAACCATCAACACCCCGAGGCTTGTGGTTGCATACAGCAGACTGCTGCTACCAAACAAGGAAGATGGGGGATGGGCTTATGTACCTATGTACTAGCAGAAGTACCAGAAAGACACCAACTGTGCTCAAGTGTTTTCTGGTAAATTTCTGATGTTCATTGGTCACTGATTACTTCCAGATTTTAGTTCTGCTCCAGTGGAGAGGACTGAAAACAATTGATCTGATTGTGTGTGCAGTACACTTCCAGCATATTCACTCTCTTGTTATGTGGTTGATAGCCTAAATATAGGATATAGCAACCTGCAGTGATCAATCGTGCTTGCAGTTATTGCGTTTTTAATGACCAATATGTACATTATAATTGTTATATAGACCGAAGGGCGTGTAATTTTTCTTTTGAGTAGCTGATAAAACAAACATAAAATATCACTGCTTGTGGGATTGTTCACCTTACATCTTCATTTAAAACAGCTTTTTGATGAACATTCAAATCAAAAGGTTTTCTGATTATTAAGCCTGGATTTTAATCCTGGAGGTGGGTAGCAGATGCTTGCCTCAGGAGAAATTGCTCGAAAGGTCGGATATTTCTGAGGGGGGGGAGATGTTGGGGTGCCGGTTAGGGGCAGCCAACCTAGGTAAAAGTTTGGAGGCAGCCTTAGGGCCTTCCAAGTGCCTAGGCGGGTGTTTAAAATTCCCCCTCGGTCCTTTCGGATTTATCCCTCTTAAAATTAAAACAAAAAGATCCTCCAACTCCCACCCCTCACACCACCTCACCCCCAAAATACTCTCCATGCCTGATGCATGCCACCTTATGCCCCCACCCATTCTCATGCCCTTTATGCCACCCATGTCAAGCTATGGTGCTTCCATGCCCATTCACCCAATATATATATGCTTAGAGGTAATGAACTCTATAGTGCCAGTTAGATGTGTAAACAAAGCATTTTTTTCATTGATAACTTTCCCCTTTCTTAAAATTTCTGATTGAATACAGCCCAATAAAAATGTCAATCATTCATATCCTTTACCATTTCAATAGCTAAAACTGCAAGTACCTGAAACCTATTTATCTTTTGTAAATAAAAATTCAAATTATGCAATTGACAGCATAGATCAGAGCCAAGATGTCAATCAAGCAGTGTTTTCTCTGGGACTTAGGTGTTTCATAAATACATGAATAGGATTGGAATAGAGGGATACGGACCCCGGAAGCGTACAAGATTTTAGTTTAGACGGGCAGCATGGTCGGCACAGGCTTGGAGGGCCGAAGGGCCTCCTGTGCTGTACTTTTCTTTATTCTTTGTTCTTTGTTCAACAGGCTAATGGATTTCTGGGCTCTCAGCCAAGCCGCATTATGTATTCTTGACTGAGTGCACAGCCATCCATTAGTGGATTAAAAAAACCTGAGCCCTGAGGGAAACCATTACTTGATTTACAACTCTGGCTCTCTGATCTCTTCTGTCAATTGCACACTTCCTTTATACAAGGTTAAGAGGTTTCAAGCACCTTTCGCTATAGAAGGTTAAACGGTCTGGATGATTGGCACTTTTATTGGGGTTAATTTGCTTTTAAAAAACGGTCATTCATTGATTACTTTCTACTTCTTTAGAAAAACTGATACAGTGTGGATGCTGGAATCTGAAACAAAAACAGGAAATAATGGACAATCTCAGCAGGTCTGACAGCATCTGTGGAGCTAGAAGGAAGCTAAAGTTTTGAGTCTGGATGACTCTTTGTCAAAGCAGATTGTTTTTTTAAAACTTTTTTAACACATCCTACTGTCATCAATGAGTTCATTGCTTTTCTAAGGTATTTCAAGAATATATGGGAATGGAAGTGCCACCGCACAGCCATCCATTAGTGGATTAAAAAACCCTGAGCCCTGAGGAAACCATTATTTGATTTACAACTCTGGCTCTCTGATCTCTTCTGTCAATTGTACACTTCATCTACACAAGGTTAAGAAGTTTCAAGCACCTTTAGCTATAGAAGGTTAAATGGTCTTGATGATTGGCACTTTTATTGGGGCTAATTTGCTTTTAAGAAACGGTCATTCATTGATTACTTTCTTCTTCTTGTGAAAAACTGATACAGTGTGGATGCTGGAATCTGAAACAAAAACAGGAAATAATGGACAATCTCAGCAGGTCTGACCGCATCTGTGGAGCTAGAAGGAAGCTAAAGTTTTGAGTATGGCTGACTCTTTGTCAAAGCAGATTGTTTTTAAAACTTTGGTTAACACATCCTACTGTCATTAATGAGTTCATTGCTTTTCTAAGGTATTTCAAGAATATATGGGAATCAAGTGCCACCACACAATCATCCATTAGTGGATTAAAAAACCCTGAGCTCTGAGGGAAACCATTACTTGATTTACAACTCTGGCTCTCTGATCTCTTCTGTCAATTGCACACTTCATTTACACAAGGTTAATAGGTTTCAAGCACCTTTCGCTATAAACGGTCTGGATGATTGGCACTTTTATTGGGGTTAATTTGCTTTTAAAAAACGGTTATTCATTGATTACTTTCTACTTCTTTAGAAAAACTGATACAGTGTGGATGCTGGAATCTGAAACAAAAACAGGAAATAATGGACAATCTCAGCATGAGGGAGACCTTTTGAACTTTGTGCAGACTATGATTAATGGCACTTGTGGGACCGTGAACACTGACTGATTGAAAACCTGGTCCAACTCCTTGGATATTTTCGAGGATTAGGGCATGCCTATTCCCTCAATGGAGCCAGCCAGGTCGGGAGTGCTGAGGTGCTGGCTTTCGACCCGAACCAGCCAACATCCTTAAGAGGCATTCCCAAGAATCGGAAACATCAGGAATGAGGTCCATTTTTAAAGCATTCCCGAGTCATCCGGAATAGATGAATGTCTGGGCCTTAAGGTTAAGCTTTGGAATCCAAGTTTGGTGCGGATTTAAAGAAAACTTGAGGAAATGACAAGTGTGAATGCTGTTAACATTTTCTTCTGAAATAAGGCAATACACACAGAATAATAAATAGCCCACGAATATGCTGCAGGAATATTACCTTTCAACACTCCAGTGCCAGTCACGTCATAGTATACATTGCTGTCAGAATGTAGGTAGTAAAGTGTATTTATTTACCGAATGACTCAGATAAGTTATTAATAGACTCAATGCGAGCATTACTAATGAAAATAGTTTAAATGCATTTACACAAATGTGCATGCATGTGATTTTTTGTAACCATGGCCATATGCACATCATAAGCATGTTAATTAAATACTGATTGCCATGTTGAAACACAAGTCAAATGACTTTCACTAACTTTCAGGGATAGTGGCACAATGTATAAGTACATCAGTTTTCAGCCAGGCTGTAACATGGGACATCTCACAATGGGAGCAAGTTCATTCTTAGAGGGAGGGCAGATCAATAAGGAGGCCCTATTTTGCCTCCAGAAATCACTGCAGCATTTTCAGGACAGTCAAATTACAGTTGGCATCAATGCATCAGTAATGACATTGCTCAGGAATTTCCTCAGAGCTGTTCCTGCTTTGCTACTGTAACTTCCTCAGAAATGTGGAAGTGGCATTCTCTCACAATTCAGGCAAAGTTAGGACAGTGATGTCAAAGCAGCTTGAAGGGAATTCCCAGCCTTTGGAAGTTAGCAGTGAGGAGGTTAATGCAGCTGGCCCCATTCCAGTAATGCAGGAAGTCATAGAGGCAGGAAAGCATGAGAGATGGTATTATTAAAACAAAATAAAAATTGTAAAAACGGAAAAAAGAACAGCTAGCTATAAGAAAGTTAAAGATTGTAATATTTTAGATAGCTTGTAGATTTGCAATTTGTGGTTTCATCTAAGCCCATTGGTTAGATTACAGCCACATACCTCACGAATAGTTAACTGGGATTCGTTAAATAACAATGAGCTATTAACTTTAAAAAGTTTTGCTTTTCAACATCCCCTTTAATTGAATTAGAACACAAAAATGGCCAATATACTAAAGAAAAATGCTGCAGTGTTTTAAGAAAAATAGCAGTTCTCAGTTTTCCATGTAACTTTACTGTAAAGAACAAAGAACAAAGAAAAATACAGCACAAGAACAGGCCCTTTGGCCCTCCAAGCCTGTGCCGACCATGCTGCCCGTCTAAACTAAAATCTTCTGCACTTCCGAGGTCCGTTTCCCTCTATTCCCATCCTATTCATGTGTTTGTCAAGATGCCCCTTAAACGTCACTATCGTCCCTCCTCCGGCAGCGAGTTCCAGGCACCCAATATCCTCTGTGTAAAAAACCTGTCTCGTACATCTCCTCTAAATCTTGCCCCTTGCACTTTAAACCTATGCCCCTAGTAATTGACCCCTCTACCCTGGGAAAAAGCCTCTGACTATCCACTCTGTCTATGCCCCTCATAATTTTGTAGACCTCTATCAGGTCGTCCTTCAACCTCCGTCGTTCCAGTGAGAACAAACCAAATTTATTCAACCTCTCCTCATTGCTAATGCCCTCCATACCAGGCAACATCCTGGTAAATCTCTTCTGCACCCTCTCTAAAGCCTCCACATCCTTCTCGTAGTGTGGCAACCAGAATTGAACACTATACTCCAAGTGCGGCCTAACTAAGGTTCTATACAGCTGCAACATGACTTGCCAATTTTTATACTCAATGCCCTGGCCAACGAAGGCAAGCATGCCGTATGCCTTCTTGCCTAGCCTCTCCACCTGAGAAGCCCCTTTCAGTGACCTGTGGACCTGTACACCAAGATCTCTCTGACTGTCAATACTCTTGAGGGTTCTACCATTCACTGTATATTCCCCACCTGCATTAGACCTTCCCAAATACATTACCTCACATTTGTCCGGATTAAACTCCATCTGCCATCTCACCGCCCAAGTCTCCAAACGATCTAAATCCTGCTGTATCCTCATCCTGTATCCGCTGACAGTTCTCATCGCTATCCGCAATTCCATCAACCTTTGTGTCATCTGCAAACTTACTAATCAGACCAGTTACATTTTCCTCCAAATCATTTATATATACTATGAACAGCAAAGGTCCCAGCACTGATCCCTGCTGAACACCACTAGTCACAGCCCTCCAATCAGAAAAGCACCCTTCCATTGCTACTCTCTGCCTTTTATGACCTAGCCAGTTCTGTATCCATCTTGCCAGCTCACCCCTGATCCCATGTGATTTCACCTTTTGTACCAGTCTGCCATGAGGGATCTTGTCAAAGGCCTTACTGAAGTCCATATCGACAACATCCACGGCCCTAACTGCATCAATCATCCTTGTAAGGGTACGGCAACATATCAGTTATCTGTGTGACCTCGAGAGGTCAAATCCAATCATGGCAGCTGGGAAATTTAAGTACAGTGAATTAAATGATGTTGAATCTGGAATTAAAAGGTTAATATCAGGAATGGTCACCATGAAACTACCTGATTCGCATAATAGCAGAACTGGTTCATTAATGCCCTTTAGGGAAGGAACTCTGTTTTCCTTACCCAGTCTGGCCTCTATGCGACGTTGTATTCAGGAAAGTGACTCACCATCAACTTTTCAAGCACTATTTGGGATAAATAATAAATGCCATGCTTTAAAGATGTCTGCCAAAGCCTATGGCATCAACGATCTGGTCTTCCCAGAGTCATTTGGGGAATACGCGCTCCCCTGCTGAAGGGGCATAGCTATCTCTAGCTTCTGGTATAAAATAGCTGGCTCTCACTTACTCAGTTGGTGGCACTTGCTTCGACTCTCTGCTTGCAAATAAAAATAAACTTCCAGTTTCTCTTCGCAACTTGGTGTGGACTCCATCCTTTTGGCGGAGATAATACTGGCGATGAGGACCAAATCCGGTCCCCTGTTGATGCTGAGGCCTTCCTCCTCAGCCACCTCCTGGGACTCCAGTTCCAGCTTAGGACCTGCAGTCCCTTGCGATGCCTCTGTTTGGCCACTTGGAGGTTTTAGATGCCATGGTCGAGGATTGGGCCTGATATGCAGAGTGCATGCGCTACTATTTTCGCGGCAATAATATAACTGAAGACGAAAGGTAAACGGTGAACCCGCTGGCGATGTGCAGGGCTCAGATGTTTAGGGATTATCCAAAACCTCACATATCCGGATGCGCCTGACACTCGCACCTTCGCCCAACTTGTGGAGCTCGTCGGGCAGCATTTTTAACCCACCTCCCTCCATGATCGTCTAGCGATATCATCTCAATACGACAGAACACGCCCCAGGTGAGTCCGTGACTGAATCCATGACCCGACTTCGCGGACTCACTGAATTTTGAGAATATGGAGCCTCCCTCTCAAATGGATTATGGGATCCCAGCGAAAGCTCCGAGGCAAGCCCACCTTTACACTCTAGCAGGCGCTCCAAATGACCCTCTCTTGGGAAAGCGCGGAGTGCGGCATTCAAGAGATCCAGGGAATGGAGGTCAAACCCTGGGATGTGGATCTTCACTTAACGCTTCCCCCCCACCTGCCCACACAGCCAGTCAGGCAAGTGAAGGGGTCCTAGCCAATGGTTGCCGAACCAGCCACTGCAACCAGAGCCATTTCCTGAGCCAGCCGAATGTTATGTGACTCTGCGTGCAACGTGCGGCTGCTGGCGATGGGTCTGCCACCAACAGCGCGGCCCCGGTGCCCTGGTGTATTTTGTGCCAGCCCAGGGGCAGGGCCTGTCATTTAGACACTCTAGACGAAGAGGAGGCTGAGATGCAGCTCCATTGCTTGGCAGCACTCCGCATGGCCTCCATCCACAGTAAATGGGCACTGGTTGCGTATGAAACTGTACACAGGGGTGGCAGTGTCAGTAATGGGCCAGAGCACATTCAACCGTATTCAGAGTGGTGTTCAGATGTTGACTGAGGAGACCACTTCGGTTTGTTTGGCTACATATATTTCGGGCAGCACGGTAGCACAAGTGGATAGCTGGAACCAGGGTCCCAGGTTCGATTCCCCGCTGGGTCACTGTCTGTGCGGAGCCTGCATGTTCTCCCCATGTCTGCGTGGGTTTCCTCCGGGTGCTCCGGTTTCCTCCCATAGTCCACAGATATGCAGGTTAGGTGGATTGGCCATGATAAATTGCCCTCAGTGTCCAAAAAGGATAGGCAGGGTTATTGCGTTACGGGGATAGGGTGTGGAAGTGAGGGCTTAAGTGTGTCGGTGCAGACTTGATGGGCCAAATGGCCTCCATCTGCAATGTATGTTCTATATATGCGGGAGCAATTGCAGATCATGGGGACGGTTAATACCACCTCGAGGTTGGACCAATACCCCATGCCCCGCACTAGGTTTGCTGGTCGATGCACGTTCACCAAGCTTGATCTAAGCAATGTCCACTTACAACTGACACTGGATTGGTCCTCTCGGAAATGTGTAACCATCAATACGCAGCACGACCTTTATGAATATACTCGGTTGCCTTTTGGGTTTTCGTTGGCCTGTGTGATATTTCAACACGTAATGGAAAGTATTCTGCGTCGTGGGCCGTGGTATACCTTGATGATGTGCTGGTCATGGGCGTGATAAAACAGGATCTTTTGCGGAATCTAGAGACGATGCTCTGGCAGTTTTGGGGGTTTGCCATCTGCCGTCGGCAGGTAAAATGCAAGGAGGTTGTCTACTTCGGCTATCGTGTGGACCGTGCTGGGTTGCACCTGGTGGAAGGCAAGGTGAGCGACCTACATATAAATATATGTAGCCCTTGGCCCTTGCTTCAATGGACACTATGGAACTCTGCTCGTTCCTGGGTTTGGTGAACTACTGCAGCAAGTTCATCCCTTTCAACCATCTTTTGAAAAACACCAGGACTGCCTCTGGGGCGCAGTCATATCACGGCCTTGATAGGATGGCCATGATGAGATACTGGCTGTGTTGAACTTTATGGACTACCTGCTGGTCACTGCATCACGCATCCGCGAATGGACCCAGACAGATCCCATCCTTGCCCGGGTGAGATACCTCATCCTCATAGGTGGCCAGTATCAACAGTTACTCAGGGAACTATGGGCTTTTTCTTCCAGGATGTCCGAACTTAGTATTAAAGACAGGATTCTACTTCGGGGCATACGGGTCATGATCCCAGGCACTCGTGTTATAAGACTTGCACAAAGGGCACCCAGGGATGATGAAGATGAAGATGCTGGCATGGAGCTAGGTATGGTGGTCAGGACTCGATCTGGAAATCGAGAAGCTGGCTCAACAATGCCCCATCTGCCAGGAAAACCAGCGGCTCCCCGCTTCCCCACCTCTCCACTCTTGGGAATGGCTGGGCTGCTCCTGGGCCCAGCTCCATGGGGACTTCACTGGTTAGTTCATGGGATGAATGTTCCTCTTGTTCATGGATGCCCATTCCAAAAGGTTAGAGGTCCATCAGATGGTGATCATACCCCTCACACGACAGTGGAGATAATATATCTCTCTTTCTCCATGCATCGCATCCCTGAAGTCCTCGGGAGGGACAATGGGGCTCCCTTCATCATGGGAGCTTTTTGGCATTTCTTATGGCCAATGTCATCTGGCATGTGAAGTTGGCCCTCTATGAAACGGCGTCCAATGGGTTGGCTGAGAGGGCCATCCAGACTTTCAAGCAGGGCCTCCATAAGCAGAACACGGGTTGTTGAACACATGCTTGGACAGATTTTTGTTTACATACCGGACTACACTGCATACAGTAACAGGGGTGGGTCAGGTGGAGCTGCTTATGGGCTGGCAACTCCTCACTTGCTTGGATTTATTACTCCCGGTATTACTGTCATGCCCAGGATCAGCAGGCACGCGGTCCTGCTCTGCATCATCCACCCCCATGGTTTTGCCCCAGGAAACAAAGTATTTGTTCGTAATTTTGCCCACAGTATCACTCGGCTCTCCGGGACTATACTTCGGCAGACTGATGCAGTGTCCTATCGTGTTCAGGTTGGAAACCAACAGTTCCGATGGTATTTGGAGCACCTATGGGCGTGCCAACCACCTTTATGTCTGCAACTAGCTGCACATCCCATTCTGGTGTTTCTGGGCCTGAACACCAGTCGGGCTGTTGGACTACCGCGTGCTCCTGAAATATCCAACGGGGAGCCAGACATACAGGGACTGCCTGCCACTGTGCTGCCACGACATTCCAGACGAAAATGGCGTTCTCCAGCAAGGTACACTGCACACGGGCTGCCGCCATGGTCTTCCAGTGTTCCGCCTGCACAAAAGAGGGTTTCTCGTCCTCCTATTAGCAACGGCTAATGGACGGTCGTTCGGACTTTGGGATGTCATAACCTAGGCCCTGCCGAAGCTTACTGCATCGGGGATCTGGTCTTCCCAGAATTCTTAGAATAATCTGTGCTCTCCCATGACCTCCTGAGCCCTCGCACAGGGATGAGGCCAGCTATCAGGGACACCTATCCAGCATGGAAGGCAATGGCAGTGCTGGTCAATGCGAACTCCCTTCAAAGGAGGATAGGCATCCAGTGCTGGAAAAGCACGATTGATGATCGACGTTTTGCCAGGGTAAATCACTCTTCTCATCACGCTCAACTCACATCCTCACACATCTATCATACATCCACAGAGAGCTCACTCACTGCCAGTTCACGTGAAACCACCATTTTCTCTCCGACACACATCATCATCTCTCCTGCACGTCGCCTCCTCATCACCTCACTGCTCCCACTCACTATCCTCACATGCCATAGATTCTTACCATCTGCCCTGGCTCACACCCTGCTTACCTTCTCTCCATCTGTCTTCATGCAGGACAAGCTGGCACATAATAAAAAAAAGAGTTCCAAGGTGAGCGGAGGGATGCCCGAGATAAACTGAGTTTGAGGCGAGAGCTCTCCAGTTGGTCGGGGAGGAATTTGACAGCTCCTGCACCGAGGGTGAGGTGACCAATGACAAACCGAGTGAGAGTTTAGCACAGCACCATCCAGCCTGTATCTGAAGGCACCCGCCACGCACTAATGCCATCTCCCTTCTCTTGTAGACACATTTTTTTATTTTATTCATTCACGGGACGTGGGTGTCGCTTGCTGTGCCAGCATTTATTGTTCATCCCCAATTGCCCTTGAGGGGGCAACTAAGACTCAAGCACATTGTTGTGGATCTAGAGTCACATCAAGATCAGACCATGTAAGGATGACAGATTTCTTTCCCTAAAGTACATTAGTGAACTAGATAGGTTTTTACAACAATCAACAATGATTTCATGGTCATCATTAGACTCTGACTTCCAGATTTTTATTGAATTCAAATTTGAACATCTGCAGTGGCGGGATTTGAACCTGGGTCCCCATAGCATTGCCCTGGGTCTCTGGTTTACTAGTCCGATAGCAAAACCACTCTGCCACTGTTTCATCACATCAGGGGAACAGCCCAGGTCCTCCATCAGCAAGGCATAAAACTCCACCTCAGCGAATAGTAATGAGGATTTCTTGGAAATAAAGATCGAAGAGCCATCACAGATTTCACCCACATCCTCTACCACACCTTGGTGGGACTTAGTATTAGAGAGGCCACATGGCCACAATCCGGTGAGCTCTTCACTCTCTCTGAGCTGCAGCAGGCAGAGGCCGGGAGGTCCAAGCGCTCTGGCATGCAGAGGATTGCTGGATGCCAGGGATTTTCTGAGGCTCAGTTGGATGCCAAGGTTGCTGGAGCTCCAAAGGCAAAGCTGGGAACATCAGGTAGGGATATCATATCCTCTCCTCGGATTGAATGGCAGAATGGAGAAATCCTACCTCCTTCTGTCCAAGGAGATGGCGCTGACATCTGAAGCAACACAGCGAGGGTGGCGGTCGCTGTGGAGACCTTGGTGCAGGATTTCTGCCCTGCACTGCTGCAGGACATGCACTCCATGGTGCAAGCACTTGTGGGCATCCACGAGCCAATGCCAAGAGATGGCAGGGCTTTTCTAGCTCATTCCAACTGCTCCTCTATCCCAAGCAGGAAGCCAAGTGTCCTTGCGAGTGACCTCGCCGTGTTCCCACCTTTTGAAAGCTGTCACAAATCATGCCGTTGTGATGTCATGTCGCTGTGGGCAGACTTCTGAATGTCGGTGGGTGATTGATGAAGGGAGGACCGATAATGGTATGTTAATGAATGTAAATGAGGTTCCCTACGTTGCCTGACAAGAAACCCGTTATGTCACTGGCGGTGAGGGGTGGTGGTTGGTACGCTCTGGTGGTTGGCCAGACGGAATTTGTGCACTGGAGAATGTCTAATTTGTGACTAGTCGAATGTTAATTGTTAAACAATAATGTTGGGTCAGATAACAATAAGAAAACTATCAAAATTGACTAACTATTATAAATTATCTAAGAGCTACTACAAATGCGACTATCCACAACAACGACTATCTCCAGATTCCCCGAGGTATCATTGTCACGTGGTTGTTCTATATTGCCACCTGCTGGTTGGAGGTTGTATCTATTAGTATTTACATGATTGCTTATGCATATAATCACATCTCCTTTCCTTTGGAAATGAATAATATTTACATACATTATTTAAATTTAATATACAATACATATGATATGCATAATGCTTCTATTATTTGCATGTTCACAGTCCATCCCAAATTCAATCTGTTTGGCTTTCTTCTGTGTTTTGTCGACCATGGGTTGAACTTGTGAGTTTGACTGGTTCTCAACTGTATCTGAAAATGGTTCTTTCTGTGTTTCTGTGTTTTGCATATCTCCAGCTTGTTCTGTTTCTGAGTCCTGAGGTAGCGTTTGTTCAGTTGTCCTGAGATTGCTTTCTACATCATCCTGTGGTTCTGAAACAAAGGATTGCTGAATCTTCAGAAACGCTCTCCTGTTTCTTCTGAGAACTTGCCCTTCATCGGTGACGATGATGTATTTATTTTTCTTTTTTATAACTTTAGAGTACCCAATTCATTTTTTCCAATTAAGGGGCAATTTAGTGTGGCCAATCCACCTAGCCTGCACATCTTTGGGTTGTGGGGGCGAAACCCATGCAAACACGGGGAGAATGTGCAAACTCCACACAGACAGTGACCCAGAGCCGGGATCGAACATGGGACCTCGGCGCCGTGAGGCAGCAGGGCTAACCCACTGTGCCATCGTGCTGCCCGTGATGATGATGTATGACTGAGGACCTGATGGTTGTATTACCTTTGCACACTTCAACCATTCACATCCATCAGGATCTTCTTCCCTGACTGTGTCATTCTTTGCTAACGGTTGCAGACATCTTGTGGATTTATCAAAATACTTCTTCTGCCTTCTTTTTTGAAATGTTAGCTTCTTCACAAGTTTTCGATTTGTTGGTTCTTGTGAGATATGTGGTCAGGTTGTCGATTCATTAGCAATTGTTAAGGTGATAGTCCATTAATCAATGGTGCTGCTCTATAATTAAGTAACACGGGATATGGATCTTCCCGACTGTCCATAGCTTTTTTGAGTGGCTGCTTCACAACGTGAACATCTTTTTCAACCTTCTGATTGAATTGCGCAGAAAGCGAACTAGACATAATATGTCGAAAATCATAGCTCTGTGCGAACTCTATCCATTCAAGCCTACTAAAGCATGGGCCATTGTCGCTCCTGACAGTTTGAAATATTCCATGACGAGCAAAAATATCCTTGGTATGTTTGACGACACGCTTGGCTGCTGAGTTGGTTAGTTGTACCACTTCTGGAAAGTTGTAGAAATAGTTGATCACTAACAGGTATTCTTTTCCTGCCCGATAGAACAGATCCATTCCTACTTTTTGCCATGGAATTGTTATTATTTCGCCCATTTGCATTGGTTCTTTTTGTTGTTTGCACTGAAATTTCTGACAAGTTGTACAGTTTTCTATCATGATCTGAATGTCTTGGTTATGCCTGGCCAGAATACCGTTTCTCTAGCTGTCCGTTTGTATTTTTCTATGCCTAAATGCCCCCCATGATTCTTCTGTAGAATCATTGACCTTAAAGATTTTGGAATGAGAATCCTGTTTTGCTTGAGCAAAAACCATTGGCAGCATTTAGCTCTGCTCGAATATTGTAGTTATTGAAACAGGATCCTTTTGGCCATCCCTCACTGAGATATTTTATGATCCTCTGTAACATTTCATCCTTGTTGGTTTCTTCTTTGATCAATTTTGAATTTGCATCAGACACTGGAAGTGTTTCTGTCACAAGATTTACGTGTACTTGCTCCTCCTCATCCATTCGTTGTTTTTCCATCATATCCGTAGCTCGAGAAAGTGCATCATCTGCTACGATGTATTTCCCTGGCGTATAAATGAGATTGAAGTCGTACTCTGTAACTTCATCATCATACATTGTATCTTGGTGATATCATGGTGATATCTCATTTACATTTTTTCTTGTGCTTGCTAGTTTTCAACCAAAAATGTTGGTAGGCCTTATACCTAATCGTGGAATTTATCTAAGCCATTTATCAGGCCTATGCATTCTTTTTCAATCTGAGCATGTCTACGCTCTGTGTCAGTCATTGACCTTTGAAGCATCGGCAATTGGAAGCCAATTTTCATCATTGTCTTGCTGCAATAACACTGCTTCCAACCCATTTCAGATGCTATAATAATACCAAATGGCATTCTGAGAAGTAGGATTGCCCGAATGGAGTGTTAAAGGTGTGCAGCTTTGTGCTCTCTTCATCTAACTTGAATTGCCAAAAACCCTGTAATGCATCTAGCTTGCTAAAGCATATTGCTGCTGACATCTCACATGTAATCTCTTCCCATTTCAGAATTGGATTATGTTCTCGCTTTATATTTAAATTGAGATCTTTGGGATCTATGCAGATTCTCAAGTCATTGTTTCGTTTCTTCACGCAAACCATGGAGTTCACCCAATCTGTTGGTTCTTCAATTTGTTTTATCACCCCCACATTTGTCAGCCTCTCCAGTTCATTTTTCAGTTGTTCCTTTCGTGGAGCTGGTACTCGCCTTGGAGCATGTATGACTGGTTGCACATTCTCTTTCAATTGGATCTGATAAGTGAATGACAAAACTCCGAATCCTTGACATATTTCTGGAAATGCTTTAAGGATTGAATCCACTGACGTACTTTGCGTGGGTACAGCACAGTCAGCACTCTATACTCTTTTTACCAATTCGAGTGCCTCACAGGCTTCCACTCCCAGTAGTGATTCATGCTCACCTCTACAATGGAAAACTTCACTTTATTCATCTTATTCTTCACACTGACCTCTAGTTTGCATACTCCTAGAGTGTGAATTCTTTTGTCATTGTAATCCTTCAAAAGTACCGTTTTATTTAAAACGTGCTGTTTAATTTTCATTTCTTGCATATCTGAGAAACTTATAAGATTGGCTCTCACGCCCTTGTCGAGTTTAACATTGATTGATGTTTTATTAATCATCAGAGGAACTGTCCATTTATCTCTATGAGCAGTTGTCTTTGCATTGCTGTTACTGCAAATTTTCGTCGAAAACGGTTTAGCTTGTATTCCATTATATTCCTTATCTTCACTAGATATCACATCAATATAAAAATGTGCCTTTGAGATTGATCTCTTCAACCATGTTGATTTATTTTTGTATTTCTGATTTTTTATTCGGAAAACGTTGTGTTGCAAAGTGATTCTTGCCTTTGCATTTAGAACAGACTTTTTCGAGTGTCTTTGCATTAGCAAATGCTTGTTGCCGCATCGCTTGCACAAAATGGTGGTATTGGTTACATGTTTAAAATGGCCGCCACTGCTGGGACCATGTTTTGCCTTCAGGTGTGTCACATCATTAATGGCTTTGGCTGCATCTCCGATCTTCGTTCCAAAATTCTTTAGGATTAGAGTGCTAATCTAAGAGCTACTATAAATGCAACTATACACTATGGTGACTGTCTCCAGACTCCCCAAGGTAACAGTGTCATGTGGTTGTTCTATACTGCCACCTGCTGGTTGGAGGTCGTATCTATTAGTATTTACATGATTGCTTATGTATATCATCAAGTGGTGGGAACAATCGTGGTGAGACTTAGTGCTGATGTAAAATGCAATTTGGGCCTCTTGCGAAATGTTCCCCTCCCGTCACCAAACCAGCCTGAAAAGAACGGGAGCAGAAAGTCTCATAGATTTCATAGAATTTACAGTGCAGAAGGAGGCCATTCGGCCCATCGAGTCTGAACCGGCTCTTGGAAAGAGCACCCTATCCGAGGTCCACATCTCTACCCTATCCCCATAACCCAGTAACCCCACCCAACACTACTGGCAATTTTGGACACTAAGGGCAATTTATCATGGCCAATCCACCTAACCTGCACATCTTTGGACTGTGGGAGGAAACCGGAGCACCCGGAGGAAACCCACGCACACACGGGGAGGATGGGCAGACTCCGCACAGACAGTGACCCAAGCCGGAATCAAACCTGGGACCCTGGAGCTGTGAAGCAATTGTGCTATCCACAAGGCTACCGTGCTGCCCCACGCTGTGGTGATACACCACTGTACTTCCCTACCATTGTACATAGTATATAATAGTTGTGTGTAACGTGGCCCTGTAATACTGTGTATTGTACTGTAGCTCTGCAGAGGTTCGGTCACTGGTAGGTAACCCGACCTGGCCACGGAGAGCTCCGCCTTAGCCACTCCCCCGGGAGTTAGTATAAGAACCCTCTTCTGGGACCGGCCCCATTCTGTCTGGAGTCGTCTGTGTCGGGTAAGCCTCCCATGTAGTATATTAAAGCCTGAGTTAAAGTCTCACATGTCTTTGTGGTTCTTGACGCTTAGTGCATCAAAGTCCCAGCCTCAATTTGTGATAATTCGAATCACATTATTTTTAGCTTAACAAATAAATTGTACAAAACGATTTTTTCTCTGAAAAATAAGTGTGTCCTAGATTTTGTACAGTTATCAGTCATATATCCATTTAAGTGGAATGAAGGATATGTCAACTTAAGCAGATATTATAGGTTAAAGCATTAACTGACATTTCTATGTAAAATATTATACTGCCTTCATGTGGAAGGTTTGTTTCTGTATCCTTATATTTATTTAGTCCTGTTGCAATTCATTAATTTAATGTTTTGTTATTTAAGTGGGATTTCAGAAAATTCTATAATTAATTTATAGCAGGTCAAAATTTATTGATGGGTCAAGAATGGATATCAGAACAAAATTCAAATTTCGCCCAGAATAGGTTCCGAGGTCCATGCTAGTTTGTACTATTACTCCCATATGAGGAAGGGTTTAATGTAACATTTTAAAACATGTGTTTCTACATATCCATGTAAAAAACAGAAATAAATGCTTGCATTTCTATAATGCATTTCAGAAACCTCAGGGCATCCCAAAGTACTTTATAGCCAATGAAATAAAATATATTGGTTGGTTTATTTTACCTCTCAACATTATTGTTTGTGATTTTTTGACAAGTATATTCAATTATTTTTCTCTGAGAAATGATAGTGCGTCCTGAGATTTTGGTACAGATTCTATAGATTAAAGAATTAACTCACATCTCTAAAACCTACTTTTTTTAAACCAAACTTTTAACTATCCTTTCCAAATATCTACTTGAGTGACTCAGTGTCAAACATATATTCCTGGGAAGCACCTTAGGATGTTTTACAACATAACAGCCATTATTATATATGCGAGATATTATTATTTCATGTTTTAATGTTTCTTCCATACAGTCTTCCACAATTGCAGTTCTTTGATGCCATTGTGTAGTCATATCAAATATTCTGAGCGTAACTTATTTTGTCCAAGCATTATTTGAGAGTTTCTCATAAGTGTAATCAATGACAGACAAAGACACTGATTCATTTGCGTTGACAGATAGCGGGAGAAGGGAGTTAGCTGAGGAGCGGTGGTGACACTGGCATTTATGCGTACCAAGGAAGAGGTCTAGAATCTGGTGCTGCTGAGGTGGATTTCAAAGCCTAGCAGTAGGTTGAGGAGATCAATGACCTACAAGCATAAGAACATAGCATAAAAAAGGAAGCAAGAGGAGGTAATTTGGCCCCTCAATCCGCTAACACCATCTAATGTCATGGTTGACCCACACCCTTAAATCAAATTTCCTGCTTGAATCCTATATAATTTGATTCCCTTACAGTTCAAAGTTCTACAAATATTAGCCTGGAATATACTCAAACATTAAGCACCCAAAGTCTGCAGTGGTGGAGAATTCCAAGGCCATTATTTTGCAACTCTCAGGGATGGGGTGCGGCACGGTAGCACAGTGTTTAGCACTGTTGCTTCACAACGGCAGGGACCCAGATTCGATTCCCGGCTTGCGTCACCTTCTCCCCATGTCTGCGTGGGTTTCCTCCGCGTGCTCCGGTTTCCTGCCACCAGTCCCAAAAGACATGCTTGTTAGGTGAATTGGACATTCTGAATTCTCCCTCTGTGCACCCGAACAAGCGCTGGAGTGTGGCGACAAGGGGACTTTCACAGTCACCTCATTGCAGTGTTAATGTAAGCCTTCTTGTAACAATAATAAAGATTATTATTATTATTATTAAGGGTGTGGACTTGTAAAATTAGGCATCATGGCAATGGTGCCATTTCCAATGCCTACCTGGCCCTGCCTGCCCCAGCTGCCATTTTACTTATAGTGGAGGAGGTCATTGCGAAATGTCCAGCCTGCCAGTTGATACTTTTCGGATCCCTTGTGCCATTTGGAAACCTTCCCCAAGGTATCCACCCCACCCCCAACTGTGTTTTCTCCCCACACCCTGTGCATCCCAGTTTCTCAAACCCTTCTACCAGGGCTGACCGGCCTGGTCCTGGAGAGATCCTGATTTCATCTTTGTACCCCGACTCCATTGTAGCACATCTTCCTCGGGTACTATTATAGTCTCAGTGGTGCTCATTGCTCCAGTGTGAGGAAAAGAAAGCTGATGGCCACTTGATTGGCTGGGAGATCGCGGAGGTGGGATTTTGTCTCTGGGTGGATATGGCCCACGTGAAGCCAATAGACTGCCTGGTGGCTTTTAAATACCTGTGGGATGAGTCAGCGAAGTGCAGGCTGGCTCCCCTCATCTCTGAATTTTACACCAGGCAGTGGGAACCTGCGCCATTCTCAGGATGGCAAGCCATAACTATTGGAGTGCCACAGAGATCAGTGCGGGGGCCTCTATTATTTACAATCTAAATGAATGACTTGGATGGAGGAACCAACTATATTGTCGCCTAATTCGCTGACAATACAAATAGATAGAAAAGCAAGGTAGAGGACACGAGAAGGGATGTACATTAGAACATGAAACATATAGTGTAGAAGGAGGCCATTCAGCCCATCGAGTCGGCAACGACCCACTTAAGCCCTCATTTCCACCCTGTCCCCGTAACCCAATAACCCCTTCTAACCTTTTTGGACATTAAGAGCAATTTCACATGTCCAATCCACCTAACCTGCACTTCTTTGGACTGTGGGAGGAAACCGGAGCACCCGGCGGAAACCCACACAGACACGGGGAGAATGTGCAGACTCCGCACAGACAGTGACCCAGCGTGGAATTGAACTTGGGACCCTGGAGCTGTGAAGCCACAGTGCTATCTACTTGTGCTACCGTGCTGCCCAATGAGTGGGAAAAGATTTGGCAGATGGAGTATAATGTGGAAAAATGTGAAGTTATCCACTTTGATGGGAAGAATAGAAAAGCAGGATATTATTAAATGGAGAAAGAATACAAAATGCTGTGGTACAAAGGGTCCATGTACATGAATCGCAAATGTTAGCATGCCGGTACAGCAAGTAATTAAGAAAACAAATGGACTTCTTGGGTGGGATTCTCCCCTACCCGGCGGGGCGGGCTGTCCCAGGGCCGAGCAGTGGCGTGAACCAGTCCGGCGTTGGGCCACCCGGAAGGTGCGGAATCCTCCGCATCTTCTGGAGCTAGGCCGGCGCCAGCAGGGTTGGCGCCGCGCCAGCCAGCGCAGAAGGGCTTGGCGCTGCACCAACCGGCACCGAAGGGCCTCCGCCAGCCGGTGCAAGTTGGCGAATGCGCGGGAGCGCCAGCGTGTGCTGGCGTCATCCCAGTGCATGCGCAGGGTTTTTTTTCTCTTCGCTGGCAATGGCGGAGGTTGACAGCAGCCGGCATGGAGGGAAAGAGTGCCCCCACGGCACAGGCCCGCCCACGGATCAGTGGGCCCTGATCGCGGGCCAGGCCACCCCCCAGCGCCAGATACCCCCGCGCCCACCTGAGGACTCTGCAGACCACACGTAAAGCCAAGTCCCGCTGGTATGGACCTGGTTTGATTTACGTCGGCGGGACCGGACGAAAACGGGCGGCCGCTCGGCCAATCGCGGGCCGGAGAATCCCCTGGGGGGGGCCGCTGCCAGCGGCCGCCGACCGTCGTGCCGCGATTCCCCCGATTCCTGCCCCCGCCAAAACCCCGGCGCCGGAGAATTCGGCAGCCAGCATCGGGGAGGGATTCATGCCACCCCCACCCCCCCCACAAGCGATTCTCTGACCCGGCGGGGGGTCGGAGAATCCCGCCCCTGGCCTTTATTGCAATGAGGATAGTGTATACAAGTGAGGAAGTCTTGTTACAACTAACATCTTTGGTAAGACCACACATACAGTACTTGTTGTGTTATGTACTCTAGGATAACACAGGCTGCAACTGGATGCAGCTTTAGCCAAAAGATACTCCAGACCTTGAAGTTAGTTCAATCTGATTTATTGAACCAGTAGCACAGTTAGCACAGTTCTCTATGTGTTCGACTCTCTGCTAACCTAAATGTGGTTACTCTGTCTGACTGAACCAGACTAGCTCTTAGCCACATGCTGGAGGTGTGATACTGTACATACACCCTGACTCACTCGGTAGATGTTCATCAGTGGAAAGAGGCGGAGTGTGAGTGCCTCGTGCCTTTTATAGTGAGATACCACCCCTGTGTGTCCTGCCTGCTTATTGGTCATGTCCTGTTCTCTGTGTTTATTAGCTGCCTGTTTGTGCCTGTCTGTATATCATTATCTGCATGTCTGCATATCATGACATCTCCCTTTTTTTCTAATGTTTTGTTGGCACATGGGAACATGTGGTGGCATATAGTAACATATTTACAAGCGGTGGCATATGTGAACGTATTTACATGTGAAGACAGCTGTCTAATGTGAGAAAACAGAACATAGCAAACAAAACAAATGTTCATAAGTCCAGTCTCTGTGGCTTGCGGCTGATCCTTGTCGACCGCCGGAGAGGTGGTGGTGGGGACATGGTGCCTTGACAGGCGGGATGGAAGCCTGACTGGTGGCCTCGTAGTTCGAGGTATCAGGAGGTGGCAAAACAACGGATGGAAACGGAGAAGAAAGCGGTTGCGGGCAGGCAACTTTGCGCAGGTCCCGTCTGTTCCATCGCACAACAGAATCATCAGCCATACGTACAACATACGAGAGGGGCGCAGCCTGTCGAACAACGACAGCTGGAGCAGACCAGCCACCATCCGGTATCTTGATCCTGACAGTGTCTGCCGGGGATAACACGGGCAAATCGGTGGCATGAGCATCATAGCCCTGCTTTTGCTGGTTTCGGAGCTGCTGCACCTTCTGCAGCACCGGGAGGCGATCCAGGTTGGGCAAGTGTATGGCTGGAAGTGTCGTCCGCAGGTCCCTGTTCATCAGGAGTTGAGCCGGCGACATGCCAGTGGACAGGGGGGTCGCCCTGTACGCAAGCAGCGTGGGATAGATGACAGAAGCAGAATCTGCGGCCTTGCAGAAGAGCTGTTTCACGGTGTGCACCGTTTTTTCAACCTTCCCATTGGACTGCGGATAGTGTGGGCTGGAAGTGACATGTTTGAAATGGTATGACTTGGCAAACATAGACCACGCGTGGCTGTTGAAGCACGGGCCATTGTCACTCATGACAGTGAGTGGGATACCATGCCTGGAGAACGTCTCCTTACAGGCCTTGATGACGGTCCGAGATGTGAGGCCTGAGAGCTTCACGACTTCAGGGTAATTGGAGAAATAGTCAATAATCAACACGTAGTCACGACCATTCGCACAAAAGAGGTCGATGCCAACCTTGGACCACGGGGAGGTCTCGATTTCATGCCGCTGGTGCATCTCCTTGCTCTGCGCTGGCTGGTAGCTTTGATAGGTCGCACAGTTGAGGACCATGTTCGCGGTGTCCTGGCTAATACCGGGCCAGTAGACAGCCTGCCTGGCTCTGCGTCTGCACTTCTCGACGCCCAGGTGTCCCTCATGGATTTGGCGGAGCACCAAGCTCTGGAGACTGAGTGGAATGACAGGCCCAGCTTGAGGAGGATACCATCAATCACCGTCAGGTTGTCCTTTACATTGTAAAATTGAGGGCACTGCCCTTTCTGCCAATCATTGGTGAGGTGGTGCATGACACGCTGCAAGAGGGGGTCATTGGCTGTCTCCTCGCGGATACGAACTGCCTTCTCATCAGACGCCGGGAGGGTGCTAGCACACAGCTGCACCTGTGATTCAATCTGCCGGATGATTTCCAGCGGTTCACTAGGCAATGTGATGGAGCGGGACAATGCATCAGCGATGATGAGCTCCTTGCCAGGCGTGTACACTAAGTCAAAGTCATACCTTCTGAGTTTGAGGGGGATGCGCTGCAACCGAGGCGTCATGGCGTTCAGGTCCTTGTGGATCATGTGGACCAGAGGCCTATGATCCGTCTCGACAGTGAATGTTGGCAGGCCATAGACATAGTCATGAAACTTGAGAATGTCAGTGAGAAGACCCAGGCATTCCTTCTCTATTTGCGCATATCTTGTTTCGGTGGAGGTCATGGCCCTCGATCTGTAGGCGACCGGTGCGCAGGATGAAGTGTCATCGCGTTGAAGCAGCACCGCAGCGATGCCGTCCTGGGCTCGCATCTGTCGAGATCTTTGTCTCCCTGTCTGGGTTGAAAAATGCCAAGACGGGTGCAGTGGTGAGCTTGGCTTTCAGCTCCAACCACTCTGCCTGATGTGCTGCCTTCCACTCAAAGGCTGTGGACTTTTTCCACCAGGCTTCGTAGGGCCGTGGTGTGTGAGGTCATGTTTGGGATGAACTTGCACAGAAAATTGACCATGCCCAGGAAGCGCAACACCACCTTCTTGTCTTCAGGGACCTTCATGGCTTCGATGACCATGACCTTGTCTGTGTCCGGGCGCACGCCCTGCTGAGAGATCTGGTCACCTAGGAACTTGAGTGTCGACATGCCAAAGCAACGTTTGGATCTGTTCAGCTACAGGCCATTGGCATGGACACGGCGGAATACCTGCTGGAGACGGGAAACATGCTCTTCAGGGGTCGTGGACCATATGATGATGTCGTCCACGTACACATGAACGCCTTCAATGTCCTCCATCATGTGCTCCATGATGCGATGGAAGATCTCCGTTGTTGAGACAATGCCAAACGGCATGTGATTATAGCAGTATCTGCCAAACGGTGTGTTGAAGGTGCAGAGCCTTCTGCTGGACTCATCCAGCTGGATTTGCCAAAATCCATGTGACGCATCTAACTTGGTGAAAAAACGTGTGCGTGCCATCTCATTGGTGAGTTCCCCCTGCTTCGGGATGGGGTAGTGTTCACGCATTATGTTCTTATTGTGATCCTTGGGATCAATGCAGATGCGCAGGTCTCCCAAAGGCTTTCTAACACATACCATCGAGCTGACCCAGTCAGTCGGTTTGGTTACCTTGGAAATGATGGCCTGTTGCTGAAGATCCTTGAGCTGTGCCTTCAGGCGCTCCCTCGGTGGAGCCAGGACCCGGCGTGGTGCCTGGACCACTGGCTTGGCATCAGGTCGTAGCAGAATCTTGTATCGATATGGCAGCGTGCCCATCCCGACAAGCCCATCCCGTCGAACACATCCGGATACTGAGCGAGGATGTCGTCAATGCCGGCCTGAAGATCCACATTGGAGGATGTCTTTGTGTAAACCCGCTGCACGAGCTTCAGCTGCCTGCAGGCATGCGCACCAAGTAGGGATGCCCTGTCTGGCTTGACAATTTCAAAACGTAACCATATATGGGTGCTCCGGTTGGAGACAAGTAGATGGCAGGATTCCAATGCCGTGATGGCATTTCTGTTGTCATCCAGGAGCCTGCAGGCTGCAGGAAGGTCCTTGTGGGGCTTCTTGATGCGTTTGAAATCTGCGTGTGAGAGGAGGTTGGCAGAAGCACCTGTGTCCAGCTTAAACTGGATGAAGCAGTGGTTGACCTGCATCACCACACGCCATTCGTCCACAGAATCCACAGCGAGGATGGATTGAATCTGTGATGAGTTGGATGTGACATATTCACATTTGGTAATGGTGCCCGCACAGTAGGCGGAGTCCAGGCATTCTTCCCCTGGATCCGTTGTGCTGCCAGGATCAGAAACCTGTAATCGTTGCTGCACACTCTGGACGTGCCGTTGTTGGAATTGGGAGCGCTGGCCCCTGACAGGTGGTGCAGACCTGCACAAGGCTGCATAGTGTCCAGGCTTCCTGCAGTTTAAACATCGCATGGCTCTTGCAAAGCAGTCTTTCTTTAAGTGGGCGTTGCTGCAGTTTGAGCACGTCATGACGTCAGCGTCCTGATGCTCCGCTCGTCGTCGCACATGCGCAGTGCGGGTGTCGGCCGCTTCGTTATCCCGTTTGCATCGTGCATGCGTGGGGCCCCGGGAAAAGCGTGCAAAATGGCCACTTTCGTCAATGCTGAGGCGCTGCGTCCGGGAGATGGCCTGCACACTCTCTGCCTCGTGGGAGGCAAGTTTCTCATTTTCAGCCGATTTGTACAGGGCATAGCGGTTTTTGGCGTGCTCATGCACTGTGCATGTTTCAATCGCGATTGGCAGGGTCATATGCTTGAGTAGCTGCGCTCTCAGAGGATCAGAGTGAACTCCAAAAACGATTTGGTCTCTGATCATGGAGTCAGCAATATCACCAAAGTTGCAGGACAGCTCTAGCAGGCGGAGTTTAGTTAAGAAAGAGTTGAAAGATTCATCTTTACCTTGTAGACGCTGTTTGAATATATAGCGCTCGAAGATTTCATTGATATCCACTTCACAGTGACTGTCAAACTTGTCCAGTATGGTCTGAAACTTTGTCTTGTCCTGGCCTTCGGTGAAGTGAAAAGAGTTGAAGAGTTTGATGGCTTTATCACCCGCTGTTGAGAGGAGAAGCAGGATCTTCCTTGCATCAGACTCACCCACGAGGTCTGAAGCTTCAATGTACAGCAGAAACGTTTGCTTGAATATCCGCCAGTTGGCATTGAGATTGCTGGAGGTCCTGAGCTGGTGAGGCGCCTGAATCTTCTCCATGGTGCCGGGATACATTTGCTGGTCGTCACGGAACGTACTGAGGTAAACCACCTAGATTAAGCAGTCTCCTGGTAGCATGTTGTATTATGTACTCTGGGATAACACAGGCTGCAACTGGATGCAGCTTTAACCAAAAGATACTGCAGACCTTGAAGTTAGTTCAATCTGATTTATTGAACCAGTCGCACAGCTAGCACAGTTCTCTATGAGTTCAACTCTCTGCTAACCTAAGTGTGGTTACTCTGTCTGACTTAGCCATGTGCTGGAGGTGTGATACTGTACATACACCCTGACTCTCTCTGAAATGAAATGAAAATTGCTTATTGTCACAAGTAGGCTTCAAATGAAGTTACTGTGAAAAGCCCCTAGTCGCCACATTCCGGCGCCTGTTCGGGGAGGCTGGTATGGGAATTGAACTGTGCTGCTGGCCTGCCTTGGTCTGCTTTCAAAGCCAATGACTTAGCCCTGTGCTAAACCAGCCCCTGTAGATGTTCATCAGTGGAAAGAGGCGGAGTGTGAGTGCCTCGTACCTTTTATAGTGAGATACCACCCCTGAGTGTCCTGCCTGCTCATTGGTCATGTCCTGTTCTCTGTGTTCATTAGCTGCCTGTCTGTGGCTGTCTGTATATCATTATCTGCATGTCTGCATATCATGACAGTACTGTGTACAGTTTTGGCCTCCTTATTTAAGAAGGGATATACTTGCAGTAGAGACAATTCAGAGAAGGTTTACTAGATTGATTCCTGGGATGAGGGGTTTGTCTTCTGAAGGGAGGTTGAGCAGATTGGGCTTTTACTCTCTGGAGGGTAGAGGAATGGGTGGTATTCTTATTGAAACATAAGCAAAGATACTGAGGGGGCATCCAGGACAGATGCTGGGAGGATAATTCCCCCTATGGGGAAATCAACAGCTCTAGGGAACACTTTCAAAATAAGGGCCAGCATTTTTCACTTGCGAGACTATGTTCTCCCGCCAGAGCTGAATTGCATCTGATTTACCTCGCTAGACTCCCAATTAAAAATAATAATCTTTATTGTCACAAGTAGGCTTACATTAGCACTGCAATAAAGTTATGTGAAAATCTCCTAGTCGCCACATTCCGGCGGCTGTTCGGGTGCACAGAGAGAGAATTCAGAATGTCCAACTCACCTAACAGTTCAGCTTTGGGGACTTGTGGGAGGAAACGGGAGCACTCCGCACAGACAGTGACCTAAGCCGGAAATCGAACTTGAGACCCTGGCGCTGTGAAGCTACATGCTAATCACTGTGCTACCGTGCCGCCCATCTGCAAATTTATGCATGCCGAGGATTGTGAGGTATTCCACGGGAATCCTACTCCATTTTCTGTGGGCGACCCGATTGCAAGGTCCGGAGCCTGTACCCCCCAATTTCCCATGCAACGCAATTAAGCTCCCACTCCCCGCAATGTAATTCAACACTCCCCAGGATTTTCTGTGTCATTCCTCTTCCCACAGTATAAGGGTGACATGCCCTAATTATAGAGACCCCCATCAGAGACCCCCTAATTAGAGAGAACCCCACCAGAGACCCCCATCAGAGACCCCCTAATTCTCTGGCGGGGTTAGAGAAACCCCGCCAGAAACTCTCTAATTAGAGAGGCCCCCATCTGGAAGCTTCCCCCCCACCCCCTCTCATAAGAGAGACACCCTTGCCTGGAAGCTAGAGAACTGTCCAGGCAGAGGCAGTGGAAAAAACATCACTGCTTTAAAACTCACCTGTTCAATACACCTGCTGGCTCAAGCAGAGAAAGCAGCACCTGTCACTTCCTGGAAAGCGAAAACCAGTCAGCTGGGTTTAAACCTCCACAGATCTTTGATCTGCAAGCTATTCATTATTTCTCTGTGAAATTGTTTTGATTTGGTTGTGGTTGACAGCTTCCCACACACACGCCTGTCTGCATTGTTTCATTTGTCTCCCTGCACACTTGAGTGGCTCTGAAGTACCCAGCTGTTAAACTAACCACAATGTTTATAAACATTAAGCTAGGATTGACAGCTCCTAAACCGCATCAAAAACAGTTTAGTCCTTTCTGTTCATTTTACAGTATTGTGGGGGGTGGGGGGAGGATGGCCCTCTGATGGACTTTAGGCAGCTCCCTTTAAGTGGTGCCCCCTTGGCCCACTGTGAGGTCCACTGCATCAGGGCCGCATTTATCTAGCATTTATCCAATTCTCGCCCATGTGATTCCAGTCCCAGAGGATGGGAGAATTACACGGGCCCGAAGAATATTTTGACTGCCTTGGGCACTGATCCCGTTTTCTGCCTGACGCTGGATTCTCTGCTGCATCGGGAACTCCGCTACCTATGGCGGGCGGCAGAGAATCCAGCCCAGGATGTCTCCCGTTTTAAAGTGGGGTAAGGAGGAATTTCTTCTCACAAAGGGTCAATAGCGTTTAGAATTCTTTTCCCCAAAGAGCAGTGGAGATTGGGTGATTGAGTATTGCAAAGCTGAATTGGATAATTGGACAAGGGAGTCAAATGTTCTGGGGGCAGATGGGAAAGTGATGCTAAGGCCACAGTCAGATCAGCCAATCGAATTGAATGGCGGATCAGGCTTCAGGGGGCCAAACAGTTGAATCATAGAATCATAGAATTTACAATGCAGAAGGAGGCCATTCGGCCCATCGAGTCTGCACCGGCCCTTACAAAGAGCTCCCTGCTGAAGCCCATGGCTACCCTATCCCCGTAACCCAGTAACCCAGTAACCCCCACTTAACCTTTTTGGACACTAAAGGCAATTTAGCATGGCCAATCCACCTAGTCCGCACATCTTTGGACTGTGGGAGGAAACCGGTGCACCCGGAGGAAACCCACGTAGGCACGGGGAGAACGTGCAGACTCTGCACAGACAGTGACCCAAGCCGGGAATCGAACCTGGGACCCTGGAGCTGTGAAGCAACTGTGCTAGCCACTATGCCACCTTGTTACTTTGACTCCTGCTTCTATTCCTTATGTTTTTATGACTCTGCTCCTGGCATAGATTTCAGCCCCAAAGATACATCAACCCGTGAATGAAGAAATGTCTCCTCATCTCAGTCCAAAATGGGCCTCTTGTCATCCTCAGACTATGCTCCTACTTCTAGATTTTCCACTTAGGGACACCATCTTCTCAGCATCTGCCCAGCTGAGCACTCTCAGAATCTTACCTATTTTAGTGAGGTCAACCTCATTCTTTTTGAGGCCCAACACTGGAAGAAGGGCTCTGTGGCCGAGGAGCACAAAATCATGTTGGGGTACAAGGAGCATTGAGGCAAGTTCCAGGCTATGTAATAACTGGGAGAGAAGTTCAAGGTTAGGTAAAATCATTGAAAAACCGTGAGATCCAAGAATACTGAGATTACCAACTAAAGAGCACTTAAGGGATCCAAGTCTGCCGTATTATGTAGCTTGTTGGAGTCTGGAAGTACTAGGAGAGGTCACTAGCTTGCTTTTATAGGCGGTTTTCTTGACTGGTTATTCAGGATGGGTTGTTTTTGTAAACTAGTCATTGGCAGCTTTATGGATAATTTTATTTTCTCTGATTCATTCTCTATCTCTTTAGTTCAGAATTTCTGTGGAACACAGTAGCAGTGTCAGACGGAAAACATACTATGACAAGTGCGACAGGAAGTAATGACTCTCACTGGAAGTAATATTAAAATCATGACCAATTCGTGGCTGTTTATCTAGAAACAAGTGTCAGTCCAAAAAATATTTTAAATACTTTCAGTCTTGTTTCTGTTTCCACTCAATATTCCGTATTTTACCATATTCCTTCATTGTTCCATCATTGCCACTGGACCAAAATCCTGGAATTCCCTCCCTAACAGGTGACACGGTAGCACAGTGGTTAGCACTGCTACCTGACAGTAACAGAGACCCGGGTTCAATTCCACTGTCTGTGTGGGGTTTGCGCTTTCTTCCCGTGTCTGTGTGGGTTTTTTCCGGGTTGCTCCGGTTTCCTCCCACAGCCCAAAGATGTGCAGGTTAGGTGGATAGGCCATGATAAATTGCACTTAGTGTCCAAAATTGCCCCTAGTGTTGGGTGGAGGTGTTGACTTTGGGTAGGGTGCTCTTTCCAAGAGCCGGTGCAGACTCAATGAACCGAATGGCCTCCTTCTGCACTGTAAATTCTATGATAATCTATGATTAATCTAGGACAAAGGTTCGGCACAACATCGTGGGCCGAAGGGCCTGTTCTGTGCTGTATTTTTCTATGTTCTAGAACATAGAACTGTACAACACAGTACAGGCCCTTCGGCCCACGATGTTGTGCCGAACTAGTCTGAAACTAAGATCAAATCAATATACTCCCAATCATTCTCGTGCACTCCATATACCTATCCAACAACCCCTTGAAAGTTCCTAAAGTGTCCGACTCCACTACCATAGCTGGGAGTGCGTTCCACGTGTTGTTGAATCCAGTAAAATGAAAATATATATTTCAGATATTTCTGGCACATTCAATTCCTTCAGCACCCTCTTCATTCTTTAATATGTGGGTTTCATTTTTGGATTTTATTTCACATTCGGCATTCTATAATATTAAAATGGTTTTTACTTTTCATGAGTCAAATTCAGCCTTTCACCACCGGTTGAGCAGTGATATATACAGGATGCAAACAGTCCAGTCATAGAATTTACTTTTCACCCAGCTGGCAGGGTTTGGAGGGGCTGGTTGTGTGTGTGTGTGTGTAAGGGGGGGGGGGGGGGGGGGGCGTGGAATTGTGAGCTTTTAAGAATGAAGACTGTGTTTTCAGGCTAAATGAAAAAGACTGCAAACTGTAATTGTACTGGAATCTGCTACAGGATCCCAGGCTTCCTATAGGGCCTCACATTGTGAATTTTACTCTTTGTGTACAAAAAGGTTGACACATGCTGTTTGTCTGGAAACAAGTGCTGGCCGCCTCACAGATGGCTACAAACTCAATTTATTGACCATTTAACCCTGCTTGCCATGATGGGGATGTGTTTCATCAGTTCCTGGTTTGACCACTAAGTGGGGCACTTCATGATAAATGAGTCGACAACTTACAGAGGAAGATGGTGATGCTCACCCACTCACACTCCAAGTCTATGAGTAACAGTTGTGGCAATTCTGAAGATGTCTGTGTCTTCAACTGCTGTTTTGTTCTGGCTGATAGTCCAGGAAGTTCACTTTTTGTCATAATATTGAAGGTGCTCAGAAATTGATAATAATATTATTTTGAAATGGGACCGACAATGTTCTGAAGGATATATAAATGTTTAAATATAAAATTATGATAAGTACAATACAAGCCATTCGGTGTCTTAAATACTTCCACTGTGAATGTTCAAACTTTCAGGTTTTAATGGATCTGCCATTGGCAAGTGCAGACGATGATTTTACAATCAGGAAGAATAATGTTCATTACTTCTGAATGAATGTACAAGAAATGACAACTGTGTAACTAAATGATTGTTTCTGCTGCCCTTAGAACTGAACTGTGTGACTAAGCCAAGTGTCCTATCCCTCTATTCGTGAGCATCCACAGGTCACATGGAAATAATCCGAAAGTGATAACTCTTAGTTTAGGGAGTTAGCGACTCAAAGTGATATAAGTCAACATGACTTGGTATTTCCCAACACAAGAGGCAGCCATTATGTTCTAGAAATTGTTTTGACAGTAAATATCAACATAGATACACAAATATAATATTTTATCAACTTCTGTTTCACAGTTTTCACTAATCCATCCATCCAAGCATGATACATTTAAATACTGATTCTCCAGTATTTAATTACACATTCACATATAGAGGCGATGTTTGCCTTGTGGAGAACATTGAAAGATAGAATCCCTACAGTGCATTCGGCCCATTAAGTCTGCATCGACCCTCTGAAAGTGCACCCTATCTAGGCCCACTCCCCCACCCTATCCCCGTAACCCCTCCTAACCGGCACAGCAATGTGGTTGACCCTCTACTGTCCCTCTCTGAAATGGCCTAGCAAGCCACTCAGTTCAAGGGCAATTAGGGATGGGCAACATATACTAATCCAGCCAGCGACGGCCGCATTCCATTAACGAATTTGTAAAAATCCTTTGTCACTAAGGGACAATTCACCTAACCTGCGCATCTTTGGACTGTGAGCTGCTGCCTCACGGCACCAAGGACCCGGGTTCAACCCCGGCCCCGGGTCACTGACTATGTGCACATTCCCTCCGTGTTTGCGTGGTCTCATCCCCCACAATCCAAAGATGTGCAAGGTAGGTGAATTGGCCATGCTAAATTGCCCCTTAATTGGAAAAAAAGAATTGGGTACTCTAAATTTATTTAAAAAAATCATTGGACTGTGGGAGGAGTCTGGAGCACCCGGAGGAAACCCACGCGGACACGGGGAGAAGGTGCAAACTCCACACAGTAACCCAAGGCTGGAATTGAACCCAGGTCCCTGGTGCTGTGAGGCAGCAGTGCTAATCACTGCAAAGGTTTAGTTTGAGGTCCCACATTTTACAGGACAATGATACAAACATTACTGGTGTCTGGTGTCAATCTGCATTTGTATGAAATGGCACGTTCGCTGGGACATGAAAACAGATTGGTTCAACCCAAACTTTAAACTTGTCATGAGTTCTACTCAGGGTCCTAGGGCCCCCCGCCCCCCCAACCCTTCGGCAACCCCTTTCCTTCGCAGCCCAACCAACCTCGTCACCCTACCTATCCTGACACCCACTACACTGCCACCCCATTCATGATGCCAGTCTATCCAGTTGGCACCTAACCCACTCTGACACCCTACTTATTTACTCACTAACTTCACTCACACTCATTCACTAAACATTGAAACGCTATTTAAATGTCCCAATTCTTGTTCGTGTGTTCGTGAATGAAGACTTATCAAAATGTGGCAGCTAGTGCCGTAAAAAGGGGACATGGCTTGGCTTCCCACGGTGACCCTGCAATGCAAAGGAGAACTCTCAGAACAGGTATGCTTCACATTTCTGAAGAGGCTTAGTTCGGGATATTTGGACCAGAAACGTGGAGCTCCATCTTGGTGTAAAAAAATAAAGTGGAATGGCAAGCCGACATTTACTGCCACTCCTCAGAAAACTTGCTCCATTATTTTTTTAGAATTTTTATTTACCATGCTCTTGCCTAAGATTAATGGCCAATCCAGAATCCTAGGCTTTGCAGATAGCAAATGATATTGATTACCTGACCTATTCTTAATTGAGATTCTGCTCCATTTTCTAAATTCTTAATTGGCCTCAACTATTGTCATCTTATCCTCATGCTTACCTGACCTTCCTCAATGGAAATATTTCACTCCACTACATTCTGCATTCAGGTCAGGCCCAAACGTACAGATTTACGCAACAAAAGTCCTGTGATGGTAAGTTACAAATCTGCTTTACACATCACTGCAGTTATAGTTTCGAGACAGATCAAGCTAAAAGGCCTACCCTTTATACCTACCCTGCACATCTTTGAATTGTGGGGGTGAAACCCACGCAAACACGGGGAGAATGTGCAAACTCTACACGGACAGAAACCCAGAGCCGGGATCGAACCTGGGACCTCGGCGCCGTGAGGCAACAGAGCTAACCACTGTGCCACCGTGCAGCCCTTTGCCTGCAATATTTTCATCAAAGTCGAGCAGGTCGTTGTGGCAATGTCTTTGTGCCATACTGCCAACTCCTGACACAGGCAAATGTGACGGTTTCCCGAACGTTGGGAAGCACGGAAGTACAGTGGTTAGCACAATTGCTTCACAGCTCCAGCGTTGCAGGTTCGATTCCTGGCTGGGTCACTTGTCTGTGTGGAGTCTGCACGTTCTCCCCGTGTCTGCGTGGGTTTCCTCCGGGTGTTCCGGTTTCCTCCCACAGTCCAAAGATGTGCGGGTTAGGTGGATTGGCCATGCTAAATTTCCCTTCGTGTCCAAAAAAAAGGTTAAATGGGGGTTACGAGTATAGGGTAGATAGGTGGGCTTGAGTAGGGTGCTCTTTGTAAGGGTGCTCTTTGTAAGGGCCGGTGCAGACTTGATGGGCCGAATGGCCTCCTTCTGCACTGTAGATTCTATGATTGACAACAAGGACTTATAACAAACAATAGCTTATTCACTAGCTGAGCACCAACGTCATGATTGTACTCTGACCGCACTCACGGGGAGAATTCCCGCGCTCCCAACACGTGACCTTTTTTGTAGCTGTGTCATCACTACTCGGTCTATAGTACAGTTTGAATTTTAACTAAGCCTCACCCATGTAAACATTCTGACAGCTAAGAGATGAAATGTTTATACAACTTCGAGCAATGCTTTTACACTCATCAGTAGCTTTTCTAATGTAATATGAAACTTAGAATTTGAGCTATGCCATACGCTGTGACATGAGGCTGAAATGCAGTTGAATTAATTTGTTGTGTGATCAGGACAATCTATTTAGCTATTGTGGGCTTCATCATCATTAAACTAATACATCTTGCATATCTGGATGCGTATGTTTATGAATTATACTTTTATGGATTTAATCACTTAATTATTCTGCAAAAAGAAAAGCCACAATATTTTATCCAAACTGATAATCTGACTATACTTTGCAAATTTTGGTCAAGCGGACTTATTAAATAAAACCTTTACAGGTCTAACACTGACCATTTACACTGTAGTTACAAGTCAGAAAATGTAATGGATTTGCAGGCACATAAAATCTTTATTGCTGCTGGGAGGGAAAATAAAAGTCACTGCTGAATCTAAAAGCATTGCTCCCAATTGTATAAACTACCCATCCCTTACCTGTCAGAAAGTTTTCAAGGGTAAGGCCTAGTTTAAATTAATACTGTACAAACTCTATTATCATATCAAAGGTGAACGAAGTGACTATGGAGTAATTTTACTTAATGTCCTTGTATATATGATGTTACCACCTATAATCAATTCGAGGGCACATTAAAATAATGGAATGTTTTCATGGCAGAGGTTCATTATGCATGCTCAGCTTTTTATTCCAGAGTGACTTCTTGCAAAGCATTATTGACTTTTCATAAATCTTAATCATAATCTGCTTTCTTTGGAATTAATACTACACATACATAAATTATTTGACAAATGTGTAATTGTTGGCAGGTACCTGTAGCTAGTTATGAAGCAGATCATAAGATTAGCTACAAATGGCTGTTTTAAACAGGTTCATGTTTTTTGTGCTGCTCCTTTAATGGCTCAGAGAGCAATTGATCTGCTTAGTGTGGTCCAGAGCCTGAGATACTGAGCTTGGTCCCAAATGTGCTAACACAGCTAGACTCAGAGGTGGCTAAAGAATGGAGGACTGTTACAATTATCTTCAACTTCTTTCACTAGCCAAGAGGAAAACTGTCAAGGTTTGCAATTCTGATCACTATTCAGTAGCTCATGCTATATAGGGCACTTGTGTGGATATTTGTACAGTACAGTATTCAGGGTCAGTTGTAATGGTTCCACTTTTAGATGCTCTTTCAATACCCAACAGTCTGGGCTCACACTTAAAGAATAGCTACATGGGAGAAAGATCAGAGAGTTGTTAGTAATCATGGACCTGAAAAAAGGTTAATGTATTGAGGAAAATAGAGGAGAAAAGGAGAGAAATCAAAATAAGAAAACAGAATTATTTGTACGTTTTCTTGTGTAATTTTTTTCATTTGTCTAATAATTTTATTGATTCATTGCTATTGGAACATTCTAGCTCGACAGCTCATCTTTCCCACCAATTGTACTGAATGGACAATTGCCATAGTATTTTCAGGTTAAGAAATAATTGGTCAGGTATGAAAAGTTTTCCTTGTGTGCATTGAGCAGTAAGTGCTTCACTATAAAACCAAGGACGTTGTTACGTTATTCTTTTTAATGCTGTGGTCGCATTTGTGCAGCTATTTCAAAAACCAAGAAAGGACACTGAATCGAGGTTTCAGTTTGTTCAAAAGGTACTGTTCATCCAGAATCCGTGCTGTGTTTTTAGGTTCCATCATGATATTAAGCACTGCAGTGTTTAATATACAGCTTCGCAAAACTTTCTCACGGTAGCACAGTGGTTAGCACTGTTGCTTCACAGCGCAAGGTCCCGTTTGGGTCATTGTCTGTGCGGAGTCGGCATGTTCTCCCCATGTCTGTGTGAGTTTCCTCCGGGTGCTCCATTTCCTCCCACAAGTCCTGAAAGACGTGCTTGTAAGGTGATTTGGACATTCTGAATTCTCCCTCAGTGTACCCAAACAGGCGGCGTAGTGTGGCGACTAAGGGATTTTCACAGTAACTTCATTGCAGTATTAATGTAAGCCTATTTGTGACACTAATAAAGATTATTATAACCCCCTTTCCTCACTTGCTTCCATCCAGCTATCTGCTGGTGCTTGGAGTCACACCCAGCATTTCACTTCCCCGATCTCCCATCCTGTATACTTATTGCTTTCTCCACCCCACTGCTCTTACCCTCCCACTGCTGAAAAAGTCCCCTGCTAATACCAAACTCTCTCCTGCCTTATTTAATTCTGCCAACATTTTGTGGCCTCTCTCATTGTTATTTCCACTGCTCCAGCTCTCTGATTCCTCTATTTACCTTCTCATCATCTCTTGGCCTTTGTTTCTTCCCCCCGCCCCCCATTGTTGCTGTCAACTTCAATAGATTTAGGTTATTGCCGCGTGTACCAAGGTATAGTAAAAAGTATTCTGCGTACAGTCCAGGCAGATTGCTCCATCCATGAAAACATAGAATATACAATAAATACAAGAGGATACATAATGAAAATACAAAAACATAGACAGTGAGTGAAGTATACGGTATATAGTGCTACAATTGTAGAATACAACTGTAGAATATTAACCTCTTCCAACAGAGAAAAGATAACCTGTCACCCCTGAAATAACAAACAGCCTCAACATTATTACAAACTTAAATTCACTGAACTACAACCTGAACCGAGAGAATCCATAAACGTCCACATAGTCTCTCAGTGTAGGACACCAGTCTCTGAGGTGACACCATTGCCAAGATCTGCAAATAACAGGTAGCAGCCAGATGCCACGCTGGTAAACCAATTTGTCAAATTAACACCTTAACTTTATCATAGCTAACACAATACAGAAATAGACTGCAATGAATATTAACATGCTTCATATGTCCCTGTGCACACAAAGGCCCAAATCAAATAGTCAATAGAGTGGCACAGCTCAAAATCGAACGCCAAAGACAACAACCAACAGCTTCAGCCAATACATATCTCCTGCTCAGGAGCCCTAGTAGCATAATACACAAAGCCAACATATTTCAAGTTAAGCAATATTTCTCAAACTTTGTGAACAACACCACAGGAGACCTATCACTAATAAATTGAACATCTTATTTGTGCTCATATTTCCTGGTTCACTTATTTCCTGGAATACTTTTTTGTCTACTTCCACCTTGCTGTCTCCACTAGGAATTTTCCATCACGTCTGTCAAACTTACTGATTTATTTTGCTTACCTCTGATTGAGTCATCCTTGTGATTGTAGGCACATAAAGCTGTAATTAAGGTCAACAGTATTCTGAATTTTAGAAATAAAGGGTGGCATTATGGTGGGTGCGAATACAAAAGTGAATGTGGGGACAAAAGTCAGATATCTGCTAATGGGAAAATAAGTTGAAATTTTCCGGTCAAAACTTTCATGATCCCCTAATGGTCATTAGATTTTCAGTTGACCAATCTCTGAAACCCCATTTGCATGTGTTAGTAAGTCAGGAATACTCATTAAAATCACAGGTTGCTGGATGGGCGATTGTCTGTGTGGAGTTTGCACATTTTCGCCATGTTTGCGTGAGTTTCCTCCAGGTGCTCTGGTGCCCTCCCACAGTCCAAAGGTGTGCATGTTAGGTGGAATGGCTATGTTAAATTCCCCCCTAATGCCCAAAGGTTAGGTGGGGTCACGGGGATAGGGTGGCGGAGTGGACCTAGGTTTGCATGCTCTTTCGGAAGGTCAGTGCAGACTCAATGGGCCGATTCGCTTTTTGTTTATGGCAGTTTCCAATAGGGATTGTCCCTTTAATTTTCCCCCCCGTTTGTTTGGTTTAGTTTACTTGGTTATTTATGTTCATCAAAATAGTTGGAAGCCTCAGATGTGCCTCATGCGGAAGAGGTTGTCGGGATTAGATCTGCGTGGGCCGGGTATCAGGGTTGTCCTTTTGGTCTACGCTGATGACGTGCTCCTCATGTTCATGTCCTCTGCCAGGATCAACCAGGCCAAGAGTTCTGGACTGCTGGCCAGTCTGTGGCTGATGGCTACCCTGCAGGAAGAGCTCAAGCCTTTCGCCTGGAGCAGGACCAGCCTCCTCTACTTGTGAGTCCATCTTTGCCCGGCCGGCAAATTGGCAGGAGCAGGAGGCCAAGGTCACCGCTCCTGAGATGCTGGACAAGACTGTTCCAAGCGCTTTCTTATAGGGGCTGAGGTCTGGTCATAAACCAGCTGATTGCCTCCATGTTTTGGTACTGGCTGGTCACTTTGACCCCTCACCCTGACTTTGCTACAAATATCCAGAGAATACTGATACTCTTCTTCTGGGACAAAAGACTGCACTGGGTCACAGCTGAAGTTCTGAATCTCCCGCTCAGGGAGGGCGCTCAGGTGCTGTTGAGCCTTGACACCCATGCAGTGACCTTCTGCTTTCACACCTCTACATTGAGACCCCTCCCAGATGGTGTGCCATGGCAACGTATTTCTTCCGCCAGGTGCACGGCCTGAACTATGACGTACAACTCCTGTTCATAGATCCGTCAGGTCTTCGTCACTCCTTACAGGCGTTGCCAGTCTTTCACCAGGACCAATTCAAAGTCTGGAAAACTCCACAGCTCTCCCCCATCTGGAGTAGCAGCTGTCATCAGGGAGCCGCTGCTCAGGAATCTGGACCTCCACCAATACCATTTCAGGTGGCTGGCAGAGGAACGGGCTGGGGCTGCCAGGGTGATCAGGATCGGGGGCGTACTGGGTGGCGGCGCAGTGGACTGGATGACACCTCACATGTTGGCACAACTTGCAGCGATGAGTATCTGCCTCGTGATCAATGCCATCCATGACCTCAAAACGGTCATTGATGGATCCAAAGGCACTCGGGTCTCGAGGGTGCACACATGTGCAGTGGACTCCCGTCTGAGCGTACCCCTGCTCGAACGGAATTTCACAGTAAATCCAAGATCAGTACTCCACCGCCCCCGTCCTCGGGAGCCAGAGACATAGAACATATGAACATAGAACATACAGTGCAGAAGGAGGCCATTCGGCCCATCGAGTCTGCACTGACCCACTCAAGCCCTCACCTCCACCCCATCCTTGTAACCCATTAACCCCTTCCAACCTTTTTGGACACTAAGGGCAACTTAGCATGGCCACGCCACCTAACCTGCACGTCTTTGGATTGTGGGAGGAAACCGGAGCACCCGGAGGAAACCCACGCAGACACGGGGAGAACGTGCAGACTCCGCACAGACAGCGACCCAGCCGGGAACCGAACCTGGGACCCTGGCTCTGTGAAGCCACAGAGCCAGCCACTGCACTACCGTGCTCCCATCGACCCACCGCCTGAGCCACCTGGCAGAAATGCCATCTGTAACGATTCACGGAGGGGTGTTTTGTATGGGCTGTTGCTGTAGACCCTTCACTTCTTTGTCCTTACCTGTCGCCTGGACACACCTTGGTGCAACTTGTTGCTATCCGGTGGTGGGGGGCCCCAGTGGAGGTCCTGGAGTCCTCCCCCTTAACATTGGGACCTGGTGTGGAGGGTGCTGCATGCAGCAGTCCTATACAACCAGAGGATGCATCGGTTCACCGACTCCCCAGATGCCTTCACGTTTTTGCGCCCTTGTGGAGTCTGTGGACCATGCCTATATGGGTTGTTTTAGACTGCACGTGCTTTTCAGTTATTTACAAAACCTTTTGCTAAAATTTTGTTTGCACTTCAGCCCCATGACCCTGCGGCTGGATTCTCTGTTCCTGAGACTAAGTGTTGATGGCGGGGCAGGATTTGTGGACTTCTACGACAGCAAAAATGGTGTTGAAGCTGGACCAATTCAGTGACTGTTAAGGGGCTAGCAATGGCGCCACGTGGAACACAATTGATTCCAATGAGAAATGGTGCGAGATTCGCTGTGTTCACGATTGATACTCAGGAGGCTGACAAGCTGCAGCCGCATTTCCACACTTCACTCCCCACACACCATCCCAGCCAACTAGATGGCAGCAAGATGCATGCCTCCATGCTTGATGGATGTTGAGCTGGAAACCCTGCTGGATGCAGTAGAGGAGAGGTGAATGACCCCGCAGCTCAGCCCAGGGAGGAGGCAGTCAGCAGCTGCCATTCCTGTGCCTGGGCTCAGGTGGCAGAGGCGGTGAGCAACACCATCCGGACAGGCCAGCTGTGCCAGAAACAACTGCACAACCTCCTCAGGGCGACCAGGATGAGTAGGCATCACTGTGCCCATGGCACCAACCCCCTCCCACACATCCGCAATCTTACGCCCCCCCCAACCCGGAGCGTGGCTGAACCCCCATCCTGCATCACATGCCAGCACTCATACCGGCCACCATGGGGAAGTCACTGGGATGGAGGTGGGCCGCGCGTGAGGAAGTGAGACCCCGATTATTTGCAATTCCCCATGACACGTCTGTCACCCCCCCCAACAGCAACCCCACACCATTCTCACCCCCACACCACCCTCACCCCTATCCCACCCTCAGCCACACACCCACATATCCACACCACCCTCACCCCCATGCCATCCTTAGCGCCCATCTGTCCTACATCACCCTCACCACCACAGCACCCCCACTCCTCCCTGGCCGCAGTCCAATCATGCATCTTGTCTTGTGCCTTGCAGGACCTGCGGGTGATAAGACGGGCCATTCTGGGGTCCTCCGCCCCCAGCCAGTGCCACAGCCTGAGCCACCCTGTATGCTGACCAGCGATGAGGATGATTGTGGCCTAACCTAGGGCACCTGTTCATCTTTGTGCCTTACCCTTCACCCTCCCTCCAGTGCCTCCCTATCTCTCTCCCTCTTTCTGTACCCTCCCTCTAGTCTCATGGCACCAGATCAAACATGGACAAGGGAACATCCTGCTGATTACCACGTAGCGGCCACCATCAGCTGATGAATCAGTACTCCTCCGTATTGAACACCACTTGGAGGATGCATTGAGGGTGGCAAAGGCACAGAAGGTAATCTGGCTGGGGGATTTCAATGTCCATCACCAAGAGTGGTTTGGTAGCACTGCTACAGACTGAGCTGGCCGAATCCTAAAGGAGAAAGCTACTAGACTGGGTCTGCGATAGGTAGTGAGGGAACCAACAAGAGGGAAAAACATACTAGACCTCATCCTCACCAACCTGCCTGAAGCAGATGAAATGAAATGAAATGAAATGAGATGCATCTGTCTGTGAGAGTGATGGTAGGAGTAACCACCGCGCGGTCTTTTTGGAGAATGAGGATACCCTCCATTGTATTCATAGAATCATAGAAGTTTACAGCATGGAAACAGGCCCTTCGGCCCAACCAGTCCATGCCGCCCAGTTTTTTACCATTAAGCTAGTCCCAGTTGCCCGCACTTGGCCCATAACCCTCTATACCCATCTTACCCATGTAACCATCTAAATGCTTTTTGAAAGACACAATTGTACCCGCTTCTACTACTACCTCTGGCAGCCCATTCCAGACACTCACTACCCTCTGAGTGAAGAAATTGCCCCTCTGGGCCCTTCTGAATCTCTCCCCTCTCACCTTAAACCTATGCCCTCTAGTTTTAGACTCCCCTACCTTTGGGAAAAGATGTTGACTATCTACCTTATCTATGCCCCTCATTATTTTATAGACCTCTATAAGATCACCCCTAAGCCTCCTACGCTCCAGGGAAAAAAGTCCCAGTCTATCCAGCCTCTCCTTATAACTCAAACCATCAAGTCCCGGCAACATCCTAGTAAATCTTTTCTGCACTCTTTCTAGTTTAATAATATCCTTTCTATAATAGGGTGACCAGAACTGCACACAGTATTCCAAGTGTGGCCGTACCAATGTCTTGTACAACTTCAACAAGACGTCCCAACTCCTATATTCAATGTTCTGACCAATGAAACCAAGCATGCCGAATGCCTTCTTCACCACCCTGTCCACCTGCGACTCCACCTTCAAGGAGCTATGAACCTGTACTCCTAGATCTCTTTGTTCTATAACTCTCCCCAACGCCATACCATTAACTGAGTAGGTCCTGGCCTGATTCGATCTGCCAAAATGCATCACCTCACATTTATCTAAATTAAACTCCATCTGCCATTCGTCGGCCCACTGGCCTAATTGATCAAGATCCCGTTGCAATCCTAGATAACCTTCTTCACTATCCACTGTGCCACCAATCTTGGTGTCATCTGCAAACTTACTAACCATGCCTCCTAAATTCTCATCCAAATCATTAATATAAATCACAAATAACAGTGGACCCAGCACCGATCCCTGAGGCACACCACTGGCCACAGGCCTCCAGTTTGAAAAACAACCCTCTACAACTACCCTCTGCCTTCTGTCGTCCAGTCAATTTTGAATCCAATTGGCAACCTCACCCTGGATCCCGTGAGCTTTAACCTTCTGCAACAACCTACCATGCGGTACCTTGTCAAAGGCTTTGCTAAAGTCCATGTAGACAACGTCTACTGCACTACCCTCATCTACCTTCTTGGTCACTCCCTCAAAAAACCCAATCAAATTTGTGAGACATGATTTTCCACGCACAAAGCCATGCTGACTGCCCCGAATCAGTCCTTGCCTCTCTAAATGCTTGTAGATCCTGTCTCTCAGAATACCTTCTAGCAACTTACCTACTACAGACGTTAGGCTCACCGGTCTGTAGTTCCCAGGCTTTTCCCTGCTGCCCTTCTTAAACAAGGGCACAACATTCGCCACTCTCCAATCTTCAGGCACCTCACCTGTGGCTGCCGATGATTCAAATATCTCGGTTAGGGGACCCGCAATTTCCTCCCTAGCCTCCCACAACATCCTGGGATACATTTCATCAGGTCCCGGGGATTTATCTACCTTGATGCGCTTTAAGACTTCCAGCACCTCCTCCTCTGTAATATGCACACTTCTCAAGACATCACTATTTATTTCCCTTAGTTTCCTAACATCCATGCCTTTCTCCACCGTGAATACCGATGAGAAATATTCATTCAGGATCTCACCCAACTCTTGTGGCTCTGCACATAAATGCCCTTGTTGATCCTTAAGAGGCCCTACTCTGTCCCTAGTTACTCTTTTCCCCTTTATGTATCTGTAGAATCTCTTTGGATTCTCCCTTGCATTATTTGCCAAAGCAATTTCATGTCCCCTTTTTGCCCTCCTGATTTCCCTCTTAACTCTATTTCGACAATCTCTATACTCTTCAAGGGATCTACTTGATCCCAGTTGCTTATGTACGTCATATGCCTCCTTCTTCTTTTTGACCAGAGTCTCAATATCTCGAGTCATCCAGGGTTCCCTACTTCTACCAGCCTTGCCCTTCACTCTAAAGGGAATGTGCTTACCCTGCACCCTGGTTAACACATTTTTAAAAGCCTCCCATTTACCAGCCGTCCCTTTGTCTGCCAATAGTCTCCCCCAATCTACCTCTGCAAGTTCCTGTCTGTGTTGTGTGGCACTACCATCATGCTAATTGGAATAGATTCAGAACATTCGGGCAACTCAAGTCTGTGCATCCATAAGGCGTTTTGGGCCATGAGCAGCAGCATAATTAGACTCAATCACAATCTTTAATCTAATGGCCAGGCATATCCCACACACTACCATTACTATTGAACCAGATGGTCGACTGTGGTTCAAATAAGAGTGCAGGAGGGTGTTCCGGGAGCAGAACCAGGCATACTGAAAAAGGTGTCAACATGATGAACACAGGGCGACTTGCGTGCCAAACAACGTAACCAGCATGTGATAGACAGGGCTCAGCGATCCCACAGCGAATGAACCAGGTCTAAGCTCTGGAGTCCTGCCACATCCAGTCATGAATGGTGGTGGATAATTAAACAACTCATTGAAAGAACAGGCTCCACAAATATCCCCATCCTCAATGATGGAGGAGTCCAGCACATCAGTGCAAAAGACAAGGCTGAGGCATTCGCAATAATTTTAAACCATAAGTGCAGAGCAGTGATCCATCTCGGTCTCCTCCAGAGGTTCCCAACATCACAGATGTCAGTCTTCAGCCAATTCCATTCATCCCACGGGATATCAAGAAATGGCTGATGGCATTGGATACTGCAAAGGCTGTGGGCCCCGACAATATTCTGGTAATCAAACTGAAGACTTGTGCTCCAGAACTTGCTGCGCCCCGAGCTAAGTTGTTCCAGTGCAGCTACAATGCTGGCATCTACCCACCAATGTGAACATCTGCCCAGGTATGTCCTGTACACAAAAAGCAGGTCAAATCCGACCCGGCCAATTACCAACCTATCGGTCTACTCTCAGTAGGTAGCACTGTTGCCTCACAGCGCCAGAGACCCGGGTTCAATTCCTGTCTGTGCGGAGTCAGCATGTTCTCCCCGTCTCTGCGTGGGTTTCCTCCGGGTGCTCCGGTTTCCTCCCATAACTCCCGAAAGACGTGCTTGTTAGGTGAATTGCACATCCTGAATTCTCCCTCAGTGTACCCAAACAGGCACCGTAGTGTGGCGACTAGGGGCTTTTCATGGTAACTTCATTGCAGTGTTAATATAAGCCTACTTGTGACACTAATAAAGATTATTATTATTATAAAGTGATGGAAGGGGTCATTAACAGTGCTTTCAAGCGACAATTAGTAGCGACCAGTTCACTGACGCTTAGTTTGGGTTCCAGCAGGGTCACTCAGTTCTTGACCTTATAATAATAATAATCATTCAAGGGATTGTGGTAGTATGCATTAGGGGTCATGTGGGACTGTGAAGCCGTGATGTCATTGGCTGACAGATCCCGGGTCCTGGTTGGCTGTTGACCTCTAGCTCCGCCCTGAAGGCGGAGTATAAGAACCAGGAGTTCTCCCCCGCACGCCAGTCTGTTACTGAACTGCGGGGAACAAGTCACGCTTAATAAAGCCTCATCGACTTCATCTCTATTCATCTCTCGTGAGTCTTTGTGCGCTACAGGGATATATGTGGACACCCTCCACAGAGGATGCATCATTGTGGTTTGCTACAAACTGTACAACCTGGATATTCAAAGGGGAAATCACTTGCCAGAGGGAGACATGGACGAGGCAGAAATATCCTTGGACAAAGAGGACTTGGAAGGGCTGGAACCTGAAGAGGGCCTGGATGGAGACTTCCCACGTGAAGGAATCATTGCAGGGGCACAATGCAGAAGACGTGCCTGTGATATGCTAATTGCCACGAAGTTCCAGGAGGAGTAAGATCCACACAAGCTGACAAGCACATGTTTCTCCTGGAAGTGATCAGGATGTCCTTTCCAAATGTGCACATCTCAAACAAACTCATCATTCAGCCTAGGATCAGTAACATTCAGGAATCAATAAGGTATCAGGGTTGGAAAGATCTGCACCCAATGCTGCATGTGGTGCCTGTGTGATGTGAAAGGCAGCATACCAGCGCACAACCTGAGTTTACTGCACAATGGACAGCCTTTGCCAGCCGCATGTGACACTTTCAGCAGCCATTTAGATTTTGACTTGGTTGCAATGAACATAATGCATCCAGGAATTGTTGCTTTCACACTCAGAAAGGAGACCGCTCAGTCCTGATGCTGCAACATTGGGTGTCACCCTCTAAGACACAGGAGCACAGATTATTCAATTGTGTGCTGCTAGACTTAAAAAAGCATTTCTCCCTGCACATGCACTTTCAGGCTCTGGGTTGTCACATCTTCCTTAGATGACACAAGGGGCAAATAATTAACATGACTGTGCTAAATATAAAATGAATTTGAGGGACACGAAGGCAGACCATTGAGGACTGGAAGCTTAGGTCACTCTTGAAGTAAAATGGCTATAGAATCAGATCAAGAGGGTTTCACATCCTGAGATATTGGATCAGAAAATCATTTTACAAAGGTGCATTATATATGCAGTGAATAAGCACCTGTGCTACCAGTGTCCGATTACAATGTCTTAATTTCATGTATTCTGCCACTATACTTAGGTGATGCCGTGACAGCCGCAGCAGAGATGAAGGCAGCCTGCTGATTGCTATGTTCTCATGCCTTCAGATGACTTCACTGGGTGTCCTCTGGAGGGCTACTTTGGGTCCCCTGCTATGGTAGTTGCACCCTCCTCAGCCTGAGCAGCTGGAGCTGATGGGGTCACATCGGTTTGGGAATGGCCCAACCCTCTTGGAGTCTCCTATGTTGATGGCTCTGAGGTATCCATCAGGCGCTCCTCCACTCTTTGGGTTCCCAAGGCCATACCTGATTGTGGAGGAGAAAAGGCACCTGGAGGAAGGTTGAGGTGTCCCATCCCCCTCTCGCCTCGACACTGATTGATCACACCTATTCTTAGAGCAATAGTCCACATGTAAACCTTGCACAAACTACTGGACTGTGGCAGCCAAGGCAGCCATCACCATTTTCAGGTTGTGGTAGTCACCACTAACTGTATTAGATGTAGTACGGTAAGACTCATATACTAGAGGTACGTGGGTAAATCCCTGCCTGCTGGCTCCGCCCAGTAGGCGGTGTATAAATGTGTGTGCTCGCCGGTGCTGCAGCCATTCTGGTTCCAGCTACAGGAGGCACAACATCTTTGCTCAATAAAGCCTCGATTATTCCACTACTCTCGTCTTTGTAGTAATTGATAGTGCATCAATTTATTGAGCAAAGACTTTTAAAACAATAGAATTTCGCATCAAGCCTGATCGCCTACAGCTGAGGCCTCAAGCAGCCAACGCTACGTCCACTTTTGACCAATGGCTAGCCTGCTTCGAAAGCTACCTCCAAACATCCGCTGAGGAACCCTCGGACGCACAGAAGCTCCAGGTCCTTTATTCACGGTTGAGCCCTGACATTTTTCCTCTCATCCGAGATGCGCCCACTTACTCTCAAGCAATGGAGCTCCTGAAAGGACATTACGTTCGGCCAGCCAACAAACTATACGCCAGGCACCTCCTGTCCACAAGACAGCAACTCCCCGGCGAGTCCCTAGACGATTTCTTGCATACCTTGCACATCCTGGGGAGGAACTGTGACTGCCACGCAGTTACGGCAGTCCAGCATACAGAACTTTTAATCAGAGATGTCTTCGTTATGGGCATGGGGTTGGCGTACATCCGCCAGCGCCTATTGGAAGGGGGTATGATTGATCTTGCAGGAACCAGGTAGCTCGCCAGTTTGTTAACAGTTGCCTCCAGTAACGTCCAGTCGTACGCCCCAGACCGCACGGCACCCTCATGGGCATTGTGGGCCCCACCAACTACCGACCCCAGCCCACCGCAAGCCTGCGGCAGCCAGCCAACCCCGGGTGGCCCAAATGCTATTTCTGCGGGAAGAACAAACACCCCCGGCAGCGCTGCCCGGCGCGGAACACAACCTGCAATGGATGCGGAAAGAAGGGCCATTTTGCTGCTGTGTGCCAGGCCCGGTCGGTCGCCGCTGTTTCTAGGCCCAGCGTTCCGACACCCCCCCCATGCTGCCATTTGCCTCCTCGCAAGCCACGTGCCGCCCATGGGCACTGCCATTTTCTTCTCTGCAGGCCACGTACAGCCCGTGGGCGCCGCCATCTGTAATGCCGCCTGCCATGTGCGCCCCATGGGCGCCGCCATCTTCGACGCCATTTTGGACGGCTCCTCAGGACCCCTGCTTGTCGGGAAGCTTGTCTGGCCGTTCATCGCCTGCCACCACCGCTGACCAGCCCGGGGCCTCCCAGCATTGGCCGCAGCTCGCCTCGATCACCCTGGACCAGTCCCGGCCCCACAACCTAGCAACCGCAACGACCAATGGTGAAAATCAATGGGCACAAGACGTCCTGCCTTTTTGACTCCGGGAGCACGGAAAGCTTCATCCACCCCACGACAGTAAGGCGCTGCTCCCTCGCAGTACACCCCGTTACCCAGAAAATCTCCCTGGCCTCCGGATCCCATTCTGTAGAAATCCAGGGGTACTGCATCGCGACCCTCACCGTCCAGGGCGTAGAGTTCAGCAACTTCCGGCTCTACGTCCTCCCCCACCTCTGCGCTGCCGTGTTACTCGGCCTGGACTTCCAGTGCCACCTCCGAAGCTTAACTTTAAAATTCGGCGGACCCCTACCCCCTCTCACCGTATGCGGCCTCACAACCCTTAAGGTCGATCCACCTTCCTTGTTTGCAAACCTCACCCCAGATTGCAAACCCGTCGCCACCAGGAGCAGAAGGTACAGTGCCCAGGACAGGACCTTCATCAGGTCGGAGGTCCAGCGGCTTCTGCGGGACGGTATCATTGAGGCCAGCAACAGCCCCTGGAGGGCCCAAGTGGTAGTAGTAAAGACTGGGGAGAAGCACAGGATGATCATTGACTACAGTCAGACCATTAATCGGTACATGCAGCTTGACGCGTACCCCTTCCCACGCATATCTGATGTGGTCAATCAGATTGCACAGTATCGGGTCTTACCCACAGTGGATCTGAAGTCCGCCTACCACCAGCTCCCCATCCGCATGGAGGACCGCCAATACACTGTGTTCGAAGCAAATGGCCGCCTCTATCACTTCCTTAGGGTTCCCTTCGGCGTCACTAATGGGGTCTCGGTCTTCCAACGTGAGATGGACCGAATGGTTGACCGGTACGGACTGTGGGCCACCTTCCTGTACCTAGACAACGTCACCATCTGCGGCCACGATCAGCAGGACCATGACGCTAACCTTCTAAAATTTCTCCACACCGCCAAACTGCTTAATCTCACGTACAATAAGGAGAAGTGCGTGTTCCGTACCAACCGCTTCGCCATCCTTGGCTATGTTGTGGAAAATGAAGTTCTAGGGCCCGACCCCGACCGCATGCGGCCCCTCATGGAACTCCCCCTCCCCCACTGCCCCAAGGCCCTGAAACAATGCCTGGGGTTCTTCTCCTATTACGCCCTGTGGGTCCCGAACTATGCGGACAAGGCCCGCCCACTCATTCAGTCCACAGTCTTTCCCCTGACGGCTGAGGACGGCCAGGCCTTTAGCCGCATCAAGGCAGACATTGCTAAGGCCACGATGCATGCGGTCAACGAGTCCCTCCCATTTCAGGTCGAGAGCGATGCATCGGACGTAGCTCTGGCCGCCACCTACAACCAAGCGGGCAGGCCCGTGGCATTCTTTTCACGCACCCTCCATGCCTCCGAAATTCGGCACCCCTCTGTTGAAAAGGAGGCCCAAGCCATTGTGGAAGCTGTGCGGCATTGGAGGCATTACCTGGCCGGCAGGAGATTCACTCTCCTCACTGACCAATGGTCGTTTGCCTTCATGTTCAATAATACACAGCGGGGCAAGATCAAAAACGATAAGATCTTGAGGTGGAGGATCGAGCTCTCCACCTATAATTACGAGATTTCGTATCGCCCCGGGAAGCTCAACGAGCCCCCCCAATGCCCTATCCTGCGGTACATGTGCCAGCGCACAAGTGGACCGATTCCAGGCTCTACATGCTGGCCTCTGTCACCCAGGGGTCACTCGGTTCTTCCACTTCATCAAGGCCCGCAACCTGCCCTACTCCATTGAGGAAGTCAGGGCCATCACCAGAGACTGCCAGGTCTGCGCGGAGTGCAAACCGCACTTCTACCGGTCAGATCGAGCACACCTGGTGAAGGCTTCCTGCCCCTTTGAGCGCCTCAGCATGGACTTTAAAGGGCCCCTCCCCTCCATCGACCGCAACCCGTACTTCCTGAACGTGGTCGATGAGTACTCCCGGTTTATCTTCGACACCCCATGTCCCGTTATGACTTCTGCCATGGTCATTAAAGCCCTCCACAGCATCTTCACTCTGTTTGGTTAGCCCACCTACATCCACAGCGATCGGGGATCCTCCTTTATGAGCAATGAGCTGCGTCAGTTCCTGCTCAGCAAGGGCATTGCCTTGAGCAGGACGACCAGCTACAACCCCCAGGGAAACGGACAGGTGGAGAGGGAGAACGGGACGGTCTGGAAGGCCGTCCTGCTGGCCATACGGTCTAAAGATCTCCCGGTCTCCCGCTGGCAGGATGTCCTCCCCGACGCACTTCACTCCCTCCCACCGCTCCTCTGCACCACAACTAATGAAACCCCCCATAAACGTCTCTTTGCCTTCCCCAGGAAGTCCACCTCCGGGGTCTCGCTCCCAACATGGCTGACAGTTCCTGGACCCGTCCTCCTTCGCAAACACGTGCGGACCCATACGTAGGACCCGTTGTTCGAAAGAGTCCACCTCCTGCACGCGAAGCCGCAGTACGCCTACATGGCGCACCCCAACGGGCGCCAGGACACAGTCTCCCTCCGGGACCTGGCACCCGCTGGATCCCCACCCATGGCCCCCGACCCAACCTCCCCCCCCTCCGGTTGCCCCATTCAACCCTGCGCCACTCACCCTCCCCCCAGCGCACCTCACCGCAGCCCCTGTCCCAGGAGGATCCGTCCTCCCACTGGTTCTACTCAAGGGGTGACAAAGACGAGGACAACACGCTCCCGGAGTCACAGGTGACCAAGTCGGCACCCGCATCACCACCAGGACTGAGGCGATCACAGCGGAGGATCAAGGCCCCCGACAGACTGACTTTATAAAATTTTTCCATCACCCCCGCCGGACTCGTTTTTTAACAGGGGGTGAATGTAGTAGTCAGCACTAACTGTATTAGATGTAGTACGGTAAGACTCATATATTAGAGGTACGTGGGTAAATCCCTGCCTGCTGGCTCCGCCCAGTAGGCGGTGTATAAATGTGTGTGCTCGCCGGTACTGCAGCCATTCTGGTTCCAGCTACAAGAGGCACCACATCTTTTTTTAAAAAGTTTTTTTAAAAATTTAGAGTACCCAATTAATTTTTACCAATTAAGGGGAAATTTACCGTAACCAATTCACCTACCCTGCACATCTTTTGGGTTGTGGGGGCGAAATCCACGCAAACACAGGAAGAATGTGCAAACTCCACCTAGAGCCGGGATCGAACCTAGGACCTCAGCGTCGTGAGGCAACATGGCTTACCCACTGCGCCACCATGCTGCCCAGGAGGCACCACATCTTTGCTCAATAAAGCATCTATTATTCACTACTCTCGTCTTTGTAGTAATTGATAGTGCATCACAGGGAGGCCTCCAAATGCTCACATGCTGGAGCCACAACATCATAGAGCATGTGGATGAATTCCTCCATCCTTTGTTCTAGCCTGGTGACTGTTTTTACATCTCCAGTATATGTGAAATGGTCGACTGCAGAGGCTCATCGCCTGACTCAGGTTCAGCAGGGGTCTGTTTTCCAGCAGTCATCTGAGTGCAGAGATTTGGACTGTCACTATCTCCGACCATTAGGGAGACATGTCCATGATGTGTTTTCCAGGTAGTGAACCCGGGCCTAATCTAGATCTAGAACCCACTGAGGTGTGTGTCTCTGTGCTGGGGGAGGCTGCAGGTGAATGCAGTGACAGCTCAACATCTAGTGGGTCCTCAGCATCACCATCCAAGACGGCCTTGAGGCTGGGACTGAGGGACTGGCTGGAGGTATTTCTCAGCCTGCCCCAGCTGGTGCAAGGATGAGAGACAAGATAGAATCAGTTCCTGAGTAGGCAGAATCCAACATTACATTTAATTATCATGTTAATTTTGACATGATAATTTTGTCAGCTTTGTCCGGTTTCAGTGTTCTGTTCCTCTTGCATGACACCTAGTGGTTGGAGGCTATATATACTTGTTATATACACTGTTGTGTACATTGTTACTGCATATCATTACACAAAGAAGGCCGTTTACTTGGATGATGTCCTGATCCACGCAACCATCGAGAAGGAGTACCTGAACAATTTGGAGGACATCCTCCGCAGGTTACCTGAGGCAAGTGCGCTAAAAAAGGGGCAAGTGCATTTCTCATGCAAAAGAGGTCACATACCTAGGGTACTGTGTCAACAAGGACGGCTTGGACCTGATGGAGGAGAAGGTACGGTACATCAAACAGGCTCCCATGCCTGAGAATGCGATCAAACAACGGTTGTTCCTTGGACTCGTAAATTATTGTGGCAAATTCATCCTGAACATGTCAACCATCCTAGCACCGCTACATGCACTCCTTAAAAAAAGAACAAAGTCATAGCGTGGAGGACAGCATTCTCCTATGGGGAGCCCGTGTTCTGGTCCCAAGCCAAGGCAGAAAGACCATATGCGACGAAAGAGAAAATGCTGGAAAATCTCAGCAGGTCTGGCAGCACCTGTAGGGCGAGAAAAGAGCTAACGTTTCGAGTCCGATGACTCTTTGTCAAAGCAATGGGTATCCACATGGGTCCTAGCTATGCTTGCCTTTTTATAGGGTATGTGGAACATTCCTTGTTCCAGGCCTACCCGGGTCCCCTCCCACAACTCCTTTACCATTACATTGATGACTATCTTGGTGCCGCTTCATGCTCTCGTCCAGACCTGGAAAAATTCATCAACTTCGCTTCAAGTTTCCACCCCTCCATCACTTTCACCTGGTCCATTTCAGACACTTCCCTTCCCTTCCTTGATCTTTCTGTCTCTATTTCCGGCAATAGACTATCCACTAATATCCACTACACGCCCACTGACTCCCACAACTATCTGGGCTACAGCTCTTCGGCGGGAGAACAGCTGGTGAGTCAGTTTCAGCGGGAGCAGTGCGGAAGTGGTTGCTGGGAGTGTTTTAGGCGGGAACAGGAAGTCGACCCGCGGACGTCTGGGAAGACCCTCACCAATAAATTCTGGTGGAGAGGAAACCCGAGACACTACACGTGTAGTATCTCCCACCCGCCCTCCTCCTCTAACCTAATAATAAAACCCATTGGTCTGAGGTAAGTACCATATTTTATTATATTATTATTATTTTTTATAAAAAATTTAATTTAGTTGTTAGCCAGAGCTTGGTAGAAAGTTAGAGGAATGGCAGGGAAGGGAGTGCAATGTTCCTCCTGCAGGATGTTTGAGGTGAGGGATGCAGTTAGTGTCCCTGCTGATTTTACCTGCAGGAAGTGCTGCCATCTCCAGCTCCTCCAAGACCGAGTTAGGGAACTGGAGCTGGAGTTGGAAGAACTTCGGATCATTCGGGAGGCAGAAGGGGTCATAGATAGCAGCTTCAGGGAATTAGTTACACCAAAGATTGGAGATAGGTGGGTAACTGTAAGAGGGACTGGGAAAAAGCAGTCAGTGCAGGGATCCCCTGCGGTCGTTCCCCTGAGAAACAAGTATACCGCTTTGGATACTTGTGGGGGGGACGACTTACCAGGGGTAAGCCATGGGGTACGGGCCTCTGGCACGGAGTCTGTCCCTGTTGCTCAGAAGGGAAGGGGGGAGAGGAGCAGAGCATTAGTAATTGGGGACTCTATAGTCAGGGGCACAGATAGGAGATTTTGTGGGAGCGTGAGAGACTCACGTTTGGTATGTTGCCTCCCAGGTGCAAGGGTACGTGATGTCTCGGATCGTGTTTTCCGGGTCCTTAGGGGGGAGGGGAGCAGCCCCAAGTCGTGGTCCACATTGGCACTAACGACATAGGTAGGAAAGGGGACAAGGATGTCAGGCAGGCTTTCAGGGAGCTAGGATGGAAGCTCAGAACTAGAACAAACAGAGTTGTTATCTCTGGGTTGTTGCCCGTGCCACGTGATAGTGAGATGAGGAATAGGGAGAGAGAGCATTTAAACACGTGGCTGCAGGGATGGTGCAGGCGGGAGGGATTCAGATTTCTGGATAACTGGGGCTCTTTCTGGGGAAGGTGGGACCTCTACAGACAGGATGGTCTACATCTGAACCTGAGGGGCACAAATATCCTGGGGGGGAGATTTGTTAGTGCTCTTTGGGGGGTTTAAACTAATGCAGCAGGGGCATGGGAACCTGGATTGTAGTTTTAGGGGAAGGGAGAATGAGAGAATAGAGGTCAGGAGCACAGATTTGACGTCGCAGGAGGGGGCCAGTGTTCAGGTAGGTGGTTTGAAGTGTGTCTACTTCAATGCCAGGAGTATACGAAACAAGGTAGGGGAACTGGCAGCATGGGTTGGTACCTGGGACTTCGATGTTGTGGCCATTTCGGAGACATGGATAGAGCAGGGACAGGAATGGATGTTGCAGGTTCCGGGGTTTAGGTGTTTTAGTAAGCTCAGAGAAGGAGGCAAAAGGGGGGGAGGTGTGGCGCTGCTAGTCAAGAGCAGTATTACGGTGGCGGAGAGGATGCTAGATGGGGACTCTTCTTCCGAGGTAGTATGGGCTGAAGTTAGAAACAGGAAAGGAGAGGTCACCCTGTTGGGAGTTTTTTATAGGCCTCCTAATAGTTCTAGGGATGTAGAGGAAAGGATGGCGAAGATGATTCTGGATAAGAGCGAAAGTAACAGGGTAGTTATTATGGGAGACTTTAACTTTCCAAATATTGACTGGAAAAGATATAGTTCGAGTACAATAGATGGGTCGTTTTTTGTACAGTGTGTGCAGGAGGGTTTCCTGAAACAATATGTTGACAGGCCAACAAGAGGCGAGGCCACGTTGGATTTGGTTTTGGGTAATGAACCAGGCCAGGTGTTGGATTTGGAGGTAGGAGAGCACTTTGGGGACAGTGACCACAATTCGGTGACGTTTACGTTAATGATGGAAAAGGATAAGTATACACCGCAGGGCAAGAGTTATAGCTGGGGGAAGGGCAATTATGGCAATTAGACGTGACTTGGGGGGGATAAGGTGGAGAAGTAGGCTGCAAGTGTTGGGCACACTGGATAAGTGGGGCTTGTTCAAGGATCAGCTACTGCGTGTTCTTGATAAGTATGTACCGGTCAGACAGGGAGGAAGGCGTCGAGCGAGGGAACCGTGGTTTACCAAGGAAGTGGAATCTCTTGTTAAGAGGAAGAAGGAGGGCTATGTGATGATGAGGTGTGAAGTTTCGGTTGGGGCGATGGATAGTTACAAGGTAGCGAGGAAGGATCTAAAGAGAGAGCTAAGACGAGCAAGGAGGGGACATGAGAAGTATTTGGCAGGAAGGATCAAGGAAAACCCAAAAGCTTTCTATAGGTATGTCAGGAATAAGCGAATGACTAGGGAAAGAGTAGGACCAGTCAAGGACAGGGATGGGAAATTGTGTGTGGAGTCTGAAGAGATAGGCGAGATACTAAATGAATATTTTTCGTCAGTATTCACTCAGGAAAAAGATAATGTTGTGGAGGAGAATGCTGAGCCCCAGGCTAATAGAATAGATGGCATTGAGGTACGTAGGGAAGAGGTGTTGGCAATTCTGGACAGGCTGAAAATAGATAAGTCCCCGGGACCTGATGGGATTTATCCTAGGATTCTCTGGGAGGCCAGGGAAGAGATTGCTGGACCTTTGGCTTTGATTTTTATGTCATCATTGGCTACAGGAATAGTGCCAGAGGACAGCAAATGTGGTCCCTTTGTTCAAAAAGGGGAGCAGAGACAACCCCGGCAACTATAGACCGGTGAGCCTCACGTCTGTAGTGGGTAAAGTCTTGGAGGGGATTATAAGAGACAAGATTTATAATCATCTAGATAGGAATAATATGATCAGGGATAGTCAGCATGGCTTTGTGAAGGGTAGGTCATGCCTCACAAACCTTATTGAGTTCTTTGAGAAGGTGACTGAACAGGTAGACGAGGGTAGAGCAGTTGATGTGGTGTATATGGATTTCAGCAAAGCGTTTGATAAGGTTCCCCACGGTAGGCTATTGCAAAAAATACGGAGGCTGGGGATTGAGGGTGATTTAGAGGTGTGGATCAGAAATTGGCTAGATGAAAGAAGACAGAGGGTGGTGGTTGATGGGAAATCTTCAGAATGGAGTACAGTCACAAGTGGAGTACCACAAGGATCTGTTCTGGGGCTGTTGCTGTTTGTCATTTTTATCAATGACCTAGAGGAAGGCGCAGAATGGTGGGTGAGTAAATTTGCAGACGATACTAAAGTCGGTGGTATTGTCGATAGTGTGGAAGGATGTAGCAGGTTACAGAGGGATATAGATAAGCTGCAGAGCTGGGCTGAGAGGTGGCAAATGGAGTTTAATGTAGAGGAGTGTGAGGTGATTCACTTTGGAAGGAATAACAGGAATGCGGAATATTTGGCTAATGGTAAAGTTCTTGAAAGTGTGGATGAGCAGAGGGATCTAGGTGTCCATGTACATAGATCCCTGAAAGTTGCCACCCAGGTTGATAGGGTTGTGAAGAAGGCCTATGGCCTTTATTGGTAGAGGGATTGAGTTCCGGAGTCAGGAGGTCATGTTGCAGCTGTACAGAACTCTGGTACGGCCGCATTTGGAGTATTGCGTACAGTTCTGGTCACCGCATTATAGGAAGGACGTGGAGGCTTTGGAGCGGGTGCAGAGGAGATTTACCAGGATGTTGCCTGGTATGGAGGGAAAATCTTATGAGGAAAGGCTGATGGACTTGAGGTTGTTTTCGTTGGAGAGAAGAAGGTTAAGAGGAGACTTAATAGAGGCATACAAAATGATCAGGGGGTTGGATAGGGTGGACAGTGAGAGCCTTCTCCCGCGGATGGATATGGCTGGCACGAGGGAACATAACTTTAAACTGAGGGGTAATAGATATAGGACAGAGGTCAGAGGTAGGTTCTTTACGCAAAGAGTAGTGAGGCCGTGGAATGCCCTACCTGCTACAGTAGTGAACTCGCCAACATTGAGGGCATTTAAAAGTTTATTGGATAAACATATGGATGATAATGGCATAGTGTAGGTTAGATGGCTTTTGTTTCGGTGCAACATCGTGGGCCGAAGGGCCTGTACTGCGCTGTATTGTTCTATGTTCTATGTTCTATATGTTCTTCGCACCCTACACCCTGTCAGGACTCCATCCCTTTCTCTCAACTTCTTCGCCTCCGTCGCATTTGTTCCGATGATGCCACTTTCCAAAATGGTGCTTCAAAAATGTGTTCCTTCTTCCTCAACCGTGATTTCCCAACTACAGTTGTTGACAGGGCCCTCAACAGTATGCGGTCCATCTCCTGCTCCACTACCCTCGCCCCCTGCCCTCCCTCCCAGAACAATGATACAGTCCCCCTCGTTCTCACATTTCATCCCACCAGCCTCCGTATGCAAAGTATAATCCTCTGCCATTTTTGCCAACTCCAGCATGATGCCAGAAAGACCATATTGCAGGAGTTGCACACTGGACACCCAGGAGTGTCCAAGGTGAAGATGCTCACCAGTAGCTACGTATGCTGACCAGGACTTGTTGGCGACATCAAGCGGTTGGTGCTGCAATGCACCGCGTATCAGGAGCATCAAAAGTTCCCACAAGCAACACCACCTGACCCCTGGGAGTGACCAGGCTGACCCTGTTTACTTTGCTGGACCTTTTCAAGGCTCGATATTCCTGCTAATAGTGGACACCCACTCAAAATAGTTCGATTTCTATTGAATGCCATCCACCACTTCGAGGGTTACCATCAATGTTGTGCCTTTCATTCAGTACCCATGGCATCCGGGAGGTGTAGGTTACAGATGACGGCACCCCTTTTAATAGCGAGGAATTCTCGGACTTCATGAAATTGGACTGCCCCATCCCACCTCTTTACAAGTGGCCTTGTTTAGTGGGCAGTAGAGACGTTTAAGAGGGGCATAAAGAAGCAGGCCTTGGGAATCATAGAGGCAAAATTGGCCCATTTCCTATTCATCTATCATACCACGTCACACATAACTCCCTGAATGGCGCTGGTGGAACTACTGATGGGCCGAAGGCTGAGGACTTAGCCTGATATTCCTTGATGTTGGCTGGAAAGTGGAGAGGAGACAGGACCTCCAGAAACAATACCGCAGCAGACGGACACAGAGCAGAGGTTTTCAGCTCGGGAACATAGTATATGCCAGAACTTCGGAGACAGTGCTTGGTGGATACCAGGGGCTATAGTGGAAAGGACTGGACAAGTGTCCTACACGGTGAAAACCAAGGAGCGGATGGTGCAAAGCGTCTAGACCACCTTAAAATCAGGGAGTCTGTACCAGTACCGGCCCCGCCAGATGAGTCAACCCTCCATCCCTTCTGACTGTCATCCAAGGGGTAACGCTCGCCAGAAGCCAGGACACACAGATGCGCATGGTGGAAGACTCAGGGTCAGACAGGGAGACAAAAGTGTCCATTAGTCTCAGATGACAGTTTGACAAGGGTGCAGTGGCCGACAGCACAGCCCAGATGGTCGGTGCGGAGGTGACGCTCCCCATCACGTTATATATTCCCTGACACAGCCTCCTCCACTCTCTATGACAAAGGGGCTTGCGAATCTCGGGGAGCATGGATGTAAATATCCCCACAAGGCCCATGGGGATGATCGGATTGATCGCCCCATGGGGCCCATGGAAAATGAGCTCCCCCGCTGAGGGGGGAGGCCTCAAAGCGGTGCTCGTTAAAACCCCACTAATAGAAGCCAGCCAGGAAGGGAACCGGCATCCTTGGATGGTCCCAGCTGGGACTTGATGTACTCCCTGCCACTTTACAGCTTTGCTTTGGTTTGTTGAATAAACCTTATCGGGACTCCTGTGATTGTGATACCTTTACAAATCCCTCTCCATGGTTATACTGTACTCTTTGCCTTCAGTGGTCACTTTAATTTCCAGGAACAAGTCAAAAGCTATTCTCAGCTCCTGGGATTGCTTCCCTTTTCCTTTCCCAGCCAGTTTTCTTCTAATCCCTGAACTGACTTTTACAGTGAGGATTATCCTGCAGGTTTCTCTCCCTGACCAAAGCTAGAATAAGCTTCCACCTTTTGGTGAGTTCTCCAGCCTTGTTGAAATCTTCACAAACTTGATCGCTTCAATTGAGTGTGAGCTCATATGAACATTCTGCTTGTATCTCTTTGCTCTCATTCTCCCAGATCCTTATCTGTAACATCTGTGGAATCTGCAAGTTCTCTCTGTGTCTGCGTGGGTTTCCTCCGGGTGCTCCAGTTTCCTCCCACAAGTCCTGAAAGACGTGCTGTTAGGTAATTTGGACATTCTAAATTCTCTGTCTGTGTGCCTGAACAGGCGCCGGAATGTGGCGACTAGGGGCTTTTCACAGTAACTTCATTGCAATGTTAATATAAGTCTACTTGTGACAATAAAGATTACAAAGGGTTGCTATGGACGCTTCCCTTTTCAAAGCCCATCTCTATGACAATTGCAATCACGTGGGCCTTATATATTGGTAAAATTGCGAATTATCCATCATTCAGACACCAACTCCATTCTATCTTGAAACTAAATAGACAGTTTGAAGTATGTTTGACAAAACCTGGCATTCCAAACAACTCCCTGTGAGCTAGAGATTAACCGTCAATCCACTGTCAGCACAACTGTCCTGGCCTTTGTTAACAGGTGTGAACAGGTTGTTTTGTCAATATGACAACATGGCTCCCCTTTTAACCTTTAACAACCAAACCACCCAAGCTTGTTGTCAGGCAGAATTTATTAAAGATCAACTCACCCACTTTATTCTTCCATTTTTCCCTAAATTAATGAGAGTCCCTAAACATAACAATCTTACAGACAATACTGAGTAATGTAAGGTGATGCATTTTTACAGAAAGAACAGAGAGAAAGGCTATATAGGCTTTTTAAAAAAAATGTAGAGTACCCAATTTTCTTTTCCAATTAAGGGGCAATTTAGCATGGCCAATCCACCTACCCTGTACATCTTTGTGTTGTGGGGGTGAAACACATACAAACATGGGGAGAATGTGCAAACTCCACATGGACAGTGACCCAGAGCCTGGATCGAACCTGGGACCTTGGTGCAGTGAGGCAGCATGCTGCCCAGCAATATAGACTTAATGGCGCAATTACTGTAAAGAGCGTGTCGTGACAGTTGCCCTTCTGTGGCCATTTAAGAGCTGTGGACCTGGAATTACATGTACATCCGACCAGATAAGGCTGGCAGATTTTCTTCCCTAAAGGAAACAAGTGAACCAGAAGGGTTTTTACAACAATTAACAATGGTTTCATGGTCATTGTTAAACTTTTCATAGAATTTACATTCGGCCCATCGAGTCTGCACCGGCTCTTGGAAAGAGCACCCTACCCAAGGTCAACACCTCCACCCTACCCCCATAACCCAGTAACCCCACCCAACACGAAGGGCATTTTGGACACTAAGGGCAATTTATCATGGCCAATCCACCTAACCTGCACATCTTTGGACTGTGGGAGGAAACCGGAGCACCCGGAGGAAACCCACGCACACACGGGGAGGATGTGCAGACTCCGCACAGACAGTGACCCAAGCTGGAATCGAACCTGGGACCCTGGAACTGTGAAGCAATTGTGCTATCCACAATGCTACCGTGCTGCCCTGTTAATTCCAGATTTTTATTAAATTCAAATTCTGCCATTTGCCATGGTTGGATTTGAACCCTGGTCCTAAGAACATTACCCTTGGTCTCTGGATTATCAGTCCAGTGACAATGGTCATCGCCTCCTGTAAATGGTGCACACAGCTGCTACTGTGCATTGGTGGCGAATGTTGAAGGCATGGGGTGCTGATCGTATATAGGATTTGCCGTTGGTGGCACAATAATCCAGGCAAGTGGAGAGTATTCTAACATACTTCCGACTTGTATCTTGTAGATGAGAAACAGGCTTTGGGGAGTCAGTGAGTCTACTTGTCTCTGAATTTCCAGCCACTGACTTGTTCTTGTAATTACAGTACAGTAAATCCAAGATCTTGATGGTGGGGGATTCAGTGGTGGTGATGTTGTTCAATGTCAAAGAATATGCTTATGTCATGTGAGAGTACCTTTAAGACATGATGTTTAAGCAATGTACCTTTAAGAAAACTGTGATGTCATAGAGTGGGTGGAGCTCAGCTCAGGTCAGCCATTTTGCAGGTTTTTAGTTTCAGTTTAAAAAAGGCGTGTGTGTGTCTGTATGTTTCCAGAGAGCTGCAAGTTTTGAAAAGAGCTGGGTGTGTATCTATGTTTTGCAGTGAACTGGATCTCTGCTATAAAAGACTATCTCTGGATCATTTGGGTGATTTAAAGTAAAGCCGTTAACCTGATGTGATACTGTTTAAAGGTGTTAAGTCTCTTGGAAGTTTGAAGGAACATTTTAAGGAATTATTTACTGTTGCAATATTTTCTGAGTTATCTTTGAAGTAAGGGGTGTTAAAAGATCCAATGTTTATTTAAGATGTTAAGTTGAGTTCATGGAATAAACAGTGTTTTGTGTTTAAAAACCCATGTGTCCATAATTGTAATACCACACCTAGGGAAAAAGCCATGTGCTCGGAAAAGCAACAAATCCATTAAAGGGTGAGGTTGGTTGAACTCCATGATACATTTTGGGGTTCTGAAAATGCCTCGCCCATAACAATTGGGGGCTCGAGGAAGATAAAAGTATATCTATTGGATTGGCATTTGTGAACTTAAAGACAGTGAAGGATGTTGCTTTTCCGGTGTGTTATTTTAGTTTAAGTGAGGAGAGTGTTGTGAACAATGGCTCTTTCAGAGGCTCAGAAATTTTTGGGCTGAAGAATGTTACACGTAGTACCTTACGGACAGAAACAAAAAGCAGACTGTTAGATTTGGCAAGAACATTGCAACAAAGAACAAAGAACAAAGAAATGTACAGCACAGGAACAGGCCCTTCGGCCCTCCAAGCCCGTGCCGACCATGCTGCCCGACTAAACTACAACCTTCTACACTTCCTGGGTCCGTATCCCTCTATTCCCATCCTATTCATGTATTTGTCAAGATGCCCCTTAAATGTCACTATCGTCCCTGCTTCCACCACCTCCTCCGGTAGCGAGTTCCAGGCACCCACTACCCTCTGCGTTAAAAACTTGCCTCGTACATCTACTCTAAGCCTTGCCCCTCTCACCTTAAACCTATGCCCCCGAGTAATTGACCCCTCTACCCTGGGGAAAAGCCTCTGACTATCCACTCTGTCTATGCCCCTCATAATTTTGTATACATCTATCAGGTCTCCCCTCAACCTCCTTCGTTCCAGTGAGAACAAACCGAGTTTATTCAATCACTCCTCATAGCTAATGCCCTCCATACCAGGCAACATTCTGGTAAATCTCTTCTGCACCCTCTCTAAAGCCTCCACATCCTTCTGGTAGTGTGGCGACCAGAATTGAACACTATACTCCAAGTGTGGCCTAACTAAGGTTCTATACAGCTGCAACATGACTTGCCAATTCTTATACTCAATGCCCCGGCCAATGAAGGCAAGCATGCCGTATGCCTTCTTGACTACCTTCTCCATCTGTGTTGCCCCTTTCAGTGACCTGTGGACCTGTACTCCTAGATGTCTTTGACTTTCAATACTCTTGAGGGTTCTACCATTCACCGTATATTCCCTACCTGCATTAGACCTTCCAAAATGCATTACCTCACATTTGTCCGGATTAAACTCCATCTGCCATCTCTCCGCCCAAGTCTCCAAACAATCTAAATCCTGCTGTATCCTCCGACAGTCCTCATCGCTATCCGCAATTCCACCAACCTTTGTGTCGTCTGCAAACTTACTAATCAGACCAGTTACATTTTCCTCCAAATCATTTATATATACTACAAAGAGCAAAGGCCCCAGCACTGATCCCTGTGGAACACCACTGGTCACAGCCCTCCAATTAGAAAAGCATCCTTCCATTGCTACTCTCTGCCTTCTATGGCCTAGCCAGTTCTGTATCCACCTTGCCAGCTCACCCCTGATCCCGTGTGACTTCACCTTTTGTACTAGTCTACCATGAGGGACCTTGTCAAAGGCCTTACTGAAGTCCATATAGACAACATCCACTGCCCTACCTGCATCAATCATCTTAGTGACCTCCTCGAAAAACTCTATCAAGTTAGTGAGACACGACCTCCCCTTCACAAAACCGTGCTGCCTCTCACTAATACGTCCATTTGCTTCCAAATGGGAGTAGATCCTGTCTCGAAGAATTCTCTCCAGTAATTTCCCTACCACTGAAGTAAGGCTCACCGGCCTGTAGTTCCCGGGATTATCCTTGCTACCCTTCTTAAACAGAGGAACAACATTGGCTATTCTCCAGTCCTCCAGGACATCCCCCGAAGACAGCGAGGATCCAAAGATTTCCGTCAAGGCCTCAGCAATTTCCTCTCCAGCCTCCTTCATTATTCTGGGGTAGATCCCATCAGGCCCTGGGGATTTATCTACCTTAATATTTTTTAAGACACCCAACAGTGTCAGGTTAACACCCAACAGCAGTTAACATTACCTGACAAAATGCGAAAAGATGAGGTAATTATGGCGGTGGTTAAGCATTTAAAGTTGCCTGAGATAGAGTTTGACTCATTGGAAATGACAAAAATTCAGTTGCAAATTAAACAAATGGAACATGAGAAAGAATGAAAGCGGCTGGAATATGAGAGTGAGAGAGAGGAAAGAGAAAGAAAGAGGGGAACATAAGAACAAAAGAACTAGGAACAGGAGTAGGCCATCTGGCCCCTCGAGCCTGCTCCACCATTTAATGAGATCATGGCTGATCTTTGTGGACTCAGCTCCACTCTCCGGCCCGTACACCATATCCCCGAATCCCTTTATTCTTTAGAAAGGCATCTATCTTTTTCTTAAAAACGTTTAAAGAAGGAGCCTCAACTGCTTCACTGGGTAAGGAATTCCAGAGATTCACAACCCTTTGAGTGAAGAAGTTCCCCCTACACTCCGTTCTAAATCTACCTCCCCTTATTTTGAGGCTATGCCCCCTAGTTCTGCTTTCCCCGACCAGTGGAAACAACCTGCCCGCATCTATCCTATCTATTCCCTTCATAATTTTAAATGTCTCAATAAGATCTCCCCCGCATCCTTCTAAACTCCAATGAGTACAGTCCCAGTCTACTCAACCTCTCGTCATAATCTAATCCCCTCAACTCTGGGATCAACCTAGCGAATCTTCTCTGCACTCCCTCCAGTGCCAATATGTCCTTTCTCAGGTAAGGAGACCAAAACTGAACACAATACTCCAGATGCGGCCTCACCAACACCTTATACAATTGCAGCATAACCTCACTAGTCTTGAACTCCATCCCTCTAGCAATGAAAGACAATACTTGATTAGCCTTCTTAATCACCTGCTGCACCTGCACACCAACTTTTTGCGACTTGTGCACCAGCACACCCAGGTCCCTCTGCACAGCAGCATGTTTTAACATCTTACCGTTTAAATAATAATCCATTCTGCTGTTATTCCTCCCAAAATGGATAGCCTCACACTTGGCAACATTGAATTCCATCTGCCAGACCCTAGCCCATTTACCTAACCTATCCAAATCCTTCTGCAGACTTCCGATATCCTCTGCACTTTTTGCTTTACCACTCATCTTAGTGTCGTCTGCAAACTTTGACACATTGCACTTGGTCCCCAACTCCAAATCGTCTATGTAAATTGTGAACAACTGCGGGCCCAATACTGATCCTTGAGGGACCCCACTAGTTACAGGTTGCCAACCAGAGAAACACCCATTTATCCCCACTCTCTGCTTTCTGTTAGTTAACCAATCCTCTACCCATGCTACCACTTTACCCTCAATGCCATGCATCTTTAGTTTATGCAGCAACCTTTTGTGTGGCACCCTGTCAAAAGCTTTCTGGAAATCCAGATATACCACATCCATTGGCTCCCCGTTATCTACTGCACTGGTAACGTCCTCAAAAAATTCTACCAAATTAGTCAGACACGACCTACCCTTTGTGAACCCATGCTGCCCAATGGGACAATTTCCCTCCAGGTGCCCCGCTATTTCCTCCTTAATGATAGATTCCAGCATTTTCCCTACAACCGAAGTTAAGCTTACCGGCCTATAATTACCCGCTTTCTGCCGACCTCCTTTTTTAAACAGTGGTGTCACGTTTGCTACTTTCCAATCCTCTGGGACCACCCCAGAGTCTAGTGAATTTTGATAAATTATCACTAGTGCGTTTACAATTTCCCTGGCCATCTCTTTTAACACTCTGGGATGCATCCCATCAGGGCCAGGAGGCTTGTCTACCTTTAGCCCCATTAGCTTGCCCAATACTGCCTCCTTAGTGATTACAATCGTCTCAAGGTCCTCACCTATCATATCCTTATTTCCATCAGTCACTGGCATGTTATTTGTGTCCTCCACTGTGAAGACTGACCCAAAAAACCTGTTCAGCTCCTCAGCCATTTCCCCGTCTCCTATTATTAAATCTCCCTTCTCATCTTCCAAAAGACCAATATTTACCTTAGCCACTCTTTTTTGTCTTATATATTTGTAGAAGCTTTTACTATCTGCTTTTATGTTCTGAGCTAGTTTACTTTCATAGTCTACCTTACTCTTCTTTATGGCTTTTTTAGTAGCTTTCTGTTGTCCCCTAAAGACTTCCCAGTCCTCTAGTCTCCCACTAATTTTTGCCACTTTGTATGTTTTTTCCTTCAATTTGATACTCTCCCTCACCTCCTTAGATATCCACGGTCGATTTTTCCCCTTTCTACCGTCTTTCTTTTTTGTCGGTATGAACCTTTCCTGAACACTGTGAAAGATCGCTCGGAAGGTTCTCCACTGTTCCTCAACAAAAAGAAAGAGAAAGAGAGAGAGAGAGGAAAAAGAAAAGGAGAGCGAAGAAATGAGAAAAGAAAGAATAGCCCTAGCAGAACAAAAAGAAAAAGACGGAGATACAGATCAGGGAAAAAGATAAAGAGAGGGAGTTTGAACTTCAGAAAATGGCCATGAAACATGACAATCAGTTAAAATTGGCAGATGTAAAGGGAAACGTACAGTTGGATGATAGTGATGAGGATAGTGAGAAAGAGCGTCATCGTCAAAGGCTTGGTGGGAATCTATATAAATATGTCCAAGCATTGCCAAGGTTTGACGAGAAGGAAGTGGAAGCCTTTTTCATTTCATTTGAGAAGGTAGCTAAAGAAATGAAATGGCCACAGGACATGTGGATGTTACTGATTCAAACAAAGCTGGTAGGTAGAGCTAGTGAAGTGTTTGCATCGCTACCGGAGGAGGTATCTGGAACGTATGAGGAGGTGAAGAAATCCATCTTAAGTGCATATGAGCTCGTGTCTGAAGCTTACAGACAAAGGTTTAGAAATTTAAGGAAAGAATTTGGTCAAACTTACATGGATTCTGAAAGGCTCCAACAGAGTAATTTTGATAGATGGATAAGGGCTTTGAAAATAGACCAAACGTATGAAGCTCTCAGAGAAATTATACTTTTGGAGGAGTTTAAAAATTCAATTCCTGATGTAGTGAGAACTCATGTGGAAGAACAGAGGGTTAAAACTGCGAGATTAGCAGCGGAAATGGCAGATGATTATGAATTAGTTCATCAATCAAAAATTGGTTTCCAACATCAGTTTCACCGGTGAGGGATAGAAACTGGGGACATGAGAAATACTCAAGTGGTAAAGGTAAAGGTGATCTGATGGGAGACAATAAAGAGAGTAAACCTCAGATTTAAAAAGAAATCCAGGTGGGTGAAAAAGAAATGAAAAGTTTCAAATGTTTTCACTGTAATAAACTAGGCCATGTAAAGTCACAGTGTTGGTGGTTGAAGAAAAGCACAGGGAAGGCTGATGTGGTAAAACAGGATAAGACAGTGGGGTTTGTTAGAGTGGTAAAGGAAAGCCCAAGGGAAGCGAAGGAGGTGCAAACAATTGTACAGCCTGTTCAAGAAGTAATTGTTAAGAAGGTGCCAGATGTCTTTAAAGAATTTACTTGTGTGGGTAAAGTTTACTCATGTGCATCAGGAGGAGCAGGTAAAGAAGTCACAATTTTAAGAGATACAGGGGCTAGTGAATCTTTAATGGTAAGAGATGAGGAATTATGTAGTTTAGGAAGAATGTTGCCAGAAAAGGTGGTGATATGTGGAATTCAGGGTGAGAGGAGTAGCGTTCCATTATACAAGGTAAGGTCGGAAAGTCCAGTGAAGAGTGGTGAAGTGGTAGTAGGAGTAATAGATAAACTATCTTGTCCAGGAATACAGTTTATCTTGGGTAATGATTCAGCTGGATCGCAGGTGGGAGTGATGTCTAGTGTGGTTGATAAGTCAGTGGAAAATCAGACAACTGAAGGGTTGAAGGATGAATATCCTGGGATTTTTCCAGATTGTGTAGTAACAAGGTCGCAAAGTCACAGGTTAAGACAAGAGGAGAAATCAAAGAGTGAAGATGAAGTTGAAGTGCAATTATCAGAAACAAATTTTGATCAGGTGGTTGAAAAAGAACAAGAACAGTTGGAGGATGAGGCGGATATTTTTAGTTCAGGAAAATTGGCGGAGTTACAACAGAAAGATGTAGAAATAAAACGGCTATATCAGAAAGCATATACGGAAGAGGAATCTGAGAGTATACCAGAGTGTTATTACCGTAAAAATGATGTCTTGATGAGAAAATGGAGACCTGTACATATGCAGGCGGATGAAAAGTGGCAGAAGCTCATCAAGTAGTATTGATGGTAGGGTATAGAACGGAGGTGGCGGGTTTGGTGATGAACCTAGCCGAAAGTGAATTTGGAGAAGCCCGAATCACTTTCCTTGAGGAGTTTCCGATACCTTCAAGACGAAGGAAATAATGCGATTTCTTAACATGAATGAATTTGATCGAACATTTGTGCAAAAGCTTTGTGGCGTGATTACTCCACTGATGGACTTGCTAAAGAAACGTCAAAAATTTCAATGGACAGCAGACTTTCAACAGGCATTTGACTGCCTGAAAGCTGTGATAACCAATGCTCCTGTATTGGAGAATTGCAAGGGACTCTGATCAGATTGAACTAAAGTATCTGATTCTAAAGAGAAATGCCGAGGCGTAGAGGAATGGATGGATCGTGCAGAGGCTTTCTTGTTCAAAGAGAATGTCAATCGAGAAGGATATCGGTTGGAGGAAGAAAAATCAAGAAAAATGGACTATATTATTATACATGTTTGAGTGTGTTGGTTTCTTTAAATGAAAATGTATATTTACTGTGTGCATTTCTGAGTGGATAGTGCAAAAGTGAAAAATGAAACCATCTTGAAGTTGATGGGTTTTTTTTTCTTGGGGGGAGGTGTCATGTGAGAGTACCTTTAAGACATGATGTTTAAGCAATGTACCTTTAAGAAAACAGTGATGTCAAAGAGTGGATGGAGCTCAGCTCAGGTCAGCAATTTTGTAGGTTTTTAGTTTCAGTTTAAAAAAGGAGTGTGTGTGTCTGTGTGTTTCCAGAGAGCTGCAAGTTTTGAAAAGAGCTGGGTGTGTGTCTATGTTTTGCAGTGAACTGGATCTCTGCCATGAAAGACTATCTCTGGATCATTTGGGTGATTTAAAGTAAAGCCTTTAACCTGATGTGATATTGTTTAAAGGTGTTAAGTCTCTTGGAAGTTTGAAGGAACATTTTAAGGAATTATTTACTGTTGCAATATTTTCTGAGTTATCTTTGAAGTAAGGGGTGTTAAGAGAGCCAATGTTTATTTAAGATGTTAAGTTGAGTTCATGGACAAAACAGTGTTTTGTGTTTAAAAACCCACGTGTCCATAATTGTAATACCACACCGAGAGAAAAAGCCGTGTGATCGGAAAAGCAACAAATCCATCAAAGGGAGAGGTTGGTTGAACTCCATGATACACTTTGGGGTTCTGAAAACGCCCCCCCCCCCCCATAAAACTTAGGTTCTCCTTTTTGCGGTAATGATTGACCGGCACTTGAAAAAGTTACTTGCCATTTATCAGCCCACACCTGGATGTTGTTCTGGTCTTGCTTAATACTTGCTTAATGTGGGCATGGATTGCTTCTGTATCTGAAGAGTCGGTGACTGGTGCTGACCATTGTGCGATCATCAGCAAACATCCCCAATTCTGACTTTATGATGGAGGGAAGGTCATTGATGAAGCAGCTGAAGGTAGTTGGCCTAGGACACTACTGTGAAGAAATCCTGCAGTGATGTTCTGTGGCTGGATCGATTGGCCTCCAGTGACTTCAATCATCTTTATTTGCACTATGTACGACTCCAACCAGTGGAGCATTTTTCTCCTCATTCTCATTCATTTCAATTTTGCCAGCCTTCTTGATTCAACACTCAGTCAAGTGCTGCCTTGATGTCAAAGGCAGTCACACTCACCACTTGAGTTAGCTCTTTCGGCCATGCTTGGACCAAAGGATGTAATCAGGTCAGGCATTAGGTGGTCCTGGCGGAACCCAAACTGAGCATCAATGAATTGATTATTACTGTGTAGGTATCACTGGTAGCACCACAGATGACACCTTTCATTACTTTGCTGATGATTGAGAGTAGACTGATGGGGCGATAACTGACTTCATCAGAGAATTTACAGTGCAGACGGAGGCCATTCGGCCCATTGAGTCTGCACCTGCCCTTGGAAAGAGCCCAAGCCCACACCTCCACCCCTCCCAACACCTCCACCCTATCCCCGTAACCCCACCTATCCTTTTTTGGAGACTAAGCGCAATTTAGCATAGCCAATCCACCTAACCTGCACATCTTTGGATTGTGGGAGGAAACCGGAGCACCCGGAGGAAACCCTCGCAGACATGGTGTGAACGTGCGGACTCCGCACAGACAGTGACCCAAGCCAGGAATCGAACCTGGGACCCTAAGCTGTGAAGCAACTGTGCTAACCGCTATGCTAATGTGCTGACTTGATTGGCTTTGATGTACCTGAGCCATTTCCACATTATTGGGTAGATGCAATGTTGTAGCCGTGCTGGAACAGCTTCGCTAGGGACACAGTTAATTCCAGAGCACAAATTTCCAATACCATTGCGGGAATGTGGTCAGGGCCCATAGCCTTTGCAGTAGTAAATTATATTGCCTGAAGACTGGCATCTGTGATGCGGGAGACCTCAGGAGAAGGCCAAGATAAATCATCCGCTCGGCACTTGTGGTGGAAAATGCTTGCAAATTCTTCAGATATTTGTGGAACCACTTGTCTAGTTTGTTGATTAACTGTCTACCAACATTCGCGACTAGATGTGGAAAGATTTCAAAGCTTTGATCTGAACAATTATTGTGGGATTGCTTCGCATCGTTTAAATTTTAGGCAGGCGGTGAAGGCCGGCCACAACCGCCGGGTGCGAAGACTGGAGAGGGGAAAACCGGACTTGCGACCCATCACCATGGCAGAGTAGCAGACCTGGACATGGTCGGTGGCCCGGAGGAAAGGGAGGCCGCCGGGGTGGAGTTCAGCCATGGGCGAGGAAGTGAGACCCCGCCTAGTTGCGGTTCCCCGGGACACGTGTGTCAAACCCACCCCCCCCCCCCCCAACACCACCACCCTCATCCCCACACGCCCCTCACCCTCACACCACCCCCACACCATCTTCACCCCACAACACCCTCACCTCCACCACCCTCACCCTCACTCCACACCACCCTCACCCCACATCACCCTCACCCCCACACCACCCCCACCTCCACACCATCCTCATATCCGAGATGCGATTAGCGGAAGGCAGCACAGTTTTGTGAACGGGAGGTCGTGTCTCACTAAGTTTTTGAGGAGGCCACAAAGATGATTGATGCAGGTAGAGCAGTGGTTGTTGTCCATATGGACTTCAGTAAGGCTTTCATGGCAGACTGGACTGGCACAAAAGGTGAAGTCACACTGGATCAGAGGTGAGCTGGCAAGATGGATACAGAACTGGCTAGGTCATAGAAGGCAGAGGGTAGCAGTAGACGGATGCTTTTCTGATTGGAGGGCTGTGACTAGTGGTGTTCCGCAGGGATCAGTGCTGGGACCTTTGCTGTTCGTAGTATATATAAATGATTTGGAGGAAAATGTAACTGGTCTGATTAGTAAGTTTGCCGACGACATAAAGGTTGGTGGAATTGCAGATAGTGATGAGGACTGTCAGAGGATACAGCAGGATTTAGATCGGACAGGTAGGGAATATACAGTGAATGGTAAAACCCTCAAGAGTATTGACGGTCAGAGAGATCTAGGGGTACAGGTCTACAGGTCACTGAAAGGGGCAACACAGGTGGAGAAGGTAGTCAAGAAGGCATACGGCATGCTTGTCTTCATTGGCCAGGGCATTGAGTATAAAAATTGGCAAGTCATGTTGTAGCTGTATAGAACCTTAGTTAGGCCACACTTGGAGTATAGTGTTCAATTGTGGTCGCCACACTACCAGAAGGCTGTGGAGGCTTTAAAGAGGGTGCAGAAGAGATTTACCAGAATGTTGCCTGGTATGGAGGGCATTAGCTATGAGGAGTGGTTGAATAAACTCGGTTTGTTCTCACTGGAACGACGGAGGTTGAGGGGCGACCTGATAGAGGTCTACAAAATTATGAGGGGCATAGACAGAGTGGATAGTCAGAGGCTTTTTCCCAGGGTTGGGGGGTTCAATTACTAGGGGGCATAGGTTTAAGGTGCGAGGGGCAAGGTTTAGAGGAGATTTACGAGCCAAGTTTTTTACACAGAGGGTAGTGGGTGCCTGAAACTCGCTGCCGGAGGAGGTGGTGGAAGCAGGGATGATAGTGACGTTTAAGGGGCATCTTGACAAATACATGAATAGGATGGGAATAGTGGGATATGGAACCCGGAAATGTAGAAGATTTTAGTTTAGATGGGCAGCATGGTCGGAGCAGGCTTGGAAGGCCGAAGGGCCTGTTCCTGTGCTGTACCTTTCTTTGTTCTTTGTCCACTGCCCTCCAGCCCATGGTCTAATCATGCGTCTTGTCTTGTGTCTTGCAGGACCTGCTGGAGATGAGGCGGGGCCACCTTGTGTCCCTTGCCCCCAGCCAGTGCCACAGCCGGAGTCCCCCCGTCCTGTAAGCCAAGCACCGACTCTGAGAGCAGTTTGAAAGCTAGCCCTCCACCCAAGACACAGGACACCCCAGAGCCCGAGTCTGAGGATGACACTGATTTCCCGCCACAGCCGTCTCCAACACCCTCCACCTTCCCAGAGTCACTCGCCTCGGTTCGGCACTTTAGTGAAGCGACTCCTGGGACACTATTTATGTGCACCATCTAGCTGATCCGGTACATCAGGTGGAGGTAGGAACACCCAGGAGGGCAGGCTGACCCCAGGGACTAGATGCCGTCCAGATGGATTTCAGGATTCCGGAACAGACAGTCCCATCTATTGTGGAGATGCAGTTGCAGAGCCAGGGACTACATGAGGGCTTGTCGGCGAGCGTCCAGTACCTGTAGGTGCAGTTGGAGGAGTCCAATCACATGCAGGAGCAGGAGGTGGGGCCGACCATGCGTGCCACCCAGGCCAACACCACAAGGGTGGAGTCTACGGTGAAGGCATTAGGGCGGTGGTTTTGGCTATGGATCAGCATGCCCAAGGCCTGGAACATTCTGTGCAGACACTGGCCGAGGCCCAGGACAGGGTTGCCACCACAATGGCAACCATGTGACAGAGCCACCTCGAAATTGCACTGGCGCTTCTAGCATGGCCCAGTCACAGCAGGCCATGGATGGGAACATTGGCAGCATTGCTCAGGTTCTGGCCAACTTGGCGCAGACACAGAGGGAGGTAGCCCTGTCCCAAAGGGAGATGGCGCAGTCACTGGCTGATGTGACACAAAACCAGATGGTGATGGCACAGTCCATGGGTGGTGTGGCGCAGTCCCAGGTGGAGATGGTCCACTCCCTGTGCTCCATTGCCACGAGCATGCAGACCCTGATCGAGACCAGAACGGGCCTCCAGGACAGGCAGCGCTGGTGGCGGGGGAGGCTCAGGGATTAGCTCCACCCACGCCCCCCTCCCATGGGACAGCCTGGGGGCTATCGAGCACCGCGAGAGAGGAAGAGGTAAAAGGGCCTGTACCATTGACTCCCGCAGCGGAGGTTCTGGAACACCACAGCATCTTGGCCTCCTCCCCGTCCCTCTTCTGTCCCTGGTGCATCTGGTGCACAAGGGACATAACAGGGTGGCGCCAACCCAGGGTGGGACCCCCGAGCTATGGCCAGGCCCATCCAGGCCTAGTTGCCCCAGAAGACGCCCGCCAATGGGGACCCAGGCGGACTTTGTGGGTGGCCTGGGCTGCCCCACTCCCCGTCTGTCCCCACCACCATCACCCAAAGGATTTGCTGGCACACTGTGATGTAATGTCCAGCTCACATGCAGGTATCACCAAGGGGGATGGTGGAAAATGCTACCATGGGCAGGAGTCAAACATCGTCAAACGATGTGGAGCACCAGAGCTCAGTGCAGAGCGGGTTGTCTTCATCCTCCATCCTATGGACTAGACCCGGTAATACTGCCAACCCAGGGCCTGCATCCCTTGCCTGCCTGGGCTCCATGTCCTGCCCAACCTCCCTCTCCCCGCATCCTCCTCATTGGATGAGGCCTGGCATTCCTCCTTTCCTCCTCCAGCACATCGCCCCTCAGCTGGAGGATGCAGCAGGCCGCCAACATGCAGGCGACCCTCTCAGCATCATACTGGTGGGCCCCTCCAGAGCGGTCCAGGGACCTGGACCGCATCTTCAGGAGGCCGAAGCACCGCTCGATCATGCACCTGGTTGCTGTGTGAGGGCTTATTGTTGCGGGTCTCTGGGTCGGTCTGTAGATTCCGGATCGGTGTCATCAGCCATGATTGCAGCTGATAACCCTTGTCGCCGAGGAGCCAACTCCCCAGCATTGGGGGAGGGGGTCTGAAACATGTCAGAATCGTCGAGTGTGCCAGGATGAAGGCGTTGCGCACACTGCCTGGGTACCGGGCACAGACGTGCATAATGCGTAGCTGATGGTCATATATCAGCTGCACGTTCATCGAGTGGAACACCTTCAGTTTGTGTAGAGCGGCCCGTCATCTGCAGGTGCTCCAAGGGGCACATGCATCCCATCGATAATCCCCTGGGCCTGGGGCATCCCATAGATGCCGGCGAACCCTCCTCTTTGGACATCCTGGTGGGCTAGGTCCACATTGAAATTGATGTACTGAGCTGCCTGGGCATATAGGGCCTCCGTGACGTCACAAATGCACCTGTGCACAAGGTGTATAAGATCCCCGACAGGCTCCCATTTTGCACCTGGAAGGACCCTGTGGCATAAAGGTTCAGGGTGACCATCACCTCGACAGCCACCGGAACGAGTGGCCTCCCCCATATCCCCGTGGTGCCATGTGCGCCATGATCTGGCAGATATGTCGCCATGTTTCCCTGCTCAGGAGTCTTCGACGGCTTTCCCGATCCGGCAGGTACTAGAATGACAGGCGGTACCGGTACACACGAGGCCTCATGCAACACCTCCTTTGCATCTCCTCCTCCTCGGCCTGTTGGGCAGCTGGTTCTTCATCCTGGGCGGCTGCCTCCTGTTCCTCTGTGGCACGCTCCACTGCTGCATGCTCCGCTGCTGCAGCTTCCTCCTCCTCGAACAGCGTCAGCTCATACAGCCGCACTGCATCTCCTAGGGCTGTGGTAACCAACAGAAAGGCCAGCACTGCTGGTTGAATTCCAATGTCCATTGTCTGCAGGGGGTGAAAGACCGACATGTTAGAATGGTGCGTGCTCCTGAGCCCAACCAGGTCCACTGTCCCCAGTTGGCACTGCGGGCTCCCCACCCCCATCTCCACACCCCTGGCCCCATCGGTGGCTGGCACTGTGGGGTCCTCTGGCCATGGCACTTGTCCCTGGTGCCAGGGGTGAGGGGTCTTGTCGGTTGACACTGCCCTTGCCAGCACTGCACTCTGCGGTCCCCTCTGTCTCTCCTCTCTGTGTCCTACCTCTTCTCTCTCCCTCAGCAGCAACGACGCAGGTTTCACGATTTTTAAAAGCACAAGTGAACCGCGCCACCAGGAACCCAGGCAATCGGAGGCGGAGAATCGCGGAGGCCCCGGAGAATACTGGGCCGAGCCCGCTAATGACATGCAAACAGTGTTTACGGTACGTCCATTCCGGACCGGAATTGATGCCCCTGTTGAGGTGACGGAGAATTGCAATTTGTCGTCAAATAAGCGCCCGCCGCGATTTTGGTGTCGGAATCTATTCTCCGCCTAATCGCGTTTCGCAATTTAAACATTTTTTTTAGAGTACCCAATTTTTTTTTCCAATTAAGGGGCAATTTAGAGTGGCCTATCCACCTAACCTGCACATCTTTGGGTTATGGGGATGAAACCCACGCAGACAGAGGGAGAATGTGCAAACATCACACGGACAGTGAACCAGGGCCGGGATTCGAATCTGGGTCCTCAGCGCTGCAGTCACTGCATCACATGCCGCCCGAACGTTTCGTGATTTTGCCATCAGCCAGTGGAGAATCCTGCCCCAGGAATCTGGGAAAAAGGTTTTGTTCAGTGAAGTTGAGAGTGAGGAGTAGAGTGGCTCCAACTCTACTCCAGCACTGTACTCTGCGGTCCCCTCTGTCTCTCCTCTCTGTGTCCTACCTCTTCAGCAAGGTGCTGAACTGGGGATGTTAGCTTGCAAGAAACCAAGGATCCAAGGTGACCCAAAGTTTGATGACACCTTAATACAGCCTGTGAAGCAGTGGTGGCTGTTGGCATGGCTGGTTATCTGGGAGATTGTGTGGAAAAGAAGCTTGAACGCTCATGGTGATACAGGGAAGTGGAATATCGAAAGGAGAGATTGAAACTCAGGAGTTGGATCCTTGGTGAAGATATCCGAGAGAAAACTATATTTGGGAGGAGATTCCAAGGTGTGTTCTTCAGAAATGGAGATCAGAAATCTTTGTTTGAAAGCCAAAGACCAGTTGGTTCACAGTGTTACAAGAATCAGAGGGAATTGATGAGAAATTTAGAGAAGTTGTTTGCATGACATCTGCCACTTGGTTTTAGAATATGGGATTTACATGGGCAATAGACTTACTGTGAACATTGGAGCAGAAGATAGATGTTGTAACTTATCCTTACGAATCTGTATATATCTGTGAGGGTACAGCTGGAGTGAAGGAGTAGTGTATTTGAGTTCACCCTTTCTTGGTCAACAAATGTTTTATTCTTTTGTTAACAATTCATCAGCTGTGTCCTGTGGTTGCTCAGTAGCGCCTTCCATGCATCTAAACAATAAATAAAAGATAGGGATTCTTCCTCGGCTGACATCGGAATCATGAAACGTGATTGGACAGAGTATCGATCATGAAATCAAAATTGTGGTGGGTGCCGGGTCCATGCCGGAATGCCATGTTCTGGTGCCCCGACAGTGGCATCAATGCGTTTTACTCCTCACGTACAGTAAATGCCATTGGCATATCATTAGGAGGCCTGACCTAGTATTCTCTGGGGCCTCTGTGATGCTCCGCCTCCTCCGGGGGGGAATTAACTATGGTGAGTTTCACTTGTGGCCTCAAAAATCGGGAAACAGTTGCCTTGGCCGATGAGGGAGAGAGAGGAGGTAGGACTGCTGGTCCTGCTGCTGGCAGGGTGAGCTGGGGAAGGGAGCCCTCTGCCAGGCTTGGGGGGAATAGGTGGGGGTGACCTGGGGATGGGCAGGTGACCCCCCCACAGGACTGAGGTGCCCAGTCATGGACCACCATTGCCACGGCTTGAAAAGTAGCCACTTTCCTGCGCACCCCATTGACCACCCACCCCCTTGCAACCCCCTCCATGATTCCTACCTGATGCGGGCCCAGGGTTGACAGTAAAAGCGGGTCTGGTCCATGTGATGGAGGATGATGGCAACCCACTCTGGGATGAACTCTGGTACTTCACTTCATTTGAGAGGATCTGACTCCTGCCCACAGTAGCACTTTCCGCTGTCCACCTGGGTGAACCCTGCATGTGAGCTGGCCATTCTTTTTTTTAATATAAATTTAGAATACCCAATTAATTTTGTCCAATTAAGGAGCAATTTAGCATGGCCAATCCACCTAGCCTGCATATTTTTGGGTTGAGGGGGCGAAACCCACGCAAACACTGGGAGAATGTGCAAACTCCACATGGACAGTGACTCAGAGCCGGGATCGAACCTGGGACCTCGGTGCTGTGAGGCAGCAGGGCTAACCCACTGTGCTACCGTGCTGCCCCCAATGAGCTGGCCATTCTATAACATGGTCTCATCGAACCTTTCGGGTGCTGCAGGCGGGACACTGGAGCGGTGAGCACTGGCTTAACTGGGGTTCCTGGCCCATGCCCACCCCAATGTCTGCCCATCCGCAAACCGCCCCCTCGTCCCCAGTGCCCCTCTGCGGCCAGCCCACACCAGCCCATCCCTCACACCCTTCTGACAGAGCACCGAGCAGTTTGTAATGTCATGAACATGTATTTATTGTAAATAAGTGAACATAGATATACAGATTTGTGCCCTAGCCCCTAACACTATCCTATGTGTTGCATCCATGCCAACTTAACTGATGTCTGCCTTTCTCGCCTTACGGACCCTAACGCTATACTTAGGTGGATCCCCAAACAGTACATCAGCACTGCTGCGATTTCCGCCCTGTGACCTGGGTCCCCTTTGGTAACCGTCTTTTGGGGCGACCCGGCCTGGATGGGCCCGGCTGCTGCTTGGGTGTCCCAGGTGGCATGGTGACATCCTGTTCTGCCCGCTGCCCATCAGATGTGCCAGGGATAGGGAGGGGGGAGTCCGAGGCGCTGTGATGGTCCTGCACCTCCCCTATTAGAGTTACTAGCATGGGCCCCATCACTGCCTCCTCCCTCGGGATGCCCAATGGCCCCCGGTCTACTCCATGGATGGAGGTGTGAGTGAAGCAGTGCTGACCTGGATGACATGAATGGTGGGTACCTCCTTCTGTTACTGCAAGTGGTTGGACTCCTCCAACTCCACCTACAGGTGCTGGATGGTTGCTGATACCCCATATGTAGTCCCTGGCTCTGTGACTGAATATCCACTGTCGATGGGACCGCCCTTTCCAGAAGGCCAAATCCATCCAGACGGCAACTAGTGCCTGGTATTGGCCTCCATTCGACCGTCCGCCCCCTCAAAGGTTCCTATCTTCAGCTGTTGTACCGCTGCATGTTTGTGGTGCGCACCAGATAGTGCCCCAGGAGCCTCTTTGCTAACATCCCCAACTGAGGTGAGTCTCTCTGGGATTGTAGAGGGTGTTGAAGACAGCTGTGATGAGAAGTCAGTGTCGTCCCCGGACTGGTGCTTGGGGTGTCTTGAGCTGCGGTCGAGGGCTCCCGTCGCTGTCCATTTCCTCTTTCTCGCTGCCCAACACCTGGGGTTGTGGTTGGGTTCGGAGGGCACCAGAAGGGCCCGCCTCATTGTCAGGAGATCCTGCAAGACTCAAGACATGACGCATGATTGAACCGCGGGTTAGGGTGGTGGTGGTGATGGTGGTGGTGGTGAGCAAGTGTGGGGGTAAGGTGGTGGTGGAGGGGTAAGTGGGGGGTGATGGTGGTGGAGTGGGGATGTGCGGTTGGTCGTGGGTGGTTGTGGGAGGAGTTTGGAGATGGTGGTGGACGGGGGTTGTGGAGGTGGTGAAGGGGTGGTGGTGATGGAGTGGCGGTTGTGAGGTGGTGGTGTCAATATACGTGCCATGGGGAACCGTAACTCAGCGAGGTCTCACTCGCTTGCCTGATGCCGACCTGATGGAATTGCTTGTTTTCAGCTGTATCTTCTGATCCCAAATGAAGCATAAATGAGCAGCACAGGCATTCCAGTGGAACTGCAGTGAGTGTAGGAGAGTCAGGGGAAGGGGAGGACATGCTCCCTTTTCACAACAGTAGTTACTGTACTGAGGTAAATTTTAAAAAGTCTCAAATCTTTTACTGAATGAGTATGGGTTGGTGAGTGGATACATAAATGAATGGGTGAGTGAGTGAATTGGTAAGTATGTGAGGTTGGTTAGTGTGAGTTGGGTTGGGGATAGGTAAGATCAGGTCCAGAGGTTAGAAGGGTCTGGTCCAGGGGGGTTAGTCGTGTGGTTGGGAGGGTAGTCAGGTGGTTGGGGGGGACGGGACCCAGCAGGTGACAGGTCAAACATGGAGCAGAGGCAGAAGTGGAGACAGGATAATACATAAATGGTCAGGTAGTCAAGTGGGTGTCTCCCCCCCCCCCCCCCCCCCCCCCCACCACCACCACCATCACCTGACTACCTGACCATTTATGTATTATCCTGTCTCCACTTCTGCCTCTGTCTCCATGTCTGACCTGTCAGCTGCTGGAACTGCCTGGAAGTGGAATCTCAAAGATTAAGCCCGACCTCCAATTCCTGCCTCCATCGTGAAAACCTCAGCCTATGGCTCTATGATTAAGTATTTCTGAAGTGTTGTCCCTGTTATAAATGAAAGAAACATGACAGTCAATTTGTTCACAGCAAGGTCCCACAAACACCAATATAGTAATGATCACGGTCTATTTTAATAATGTTGGTTTACAAGAGTACAGAAGAAATTATAAATTTGGAGAAGGAGGGACCAATAGCAGTCCTGACACGGGCCAAACCAGGGAAATCCAGGCTGGGCCATGAAAGGTGGTAGAGACGGGAACCTTCACAATTTTTAAGAAGTACATAGATGAGCACTTGAAATGCTATTGCATACAAAGCTATGTACCAAGTGCTGGACAATGGGAATAGAATAATTAGGTGCTTGATGGTCGGTGCAGAAGTGATGGGCCGAAGGGCCTCTTTCTGTGTTGTAAAACTCTAAGACTCTATGTAAGTCTCTCTGTTTGAATTTTCTCTAATGCATTGCTGCTATCTTACCTGATTCCAACTCATTTTGTCAAAGTGCCCACATACAATTATTAGTTATCATAAGTCACTAATCGTGCATGAACAGATAACAGAACCAAATGCAAGTGTATTTATTTGCTCATAACCTGCCAGTTTCTTTCTTCATAGAATGAGGAGAAGCCAGTCACTCACTTGAATCCAAAGTGCACAACTCATCAAAAAGAAAATCACCTGATCTCCACCATCAGCTCAGTGTCAATAACATCAGTTTGGGCAGCAGTTCATACCAAATGCACTTAAATAAGTCCCAAGAGTTCAAATGGTCCAGGCCTCACACTGGAAAACAAGCGTATTGCCATCCCCATGCTCACTCCAACTTAAAATCAGGGCCATAGAGTGTAAACTACCTTAACTTTAAATGTCAGTTTGAAGCAGCTTCGGAATCAGGTTGATTTGAATCAGGTTGGTGTGTAACAGTTTTATTCAAATCCAAGGGTATCTGCAGCTCTGAGTGGCAAATACATTTATCATTCATTTGATACCACCCAACCCATGTTGGAGTATGGAACACAGGTGTAAAAAAACACCAGGGAAATCAAATTCAGTTTGAAGGTGTGATCTGAGCTGGATTGGATCTCCTGTGTAAATGGAGTCGCGGATCACACTTGAATGTAGAATGCTGCTGCTCAGATTTAATCCTTGTGGTGTTTGTAAATTTTGGTTCCATCCAGAATCAAAACTTCAGAAGCAGTCACATAGCTGTTGTCACATCTAGAGGCTGTAACATTCTGCAGTTGATTTTTGAACCTTGTTTGTTCTGAAGAAATGACTTTATTTTATTAGTGACTCTATAATTTCAAAAGCATGACTTCATAGTTCATTGTGCAAATATTGAAAACCTTGTTAAATCTTTCTATAATAATAATTTACTGGCTATATATTTTTGTATTTGCCACTTAAAACCTGTAAGTTTGGGATAACACAACATGATATATTTGAATTAACAGTATGCTCATTAATTGTGTTGCCTTGTTCTAATTTCTGTATTCAGTGCTGCTTATTTTCAGAATCTCATTTGAATTCTTCTGCTGAGTAATGTGTCAGGGGTAGCAGCCGAGATGCCAAAGCCATTAAAAAGTCATTCAGTAACATTACACTGGAATACCAATGAGTGGGGTTAAAAAGGCTCCACTGCACTTGGAGGGCAGCACTAATTCAGAAACTTGCCTCAGAAGAGCCACAGTGGGCTCATTTCCAAAACCACATCATAATGTCAGCCCATGTCAATCATCAGAACAGACAGGTTTGTCCCACAACATAAAAAAGTTATACATTAGTAATCCGTCAGAGGAGCTTCATTAAAATAGCACTCACATTAAAGGAAGCAGGACATTTCATTATGGATATTCCTTCAGATTTCCTCTTCCTTAAATTTGAAGGCATTTTTATGATATCACCCAAAGCTGGGTAAATCAGCGTTAGGTACAACACACAATTAATGAACATAATTATAATCCTTAAACACCCCTTAGCTCTTTTTAATTGTTCTATAAGATTCCATAATATTGCTTCCAAAAATCTACAGAAATCCCATGCGATTTTCTGAGACTTTTAATAAGATTTCCAATTTGTTATTTCGGTAGCATTAAATTCAAGCATTTAAATATGACTTTGTTATAGATAAACGTATCTAACAAACTATTTGGAACATCGCTGGTTGGTCCCAAAAGCCATTTGCCTTCATAGAATCATTACAGCACAGAAGGAGACTATTCGTCCCTTCATGGTTGTTCCAACTCTGCAGGAGTAACTCAGGTAATCTAACTCCCCTGCCATTGCCCTGCAGTCCAGCACTTTTTTTGATAAACCAGCCCCTCAAATGTCAGATGAACTCTTTTCTGGGGCATCCATATCAATTGGCCATCATTGGGTGGAATTTTTCAGTCTTATCTCCTGCGGGAAAAGCAGAGGGCCAGCTGCCTTGCTGGGTTTTCCCGTTATATTTTCAAACACTTAATGGAAAAGAAAGTTAAGTGGAAGGTCCCACGACGTGATGCTGGCAACCACGGCTCCTGAGAGGTTGGGATGCCCTTTAAAGAGGCACTCCAATCAAGCAATGAAGGAACCACTCCCACCTCCATGGATATGGGATCCTCCCCCCCAAACATGGACCTCCCCAGCAAAAGCCTCCCTGGCAGTGCCTGGGTAGTGCCTGGGTGGTACCTGAGCAGTGCCAAGGGGTAGAGTCATGGAGTTTTAAGAGAATGGAAGGAAGCCCTTCAGCCCATTGTGTATCTGCCAGCCATCAAGCACCTATTTATTCTAATCCCATTTTCGAGCACTTGGCCAGTAACCTTGTATGCTGTAGCATTTCAAGTGCTCATCGAAGTTCTACTTAAATGTTGTGAGGGTTCTGGCCTCTACCACCCTTTCAGACAGCGAGTTACAGATTTCCACTGCCCTCTGGGTGAAAACGTTTTTCCTCACATCTCCTGCAAACCAATTGCCCATTACCTTAGATCTATGCTCCTTGGTTATTGACTCCTCTGCTAAGGGGAAAGGTTCCTTCTTATCCTCCATATCTACATAGAACATAGAACAATACAGCGCAGTACAGGCCCTTCGGCCCACGATGTTGCACCGAAACAAAAGCCATCTAACCTACACTATACCATTATCATCCATACGTTTATCCAATAAACTTTTAAATGCCCTCAATGTTGGCAAGTTCACTACTATAGCAGGTAGGGCATTCCACGGCCTCACTACTCTTTGCGTAAAGAACCTACCTCTGACCTCTGTCCTATATCTATTACCCCTCAGTTTAAGGCTATGTCCCCTCGTGCTAGCCATTTCCATCCGCGGGAGAAGGCTCTCACTGTCCACCCTATCTAACCCTCTGATCATTTTGTATGCCTCTATTAAGTCTCCTCTTAACCTTCTTCTCTCTAACGAAAACAACCTCAAGTCCATCAGCCTTTCCTCATAAGATTTTCCCTCCATACCAGGCAACATCTTGGTAAATCTCCTCTGCACCCGTTCCAAAGCCTCCACGTCCTTCCTATAATGCGGTGACCAGAACTGTACGCAATACTCCAAATGCGGCCGTACCAGAGTTCTGTACAGCTGCAACATGACCTCCTGACTCCGGAACTCAATCCCTCTACCAATAAAGGCCAACACTCCATAGGCCTTCTTCACCACCCTATCAACCTGGGTGGCAACTTTCAGGGATCTATGTACATGGACACCTAGATCCCTCTGCTCATCCAGACTTTCAAGAACTTTTCCATTAGCCAAATATTCCACATTCCTGTTATTCCTTCCAAAGTGAATCACCTCACACTTCTCTACATTAAACTCCATTTGCCACCTCTCAGCCCAGCACTGCAGCTTATCTATATCCCTCTGTAACCTGCTACTTCCTTCCACACTATCGACAACACCACTGACTTTAGTATCGTCTGCAAATTTACTCACCCACCCTTCTGCGCCTTCCTCTAGGTCATTGATAAAAATGACAAACAGCAACGGCCCCAGAACAGATCCTTGTGGTACTCCAAGCCCCTCATAATTTTATGCACCTCTTACACCTCCCCCCTCAGCCATCCAATATTCATTGGGATACTCAAAGTGTGAAAGGCTCAAAGGGGGTTGAATTCTTAAAGTGCATCCAGGAGAGTTTTTTGAGCCAGTGTGATGCAAGAGTAGCGGTACTGGACCTAATTTTAGGGAATGAAGTGGTGTAAATGTCAGTGGGGGACATTTCGACTGACAGTGATCATAACGTGATAAGATTTCAGGTAGTTATAGAAAGGACAAGGATGGACTGGAAATAAAGGTTCTGAATTGGGGAAAGGCCAAATTTATTATGACAAGACAGAATTTGGCCAGAGTGGTCTGGGAGCAGCTACATGCAGGAAAATCCATATCTGAATATGTTCCCATAAAGGTAAGCGGTGGGGCCAAGAAGTCTAGGCAGCTTGGGATGTTGCGGGCTATACAGGATTGGATAAGGAAAAACGAGAGGCTTATGGTAGATACAGGGGGCACAAAACAATGGACAGAAGGGTATTGAAAGTGCAGGGAGGTACTTATAACATTTTCTTATGTTCATCACAGTAGACAAAGTGTCTTTCTTTCTCTCAACTTTAGGTAGTGTAAATGCACACTGCCAAGATGGGTAGTTAATGAGCTAACTGGCTTCTCTAGTTCCTGTTCAGTTTTCTATAAATTCAGGGTTCTTTAGTGCAGTTAAGGAAAATGAGTGCAGTCTTGCATAGATAAGGAGAGTGAGGAGGTGGCATGAAAAAACACTGGTGGGCAAAATAAAGGAGAATTCCAAGCTGTTTTATAAGTATATTAAGGGCAAGAGGATAATCAGGGAACGAGGAGGGCCCATTGGAACCATAGTGGCAATCTGTGTGTGAAACCAGAAGACGTAGATGAGGTTTTAAATGAGTTTTTTGAATTTGTGGAGACATATGCTATTGGTACAGAAATCAGGGAGGTGGACTGTGATACAATTTAACAAATTAGCATTGGGAGGGAGGAGAAGTATTAGTGGTTTTAGCAGGCTTAAAAGTAGATAAATTCCCAGGCCTAAGCAAGATGTATCACAGGCTGCTGTGTGAAGCAAGGGTGGAGATTGCAGGGGCCTTCTACTAATCTTCCCTGGCCACAGGAGAGGTGCCAGCTAATGTACCATTAGTCAAGAAACAAAGTAGAGATAAACCACTTAATTATAGGCCAGTGAATCTAACATCAGTAGTCGGGAAATTATTGGAAAACATTTTGACCGACAGAATTATTCTCACTTGGAGAGGCAAGGATCAATCAGGGATAGTCAGCTGGAAAATGGGATTAGTCTTGATAGGTGCTTGAAGGCCAACTCAGGTGTGATGGACCGAAGGGCATCTTTTTCTGCTGTAAAATTCTATGATTTTTTTTGACTCTATGAATACATGTTTCAAAGACCATTCTGGGAAATTGGGTTCCAGCTTGTGTGGCACTGGCATTACTACTGGGGAATCAATCATCGGGGTGATCTACACCGGAGCCATGCTGAGACCAGTGTTCTAGTGCAAGGTTTTTCAAACTGCAGGTTGCAACCCGTGGGTTGGTCACAGGCAGGTGTCAGGAAGGTCGCGTAGCAACCTGTTGTGATGTTCCCAATCATGGGGTTGGCGCCCAACGACCGTGACCAGATTTTAAATTGAAAATGTTGGACACGACTGGCTTTTAAATGGAATCATGCAGTCTTCCAGCCAGAGGTGGCGGCAGAGCGCAGCTCAAAGGCCAACACATTCGCAAACAGATTCTCCCTCTGTGTACCCAAACAGGCACCGGAATGTGGTGACTCGGGGCTTTCCACGGTAACTTCATTGCAGTGTTAATGTAAGCCTACTTGTGACAATAAAGATTATTATTGTGCGCAGCATGGTAGCACAGTGGTTAGGCACTGTTGATTCACAGCTCCAGGGTCCCAGGTTCGATTACCGGCTTGGGTCACTGTCTGTGCGGAGTCTGCACGTTCTCCCTGTGTCTGCGTGGGTTTCCTCCGGGTGCTCCAGTTTCCTCCCACAAGTCCCGAAAGACGTGCTGTTCGGTGATATGGACATTCTGAATTCTCCCTCAGTGTCACGAACAGACGCCAGTGCGCGGCGACTAGGGGATTTTCACAGTAACTTCATTGCAGTGTTAATGTAAGCCGACTTGTGACAATGAAGATTATTATTATTATAAAGACATCACGCGACCTGTATGTCCGTGCGTTTGACACAAAATCGCGGAGGAGAGATTCCTCCATTTTCTAGCTGCAAGCAAGCAAGCCAACAGGACTGTGGGGAACTGAAAATGGATTATTTTGTTATAAGGAAGAGAGGGCCAGACACACAAACAGGCCGGGATCTCACAACTGACTTTGCTGGAGAGAGCTACGCAGGAGAGTCTATGGTAGGACAAAACATTGATAGTGTGAGCTGTATGCAGAGTTCCAGGGCCTCTGGTGAACAGCCTGTGGTATTATAGGTATTACGGTACCTGACAGGCTAAAGCACCATTGATGGAAACTGTATGCTTTCTATTGGTGGAATATATGATAGCTCCGCCCTGATAGGCGGGATAGAAGAACCCGTGCCACCCCAGCAGCCTTCATTCTGTACCTGAGCTGCTGGGGAAACATCTGGCTTATTAAAGCCTTCAGTTGGACTACAACCTCGCTTTAGTGGTCAGTGATCGTGCATCAATTTAATAAGCTCATTTTTAAAAAGAACGGATGGAGCTCCGAATCAAGCCGGAGTGTCTGCAACTTAGCCCCCACGTGGCGAACTCAGCGGCAATCTTTAAGCACTGGCTGCTGTGCTTTAAAGGGTATCTCGAGACGGCCGAAAACGCACCCACGGGAGAGCAGAAACTACACGTCCTGCACTCAAGGGTGAGCCCGGAGATTTACACTCCTATCGAGGAGGCGGAAGACTTTGATGCAGCAATAGAGCTGCTAAAAGGACACTATATTCGCCCGGTAAACCAGGTCTACCCCCGGCACCTGCTTCCAACAAGGTGACAAAGCCCCGGTGAATCGCTGGAGGAATTCTACCGTGCACTCCTGGTGTTGGGCAGAAGCTGCGACTGCCCGCAGGTTTCGGCGAGCGAACACACACAACTCTTAGTCTGGGACGCTTTCGTAGCAGGTATGCTATCATCACAAATCCGCCAGTGCCTGTTAGAAAAGGACATCCTGGGTCTCAGGGAGGCACGGGCCCTTGCTGGCTCCCTGGACGTGGCCTCCAGGAACGCCCGCGCTTACGTTCCTGACCGCGCGGCAGCCCCCGGGCAGCGTGGAACCCCTCCGCGGCCGACCCTGAGACTTCCCCCATTCCTCCACAGGCCTGCGCTGCAAGGCAGCCTGGCAACCCCAAGGGGCCCCGCTGCTACTTTTGTGGGCAGGCAAAGCACCCCCGCCAGCGCTGCCCGGCCCGCACATCCACCTGCAAGGGATGCGGCAAAAAGGGCCATTTTGTGCGTGTATGCCAGGCCCGGGCGGTTGCCGCGGTCTCCGGCGGCGAATGCGGACCGCAACCACTAACGTCTCCATGGGCCCCGTGCGGCCAGCGGTCGCCGCCATCTGCATATTCCAGGGCCACGTGCGGACCCCGTGCGCCACCAGTTTGTTCCGCAGACACCACGTTGGAGGGATGGGCGCCGCCAATTTGTCCACCCCCAGCCATGTGCAACCAATGGGAGATGCCATCTTGGATGAACCCCAAGGACCCCAGCTCAGCTGACCACGCACTGCCCGAAGAGAACTCTCAACTGCTGCGACTAGCCTCGGTGACTCTGGATCAGTCTCGGCCTCGAACACTCTCAACTGCTACGACGACCGTATTCATCAACGGGCACGAGACGTCCTGCCTAATCGACTCTGGGAGCACGGTGAGCTTCATACACCCTGACACGGTAAGGCGCTGCTCCCTCCTCATCCACCCCGTTAATCAAAAAATCTCACTGGCCTCCTGTTCCCACTCAGTGGAGATAAAGGGGTTTTGTGTAGCAAACCTCACAGTCCAGGGAAGGGAATTCAAAAATTACCGTCTCTACATCCTTCCCCACCTCTGCACGGCTACACTCCTGGGTTTAGACTTCCAGTGTAACCTTCAAAGTCTGACCTTCCAATTCGGTGGCCCTATAACCCCCCTTACTGTCTGCGGCCTCGCGACCCTTAAGGTCAACCCGCCTTCCCTGTTTGTGAACCTCAACCCGGATTGCAAACCCGTCGCCACCAGGAGCAGACGCTACAGTGCCCAGGACCGGATCTTTATTAGGTCAGAGGTCCAAATGCTACTGAGGGAAGAGGTAATTGAAGCCAGTAACAGTCCCTGGAGAGCTCAAGTAGTGGTGGTAAAGACCGGGGAGAAGCATAGGATTGTCATCGACTACAGTCAGACCATCAACAGGTTTACGCAGCTGGATGCTTACCCTCTCCCCCGCATATCCGACCTGGTAAACAGGATCGCGCATTATAAGGTCTTCTCCACGGTGGACCTCAAGTCCGCCTACCACCAGCTCCCCATCCGCACTAGTGACCGAAAATACACTGCCTTCGAGGCAGATGGGCGGCTTTGTCACTTCTTAAGGGTTCCCTTCAGTGTCACTAATGGGGTCTCGGTCTTCCAGCGCGAGATGGACCGAATGGTTGACCGGTACGGTTTACGGGCAACATTCCCGTACCTCGATAATGTCACCATCTGCGGCCATGACCAGCAGGACCACGACACCAACCTCCGAAAATTTCTCCAGACCGTTAAAATCCTTAACCTAACATACAACAAGGATAAATGCGTGTTTAGAACCGACCGTCTAGCCATCCTCAGCTACGTAGTGCGAAATGGAGTTATAGGCCCCGACCCTGAACGCATGCGCCCCCTTATGGAGTTCCCCCTCCCTCACTGCTCCAAGGCCCTGAAACGTTGCCTAGGGTTTTTTAGCTACTACGCCCAGTGGGTCCCCAACTACGCGGACAAGGCCCGTCCCCCAATCCAATCCACAACTTTTCCCCTGTCGATAGAGGCCCGCCAGTCCTTCAGCCGCATCAAAGCAGACATTGCAAAAGCCACGATGCACGCGATCGACGAGTCCCTCCCCTTCCAGGTCGAGAGCGATGCGTCCAGCGTAGCTCTGGCGGCCGCCCTCAACCAAGCGGGCAGACCCATGGCCTTCTTCTCTCGTACCCTCCATGCTTCCGAAATCCGCCACTTCTCAGACGAAAAGGAGGCCCAGGCCATAGTAGAAGCTGTGCGACATTGTAGGCATTACCTGGCCGGCAGGAGATTCACTCTCCTCACTGACCAACGGTCGGTTGCTTTCATGTTTGATAATGCACAGCGGGGCAAGATAAAAAACGACAAGATCTTGCGGTGGAGGATCGAACTCTCCACCTACAACTACGAGATCTGGTTTCGTCGCGGGAAGCTAAATGAGCCTCCTGACGCCCTGTCCCGCGGCACATGTGCCACCGCACAAGTGGACCACCTCCGAGCCCTCCACGAGGACCTCTGCCACCCGGGGGTCACTCGCTTTTTCCATTTTGTCAAGACCCGCAACCTGCCCTACTCCATCGAGGAGGTCAGGACAGCCACCAGGGATTGCCAAATCTGCGCGGAGTGCAAACCGCACTTCTACCGACCAGAGAAAGCCCACCTGACAAAGGCTTCCCGTCCCTTTGAACGCCTCAGCATGGACTTCAAAGGCCCCCTCCCCTCCACCGAACGCAACACGTACTTCCTGAACATGATTGACGAGTACTCCCGGTTCCCATTCGCCATCCCCTGCCCCGACATGACCGTAACCACCGTCATCAAGGCCCTACACAGCATTTTTGCATTGTTCGGGTTCCCCGCTTACATACACAGTGATAGGGGGTCCTCCTTTATGAGCGACGAACTGAGTCAATTCCTGCTCAGCAAGGGCATCATCTCGAGCAGGACAACCAGTTACAACCCCCGGGGTAATGGACAGGTAGAGAGGGAGAATGGAATGGTCTGGAAGACCGTCCTACTGGCCCTACGGTCCAGGAACCTCCTAGCCTCCTGCTGGCAAGAGGTCCTCCCGGATGCCCTCCACTCCATCCGGTCACTGCTTTGTACGACCACCAATCAGACACCTCACGAACGTCTCCTTGTCTTCTCCAGGAAGTCCTCCTCTGGGACCTCACTCCCGACCTGGCTGGCAGCACCCGGATCCATCCTGCTCTGAAAACACGTGTGGGCGCACAAGTCGCACCCGTTGGTCGAGAGGGTCCATCTGCTCCATGCTAACCCCCAGTACGCACACGTGGCGTACCCCGACGGCCGACAAGATACGGTCTCCCTACGGGACCTGGCGCCCGCCGGAACCCCACGCACATTCCAGCCACCAGTCTCACCCTCCCCTCCACCGCAGCACATTACAGGAGGATCGGTCCATCCGCCAGCCCACCCACCGACGCTCCCCGCAGGCACTCCCTTCCCAGGTCAACCGTTTCCCCACCAACGCCGTCTAGGGGTGCCGAAGCTGCCATCGAGATCGAAGCCACACTCCCGGAGTCACAGACGTCCGAGCCTCCACCGGAGTCACCACCGAAGGTCCAACGATCACAGAGGACGACCAGGGCCCCCGATCGACTGATTGCTTCATTTTAATTATAATCTGTAAATATAAACCATCGAATGTACATAACTATCAGAATTGTAAATAGTTACTAAACACTGTACGGAGGTATTATGGTGCCTCCATAACTAATTATACCATGTTGCCATGTTTTGTAGTTTCCGGCCACCACCCCCACTGGACTCTTTTTTAACAGGGGGTGAATGTGGTATTATAGGTATTACGGTACCTGACAGGCTATAGCACCATTGGTGGAAACTGTATGCTTTCTATTGGTAGAATGTATGATAGCTCCGCCCTGATAGGCCGGGTATAAGAACCCGTGCCACCCCAGCAGCCTTCATTCTGTACCTGAGCTGCTGGGGAAACATCTAGCTTATTAAAGCCTTCAGTTGGACTACAACCTCGCTTTAGTGGTCATTGATCGTGCATCACAGCCTCCTGAGAAAAAATTGAAACCAGGAACCGGGAAACCTCCCATCCATTGACTCCATCTAGACCTCCCACTGCCTGGGGAAAGCGGGCAGCATAATTAAAGATCCCTCCTACCTGGCTTACTCACTCTTCCAACTTCTTCCATCGGGCAGGAGATACAGAAGTCTGAGAACACGCACGAACAGACTCAAAAATAGCTTCTTCCCCACTGTCACCAGACTTCTAAATGACCCTCTTATGGACTGACCTCATTAACACTACACCCTGTATGCTTCATTCGATGCCAGTGCTTATGTAGTTATATTGTATATTTTGTGTTACCCTATTATGTATTTTCTTTTCTTCCCTTTTCTTCCCATGTATTTAATGATCTGTTGAGCTGCTCGCAGAAAAATACTTTTCACTGTATCTCGGTACACGTGACAATAAACAAATCCAATCCAATCCAACAAAGCAGTATAAAGATGATTTCTTGAGGTATGGCTTTGTTAATTGTGCCATTGCAAATCAGGATGCAAAGCCCATGTGAGTTATATGCAGGAAAGTACTGGAAAAAGGTATTTGAAGATCATGTTCAAGGACAAACCTCTTGATTTTTTTCAAAGGATGCAGCGAGGACTTAAATCATCAGCTGAAGTGCATAGCAGAAATGTAACATTGAACAGCAAGGCAAGTGAGATCATGAGGACCAAGCAGGCTCAACTGTTGCACTAAAGGTAAGCAAAAACGGTGTGTCGCGAAGGTTGGACGGCGTGGCTTGCGAAGGTTGGCCGGCGTGGGTCCTGAAGCTCGGCCAGTTGATAAAAGTGGGTCCCTGGAAATAAAGTTTGAAAACATTCTGGTGAACTACATATCTAGGGAAGTAGAAAGAGTTTTAAACTGTTTCGGCTAACTGGACTTGTGCACCATCAATTTCGGCCCACTTGACCCGGTGTCACAACACCAGTGAGTTAGATTTTATATCAATACCCGTGACTTTGGTTGAGTTAAATTGACTACAGCCACCAGGCTTGTAAATTTAAATACAAGTAACCTTATATTATTAACAATAATTATAATTAAATAGGCAAAAAATACAACTGGTTAACTACTACTATCTGATCCCCAAATGTAGCCCCCCTTTCTAACTCACCACACCCTCTATACACACACGCACACATCACACACACAACACACAAGCAACACAGAAGGGAAAGGATGGTGGAAAGGGAAGAGAAGTGATAAAATAAAAGGATAAGGACCTTTGATTCAGATGGATGTCTTCCAGTTCGTTTATTTTTCAAGGTTAGGCCTTCAGTTGTGTATTTTCTTTTCCTTCAGATGTAATGACATTCACTGCAGACTCACAGTGACAGCAGGCAACCGTCAGCCGAGAGAGGGGACTGAATTATCCACTGCCCTCCACAGGTAGCCGAGTTCCCTATGCAGCATCCAGTAAAAATGGGATCGGCCCTGAGCGCCCATCCGTTTGCGATGCTCTGGTCCCCCACTGCCAGCGGCGTTGTGTTTCGTGCCAACGCCAGTGGGAGGATGCAAATAATAATAATAATCTTCATCTGGATTGGACCAGATCTTGGGATGCCTCCAATATCAGAACCACCCTTCCTAGCAAAGTCAGACAATATGCATCCATTTACAAACAAAAGATAGCCTTTCACATTGGGAGAAAATCAGTAGTAAAGCATGGTAAATGTTCTTCTTTGCGCTCAATGTCAACATTTAGCATTCTCAGATGATAAAATGCATGGGATATGTACTATAGCTTCTTTAACATTTTCCTGCACCAGTTAAAATTTTTCCATTTCAATAGTAGCCATGCTTGCAGAGTCATTGATTGAGGTTAACACTCCATTGTTAAAATATGTATTAATTTGAACAGAAAAACAGAAAATGCTGGAAGTACTCAGCAGGTCAGGCAGAATCTGTGGAGAGAGAAGCAGAGTTAGCGTTTCAGGTTTGTGACCTTTCATCCAAACTTTCTATTACCTTTCCATTGAGCTTGATGCTACAGCTTTCACTCATTAGGAAGTATGTTGAGACTTCCTACATCTCAAGTTCCCCAGTGACTCTCCTTATCTCTCATCTTTGACAGAACTCCCAGAGCAATAGAGGTAACAGTTAAAAATAGTTAATTATCTATTTCCTTACAGGTTACGATGAGAAGGAAAGGCGTTTAGCAAGTACAAGGGGAGCAAATCAATGGAGGCATTCGTGGAGTGCAGAAAGTGCAGGTTGGAGCTTAAGAAAGCAATTAGGAGGGCAAAGAGGGAATATGAGAACATTTTGGATGGTAAAAGTAAACAAACTCCAAAGATATTCTCTAAGCATATCAATGGGAAGAGAATAATCAGGGAAAGAGTAGAGCCCACTAAGGACCAAGGGAGGAATCTGTGGGTGGTGCCAGAGGATATTGGTAGGGTGTTGAACGAATACTTCACATTTGTCTTTACTCAAGAGAATGAGGGGGTAGATATGGAACTCAGGGAGAACGATTGTGAGGTTCTTGAGCAAATTGTCATCGAGAGTGACAAGGTATTGGAAGTGTTAGCAGGCTTAAAAATAGACAAATCTCCAGGTCCTGATTAATTGTGTCCCAGGATGCTGTGGAAGGCGAGGGAAGAGATTGCACGGGCTCTAACCCAAATTTTTAATTCCTCTCTGGCCACAGGGAAGGTGCCAGAGGACTGGAGAACAGTTAATGTGGTCCCACTATTTAAGAAAGGTTGTCGAGATAATCCAGGAAACTACAGACCAGTGAGTCTCACGTCAGTGGTAGAGAAACTAAAAGTGTGGCGTGATACACTTTGGAAGGAGCAATTTGACAAGGATGTATTCAATGAATGGCCTGACGCTGGTTAGTTCTGAGGAACAAAAGGGCCTTGGCCTGTTTGTCCACATATCTCTGGAGGCAGACGGGCAGGTTAATAATGTGGTGAAAAAGGCATGTGGGACATTTGCCGTTATCAATCGAGTCACAGATCACAAAAGCAGGGAGGTCATGTTACTGTTTTGTAGAACTTTGGTGAGGCCACAGCTGGAGTACTGTGTGCTGTTCTGGTCACCACATTATAGGAAGGATGTGATTGCACTTGAGGGGGTGCAGCGACGATTCACCAGGATGTTGCCTGGGATGGAACATTTAGGTTATGAAGAGAGGATGGATAGGCTTGGGTTGTTTCCGTTAGAGCAAAGAAGACCTGATCGAGATGTACAAGATTATGAGCGGCATGGACAGGGTGGATAGGAAGCAGCTGTTCCCTTTAGTTGAAGGGTCAGTTGTGAGGGGACACAAGTTCAAGGTGAGGGACAGGATGTTGGGGGGATTTGAGGAAAAGCCTTTTTACCCAGAGGGTGATGACAGTCTGGAATGCACTACCTGGGAGGATGGTAGAGGCGGGTTGCCTCACATCCTAGTACCTGGATGAGCACTTGGCACTTCATAACATTCAAGGCTATGGGCCAAGTGCTGGCAAATGGGATTTGGTAGACAGGTCAGGTGTCTTTCGTGCATTGGTGCAGATCCGATGGGCCGAATAACCTCTTCTGCACTGTATTATTCTGTGATTCTGTGATTCAGGTTTCTGAAAATCTTCTATTAAAGTTGCTCGAGGAGATTGTGAAAGCCCCATTAACATTCACCTATTGCTCACACATCTTCTAGTTCCATGGACCCTAGAAAACTTCTAGATTTGTTGTCCAACAATTGTTCCATAGATCCATTTTTATCCTGGAATTCTGTGAAATTTGGATATCACTGTAGATACAAACCCCACCTGGATTCAGTTGGCTTTTCTGAATCCAGTGTATTTAAGTTACAGAGCCACTTTCTGAAGCAGTTTAGTCTTGTATAAACCTCCTGGGGTTCTGTTGATCACCAGAATATCGGAGGAAGATGGCAACTAAAGATGGCAGATTCCACAAGTTCTTTAGGGTTTCTGCTGATATTCCATTGAAGTCACAGGAAGAGAACAGGAAAACGCCTGTGGAAATTCCGGGAATGATGGGAATCAAAAAGTTATTGGGTAAATTTGTGTGGTTTTTATTTCTTATTACTTACCTATTAAGGAGTTTCAGACTCATTTTGACTCATTATCAGTCATTAATCAAGAAATGTGCCTGATGGTCTAAAAATTGCCCAGAAACCATGGGCGAAATTCTCCGTTATCGGCGGAAAGTCCGCCGATCGGTGCAAAAAACGGCGCAAATCCGACTTGCATCACGTCGGAAAAATGGGTTGAAAGTCTCCGGCCCGAAATGGGCTAGCAGCGACGTTAAGGGATCCGCGCTGGTGCAGTGGTTCACGCCGTGCAGCGTCATACGCGCCGCACGGCGTGACGGCTCATAAGACCACGCTGCTCCCCCCCACCCGACCGGAACACCCGACCGGAACACCCGACTGGATGGCTGGCCGCCGCTCAGCCCCGAGGTTCGAGTTACGGGATGTGGAGGCGCTCCTGAAAGCGGTGGAGCAGAGGCGGGACGCCCTGTATCCCGGGCACGGCCGCAGAGTTGCCCCACGCCACAGCCGGCGTCTGTGGAGGGAAGTGGCAGAGGCCGTCACCGCTGCGGCCCTGACACCACGGACAGGCACCCAGTGCCACAAGAAGGTGAACGACCTCGTCAGAGCAGGCAGGGTGTGCCTCCCCATATCCCCCCTCCCCATATCCCCCCCTCCCCCATATCCCCCCTCCCCATATCCCCCCTCCCCATATCCCCCCTCCCCCATAACCCCCTCCCCCATATCCCCCCTTCCCCCATATCCCCCCTCCTCCATATCCCCCTCCCCATATCCCCCCTCCCCATATCCCCCATATCCACCCTCCCCCATATCCCCCCTCCCCCATATCCCCCATAACCCCCCTTCCCCATATCCCCCACCGCCATATCCCCCCTTCCCCCATATCCCCCTCCCCCATATCCCCCCTCCCCCATATCCCCGCTCCCCATATACCCCCTCCCCCATATACTCCCTCCACCATATCCCCCTCCCCCATATCCCCCCTTCCCCCATATCCCCCCTCCCCCATATACCCCCTCCCCCATATCCCCCCTTCCCCCATACCCCCCTCCTCCATATCCCCCTCCCCATATCCCCCCTCCCCCATATCCCCCATATCCACCCTCCCCCATATCCCCCCTCCCCCTTATCCCCCATATCCCCCCTCACCCATATCCCCCCACCGCCATATCCCCCCTTCCCCCATATCCCCCTCCCATATCCCCCTCCCCCATATCCCCGCTCCCCATATCCCCCCTCACCCATATCCCCCATATCCCCCCTCCCCCATAGCCCCCCTCCCCCATATCCCCCCTTCCCCCATATCCTCCCTCCCCCATATCCCCCCTCCCCATATCCCCCTCCCCATATCCCCTCTCCCCCATATCCCCCATATCCCCATATCCCCCCTTCCCCCATATCCCCCCTCCCCCATATCCCCCCTCCCCCATATCCCCCCTTCCCCATATCCCCCCTCCCCCATATCCCCCTCCCCATATCCCCCCTCCCCCATATCCCCCATATCCCCCTCCCCCATATCCCCATATCCCCCTTCCCCCATATCCCCCCTCCCCCATATCCCCCCTCCCCATATCCCCCCTTCCCCATATCCCCCCTCCCCCATATCCCCCTCCCCATATCCCCCCTCCCCCATATCCCCCATATCCCCCTCCCCCATATCCCCATATCCCCCTCCCCCATATCCCCCCACCACCATATCCCCCATATCCCCCTCCCCATATCCCCTCTCCCCCATATCCCCCATATCCCCATATCCCCCCTTCCCCCATATCCCCCCTCCCCATATCCCCCCTTCCCCATATCCCCCCTCCCCCATATCCCCCTCCCCATATCCCCCCTCACCCATATCCCCCATATCCCCCCTCCCCCATATCCCCCCTCCCCCATATCCCCCCTTCCCCCATATCCTCCCTCCCCCATATCCCCCCTCCCCATATCCCCCCTCCCCATATCCCCTCTCCCCCATATCCCCCATATCCCCATATCCCCCCTTCCCCCATATCCCCCCTCCCCCATATCACCCCTCCCCATATCCCCCCTTCCCCATATCCCCCTCCCCCATATCCCCCTCCCCATATCCCCCCTCCCCCATATCCCCCATATCCCCCTCCCCCATATCCCCATATCCCCCTCCCCATATCCCCCCACCACCATATCCCCCATATCCCCCTCCCCCATATCCCCCCTCACCCATATCCCCCATATCCCCCCTCCCCCATATCCCCCCTTCCCCCATATCCCCCCTCCCCCATATCCCCCTCCCCCACATCCCCCCTTCCCCATATCCTCCCTCCCCCATATCCCCCCTCCCCCATATCCCCCATATCCCCCTCCCCCATATCCCCCTCCCCCATATCCCCCATCCCCATATCCCCCCTTCCTCCATATCCCCCATATCCCCCTCCCCTATATCCCCCCTCCCGCATGTCCCCCCTCCCCCATATCCCCCCTTCCACCATATCCCCCCTTCCCCCATATCCCCCATAACCCCCTCCCCATATCCCCCATATCCCCCCTCCCCATATCCCCCCTCCCCCATATCCCCCCTTCCCCCATATCCCCCCTTCCCCCATATCCCCCCTCCCCCATATCCCCCCTCCCCCATATCCCCCCTCCCCCATATCCCCCCCTCCCTCATATCCCCCATATCCCCCATATCCCCAAGTGAATCCAGACCTAACCTTAACCTCTGCAATGCACGCGCAACCGATGGCGTGCATTCGTATACCTGCCTAACAGTGTTGCCTTTTACCCCTGCCACCCCCGCTCCCCCACAGGATAAGCGCGCACACAACAATAGGGAGCATGTGAGGACTGGAGGAGGCCCCGCTGATGAGAGGCCACTGACCGAACACGAGGAAAGGGCTCTGGAACTGGCTGGCGGACCTGACGACCGGGAGGTTGCTGATGCAGAGGTCGGGGGCGTAATAGCAAGTGAGCCACTGACAGCCCGTCCCCATATCCCCCCTCCCCTATATCCCCTTCCCCCATATCACCTGATCACTGCCTGATGTCTAACCATGCATACTTCATTGTGTATCGCAGGACCAAACGTCCAGGCACCCATCCCCGCAGATGCAGACCGCCCGCAGGATGCCCCTCGGAGGCCACGGGAGACAGAGAGACACGGACCCTCCAGCATGCGACGCCCGCAGGATGCCTCTCGCACACCACGGGAGACGGAGAGACACGGACCCTCCAGCATGCGACGCCCGCAGGATGCCCTTTGCACACCACGGGAGACGGAGAGACACGGACCCTCCAGCATGCGACGCCCGCAGGATGCCCCTCGCACACCACGGGAGACGGAGAGACACGGACCCTCCAGCATGCGACACCTGCAGGATGCCCCTCGCACACCACGGGAGACGGAGAGACACGGACCCTCCAGCATGCGACGCCCGCAGGATGCCCCTCGGAGGCCACGGGAGACGGAGAGACCTGGAGCAACAGGGAGACGACACCCCCGTCACGTGCGGGAGCGACCACCCAGCGACGAGGGGGTCAGCCACAGGCCCCCGTCACATCCGAGCCAGGACACCACTACCCAGGACACCACTACCCAGGACATCACTACCCAGGACACCACTACCCAGGACACCACTACCCAGGACACCACTACCCGGGACACCACTACCCGGGACAACACTACCCGGGACAGCACTGCCCAGGACACCCCTACCCGGGACAGGACTACCCAGGAAGACGAAATACCGGACAGTGACTCAGAGTGGATGGGTGGAGACGAACCCCCACCCCTAAGTGCCATGGACTCAGAGTGGGACGAACAGCACGACACAACGCCACTGCTGTCACCAACACCCTCCACCATCGCAGAAACACTCACCTCGGTTGGGCACTTTAGTGATGAGGCGTCTGGTACACTCACTGGTGCACACAACACAGCCGTCCCGGTACAGCAGGTGAAGGTAGGAGCAGCAGAGGGGCCGGGTGGTCGGAGGGCAGCCCCGCCCGAGTGAACATCTGCCGCCCAGATGGATCCCGGGTTCCTGGAGTTACCACACCCACACATAGATCCGATGCAACCACCGACTCGGAGACGAGCGAAGAGGGTGACGGCCGGCTTGCGGCGGCTGCAGTCGCAGGTGGAGGAGTCCACCCGCGTCCAGGAGCAGGGAGTGGTGCCGGTCATGCGTGCCACCCAGGCTGACACCGCACGGGTGGCGTCCGCGGTGGAGGCAATGGGTGCGACGGTGTCAGATATGGGGGACGGTTTGCGAGGCCTGGGTCTTTCCGTGCAGGCGGCGTCTGTGGCCCAGGACATGGCTGCCCTCTCAAAGGAGGCCATGAGCCAGTGCCACCGCCAGATGGCAGAGGCGCTCAACGCCATAGCCCAGTCTCTGCAGGCCATGGCCCAGTCTCAGCAGGCCATGGCCCAGTCTCTGCAGGCCATCGCTGAGGGCATCGGGTGGCCATGTGCGAGCCGACGTCGCACTGTCACAGACAGGGTTCGACAACCCCCTGGGCTCCATGGCTGCAAACCTGCAGACCCCTGTCGATACCAGCACGGGCCTCCAGGACTGGCAGTGCCAGATGTCGGGGGGGGCGTCGGATGGCCAGGCCGTTCGCATCCCCCACCCATGTAGAGGCCTGGGGGCCATCGGGCACCCCGAGGGAGGAGGAGGTGGTGTGGTACTTCCCGGCTCCCCCTGTAGGGGAGGTCCCGGTACACCGCGACACCTCGGACTCCCCCCCTTCCGTCCCAGGTGCATCGGGTGGGCAATGGGCAGGACAGGCTGGCAGCTCGCCATCCCAGTCACCCGGGCCGCAGCCTGGCCCATCTAGGCCAGGACGCCCCAGGAAACGGCCGCCAAAGGGATCCAGTGTCAGAGGGCAGGAATCACAGGAGTCCACCTCCAGTTCTGCTGTACCGTCTGGGGAAGCACGTTGACGTAGTCAAAGGGCCCGTAAGGCCAAACAATTAGACACTGAGTAAGTTGGCACGGGTGCAGGGCACAGATGAGTTTTAGGGGCTAGGGCACGTGCATGAACTCCTTTGGTTATTAAAGTCAATGTTACACCTACAGAAGCTGCCTTTGTGCTCTGTCCAAAGCGTGCGGGGGTGTCATGTACGTTGAGCGCAAGTGTGTGTGTGAGGGGTGGTCTTACCTCAGCCCCAGGTGAGTCTGCCCCCTTCCCCCTGGGCCGCCATCAACATCCCCCGGGCAGAGGACGGGACCGTGCGCTGCAGTGTCACAGCCGCATGCAGGGATGGTCCGGGTGGATGGTGGTACTGTGGCCATGGGTCAGACATAGTCCAACGATGTGGAGCCAGGAGCTCACCGCAGAGCGGGTTGTCATCATCCTCCATGGCCTGCAATAGACACGCGTCCACCCGCAACTGTGTGAGCCCGGCCCGTTGTGCCGCAGGTGGATCGGCAATGGGGGGCTGGTGTGCATGCGGGTGGGGTGGGTGGGGTTGGGGAGGGGGGTGAGGGTGCTGGGTGGGTGGATGGGTGGGGGGTGTGGGTGGTCGGCTGTTGCCATGGTGTGCGGTCTGTGGCCATACTACCCGATTCCCATGCCCATCTAGTCAGTGAAGCGGGCAGCTATCAGTCTGTCCCGTGCCCGCTGGGCCAGCCGGTAACGGTGGACAGCCACTCGCCTGTGTCTACCCCGTCTGCCCTGACCATTACCCCCATCCCCCTCATCTGGGGAGGACTGCGCCTCTTCCTGCTGCTCCTCCACTCCGCCCTCCTCTGCCTGCGGCACATCGCCCCTCTGCTGGGCTATGTTGTGCAGGACGCAGCACACCACAATGATGCGGCCGACCCTATCTGACCAATACTGGAGGGCGCCCCCAGAGAGGTCCAGGCACCTGAAACGCATCTTCAGCACGCCAAAGCACCTCTCTATCACTCCCCTTGTCGCTACATGGGCATCATTGTAGCGGTTCTCCGCCTCATTGCGGGGCCTCCGTATAGGCGTCATCAGCCTCGATCGCAATGGGTAGCCCCTGTCGCCCAGCAACCAGCCCCTCAGCCGGGAATGGCGTCCCTCGTACATGCCGGGGATGGATGACCGCGACAACACGTATGAGTCGTGTCCACTGCCTGGGTAACGGGCGCAGACGTGCAGGATCATCATGCGGTGGTCGCAGACCACCTGTATGTTCATCGAATAGGTCCCCTTCCTATTGGTGAACACGGCCCTGTTATCTGCAGGTGGCCGCACGGCGACGTGCATCCCATCGATCGCGCCCTGGACTATGGGGAACCCGGCCACGGCAGAGAAGCCCACGGCCCGGGCATCTTGGCTGGCCCGGTCCACGGGGAAGCGGATGTAGCGGTGCGCCATGGCATATAGGGCATCTGTCACTGCCCGGATGCACCGATGCACCAATGTCTGGAATATGCCGGACAGGTCCCCACTCGGTGCAAGGAATGACCCCGTTGCATAAACGTCAGGGCCACCGTAACCTTAACGGACACGGGGAGAGGGTGTACCCCGCCAGTGCCACGCGGTGACAGGTGTGCCAGCAGGTGGCAGATGTGTGCCACGGTTTCCTGCCTCATCCGGAGTCTCCTCCTGCATTCCCGGTCCGTGAGATCCTGGTATGACTGCCGGTACACACGGGGCGCCCTCGGGTGCCTCCGTTGCCGTGGGGCCGCGACGTCCTCCTCCCCCTCCTCGTCCTGTCGGTCAGGTGTCCCTCCAGCCTGGGCGGCTGCCGCCTGTCCCTCTGCGGCAGCCTGCGCTGCTTCTCTGGCACGCTCCTCCTCCTCATCCAGGGCAACATAGACATTAGCGGCTGCCGCCACGGCGGCCAACATCGCTGGATGATCGGAAAACATGATGGCCTGGTGGGGGGGAGGGGAACGACGACATGTCATCTTTGCCCATATCCCCTCCTCCCCCCAGCCAGGTGGCATGAACCGCAGGGGTCCAACTGTTGGAGGCTGGCACCTGGCCAGGTGGACCAACTCACTTGCCCTCGCATCCCCCTCCCCGGCACGGACCCCCCCCATCTCCCTCCCCGGCACGGACCCCCCCCATCCCCCTCCCCGGCACGGACCCCCCCAACCTTCACCTCGGCACGGACCCCAACCTCCTCCCCGGAACGGACCCCCCATCCCCCTCCCCGGCACGGACCCACCCCATCCCCCTCCCCGGCACGGACCCCCCCCAACCTCCACCCCGGCACGGGCCCCCCCCCAACCTCCACCCCGACACGGACCCCCCATCCCCCTCCCTGGCAAGGACCCCCCCCCAACCTCCACCCCGGCACGGACCCCACCTCCTCCCCGGCACGGACCCCCCATCCCCCTCCCCGGCACGGACCCCCCCATCCCCCTCCCCGGCACGGACCCCCCCCCAACCTCCACCCCGGCACGGACCTCAACCTCCTCCCCGGAACAGACCCCCCATCCCCCTCCCCGGCACGGACCCCCCCCCATCCCCCTCCCCGGCACGGACCCCCCCCATCACCCTCCCCGGCACGGACCCCCTCCCGGCACTCCCCCGGAGCCCAGCCCACTCTCACCACCCCGCCCCCCTCCCCGCCACACACACACACACACAACCCGAGACACACCTCTCCTCACGCATTCAGACTGCGGCCACGCCATCGCCTGCCCAGAGCCAACCCCCCAGGCCGTCACTCACCTCCACGCTGGTCGGCGTGAACCTGGAGCACAGGGTCATGCCGATGAAAAGGAGGTTTAATTTACGTCGACGTGAACGGTCATCACGTCGACGGGACTTCGGCCCATCCGGAAGGGAGAATATCGGCAGGCCGAAAATCGGCTGCCTTACGCAGACCCGTGCCATTCTCCGACGGCAGCGGCGACATTAACGCCCCGCCGACTTTTCTTCCTTCGGAGACTTCGGCAACCGGCGGGGGCAGGATTCACGGCGGCCAGCGGCCATTCTCCGACCCGCTGGGGGGTCGGAGAATGACGCCCCATATGTAATATGTGAAGACACAGTTATCTTGGGCGGGATTCTCCGTCCCGCCAGGCCCCCATTTCTGGCGCGGTGCCCCCCGCCCCCCCTGCTGGCAGTGGGATCTTACGTCCCGGCAGCCAGCCAATGGGGTTTCCCATTGTGGCCACCCCCACGCCGTCGGGAAATCCGTGGGCGTGAGCGCGCTGCCGGCGAAATGGAGGATCCTGCCGACGGAGAATTCTGCTCCTGGTGTGAACAGTAGATTCTAGTTTTTGAAGTACTGGATTTAATCATGGGAAACAGGTATTTGATATTGTCAGGAAAACTTTATTCCAAGGTGTTAATTAGTGAATATATTCAATAAAATGTAGCGATATTGTGGTTTTATAGTTAGGCACTCATTGACATTGAGTCAAACTTAGAGCTGTTCACTCCGCAATCGTTTGCCTTGACAGCTGTGTTAACTTATGAAGGGCCTAACTTGGTTTTAGGTCTGCTTCAATCAGAATTTTCCAGCAGCTCTTCAACCTAAGCACAGCCGCCAATGAAAGGAAACTTTTATTTTAAATACATTTATAAAATGTGCAGTTGGTGGCTTTACAGTGTGAGCCAAAGCAATCGAATACCCTCAGCATTAGGGTGGGTTTCTACCTGGAAGCCAAGGAGGAAACACCAATGTCATAACCACAGAGAATGAGGTATTCTAATAGCCTGGAGCAGCAGAAGATAAATTAGCACTGCCAGAGACGATTAGAGATAACCCAGTTACCACCCATATCCATTACACTTTCAGTTAGTGTATTACACTGTGCCAAGAAATGAAATATCACAACAGTTTGGATGATAAAATAGCTCTGAAATTATTGATGACGTGCTATTCATGGCTAAACTGTTGTTAAAAAGCTCCATGCCTGGAATTTCTAGAGGGGTTTACCTGATCTCCCACCTTGGACGAGATTCTCTTTCAGAAACAAAGTGTTGACGCCAACGTGGAATTCGTGGAGTTCAACGACAGCAAAACTGGCGCCGTACCTGGACAGATTCAGCGACTGTTAAGGGGCTAGCACTGGCGCCACGTGGGACACAATCGATTCTAATGCAAAACGGTGCCGGATTCGCGATTGATACTCAGGATGCTGACAAGCTGCAGCCGCTGCACTCCCCACACACACCATCCCAGCCAACAAGATGGCAGCTAGGAGAGCAGCCCCAAGATTCATGGATCCGAGCTAGAGACCCTCCTGGACGCGGTGGAGAAGAGGAGGATGATCCTCTACCCCGGCCCGGGAAGGAGGCTGCCAGCCATTGCCATTCACTGTGCCTGGGCGCAGGAGGGCGGGCGAACCCCCATCCTGCACTACATACCGGCTGCCATGGCCGGGTGCCCTGGCCACTGAAACACCAGTTGTCCACCCACTGGGCTGCATGGGTCGGACTGCCTAACCGTGTAATTTTCTGTTTCCTCCCCCCCCACCCTTCCCGGCCAGGAGTAGGCCGCGCACAACCGCTGGAGTGGGAGAAGGTAGGACGGGGACCGCCGGACCTGCAGCCCCTCACCATCGCAGGGCAGTGGGCCCTGGACGTGGTCGGTGGCCCAGAGGAAAGGGAGACCGCCGGGGTGGAGTTAGGCTGTGGGCGAGGAATTGAGACCCCACTTAGTTGCAGTTCCCCGTGACACATGTGTCAATGCCCGTCAACATCACCCTCATCCCATATCACCCTCACCCCCATACAACTACCCTCACCCACACCACCCCCACACCATTATCACCCTACACCAGTGTTCTTCAAACTTTTTTCCCGGGGACCCATTTTTACCAACTGGCCAACCTTCGCGGCGCATGCCGGCCGACCTGCGCGACCCACCATTTTCTCTTACCTTGTTTGTTGCTGACAAAAATGGAGGAAATGGTTTTGGGTCCCTTTGGTCCTCGTACACGCTCCTCCAATGGAACCTGTTGGATGAAGGTGAAGCCTTCTGATGTCGGAAAGTATGGAGTCTCCATCTGTCCAAAGTTCTGAATTATTTTCCTGTAAAATTTTATCAAATAAAACCCCCCCGAACTTGTAAAAAAAAATTAAAAAATAAACTGAATAAAATAAATGAAAAAAATAAAAATTAAATGAATAAAATAAATGAATAAAAACCACGGGCGGGATTTTCCGACCCCCCACCGGGCCGGAGAATCGTCCGGGGGCACTGTGAATCCCGTCCCCGCCGGCTGCTGAATTCTCCGGCACCGGAGATTCGGCGGGGGCGGGAATCGCGCCACGCCGGTCGGCGGGCCCATCCCGGCCATTCTCCGGCCCGCGATGGGCCGAAGTCCCGCTGCTTCTATGCCGGTCCCGCCGGCATGGATTGAACCAGGTATTTACCGGCGGGACCAGGCGGCGGGGGCGGGCTCCGGGGTCCTGCGGGGGGGGGGTGCAGGGCAATCTGGCCCCGGGGGGTGCCCCCACAGTGGCCTGGCCCGCGATCGGGGCCCACCGATCCACGGGCGGGCCTGTACCGTGAGGGCACTCTTTTACTACACGCCGACCATCAGTCTCTGCCATGGCCGACGCGTAGATGACCCCCCTCCTTGCGCATGCGCGGGGATGACGTCAGCAGCCGCCGACGCTCCAGTGCATGCGCGGACTCCCGCCAGTCGGCGGAGTCCCTTCGGCCCCGGCTGGCGTGGCGCCAAAGGCCTTCCACGCCAGCCAGCGGGGCGCCAACCACTCCGGGGCGGGCCTAGCCCCTAAAGGTGCGGAGGAATCCGCATCTTTGAGGCGGCCCGACGTCGGAGTGGTTCACGCCACTCCGTCCCACCGGGTAGTGGAGAATCCCGCCCCACTACAGAACTTGTAAAACAAAAAACTGCAACCGTTTAAAAAAATAGCGGCCGCACTGCGATCATCGTGCGCGCATGCGCAATGGGGCCGAATTTTTTTTTTAAACATGTTCGCGGCCGCTTGCAGCCGGTGTTATGAAAAGCCGGCTGCTGCGTGGGAATTTGCACGATCGGGGGTGCCGCGGACAACGGCTCCGCGACCCACTCGCGGGTCGCGCCCCCGACTTTGAAGAACACTGCCCTACACCACCCGCACCCCTCACCCTACACCACTCCCACCCTCACCACCCCCCACCCACCCACGCTCATCCCCACCAGCCCGCAGTCTAATCATGCGACTGGTCTTGTGTCTTGTAGGAGCAGCTGGAGATGGGGCGGGTCCTTCTGGTGTCTCCCACCCCCAGCCAGTGCCACAGCCGGAGCTCCCCAGTGAGCCGAGCAGTGACGAGAGCAGCTCGGACACCAACCCTCCACCGGACACTCAGGAGACTCCGGAGCTCGAGTCGGAGGATGACACTGACGTTCCATCACAGCTGTCTCCAACGACCTCACCATCCCAGAGACACTCACCTCGGTTGGGCCCTTTAGTGAAGAAGCTCCTGGGACACTCTGGTGCGCACCACACAGCTAATCCAGGACAGCAGGTGGAGGTAGGAACACCTGAGGGGGCAGACGGTCGGAGGGCTGGCTGACCCCAGGGACTAGCTACTGTCCAGAAGGGTATCGGGCTTCTGGAATGGGCAGTTCCATCAATAGTGGACATGCAGTCACAGAGCCAGGGACCACATGATGGGTTGTCGGCGAGCCTTCAAATCCTGCAGGTGCAGTTGGAGGAGTCCAATCACTTGCAGCAGCAAGAGATGGTGCCGACAATGTGTTCCACAAGGGTGGGGTCCGCGGTGGAGGCATTGGAAGTGACGGTTTTGGCAGGCGCTGGCCGAGGCCCAGGGCAGGGCTGCCGCCTCACAGGCGATCATATGCCAGAGCCACCTGGACATCGCAGCAGTACTCCTGAGCATGGCCCAGTCACAGCAGGCCATGGCTGGGTACGTCGGCGGCATTGCCCAAGTGCTGGCTGAAGTGGGGCAGACACAGAGGTAGGTGGCCCAGTCCCAGAAGGAGATGGCGCAGTCACTGGCTGATGTGCCACAAACTCAGAAGGTGTGGCACAGTCTCAGACGGAGATGTCCACTCCCTGTGCTCTATGGCCACGAGTGTGCAGTCCCTGGTCAAGACCAGAGCGGGACTCCTGGACTGGCAGCGCAGGGTGGCGGGGGAGCCTCAGGGGATTGCTCCATTCGCACCCCCATGCCATGGATTAGCACAGGCACCCTGAGAGAGGAGGAGGTGATGGGGTCCGTGCCAGTGACTCCCGCGGGTGAGATGCCGGAACACTGCAGCCCCTTGGACTCCCCCCCTCCTGTCCTTGGTAAATCTGGTGGGCAGTGGGCAAAACAGGATGGCACATTGATCAGCAGCCGAGCCCATCCAGGCCCGGTCACCCCAGAAGACGCCTGCCAATGAAGACCTAGGTTGCAGGTTGGGAGTCACAGCAGGCCGCCTCCCTTCCTGCTGTACCAACTGTGGATCCACCTCGACATAGTGTTAGGTTCGTAAGGTCAGAAAGTTAGACACCAGCTAAGTTGGCACGGGTGCAGGGCACAGTTTAGTTATAGAGGCTAGGGCACAAACCTGTAAATATTTGCTCACATTAAACACCAGTTACCACTATTATAACCAGTCTCGGTGCTGTGTCAGATGGGTGTGAGGGGTGGGCTGGTCTGGGCTGGCCAGAGAGAGGACGGACGGACGGACGGGGTGTTGGAAGAATGGGCGGACGTTGTGGGTGGCTCGAACTCCTCTCACCCCCCAACCCCCCACCCCCCCCGACCATCCCCAACACCGTCACCCCAGGGATTCGATGGGATTGTGTGATGGAATGGCCGGCTCACATGCAGGGATCATCCAGGTGGACAGTGGAAAGTGCGAATGTGGGCAGGAGTCAAACATTGACATACGATGTGGGGCACCAGAGCTCATCCCAGAGTGGGTTGTCATCATCCTCCATCACATGGATTAGACCCATGGTATTACTGCCAACCCTGGGCCCACACCCCGTGGTGCGGCAGGTATGTATCACGGAGCAGGTTGCAGACGGTGGGGTGGCCGTGCCCCTGGCCAGTTTCCCCCCCCCCTTCGCCACCTAGTTGGTGAACCTGGGGGCAATCAGAGCATCCAGTGAGCGTTGGTCCTGGCGCACACATTGTGCGGCCTCCCGTGTCTGCCTGGGCCCCATGTCCTGCCTATCCTCGCCCTCCTCTGCATCCTCCTCGTCCGATGAGACCTGGTGTTGCCCCTCCTCCTCCAGCCTGTCACCCCTCTGTTGTCTGATGTGGAGAACGCAGCAGGCTGCCATGATGCAGGCGACCCTCTCAGCATCATACTGGAGAGCCCCTGCAGAGCAGTCCAGCACCTGAACCACAACGTCAGGAGCTTGAAACACCGGCCGATCATGCTGTTATTCGCTGCATGGGAGTCGTTGTAGAAGGTCTCCACATCGGTCTGTGGCCTCTGGGTCAGTGTCATCAGCCACGACCGCAGCGGATAATCCCTGTCACTCAGGAGCCAACCCCCCCCAGCTGGGTGGGGGGGGGGCGCACTTAAAAATGTCGTGAATCGTCGAGTGTGCCAGGGTGAAGGCGTTGTGCACACTGCCCAGGTATCGGATGCAGAGGTAAAAAATGCGCAACTGCTGGTCACACATCAGCTGCACGTTCATTGAATGATGCCCCTTTCGGTTGGTGTAGAGCGGCCTGTCATCAGCAAGTGCTTGTAGTGGGACATGCATCCCATCAATCACCCCTTGGAACCGGGGCATCCCGTCGATGACGGCGAACTCCGCTACCCGGGAATCCTGGCCGACTCAGTCCACATTGAAATGGATGTATTGTGCATTCTGGACATATAGGGCCTCCGTGACAGCATGGATAGAGCTGTGCACCGAGGTCTGTGAGAGCCTGGACAGGCCCCCACTCAAGCGCCTGTAACGACTGCGTCATGTAAAAATTCAGGGCGACCATCACCTTGATGGCCACCGGGAGTGGGTGTCCTCCCCCATGCCCCAGCGATGCCAGGTGTGCCATCATCTGGCAGATATGTTGCATGGTCTCTCTGCTCAGCCGGAGTCTTCGACAGCATGTCTGGTCCAGCAGGTCCTCGAATGAAAAGTGACGGCGGTGGAAACGGGGCCTCACGCGGTGTCTCCTTGGCACCTCCTGCTCCTCGGCCTATTGGGCAGCTGGCTCTCCATCCTGAGCGGCTGCCTCCTGTTCCTCTGCGGCACATCTGCCACCGCACGCTCCGCAGCTACACGTTGCACAGATGCAGCTTTCTCCTCCTCGAGCAGCTCCACGTACAGCCGCAAGGTATCCTCCAGGGCTGTGGAGACTAATAGGAAGGCCATCATTGCTGGTTGAATTCCAATATCCATTGTCTGCAGGGGATGAAAGGTAGACATGTTTGCATGGTGGGTACCCCTGTGCACAACCAAATGGCCTTGGTTGGCATTGCAGAATCTGCCCCCACATCCCCGCCCACCCCCCAATCCCTACACTCCTGGCCAAGTCATGCCCGGCACCATGAGGAAGGGTGGGTGCATCCACACGGCCGGTGTCACTCTGCAGAACCAGGAGCCAGGTAGGTGGTCAGTGTGCAGCAAGATGACTGCCTTGCAGGCCACGGTAATGGCGGTCCATGACTGGACACCACCCCAGTCCCGTGGGGGGGGGGGGGGTCACCCCAGCCACTCGGCTTGTTCACCCATCACCCCCCTTCTCCCGGCCCTCGCAGGGCCCCCCCGCCCGGCAGCCCACAGTTGCTCCCGCCTGTGTCCTACTTCCTCTCTCTCTCTCTCATCAGCCACGGCGACGGTTTCACGATTTTTAAAAGCACAAATGAAGCGCGGCGTAGGGAACTCGGCCCATCGGAGGAGGAGAAATGCGGAGGCCCCAGAGAATACTGGGTCGGGCCCGCTATTGACATGCAAACGGTGTTTACTATACGTGCATTTCGGAATGCATTGACGCCGCTGTCAAGGTGACGGAGGATTGCGATTTGCTGTCAAATCGGTGCCAGCCGCGATTTTGTTGGCGGAACCTATTTTCCGGCGGCAGCCAACGGAGAATCCCGCTCCCTAACTTTGGATAATCCCACTGGAGAAATAGTGCAAATGGCTAAAAATAGCCTTCAAAGCTATTTAGCTGTTTGAGGTATTCCCCCTAATAGTACAGAATGGGCTGGAGAATTTTGCTCATTTTTATGTGTAAATTGTCAAATTTCATGGCTGCTGTCCCTGATCAAAACTACAGAAGCAAAATTCAATAGTCCCAGAAATGGGGCACACAGATCACAATGTGCGATTAAGCTGTACCTGTTTGCTTTAATGCAAGCTGCATGCCAATTTTGTCTGCTAATTCTCCAACCAGCCAGAAAAGTGTTGTTGAGAGGAAGAGATGAGTGGCTCCGATTAGAAGATGTTGGATACAGTTCGATAGGTCTGAAGAAGCTTTTGTCGTCATACATAGGTTAACTGAAAATCTTTATTGACTCATAAAACAACTTAAATGTGTACAATAAAGGATACAAGCTAGGAGCTGTCTCCATGACAAGCTGTGTTCCCTTAATACAGTTGCACCTTTGGGGCAGAGGCTTCTAGACTGGATGATTGCTGCGCCCCAGCAGCCAGCCCACCTAACCCACTTGCATGCCAAACTAAGGCTGTGAAGATTAGTGAGGGTGGTGAAGGTAATGAGAACATCTCAACACACTTTTCTTCCAACTCTCCAGCCCCTCTACCTACTTGTGACAGTGACAACTGTTGTCCCTTCAGAAACGCAGTGGCCACACTTTGAAGGAGGTCGGCAGTGTGTACCCGCACGACAGTTACAACACTCCTGACGCCATATAGTAGGAGAGCTGAGCAACCTGACTCCACATCCTCCAAGGCAACGCAGGGCGCACTTTGTCGGAGCATTTGGGCATCAACTTGCCTCGATCACCATTGGGCTCACCATGTATGACTTAGTATATATTTAAAAATCTGCATATCTGGCAGTGGAAGCTTGTTTCTTTTACCACGCCTCAGATAAGGCAATAGAACACCAAGGGTTGCGGAGCGAGATGCTCGTTGCAGCATTTCCTGTCCATCAATCATTGACTTTAAGGGAGGATCAACAATCAAACTTTAAGATCAAATCCACTTTATCAGGTGCACTTCAAGCATGAATGCTGTGTTGAAGGCAGTCATCTGCACGTGATTGTTACACAGTCACATAAGTGGATTTTCCGCATGTCAGGATGCTATGTATGCTGGAAGCACACTTTTGTTGTCTCCCCTCAGCTGTGGTTCCACAGGGAACCAAAGTGTCTGACAGCATTGCATGTTGCAGATGTCACACAATCCTGAAATAGATGCAAGTGGTGGATAGATAATAAGAACATAAGAACTAGGAGCAGGAGTAGGCCATCTGGCCCCTCGAGTCTGCTCCGCCATTCAATGAGATCATGGCTGATCTTTTGTGGACTCAGCTCCACTTTCCGGCCCGGACACCATAACCCTTAATCCCTTTATTCTTCAAAAACTATCTATCTTTATCTTAAAAACATTTAATTAAGGAGCCTCAACTGCTTCACTGGGCAAGGAATTCCATAGATTCACAACCCTTTGGGTGAAGAAGTTCCTCCGAAGATCAGTCCTAAATCTACTTCCCCTTATTTTGAGGCTATGCCCGCTAGTTCTGCTTTCACCCGCCAGTGGAAACAACCTGCCCGCACCTATCCTATCCCTTCATAATTTTATATGTTTCTATAAGATCCCCCCGGATCCTTCTAAATTCCAATGAGTACAGTCCCAGTCTACTCAACCTCTCCTCGTAATCCAACCCCTTCAACTCTGGGATTAACCTAGTGAATCTCCTCTGCACACCCTCCAGCACCAGTACGTCCTTTCTCAGGTAAGGAGACCAAAACTGAACACAATACTCCAGGTGTGGCCTCACTAACACCTTATATGATTGCACCATAACCTCCCTAGTCTTAAACTCCATCCCTCTAGCAATGAAGGGCAAAACTCCATTCGTCTTCTTAATCACCTGTTGCACCTGTGAACCAACTTTTTGTGACTCATGCACTAGCACACCCAGGTCTCTCTGTACAGCAGCATGTTTTAATATTTTATCATTTAAATAATAATCCCTTTTGCTGTTATTCCTACCAAAATGGATAACCTCACATTTGTCAACATTGTATTCCATCTGCCAGACCCTAGCCCATTCACTTAACCTATCCAAATCCCTCTGCAGGCTTCCGGTATCCTCTGCACTTTTTGCTTTACCACTCATCTTAGTGTTGTCTGCAAACTTGGACACATTGCCCTTGGTCCCCAACTCCAAATCATCGATGTAAATTGTGAACAATTGTGGGCCCAACACTGATCCCTGAGGGACACCACTAGCTACTGATTGCCAACCAGAGAAACACCCATTAATCCCCACTCTTTGCTTTCTATTAATTAACCAATCATCGATCCATGCTACTACTTTACCCTTAATGCCATGCATCTTTATCTTATGCAACAATCTTTTGTGTGGCACCTTGTCAAAAGCTTTCTGGAAATCCAGATGTACCACGTCCATTGGCTTCCAGTTATCTACCGCACTGGCAATTTCCTCAGAAAATTCCACGAAATTAGTTAGGCACGACCTGCCCTTTATGAACCCATGCTGCGTCTGCCAAATGGGACAATTTCCATCCAGGTGCCTCTTCCTTGATGATAGATTCCAGCATCTTCCCTACTACTGAAGTTAAGCTAACTGGTCTATAATTACCCGCTTTCTGCCTACCTCCTTTTTTGAACAGTGGTGTCACATTTACTAATTTCCAATCCGCCGGGACCACCCCAGAGTCTAGTGAATTTTGGTAAATTATCACTAGTGCATTTGCAATTTCCCTAGCCATCTCTTTTAGCACTGTGGGATGGATTCCATCAGGGCCAGGAGACTTGACTATCTTTAGCCCCATTAGCTTGCCCATCACTACCTCCTTAGTGATGACAATCATCTCAAAGTCCTCACCTGTCACAGCCTCATTTCCATCAGTCACTGGCATGTTATTTGTATCTTCCACTGTGAAGACCGACCCAAAAGACCTGTTCTGTTCCTCAGCCATTTCCTCATCTCCCATTATTAGATCTCCCTTCTCATCCTCTAAAGGGCCAATATTTACCTTAGCCATTCTTTTTTGTTTTGTATATTTGTAGAAACTTTTACTGTCTGTTTTTATATTCTGAGAAAGTTTACTCTCATAACCTATCTGACTTTTCTTCATAGCTTTTTTAGTAGCTTTCTGTTGCCCCCTAAAGATTTCCCAGTCCTCTAGTCTCCCACTAATCTTTGCCACATTGTATGCTTTTTCCTTCAATTTGATACTCTCCCTTATTTCCTTAATATCCACGATCGATTTTCCCTCTTTCTACCGTCCTTCCTTTTTGTTGGTATAAACCTTTGCTGAGCACTGTGAAAATTCGCTTGGAAGGTTCTCCACTGTTCCTCAGCTGTTTCACCATAAAATCTTTGCTCCCAGTCTACCTTAGCTAGCTCTTCTCTCATCCCATTGTAATCTCCTTTGTTTAAGCACAAAACACTAGTGTTTGATTTTACCTTCTCACCCTCCATCTGCATTTTAAATTCCACCATAATGTGATTGATCCTTCCGAGACGATCCCTAACTATGAGATCTTTAATCAATCCTGTCTCATTACACAGGACCAGATCTGAGACCGCTTGTTCCCTCGTAGGTTCCATTACGTACTGTTCAATGAAACTATCGCGGATACATTCTATAAACTCCTCCTCAAGGCTGCCTTGACCGACCTGGTTAAACCAATCGACATGTGGATTAAAATCCCCCAGGATAACTGCTGTACCATTTCTATATGCATCAGTTATTTCTTTGTTTGTTGCCTGCCCCACCATAATGTTACTATTTGGTGGCCTATAGACTACTCCTATCAGTGACTTTTTCACCTTACTATTCCTGATTTCCACCCAAATGGATTCAACCTTATCCTCCATAGCACCGATGTCATCCCTTACTATTGCTTGGATGTTATCCTTAAATAACAGAGCTACACCACCTCCCTTACCATCCACTCTGTCCTTCCGAATAGACTGATACCCTCAGATATTTAACTCCCAGTCATGACCATCCTTTAACCATGTTTCAGTAATGGCCACTAAATCATAGTCATTCACGATGATTTGCGCCATCAACCCGTTACCTTATTCCGAGTACTACGAGCATTCAGGTAAAGTACACTTATGTTGGCTTTTATACCTCTGTTTTGAATCTTAACACCTTGATCAGTAACCTCTCTGAAAATATTTTTCCTCTTAACCTTTCTCCTAATTTTCCTTGTCGTTGAACCCATATTTTCATGTTTCAACCTGCCGCGTCGCTTTCCGTTTATGTTTTTACTTCCCGTTCTATTCCTTTTAGTATTTCTGGTCCTATTCACTGAGCTCCCCTCAGTCACTGTACCTTGTACTGTCATCCTTTTTGATTTTTGACTATGGCTTCTCTGCCTTACACTTTCCCCCTTTTGTTTCTGTCCCTGTTTTAATACCTTCTGACTTCCTACTTCGGTTCCCATCCCCCTGCCACATTAGTTTAAACACTCCCCAACCGCTCTAGCAAATAGCCCCCCGAGGACATCAGTTCCAGTCCCGTCCAGTTTGTAAAGGTCCCATCTCCCCCAGAACTGGTCCCAATGCCCCAGGAATCTGAATCCCTCCCCAGACACCATCCCTTCAGCCACGTATTCATCCTATATATCCTGTCATTTCTACTCTGACGAGCACGTGGCACCGGTAGTAATCCTGAGATCACTACCTTTGAGGTCCGATTTTTTAACTTCCTTCCTAGCTCCCTGTATTCTGCTTTTAGGACCTCATCCCTTTTTTTACCTAAGTCATTTGTACCAATGTTACCACGCCCGCTGGCTGTTCACCCTCCCCCTCCAGAATGTCCTGTGCCCGCTCCGAGAAATCCTTGACCCTAGCACCAGGGAGGCAACATACCATCCTGGAGTCTCGTTTGCGGCCACAGAAACGCCTGTCTATTCCCCTTACAGTTGAATCCCCTATAACTATTGCACTGTCACACTTATCAGCTCTCCCCTCTGCAGCAGAATCAACAGTGGTGCCACGGGTTTAGCCGTTGCTGTTTTCCCCTGAGAGGCCATTCCCCTCAATAGTATCCAAAGCAACATATCTGTTCTGCAGGGGAATGGCTACAGGAGATTCCTGCACGACCTGCCTTGCTCTCTTGCTCTGTCTGGTGGTCACCCATTCCCTTCCTGCCTGCAGAGTCTGAGCCTGTGGTGTGACCACCTCTCTATACGTGCTATCCACGATGCTCTCCGACTTGTGGGTGCTCCACAGTGTCTCCAGCCGCCACTCCAGCTCTGAAAATTGAGCTTCCAGCAGCTGTAACTGGGGACACTTCCTGCGCACATGCTGACCCTGGGGACTGGAACTGTCCCCAGCCTGCCACATGGAGCAAGAGGAGCAGACCACGCCTTGGAGCTGTCCTGCCATGGTTTATTTCTTTAAATTAAACTTTAAAGGAATGTGGAAGGTAATTGAAGGAATTGTTCAAACACACGTGTGGCGTCACCCTGCACAGTGTGCAGCAGCTGCAATTCCGTTGGCACAAACAATCATACCTGAAGGCCTTGGGGCTTACACCTCTTGTTCCTCATTATTTGCCTCCTCAGATGTTGTAGGTATTGTCCCGGCTTCTGCTCTTTCTGGTTGTCGGCCTATCCACTGCACTATATTGCATAGCAGCTGCACACTGTTGTTATTCTGGATGCCCATACATGGAAATAATGTAGAGGTCCTCCAGAATGGTCAAAGCACCTGAAGCACATTTTGAGGATGCTGATAGCCTGCTCTATTGCCATACATGGCTGTTGTTTTGCTGCCATTTGGGCTCTGTTTGTGACTGCTGAAAGGGGTCATCAGCCATCTCCTTAAGGGATACCTTTTGCCCCCCAGAAGCCAACTAGGTACCTACATCAGTGTTTGAAAAAGCTGAGGTGGTTGTAAATTCCTCAGGGTAAATGAGTTGTGGCAGTTTCCAGGGTGCTGTGCACATATGTGCAGGAACACCCAGACATGGTCACGCAGCACCTGCACACGAAGGGAGTAAAAGGATTTTCTTTTAGGGGCCGTACTCCACGAACCACGTGACTGGCTTGGGGCCAATTGCATGGGAACGCGCAAATCCTGGCCAATGGAGAATTTGCGCGGGGCCCTGGGAGCAGGACCCCAGACAACGAGCACCAGGGAGCCGAGCTGTTGAGACCTGTTGTGTAATGTTTTTTGTCTGTTACTTAACTGCTTTGTTGTTCATCAATAAACACCTTTGTTAACTACTGGAAGCCTCCAGTGTATGTCTCAAGCCACCACACTGTTCATGAAGGTGTCAGGTTGATGAATTGGTCATCTTTCAATGACAGGTTTGCAGTCAATAACTCCTGTTCCAGAGGGAAACCTGCTAATTTGGAAAACCCCAGCTCTCTGCATCTGCAATGTTACATTTCATTGGGAGTCTTATGTGCTCACCCACCGAGGGACTGCCTTGGTGCGCACGTGCATGGCTGATATGCTGCTGAATGCTCCAGCTGAGCTCTGGAAAGAGTCACTGTGAACTTGGGAGAAACTGGCAGGACATGTAGATTCACAGACTGTGGTGCAGGATCTTGTTAGAACATGGCACAGATGTTGAGAACCAATTCACAGGTTAAGCTGAGTCGCCTTCTGCATTGTTTTTCAGTCATAGAAGCATAGTATTCCGAAAGTGCAGGAGGCCATTCAGCCCATCAGGTTTGCACTGACCCTCTGAAAGAGCACCCTATTCCTCCGCCCTATCTCCACAACCACACCAAACCTGCACATCTTTGGACACTCAGGGGCGCAGCCAATCCACGTAACCTGCATATCTTTGGACTGTGGGAGGAAACTGAAGGACCGGAGGAAACCCACGCAGACATGAGGAGGAAGTGCAAACTCCACACTGACAGCCACCCAAGGTCGGAACTGAAACCGGGTCTCTGGTGCTCTGAGGCAGCAGTGCTAACCACTACGGATATCCAGATATGGGCTGGGATTCTCTGAAAATGGGGTTCTGTCCCCACGCCCACCGTAAAACGGGCGTGAATTTCTCCAGACTTTTTTTTAAAAGTCCGGAGTGATTCACCGGTTTTAAGCGGGATAGCCGGGTCACGCCGTGCGCCCTACAGCTGCTGCTGCTGATTCGGGGCCCTGCACTTTTTCGTGTCGGCCCCCACGCAACATGGCGGAGCCACACAGTGGGTTAGCGTGGAAGAAGGTAGGCCCCCCTGGATCGTGCGGGCCTGCCGATCAGTAGCCGCCGATCGCGGGCCTGTCTGTCATGGAGGCTTCCACCCCCCCCCCCCCCGGAGTCTGATCCCCCCGCCCCCCCGCCAGGACGGCCAGCACGGCCGCAGTCCGAGCCTCCGCTGGGTAGAACCAGGTTGGAATCACGCCAGCGGAACTCGGTGGAAACTCGGCCGGTCAATCGCGGAGTATCACCGCGGGGGCCTCTTTCAACGGCCCCCGACCAGTGCCGTGTAGACCGCGCGCGTGGCTGGTGGCGGTTCCCTGGTCCACGGAGAATCACATCCTAGCGCCGCGGGTCTGAGACCCTATTCTCTGACCCCCACAGCGAGTGCGATTTCAGCGCGGAGGCTCGGAGAATCCCGGACATGATCTCTGCAGTTGGTAGACCCTTATCTTGGGGTAAAACTATGCGTCCTCCTCCGCCTCTTCCACCTTCAACTGCCTGGGGCACATTGCACTGCATCCAACACTTCATCTTGTCTCCTCCCACTGGCCTCATGTTGCAAGCGTGTACATTTCGTACCTTTTTTGCCATGGTCCCCATCTTCCCTTCTCTGACACAATCCTCCCACTTGGGCACCTGAGTCAAGGGGCAAAAATATCTGCCCCTCTAAGGCCACATCGCACCCTCCAACTCTCTTGTGTGTCAGCCACACATCTGTGATATAATTTGTTGATGTTGTGTCGCACTATGTTAAACTTTTTGAAGTTCTCCAAAATTATACCTGACCTCCCCAAAATGGCAAAATGGTACCTGGCCTCTTCAAAGAACTCTGGTAAGTTTAGATATTTCCCTTAAATGTGTTTCATAAACCTGGGTAAGAAAAATCCCTTCTGATGAAGGTAGCTGCATTTTGAAAGCTGCTCCCTCTTTGAATCATACATCCCACCTCCATTCCAACTGTGGCTAAAATGCTGAGTACTGGGTTTGACAGCGAGACTTCTGGAATTGCCAGCTTGTGTCACTGACTGTGTGGAGACTGCACGTTCTCCCCGTATCTGCGTGGGTTTCCTCCGGGTGCTCCGGTTTCCTCCCACAGTCCAAAGACGTGCAGGTTAGGTGGATTGGCCATGATAAATTGACATTAGTGCCCAAAAAAGGTTAGGTGGGGTTACTGGGTTACGGGGATAGGGTGGAAGTGAGGGCTTAAGTGGGTCGATGCAGACTCGATGGGCAGACTGGCCTCCTTCTGCACAGTATGTTCTATATTCTATGTTTGTAAGTTGGTAAATACATTTTAAAACTCAAATTGTCTGATCTTACATAGGAACATAGGACATAGTAACATCGGAATTAGAAGCAGGAGGAGGCAATTCAGCCCTTCGAGCCTGCTCCGCTATTCAATCAGATCATGGCTGATCTCCTCCTGGTCTCAAATCCACCTCCCCACCTGTTATTCATATCCCTTTATCTCCTTCTTGAAACCATTTAATGACTCAGATTCCACTGCACTATGGGGCAGCAAGTTTCACAAATGCACCACCTTCTGCGAGACGTAGTTCCTCCTCATCTCAGTTTTAAACATACCACCTCTTAACATATATCCGTGACCTCTCATTCTAGATTTCCCCACAAGGGGGAGCTTTTTGTCTACGTTAACCATGTCGATCCCTTTTAGTATTTTATATACCTCGATCAGATCCCATCTCATCCTTCTAAACTCCAGCAAGTATGAGCCAAACTGTTTAATCTCTTCTCATACGTCAACCCTTTCATCCCCGGAATCAGTCTGGTGAACCTCCAAAGAACTGCCTCTGATGCCACCACATCCTTCCTCAAATAAGGAGACCAAAACTGGCCCCAATACTCCGGGTGTGGTCTCACCAACTCCCTATACAATTGCAACAACACTTCTCTACTTTTATACTCCAGTCCATTTTCAATAAACGCTAACATTCCATTTGCCTTTTTTATTACATGCTGTACCTGCATACCAACTTACTACAATTAATTTAAACATTTTTTAAAGATAAATTTAGAGTACCCAATTAATTTTTTCCAATTAAGGGGAAATGCAGCCTGGCCAATCCTACCCTGCACATCTTTGGGTTTTGGGGGCAAAACCCAAGCAAACACGGGACTTTCTACAATTCATGAACAACGGTACCCAAATCCCTCTGCCCAGATGCATTTTGAACCTGCTTTCCATTTAGATAATAACTTGCCTTTCTACTTTTTCGGCCAAAATGGATAACCTCACACTTGTCCACATTAAACTCCATCTGCCAACTTTTGGCCCAAATTCCTCGCCTATCTATATCCATCTGTAAAATATTTACCTCCTCTTCACTGCCGGCTTCCCCACCTATTTTGTGTCATCTGCTCATTTTGCTGTTACACTCTGTCTCTGCTTGCAGATCATTTATACAGATTGTAAACAGTTGAGGCCCGAGGACTGTCCCCTGTGGCGCCACATTAGTTACAGTTCGCCAGCCAGAGAAAGACCTATGTATCCCAACCCGCTGCTTTCTGTCTGTCAGCCAATCCTCAATACATTCTAGTTCTCGTAGTGACGAGAAACACATGGCTATTTAACACGACTTGCATTGAATAAGTGGCCTGAACGGGGAATGTGCAGCCGAGGCCTGCATATAGCTTCATTTTGTACAGTGGGGAGCTCCGCTCGCCGGAACTCCCCATTGTAGAGAGAGATCCGGAAGCTCCAGCATCCACACTGGGCAAACCCAGCCCGATCGTGCATGTGCATAAAATGCCATCTTGGCACCTTTGCAGTGGTGACCTGGCATTCTGGCAGTGCCCATGCCAACTGGCAGTGCCACCTGGGCACCTTGACAGGTCCAGGCTGGCACCTAGGTGGCACTTTCAGGTGCCAGGCTGGCACTGCCAGGGTGTCCAGGTGGCACCAGCAGTGCCAGGGCACCACCCTGCCCAAAGGGCATGCAGCCAAGGACCTCCAATTCCCTTGGAGACACTCATGAGTGGTGTTCTGTTTGGTCCTCCTTTGTGGGGACCAGTGCTGAACGGCGCTCTTCTGAGGTCTCCGAGATGAAGGGGTTGAATCCTGAAGCCTCAGGTGCCTAGAGAAGCTGCACAATTAGAGTGAGGCTTACTACCTTGCTCTAAAATGCAGATTTGCTAAAAAGTGATCATGCCCATTGTGGGTGGGTTTCATATCACAACGTCTCACAAGATTGTGTTGAACCTCGCGAGGTGCTGCAAGCTGGGTATATCCCGTGAGCAGGGTCTCTCGGCTTTCAATGGCCACGCTGCGTTGCAGCGAGCCCATTTTTAGGCGCAGCGTGACCATTGCATCACGCCCTAAGTGTCATTGGATAGCGGTGGGGAACTCGCCGGCAGAGCCGGCGGGAAACAACCTGAAAAACCCGCCACAATTGAACTTCGAAATGTTTCCGGAGAATCGCACCCTTTATCTCTTCCTTGACTTCCTTGTTTAACCATGGAACGTTTTTCTCCCTTTTACAATTTCTCTTCCTCTCAGGAACATACTTTAATTGAGAGATATTTAATTCTTGTAATCATTTCTGGGGATCTCAAGCTTCCCCTGTTAGAAGTATAAAATTATACATCCTCTCGATGTACATCGAAACATCCAATTGGGAAAAAAACTAGCCAGTTCTTTGGTAGCTTTATAATGATTCAACAATTTACCATTTCCATGCTTGTCCATTTACTGAAGCTTATCTTCATAGTCTGCAACTTTATCAGGCAGTGTGGGTCTAAGTTATTACAGATCATTGCACTCAAAATATCGCTTTTCAAACCATTTTTTTGCAGCTGTGTGATGACTAATCTGTGTATGATTTGTCATTAGCACAAACACCCACATTGCTCTTGAAAGCAGTTTATAATAAAACCAAGCTTCATATTTAAATCAAGCGTTTAATTTCACAGAGATAAAAAAGCTACAGTCAAATCTTTGACAGCAATGGAACAAATTTGATATTGAGAAACATTTCCAAATTATGACTGTGCACTACAGCTCCCCTACATTGTATCAACCCGGAAACACATTTAGTTGATTATATATTGCATCAATTAAACGTTTTGCAAAGTTCATTATCGACTGCTGTGGACACAGTGGGAGCCATTTTAACCAAAGCCGCCAATCATACTTGCAAATAGTGGTCTGCTTTCATAGCACAGAGCTAAATCGCTGGCTTTGAAAACAGACCCAGGCAGGCCAGCAGCACGGTTCAATTCCCGTGCCAGCCTTCCTGAACAGGTGCCGGAATGTGGCGACTAGGGGCTTTTCACAGTAACTTCATTTGAAACCTACTTGTGACAATAAGCGATTTTCATTTTCATTTCATTGGATGGTAAGGATGAAGGCAGGCCAAAATCCTGAACTGTGAGTGTCAGATGTCAATGTGATTCAGAACAGGGAGACATGGAAGTTAAATAATAAATAATAATCTTTATTGTCACAAGTAGGCTTACATTAACACTGCAATGAAGTTACTGTGAAAATCCCCGCTTCCCTCAGGACTCGAGGCTTATTTGCCTACCTTACGGAGAGTTCCTGGCACCAAGGAGTCTTTGTAATAATAATAATCTTTATTGTCACAAGTAGGCTTACATTGACAGTGCAAATAAGTTATTATGAAAATCCCCTGCTTCTCCAATGGCATAAACCAGTTTTTCTGCTCTTGAGATATTTTCCACTCCCCCCACCATGACCAATGCCAGGCGGAGCAGCGGAAAATCCCACCTACAGTTTAGCACATCAACAAACAGGAAATAAACCTCTTGGCTGTTACAAAAAATAGACAAACCAATAATCCAGATGTACCAATCTGAAAAGTTGGAGATCTGGCTTGCAAAGCAGCACTTCCATATCAATGTTTGGAGAAATGTCCATTGCTGGCTCTGTGTACTGTGGCATGCCGACTGAGCCCGTGTATGAAACAAAGGCTTTGGGCAGAAACCATTTTGACCCAACACGTAAAACATGATGGTGTCAGTAGTGTTGAGCTAAATTTGAGTGAATTCTGATAGCTGTGAGAGAACCAGGCATTGTAATAACCACAGAGAATAATTAAACCTTCAGTCTGCAACTTTGTACCGGACATTGACTGCTGGGTGTGCAGTATGGCTGGGAATGTTCCAGTTCCAGTAGAGGTGAAGGGAGATTTGAAAATAAATGAGAAATTCTTCCGTCTCAATGGCCGATCTATAAAATTGCCACTGCATTAAACATGAAATCTGAACTCTGTTAGTAATGCAGCGGAAAGAAGCCTACACGCTGTATTGCATCCTAGACCTCACAGAGGAACAGAAAAGCCAGGATTGTGGAACTTTGGAGGCTTGAAGACCCATTCTGAGTCCTCTACTAATGCTATTTATGAACACTACGGCTGGGATCCTCTGATACGAGTTCGCCCCTCCACCGGTGCGAGTGAGAACGGAGAATTTGGCACTTAGCCAAAACTCCATTCACTGCAGTGGGACTAGAGAAACCCACTGGCATGAACGGATGGAGAATTCCGGCCTACAAGTTCAACAGCAGAGCTCAGGAAGAGCGGAGAATATTGATCATTATGTAACAGTATTGAGGGGCGTCATTCTCCGCCGGCGGGAGTCTCTGTTTTGCCGGTGCCCGGGGGTTTCCCGACGGCGTGGGGCTGCCCCACAATGGGAAACCCCATTGACCGGCCGGTGTAACGGAGCATCCCGCCGGCGGGTCGGGGCAGAAATGTGGCGGGGCGGGTAGGAGAATTTCGCTTGAGATGTTGAGCTGAATCTTGTGAGTTTGTACAACTGAAGGATGATCTGATCAGAGATGGGATTGTCTTAGCAACAGAGGATCCCGCTGTGAGAGCACGTCTGCTGAGAGAAAAGAAACCTACTCTAAAGGAAGCTATTGACATGGGCCGAGGTCAATTATCAGTGAAAAGGGTACTAAGCTGAGAGCCAGTCCAGGCCTTCCAAGCACAGGACAATGGAGAAAACAAAGAACTATTTACATGAAAGACCAGCAGACATGTCAAGGCCAAAGCACAGGATGTAAATATTTTGGAGGGAATCACACAAAAGAAAAGGAAGCATGTCGGGCATGGGGAAAGCAGTGCTCCAACTGTAAGAAGCTGAATCACTTTGTATGCAAGGGTTTTGTCGGAAAGAAGAAAAACAAGCCTAAAACGGTGGAGTCATCCAGACTCGAAACGTTAGCTCCCTTCTCTCCTTACAGATGCTGTCCGAGGTTGTCCAGTATTTTCTATTTTTGCTATAAAAATGGTGGTTAGAGAGATGTCGGACGATGATTCTGGCGAATCACTCTGCATCATAGCGGCACGGTGGCACAGCGGTTAGCATTGCTGCCTCACAGCGCCAGGGACCCAGGTTCGATTCCGACCTCTGTCTGTGTGGAGTTTGCACATACTTCCCACCTCTGCATGGGTTTTCTCCGGGTGCTCAAGTTTCCTCCCACAGTCGAAAGATGTGCAAGTTAGGTGGACTGCATATGCTAAATTGTCCCTCGGTGGGGTTACAGGGATAGAAAGGGGAATTGAGCCTAGGTTGGGGTGCTCTTTCAGAGGATCGATGCAGACTCAATGGGCCGAATGGCCTCCTTCTGCACTGTAAGGATTCCATAGAACAGGTTGGCGCCATCAAGTTTCAAATTAACAAATAGTTTTCGACTATTGGAATGATGACTGCAATAGAAGAGCATCAAGTTAATATGAAGTGAGAGGCACCAGTGCTATGTACAACATAATGAACTTTGCAATCCTGTGTGAAGTTACTCAAAGTGGTGACCTGAAAATGAAGCTGTCAAAGGTAAAGTTAAGGCTATGTTTAAGGTATATTCCCTTAAAAAGGAAAGGTAGGGCAAACAAATCCAGAACTCCATGGATGAAAAAGGAGATAGAAATTAAGATAAAAGGAAGAAAAAGTTATGACAGGTGTCAGGTCGAAAATGCAATTGAGAACCAAAAGGAAAAAGAATGCTCTGAGAGGAGGTGAAAAAGCACATTGGAGAAGCAAAGAGGAATTATGAGAGAAGATTGGCAGCGAACACAAAGTGCAATCCCAAAGTCTTCTTTAAGCATATAAATAGTAAAAGGGTGGTAAAATGAGGAGTAGGGCCAATTAGTAATCTAGAAGGGGACCTACACATGGAGGCGGGAACACAGCTGATGTAGCAAGTGAATACTTAGCATCCATCTTTACGAAGGAGGTAGATGCTACCCAGGACATGGTGACAGTCAAGGAAATTCTGACCCGAGAAGCATTCATAATTGATTAGGAATAAGTGTTGAATAGATTGTCGATACTGTCGGTACTGAAAGTTGACAAGGCACCAGGAATGGATGAGATGCATCCAAGGATAATGAAGGAAGTGACAGGGACAGGGGCACTGGCCATGGCCTTCCAGTTTTCACTGGACTCAGGGTAGGTGCCAGACGACTGTAGAATTGCAAATGTCATGCCCTTGTTCAAAAAACATTGTGGTGACAGCCAAGCAATTACAGGCCAGTCTGTTTAACATCAGTAGTGGGCAAGCTTCTGGAAACAATTATTCAGGATAGAATTAGTAGTCAAATGGAAAAATGTGGGTTTATTAGAAAGAACCAGCATGGATTTCTAAAAGGGAAACCATGTTTAACTAACTTGCTGAAGTTTTTTCAGGAGGTAACAGAAAGTGTTGATGAGCGTAATGCTGTTGATGTGGTGTACTTGGACATTCAGAAGGCATTCCATACTGGGAAAATCATCAGACTTCTGAGAAAAGTTGTTGCTCATGGAATAAAAAGGACAGGAACCACATGGATACAAAATTGACTGAATAATGGGAAGCAGAGAGTAAGGGTCAATAGTTGTTGCTTGGGTTAAAAGAAGGTGAGCTTTAGGCCAGCTTTAAAACAGAGTTTATTCAGGCTCTGCCTGTAGCTGCAACTAACTAATAGATAAATGGCTTAAACAGGTTTTCAGAGGCTAGATTCAGACACTGTAAAAGCAAGCTCCGGTTTCCTCCCACAAGTCCCGAAAGACGTGCTTTTTAGGTGAATTGGACATCCTGAATTCTCCCTCAGTTTCCCCGAATAGGTGCAGGTGTGTGGCGACTGGGGGATTTTCACAGATACTTCATTGCAGTGTTAATGTAAGCCTACTTGTGAGAATAATAAAGATTATTATTATTAAAGAAAGGGAATGGGTGACCAGCAGGCAGGAGACACAGGCATGTAGTTCAGGAGTCCCCTGGGGTCCTGCTTGCAAATTGATACTCAATTTTGGAGGCTGTTTCCTCCAGGCAGTGCAGTCAGAGCCAAGCACCACAAAAAGCCTGACTGTACAGGAGGGGGTGGGGGGGGCGGGGAAGAGAGAAAGAGCAATAGTATTAGGGGATTCTTTAGTCAGGGGAACAGATCGACGCTACAGTGGCCACCAATGTCACTCCAGGATGGTGTGTTGCCTCCCTGGTGCCAGGGTCCTGGCTGTCACTGAATGGCTGCAGGGCATCCTGAAGGGGGAGGGTGATAAGGCAGAGGTCATGGTACATGTTGGTACCATGACATAAGTAGAGAGAGGGATGAGGTCTTGAATCAAGAATTCAGGGAGCTAGGCAGTAGACAAAAACCAGGAGCTCTCAGGTTGCCATCTCTGGATTGCCCCCAGTGTCACAAGCTAGCAAGCACAGAAATAGGAGAATAGCGCAGATGAATGCATGGCTCAAGAGTTGGTCCAGGAGGGAGGGTTTTAGATTCCTGGATCACTGGGACCGTTTTTGGGGAGGGTTTTTCTTTTAAACAAAAAAGTATATTTACTGTGTGCATTTCTTAAAGGATAGTGAAAAGGTGAAAAATGAAACCATCTTGAAGTTGATGGTTTATTTTTTTTCTTGGGGGATGTGTCATGTGAGAGTACCTTTATGAAATGGGTGTTTATAAATGGGTGTGTATATAAATATCTGTAGTGAGAGTACGTTTAAGAATTGGGTTTTTACTACTGCAGTGATGTCAGAGAGTGGGTGGAGCTGGGCTGTCTGTCAGCTTTTTACTTTCGTTTTTGAGCAGGCTGCAAGGTGTGTTTTTAGTTTCGTTTTCAGAGCTGGATAGCTGCAGTCACAGCCAGAAGGTGTATGAATCTCTGTAATCAAAAGACTATCTCTTGATCATTTGGTGAATTCAGAATTATAAATGTTTTCAGAAGTGACTTTAACCTGATGTGCTTCTGATAAAGGTTTTGTTTTTAAGTCGTATGGATGTTAAAAAGGAAAGCTTAAAGGTTTACTTAGTGTTGTAGTCTTTGTGGGTTGTATTTAAATTAATGGTTGGTAAGATGTTCACTGTATGTTTAAAAAGGTTAACTTGAGTTCATAGAATAAACATTGTTTTGCTTTAAAAAATACTTTTCCATTTCTGCTCTACCACACCTGTAGAGTGGGCCGTGTTCGCCCCATACCACAATCTATTAAAAGTTGTGGGTCAGGTGAACTCCATGATATACTTTGGGGTTCTCTAAACCCTGGCCCATAACAACACAAACAGTCACCCAAGGCCAGAATTGAGCTCGGGACCCTGGCACTATAATGTGTGCAAAATTTGCAGAGATATGTAAAAATAATAATAATTGTGTAATTATATTAGGTGATTTCAACTTTCCCAACGTTAATTTTGATAGTCTTAGTGTTAAGGGCTGAGATGGAGTGGATTTCTTGTATACTCCTGCATACAGGAGAACTTTTTAGGTCAAGGGATGGCGCAGTGTTAGACATAATTTGGGGGAATGAAGCTGGACAGGTGGTAGAGGTAGTGCTGGGGAAGCATTTTAGTGATGATTGACTTAATAGAGGTGCACAAAATTATGAGGGGAAGAGATCGAGTGAACAGGATAAAATTGTTTCTCTTGGTGGAGAATTCTAGAACCAGGGGACATAGAATCAAGATAAGTGGCAGAAGGTGTCGAGGGGACATGAGGAAGACCTTTTTTGCGCAGAGGGTAGTGGAAATCTGGAATTCGCTGTCCAAGTTGACAGTGGAGGCAGAGACCCTAAACTCTTTTACAAAGGTATCTGGATCTGCACCTTAAGTGTTATAAGATGCAGGGCTAAGGAACGGGTGCAGGCAGGTGGGATTAGAAAGGGCACCTTGGTGTCCTCGGCTGGCATGGACAAAATGGGCTTAATGGCCTCCTTTCGTAACTTTTCTATGAGTCTATGATTCTAACATGGCACAATTTAAGCTTGTAGAAATAGACAAGTTGCAAAAAAGTATTTTGATTGGGGGAGAGTGGATTTTAGTAAAAAGATTGGATCTGGCCAAGGCAGATTGGGAATAGCTACTTGTGGGAAAATCTATAGAAGAGCAGTGGAGGAGGGCAGGGGCGGGGTGTGGGGAGGGTTCAAAAGGGAAATAGAGAGGGTATAGGCCCAACATGCTCCCTTCAGGGTGATTGGAAGGAGTAACAGGCCCAGAGAAACATGGCTGACCAGGGATATCAGGGATATGCAGGATATGATGTGGACGACTTTAGCAAGTTCACGGGTGTAAATCAGTGGAGGTATTAGTGGAGTACAGAAATTACAGAGTGGAGCTTAAGAAAACAATTAGACAGAAAAAAGGGGTTATGATAAAGCTCTTGCTAGTAAAAGTAGGGAAAATCCCAAGATATTCTATGTCAATGGGAAGAAGCTAACCAGGAAAGAGTAGAATCCATGGGGGAAATCTGTGGGTGAAGCCAGAGGATATTGGTAGAGTGTTGAATTAATACTTTGCATCTGTCTTGACCCAAGAGAATGAGGAGGTAGGTATGTTTTGAAGGGCACCAAGACCTTGACTGCTGAAGAGATCCTGACAAATCACAAAGCTGTTTTCACAGGTCTTGGATGTCTTTCTAGTGAATGTCATCTTGAAGTAGATGGGAATGTGAGACCAACTTAGCATCTTCGAGAAGAGTTCGAGACATCCTCAAGTCCAGCCTGAAAGGTAAGAGAGAGGAGCTACAAAAGGTGGGAGTAATCAGGAAAGTGGCATTGCCTACAGACTGGATTAACTGTATGGGAGCAGTGAAAAACCTTTGGATACTGAGAGTGTGCAGAGGTCCAACGGACTTCAATAAAGCTTTGAAGCTATCTCACAACCCCAGGCCAATCATTAAAGAAATGTTGCTGCAACTTGCCAAGGCAAAGGTCTTTACCACGCTCGTTGCAAAAGATGGACACTGGCAAGTGAAGTTGAAAGAAAGCAGCAGATTTCTCACTATGTTCTGGATACCATTTGGGAGGTACAGATAGTTTCACCAGGTTCACATGCGATTTGGCATTTCTACTGCTCCAGAGGACTATCAATATGGGCAGCATGAGGTCGTTAATGATCTTCCAGCAGTGGAAGTGATTGTGCACCATCTGCTAGTTTGTGGATATGGAGAAACGATGGAAGAAGCCATTGCAGACAATGAGCAAACTCTAGTGAGTCTATTAGATTTAAACTTATAAACGTGAGAATGAACAGGGCAAAACTGCGGCTGAAGATGACCGAGGTCAAGTACATAAGTCATTTACTGACAGTGAAGGGACATAACCCTGGTCCGGATAAGGTACAAGCTGCAGCAGTGAAGCGTCAAGAACCACAAAGACATGTGAGACTTTAACCAAGGCTTTAATACACTACATAGGAAGCTTACCCGACACAGACGACCCCGGCCAAAATGGGTCAGGTCTCAGAAGCGGGGTCTTACACCTAACTCCCGGGGGAGTGGCCAAGGCGGAGCTCTCCGTGGCCAGGTCAGGTTACATACAGGTGACCGAACCTCTACAGAGCTACAGTACAATACACAGTACAATACACAGGATTACAGGGCCCACGTTACACACAACTATTATATAACTATGTACAATGCTAGGGAAGTACAGTGGTGTATCACCACAAGCAGAAATGCTGAATTCTCCCTCTGTGTACCCGAACAGGCACCAGAATGTGGCGACTAGGGGCTTTTCATTGCAGTGTTAATGTAAGCCTACTTGTGACGATAAAGATTATTATTATGTGAAGGCAGTGCAATCATTTGTTGGATTTGTGAACGACCGAGCAAGGTTATTTCCCAACTTGTCATTGGAGTGTGAACCACTACACAAGCAAATGGTGTACAGGACAAGAAGCAGCTTTCACTCGTATCAACAGCTGGTGGCCAGAAGCCCAAAATTGAGGTACTGTGACACCAACAATGAAGTCACCCTACAGTATGATGCCAGTGAAACGGGGCTTGGAGTAACCTTCATTCAGCAGAAGCATGCACAGCATTAATGCAAATTGAACAAAGCTAGGCACAGGTTGAAAAATAAGCCTGGCTATTGCTTTTACTTGTGTAGCATTTTAATCAATACCTGTTTGAGAGCGGCAAAGTGATGGTAGAGTCATGAGCCACTTAAAAACATGTTTCTCAAACCACTTCAATCTGCTCCAAAGCATCTGTAAAGGATATTACTTCATTTGGAAGTGAAGTACAGGCAAGGAAAGCAGATGTACATCGCCGATGTGCTGTCGAGAGCCACACTCCCTTTAAAGAAAATTGGTGTGAACTCTTCTAGATTCAATGTGAAGCAACAGCATGAAATACTCTGGAAGTCATAAACCCAGCCGACATTTTCTGTTTTCTTTTCTAAGTGCTAGCTTAGGAGTGCAGCACGATGGCTGTTCCGCCGGCTTACCTCGCTATATTTTCCAGCACTTAGTTAAAATAATGCTGGAGGTGTGACCCACGCTGGCACGCTAAGAGCCCCCCCTCCCCCCTCAACAATGTCTGTGTCCCAGAGATCAGCGGCACCCCGATCTGCAGCACTAATAATTAAATTCCCTCACGGACATTGAGTACCCCAGACAAAAAAAACCCTGGCACTGCCCCTTGGCTCTGTGGCAGTGCTATGGTACTACCTGGGCATGTCCTTCTCCCTTCTGGAGGGTTGACCTTACCTGATTTCCCTGGAGGGTTCCCTTCACCTAGTTCACTTTGCTCCAGACCAGTTGTAAACATTGGTGACAATGTGGGGATGATACAGTGGGAAGCCCACTAATGGGATTTAACTCTATTTAAATGAAGGGAAACCTTGCTTGCGTTGAAGTGAGTTCGGTCTGGGCTGCACGGACTGCGCACGTGACAAAGTTAAATAGGCTGCGGGGAACGGAGATTTTGAAGTCTGCCGACTCTGCATTGGGCACCACTCGGGAGAAAAAGTCGAACTGCAGCCAGGCAAAATGGAAACAAATGTTCTAATTGCTTGTTAAAGGGGATTGTTCGTGTCATACTTTCCATTAAAAATTGGAAGGGAGTAAGTGTAGATAGACCCTTGGAGATGGGATCCAAAATGGCAGGGCGCCATCGATGCATTTGACGAGGATTATGAGGCATGGAATTCACATAGGGAACGATTCCAATTATTTCTCATAGCCAATCAGACACTGGAGGACCGAAAGTTTGTAACATTTCTCAGCTCAGTTAAGCATAAATCGCTAATGCTGCTGCAGAATCTAGTTCATCCAGAAAAAACAGCAGATAAGTGCTACATTGAATTGACGAAAGGCATTTCTCTCCTAAACAGTTATTGATTGCAGAAAAAGTTTTGGTTCTACCGCCGTAGTCAGGAAGAAGGTGAAAGTATTTTACAGTTCATAGCGCCTTTAAGAGCGTTAGCTAAATGTTGAAAATTTGGTTCAACACTTGCTACTTTTTGTGACAAGCTGGTTTGTGGACTCCATGGTGAAGCTATTCCGAGGAAACTGCTTACTGTCAGTGATTTAATTCTAAAAGCTGTTGTGGAAGTCTATAGAGCAAGCAGCAAGAGACGCTTCACAGATAGAGGCTGGAGGGAAGATCCACAAAACGGATAGCACAAGGAACAAGGCTGCAAAGGTGCAATCATGTCACTGATACACACAGGTTGGACACTCGGCAGGGGAATGATGGAGTAAAATGAATACCTGCAGGAACTCTGGCAAGAAGGGCCGTATTGTCAAAGCATGTGGGGATCGGAGAACCTCACCTACACCAAGAACGTGCAAGGAAAAAATATAGCTAGACAATCTAATCATGTCTACCAATTAGTGGATGAATGTCAAGATCGTGCAAAAGACAATGTAATCAAGCCACTGCAAGGGCTAAAACTAGGGGTGCGATCTTCCAGCCTCGTTACCGTCTCGCTCAAGCAAAATGAGGCCGGTGAATAGCGGGAGAGGCCAAAATCGAGAACCGCACCAGGCGCCAAACAATTCGCAATGCAACCAGCCCTCTCCCGCAGGAAAAATCGGGATCTCGCCGTAGCGAGGCGAGAAACCACTTATCACCAATTATCACCACTTAAGCCCAATTTCCATACAATTAATGAGATCCACCCCATCTCCAATGGCCTCCTGTCATTCAGTGGCCTCCGCAGCCAGTGTTCACACTGGTGCGGATTGGCACTCATTTTGAAAAACGTGAACCTGGTGGAAGGGCTTCTGTGGGGAGACGAGGGGGTGAGTAGCCATCTTTGCTCACAGGCAAAGAGCCCGGGGGTGCCGGGCTTGCCACCCCAGTGCTCGATGTGGGGTGGGGGACCCTCGGCTGGAGGTGAGGGACCCTCCACAGGAGTGGGTTGTCATGGAAGGGTGGGGGGAGGCAGTAGGTGGAGAACGGTGGAGGGGGAAACTGCTCGTGGCACTATCATGGCAACCCCTGGATCATTTAGCCATTCCGGGGGCAACCCTTATACAGGCCCATCTAGCCAATGACCACCCATACCCCCAACCGACTGCTGAGGACTCTGGTTGTGTGGCTGAAGGCTATAGCTCCTGATAGGGAATTGGCAATCATGGTTAAGTGAGCACTTCACACATCCAAGTGGATTATCATGGGTGGGCGGGCCATGTAGCATGTGGGAGTCATTGCACAGCAATCACATGTTGATGCCTGGACACTGAGCTTGAATATTGTGGGAGGTAACATCACACACGCAGCAGCCAACATCGGAACACCCGGAGCATGGGATACAGCTCCGGGGACAGGTCCACGGCTGGAGGGTGGGTGGGTGCCATGGGGACGGGGGGATGCCTGGAGAGATAGGCCAAGGGATCGGGGTTGGCCCGCATTGAAAGCAAACCCGTGGAAAGCGACAGGCCCCGACGGAGTCCCTAGGAGAGCACTCAGTGCTGACCAGCTGGCGAGTGTATTCGCAGTTATCTTCAACACCTAACTTCTCCGCTCCGAGGTCCTTAACTGCTTCAAGAAGACCACCATAACACCAGTACCAAAGAAGAACAGGGTAGCGTGCCTCAACGACTACCGACCGGTGGCCCTAACGTCTGTTATCATGAAATGCTTTGAGCGGCTAGTCATGTGACGGATCAATGCCAGCCTCCCAGATGGTCTTGATCCATTGCAGTTCGCCTACCGCAGCAACTGATCCAAAGCAGATGTTATCTCTCTGGCCCTACAATCAACTCTCGAACATCTCGACAACAAGGACATCTACGCAGACTGCTGTTCACAGACTACAGCTCCGCCTTCAACATCATTATCCCAACAAGACTAATAACCAAACTCTGCAACCTTGGACCTGACCCCTCCCTGTGCAGCTGGATCCTTGACTTCCTCACGAACAGACCGCAATCTGTCAGGATAGGCAACAGCATCTCCTCCACAATAGTCCTCAACACAGGAGCCCCGCAAGGATGTATGCTCAGTCCTCTACAGTACTCCCTATACACACATGACTGTGTGGCGAGATTCAACTCCAATTCAATCTATAAGTTTGCGGATGATACGTCTGTGGGGGGTCGTATCTCAAAAAATGACGAATCAGACTACTGAAGGGAGATAGATCGCTTGGGTGCATGCTGTACCAAAAACAACTTCTCTCTCAATGCTGGAAAGACCAAGGAACTGATTATTGACTTCAGGAAGCGTAGCAAGACCCCCCCCCCCACCCCCACCGTCTGCATCAATGGCTCCGAAGTAAAGATGGTCGATAGCTTTAGGTTCCTGAGGGTTACCATCACCAACAGTCTGTCCTGGTCCACTCACGTTGATGCAAGTCAAGAAAGCCGAGCAACGTCTCTACTTTCTACAGAAGCTAAAGAAATTCTGCATGTCTGCATAGACTCTCACAAACTTCTACAGATGGTCCATAGAGAGCATCCTATCCGACTGCATTACAGCTTGGTATGGCAACTGCTCGGCCCAAGCTCGCAAGAAACTGCAGAGTGTGGTGAACTTAGCCCATCGCATCACACAAGCTTGCCATCCTCCCATTGATTCTGTCCACACCTCCCGCTGACTCCGGAAGATAGGCAGCATTATCATAGACCCCCTCACACCCAGGCTTTGCCCTCTTCCAGACCCTTCCATCAGGCAAAAGTTACAGAAGTCTGAAGACCCGCACATCCAGACATAGGAACTGCTTCTTCCCCACAGCTACTAGACTCCTCAACGACTCACCCTTGGACTGATCTGTTCCCTGTAAGATACTATTCACGATGCCCGATGCTGCTCTTCCTCATGTACTTTCTTTGTTTGGCCCTTGTTCCGCACTGTAACCAATTACTTATTTGTCAATGTACTTTGTCGATTATTCTTTTTGTCTACTGTGTCTGTCCTGTGCACGTTCCCTTGGCCGCAGAAAAATACTTTTCACTGTTCTTGGTACATGTGACAATAAATCAATTCAATCAATCAATCAATGTATCATTTAGAAGTGGTAAGAAGTGTAAGTTAAATCAATTATAACTCAGCAGAGGTATGCGCATTAGAGTTTGACAAAATATTATGTTGTTAATTTTCAATTGTTTAAAGCACCTCACAAAATTCATGAAATAAACTAGGGAGGACCAGACCACAATTTTAATCGAATTCGACTAGATCTAGATGAAATACCAGGAGGTTATTATTTTCACAGAGAACAGTAAACCACTGGGTAGCACTGTTGCTTCACAGCTCCAGGGTCCCAGGTTCGATTCCTGGCTTGGGTCACTGTCTGTGTGGAGTCTGCACATTCTCCCGGTGTCTGCGTGAGTTTCCTCCGGGTCCTCTGCTTTCCTCCCACAAGTCCCGAAAGACATGCTGTTAGGTAATTTGGACATTCTGAATTCTCCCTCTGTGTACCTGAACAGGCGCTGGAATGTGGCGACTAGGAGCTTATCACAGTAACTTCATTGTAGTGTTAATGTAAGCCTACTTGTGATAATAAACATTATTATTATTATTCGTGAAGGCCTCCCTTCTTAACCTTAGCCTGAGGTGTGGTGATTCTCAGGTTAAGTCACCACCAATCAGCTCCATCCCTCACAGGGGAAAGCAGCAATTGGTCATGTGGGACTATGGCGACTGTACCTTACCTTACTACTTCCCATCATGTTGCACAAAGGTCTGTTTTGTTACAGAAGACTTCCTTTTGGAATAGAATCTGCGCCTGCTCTTTTCCAAAGATCCATGGATCAAATTCTAAGCATGTTGAATGGAATCCAATGTTATTTAGATGGTATACTCATCACTGGTTCAAGTAAAAAGGAACACCTGGAGAATCTGGTAGCTACCCTGAAGTGTTTACAGAGCCATAACCTAAGTTAAAAAGGAAAAGTGAGGCTTTTTAAAGCCATCCATAAATTACCTATGGTGGCACGGTGGCACAGTGGGTAGCACTGCGGCCTCCCAGCTCCAGGGTTCCAACTTCAATTCTGGCCTCGGGTGACTATCGGTGTGGATTTTGCATTTTCTCCCCTTGTCTGCATGGGTTTCCTCCAGGTCCTCCGGTTTCCTCCGTAAATCCAAAGATGTGTAGTTGCGGAGTGGCCATGCTAAATTGCCCCTTAGTTTCCAAAAGGTTAGGTGGGGTTACTGGGTTCCAGGGATAGGGTGGAGGCATGGGCTTAAGTAGGGTGCTCTTTCAAAGGGCCGGTGCAGACTTGATGGGCTGAATTGGCCTCCTTCTGCACTGTAAATTCTATGATTCTATGATATTATTGACAAAGATGGCTTAGAAATGAGGAAAGTGTCAACAACCTTGAGAGCACCACATCTTCAAAAAGTGGCATAACTAAGGTCGTTTTTAAGATTGATCAATTATTATGGTAAATTTGTGCCAAATTTAGCAATATAATTGAAGCCTTTACACACTTTGCTATGTGTCAAACAGGCATTGCACTAGTCGGAAGAATGTGAAAATGCATACAATGGAGTGAAAGAAGCTTTACTGAAGTCAAAGCTGTTCGTTCATTATAATCGCAAAATGAAGTTGCAACTTACATGTGATGGTTCACCCTATAGGGTTGGTTCAGTCGTCTTGCGCATTATGTATTCAGGAGAGGAAGACCGACAGCATTTGCTTCACGCACTCTTACCAGGACAGAAATTAATTACACTCAGCTAGAAAAAGAAGCTGAGCATCATTTTTGGTGTAAGAAGGTTTCACCATTACCATTATGGGCATCATTTTACTCATTTCCATAGAATCCCTACAGTGCCCAAAGAGGCCATTCGGCCCATTGAGTCATCACCGAGTCTCTGAAATCCATGGAATCCCAACAGTGCAGAAGGAAGCTATTCTTTCTGTCGAGTTTGCACCAAGCCTCTGAAAGAGCACCTTACCTAAGTCCACTCTGCAGCCCTATCCCCGTAACCCCACCTAACTTGCACATCTTTAGATGGATCATCCATCCTTGATTTCAATCTTTGAGCCTTATAAAAGTATACCTTCTTTGGCAGCTGGTAGGTTACAAAGATAATTATTGATATTGTCGGCACACACTTACGATATCCAATATTGCAAGTCAGCAAGACTTCATCTCAAGTTCAAAGCTGTATAAGAACCAATCCAGTGATGAGGAAGGTGATAAGGAACATTGTCAGACATTCAAAGGAAAAATTCAGACTTCAAGCCCTACATCAAACAAATACTTGAATTGACTGTGCAGAATGGAGTTCTATTATAGGGAACCCATGTGATTATTCCACTGTATTTGCTCAGTAGAATCCTTGACTAATTGCATGAGTGACATTTTAGTGTGGTGAGGGTGAAGGAATTGACACACAGTTATTTTTGGTAGCCAAGATTAGATGCTTAAATTGAAGGGAAAGTTGGGCAATTCTAATCTTGTGCAAAACTAAGGACATTCCACCATTACATCCCTGGGAATGGAGGTCTCAGCCATGGCAGAGAATACACATTGATTATGCTGGTCCACTGCAGGGACACATTTTCTTAGTGATTGTGTAGGCACACTAGAAATGGCCAGAAGTCGCGATAACGAAGTCAAAGATGACTGAGCAGACCATTGAGAAACTAGATGAAATATTCACAAGATTTGGAACACTGGAGCAGATTGCCAGTGATAATGGTGCGCAGTTTACTTCAAAGGAGTTTGAGATCTACTTGATAGCGAATGATATACACCGTATTAAGTCAGTTCCACTTTTTTAAATGTGTTCATGGGACGTGAGCGTTGCAGGCTGTGTCAGCATTTATTGCCCATCCCTAATTGCCCTTGAGGGGCAGTTAAGAGTCAACCACATTGTTGTGGATCTGGAATCACATGTAGGCCAGAACAGGTAAGGACGACAGATTTCCTTCCCTAAAGGACATCAGTGAACAAGGTGGGTTTTTGCGACAATCGACAATGGTCTCATGGTCATCATTAAATGTTTAATTCCAGATTGTTATTGAATTCAATTTCATTATCTGCAGTGGAGGGATTTGAACCTGAGTCCCCAGAGCATTACACTGGGTCTCTGCTTTACTGGTCCAGTGACAATATCACTACACCACCGGCTCCCCATACCATCCACCAATTAAAGGATTCGCCAAACGTTTTGTGCAATTATTAAATCATTCTATCAAAGCATCGAAGGACTGGGGGACATGGCAAGAAGATTAAACTAATTTCTAATGTCTTACCAGAAAATTGTACATGCTACTGTGCAAAATTCACTGGCAAAGCTGTTGCTCAAGAGGAAACTACGAACACAGTTTGATTTGTTAACTCTACCTGCTACTTCAGAGATTGTCAAATAACAACAACAAGCATAAGTTGTTAGGAGGGACCAAAACTCAAAAACGCAAGTATTTAACCAGGGAGAGAGAGTGTTAGCTAGGAGAAACACCCACTGATGAGAAATGGGTACTTGCTACGATCCTAGCAAAGACAGGTCCAACATCATACACTATACAGACTGATGATGAGAGAGTTTGGCGATGTCATGCTGATCAAGTTCCAAAACCTAGGACTTGGCTCCCCTCTCTGCAACTGGATCCTCGCTTTTCTGACCAACAAACCACAATCAGTAAGAATGAACAACAACACCTCCTCCACAATAGTCCTCAACACCGGCGTCCCGCAAGGCTGCGTACTTAGCCCCCTACTCTACTCCCTGTACACACACGACTAGGTGGCAAAACTTGGTTCCAACTCCATCTACAAGTTTGCTGATGATACAACCATAGTGGGCCGGATCTCGAATAACGATGAGTCCGAATACAGGAGGGAGATAGAGAACCTAGTGGAGTGGTGTAGCGACAACAATCTCTCCCTCAATGCCAGCAAAACTAAAGAGCTGGTAATTGACTTTAGGAAGCAAAGTACTGTACACACCCCTGTCAGCATCAACGGGGCTGAGGTGGAGATGGTTAGCAGTTTCAAATTCCTAGGGGTGCGCATCTCAAAAAATCTGTCCTGGTCCACCCACGTCGACGCTACCACCAAGAAAGCACAACAGCGCCTATACTTCCTCAGGAAACTAAGGAAATTCGGCATGTCCACATTAACTCTTACCAACTTTTACAGATGCACCATAGAAAGCATCCTATCGGGCTGCATCACAGCCTGGTATGGCAACTGCTCTGCCCAGGACCGCAAGAAACTTCAGAGAGTCGTGAACACCGCCCAGTCCATCACACGAACCTGCCTCCCATCCATTGACTCCATCTACACCTCCCGCTGCCTGGGGAAAGCGGGCAGTATAATCAAAGATCCCTCCCACCCGGCTTACTCACTCTTCCAACTTCTTCCATCGGGCAGGAGATACAGAAGTCTGAGAACACGCACGAACAGACTCAAAAACAGCTTCTTCCCCACTGTCACCAGACTCCTAAATGACCCTCTTATGGACTGACTTCATTAACACTACACCCTGTATGCTTCATCCGATGCCAGTGCTTATGTAGTTACATTGTATTTATTGTGTTGCCCTATTATGTATTTTCTTTTATTCCCTTTTCTTCTCATGCACTTAATGATCTGTTGAGCTGCTCGCAGAAAAATACTTTTCACTGTACCTCGGTACACGTGACAATAAACAAATCCAATCCAATCCAATCCAATCCAATCAGTTGTATGCTTCACAAAGTGAGTTTGCAGAACCTTCTCAAGAGTTCTATCCTTGAAAAATCTGGCGAGCTATACCTCAGAACAAAGACCAGTGATGAGTTCAAATTCTGTTTCTAAGGGCTTTTCAATGCCTATAGTGACAGATACTGAAATAGCTACTCACACCATCTACAGAAAGGAATGAGGACACTCCCAAGGTCTCAAGTAGCAACGTTCACGATTGCTGAATTCTACCAAAAAGGAATAGACATCCACCACAGGGGCTGTCTTATTGACTTGTATATATTTATAGAAATAATGCATAAGTGGATCTTTTGTATAAATACTAATTGTCATTGCACTAATGAAGTAAAGGGGGAGGGGTGTTATGCATCTGGGATTACATTCCTACTGGTTATGCATCACATGATGTGTAGTGACATCAGCAGAGTATTTGTCCAGGCTTTGGGCAGGTTACCATCTATGATTGTATTAGCAACAACTTTAATAAACCTCTCACCGTGTGTTACAAGAATCTAGAGTGTGGGCACTTCCGTACCTTTTTGTTGTGTGGCAAAAAAGAAAGTAACATGCACCTTTTAAATATGGCACCCAGATATGAAAAAGGGATGTGTGCTGTCAAGCCCACGTGCTACAGCTGCCACAGAACCTCTGGATGCATAATTATGCCATGGACAGAAGATATGGCTCCCATCGTCCTCTGCAATGGGAAACACCCCCTGTTCCTGTCTCCACCACAGAAATTGGTCCCAGATAGGAGAACTCCATCCTATGTGTGCAATGCATGCATGGAAACAGACAAAAGTGATACAGAATAGAATGACATGGTTCTATATTCACCATGATGACTTTATTGACCATGTATGTGGGTAATATGTGGGTAACTTGCAGCTGCAAATTATATTTCATGCAATGTGTATTTTTTTTTTAAATTATGAAAAAGGGAATGTTTGGAGAAATGCCTTTGTGCACTGCTGCCTCTTGAGGTGTGCCAGTCATGTGACTACTGAGGTAATCTTGGGTGAAACAAAGGCTTCAGGCAGATGTCCTTTTTACCCACCAAATGAAACATGAACAGTGATGTGTCCTTTTGTTGTACAATTTGGGAGAGCAGTGATCATAAACTCATAAATCCTCAATCACTATGTAAATAAACAAGCTTGGATGGAGATGATCAACCTTGTGAGCAGTGTATCAATGATTCCCACAGATAAAAATTGAAATACCCAGATGAACAAACCACTTCCACCAGTGTACTAACACTGAACGAGGACACAGAGAGCATTACTACAATGTGTAAACTGTTCATATCATGAAATATTTCTTTTAAATTATAATTTTTCTTTCATTCTTATTTCATGCATTTGGATGTATGTTGCTGAAATAACTACAGAAACAAACAAGCTTTTCTTTTTTCTGGAAATTTGTTTTGTCCTTCAACTATTGCATACTAATGTCTGTATAACATTTCAGGTGGGTCATTATAGGTGACATCGTCTATAAATAACATCCTGTAAGAAATGAATATCTAGCATTCCATGTGCTAAAGGACAATATTGAGAATAATTAAGAGAGAAGGAGGCAGAAAAACTGGGAGTGCAAATTGGCATTGACTCTATTACATTTAGCAGGAAAAGATATTCTGTTCACTACAGTGCACTAGAGCAATTAAGGCTATTTTGACAAATTCAGGCTTTTCTATTGATCCCTCATGGGCTTTTGTGGCATCTGTGACTTTCTTAAGTTGATTCCACATCTCTTACATTCCTGAGTATCTACTTGTACAGTAAAGAAAAACAGTATGACATTGAGGATGGATTAAGAAGCAAGCTTATTTTGCAGAATACAAGTGGAATTTTATGCCCTCCCTCATGGCGGGTTTGGTAGTGGGGGTTCATTTAATTGGACAGGAGGGTGGCTGGTGACGACCCCACTGCCTTGTCACCTCCATACTGATTTACCATAGACCATAAGAAATAGGAACGGGAGTAGGCCATTTAGGCCTTTGTGCCTGCTCTACCATTTCATAAGACCATGGTTAATCTAACACTCACTAAGTCTATTTTCTTGCCTTATCTCAATAACCCTTAATTCCCCTACGGATTAAAAACTTATAAATTTCAACCTTGAAAATGTTCCAGGGATCGGCCTCCACAGCTTCCTGGGGTAAAACATTCCAAAGATTCACCATTCTTTGAGAGAAGGAATTCTTCCTCAAATCCATCTTAAATGAGCACCCCCCTTATTCTGTGACTATGACCTTTGGTCCTACACTCTCCAATCCTAATATTAACCCTGTCTAACTCCCTAAGAATCTTATGTATTTGAATCATATCATTTCTCATTTTTCTGAACTCCAAGAAGTACAGAACTAAACTGTTTAACCTTTCCTCATATGGCAGTCCTTCCCTACCTAGGATCATTCTAGTAAAGCTCCTCTGGTACTGCCTACAATGATAATACACATTTCCTTAAATAAGGTTACTAAAATTGTACACAGTATTCTAAACATAGCCTCACTAGTACCTCACAGGTGAAGCAACACCTCTTTACTTTTATACTCCAGCCCTCTTGAAATAAAAACCAGCATTCAATTTGCCCTCCCTATTACCTTCGGCACCTGTATGCTGGCTTTCTGGGTTTCTTGAACAAGGATCCTCAAATCTCTTTATGCTACAGCTTCTGCAGTTTCTCTCCATTTAAATAATAATCGGCCTTCTAATTCTTTCTTCCAAAATGAACAATCTCACATTTTCCTACATTGAATTCTATTTGCCAATTTTCTGCCCACTCACTGAGTCAGTTAATATCTCTCTATAAGCTATTTATATCCTTCTTACAATCTGCCTTCCCTCCCACCATTGCATTCCTTCCTCCAAATCATTAAAGTGAAGAGCTGCGGTTCCAGCTCTGATCCCTGTAGCACTCCACTGGTTACTTTTCTCCAACCTGAAAAAGACCCCCATATTGCTACTCCCTGCATTTCTGTTAGTTAGACAATCCCCTATCCATGACGGAATATTATCTCCAACTCCATGAGCTCCTATATTACGTAGTATCCTTTTTGTCATGTTCTTTGATTATGCAGATGTTGAATCTTGATGTGGTAGTGTTAACAAAGAACATTAGACTTTGTTTTACAACAAAACTATTTATTACTGATACTACTCTAAATGATCACTGTAATGTCTAAGAGTAATACAGTTGGAAATAATGGTCTAACACTAACTTACACGAAGATACTACAGAGCTACTCTAATATGCGAAAACTACCAACTCCTTACTAACACCTTGTGCCGGAATACATGGTGTGTCTGGGTCACGTGCCTGCATATTAACACCACCTGCTGGTCGGATGCTAGGACTACAACAGTAAAACATAGAAATTTTAATACATACAGATGATGATGATCTACTCATATTATATACAGATGATTGTTTACCTATCATCACATCCTCCTTTCTTTTGAAATGATTTTGGTCATGTAAAACTGCATGCATGCAAACGTGATTGTTCATCAGTTCAATTGATCAGGCTTCTGTTATGGGCCAGGGTTTAGAGAACCCCAAAGGGTATCATGGAGTTCACCTGACCCACAACTTTTAATAGATTGTGGTATGGGGAGCACACGGTCCACTCTACAGGTATGGTACAGCAGAAATGGAAAAGTATTTTTAAAGCAAAACAATGTTTATTCTATGAACTCAAGTTAACCTTTTTAAAACATACAGTGACATCTTAGCAAACATTAATTCAAATATAACCCCCAAAGAATACCACACTAAGTGTTTCCTTTTAACATCCATAAGACTTAAATAAAACTTTTAACAGAAGCACATCAGATTTAAATTCACTACTGAGAACAGTTATCTCTCTGAATTCGCCAAATGATCAAGAGATAGTCTTTACATGGCAGAGAGAACAACATTACACATTCTGTGGCTGACTGCAGCTCCAACACTGAAACGAAACAACAACAAAAAACACAGACACACCCAAGCTTTCCTCAAAGTTAAACTAAAAGCTGACAGACAGCCCAGCTCCACCCACACTCTGACATCATTGCAGTAATAAACACCCATTTCTTAAAGGTACACCCACTACAGTTATTCTATAAAAACACCCATTTCTTAAAGGTACTCTCACATGACACTTCCGACCGATTCTGCTGCTGAACCGCCCTTGTTGACTGAAGTGGTCTTTTTCCTGTGTTTTGGTATTGAAATATGTGTTGACTTCTTATTCTCTTTGCTCTATTTGTGAAGAACCATTGACTTCTTGCTTCTTGAAAGATCTGTTGCTGAAGCATGAAGAACTCTTGTTCTTTTCTGTTTTCTCTCTCAAGACTGCCTTGGTATCTATACACACCTTGACCTATATTTTTCTTGAGTGTGAACTGGTCTAGTTGTGAGACCTGACTTGCTGAGATTTTAAGAAGTTTGGTTAGATTTGCCTGCAACCTTTGTACATCCTCAACTAATTGTATTATCTCATAGTCTTTTGCTGCCAGTTCAACTTCCTGACTTGATCATGTTAGCACTTCAATAGCTTGTTCCACACCAGGTGCTGTCTGAATCTGGATGGCCAGCTGCAGGTATTTGTTAGCCGAGGAAAGTTGCTCACGTAAGTTCTCTGTCTCTCTTTGAACCACCTTTGCCCTTTGATTGGCTCTTTCCAGATCTGTCCTGATTATTGTTGGCTTTGACCGTGTTGTTGGACTGCTCAGCTTACCAATGGCCCCTTGCCGGTTGAGTAGGTTTCCATGGTTCCATGAAGGAAGATCCCCCTCTCCTCTACCATGCCCGGAAGTGACTCTTTCCGGTGGTCTGTGCTGCTTGCGGAGGGAGTCTTTCCATCGATGTGTTGGCTGCCAGGCTGGGGCGCGGGGTGTGGGGGGGGGGGGGGGGGGGGGGGGGTTGCAGGTGAGCGAAGTAGCCGCTTGCTGGTTCTCTGGCTAGCGGCTTGGGACTGTTGTTTGGGTTTAACTGGGGACTCCTTTGGGGGGGGAGACAAACAAGGGGTGATTGAGTACGAACATGGGCGGTTCTCTGTATTTAGTAGATGTTTTGTTTCAATATGCTGTTTTTTTCTGTTGTTTCTGGTTATACTGTCTTTCTATGTTGATGAATTTCTGGTGTTGTTATTGTATCTTGTGACTGTTTTTGCCATATCATTGTTGAAGTGTGTCACGGCTTTGTGCCCTGTGATCGATTTTGTCCTGTAATTTTTTTAAAGGTGTATTGAGGCCTTGTGCCTTGTGATTGTTTTTGGTACGTCACTGTTAAAACATGTATTTAGGCCTTGTGCCTTGCGGTTCTTCTTTGCTCTGAAACGGTCGTATTGTATCGAGGCCTTGTGCCTCGCGGCTGTTTGTGTTATGTGATTGTGGGATTGTTCCTTTGACGTGTATTGAGGCCCTGTGCCTTGCAACTGTTTTTGTAACTGTTGAATTGTGAGTACAATAAAATATTTCCACTTTGGCAGTTGATTCTGCATCACACTTTGCTTTTCAATCACATAGCTCAGTCTGAGTTGATTCCAGGGCTGTCTGTAACACTTGAACCTTGTGATCAGCCTCCTCAAATTTGGAGGCCAAAAATGTTTGAGTCTCCTGCAAATTCCTTCCTTTTCTGTGAAGTAATTCCGTAATTTCTCTCTTTCCCAAGAGCAAGGCTTTCTGCTTTGATGCTCAAGGTATTTTCATACTCGTTGATTTATTGTTACTTCATGATTCTTGACTTCTGCAAACTCCTTGTTGTATTCCTCAAATGTGTCCCGCAGTTTCTGATTCTCGGTTTCTATATCTTTCATACATTGGACTTTGAGCTGTGGCTGTTGTCCTAGATCTAATGCTAGAATGATCTGGGATCACTGAGGCCACTGTTCGTGATACGCAGAGTTGCATTTTTAGATTGCAATGAGTGGTAGTTCTCCAGCAGAAGTGCCTCCAGTGTTTTGGATGTGTCCTGTAATCCAGATCTTTCTGATGCTGCACCTTCCATCGACTTCAGAATACTCAGCTCTTTTTTAACCTCTTCATAGTCAGACTGCCCTTTCAGCTTTTTCTCTAGTTGCTTGAGTGTGCTGTTCTTTGCACTGAGCTGCTGTTCTTTGGTATCTCTGAGATTATCCGTCACCACTTGCAGCTCTGCTTTTTTCTCTTGCAGGCAGGTTTCCATGTCTCCTGTCTTCCTATTTAGCTCTTCCTTCAGGATGTTCAGTTGCTTAACTTCCTGATCCAATTCATCTATCTCAGTTTCTGTAGTTTAAACATAACATTTCTGTTGTTGTCTTCACTTGCTTCAAATGCTTTTTTCGACTGAGTAAGTTTGTTCTCCAATTCAAGGCAATTCGCTTTCATGTGGCTTCTCTCTTGCTCTCTAGAGACTCAATACTGTGCTGACAGTAATTCACCTTTGTGTTCAGCTGGTTTATGACTTGCCGATCCTTCTCAATAACCCTTTCTGGTGTACTATTTCTGCTCATTGAAACTGAGAAGCAAGTTGCAGGGTTCTAGTTCTCTCTTCTCCTCCAGTAGCACAGCTTGTGTCCTCTCCAGTTCCTTCATTTCTAGCTCTTGGTGCTGTTTCAATTCCAAAAGTTCACCATTTTCTTTTGTGAGGCCATGATATACTGCACTGTGCTCGTTGTTTGTCACTCAAGATCAGTGCTTTTTGGCTTATTTGATTTCTTTCCGTGCTTTTCAAACTCGTTTGTCCTGCTCTTCAGACTGTTCGTTCTTATTTTTATTGTTCTGGCACGCCATTTCTGTTCGATGTTTAATGAGCAGCCATTGACATCACTGTCGTGTTTCTTTTCGAGGAGACATTTGCCTCCAGAACCCGTAGAGTCACCTTCTGAAGCAGCCTTTGGGTTTGCTTTGAAGACTTTGTTTCTGTTGACTTCTGACTTGGTATTTATGCATTGTTTCACACTCTCGAGGGCACCTGTATCTTCTAGGTCCACCACCCTTTCAGTAGAACCTTTTTTGTAATTTGCTGTGTGCGGAGCTGTGGCCTGAGTCTTGGATTGTTCCTCCGGAGTCTGCACTGACTTTGCATCTGTGGCTGCCGTGTGGCCATCGGTATATAGTGGGTATCTGTATCTTCGGTGTCTGTATAGTTGGTATCTGTATCTTTGGTGTCTGTAAAGTTCGGTGTCTGTATTGTCAGTGTCTGTATCATATAATCGCTGTGCTAGCTGCAGTGACTCACATGCTGCTGTGCCTAGCAGTGATCACTTGTCTGCTTCAACAATTGCAAATTTAACTGTGAATAATTGTGCATTCACTTTGAATTTCAGGTTACACATTCCCAACGTCATGATTGGTGCGCCAATATAGTCAATGAGATTGCAATCATTATCCTCTATTCGTGGTTAAATCCACATCTTCAGCAGGTCTGCTTCGTTGATTAAATTCGCTCTGGTACCTGTGTCTAGTTTGATATTTGCGCTGGCTTGATTAATTATGAGCGGAATCATCCAATTATCCAAGTGGTTTGCTATTTCCTCTTCTATTTTTGTGTTTTGTTGTTCAGCGTCTTCATTGATCATGTCCATGAAAAAAGAACCTTCCAGGCCATCTGGTGCATCATTAAACTCAGCTTGCCTTTTCAGGGCTACACTTGCATAATTGACAAATCATTTGTTTTTTTAGACTTGGTTACTATATTAACACTCTCAGGCTGCTGCGTTCTTGCAGTCGACAGGCATTGCTGGGCAAAATGGTTTCTCTTGGAGCATCTGGCGCACATTTTGCCATATGAAGGGCATTTTCTCGGGCTGTGCATTCTGCCGCACCTTTGACATAAAATGGCGTTCACTGAAAATTTCTCAAAATGGCCACCACTCGGACCATGTTTCTGATCCCTCTGGGACACAGCAAAGCTGGTATCGGCCGTGCCCTCATTTTTCCCGCCACTTTCTTGTGTCTGGATCTCAGTGATTTGCTTTTATGCAATCTCACTGGCCTTGCATATTTTTATGTCATCTGCTAGTTTTAAATCGTTTTCCTCAGGAACCGCTCACGTAATTTATCACATTGCAGATCGTATGCAATTTGGTCTTTTATCAATGAATCATGGAGACCTGCAAAATTGCAGGATTGCGCTTTGAGACGTAGATCTGTGACAAAACAGTCAAAGGTTTTGCCTGATTTTTGCAGTTTCATCCTGAATACATAACACTCGAAAGTTTCGTTTTTTTGCGGATGGCAATAGTTATCGAATTGCTCGATTATTTTTGAATAGCTGTTCTTATTTTCCTCCGAAACAAACTGAAAAATATCACACAGATCAATTTCTTGGGGACCGGCTACTGTCATTAGGGTTTTTTTTAATGTCTGAAGCTTCTTGGCGAACAAGAGCTTGCACGTAAAAAGTGACCTGTTGCTTGAAAGCACGCCAGTTCGCATCTGCATTACCAGTGGTGAGCAGTTGGATGGGAGTCTTCAATGCTTCCATCTTGCTTCGATGAACCTGGTAGTATGTTCTTTTGCAGCCGATTTTCTCAGAGACTCCGATCGTTTTGTTGTGTCTTCTTGCCATACCTAACTTTCCCTAACTCTTCTCTCTTGACATCCATTCTTAGGTACCATGCAATGTTCTTTGATTATGCTGATGTTGAATCTTGATGTGGTAATGTTAACAAAGAACAATAGACAACAACATTATTTATTACTAACACTACTCTAAAGGATTACTATGGTTTGGATTTCCGGTAGGGGTCCCTTGTTCAAAGATACTCAGTGCCTGGACAAATAGTGGAAGGGGGTGGTTGGGGGAGGGAGGGCAGTGCTAAAAGCCATCACCTCCTTTTGCTGCTGACCCTGTGGGACTCTATTCCCACCATTAGTCACTTTTGCTTTGATTGCTCCTCAATGCGAGGCCTCAGGTGGATGTAGTGCCAACAACATTCATCGCCAGCCGTGTGGAGCTGCTGAGTACAGAGGAGCTGTCAGCTTATAATTGGCTTGCAGCTCTCAGTGGGCAGGACCTCCAACCGCAGTGTCTTTGGTCCCAGGGGAAGGCCCACCGCTGACCTGTTAATTGCCTGAGAGGCACAACATACAGAAGGCCTTCCCAAAAAGAGGTGACGTGGGCTCTCACCAGCTACAGAGCCGGAGACCAAGATCCCCGTCACCTCCACAAGATGCTGCCTTACACGATTAAGAGCATGTGACAATTCCAGGTGTATTTTAAACTTCTCCTGCCGGAGAGTTTCTCTAAACAAGACAAAACAACTAAAAATATACTACACTATCGAAACAGATTATTCACCTTTTGTTTTTTTGTACTTAACAGTAAATTTTTAGTTGGGAAAAACAACCTTGCTATATCTTAATTCTGAGCGTAGGCCAAGTTGTGGCTCTATCGCAAAAGTCGATAATCTTTTTATCGCAGCTGTTTCTGGGAGCAATAATGATCAGGCACCCAATATAGTAACGATTAACGAACATAAAATGTGAAATGCAACAATACACCTCTAGAATGTGGGATGTGGGGGAGGCAGTGTTGAGGGAAATGCAGGTAACTGAGCAGCAGCTCATTTCTCTGACAACAGCTCTCGAGTAGTTCCTCTGGTAGTTTTTGAAGGCCGATTAACTTCCTCCAATGTATTCATATCTGGGCAGCAAAGGGTGTCATGATATTCAGGTAAACATCATAGCACATACATACTGATGGACAGATCAACGGACAAATCAACACACACACACAACACCACAGCCAATCACAGGCAAGAGCATACACAGTACAAAACAGGGAACATGCCACTTCCCGGGCATTCCAGCAGGAGACAGCTCAGGGCACAGAGCTCACAGTAAGCCACTCAGACATCCACCATGTACTGAGTGCCACTACAAGATAGTATTAGGAATAGGTCCACAGATTCTAGGGTTATGATCGAACCTCAGTAACCAGTTTACCACTGTAAATAAATGTTAGCAATAAAACTGAGTTGTACCATTCGCAACCGTGTTGGTTCGTCTGTGTAGCAGAGTACCCAACACATCATAGTACCAGGAGTAAATGTGGGACCTACCTACGGATCCTCCGGAATCTGCCATCCTGCGCCATGGACACCGTCAGCACGCCGCAGCCGCTACAAGTCGCTGGAAACCTCGGCGTTAATTGGAAGCTGTTCAAACAGCGCTTCCAGCTCTTCCTGGAAGCCAACGAAAAGGAGACCGCTTTGGACACCAGAAAGATCGCCATCCTCCTCTCCACGGCAGGTCAACATGCCATCCATGTCTACAAATCCCTGGTGTTCGCGGAAGGTGACGACAAGACCAAGTACAAGACGGTCCTTCTCAAACTCGACCAACACTTCAACGTCGAGGTCAACAAGAGTTTTGAGAGGTATCTCTTCCAGCAGCGCCTGCAGGGTAAGGATGAGCCCTTTCAATCCTTCCTTACGCATCTCCGTATCCTCGCGCAGTCCTGTGGTTACAACACCACCTCCAATTCCATGATTCGGGACCAGATCGTTTTTGGGGTCACCTCGGGCACCCTACGCCAGCAGCTCTTAAAAATAAAAGGCCTCACCCTAGCCTCTGCAATCGAAGCCTGTGTCCTGCATGAAAACGCAACTAGCCGCTACTCCCAATTTCAGGCGGCCGAATCGGCGCGGCAGGGGTCCTACGCGGCCGGATCAGCGAGACAGGCGTCCTACGAGGCCGAACGGGTCCAGGCGATTGAGTTCCTCCCGGCCCGCGGCCCGGACGAGGGCGGCCATTTCGCACTCTTTTCGAGGCCTCCCGCGTTTGTACGCGCCAAAAACGACGTCGACACAGAGGGACGTGATGTGCAGGCACGCTCGACGCAAGACCGAACTGCGCATGCGCAGCGGTGCAACGAACGCCATGACGTCACGACGTGCGGCAACTGTGGAGCCGCACATTTAAAGCAGCAATGTCCCGCCAGAAACCGACAATGCCTCCGCTGTGGCAAGGTGGGCCACTACGCTGCCTGCTGTCGAGCAGCTCAACCTGCCAATGTTCCCCAATTCCGACAACCTCACAGGGACGTGCAGACCATTCAGCCTCCTTACTATGAGTCACATCCAGACCAGTGACACAGACGATCGGGACGCCTTCCATCTTGCGGTCATTGATGGGAACCGGATGTCTCCAGCCAGGACCCACCAGCCGTTGCAAGTGAACACTGTCAATCCGGGTGATGAATGGTGTGCCACACTAACGGTCAACCGGAATTCGTCGCCCACCTACTCGACTGGACTTATGAGCCTGTTTGTACATTGAACTCATAATACCACTGTGTTAATATGTTTCTGTTCTTCCTTGTCGTTACAGGAGTTCGTTTTTGTCATTCAACATTTCCCTGTTCTTTGTTTATGGTACAACCTCGTTGTTATGTCGCATCCGACATCGCCCATTGTATATATTTTAGCCCCATGTACATGCTGTAGATATTGCACACACAGACATTCAGCTGCACTCAGTACACATCTCTATTTATAACCACATAGGCACATGTTCTTGTACAAAAGGGAGGATGTCATGATATTCAGGTAAACATCATAGCACATACATACTGATGGACAGATCATCGGACCAATCAACACACACACAACACCACAGCAAATCACAGGCAAGAGCATACACAGTACAAAACAGGGAACACGACACTTCCTGAGCATTCCAGCAGGAGACAGCTCAGGGCACAGAGCTCACAGCAAGCCACTCAGACATCCACCATATGCTGAGTGCCACTACAAGATAGTATTAGGAATAGGTCCACAGATTCTAGGGTTATGATTGAACCTCAGTAACCAGTTTACCACTGTAAATAAATGTTAGCAATAAAACTGAGTTGTACCATTCGCAACCGTGTTGGTTCGTCTGTGTAGCAGAGTACCCAACCCATCTAAGGGAAGATCATAAGACCTCAATATTGCCTAAAGTGCACTGTAGAAACTCACCAAGCCTCCTTAGACAGCACCTTCCAAGACAACATCCTGGGGCTTATCATTGATCAGAAACTGAACTGGACTAGCGATATTAATACTGTTGCTACCAGGGCAGGTCAAAGGCTAGTAATTCTACTTTGCGTAACTCACCTCCTGAACCCCCCCCCCCCCCTCCCCCCCCCCAAGCCTGTGCACCATCTACATGGCACAAGTGAGGAGTGTAATGAAATACTCTGCATTTGCCTGGATGAGTGCAGCTCCAAAAACACTCAAGAAGCTCGATACCATCCATGAAAAAGCAGCCGACTTGATTGCTCCTCCTTCCACAAATCTGAAAACCCTCCACCACTGAACAGTGGCAGCCATGTGTACCATCTTTCATGATATTCATGTGAACATCACAGCACATACACACACACATAATGATGGACAGATCAACGGACCAATCAACACACACAACACGACAGCCAATCACGGACAAGAGTATACACAGTACAAAAGCAGGGAATACGACACTTCAGGGGCACTCGAGCAGGAGAGAGCTCAGGGCACAGACCTCATTGCCAGCCACTCAGAGGCTTACCATGTGCTGAATACCAGAGTTTACTATGTTTATAGTTCAATTAAATAAAACTGCGTTGTACCATACGCAACCGTGTTGGTTTGTTTGTGTGTCAGAGTACCCAACACTTCATGGTACCAGAAGTGAATTGACACCTACCCACAAATCTGCCACCCTGCGCCATGGACACCGTCAACACACCACAGCCGCTGCAAGTCGCTGGGAACCTCGGCGTAAATTGGAAGCTATTCAAGCAGCGCTTCCAGCTCTTTCTGGAAGCCAACAAAAGGGGGAGCGCCTCGGACACCAGAAATATCACCATCCTCCTCACCACCGCAGGGCAGCACGCCATCCATATCTACAACTCCCTGGTGTTCGCAGAAGGCGAGGACCAATCCAAATACGAGACGGTCCTTCTCAAACTCGACCAACACTTCAACGTCAAGGTCAATGAAAGCTTTGAGAGATATGTCTTCCAGCAGCGCCTGCAAGGTAAGGATGAGCTCTTTCAATCATTCCGCACCCATCTCCCTATCCTCGCGCAGTCCTGCGGTTACGACACCACCTCAGACTCCATGATTCGGGACCAGATCATTTTTGGGGTCGCCTCGGGCACCTTACGCCAGCAGCTTTTAAAAATAAAAGGCCTCACCTTAGCCTCCGCAATCGAAGCCTGTGTCCTGCACGAAAACGCGACTAGCCGCTATGCACAATTTCAGGCGACCGAATCGGCACGGCGGAGGTCTTACGCAGCCGGATCGGCGAGCCAGGTGCCCCACGAGGCCGTACGGGTCCAGGCGATCGAGTTCCTCCCGGCCCGTGGCCCGGAAGACGTCGGCCATTTCGCACGCTTTTCGGGGCCTCCGGCGCTTGTGCGCGCCAAACCCTATGGCAATACTGAGGGACGTAAGATCGAACGGCGCATGTGCAGTGGCGCAACGAACGTCATGACGTCACGACGTGCGGCAACTGTGGAACTGCACATTTAAAGCGGCAATTCCCGCAAGAACCCGACAATGCCTACCCTGTGGCAAGGTGGGCCACTACGCTGCTTATTGTCGAGCAGCTCAACCTGTCAATCTTCCACAATTCCGGCAACCTCGCAGGGACGTGCGGACCATTCAGCCTCCCCATTATGAATCTTGCCCAGACGACATCCAGACCGGTGACACAGATGACCGAACGCCTTCCGTGTTGCGGTCATTGATGGGAACCGAGTCAACATGATCAATCCGGGTGATGAATGGTGTGCCACCCTGACGGTCAACCCGAATTCGTCGCCCACCTACTAGACTGGAATTATGAGACTGTTTATACATTGAACTCATGCAACCACTTTGTTAATATGTTTATGTTCTTATCGTTACAGGAATTCGCTTTATCGTTCAACGTTTCCCCTTTCTTTGTTCATGGTACAACCTCGTTGTTATGTCACGCCCGACATCGTCCCTTGTATATAGTTAAACCCCATGTACATGCTGTAAATATTGCACACACACACATTTAGCTACACTCAGTACACATCTCTATTTATAACCACGTAGGCACATAATCCTGTAAAAAAGGGGGATTGTCATGATATTCATGTGAACATCACAGCACATACACACACACGTAATGATGGACAGATCAACGGACCAATCAACACACACAACACGACAGCCAATCACGGACAAGAGCATACACAGTACAAAAGCAGGGAACACGACACTTCCGGGGCACTCATTGCCAGCCACTCAGAGGCTCACCATAGAACATAGAACATAGAAAATACAGCACAGAACAGGCCCTTCGGCCCACGATGTTGTGCCGAACCTTTGTCCTAGATTAATCATAGATTATCATTGAATTTACAGTGCAGAAAGAGGCCATTCGGCCCTTTGAGTCTGCACCGGCTCTTGGAAAGAGCACCCTACCCAAACTCAACACCTTCACCCAACACCAAGGGCAATTTGGACATTAAGGGCAATTTATCGTTGGCCAATTCACCTAACCCGCACATCTTTGGATTGTGGGAGGAAACCGGAGCACCCGGAGGAAACCCACGCAGACACGGGGAGGACGTGCAGACTCCGCACAGCCAGCGACCCAAGCCGGAATCGAACCTGGGACCTGTGAAGCAATTGTGCTATCCACAATGCTACCGTGCTGCCCTTGAGAACAAATAAATCTACACTATATCATTTAACCGTAATCCATGTACCTATCCAATAGCTGCTTGAAGGTCCCTAATGTTTCCGACTCAACTACTTCCACAGGCAGTGCATTCCATGCCCCCACTACTCTCTGGGTAAAGAACCTACCTCTGATATCCCTCCTATATCTTCCACCTTTCACCTTAAATTTATGTCCCCTTGTAATGGTTTGTTCCACCCGGGGAAAAAGTCTCTGACTGTCTACTCTATCTATTCCCCTGATCATCTTATAAACTTCTATCAAGTCGCCCCTCATCCTTCTCCGTTCTAATGAGAAAAGGCCTAGCACCCTCAACCTTTCCTCGTAAGACCTACTCTCCATTCCAGGCAACATCCTGGTAAATCTTCTTTGCACCTTTTCCAAAGCTTCCACATCCTTCCTAAAATGAGGCAACCAGAACTGTACACAGTACTCCAAATGTGGCCTTACCAAAGTTTTGTACAGCTGCATCATCACCTCACGGCTCTTAAATTCAATCCCTCTGTTAATGAACGCGAGCACACCATAGGCCTTCTTCACAGCTCTATCCACTTGAGTGGCAACTTTCAAAGATGTATGAACATAGACCCCAAGATCTCTCTGCTCCTCCACATTGCCAAGAACTCTACCGTTAACCCTGTATTCCGCATTCATATTTGTCCTTCCAAAATGGACAACCTCACACTTTTCAGGGTTAAACTCCATCTGCCACTTCTCAGCCCAGCTCTGCATCCTATCTATGTCTCTTTGCAGCCGACAACAGCCCTCCTTACTATCCACAACTCCACCAATCTTCGTATCGTCTGCAAATTTACTGACCCACCCTTCAACTCCCTCATCCAAGTCATTAATGAAAATCACAAACAGCAGAGGACCCAGAACTGATCCCTGCGGTACGCCACTGGTAACTGGGATCCAGGCTGAATATTTGCCATCCACCACCACTCTCTGACTTCTATCGGTTAGCCAGTTCGTTATCCAACTGGCCAAATTTCCCACTATCCCATGCCTCCTTACTTTCTGCATAAGCCTACCATGGGGAACTTTATCAAATGCCTTACTAAAATCCATGTACACTACATCCACTGCTTTACCTTCATCCACATGCTTGGTCACCTCCTCAAAGAATTCAATAAGATTTGTAAGGCAAGACCTACCCATCACAAATCCGTGCTGACTATCCCTAATCAAGCAGTGTCTTTCCAGATGCTCAGAAATCCTATCCTTCAGTACCCTTTCCATTACTTTGCCTACCACCGAAGTAAGACTAACTGGCCTGTAATTCCCAGGGTTATCCCTAGTCCCTTTTTTGAACAGGGGCACGACATTCGCCACTCTCCAATCCCCTGGTACCACCCCTGTTGACAGTGAGGACAAAAAGATCATTGCCAACGGCTCTGCAATTTCATCTCTTGCTTCCCATAGAATCCTTGGATATATCCCGTCAGGCACGGGGGACTTGTCTATCCTCAAGTTTTTCAAAATGCCCAACACATCTTCCTTCCTAACAAGTATTTCCTCGAGCTTACCAATCTGTTTCACACTGTCCTCTCCAACAATATCGCCCCTCTCATTTGTAAATACAGAAGAAAAGTACTCGTTCAAGACCTCTCCTATCTCTTCAGACTCAATACACAATCTCCCGCTACTGTCCTTGATCGGACCTATCCTCGCTCTAGTCATTCTCATATTTCTCACATATGTGTAAAAGGCCTTGGGGTTTTCCTTGATCCTACCCGCCAAAGATTGTTCATGCCCTCTCTTAGCTCTCCTAATCCCTTTCTTCAGTTCCCTCCTGGCTATCTTGTATCCCTCCAATGCCCTGTCTGAACCTTGTTTCCTCAGCCTTACATAAGTCACCTTTTTCCTCTTAACAAGACATTCAACCTCTCTTGTCAACCATGGTTCCCTCCCTCGACCATCTCTTCCCTGCCTGACAGGGACATACATATCAAGGACACGTAGCACCTGTTCCTTGAACAAGTTCCACATTTCACTTGTGTCCTTCCCTGCCAGCCTATGTTCCCAACTTATGCACTTCAATTCTTGTCTGACAACATCGTATTTACCCTTCCCCCAATTGTAAACCTTGCCCTGTTGCACGTACCTATCCCTCTCCATTACTAAAGTGGAAGTCACAGAATTGTGGTCACTATCTCCAAAATGCTCCCCCACTAACAAATCTATCACTTGCCCTGGCTCATTACCCAGTACTAAATCCAATATTGCCCCTCCTCTGGTCGGACAATCTACATACTGCGTTAGAAAAGCTTCCTGGACACACTGCACAAACACCACCCCATCCAAACTATATGATCTAAAGAGTTTCCACTCAATATTTGGGAAGTTAAAGTCGCCCATGACTACTACCCTATGACTTCTGCACCTTTCCAAAATCTGTTTCCCAATCTGTTCCTCCACATCTCTGCTACTATTGGGGGGCCTATAGAAAACTCCTAACAAGGTGACTGCTCCTTTCCTATTTCTGACTTCAACCCATACTACCTCAGTAGGCTGATACTCCTCGAACTGCCTTTCTGCAGCTGTTATACTATCTCTAATTAATAATGCCACCCCCCCACCTCTTTTACCACCCTCCCTAATCTTATTGAAACATCTATAACCAGGGACCTCCAACAACCATTTCTGCCCCTCTTCTATCCAAGTTTCCGTGATGGCCACCACATCGTAGTCCCAAGTACCGATCCATGCCTTAAGTTCACCCACCTTATTCCTGATGCTTCTTGCGTTGAAGTATACACACTTCAACCCCTCTCCGTGCCTGCGAGTACTCTCCTTTGTCAGTGTTCCCTTCCCCACTGCCTCATTACACGCTTTGGCGTCCTGAATATCGGACCATGTGCTGAATACCAGAGTTTACTATGTTTATAGTTCAATGAAATAAAACTGCGTTGTACCATACGCAACCGTGTTGGTTCGTCTGTGTGTCAGAGTACCCAACACTTCACCATCTACAAGATGCACTGCAGAAACTCACCAAGGTTCCTTAGACAGTACCTTCCAAACCCACAACCCTGACCAAAGTAGAAAAACAAGAGCAGCAGATACCTGGGAACATTCACCATCCTGACTTGGAAATATATCGGCGGTCCTTCACTGTCGCTGGGTCAAAATCCTGGAACTCTCTCCCTAACAGCACTGTGGGTGTACCTATACCTCAGGGACTGCAGTGGTTCAAGAAGGCAGCTTACCGCCACCTTCTGAAGGGCAACTAGGGATGGGCAATAAATGCTGGCCTAAACAGCAATACCCATATCCCGCATATGAATTAAAAAAAAAAAATCAACATCTTGGAAATATATCACGGTCTCTTCTGTTGCTGGGTCACAATTCTGGAGCTCCCTCCCTGACTGCACTGTGGGTGTACCAACAGAGATTGTAGCGGTTCAAGAAAGAGGCTTGTTACCACCTTCTCAGGGGCAATTAGGGATGGGTAATAAATGCTGGACTAGCCAACTGCCAAAGTCAAATGTTTTCCTCTGCTTTTAATGCTGTATTTATTCAAAAAGCACTTAACGAATAAAAAGTTCATCAGCATTCACTATATTAGTCTTGAAATGAATCATGATTTTATTCAATTTCGGTGTGTAGATATTGGCAGTGAAGACCTGTTAAGGAAAATTTTAGGTCCAAATAACTGAAGTTGAAACGATGAATACTTTTCCAATGTCTAACTCCCAAAACTAATTCATTTTTCATAATTTCATTTACACAATAAAAGCACTTTTCAAGCTGCTTTGGATAAATCATCAGTAGCCCTTTTCATCAGTAAATGATAAAGTCACAATGCTTGCTGTTACTCACTGAAATAGATTTGTCACTAAAAATGTCAGTGCGGCACAGAGCTTCCTGCTATTCTGAGTTCCATAAGCACGTGTTTTTCCTTAAGCATGTTCCCAAACAGGAATGAAAATTAATATAACAGTGAGATGAGGAACAGCCCACAGTAAAACATATGTCATGACCTGCACCCACATGGGACTTATGGGGTGGGAACGATTGTATGCCCCGTGTCCTTGTGGAACACAAGCTTCCCCGCAAAGGGAGCGGGGGAAGCTCAATTAACATTGTATAGAAGGTGGGTCAGTTCGTGACCGGCCGTCTCAGACCCGGATGTGTATTATTAGGAGCAGTGGCTTAAACCTCGGAAATAAACCTTTATTTTGTTTGTTACATCTCGGTGTGGACTCTCAGAAAAGAAAACACAAAATAGGAGGAAATTTGTAAATAAAGAATAAGATAAGAAATTAAATAGAGGATCCAAACTAAGAACAGTCACAAAACTACCCCCTTAGAATGAATACAATAACAGCTAATGGCATTGATTCAAGTCGATCATGTTACTGTTTTATTGGGCCAGTAATCTCTAATGTTAATCTTCAGAGATATTGTACAAAATGGCTGCAATGATAATTTGCAATTTCATAACCCAGTAACTCCAGAAAACATCCCTAGGTGCTTCCCAGAAGTGTGGGAGAAAAAACGTACACTGTGCCAGCAATGTAGAAATCAGCACCTGTGACCAAACGTATGGCCAAGGAGACGAGTTTTAAAGAGGGTCTTAAAGCAATGAAGGTGGAGAGGCTTTGTTATCCTAAAGTACTGTAGCCATCTGGGATGGCCATGTCCCAATTAAAAAATGGACACTTGCAAGGACTGCAGGGAAAATTGGACAATGCTAAGAAACAAGCAGGTGCAAGCTCTGTCTGTTGATTAGAACCTTAAACGCTCAGACAGGACAGACACTACCAAACGATTTACAAACTAATGAGCCATCTCCGGGGACAAAAGGGAAACATTTAGATACATAATGTTAGGACAGACTCCCCGGCACCAGAAGAAGCTAAGACAAAGCAGACTGACAGTCACCAGGACACGCCCAGCGATCAGGGAACCATCCCTCTATTGGAGGAAAATTGATACAGATGATTGGGAAAGACCCAATTAGTTGAGGCCAAGTGCAAGGCCCACCCAAAAGAGCGCGAAGCCCTTTGCAGTATAAGAGGTATCACCCAAGGGAGAATCTTTCTCCTTTGGCTTTGGCTCTCAGCGAAGAGAGACACCAGCCTAGCAGCTACAGCAGACCAAGTAAGTTCCAAGGCAACGCACGCTACGAAATAGGCGCTCCTAGTCGCTACCCTGTAAACAGCTCAACCCAGCAGCCTCAGAACCGAGCAACGGCCATTGTTCCTCTGACTGAGTGGGTGCCCGAAGCTAAGTATAGGCCTTAGTAATAGTGGTAGTTTAGTTTGTAGAGTTTATGCGTAAGTAGATTTGACTGTGTATAAATAAATGAGCACTGCTTTTGAACTTACTAACTGGTGTATCGAGTCATTGATCAGTAGTCGGTTCTGAGCCTTGTGGCGGTGTCGAAAGATACCGGGCAACTCTTGAGCAAACGTGATTAAATAGAGCCAAATTAAGAGCCAACCAAAAGTTAGCAACATTTACTGGCGACATCTGATGGGACTCGATTTAGAAGTGGCCTAACCACTCCGAGAGAACTCAAAATTTGAATTGAGAATCCAATTGGGAACAGAAAGAAAAGCCACAAGCATCAAAACAGTACTGATCAAGCCTCTGAGATTCGGAAGTGTGTCAATGCATGCGTACTAACAGGGATATAAGGTAAACCTGAGAGATTTTGTTGCGATAAACTGTCGGGAGTTTTGTAGGCCGGCAATTAGCATAAGCCGTACCCGTGTGAACATCATCGCTTTATCATCCCCTGTTCCAAATTCGTTAGAGATCCTAGTAGAGAGAATGGCAATGAAGGCAATGGAATTATGAACGCCCAGGAATTCGAGGTCGCAGCGACCAGTAGAGTAGGACAGTGTCCCGTTTGGGAAGAAGAGATCAGGAAATATCTCAAAGGGAAAGGATGGCCCCTTTGGAGTGAATTCTGTGATAATGAGGAAACAGGACCCGGGAGTATTGGACATCCTTGGTGGAAGAACCTGTCAGAGATCCACAAGAAGAGCTTAGAGAAAGCTCGCAAGTCGATGGCAATCGTGTCCTGTTTGGCCCAATTGCGAGGCACAGAGGAGGTTGTTAGGATGCTTCGTAGAGAGATAGAGGAGAGAGAAAAAAACAGTGAGGTAGACGTGAGTGAGGTAGAGAAAGAGAATCGAGATCTGAAAGAGCAGTTAGCAGCAAGGGACAGAGACATCAGTCTTGTCTCGCGCATTTGAACAGCTTTCAGACACAATATGATAAGGCCTACCAGGACACGCAACGTGCGGTCTTGGTAAGACAAGAAACAGAACAGCAAGTTGAGAAATTGCAGAAGCAGTGCAATGATTTAAAAGCAACCCTACGAGCACTCCATCCATCCACAACGGAACAAAGGCAGAGCTCCGTAGATCACGCAAAGTGCCGGAAGCAAATTGCAGAATTACAATCTCTGCTGTCCGTGCAAAATGGATTTCAGAGTACATTCGGACCCCAATTAGGTCAAGAAAATGGCCCCGATTGGCAGGAATTGAACGAGACTGCCCATAGATATGTACATGGGGCATGTATGCAGGAAAACCCCCAGAAAAGAAAAGCGCCCCAACCGAACAGGCAGAACACAGCGATCACGATGACAACAGCCACAGCACACCACGTTATGACTACACCCCTGCACCAGGCCCCACTCCCAGCGAATCTGAGCATGATTCTACGGACCCATTCGAGATCACTTATATCAAAGCCCCTGACCCAGACCCACCGGCCGCTGATTACGATTTAAGCATAGTAGCTCCAACCTCAACACACGATTCTGGCACCGAGACAATTCTTTCAGGCTCATCCAGAATGATGAGATGGACCCCAATTCGCCCCAAGCAGCTTTAGCACGGTTACTACAGACAAGAGTTTGGCAGCCGGGAGAAGATGATGGCTTAGAGTCTGACTCCCACCAAACAAATCCCTTTGCGACTCTGTTCGCTATTGAGCAGTGAGGTATCCAGATGATTCAGAAAAAAGGAACCGATGGAGAGATACGGTGTCCTTTCTGATGGAACCTGCACCATGTTTGTTGAATGTTTGTTCGTCCTTGTTATCGTTAAGTGTTTTGTGTGTAAACTCGGAAAGTTTTTTCACGGCCCCACGTCACCAACCCCTTTGATGCCCAATGGCTGTTAGAGGAGCTAGTTTGTTCCCAGAAACTTGTTAATGGAACAAGTTTGTCCCAGATAATAGTTCAGAGGAACTAGTCTGTCGACAGAACCCGACTCATAGTTGCTCTTCTAATTCGAGAGGCAGCCCCCCACGACGACCACATTCTTACCCGTTCTTGCCGGTTTCTCAGGCAGTGGAGAAACAGCATTGGTCCCCGCCCTGCCTGAGGACCCCCTCTGGTCAGCTACGCTCGGGTAAAGCACATACGGCATTGATCACCGTCCTACCCGGGGATTCCACCCATCTCTTACCCGCCACAGCCCATACGCACCCCATTTTGGCTCGTTACGTTCAAAATTCTTTTGTTTGGTTTTGGCAACCCTTAAGTTGCTTCCCTATGCTATTTACATCCTCAAACACTGGGATGGTAAATCACACAGGCTGCGAGACGGCTCGCAGTACGGCAGTATTTTCTTAGATGTCTTGTCCGAATATTCGGTTTAAAAAAGAAAATGAGGGAGTCACAGATGGTGACCAATTATAAAGGGAAATTAGCAATAAAGGACAGACAGACACACATACGAGATCTTAAGCAAGATAATAACAGAAATTATACTTGTGTTCACAGAACTCCAGAAACCCAGGAACCACAGAGGAAGACAAAGAAGTCCGACAAAGATGAAGACAGCCTTCGTGTTCACATGGATCTCAGCAGGATCCCTTCAGTTGCGCTCGGACGCTACCCCCCTGACCCCGACCACACAAACCGTAAATGACTCTCACCCCTGCAATACACGGAACCCCGAGATAACTAGCCCCGCGACAGCTAGCAATACCCCGAACTGGTGTGATAAGTTTATCACCTGGTACTCACTCTCATATGTGGTCGAAGCACTCTTAGTGCTGGCGATACTTTGCAGTGTCGTGCAAACGTTTAGAGTCAGGAAATGGCAAAAAAGAGCATATCGCTCTTGCACCCCGGTATACAGATTTAGGTCCCCCATTTTTGGATTTCACCAGACCCCTGAACCCATTGGGACGGATGAAAGAGCATCCATTTTATTTAATGTATTATGTGGAATAAAGAGATGTAAACCTCTGTGTCTGACAGCCAGGCTGGAGAAATTTGTGTGCTGCTATTTTGTATAGTTTAAGGTGTATAGTTTATTTTTGGATTGTTTAAATGAGGATAGTTTATTGAGAATAATTAGAGGTTCCAGTTTTTTTATTTTTCTGTAATGCACGTATTAATGTCAGTGCCCCGTAGAATGTTTTGATAATGAATGTATTTCAAATGGTTTCGGTAAATTGTGTAGAATAGGATAGGACAGTGTACAGCCTAAGCATGGGTGCCCCGGGGATCAGAGGATGAAGATGCCATGGGAATGTGACCCTTCACGCTTTGCGTTGAGGATCACAAGGAGGGATGTGTAGCCATCTGGGATGGCCACGTCCCGATTACAAAATGGACACTTGCAAAGACTGCAGGGAAAATTGGACAATGCTAAGAAACAAGCAGTGCAAGCTCTGTTTGTTGATTAGAACCTTAAACGCTCAGACAGGACAGACACTACCAAACTATTTACATACTAATAAGCCATCTCTGGGGACAAAAGGGAAACATTTAGATACACAATGTTAGGACAGACTCCCCGGCGCCAGAAGAAGCTAAGACAAAGCAGACTGACAGTCACCAGGACACGCCCAGTAATCAGGGAACCACCCCTCTATTGGAGGAAAATTGATACAGATGATTGGGAAAGACCCAATTAGTTGAGGCCAAGTTCAAGGCCAGCCCAAAAGAGCGCGAAGCCCTTTGCAGTGCAAGAGGTATCACCCAAGGGAGCATCTTTCTCCTTTGACTTTGGCTCTCAGCGAAGAGAGAGATCAGCCTAGCAGCTACACCAGACCAAGTAAGTTCCAAGTCAACGCACACTACGAGATAGACGCTCCTAGTTGCTACCCTGTAAACAGCTCAACCCAGCCGCCTCAGAACCGAGCAACGGCCATTGTTCCTCTGACTGAGTGGGTGCCCGAAGCTAAGTATAGGCCTAAGTAATAGTGGTAGTTTAGTTTGTAGAGTTTATGCATGAGTAGATTTGACAGTGTGTAAATAAATGAGCATTGCTTTTGAACTTACTAACTGGTGTATCGAGTCATTGATCAGTATTCGGTTCTGAGCCTGTGGCGGCTCTTGAGCAAACGTGATTAAATAGAGCCAAATTAAGAGCCAACCAAAAGTTAGCAACAGTACCATCATTTACAACAGCTTCACTCAATGATCAAAATAGGTCCACAAACTATTAAATCCTTCTCATCACCCCAAAATAAACAGTGACCTGAGTGCATTTAAACAGAACCTATGGCATCACCCTGATTCAAAGAAAATCTGGGCCTTCATAACTTATGAAACTAGGTGAATTGGACATTCTGTATTCTCCCTCAGTGTACGCGAACAGGCGCTGGAGTGTGGCGACTCAGGGATTTTCACAGTAACTGCATTGAAGTGTTAATTTAAGCATACTTGTAACAATAATAAAGATTGTTATTAAAGATTATTATTCGTGTTGATTTTAAATCAGAGCAGGAGCATAAGAACTAGGAGCAGGAGTAGGCCATCTGGCCCCTCGAGCCTGCTCTGCCATTCAATAAGATCATGGCTGACCTTTTTGTGGACTCAGCTACACTTACCCACCCATTCACTGAAACCCTAAATTCCTTTACTGTTCAAAAATCTATCTTTGCCTTAAAAACATTCAACGAGGTAGCCTCAAATGCTTCACTGGGCAGGGAAGTCCACAGATTCACAATCCTTCAGGTGAAGAAGGTCCTCCTCAACTCAGTCCCAAATCTGCTCCCCCTTATTTTGAGGCTATGCCCCCCAGTTCTAGTTTCACCCACCAGTGGAAACAACCTTCCTGCTTCTATCTTTTCTATTCCCTTCATAATTTTATGTTTCTATAGGATACCCCCTCATTCTTCTAAATTCCAATGAGTATAATCCCAGTCTACTCAGTCTCTCCTCATAAGCCAATCCTCTCATCTCCAGAATCAATCTAATAAATCTCCTCTGCACCCCCTACAGTGCCAGTACATTCTTTCTCAAGTCAGGAGACCAAAATATACACAGTATCCCAGGTGTGGCCTCACCAGCACCCTGTACAGCTGCAACATAACCTCCCTGTTTTTAAACTCCATCCCTCTAGCAATGAAGGACAAAATTCCATTTGCTATCCTAATTACTGCTGCACCTGCAAACCAACTTTTTGCGATTCATGCACAAGGACATCCAGGTCCCTCTGCACAGCAGCACACTGCAATTTTTTACCATTTAAATAATAGTCCATTTTGCTGTTATTTCTACCAAAATGGATGACCTCACATTTACCAACATTGAACTCCATCTGCCAGACCCTTGCCCACTCACTTAACTATCCAGACCTTATGCAGACTTTCAGTGTCGTCTGCACACTTTACCATTCATCTTAGTGTCATCTGCGAACTTTGATACATTACACTTGGTCCCCAACTCCAGATTATCTATGTAAATTGTAAACAATTGCGGTCCAAAAACTGATCCCTGAGGCACACTACTAGCCACTGATTGCCAACGAGAAAAACACCCATTTATCCATACCCTTTGCTTTCTGGCAGTTAACCAATCCTCTATCCAAGCTAATACATCACCCGTAAAACAGTGCACCCTTATCTTACTCAACCGCCTTTTGTGTGGCACCTTGTCGAATTCTTTCTGGAAATCCAGATACACCACATCCACCGGTTCCACAGTAGTCCTAATCACTGTGCCACCGTGCCGCCCTAAGTAATTGTCCATCGCACTCGCAATGTCCTCAAAGAATTCCAATAAATTAGTTAAATATGACCTGCCTTTCATGAACCCATGCTGCATCTGCCCAATTTCTATCCAGATGTCTCGTTATATCTTCCTTGATGATAGATTCAAGCATTTTCCCCACTACAGAAGTTAAGCTAACCAGTTTATAGTTACCCACCTTTTGTCTACCTCCTTTTTTAAAAATGTGCTTGTAGGAGCTGAGGTGAGCAGCACCTGACCTGGTCTTTGTGACATCTCTGTGATTTTAACATCTGGGCTAATTTATGTGCACCTCACCAGTTACCTACCCAAAATTGGGAAGCAGCATCTGACTGACAGACAAAAGCAGCATGTCAGGCAACAGGAGGCGACTGCCAGGAACCGAAGGAATGCTCTTTGACTCTCAGGAAATTCATGTAAAGGATTTTGTGATTGGGAAGGAGGAAGACTCCAGGCCGATTCTGGCCGACAGATTGTTTTTGAGGCATGGAAAAACATTTGGGGTTCTTCTGGTTCCTATCCTTCCCATTTTGTGGACTTGTTGGAAAAGCAACATATGCTTCCCCACCCAGGCCACTAGTTTACATAGAGTCATAGAATTTCAACAGTACAGAAGGAGGCCATTCGGCCCATCGAGTCTGCACCAACCCTCTGAAAGAACACCCTACCTAGGCCCACATCCCTGCCCTATCCCAATAACCCCTTAACCTAACCTACACATCTTTGGACATGAAGGGGCAGTTTTAGCACGACCAATCCATCTAACCTGCATATCTTTGGACTGTGGGAGGAAACCCACTCAGACACGTGGAGAACGTGCAAACGCCACAGACAGTCACCCAAGTTCGGAATCAAACCCGGGTGGTGCCGCTGTGAGACAGCAGTGCTAATCACTATGCCACCTTGCTGCCCTAAGTAGTTTAAGTAGTGTAGCCATCTGGGATGGCCACTTCCAGAATACAAAATGGATGTTTGCAAAGATTGCAGGGAACTATGGCCACTAGTTTACATAGAGTCATAGAATTTCAACAGTACAGAAGGAGGCCATTCGGCCCATCGAGTCTGCACCAACCCTCTGAAAGAACACCCTACCTAGGCCCACATCCCTGCCCTATCCCAATAACCCCTTAACCTAACCTACACATCTTTGGACATGAAGGGGCAGTTTTAGCACGACCAATCCATCTAACCTGCATATCTTTGGACTGTGGGAGGAAACCCACTCAGACACATGGAGAACGTGCAAACGCCACAGACAGTCACCCAAGTTCGGAATCGAACCCGGGTGGTGCCGCTGTGAGACAGCAGTGCTAATCACTATGCCACCTTGCTGCCCTAAGTAGTTTAAGTAGTGTAGCCATCTGGGATGGCCACTTCCAGAATACAAAATGGATGTTTGCAAAGATTGCAGGGAACTATGGACAATGCTAAGAAAGCAGGCAGGCACAGAGCCTGTACGTGTATTGGAACCGCAGCTCCCAGACGATACTGAAACTGTAGGTCAATTAGCATATTGATGGCCCATCTCCGGGAACAAAGGGAGATACTCAAGTAACCGGTTTGGCTTCAGACCTCACGGCGCCAGTTCCCCAAACCGAAAGCACAAACAAAGCCAGGCCAACGGCCACCTTGGACATCCCAACCATCAGGGCACCCACCCCTTTATTGGTCAAGATCAATACGAGTGATCAAGATACGACCCAATTGATTGGGGCCAAGGTCAAGGCCCGCCCAAAAGCGTGCGAAACCCCTTCGGGTATAAGAAGAAGGCCCCCGAGAGAGAATCGCTCTCTTGGACTCGGCTCTCAAAGCGGAGAGACCCGTCCACCAGCTGCACCAGAAGCAAGTAAGTCCAAGGTCAACGCTCGCTACCAGACGGACGACCTTAGTTGTTCCCCTTCACCACTTCAGCCTCAGATCCGAACAACCGTCATTGTTCCTCTGACTGAGTGGGCGCCCGAAGCTAAATGTAGGCTTTAGCAGCAGTGATAGTTTAGTCTGTAGTATTTTGTGCATGAGTAGATATTGCTGTTTGTGTAAATAAATAGTATTGACTTTGAACTAACTAACTGGTGTACCGGCTCTTTGATCAGCATTCGAGTTTGAACCTTGTGGCAGTGTCGAAAGATACCTGCCGACTCTAAAGCAAACGTAATTAGAATTAAGGAAGGCGACCATATTGACCGCCATATTTTGAACCAAATAAAGAGAGCCATATTTACTGGCGACATCTGATGGGACTCGACCTAGAAGTCGCCCAGTCACTCCGAGAGAACCCAAATTTGAATTGGAATCCAATTGGAAACAGAAAAACCACAAGTGTAAGAACGATACTGATCAAACCTTCAAGATTCGGAAGTATGTTAAGGCATGCGTACTAACAGGGATATAAGGTAAGCCTGAGAGATTTTGTTGCGTAAAACTGTCGGGAGTTTTGTAGGCCGGAAATTAGCATAAGCCGTACCCGTGTTTACATTAACACTTTATCACCCCCAGTTCCAAATTCGGTAGAGACCACAGAGATAGATAAAAATGGTAATGAAAGCAATGGAACGCCTTAGGAACCCCCAAGAATTTGAGGTCGAAGCGACCAGTAGAGTAGGACAGTGTCCCGTATGGGAAGAAGAGATCAGAAAATATCTCAAAGGGAAAGGATGGCCTCTTTGGAGTGAATTCTGCGCGAATGATGAAACAGGTCCCGGAAGTATAGGGCATACTTGGTGGGAGAACCTGACAGAGATCCATAAGAAGAACTTAGGGAAAGCTCGCAAGCCGATGGCAATCGTGTCCTGCTTGGCACAATTGTGAGGCACAGAGGAGGTTGTGAGGACGCTCTGTAGAGAGATTGAGGAGAGAGACAAGTGTAGTGAAGGAGATGTGAGTGGATATGAGAGAGAGAACAAGGAACTGAGAGAGCACTTAGCGGCGAGGGACAAGGAGGTGGAGGATGCCAAGCGGGCACACCAGTCTTGTCTCGCCCATTTGCGCAGCTTTCAGTCCCAATATGACAAAGCCTACCAAGACACGCAACGCGCGGTGTTGGTAAGACAGGAAACCGAACAGCAAGTTGAGCAGTTACTGAAACAGTGCAGCGATTTAAAAGCAGCCCTACGAGCACTCCACACTTCCACGACGGAACAAAGGCAGAGCTCGGTAGATCACGCGAAGTGCCGGAAGCAAATTGCTGAATTGCAATCTCTGCTTTCTGTTCAGAATGGGTTTCAGAGCACGTTTGGACCCCAGTTAGACCAGGAAAACGGCCCCGATTGGCAGGAGTTAAACGAGACTTCCCACAGATATGTACATGGCACATGTACACAGGAAAAACCACAAAAACGAAAAGCGCCCCAACCCCGACTGCACAGGCAGAACACACCCCTATGAACCCTATAACCACACATCGCAGGGCCGCAGCAGAAGGAGACTCAGATTTCCTATACACTACCCAATTAAGAGATGCGGGTGATAAAATAATACTGTTCCTACCCACATCGGACCCCCACCAGTTATTTGCGAGAGTAAAACAGCAGGCAACCATGTACGGCCTGGATGAAAAGGAGCAAGTGAAGCATACAGTTTTAAGCTTCAACCCTTCAATTATAGCAGCCCTTATAAAAGGGAACCCACCCCTTCCAGACCCACAGAATGTAGGAGGAGGCACCCTCCAAGAAATGCATTCAGCGATCCTAGATGCGATCGGCTAGAACAAAGGAGACCCCGTAGAAGGCCTAAACAAGTGTAGGCAAAAGAAAACAGAGCACCCACAACGTTTGCTGGACACTTGTGGATACGTTTCACGGCAGTATTCGGAGAGTTAGCCCGCGCCCATTTGTCCCTAGATAATACGGCCAAATGGACTCGCATCCTAGTCTCTCATACGACAGAGGCAGGGCAGAGAGCTTGCGCAAATTATGACCCCTCAGGCGAGGCCCACAACGAGAAATGGGTTTTGAAAAGATTGTCCCGCCCTTGGGAACAGTCCATCCAAGGCAAAACCGCATTTGTTAAAACAGAGGAAGAACAGGCAGACATGCATCCAGTTAGGACGCACCAGAACCCCGCATGGGTAAATGAGGGCAGGAACAGCCCACAGCAACCCAAATCCCAGAGTGTTATAATTGCGGCCAATTAGGACACTACGCACGAGAATGCAATGCGCCCCAGAAGCAGCAGAGAAACCAACAGACAGGCACCCGAAATAAGAATAGGGCAAAGCCAATTCACAGCGTTAGCGCCCGTTCTGAGAACACAGATATGAACCGTACCGACTGACGGTGTTCGGGCTCCCCAACTTGGGTCTGTGACACCTTTTGGGACAAGTCCGGTAGACCGGTAGTGGCAAGCACAGTCATGTAGAATTCCTTTGGGACACAGGAGGGTCCCGCACCATGCTCAATTCCACCATGATGTTTCAGCGAGACACGTGGCCCACGACAGACACCATTACACTCAGCGGTTTTACAGGACATTTACAGCAGGGACACATCACAGCCCCTGTAGCAATCGAGATAGGGAACATTAAAACAAAACACCCCGTAGTTCTGGTCGATCTATCACAGACAGCAAAACACATCTTAGGAATTGACTTCATGATCTCCCACTACCTCTCATTTGACCCGGTGAATAAATGTGTGTGGAGAATGGCAAAGGCAGCATGAGTCCCCGCCACGCTCACAGTTGGAGAGTATGAAAATCGGATCAGCACAGTAGGAGACTTCTGGTTCGATCCTCGAGCCATTAGTCAGGACAAACAAGTTTGGGAAGTCCTGCAGCAACACAAAGCAGCATTTGCACAGCACAAGCACGACTGTGGCAAGATTGCTGGCTTAGTGAATATTACAGGTCCCGACCCCAGACCCCAAAAGCAGTACGGTTTTCCCCAAGAAGCAGAGGGAGAAATCTCAAAAGTGATACAGAGTTTGCTTGATCAAGGCGTACTCCGATCAGTAGCCTCCACGAATAACGCACCGATTTGGCCCGTCAGGAAACCCGATGGATCATGGCAACTGACCATTTATTACCGGGAACTGAACAAAGTAACCCCAATAGCGGCCCCCACCACAGCCACGAGTCCCGAGACCATGCTCAAACAGGGACTACAGTCAAAAGAAATTTTGGTTTTGGACATTAGCAACAGCTTTTTGTCCATTCCATTGGATAAAGCGTGCCAATATAAATTCACATTCACATTCCAGGGACAGCAATATACGTGGACGTGCCTTCCACAAGGCTTCCACAACTCCCCCTCCATTTTCTACCGACAGCTGGCAAATGGATTAGCAAAATTTTCCCGACCCGATTGTCTGGTCCAATATGTTGATGATCTGCTACTACAGAAGGACACAAAGGGAGAGCACATTTCACTTCTCACCGACCTTTTAGGACTCCTACAACAAATTGGCTGTAAAGTAAACCCCAAGAAGGCCCAGATTTTGAAGGAAAAAGTGATTTACTTGGGTACAGTAATCACGCATGGCAAACGCGAGATCGAGCAGAAAAGAATCGACTCGATCGTCAAATTAACCTTGCCCCATAATGTCTCAGCCCTCCGGTCATTTCTAGGACTGGTCGGCTACTGCCGAAACCATATCGACAGTTTCGCCACAAAAGCAGCGCCCCTATCCGAACTTCTCAAGAAACAAGCACCTTGGGAATGGCTTCCACAACACATGGATGCCATGGATGCTTTAAAAAGAGCCCTCAGCACAGCCCCGCATTACAGGTCCCAGATCCACTTTCCCCATATGTAATTGAGGTTGCAACTACCAACCAAATTCTTTCGGCCGTGCTCCTCCAAGAATGACATGATCGCTTAGGCCCCGTGGCATACGCCTCATGCGTATTAGATCCAGTCGAGCAAGGATTTTCTGCCTGCGAAAGGCACCTGCTCGCAGTCTTTTGGGCAGTACAATACTTCGCCTACATTACAGGATTTAACCCATCACCATTCTCACTGAACACACCCCAACACAGCTACTACTAGATGGTAGACTTAAGGATGGCACAGTCAGCCAAATCCGCGCAGCCCATTGAACCCTTCTTTTACAGGGACGGGACATCACAGTTTAGAGAACCAAGACCTACACTTTCCTAGCCGATAATTTACAATATGCAGGCACCACTCATGAGTGTGAGATCATCTCCACTAAACATAATACAGGTCCCTTTATACCAAAGTCATCTCCCCAGAAAGCAGGTACTACCCCCCAGAGACCCCAGCCCAGACACATGCGCACCCCTTAGAATCTACGTGGATGGCTCCTCCACAGTTTTAAACGGAAAAAGGATTACCGGTTGCGGTATTTATGTAGAGGACGCGCAGGGACGCGCCCTAGAAGAGATTTCGTCAAAATTGCCAGGACATTTAGGCTCGCAGGCAGCAGAACTGTCAGCCATAGCGTATATTGTAGATCACCCCAACTCGTTTCCGACCCCAGCCGACATATATTCGGACAGTTTATATGTCTGAAACAGTTTAACCAAATTCCTACCCCTGTGGGAAACTAGAGGATTTGTTTCCGCAGACGTAAAGCCCCTACCCTCAGCCCCATTACTCCAGCATATCCTAAAAACGGCCAAAGACCGTAAATATGGAATCATCAAAGTTCAAAGTCATCATCGTTCTTCCCCCCCAGTAACGTTAAACCAGATGCCCTAGCAAAAGCAGGTTCCAGACATGGTCACTTTTGGAACCCCCCCGAAAGCGCCCCAGTACATGCGGTTCAGGTCTCACAGACCAACATTCAGGATTTGGCAAAGGCTCAAAAGGAAGATGAGCAGCTCAGGGAAGTTTTAAACGGCAACTTCCCAGCCCCTTATGATAAGTTTAAAAATGCGATAACCACACATGACGGTGTGGTTTTAAAAGACTACATTTATGTAGTCCCCAGCCAGGACAGGAATAAAATTATTTGTCAGTTCCATAACAATCATGGACACCAGGGCATTGACCCCACCCTAGTCCACCTCAGACCTCTCTGCTGGTGGCCTGATTTAAAAGCCAATGTAACACATTACATCGAGAATTGCTTAATCTGTGCCCAGAACAATCCAAACAGATATGCAAGAAAAGCTCAGCTCAGTCACACCCGCCCCATTAATGGCCCCTGGACGAATTTGCAAATCGACTATATAGGACCCCTACCCCCCTGCAGGAATAGCTTTAAGTATGTGTTGGTGGTCATCGACACCTTCACAAAATGGTTCCATCCAGAACAAACACTGCCAAAATGACAGCTAAAATCCTCACTCAGCACAGCTTTGCAAGATGGGGACTCCCACGCAGTATAGAGTCCGACCAAGGCTCTCATTTTACAGGACGAGAAATGAAAAACGGCCTTAAAATCTTTGGCATGAAGCAAAAGTTCCATATTGCATACCACCCCCAATCAAGCGGCATAGTAGAAAGAATGAACAGATATTTAAAAGCGACCCTCAGAAAAATGGTGCAACAGCACAGCAGCACCTGGGACACAGTTCTCCCATTTGCATTAATGTTCATTCTAAACACAGTATCCACATCCACAGGATACACCCCCCACACCCTCATGACCAGACGTCCCATGAAAGGGACAGAATATTTATTAGGACTGGATTTGGCTAGCCCCACAGTCACCACCCTCCTGCATGAGAAAGCAGTACAACAGCGTGTTGAGAATGTGAAGGCCGCCCAGCTGCAGCAGCCGTCAGGCTTGGAACCCGCAAGAAACAAAGCAAAGCTGGCTTTGATAAAACGGTACACGCCACCGAGTTTGTAGTCGGGCAGCAAGTGATGCTATCCCTATACAACCCCAGTTCATTCCTTTCCTCCAAATTGTCCGGACCGTACTCCATCTCTGATAAAGTCAGCCCCTCTGTATATAATATCACCTATCCGAATGGCAAGTCTGCGTGATTTCACATAAACCAGCTTAAGGCTTATGGCTCGCAGAACAACCATGCACACCACATCTCGCTTGCAGCAGCAGATGAGCACGCCCGGCCCACGAACAAAGTATTCCTACCCTCCCCAACCAGTCCAGCCCATCCTCAGACATGACTACGACTCCACCCTCAGAGGCACGACTCCGCCTCTCCCTTCCTTCAACCAACAGCGACAGCGATGGCGATGACGACAGCCCCAGCACACCACATTATGATTATACCCCTGCACTAGGCCCCACTCCCAGTGATTCCGAACATGATTCCAGCGACCCCTTTGAGATAACGTACATTAAAGCCCCTGACCCAGACCCACCGCCCGACGATTACGGATTAAACCCTAGCACCTCCAACCTCGACACAGGATTCTGGCACCGAGACAATTCGTTCAGGCTCATCCGGAATAATGAGATGGACCCCAATTCGCCCCGAGCAGCTTTAGCGCACCTACTCCAGTCAAGAGTATGGCAACCGGGAGAAGATGATGACATAGAGTCTGACTCCCACCAAACAAATCCCTTTGCGACTCTGTTCGCTTTAGAGCAGTGAGGTGTCCAGATGATGGTAAAAAGGAACCGATGGAGATTTACGGTGTCCTTTCTGATGGAACCTGCACCATGTTTGTAATGTATGTTTGTTTATTACTGTGAATGTTAAATGTTGTTTGTCAATTTAAAGTTTTCATGGCCCCACGCCACCACTCTTTTAACGCCCACTGGCAGTTAATGGAACAAGTTTGTCCGCGGACAACCAATCATAGCTACTCGTCTGATTCGAAGGTAATCATAAGAGGCAGCCCCAACGACGACCACAAATTCTTACAGTTCTTGCCGGTCGCTCAGGCAGCGGAGAAACGGCACTGGTCCCCGCCCTGCCTGAGGACCCCCTTCTGGTCAGCTACGCTTGGGTAGAGCACAAACGGCACTGGCCACCGTCCTACTCGGGGATTCAACCCATTCTTACCCGCCGCGGCCCATACGCACCCCATTTTGATGCTTTTAGTTCAAAACTCTTTTGTTTGTTTATGGCGACCCTTAGGTTGCTTCCAGATGCTATTTACACCCTCAAACACTGGGATAGTAGATCGCACAGGCTGGGAGACTGCTCGCACTGTGTCAGTATTTTTCTCGGATGTCTTGTCCCACGTATTTGGTTTAAAAAAAAAATGAGGGAGTCACAGATGGTGACCAATTATAATGGGTAATTGGCAATAAAAAGGCAGACAGACAGACACACGAGATCTTAAACAAGATACTAACAGAAATTATGCTTGTGTCCATAGAACTACAGAACCACAGAAGCCTCAAGAAAAAGAAAAGAAGAAGAAAGAAAGAAGGAAAGATGAAGACAACCATCATGCTCTACAGGTGGATCTTAGCGGTATCCCTCCAGTTGCGCATGGACGCTACCCCCCTGACCCCTACCACACAGGCCGTGAATGTTTCCCACTCCTGCCATACACTGTACCCCGAGATAGTTACCGATACACCGACCTGGTGTGACAAGTTCATCACCTGGTATTCCCTGTCCTACATCGTGGAAGCACTGTTAGTACTGGCGATACTCTGCAGTGTCGTTCAGACCCTTAGACTCAGGAAATGGCAGAGGAAAGCCTCCCACACCCCGGTATACACCTTCAGATCCCCTATTTTCAAACTTCAACAGACCCCCCAACCCCTTTAAGTGAATTAAGGTACATCCGTTTTTGTGTGTGTTTGTTTCGCTCTAATAAAAAGATGTAAATCTCTGTGCTTGACTGCCAAGCCAGAGAGACCTGTGTTGCTGCTATTGTACAGTTTAACATGTTGTAAATTATTTTGATTGATTGAGGATAGTTTAGTTAAGGACAGTTAGAGGTTCTAGTTTTATTATTTTGTAATGCATGCCTGAATGTCATAGCGCGCCGTAGAATTTTATAATGATGTATGTACATAATATAATTCAGGTAAATGTTGCAATTCATAGGACAGAGCAGTGTGGAGCCTGTCAGTGCTTACGGGTGCCCGACATGGGAGGAGAACGAAGACGACGCGGTAATGTGATCCTTCACGCTTCGCATTGAGGATCAAAAGGAGGGTGTGTAGCCATCTGGGTTGGCCACTTCCAGAATACAAAATGGATGTTTGCAAAGATTGCAGGGAACTATGGACAATGCTAAGAAAGCAGGCAGGCACAGAGCCTTTACGTGTACTGGAACCGCAGCTCCCAGACAAGACTGAAACTGTAGGTCCATTAGCATATTGATGGCCCATCTCCGGGAACAAAGGGAGATACTCAAGTAACCGATCTGGCTCCAGACCTCACGTCGCCAGTTCCCCAAACCGAAAGCACAAATAAAGCCAGGCCAACGGCCACCTAGGACACGCCCAGCCATCAGGGCACCCACCCCTTTATTGGTCAAGATCAATACGATTGATCAAGATACGGCCCAATTAATTGGGGCCAAGGTCAAGGCCCGCCCAAAAGCCCTTCGGGTATAAGAAGAAGGCCCCGAAAGAGAATAGCTCTCTTGGACTCGGCTCTCAAGCTGGAGAGACCTGTCCACCAGCTGCACCAGAAGCAAGTAAGTCCAAGGTCAACACTCGCTACCAGATGGACGACCTTAGCTGTTCCCCTTCACCACTTCGACCCCAGCAGCCTCAGATCCGAACAATGGCCATTGTTCCTCTGACTGAGTGGGCGCCCGAAGCTAAGTATAGGCTTTAGCAGTAGTGATAGTTTAGTCTGTAGTATTTTGTGCATGAGTAGATATTGCTGTGTGTGTAAATAAATAGAATTGACTTTGAACTAACTAATTGGTGTACCGGCTCTTTGATCAGTATTCGAGTTTGAACCTTGTGGGGGTATCGAAACATACCTAGCGACTCTAGAGCAAACGTAATTAGAATTAAAGAAGGTGACCATATTGACTGCAATATTTAGAACCAAATAAAGAGAGCAACAGTAGTAGTCTAAAGGCTTTGTGTGGGTGACCTATACATCTGCTCAGAAGAATGCTGTAAATGTGAGGTTTTATATTTTATTATTAGAACTGTATCTGTAGATCCTTCTGCACTGTAAATTCTATGAGTATCTTTAATTCAAGGTAAGAATGGGGTAATGAAGAGAGTCAATGGATCTGATAGGAGTTCTACCCGGGAACAGGCCAGGTGAATTGGTTGCCATATAATTAGGGGGGCCCCAGTTTGAAAATGAATAAGAGCAAGGCGCAAAATATTCACACTTGAAACACTGGAAACAGCAGCTGGGCTGACTGTGGACACACTTTCTGGGCGGGATTCTCCGGTCCACCAGCCGCATTTTACGGCGTGGCACGCCCCTGCCGGCAGCTGGATTCTCCATTCCCACAGCCGGCCAATGGAATTCCCCATTGTGGCCACCCCACACTATTGGGAAACCCACTGGCGAGGGTGCACTGCCAGCGGACCTGAGGATCTCACCGACGGACAATTCTGCTATCTGTCTCTGAGTTTTTAGACAGAAAGAGAGAGAGAGAAAGGAAGGTCTCACAAAGAGATAAAAAGCTGCAGATCAACAGAGAGTAAGGCGTATTGCCGCACGGAATCGGGACCAGCGGCGTTTTCGCAATTCTCTGCCTCCCGAAAATTGGTGTACTCCTCCACCGCCTCAGACCATTGCCTGAGGTATGCCCCGCAATGCTCCGTCCCGACCAGCCTAATTCCCGACGGCGTGGTTCTAACATGGTCCCACCATCCGTGATCCTGGCGTGGCGGCTGCCGACTCAGTCTGCGGCCGCCACAGTCGGGGGACGGCCGATCGGCGGGCGGGGGGGGGGGGTGCTTCATTCGGGGCTGGGGCAATGTGTGTGGGCGGTCAGGGGCATGCGAGCGGCCGATATGGTACCTAATGTACCAATGGACCCTCCCATATACAATGTCAGAAAGCTGTACAGTGACTGTATTATATGTATACATCTCTTTGCTTAAACAATGTCACGCAAAATCACAAGTTATATCTGGAAATTGTTAACAAGCGAATCAAAGCATATGCTTGAGTCCCAGTACGAACTCCAAAATTTCAGACAATGGCCATAATTTTCCACGTATGTGCAGTTGGAAAGTTTCTCCCACCAGTATGTATTTTGAAAATTATCTGCAAAAAGTCTACATTTTTAAGTGGCGAGGAACCTCATTAACTATCAATTCATCTTGTGACATCATGAGAACACTTCCCAGGTTCTTCTCACACACACTGGTGGCAGGTGAGATACTTTCTCACCATTACAGACCTTGAATACTTACCCCTTTTTTATTCATTAATCCATGGGATCCATGTTGTTTCTGGAGTGTTCCATTTCTCAAGGATCTGATGATATTTGACATTTGCACCAACTTCTCTTCTGCATTATGACAGGATCTGAAATTCACGATGGTGTTACGAACATATATGGAAAACTTTATTTTGCAATGAATTGTTTTATGATTTCCCTAGTAGCTTTCCTTACCATTGATATTTTAATCCATACACCCTGCTTTAGCCAGAAAAATGTAAGCAGTCTGAATAGTAAATCTCTCCATTGGCAGTAATAAGGATATCAAATGATTGATTGTTAAGAAGCATGCTATAGTGGTACAATATGTTTAAATTGCTTTACTTCTAGTATTGGACATGAACCCACCAAGTAACCACATTTACTCGTTCTGGCAAAAGGTCCAAAATACACAAGTTAAAGTGTTAGGAATAGGGAAGCGTAGTTCAGAGAAACCTTTTTCTCTCAAATAGTAATAGATTGTGGAAAAATGCCAGAGAAGGCACCACAAATGGATTAAAGACGAAAATTGATATATTCACAGAGCGAGAACAAATTGTGGATCTGATGAGAAGATACTTGGTACATAAGGTTACGTATGAGAAAATAAATCAACTTACTTTGACCAATAGCTTACTTCTGGGGGTGGTGGGACCATTACAAATTGGATGGTCTACACCTGGGCAGGACTGGAACCAATGTCCTCGGGGATGCTTTTGCTAACACTGTTGGGGAGGTTTTAAACTAATGTGGCAGGGGGATGGGAACCAGGTTAGGAAGTTAGAGGTCAGTAAAGAGGCAGCAACTGAAGCCAGTAAGGTACTAGATAATAAACTCAGTGTGACCAAGGGGAAGAGTAGACAGGGAAGAGATGATGAACGCAAAGGGACAGGGGGTCTGAGGTGCATTTGATTTAATGCGAGAAGTGTAGCAGGTAAGGCAGATGAACTTAGGGCTTGGATTAGTACCTGGGAATATGATGTTATTGGTATTACTGAGACTTGGTTGAGGGAAGGGCAAGACTGGCAACTAAATATCCCAGGGTATAGATGCTTCAGGAGGGATAGAGAGGAAGGTAAAAGGGGTGGAGGAGTTGCATTACTGGTCAGAGATGATATCACAGCTGTGATTAAGGAGGGCACGATGGAGGATTCGAGCACTGAGGCAATATGGGTAGAGCTAAGAAATAGGAAGGGTGCAGTAACATTGTTGGGACTTTACTACAGGCCTCCCAAAAGTGAGCGTGAAGTAGAGGTACAAATATGTAGACAGATTATAGAAAAATGTAGGAGGAATAGGGTGGTCGTGATGGGAGATTTTAACTTCCCCAACATTGAATGGGACTCATGTAGTGTTGGAGGCGTAGATGGAGCAGAATTTGTAAGGAGCATCCAGGAGAGTTTTTTAGAGCAGTATGTAAATAGTCCAACTCGGGAAGGGGCCATACTGGACCTGGTATTGGGGAATGATCTCGGCCAGGTGGTTAAAGTTTCAGTCGGTGATTACTTTGGGAATAGCGATCACAATTCCGTAAGTTTTAGAATACTTATGGACAAAGACAAGAGTGGTCCTAAAGGAAGAATGCTAAATTGGGGAAAGGCCAAGTATAGCAAAATTCGGCAGGAGCTAGAGAATGTAGATTGGGAGCAGCTGTTTAAGGGTAAATCCACAGTTGAAATGTGGGAGTTGTTTAAGGAAAGGTTGATTCGAGTGCAGGACAGACATGTCCCTGTGAAAATGAGGGATAGAAATGGCAAGATTAGGGAACCATGGATGACGGGTGGAATTGTGAGACTAGCTAAGATGAAAAAGGAAGTATATATAAGATCTAGGCGACTTAAAACTGATGAAGCTGTGGAGGAATATCGGGAAAGTAGGACAAATCTCAAACGCGCAATAAAGAGGGCTAAAAGGGGTCATGAAATATCTTTGGCTAACAGGATTAAGGAAAATTCCAAAGCCTTTTATTCGTATATAAGGAGCAAGAGGTTAACTAGAGAAAGGATTGGCCCACTCAAAGACAAAAGAGGGAATTTATGCGTGGAGTCAGAGGAAATGGGTGAGATTCTTAATGAGTACTTTGCATCGGTATTCACCAAGGAGAGGGATATAATGGATGTTGAGGCTAGGGATGGATGTTTAAATACTCTAGGTCAAGTCGGCATAAGGAAGGGGGAAGTTTTGGGTATTCAAAAAGGCATTAAGGTTGACAAGTCCCCAGGTCCGGATGGGATCTATCTCAGGTTTCTGCGGGAAGCGAGGGATGAAATAGCTGGGGCCTTAACAGATATCTTTGCAGCATCCTTGAGCACGGGTGAGGTCCCGGAGGACTGGAAAATTGCTAATGTCCCTTTGTTTAAGAAGGGTAGTAGGGATAATCCAGGGAATTATAGACCTGTGAGCTTGACGTCAGTGGTAGGCAAACTGTTGGAGAAGATACTGAGGGATAGGATCTATTCACATTTGGAAGAAAATAGACTTATCAGTGATAGGCAACATGGTTTTGTGCAGGGAAGGTCATGTCTGACAAACTTAATAGAATTCTTTGAGGAAGTGACAAAGTTAATTGATGAGGGAAGGGCTGTAGATGTCATATACATGGATTTCAGTAAGGTGTTTGATAAAGTTTCCCATGGCAGGTTGATGGAAAAAGTGAAGTCGTATGTGGTTCAGGGTGCACTAGCTAGATGGATAATGAACTGGCTGGGCAACAGGAGACAGAGAGTAGTGGTGGAAGGCAGTGTCTCAAAATGGAGAAAGGTGACTAATGGTGTTCCACAGGGATCCGTGCTCGGATCACTGTTGTTTGCGATATACATAAATGATGTGGACGAAGGTATAGGTGGCCTGATTAGCAAGTTTGCAGATGATACCTAAGATTGGTGGAGTTGCAGATAGCGAGGAGGACTGTCAGAGAATACAGCAAAATATAGATAGATTGGAGAGTTGGGCAGATGGAGTTCAATCCAGGCAAATGCGAGGTGATGCATTTTGGAAGATCTAATTCAAGAGCGGAATATACGGTCAATGGAAGAGTCCTGGGGAAAATTGATGTACAGAGAGATCTGGGAGTTCAGGTCCATTGTACCCTGAAGGTGGCAACGCAGGTTGATAGAGTGGTCAAGAAGGCATTCAGCTTGCTTGCCTTCATCGGATGGGGTATTGAGTACAAGAGTCGGCAGATCATGTTACAGTTGTATAGGCCACATTTGGAATATTGCGTGCAATTCTGGTCGCTACATTACCAGAAGGATGTGGATGCTTTAGAGAGGGTGCAGAGGAGGTTCACCAGGATGTTGCCTGGTATGGAGGGTGCTAGTTATGAAGAAAGGTTGAGTAGATTAGGATTGTTTTCGTTGGAAGAAGGAGGTTGAGGGGGGACCTGATTGAGGTCTACAAAATTATGAGAGGTATGGACAGGGTGCAGAGCAACAAGCTTTTTCCAAGAGTAGGGGTGTCAATTACAAGGGGTCACGATTTCAAGGTGAGAGGGGGAAAGTTTAAGGGAGATGTGCGTGGAAAGTTTTTTACGCAGAGGGTGGTGGGTGCCTGGAACGCTTTGCCAGTGGAGGTGGTAGGGGCGGGCACAATAGCATCATTTAAGATGCATCTAGACAGATATATGAACGGGCGGGGAACAGAGGGAAGTAGATCCTTGGAAAATAGGCAACAGGTTTAGATAAAGGATCTGGATTGGCGCAGGCTGGGAGGGCCGAAGGGCCTGTTCCTGTGTTGTAATTTTCTTTGTTTTTTTGTTTTGTTCTGTAATCCTTAGCCAAGATATTTCGGGCTCATTCGCCGCAGATGCAAATCCCAGAATGGCAGCTAAATCCCCCGATTTGTGTTCAGATGGAGCCTGTGGCAATCATTCTCATTACAGCGCTGAAGGAGGACAGACTCCGGACAGATGACGGTTCAGAGATGCCCAACCCAGGGAGGACCCACGTGGTCAGGAGGCTGCTGGACAGGCTCAAGGGCCGGCCGCTCATCAGGACGAAGTGGGGGCTCGAAGGCATCGGAGAAGGAGACCAAGGTGAGACCCAGTTGTCCTACATGGAGCTGTCCGACACCATTTTCCGCAGGGTTAACTGCCACAACAAGGAGACAGTGTGGCACATGTGCCATGTTTTAGCAAGCCTTGTGCCATGTGGAGGAGGAGGGCACCCCTTCTCTGTGGCCATGAAGATCATGGCAGCCTTGAACCTTTATGCAATTGGTTCATTCCAAGGCTCAACTGGTAACCTTGATCTCTCAGTCATCAGCCCACAAATGCATCTGCGACATCACGGATGCTCTTTATGCCCGGGCCTATGATTGCATAAACTTTGACCACGAATAGGCCCATCAGGATGAGGGGGCTGATGGATGTTCTTTCATCTCTGGACTGCTACAGGTCCAGGGGCCCATTTATGGGTGCATGTGGCATTAAGAGAACCATGGCATTGGGGAGTCCATCTTCGCAATCGCAGTGCGTTCCACCCGTCTGTGATCACCGCATGAACATTATGTAGGTCTGCGCATGCTTCCCTGGGGGCATGCACGACAACTCTGTCCTGGGCACTTGCAGATTCCCAGTGTCTTCGAGGACCACCCCAGGCTGCCGGGATGACTCATGGTGGACAGGTCCCCTTTGAGGTCTTGGCTGATAATGCCAGTGTGGAGGCCTGAGGCCGGTGTAGAGTCCCATTATAATGAGGTTCACAGTGCTACCGGTCAGTTATCGAGAGCTGCATTGGGGTTGCGAAGATGTGCTTCTACTGCCTAGACCGGTTTGGTGGAGCCCTTCAGTGCAGCTTTGTTGTATCGCGCTGTGCCCTCCACAAGGTGGCACAGCAGTGGGGTGACATGCTGGAGGAGGACGAAGAGGAGCGGTTGCTTTCACTGATGAGAAGAATGAATATGAGGGAGTGGAGGGAGAGCCAGAGGTGGACCCGGAGGGAGAAGGGTGCGCAGTGGCTAGGGTGCACATGGGAAGAAGGAGTAAGGATGCCTGATCGCTTCCAGGTTCTCCCAGTAGGAAGCTTGTTGTCTGGCAGCTCCACAACACAACCCCTCGCCCCTCCCAGATCCCAGACTTTCCTCCTCTCCTCCCCCCCACCCCCCCCACCCCCAATTGGCCTTGCAGTTGCAAGAATGTCGAGGAAACTGCCTCCCCCCAGATTTCCTAGCATGTCTTTGCATCTCCAGCAGCTGAGGAAGAACTTTTCCAGAGGCACAGCACCTCAGCTGAGCCTTGGGATCCAGCAGACCTCCAACTGTTCACTCCCTGGGACGTTCCTGTCTCCACCTGATGTGCATCAGAAGCAGTGTGTTGTTCAGAGGAAAGCGACCCAGAAGTCTGTCTGCTAAGTTCGTCCACTGAAGTGTTTGTCTCTGCAATGGGTGGAACGAGTAATAGATAGAGGTCTGGACTCTCCGTTTGGGAGAATAAGTCATCACGCCGCGTGAAAACGGTGGTGTTTTATGCCAGGAAAACTGGCGCAAAACGACCATTGATTCCCTGCACCAGGGCGGGGGGGGGGGTGGTGGAGAGCGGTTGGGGGTGCTAGCAGGGAGGCAGGATAGCAAGATAGACCTCACAGCTCTAGCTGCTGATACAGCCCGGAGCATTGCCGGGTCCGTGGCCATGCATGCACACGCCAACGACCTGCAGCGGCCGCGACGTGCTTCATGGTTTACTCAGCCCGCGGACCCTGACCACAAAAATAGTACTCCCCTTCGGCCGCTTGCACACCTAGGACCACCCCACCACAGTGCCCATAACCCTGACTGAAAGCCCCATGCCCGCGGATTGGCCCTCCCCCGACCGCGGCAACACCGGACTGAGTCCGCTGCTGCCACGCTATGTTCAAGACGGGTGAGACCACACGGGCGGGATTCTCCGACACCCCGCCGGGTCAGAGAATCCCAGGGGGGTGGCACGAATCCCACCCCGACGCCGGCTGTGATATTCTCCAGCGCCTTTCTTTGGGCAATGGATCCTCACTTCTCTTGCGGGAAACCAAAGGGAATATTGTGAGCCGAATACCTGGCGGGTTGGAGGTCAAGGATAACTGGCATTTGTTGGCACCATGACTAGGCAGAAAGGGGTTGCGATGAGTAGTGCCGAGGGGGATTTTAAGGTGAAGCTGGGAAGTCAGGTGTTGGGAAGTTGCGAGATGGCAGCAGATGGGTGAATAGTGAAATCCCAGGGATGACAGAAGGGACAAATGCCAGGGGGAGACACAGGGCACTAATTTTTCTAGCTTATAGGAGGTCATTTCCCTCATTGTGGCATCGAACCCACATCCTCCTGGTAATGCTGCTGGCACTTACAACGTCTGCCGTCGCCACCCAGGCGGGATTGGTGACATTGCTCAGGGATCTCATGCCATCACGTGGGCACATTGTGGCCTGCCTCTCCTCCATGGCATCTAGAAGTCTGGTGAGGGCTCTGTCTGGAAATCTAAGTGCCGATTTTCCTGTTGCTATCCGCCTGGCTTGAACGAGAGTGAATGCTGGGATTCGGATTATGATTGTAGTGCTCAGCTGGCCTCCAGGGTGTGTGTATCAGACACCTGGCGACTCAGGCATGGAATGTTTCACTTGGGGGAAAACAAAATTTACCAAGTGGCTCAAGATTGTGATCCGGATCGTGCCACCGGTGCTGGCGGGAATCGCATTGATTTCCTCACCGGAAATGACACTTCGCCATTTTCTCAGACAATTCCGCTTCTTCTACAGTAGCCTGTGTGAGAATTATAGTTTAAGGGTCTGGCACATTTCGGGGGACTGAGTAAAGTACCACCTACACAGTGATGTAAGACAGCACATGTCCTGCATTCAAGTCAGTCTCGGGTTGGACAGAGCCATTTGTACCAGAAAGTATGGAGACAGTCCTGAGCTTGCACCCTTTACTGTATGTTTAAAGATGGTTTGAAGAGTCAATGAAGACTTCAACTGGGATTTTCCAGTCCTACTGGACACTACTGAAAATTTGATCTAGCCGTACAGTTAACATATATGTGACTACGAAGACTTCTTCAGCCCGACTGGACTGCAACCAACACCCTTCCACAAGAACTACACTGTCACAATCATTGGTGGCAGATTAAGTGTCAGCCTGTTTTTGACCTTACAACTATGGTCCCTGTCTCCTTTGCCCATGCACTCTATGGGTGAGATTCCCCGGCCACCCCTCGGCATTTTTCTCAGTGGCGGGAGACAGCCGTAGAATTCAACCGTGGCGGGGGTGCACCGTTGGCAGGACCGGAAGACCCGGCTGATGTGAATAGCCAGAAGATTGCACCCGAGGTTACTGATTTCCTATTGGTTTAAGAACTAACTTTTAATCAAAGCTGTTGCAAAGGGGAACAAATGGGAAGAGTATCTTAGTGGTTCTGAAATGTTTTTGAAGCATGCAAAATGGAAAGGAATTGAAGTTTTTTTTGCTATTTATTTGATGAATGTTTAAGCAAGGAATGAGACAACATAAGAATCAGAAATCTGTTTCAAATGAATTAACTACATTGTCCCATTATTTATTGTGATGCAAGTTGCTTGTAGATTTTCAGAGAGCAAGCAAATACTGAGGAATCATCATGAAGATGAAATGACCATCGCTGAAGACAAATTCGCAGCAAGGTGAAGTGTTTTCCTGCCTGCACCACTGTCTTCAAACAGGAGAAACCTATTTTAAAACCAAGCAAGGTAATCCTATAATGATCACACTTCATATCACTTTACTGTTAAAATCAGTGACAAGCCAATGGAAATGGATTCATTTCTTTAGATTTGATTGTCAGAGATTGCTGCATGAACAAGATGCACGTCAGCACTAAATTTAATTATTGATTACAATACAATAGTGCTGAGTGCACAAGTCACCCACAGCTTGCTGAAACCATCAGCAAATTCTAAATGAAGCAAATTCAGGACTGAAAGTTTATTCAAGGAGACAATGAAAAACCATGTCCAGATCCTGCTGCTGCTGTTTTTCCGCAGCTGTGATTACATTCACAAAATCATAAAAACATTCATTTTGAACAATAGAAATGTATTAGGAATACTAACAACCAGGATAAATATATTTATATTTTTGTTCAGTGAAACCAAATCACCAGTTGATCGACAAATCAATAGAACCCTCTTTTTGATTAAAATTCTTCAGCTTCCTCAGTTTATATTAGCTTCATCAAAATTCTTTTTTCTTGTTGTGCTGAAATTTTTTCAGTAATGTGACCTGCCAACTCACGTGATGCAAAAGATGTGTAGAATGGTCACATATTGCCTCTTCCATGAAGTTTATCTGCTTACATGGTTCAAGTCATATGAAGCACCAAATTAGAAAATATCAGGCCTGTGATTGATACATTTCAATTGAATTGTGATTTGTTAACTTGAGTGCTCGAGATGGCATATAGGGCATTTCCGAAATGTTTCATTGTAAGATCACACCCACCCATTCCATTAATGGCTTATGTCTTCTGTTCATTTATTGAACCTTGCTAGGGAAAACACCTGCCTATTTGAAAGGTTTGTTCCATTTTATTGTCTCATGGATGTATGTGACTTGATCAAATTGGTCACTCCCAGAGTGAGCACAGTCTTTGGTTGTATGGGCAGCACGATAGCACATTGGTTAGCACTTTTGACTCACAGCGCCAGGGACCCGGGTTTGATTCACGGCTTGGGAGTGCGGAGTCTGCACGTCCCCCCGTGCCTGCGTGGGTTTCCTCCGGGTGCTCCGGTTTCCTCTCACAAGTCCCGAAAGAAGTGCTGTTAGATGATTTGGACATTCTGAATTCTCCCTCAGTGTACCCGAACAGGCGTTGGAGTGTGGCGACGAGGGGATTTTCACAGTAACTTCATTGCAGTGCTAATGGAAGCCTACTTGTGACACTAATAAAGATTATTATTATTAATGTATTTTAGCTTGAGGCTGCCAATGACTGGAATGAGGTACAAATAAAGCTGAAACTAACAATTTTATTACAGTGGATGCTTTTCCCCAAAGGGTTGAGGGTCTGTTGACTGATACTTATACGTGCTAAACTATCAATTCTCTTTCACTGTTAATTTGTGATTAATTGTTTTTGGTGTAATAATGAATTGTATTGTGTGTAATTTCTGTTGCTGTGGTGTTGGCCTCTTGGCCAGGTCATTATTGTAAGCGAGAATTGATTCTCAATTGACTTACCTGGCTAGATAACAGTTAAAAATAAATAAAATCAGGAGACTAGGCCTGTGTGTCCAATTCACAAGGTGCGTTGAATATCGCAACATGTATTATTTATGCCCTTTTGAAGACAAAGCAGGAACCCAGGACAATATTCTTAGGGCGGAATGTTCCGGTCCTTTCCACCGATGGGACCTTCTGGTCCCACCAAAGGCAATTCCCACCATTACCTTTATTTCTGCCCCTTATTTCTGTCACCTCTGTGTGTTTGTGTGTGTGTGGGTCCAAGTGACTGCACGAGGGCCCGAGGGCCAAATGGCTGACATCAAGTTTTTGTTATTTTCCTCGGGTTTAGTGGATAATACATTTGCTCTTTCTTTGACTCAAAAAAACCTTGTTTGATCAACACCTTATTTAATTATTTGAACTGAGAGCAATATGTTCTGAATTGGAAAAGGCATATCCTCATGGAAAATAAATTTAACCATTGGTGGCGACCAACCAAGGCTATCGAATAGAGTGCAGACAATTCTCTCCTTCTCACCTGGCCATAACAATGGAGATTTCACTGGACTTTTCAATGGCAATTTGGAGACTGAAGTTTGGGTAGACTGAATAAAGTGAGTTATGCTTTCATTCTTCAGAATCTGGCACACCCTGAACCTGCCCCAGACAGGAGCCAAGCCTTCAGACCTAGGCACATCCATTTGGGAATTACTAAAGAGACAAGTCTTCACGAAGGTTAACTGGCATGGGGTTATGACATTTGCCTTTCAAACAAAATCAATCATTGGAAAAGTTTTGCTTGATATTCTGGAGATTAGCGAGCCTCAGTTTTTTACATAAATATAGGCAGGAGTTACTATTAGATTATTCAGATCAGTTAGTCCATCAGAGCAATACCCTCCATGCAAGCAAGTCGTCTCAATTCCCATTCTCTTTTCCTTCACCCACCTATCCAATTAAATCTTAAATGTTGACATAGGGCTGGGCTTCTCCGATTGCCGGCGGCGAAATCGGGGCAGCGCAGTTTTTCGGACGCTCCGCCCCCTCAAAAACACCATAATCCCTCAGTACGCCTCACTCCTTTGGGACGGCCTCAGGATATCACCTGAGGCCCTCCTACGATGCTCTACCTCCGAGGGCCAACTTCCCCACGGCGTCGGTCGCGTGTCCTCTTAGTTTTCGGGGACCTCGCGTGAGGACTGCGGACTGTGTCCAGCGCCGCCACAGTCAGGGGGGAGGGGGGGCATTCCACTGGCAGGGGGTGCTTCGGCGGGGGCTGGGGGACTGGTGGGGGCTGGTCTGGGGGTGGCGAGAGGGGTTACCCGGAGGCCATATCTGGCAGGCCTAGTCCGCGTGCGGCCGCTGGAAGTCGCAGGTGTGCACATGTGCGGCCTCGGACCCGGCCATTCTCCTGCAGGTAAAGCCGGGGCTTTACATGGCGCAGCTGCTCGCCCTCTATCGGGCGGGGGCGCCGCTGACTTTTTGGTCGTAAGACCAGAAGCTTCCTCCAGACATAGCCGCAAAATCTGAGAATCCTGTCCATAGTTTCTGCTTCACCTACTGATCCTGGAAGTGAGCCAGAATCTTACAACTTGCTGTGTAAAGAAGTAGCTATTGAACTTAGTTCTAAATCTCTTAGCTAAAATCTTGTGTTGGTGGTCCTTCATTCACAACCCCTCAACTGCTGGAACAGTTAGCTTCGACTTATCCCTGTACCATCGTTTCGTAACTTCAAACACTTCAAACATTCTGCCCATAATTAGAATTCTAATGAAGCAAATGCTTTTTCTTCGCCAACAAAGACATTTGCTGCATTAATCAGTCCAACTTCAGGAAGCAAAGTACTGTACACACCCCTGTCAGCATTAACGGGGCCGAGGTGGAGATGGTTAACAGCTTCAAATTCCTAGGGGTGCACATCTCCAAAAATCTGTCCTGGTCCACCCACGTCGACGCCACCACCAAGAAAGCACAACAGCACCTATACTTCCTCAGGAAACTAAGGAAATTCGGCATGTCCACATTAACTCTTACCAACTTTTACAGATGCACCATAGAAAGCATCCTATCTGGCTGCATCATAGCCTGGTATGGCAACCGCAAGAAACTTCAGAGAATCATGAACACAGCGCAGTCCATCACACGAACCTGCCACCCATTCATTGACTCCATTTACACCTCCCGCTGCCTGGGGAAAGCGGGCAGCATAATCAAAGACGCCTCCCACCCGGTATACTCACTCTGCCAACTTCTTCCATTAGGCAGGAGATACAGAAGTCTGAGAACACGCACGAACAGACTCAAAAACAGCGTCTTCCCCACTGTCACCAGACTCCTAAATGACCCTCTTATGGACTGACCTCATTAACACTACACCCTGTATGCTTCACCCGATGCCGGTGCTTATGTAGTTACATTGTATATGTTGTGTTGCCCTATTATGTATTTTCTTTTATTTCCTTTTCTTCCCATGTACGTAATAATCTGTTGAGCTGCTCGCAGAAAAATACTTTTCACTGTACCTCGGTACAAGTGACAATAAACAAATCCAATCCAATCCAACTTGACTTTGCCAATCATAAAACAAATAAGAGAAGCCCTGTTTGCCCAAAGGAACACTTCTATAACTTCCCCTATGGGAAAAAACTACAACACAAGCATGGGCAGCATTTTCTATCAGTAGATAAGCTTTCTAATTTATACATGCATTGACATCAAGTCCTCCAACAGCAATTCCACAGCTTACTTGAAGAGAAAGGCTTGCCTTCTATCAAAATACAAGGTTGGTGTTGCTTCACAGGAAGAGACCAATGCAAGTTTAAGGGATAAATCCTTCAAAACTGTCTCAGAACACCCGTGAGGTTGCAGGTGGAGGAGGATGAAGGGGCTCATCACTTATTTTCGGAGCAGGAATAGGAGACAGGGCTTCCATTGAAATGCCGGCTACTTAAATTGTCTCTGGCATATCAGGGCTGCCCAAATATAATGAGGGGTCAGCGCGAGAGAAACATAAGGACCACAAATATTTGAAGACCCTCCAGTCCATTCAACTTATCCCTCACAATTGTGAAACCTTGTGTACCACTATGTATGTATCCTGGCCAATTTGGGAAAAATATCTGGGAAGTTCCTCTACGACACAATCAGATGATCAAAGCTAGTGTAGGAGAGTACTCTTATCCTGAACTTCCTGCAAGACGTACCTTTTTTTTCCAGATACAGGTCCAGCTCTAACATGAAGGAATTCAACAGAACAAAATCCACTGAATGAGATAGTAACCTGTATGGAGGCCTATTGTTCTCTGTGACAATAATAACCTCCTGGTATTTAACTTAGATCTAGTTGAATTTGACTATAAATTGTGGTCTGGACCTCCCTAGTTTATTTAATGAATTTGGTGCTTTAAACAATATAAAATTAACAACATAATATTTTGTCAAACTCTAATGCGCATACCTTTGCTGAGTTATAATTGAATTAACTTACACTTCTTACCACTTCTAAATGATACATTGATTGATTGATTGGTTTATTGTCACATGCACCAAGAACAGTGAAAAGTATTTTTCTGCGGCCAAGGAAATGTGCACAGGACATACACAGTAGACAAAAAGAATAATCAACAAAGTACATTGACAAATAAATAATTGGTTACAGTGCGGAACAAGGGCCAAACAAAGAAAGTACATGAGGAAGAGCAGCATCGGGCATCGTGAATAGTATCTTACAGGGAACAGATCAGTCCAAGGGAGAGTCGTTGAGGAGTCTAGTAGCTGTGGGGAAGAAGCAGTTCCTATGTCTGGATGTGCGGGTCTTCAGACTTCTGTATCTTCTGCCTGATGGAAGGGTCTGGAAGAGGGCAAAGCCTGGGTGTGAGGGGGTCTATGACAATGCTGCCTGTCCTCCGGAGGCAGCGGGAGGTGTGGACAGAATCAATGGGAGGATGGCAAGCTTGTGTGATGCGATGGGCTGAGTTCACCACACTCTGCAGTTTCTTGTGAGCTTGGGCCGAGCAGTTGCCATACCAAGCTGTAATGCAGTCGGATAGGATGCTCTCTATGGACCATCTGTAGAAGTTTGTGAGAGTCGATGCATACATACTGAATTTCTTTAGCATCCGTAGGAAGTAGAGACATTGTTGGGCTTTCTTGACTGGTGCATCAACGTGAGTGGACCAGGACAGACTGTTGGTGATGGTGACCCTCAGGAATGTAAAGGTATCGACCATCTCCATTCGGAGCCATTGATGTAGACGGGGAGGGGGGGGGGGGGGCTCGTACTACACTTCCTGAAGTCAATGATAAGTTCCTTGGTTTCACTGACATTTATAGAGAGGTTGTTTTCGGTACACCACGCAAACATGTGATCTATCTCCCTTCTGTAGTCTGATTCGTCGTTGTTTAAGAAACGACCCACCACAGTCGTATCATCCACACACTTATAGATTGAATTGGAGTAAAATCTTTCCAGAGTCATGTGTGTATAGTAAAGGACTGAGCACACATCCTTGTGGTGCCCCGTTGTTGAGTACTATTGTGAGGAGGTGGTTATCTATTTTGACAGATTGAGGTCTGTTGGTGAAAAAGTCAAAGATCCAGCCACACAGGGAGGGGTCAAGTCCAAGATTGTATTGTTTGGTTATTATTGGACCAGCAAAACTAAAGAGCTGGTCATTGACTTCAGGAAGCAAAGTACTGTACACACCACTGTCAGCATCAACGGGGCCGAGGTGGAGATGGTTAGCAGTTTCAAATTCCTAGGGATGCACATCTTCAAAAATCTGTCCTGGTCCACCCACGTCGACGCTACCACCAAGAAAGCACAACAGCGCCTATACCGCCTCAGGAAACTAAGGAAATTCGGCATGTCCACATTAACCCTGACCAACTTTTACAGATGCACCATAGAAAGCATCCTATCAGGCTGCATCACAGCCTGGTATGGCAACTGCTTGGCCCAGGACCGCAAGAAACTTCAGAGAGTTGTGAGCACCACCCAGTCCATCACACGAACCTGCCTCCCATCCATTGACTCCATCTACACCTCCCGCTGCCTTGGGAAAGCGGGCAGCATAATCAAAGATCCCTCCCACCTGGCTTACTCACTCTTCCAACTTCTTCCATCGGACAGGAGATACAGAAGTCTGAGAACACGCACGAACAGCCTCAAAAACAGCTTCTTCCCCACTGTCACCAGACTCCTAAATGACCCTCTTATGGACTGACCTCATTAACACTACACCCTGTATGCTTCATCCGATGCCAGTGCTTATGTAGTTACATTGTTGTTGTGTTGCCCTATTATGTATTTTCTTTTCTTCCCATGTATTTAATGATCTGTTGAGCTGCTCGCAGAAAAATACTTTTCACTGTACCTCGGTACACGTGACAATAAACAAATCCAATCCAATCCAATTCTTGTTAGAATAATGGTGTTGAAGGCAGAACAGTAGGCTATGAACAGCAGTTTGACGTGGGTGCCCTTGTTGTCGAGGTGTTCGAGTGTCGATTGTAGGGCCAGGGAGATAGCATCTGCTGTGGACCGGTTGCGGTGATAGGCAAACTGCAATGGATCGAGACCATCTGGGAGGCTGGCATTGATCCATCTCATGACTAGCCACTTGAAGGATTTAATGATAATAGATGTCAGGGCCACCGGTCGGTAGTCGTTGAGACAGGCTACCTTGTTCTTCTTTGGTTCTGGTATTATGGTGGTCTTCTTGAAGGGGGTGGGAACCTCGGAGCGGAGGAGCGAGGTGTTGAAGATGTCTGCGAATATACTTGCCAGCTGGTCTGTGCATGATCTGAGTGCATGCCTAGGGACTCCGTCGGGGCCCATCGCTTTCCACGGGTTCACTTTCAAGAAGGTAGCTCTTACCTCTGATGCTGTAATAGTGGGTATGGGTGTGTCCAGGGCTGTGGCACTGATGTATTGGCTGTCTATTCAAAGCGGGCATAGAACTCATCTAGTTCATCGGGGAGGGATGCTCCAGCACCAGAGAATCTGCCTGACCTTGCTTTCTAGCCCGTATTTGAACCACCTTGTGGAAGGTGGCCAGTGACAAAAGGCTCCCCGAGGGTTCCTTTGTGTCAAACGGGAGAGGGGGTTATGAGTTTTGCAAGAAGTCAGTGTCAAAATTTGTACTCCAGATAGTCAGGGGTTATCCCGAGGAAAAAAGAAAGACATGAGCCCTGGTCGATAGTTTTACGAGAAGTCATTGTGGAAATCTGGGAGCACCTTAATGAATTAAAGCAGGTATTAGAAAAGAGGCTAGAGTCTCCAGTCTTGGTCCAAAGGGGTATGATGTTCACTTTTGGAGATCAAAAGACGGATAAAGACGACAGAGATATAGATTGGGGAGATATGGCTTTGGAGTTTGGAAAAGCTATATTAACAATTTGGAAAAGAGTTTGAATTACTACATTCTGAATACATATTTGAAAAAATTGGTGAAATGATTGGTTTTATTGAATAGAAGGTTGAAAGGTAGTCTGCAGGCTTTAATCAACTCATTCAGATCTGCTGGCAGCTGAGTTGAAAGTAAAAGAAAACTTGTGTTTGTTAAGTTGCTTTTTCTGTGCTAGTGTGTGTGATTGTTCTTTGTCTGTAAGTCTGTTTCTAGGGCCTGTGTCATTGAGTTAATCCCCTTTGATCTGGTTTTGTTAATAATTTCAAAGCTGTTTGTTTAATGTACGTATGCAGTTGTATTTTGAATTGGGTTGAGTGCGGAGCAGTATAAATGTAATAAATTAATGAGAGCAGTTGTCCTCCTGGGTGTCCTGCGACATTTGTTGGGCACATGAAGACCTTAGAATATAAATTATGGTTACATGATTTGACCGTGTCAAGATCACAATGTTGGTAAGGATCATTCTTAGTCTTGTCACAATTCAGACATTGATGAGAGAAAAAACAGCATATAGGTTTGTCAGAGATATTTATAATCTGTCACAATCATCTGTGGGCTACCTGGCTCACCAGGTTCCACTGAGAGGGTTGCAGAAGCGGCACTTATCTCCGGGGTGTTATCCTTCGAATCAGTTAGTTAGAGCATATTGTATCATCCCATCTCCAGTCCTGTCTCCCTTCCTTCTGTTTTACAAACTAAAAACAGGCCTATGAGTGTGTTGCCCAATGAATGCAATGGATTTGTTGTATGAGATTATTAGACCGTGCATCACATTGCATGGGGATTTGGGTAGATGTCAACAGTGGATGGGTAAGTGGGGATGTGACGAAGGGCACACGGGCTCAGTATTGTTGAAAGTTCAGTTGCTGTGGTGAATAATGAAATGAAAAATACTTGGAAGGACAAAGAGTGATATTTAGCGGCCCCATTCTCCGTGGACACAAATCCCGTTATGGCTGTTCAATCTCGCAAGAAAGCCAAAATGGGATTTGCACCGGTGAGACCCTGATTTATGATCTCGCCCACTCCCCACAGGTGGCATGGACATAGACACAGACATAGAATTTACAGTGCAGAAGGAGGCCACTTGGCCCATCAAGTCTGCACCGGCTCTTGGAAAGAGCACCCTACTTAAGTCCACACCTCCACCCTATCCCCTTAACCCAATAACCCCAGCTAACCTTTTTTGGACACTAAGGGCAATTTATCATGGCCAATCCACCTAACCTGCACATCTTTGGACTGTGTGAGGAAATCGGAGCACCCGGAGGAAATCCACGCAGACAGGGGAGAACGTGCAGACTCCGCACAGACAGTGACCCAAGCCGGGAATTGAACCTGGGACCCTGGAGCTGTGAAGCAACTGTGCTAACCACTTTGCTACTGTGCTACCATGATCAGATTCACCTGATTTCCATGAATTTGAATAAACTTAAATGTATTTACGCCGCAGCGTTCGCCCACGATAGATCCTCCCCCTCTGGCAGCATGACATCACGTCGCCGCAAGTCACTACTGGTTTTCAAAAGCAAAAACCTGTCATGATGACCATGTTAAGAATGCGAAGGTGCCTGGAGGTCCAGGGGGTTGAGGACCAAGGCTAGGCATTGACCTTAGCACTATTCTCTGGCAGTGCCAAGAGAGCACTTTCAGGGGCAGTCCCAAATCGCCCCTGCCATTGGGAAAGCTCCACCTAAAAAACTTGAGTTGAATTCCAAAAGAACTGGAAATAATAAACTAATAGTAGGAAAAATGAAGAACTGAAGTTTGGAAACATCATAAAAATCAACCGCATTATTTAATAAAGAACCTTGGTTACCTTTGCTTAGCCTGCCTTATATGTGACTCCTGTCCCACACCAATGAAGTTGACCATTAAATGTCTTCTGAAGTGTGGCAACCCACTCCTTTTCAGCGGAACAAAGGACAACCAATAAATACCGATCATGTTTTAAGAACAGAAATAAAAACTTAAAAGCTTTACATTTAGGAACTATTCACCAGTTGTCACTTAATGGAACACAATTTTATTGCTAACTCAATTTAATGCATAACTGCATGTATCTGCACAGCACTGCATCATTACCAAATCCTCTTCAACTGCATAATTACATTTTGTACACAAAGGTCAAAGAAGGTTCCTCAACTATATCAATGATATCCTTCCGCCCCCCCCCCCCCGCACCACCCCCCCTCTCCCCCCCCCCGCATTTTTAGAAGAACATCCCCTGCTGCAGCTTACATTAACACGCATCCTCACTGACAATCTAGTAACACTAGGTTATTTGAATGATGTTCCATTCTTTAGTAGTTTAGCTTTTTTTTTTACAGTAAACATCCAGGGCGCGATTCTCCGATGCCGCGCCGGTTGGGAGAATCGGCTGCCGCGCCATTTTTCCATGCGACGCCGGTCCGACGCCCTCCCGCGATTCACCCAAGCGGCGAGATCGGCCCCGAACGAGTTCTGCGCGGCGCAGGCCGGAGAATCGCCCGAGACACCCAAAATTGCGATTCTCCGCTACTCCCGCTATTCTCCGGCCTGGATGGGCCGAAGTCTCGACGGCGTGACCCCAGTTCACGCTGTCGCCATTCGCACCTGGTAAATAAAGTCGTCAGCCTGTCGTGCTGGCTGACACTGAGCAGTGAGGAGGCGAGCGGACTGTTCCGGAGTTCCTGCAGACCGTGTCGGCTTCCCCGAGAATGCTGCGGCCAACGGGGGTGGGCGGGGGGGGGGGGGGGGGGGGGGGGGGGGAGGGGGGGGGGAGGGAGGGGGTGGAGGTGGGAGGGGGGGGAGGGAGAGTGTGGAGGTGGGAGGGGGGGAGGGAGGGAGTGGAGGTGGGAGGGGTGGTGAAGGAGGGAGTGGAGGTGGGAGGGGGGTGAGGGAGGGAGTGGAGGTGGGAGGGGGGTGAGGGAGAGTGTGGAGGTGGGAGGGGGGTGAGGGAGAGTGTGGAGGTGGGAGGGGGAGGGAGGGAGTGGAGGTGGGAGGGGTGGTGAGCGAGGGAGTGGAGGTGGGAGGGGTGGTGAGGGAGGGAGTGGAGGTGGGAGGGGGTGAGGGAGAGTGTGGAGGTGGGAGGGGGGTGAGGGAGAGTGTGGAGGTGGGAGGGGGAGGGAGAGTGTGGAGGAGGGAGGGGGGTGAGGGAGGGAGTGGAGGTGGGAGGGGGTGAGGGAGGGAGTGGAGGTGGGAGGGGGTGAGGGAGAGTGTGGAGGGTGTCGTCCATCCGCGGATGCCAGGGGGTGAGGGAGAGTGTGGAGGGTGTCGTCCATCCGCGGATGCCACATGTAAGCCGCCCTGATATGGCAGGACGGTGACGAGGACACGGCCGCAGGTTGTCGCGTGGCTGATGGGCACAGGTGAGGGGTACTCTGGTGAGGAGTACGGTGTGAACTGACCGTTGGATGCAGACAGTGACCAGGTGTTAGGCTGGCTGCGTATCTGCAGTGCGTCCAGGCACCCAGGGCACACAGGGATCCCATGCAACCCGGCTGGCGAGGTGTGGAAGAACCTCCGTGTAACATGTCGTCTCTCTGCCCCCCACCACCCTCCTGCAGGTCACCATGTATGCCAACCAGACAGCGATGTTCACTGCCGGGGTTGGAGCCGCAGCTCTGCAGGTGGCCATTCGGCAGCGTAGACTCAGACGGCCCACAGTGACTGCAGATGCAGCGGTTGCTGCTGCAGCAGAGGGGATGGCCGCGGAGTGGCCCGTCATCGCCGCGCAGGCCGCAGGCGCTCAAGCCCTGAATGTCCAGGGGGATGCCGAGGGGAACATTGACGCCCCGCCGACGGCGAGGAATGTACAGGAAGCGGGCACTGATATCGAAGTGCTTGGGGGGGGAGGCGGAGGAGCCACTGATGGTGGTGCCAGGGCGACACAGGCGTCCAGCAAGGCCTAGGGTGTACCGTGACAGAATGTCGTTCGAGGCCCTACTGGACATCACATGCAGGAGGAGACTACGGTTCAGCAGGGAGATGGTCGCACATATATGCCACCTCGTGGCGCACCTCGCACCACTTGGAATGGGTGGAGGACACGCTGTAACAGTCTCCGTCAAGGTGACGGTGGCCCTAAACGTTTACGCTACCGGTTCCTTCCAGGCGCCGAGCGGGGACCTATCCGGGATCTCACAGGCATCGGTCCACAGGTGCATCAGGGCCGTGACCGACGCCTTGTACGCCATCGCTGACAGATACATTAAATTCCCCGAGGACCGAGCACAGCAGGAAGCACGGGCACGTGGATTCGCCAAGGTGGCTGGGATACCGATGGTCCAGGGTGTCATCGATGGTGTGCACGTCCCCATGCGCCCACCTGCAGACAACAGGGAAGAGTTCATGAACAGAAAGGGCGCATACTCCATGAACATTCAGGTGGTGTGCGACCCCCACATGAAGATCATTCACGTGTGTGCAAGGTACTCCGGGAGTGTGCATGACGCCTACATTCTGGCACAGTCGCTCATCCCCCCAATGTTCGATGGATACCGCCCCCCCCCCCCCCCCCCCCCCCCCCCCCCCCCCCCCCCCCCAGCTGAGGGGCTGGTTGCTGGGCGACAGGGGCTATCCATTGAGGTCATGGCTGCTGACGCCAATACGGAGGCCTCATACCAACACGGAGAGCCTATACAACGAGGCACATGCAGCAACCAGGGGTGTGGTGGAGCGGTGCTTCGGGCTGCTGAAGATGCGCTTCAGATGCCTGGACCGCTCCGGAGGGGCCCTGCAGTACCGGCCCGACAGGGTCGGTCGCATAGTTGTGGTCTGCTGTGCGCTGCACAACATTGCCATGCAGAGGGGAGATGCACTGGTGGAGGACTCGGAGGGAGGACGCAACGGCACCGGAGCCAACGCAAACGAGGGGGAGGAGGAAGAGGGGGAGGAGGAGGAGGAGGATGATGTGCATCAGGGTGGGGGGGAGGGGCGCAGGACACAAACACTGCCCGGGTGCTGGTTACGTCCAGGAGGCTGCACGACGGCACCGCCGGGGACAGCGGGCACGCGACGCGTTGGTGGCCGCACGGTTCACGCACCGTGGGGGAGGGATTCGCTGAACACTGCCACTTGCACCGCCAGTCCTGCACACAGGCACCACACTGCACCCCCCCCCCCCCCTGCACCCCCGCACCGCGTACACGGCACTAATTCCACATCACCTTACCACTGCGGCACTACGGGATTGCACAACAGTGATGATTGGGTAAGCGGGTGTGATCAGTGCCATGTTGAATGATGACAGCCTGCTCTGCGATGAGCTGTGAGCTCAGATTCGCCAGCCAAGGTCTGACTCATGGCTATAGCTGAACCATGCACTCCAGTGGTCACAGCCTTCATAATGGGCATTTCATCACGTGCCCGTGTGGGGTAGCTGGCGTCGGAGTGCCGAGGACTACGGTGTCCGATTTTGGGAGACAGGGGGGAAAGGGACAGCACATCCAGCACCGACGTTGAACTGCTCGCTAACCACAGCGTCACTCGGTCACCCTCACGAGCCCCCTGGCACCGGACATAGCACAGAGTCTTACAAGTTAAGTGCAACAGTGAGTTTATTTGTGACATTCACATACAGATGCCCTACCCCCCACAACTAAACTGTGCCCTGCACTCGTGCCAACCTATTATGTGCCTAACTTCTTTGCCTTACAGGCCTACGTCTAGGTGTCTCCCCAGATGGTACAGCAGGAGTGGAGGTGGACTGCTGAGAATCGCGCCCTGCGACATGGCTCCCCGTCGGCACCCGTTTCCTGTGGTGGCCCAGCTTCGATGGGCCAGGCTGCTCGGCAGGCATGCTGGATGGCGTGGTGCCACCCTGTCCTGCCTGCTGCCCACCAGATGCGCCAGGGACGGAACGGGGGGGGGGAGGCCGAGTGTACCGGGACGGGCCCCAGAACCTCCTCCTTCCTCGGGGAGCCCGGTGGCCCCCGGGCCTCACTGTGGGACGGAGGTGCGATCGGAGACATGCCCCGTCGCACCACCGACACCTGGCGCTGCCAGTCCTGGAGGCCTGCAGCGGTATCGACCACGGTCTGCATGCTTGCAGAGACGCAGCCCAGGGAGTGCGACATTCCTGCCATGGACTGTGCTATCTCAACCTGTGAGTGCGCTACGCCATCCATCACATGCGGCAGGCGGTCTATGTCTCCGCGACTGACTGCTGGGACTGTGCCATCGCTTGCTGGGACCGGGCCATGGCATGGTGAAACTCGGCCAGGGCCCGGAGAGCGGCGGAAATGTCCTGTTGGCTCTGTGAGATGGCTGCCTGTGAGAGGGCAGCCCTCTCCTGGGCCATGGATGACGTGTGCACGTGAAGCCCAACGCCTTGCAGAACCTGACCAATGGCCAAAACCGTTTCACCCATTGCCTCCACCGCGGACGCCACCCGTGCGGTGTCGGCCTGGGTGGCTGCGATGAGCGGCACCACTCCCTGCTCCTGGACGCGAATGGACTCCTCCAACTGCGTGTGCAGGTCCTGGAAGATGGCCCTCATCCCGTTATTCAGTCCCTCGGTGTCCATATGCTTCAGATGTCCGGGTGGGTTAAGTACATGCAGGAACCCGGGAACCATCTGGGCGGCAGCTGTTTGCTGGGCCTGGGCTGCCCTCTGACCGTCGAACCCCTCGGCTGTTCCAAACTCCACCTGCTGTACCTGCTCGGCTGTGTAGTGCGCACCAGACCGTGACCCGGGAGCCTCATCGCTTATCTGCCCAACCGAGGTGAGTGTCTCTGCGATGGTGGATGGTGTGGGAGACAGCAGTGCCGCTAGCTCGAGGTCATCGTCCGTTAGGAAGTCTGGTGTGTACTGGTCCCCCTCATGGCCCAGCGTAAGGTGCATGCCATGTTGCCCTCCAGGTGAATCCGTGGACTGTGTGGCCGTTCTCTGTGCATCATCGTCACTGTCCGTCCTGTGCCTCTCAGTATTATCTCTGTCTGCCGTATGTGCGTCCCCGTCCAGCATCCCAGACTGAGAGGATGGCCTTCCTGTCCAGCCGACTGCCACCCTCTGGCGTGTGTCCCTGGGTGCGCTTGAGGTTGGAGATGGTCGGCTTTGTCTTGGCTGAGACGACCCTGGACATTCGGCGTCTGGCCCTGGGGAACGCAACGATACGGGGTTCGTTAGACACGCTGGGCCGGGTGTATGGTGGTGGTGGGGGCAGTGTGTGAGGGGGGGAGGGGATCAGGGGTGCAGTGGCATGAGTGTGAGCGGGGAGGGGGTCGAGGGTGCAGTGGCCAGTGTGAGGGGGGAGGGGATCGAGGGTGCAGTGGCCAGAGTGTGAGGGGGCGATGACGGGTTGGGAGTGGGGGGGGGGGAGGTGAGGACTTTCATTCAGAGTTTTCTCACTTGCTTCTGTGCCTCCGACCTGGCATGTCGCTTCCTCCCGGGTGGCGGATCTCCCAGCGAGGTCCAGGGCCCTCTGCTCGTGAACATTTAGGGGGGTGCAGCACAGGAGAACCCTCTCCGGTTCTCATACGCTCACGTTGGTTGTGAGCTGTCTTGTCCTGGGGGGGGGGGCAGGGGGGGGTTGGATAAAGCATCACAATTAGGCGGGTATCATCAGGGCGTGCAGATATAGGCTATATTAATGCTGGGTGGGGAGACAGTTGGAGCCACGCCATGGCATCTATACGGGGGGGTCCCATTGGTCATGTGGGTCGAGTACAACGTTGTGCGCCCTGAACCCCCCCCACCCCCACTCCCCACTCCCCCACCCCATTTCCCCCCCTTGTGCACGGGGGGGGGAGTTGGTTGTGACCCGGGGGCACCCTCATGGCACTTGCCCTGGCAGTCCGAGTGAGGTTGTGCAGCTTCTTCCGACACTGCTCCCCGGACCGGAGAGGGTGCCCCACAGCACTCACAGCGGTGCCAATGTCACGCCGACCGCGCCTCTCTGTGCTGGACGGCTGGCAATGCCCATGTCTTGGGCAGTGGGTGGCCCTTCGGCTTTCAACCTCATCGAAGAGGGTGTCCAGATCCGTGTGCCGGAACCTCGGTGCGGCTCGTCGGGACTCAGCCATCTCTCCTCCTTCTCCTCCTCCTGGGTCCTTCCGTGCGCGGATCGCGCCATTTATGGCGCAGCGCTGCGTCATTCGGGCGTCGCACGCTTATGACGCTGCTTTCACGCCACGCCCCCCGAGTTCCTCGCGGCCCCCCTCCTAGCCCATTTTCGGGCCCTGAATCGATCGCGATCGGGGCCGTTTTGCGCCGTCGTGAAACTCGACGGCGTTCAAGACGGCGCGGGCACTTAGTCGCGGGAGCGTAGAATCGCGCCCCCAATCTTTTGTTTCAGATAGCACCAGTTTACAAATTCTACATGCATACTGCAAATAGTGAATATATTAGATCATTAAAATATTACTGAGAGTAATTGCCACACAAAATGCTGAAGCATCTGATACATCCTGTCAGTGGTTCCATAGGTGGTGGTGTTCTTTACATTTCTGGACCAGGGTTTACATTATTTTTATGCGAGTGAAACATCAACAAAACAGTCTACATTAACATTTTCAGACACAGGTCCTTTGGTGGAGGCTAGTGAGCAGAATTCTGTGCATGCATTTAAGTATGTGTGCACAGGACATTCTGCTTTTTCCTGACCAGAAAAATAATGAGCAGTGCCATACAACTCAGCTTGATCGACGAATGTCACAAGAAGAGAATATAGAGATTTATTTACGCTCATGTAAAACAGCCAATGTTTTAATCCATTCTGAGCTTTCTGCTCAGTTTTAAATTCCTTTTGTTGAAAAAAAATCTCAGGCACTTTTTTGCAAGGTTGAGTCACTCCTCTGTAGATTACAAAGAAGTGTTTAGTGGCAGTTCCGAGAGGAATACTCCAACGGGAAAAATGATCAATTGATCAAGCAACGTTTTGGAGATAGCACTCAGTGAGGGCAGGGGGTTATCAAATTAAATAAAATCCCTGTAACTTTTTCATCAAATCTTTTGACAGGAAATAAAATTATTTGGAGTACCATCTACAACTAGCTCTGCAAGATCTGGGAAATTAAATTTTCGAATGAAAAGATCGAGAATTTTCCTTTTGCTTTCTGTAGGAAACAGCAATCACACTGTTTCAGTTAATTTGGGTTCGGAAAGAATGCCCATGTATTGAGTTCCATGCCACAGTTTACACTTGCAGATAGATGATACATGAGGCTCGGAATGATGAGAAAACTGTGGGGAGGCTTCCTGCAAATTGATTCACTGATCAGCTAATTCTTTTCATGTTAGTCTTTTACGGACTACCGAGGGAGGTGGTGCAATGCAGAAAGGAAAGGTATCCTGCCCCGTTTAATCCTGGAGGCATTGGAAAAAGGTGGGCAAGTATATTTTCATCACTGAGGCAACAGAGCACTGAAAATCACTAAACAGCAAGAGACGCGAAGCTGATTCAAACACACAAGGGAAGCTCAGGGTTCACCTCCAGATCTCTGAGGTGTGAGATGGGAATGAAACCATTCCACAGACTAATATTACTGTGTATTAGTAGCAGGTGTTACAGTTGTGCAGCCAAGAGCTTGTCATCAGGAGAATGGCAGAGCCTCTGAAATATAAGAAATCTCACCACTCCACCACCCGCCCTCACCGTCCCCCCCCCCCCCCCCCCCCCCCTCCCTGTCTTTCCATTTTGTTTTTATTTCAAGACGATAAAACATGACAGGATCTCTTTAACCAGAATTCACAAATCATAGCACTTCCACTGTGATTTTGACACTGAGTAAAAATATTACTCATGTTTATAATTCTAAACTGATATTTATCTGACAGAAAAAAGAAGAAATGTACAGATAGCATATGAAGTCTTTCCCCTCTGGCAGCTTTATTCCTACAGGTTTATTAATCATTCTAACGGAATTAATATTTTAATTGTTATCCACTCTATTTATGTAAAAAAAACATTAGTTCATTCATAGCGATATATTTATCTGTCATGTACATAAATAATTAAAATGGAGGTGTGTTCTGTTAGTTTGGCATTTAGATTTTGATGTCAGTAAAGCCCGATAATGATACTTTTATCAGTGTATCTAAATCTCTTATGTTGCTCTGCTTTATAAAATGCTGGTTTGAACCATTTTGGGTTGCAGCCATTTTTCTGTATACCTCCCCATTTATAACATTAGTTGAAAGTAACATTGCATCATTGGGATTAAATTATCAACATTAGGAGCAGTGGGTAGGAATATTGCAAATAATGAAAGAAATTAGTGACGGCTTATATGACCCCATTTTAGCCTCTGCCCTCTGCTGGATATTATTTTTTGCACCCTGTGCCATTCATATTAATTGCAATAAAGTAATCAATCACATTTGGACGATTTGGCACTTTAATAGTGCTAATAATTGACATAAAAGTGTCTGTGGTTCCTAAACTAGTTGCATAGAGCAGAGGTTTATGGCACAGTACATAAACTCTTTACAGAAGGAAAGTGTGCACCACTGATCATATCAGAACTGTTCAGATGAAAGAAATGCTATTTTCTCAATAGGAGGTTGTTATGCTTTGCGATTTTGGATTTTTTTTTCATGGAAAGGAAGTTAGGAGCGAGTTATCTTTAAAGGTTCTATTTTGTTATAGTCTCGGTCAAGACCTGTAACATTTTCTTACAAAGCCAAAGAAGAAATCCAAAGTCCCACATATTTACCAAAAGGATCAAGCCACAGAATTTCACAGTTTAAAATAGAAGAGTTTCTACTGTACAAGAGTCAAGCAATGCAAACACAAATACAATCTGAGATAACTTCCTATATTCTAACATCCAGAATCATGTGCATTAAATGTGAATTAGCAAGTAAATTGTGGTCAATTCTAAATGATAAATTACACATTAAATGACCGATATGACTAAAACAGATCTTATGATTTGGTTTGGTAGTTCACAAAGCATATAGGTCATTAAACAAAGTCTTCAAAAGTCCTTTGTGTTGCTGTCTGGACCTGGAACAATTTATTAATTACGCTTCCAATTTCCACCCCTCTATCACCTTCACATGGTCCATCTTTGACCCTTCCTTTTCCTTCCCTCACCTTTCTATTTTGATTTCTGGGGTTAGACTGTCCACTAATATCCATTACAAACCCATTGATTCCTACAGCACCCTCAACCATTGCTCATCATGGCCCACATCCTGTAAGGACTCCATCCAATTCTCCCAGTTCATTTGCCTCCATCGCATCTGTTCCCATGATGCCACTTTACAAAATGGTGCTGCTGACATGTCTTCATTCTTTGGCTCTCAACTGTGTCCGACCCATTTCCCATCCCTCTGCTCTCACCCCTTCCCCTCCCTCTCAGAACCAGGATAGGGTCCCCCTTGTCCTCACTTTTCACTCCATCAGCCTCCACATTCAAAGAATCATCCTCCGCCAACTCCAGCATAATGCCATCACCAAACACATCTTCCCCTCACTCTCTCTGTCAGCATTTTGCAGGGACCGTTCCCTCCAGGATACCATGGTCCACTCCTCCTTCGTCCTTAGCCTTTTCCCACAACACCTTTCCATGCAGGTTTGAATCATTTTGGGTTACAGCCATTGTTTGTATAACTTCCCAAAGCCTCTAAACCCATTCATAATATCAGTTGAAAGTAACATTGCAACACAGGGATTAAATGTCGCAGGAGGTGTAGCACCTACCCCTTTACCTCTTTCCTGCTCACCATCTCAGGGCCTAAACACTCTTTTCAATTGAGGCAGCGCTTCACGTGCACCTCCTTCAATCTGGTCTATTGCATTTGCTGCTCCCAATGTGGTCTACTCTATATTGGAGAGACTAAACTCAGGCTGGGTGACTGCCTTGCAGAACACCTTCAGTTCGTCCACAAGCAGGACCCAGACCCAGTCGCTTGCCATTCCACTCTCAAGTCCACATGTCTGTCCTTGGCCTGCTGTAATGTTCCAGTGAAACCCAGTGCGTACTGGAGGAACAGCAACTCATCCTCTGATTAGGCATGTTACAGCCTTCTAGACTTAACATTGAGTTCAACAACTTCAGACTGTGAACTCTCTCCTCCACATTCACCCCATTTTTATTTCTATCAATTTATTTTCCTTTCTTCCATTTATCTGTTTTTCCCTCACCAATGTCCCCCCATCCCTACTCCACTTGGGCAATCTGTTCCCTGTTCCTAGTTGCCCGTTGACACACTGCTCACACATTCTAATCTCTTTACCTGCCACTATCAGAACCCTTCTTAGTCTTAATCATCCCCACTTACATTCCTTTTGTCTTTCTGTCCACGGCACCTTTGACAATCTCCACCTATCGCTGGCCCCCGATCCAACTGCACCGCTCCACCCCCCTCCCCCACTACAGTATAAATCTGATCATATTTCCAATTCTCCCCAGCTTTGACAAAGAGTTATCCATACTTGAAACATTAGCTCCCTTCTCTTTCCACAGATCCTGTGAGGCCTGCTGAGATTGTCCAATATTTTCTGTTCTTGTTTAAGATTCCAGCATCCACAATAATTTGCTTTTATTAAAGTCCTTCAAAACCCTATCTTCTTTTTGAAGAATTTCAACTTCTCGGATGTCGCCTGGACCTGAGCTGACAGCAGCACACAACCAACATGAGTTCCCAAGGCATTTTCTTCACCATGGTCTTCATAGTCTTCATAATTCTACAGAAACTCCTCAACTTGGTCTGGATGGCATAGATCTACCAATGTTATCCTCAAGTAACAGAAACAGCTGCGGCAACTTATTTTTAGGTTCTGGATCTGGACTCTGTCTCCTTCAACTTACCTGTGCTGCACCACTGGTCGCATCAACTCCTGCTACTGAGCTTGGATGTCTCTGTGACCCTTTATATAATCTCAACCAGTTTCACCCTGCCCATATGTTTTGGCTTCCAAATCGTATTTGAACTTTTTGTTCCTTTAGAAATAAGGAGGGTCGGTTTCCTTTCTCTATTTGCCTTTTTCTGTTTCCTTTGTTAGTTTTGCTTTTCAGTTACAGTCCGCCTCAAAAGTCACAGATTCGATAACCACGGATTCCATGGCAGTTTTATCATGAAGTCAGCTTGCACAGATTAAAAAAGAAAGGCTGCAGTCATTGAATATGCGCATTGAAGCCAGTCAAAACAGTCTGTTCAATTTGTGAGACTTACATTACAATTGTCTCACCTCGGGCCCAGTGGCGTGGATGGACCTGTACATCTTGCTTGTTAGCTGAATAGGTAAGACGTGCTTGTTAGGTGAATTGGACATTCTGAATTCTCCCCCGGTGTACCCGACTAGATGCTGGAGTGAGGTGACGCGGGGATTTTCACAGTAACTTCATTACAGTGTTAATGTAAGCCTACTTGTGACACTAATAAAGATTATTACAACACCCTTTCCACCCTTGCTCCCATCCAGCAATTAATAGGCTTGGAGGTTGGGAGAAGGCCAACATCTTAGCCCTCTGGATGAACATGTAAAAGCACAAAGAGGTAGTTTAGTTTTGAACAGGGGACTCAGCCTGAGATGAAGCCCAAAGATGCAGAAGGTTAGTTTTAGAAATAATTAAAAAAGAAGGGTAATGCCAAAAATAAGTAAGTTAGCCCAAAAAAAGGATATGTTACTTTCCCGCCCCCGTGTTGGCAGCACGGTAGCACAGTGGGTAGCACTGTTACTTCACAGCACCAGGGTCCCAGGTTCGATTCCCGGCTTGGGTCGCTGTCTGTGCGGAGTCTGGACATTCTCCCTGTGTCTGCATGGGTTTCCTCCGGGTGTTCCAGTTTCCTCCCACAAGTCCTGAAAGACGTGCTGTTAGGTGAATTGGACATTCTCTGTGTACCCGAACAGGCGCCGGAATGTGACGACGAGGGGCTTTTCACTGTAACTTCATTGCAGTGTTAATGTAAGCCTACCTGTTACAATAAAGATTATTATTATTTCAGTGGGTGTTGTGAATTTGTGCTAAGAAACTGAATTTGCAGTGTCTGTGATTCTGTTACTTCATTTGATGTTTGTGAATCAGTTCAACAAGTCATATCTGGCATTGTCTTACCAAGAGTTTTATGTGCAACAGACATATGCCGAGGTTTTCCAGCTGTTCCCGCCGGCGGATCTCCAGGTCCCGTCGATGGCCACCCCCTGCCGTGGGTTCCCCAGGTGTGAACAATGGAGACATCCGTTGACAGTGGTGGACCGTGTTGTGTTGGGTGCTCTGCTACACAGACGAACCAACACGGTTGCGAATGTTACAACTCAGTTTTATTACTAACAATATTTACAATGGTGAATTGGTTACTGTGGTTCGTTCATTACCCTTGAATCTGTGGACCTATCCCTAACACTATCTTGGAGTGGCACTCAGCACATGGTGGATGTCTGAGTGGCTTGCTGTGAGCTCTGTGCCCTGAGCTGTCTCCTGCTGGAATGAGCAGGAAGTGTCGTGTTCCCCGTTTTATAGTGTGTATGCTCTTTCCTGTGATTGGCTGTGGTGTTGTGTGTGTATTGATTGGTCCGTTGATCTGTCCATCAGTATGTATGTATGTTTGCACCATGATGTTTACCTGAATATCATGACAGACCGGAGGTTCCTGCCGCTGGCCCATGGCAGCCCACCGCTGCAAAACACAGCCGATGGATGGGAGTTTACAGCCCTTCCCACTGACAGGATCATTTCGGCAACCGCCCACCATGGTGGGTTCACTGGGCGCAGGATGTGCGAGTTCTGCAAAACAGCGTAGACATTGGCGGAACTGGTAGATCCCACCGGCAGCCAATGGTGAGCTGTCTCCTCTACCACAAAGCACACCATGGGGCCGGCTAATATTGTTGGTGAGAGCCTTAGTGCAGGTGCAGTGAATGGCAGCCTAATGTATGCAGAGCCGACAAATGTTTTTTATTCTTTCGTGGCCTGTGAACATTGCTGGCAAGGCCAGATTTGTTGCGCATCCCTAATTACTCTTGCGAGGACTGTTGTAAGCCACCTTCTTGAACTGCTGCACTCCATCTGATGCAGATCACTGGACCACTATGCCACCATTTCCACATTCTTGCCATATTTATACCATTGGTTAGGTCAGAAAGGGAAAATGCAACATCTGAAACCTCCTTAAAAACAGAAAGTGAGCAGATTTTGGTGGTGGTGCAACTCATTCGTTCAAAGACAACTCTTACAAGTTTAATACCTGCCTAAGATATTCTCTGGACAGTTTTTAATACTTTCATGGTGGCACAGTTGTTAGCACTACTGTGTCATGGCGCCAGGGATCGTTTTTTGATTCCGGCCTTGGGTGACTGTCTGTGTGGAGTTTGCACATTCTACCCATGCCTGCGTGGTTTTCTCTGGGTGCTCCAGTTTCCTGCAGCAGTCCAAAGATGTGCAGGTTAGGTGGATTGGCCATGCTAAATTGCCCTTCATTGTCCACAGATTAGGTGAGATTACGGGGAAGTGGGCCTTTGGCGGATGCTCTTTCAGAGGGGCGTTGCAGGCTCAATGGGCCAAATGTCCTCCTTCTGCACTGTCGGCATTCTATTCTATGATTTTATATGGGCTTTGCTGGCTCGGCCAGAATTTATTGCTCTTTCCTAATTTCCCTTGAGGTGGTGGGTGGAGTTGAACCATTTTCTTGAGCTGCTGCAGTCCAACTAAAATGCCATTAGGAAGGGAGTGCCACGCATTTGATCCAGCGACAATAAACAAACAGCAATATAGCTCCAAGCCAGAATGCTGTGTGGCCTGGAGGGGAACTTGCAGTTGGTATTGTTCCCATGTCTAGCCTCTGCCTCTGATTAGCTTTTAATCTCCGCTACTATTCATGACTGGGTGTGGCATGACTGCAGAACTGTATGGCCAGTGATGTGGAGATGCCGGCAAACCTGTTGGACTTTAACCTGGTGTCGTAAGACTTCTTACTGTATGGCCAGTGACTGTGACGTTTACCATTGTAACAAAACTTTATGCCTCTATTGCTTCCAGGCTGGAGCTAGAGGTACTTACATCTTGCAGTTTGTCACCTACTTTTGTATCAGGGATACAGTTGAATCTGAAGAGAGCTAATCACATTTAATTCTCTCTTGACAGAGAGATAGAGGTGGAGTAGGCATGTAGGTATTGTAGGTTTTCCATGGCCAAGGCTGTATGCACATCACTTTGCTGGCACTGGTTGTCAATTCTGGCCTATGCTGTAACCAAAAGGAATTCTATCACCTCAACATTCAGCAGATGTGTGCCCATAGACAAAGAGTAAATGCCTGGTATCCTGGCAGCAGTCATGATGCCTTCATTATGTAGCTATCCACTGTGCCAGCCGCATTTGAGCCACCATGACAAATTGAAGTGTAGCTCCTGGGTGACAAGGGCAATGTGCTGACCACATAGGACCACATGGATAGTCAGATGCTTTTTCCTAGGGTAGGAGATTCAAGTACTAGGGGATATAGGTTTAAAGTGCGTGGGGAAAAGTTTAGAACAGATGTGCGAGCCAAGTTTTTTACAGAGGATGGTAAATGTATGGAACGCGCTGCCTGGGAAGGTGGTGGGAGGAGGTACAATAGAGGCATTTAAGGGGCATCTAGACAAATATATGAATAGGGTGGGAATGGAAAGATACAGACTCCGTAAGTGCAGACGATTTTAGTTTAGGCAGGTACCATGGTAGGCGCAAGCTTGGAGGGCTGAAGGGCATGTTCCTGGGCTGCATTGTTCTTTGTTCACATGGCTGATGATTCTTGTGCACAATACATGCATAAAATGGATGAAGAAGAATGGAGACATCAACCAAGACAACACCTTTTCAGCTGTGAAGAACCTATCCGAGTACAATACCAAAAAATGAAACTCCAATTTCTCATTTAACAGCAGTCTCGCATCTTACCAGTTCCATATTGCTTCGCTAAAATGCAGAAACAAAAGCCGTCACAAAATAAATATCTCCTTGGGTTCTCTGCCTAAATACAGGTGATTATTTGCCGACCTATGACAAAGTGCAATGATACTTTTACTAGATATGGGCCTACATCAGCCAGAATGGGAATCAAGCCATTTGTTACTGGTGTTAATTTAAAAAAGGAATTAATACATGGCATATGGGTGTTACTGGCTAGGTCAGCATTTATTGCACATTCCGAATTGCCCTCAAGAAGGTGGTGGTCAGCAGTCACCCTGAACTGATGCAGTCCTCGTGGTGTAGGTACACCGACTGCGCTGTTAGGGAAGGAGTTCCAGGATTTTGACCCAGCAACGGTGAGGTTTTGGGGATATATTTCCAAGTCAGGATGATGAGAAGCTTGGAGGGAAACTTGTAGCTGTTGATGGCCCCATGTGTCTGCTGCCCCTGTCCTTCTAAAGTGGTAGCAGTCGTGTGTTTGGAATGTGCTGTCTAAAGGGCCTTGATGAATTGCTGCAGTGCATCTTGTAGATGGTACACACGGTTGCCACTCTGATGGAGGCAGTGAATGTTTGTGAATAGGGATAGCAAGCGAGTTGCTTTGTCCTAGATAATGTCAACTTCTTGAGTGTTGCTGGAGCTAAATTCATCCAGCAAGTGGAGAATATTCCATCACATTCCTGACTTGTGCCCTGTAGATGGTGGAGCTTTGGGGAGTCAGGAGGTGAGTTACTCGCCACAGGATTCTAACCTTAAGCAGCTGACTGGCTGACAGAAAACTGCAAATACTCTGACAGAGTGGCAGGTGTGGGAGGAAGAATACTGTCTTCCTGAGTGAGGTACCCTCAATAATGATGCTTAGAGATTAAACTGTAAAGAAGGCTTTATTAGGCTAATAACTATGCTACAGATTTGGACGAGAGCTGACTGCTATACAGACCATGAGGCAGGCCTTTATGTATGGCTCCCAGATGGGCGGAGCCAGAGGCGGAGTCCCCAGGGTTCCAAGCCTGGTCTTAAAGGGGACATCACCTTACATGATGATAAGGCAGTAACCGTTCATCAAATTCACCCCCTGTTTAAAAAGGAGTCCGGCGGGGGTGAAGTGCCATCATAGGTCCATCCGTCTCGGCGGCTGGATCGTCCTCCTCGATCTCCTCAGTTCGGGCGGTGGTGCGGCGGGCACGGACGTCCCGGTTGAGGGCACATCCGGGAGCACAGCGGTCGGAGCTTCGGTCCGGGTCGGGGCAGAGGAACTAGGCAGGGCCGGGGGTAGCGGAGCCGGCGCCGGCGGGGTGTGTAAAGGGGGGACGCATGGGGGGGCGCACGGTAGGAGCTCACCAACGGGTGGTAGGGCCGGAAGGGGGTGTGTTGTAGGGGACGACGGGTCCTGCAGGGGAGCGACGCGGGAAGGGGCGTCTGTGGTGGAGGATCCAGCGGGCGCCAGATCCCGGAGGGAAACCGTATCTTGCCTGCCGTCGGAGTACTCCACGTAGGCGTAACTGGGGTTGGCGTGGAGCAGTCGGACTTTTTCAACTAGGGGGTCCGTTTTATGGCTCCTCGCGTGCCTCCGGAGAAGAACAGGTCCCGGAGCCGTCAGCCAAGGTGGAAGCGAGACCCCGGAGGTAGACTTCCTGGGGAAGAGAAACAATCGCTCATGAGAGGTCTCATTTGTGGCCGTGCAGAGGAGTGACCTAATGGAGTGTAGGGCATCGGGTAGGACCTCCTGCCAGTGGGTGGTTGGGAGATTTCTCGACCGCAGAGCCAGAAGGACAGCCTTCCACACGGTCGCGTTCTCCCTCTCCACCTGCCCGTTTCCCCGTGGGTTATAGCCAGTCGTTCTGCTCGAGGCGATGCCTTTGCTGAGCAGATACTGACGCAGTTCATCGCTCATGAACGATGTACCCCGGTCGCTGTGGATAGAAGCAGGGAAACCGAACAGGGTGAAGATGCTGTGCAGTGCCTTAATCACCGTGGCTGAGGTCATGTCGGTGCAGGGAATGGCGAATGGGAAACGGGAGAACTCATCGATCACGGTGAGGAAATAGGCATAATGGTTGGTGGACGGGAGGGGCCCCTTGAAGTCCACGCTCAGTCGTTCAAAGGGTCCCGAGGCCTTCACGAGCCGAACATTGTCTGGCCGATAGAAGTGCGGTTTGCACTCCGCACAGACCTGGCAGGCCCTGACCATGGCCTTGACCTCCTTGGTTGAGTAAGGTAGGTTGCGGGACTTTATGAAATGGACGAGCCGGGTAACCCCCGGGTGGCAGAGGTCATTGTGGATGGCTTGCAGGCGGTCCTCCTGCGCGTTGGCGCATGTGCCGCGGGACAGGGCATCTGGGAGCTCGTTGAGCTCCCCTGGACGATACTTGATATCGTACGAGTAGGTGGAGAGTTCGATCCTCCACCTCAAAATTTTATCGTTTTTTATTTTGCCCCATTGCGTGTTATCGAACATATAGGCGACCGACCGTTGGTCGGTGACGAGGGTAAACCTCCTACCGGTGAGGTACTGTCTCCAGCACCGCACAGCCTCCACAATGGTTTGTGCCTCCTTTTCGACTGCAGAGTGTCGAATCTCGGAGGCGGTGAGGGTTCGGGAGAAGAACGCTACTGGTCTGCCTCCTTGATTGAGGGTAGCAGCCAGGGCGATGTCTGATGCATCGCTCTCTACCTGGAAAGGGATGGTTTCGTCCACCGTGTGCATGGCGGCCTTGATGATGTCGGCCTTGATGCGGTTGAAGGCTAATTGAGCCTCAGCCGATAGGGGAAAAGTGGTGGTCTTTAGGAGTGGGCGGGCTTTGTCCGCATACTTGGGGACCCACTGGGCGTAATAGGAGAAAAGCCCCAAGCACCGTTTGAGGGCCTTGAGGCTGCGGGGGAGAGGGAGTTCCTTAAGGGGGCGCATGCGGTCGGGGTCAGGACCTAGGACCCCGTCTTCCACGACATAGCCGAGGATGGCCAGCCGGGTGGTGTGGAAAACGCATTTGCCCTCGTTATAGGTCAGGTTAAGGGCTCGGGCGGTCTGGAGGAACTTTTTGAGGTTAGCGTCATGGTCCTGCTGATCATGGCCGCAGATGGTGACATTGTCCAAGTACGGGTATGTAGCCCGCAAACCGTACTGGTCCATCATTTGGTCCATCGCCCTTTGAAAGACGGAGACCCCATTTGTGACACCAAAGGGGACCCTGAGGAAGTGGAAGAGCCGGCCGGCTGCTTCGAAGGCAGTATAGAGGCGGTCTTTTGGTCGGATGGGGAGCTGGTGGTAGGCAGATTTGAGGTCGACCGTGGAAAAGACTCGGTATTGGGCGATCCGATTTACCATTTCCGCGATGCGAGGAAGGGAGTACGCATCAAGCTGCGTGAATCGGTTTATGGTCTGACTATAATCCACGACCATCCGTTTCTTCTCCCCGGACCGGACTACCACCACTTGCGCTCTCCAAGGGCTGTTGCTAGCCTCGATGACCCCCTCTCCCAGTAAACGCTGGACCTCTGACTTGATAAAAGCCATATCTTGGGCACTGTAGCGCCGGCTCCTGGTGGCGACGGGCTTACAGTCGGGAGTGAGGTTAGCGAATAGCGAGGCGGGTGCGTCTTTCAGTGTCGCAAGGCAGCACACCGTGAGGGGGGGGGCAAGGGTCCGCCGAACTTCAGTGTCAGGCTTCGGTGGCTGCACTGGAAATCCAGTCCGAGCAGCAGGGGGGCACAGAGGTGAGGGAGGATATAAAATTTGAAACGGGTGTATTTGGCACCCTGGATCGAGAGATCCGCAATACAGTACCCCGTGATTTGTACCGAGTGGGACCCAGATGCGAGGGCTATGGTTTGGGATGTGGGATGGGTGCGTAGGGAGCAGCGCCTTACCGTTTCAGGGTGGATAAAGCTCTCCGTGCTCCCGGAGTTGAAGAGGCATGCAGTGTCGTGCCCGTTGACCTGGACCTGCATCATGGAGTTCTGCAGGTGTTTTGGCCGAGTTTGATCGAGGGTGATCGCACCCAGTCGCGGGTAGTCGGAGTCGTAAAATGGCCGCTGCCGTTGGTCGCACGTGTCGGGTCGAGAAGATGGCTGCCGACCAGATGGCCGCTCCCATGATTCGCACAAGGCTGATGACGCGTCAGAAGAGGACGTGTCGGGTCGGTGCGCAGCAGCATTGTGAGGCCTGCGGGCCTGAGAGCCTGATTTTCGGGCCGGCTGTTCTTTGTTTTTCTGGCCCCTGGGTCTGGCCAGGCAGACCCTCACAAAGTGCCCTTTCTTCCCGCAGTCGCTGCAGATCGCGGAGCGGGCTGGGCAGCGTGGGCGTGGGTGCTGGCCCTGCCCGCAGAAGTAGCAAGGTGTGCCCCCATGGTGAGCGGGTCGCCGCGTGGCGCAGGCCTGTAATACGGGCGAGTCTGAGGAAGTCCGGGGGGGGCTGGCAGAGTCCGCGGGGTACGTACCCAAGTTATGTCGGGCCACCTCCAGCGAGGAGGCGAGCGTTAGCGTCTCCTGGAGGTCTTTTGCCCCGTTTTCGAGCAGTCGCTGCCGGATGTAGGTTGAGCGGATGCCGGACACGAAAGAATCTCTGATGTGCAGGTTCATATGGACTTCCCCTGTCACATCCTGATGGTCACAGTCCCTGGCCAGCGCGGTGAGTTTCTCAACAAACTCGTCGAGCGATTCCCCCGAGCGCTGCCGGCAGGTAGAGAGCAGATGCCGGGCGTGCACCTCATTGACGTGTTTGACAAACCGCTTGCGGAGCAACTCAATCGCTTCCTCATAAATCGTTGCCTTTTCGAGCGTGGCGGAGATTCTGTGACTCACCCGGGCGTGGAGTAGACGCAGCTTGCGTGGCCCCAGGATGGGAGTCTCTGCGGAGTCCAGGTAGGCCTCGAAGCACCGCAGCCAGTATTTAAAAATTTCCTTTGCCTCCGGCGTTCGTGCTTCCAGATTGAGCTTCTCTGGTTTTAGGCCTGCGTCCATCCTGAATCTAGTTTAGCCTAATAAATTGAGGTACCCTCAATAATGATGCTTAGAGATTAAACTGTAAAGAAGGCTTTATTAGGCTAATAACTATGCTACAGATTTGGACGAGAGCTGACTGCTATACAGACCATGAGGCAGGCCTTTATGTATGGCTCCCAGATGGGCGGAGCCAGAGGCGGAGTCCCCAGGGTTCCAAGCCTGGTCTTAAAGGGGACATCACCTTACATGATGATAAGGCAGTAACCGTTCATCACACTGAGAGAGAACAGGAGGTTTGTGCTGCATGGAATCACTGCCACCCTCCCAGAGCAGCAGCTCAACAATCCTATTAATTTGTTGGAGGACAAGATTGTTGAACCATTGGTGATAGTGTTTGTACACTATCATTCCACAGTAGTTTGAGCTTCCACGCAACTCTGAGGCGTTACGTGCCTACTGTTTATATTGAAATGAAAGTGAGACCTCACCAATCAGGTGCCCCATCATGGTTGAGCCCGCACGTGAATAAATGAGTTGGCCGCATCCATGATGAAAAGGATGGGCTCCAAATTCTGTGCAAAGTGTCTTGTCAGGTTAGTCCTGGGCCGCTTCAAGTCCTTGAAATTGACCAAGGCTTTGTGGCAAGCTTCCTCATGCACCACCCATTTTATTGTGCATACCCATCAACTTAACATCCCACACCTCCTGTAGACTGCCCCATTGAAGTGCTTGCTTGAGTCCTCTGCAGCAGAGCTCAAGTCGGCATTGGGTCTACTGTCAGCAGCTGCTCCAGCCAATTTCCTCTTCAGGTTAGCTTTAAGCATTGCAAGTCAAGTAGCAACCACTCAAAACACTGATCCGCTGATGATGCTCCAGCCAATTCGTAGTACTGTTACCACTGGCTGGATGATTCAGCAGCACAAAGTTGGTGTGCCCCCTGAATCTCAATCAATGAACCAGTTTTAACCATGCATCACGATATCCGTCTCTGTTTGATTGATTCATTGATTGATTCATTGATTGATTGAGATCAAGTACAATGAAAAGTATTTTTCTGCGGCCAAGGGAACATACAGTAGATAAATGAATAATCGACAGAGTACATTGTCAAATGGTACATCAAAAAATAGTGATTGGTCACAGTGCGGAACAAGAGCCAAACAAAGCAATACATGTGCAAGAACAGTATAGGGCATTGTGAATAATCAGATGACATGTAGCCCTGTTGTTACAATGCTAGATTACATTATCATACAGTCAGATAACAGGCAGTATGATCACACATCCTTGGGAGCAGGATGCTCAGATTGCTTACTTAAATGACCAGTTCTGGCCAAAACACAAAGAGAAAGTCCATGTCCATATGCAGCAAGCCCTGGACAACATTCTGACTTGGAAAAGAAAGTGGCAAGTAGCATTTTTGCCACACAAGTGCCAGACAAGGACTATCTACAGCAGAGAGTCTAACCATCTACCCTTGACATTCAATGGCATTACCATCACTGAATCCTTCACTATCAACATCCTCGGGATTACCATTGAGAAACTGAACTGGACTAGCCCTACAAATAATGATGCTGTAAGGACAGGTCAGAGACTGGGAATTCTATAGAGAGTAACGTATCTCATGACTCCCAAAACCTGGCCAACATCTACAAGGTGCAAGTCAGGACTATGATGCTCTACACTTGCCTGGATGAGTGCAGCTCCAACAACACACAATACGTTCGACACCATCCAGGACAAAGCAGTTTGCTCCACCACCAACACCAGATGCAACTACAAAATTCACTGCAGCAATTCAACAATACTCCTTCAACAGTAACTTCCAAACCCGCAAACTCCGCCACATAGAAGGACAAGGGCAACAAATGCATAGGAACACTACCACCTACAAGTTCCCCTCCAAGCCACACGCCATCCTGACTTAGAACTATATTGCTTTTCCTTCACCGTTGCTGGGTCAAAATCTTGGAACTCCCTTCCTAACAGCACTAAGGGTATATTTGCACCACATAAAATGCAGTAACTTGCCCGGCCATGTATCTTTCATTAAAATCAGGAGAAATCCAATCCTGCCAATTACCATCCCGACGGTTCACTCTTAATCATCAGTAAAGTAATGTACGGTGTAATTGACAGTGCTATCAAGTCGCACTTACTCACCAATAACCTGCTCATTGATTGGGTTCTGTAAGTACCATTCAGCTTCAATTTTCATTAGAGCCTTAGTCCAAACATGGACAGAAGAGCTGAATTCCGGAGATGAGTTGAGAGTGACTGCCCTTGATATCAAAGCAGCATTTGCAAGTATGGAATCAAGGAGCCCTAGTAACACCGACTGGAGTCTTGTCTAGAAAAAACAAAATGTATTATGAAGAAGAATTGTGATTGTTGGAGGTCAATCCTCAGTTCCTCAGGGTATCACTGCAGAAGTTCCTCAGATTAGTGTTCTAGGCCCAAACATCTGCAGCTGCCTCATCAGTGACTTTCTTTCCATCTTTACATCAGAAGTGGAGATACTCATTAATCTTTGCACGATGTTCAGTTCCATTCCTAACACTTCAGATAATGAAACAGTTGATGCCATTAACAACAGGGCACAATATTCAGATTTGGGCTACTAAATTGAAAGTATTATTAATATGACGCACATGCCAGGCAATGACCAACTACAAGAAGTAGGAGTCTAACCACATCTCTTTGACATTCAATGACATTACCATTGATGAATCCACAACTATCAATATCCTGGGGATTAACAGAAAATAGACTCGCCATACAAATACTATAGCTACCTGAACAGGTCAGAAGTTGGGAATTTTGTGCTAAGCAATTCACCTCTTGACTCCCCAAAGTTTATCCACCATTTGCACTGAGTGCTGAATTTGGTGCATTTGAGTGCTATAGTGAGAGTTTGGTGACTGAGGGAGTACAAGGCTTCATTTTTATCTAAAGTCTAGTCTTTCTTTTATTTAGTTAATTAACTTAAAAATTGCTGTTTGGTTTAGAAGAAGGTGAATTTTCAATCAGCTTTAAACAAAGCTTCCACTTGGAGGCACTTGCAGCTGGAGCTTGTTAATTAGTTAATTGGATTAGGCCAGTTTTCAGAGGCTAGAGTCACAGTATAAAAGTGATCCCCTACAGTGCAGACTTTGTTTGCACTGAGTGCTGAATTTGGTGCATTTGAGTGCTATAGTGAGAGTTTGGTGACTGAGAGAGTGCTGAATTTGGTGCATTTGAGTGCTATAGTGAGAGTTTGGTGAATGAGGGAGTGCTGAATTTGGTGCATTTGAGTGCTATAGTGAGAGTTTGGTGACTGAGGGAGTGCTGAATTTGGTGCATTTGAGTGCTATAGTGAGAGTTTGGTGACTGAGGGGATTAGGTGAGGAGGGAGCAAGGTGCTCCTTTCATTTTGTTTCATACATTTCCGTAAAGAGTGAAAAGAGAGCCAGGAGTTTACAGAGAGTGCAGCTGACTGGGAGCAGAGTTGGAGGGCGGAGATCCAGTTGGTCCACAGGGCAGTTATATTCTGTAAGGTAAGAGGGGATGGAGGCTAGGCCAGTTGCATGCTCCTCCTGTAGGATGTGGGCGGTGAGGGATACCACCGGTGTCCCCGCTGACTATACCTGCGGGAAGTGCACCCAACTCCAGCTCCTCAAAGACCGTGTTAGGGAACTGGAGCTGAAGCTGGATGAACTTCGGATCATCCGGGAGGCAGAGGGGGTGATAGAGAAGAGTTACAGGGAGGTAACCACACCCAAGGTACAGGACAAGAATAGCTGGGTTACAGTCAGGGGGAAAAAAACAAACAGGCAGACAGTGCAGGGATCCCTCGTGGCCGTTCCCCTTCAAAACAAGTATACCGTTTTGGATGTTGTTGGGGGGGGAATGACCTACCGGGGGAAGGCCCTAGCTCTGGGGCTCAGAAGGGAAGGGGGGAGAATAGAAAAGCAATAGTAGTAGGAGATTCAATGGTTAGGGGAATAGATAGGAGATTCTGTGGTCGCAAGCGAGACTCCCGGAAGGTATGTTGCCTCCCGGGTGCCAGGGCCAGGGATGTCTCAGATCGTGTCTTCAGGATCCTTAAGGTGGAGGGGGAGCAGCTAGAAGTCGTGGTGCACATTGGTACCAACGCCATAGATAGGAAAAGGGGTGTGGAGGTAATCAATGAGTTTAGGGAGTTAGGCTGGAAGTTAAAAGCCAGGACAGACAGAGTTGTCATCTCTGGCATGTTGCCGGTGCCACGTGATAGTAAGGCTAGGAATAGGAAGAGAGTGCAGCTGAGCACGTGGCAGCAGGAATGGTGTAGGAGGGAGGGCTTCAGGTATTTGGATAATTGGAGCGCATTCTGGGGAAGGTGGGACCTGTACAAGCAGGACGGGTTGCATCTGAACCAGAGGGGCACCAATATCCTGGGACGGAGGTTTTCTAGTACTCTTCGGGAGGGTTTAAACTAATTTGGCATGGGAATGGGAACCGGATTTGTAGTCCAGCAGCTAAGGTAGCCGATATTCAGGACGCCAAAGCTTGTAATGAGGCAATGGGGAAGGGAACACTGACAAAGGAGAGTACTTGCAGGCACGGAGATGGGTTGAAGTGTGTATACTTCAACGCAAGAAGCATCAGGAATAAGGTGGGTGAACTTAAGGCATGGATCGGTACTTGGGACTACGATGTGGTGGCCATCACGGAAACTTGGATAGAAGAGGGGCAGAAATGATTGTTGGAGGTCCCTGGTTATAGATGTTTCAATAAGATTAGGGAGAGTGGTAAAACATAGAACATAGGAAAATACAGCACAGAACAGGCCCTTCAGCCCACGATGTTGTGCCGAACCTTTGTCCTAGATTAATCATAGATTATCATTGAATTTACAGTGCAGAAGGAGGCCATTCGGCCCATTGAGTCTGCACCGGCTCTTGGAAAGAGCACCCTACCCAAAGTCAACACCTCCACCCAACACTAAGGGCAATTTTGGACACTAAGTGCAATTTATCATGGCCAATCCACCGAACCTGCACATCTTTGGACTGTGGGAGGAAACCGGAGCACCCGGAGGAAACCTTGCTGCTTGAAGGTCCCTAATGTTTCCGACTCAACAACTTCCACAGGCAGTGTATTCCATGCCCCCACTACTCTCTGGGTAAAAAGAGGTGTGGAGGTGGGGGTGGCATTGTTAATTAGAGAGAGTATAACAGCTGCAGAAAGGCAGTTCGAGGAGTATCAGCCTACTGAGGTAGTATGGGTTGAAGTCAGAAATAGGAAAGGAGCAGTCACCTTGTTAGGAGTTTTCTATAGGCCCCCCAATAGTAGCAGAGATGTGGAGGAACAGATTGGGAAACAGATTTTGGAAAGGTGGGTAAGTCACAGGGTAGTAGTCATGGGTGACTTTAACTTCCTAAACATTGAGTGGAAACTCTTTAGATCAAATAGTTTGGATGGGGTGGTGTTTGTGCAGTGTGTCCAGGAAGCTTTTCTAACACAGTATGTAGATTGTCCGACCAGAGGAGGGGCAATATTGGATTTAGTACTTGGTAATGAACCAGGGCAAGTTATGCATTTGTTAGTGGGGGAGCATTTTGGAGATAGTGACCACAATTCTGTGACTTTCACTTTAGTAATGGAGAGGGATAGGTGCGTGCAACAGGGCAAGGTTTACAATTGGGGGAAGGGTAAATACGATGTTGTCAGATAAGAATTGAAGTGCATAAGTTGGGAACATAGGCTGTCAGGGAAGGACACAAGTGAAATGTGGAACTTGTTCAAGGAACCGGTACTACGTGTCCTTGATATATATGTCCCTGTCAGGCAGGGAAGAGGTGGTCGAGTGAGGGAACCATGGTTGACAAGAGAGGTTGAATGTCTTGTGAAGAGGAAAAAGGAGACTTATGTAAGGCTGAGGAAACAAGGTTCAGACAGGGCGTTGGAGGGATACAAGATAGCCAGGAGGGAACTGAAGAAAGGGATTAGGAGAGCAAAGAGAGGACATGAACAATCTTTGGCGGGTAGGATCAAGGAAAACCCCAAGGCCTTTTACACATATGTGAGAAATATGAGAATGACTAGAGTGAGGGTAGGTCCGATCAAGGACAGTAGCGGGAGATTGTGTATTGAGTCTGAAGAGATAGGAGAGGTCTTGAACGAGTACTTTTCTTCTGTATTTACAAATGAGAGGGGCCATGTTGTTGGAGAGGACAGTGTGAAACAGACTGGTAAGCTCGAGGAAATACTTGTTAGGAAGGAAGATGCGTTGGGCATTTTGAAAAACTTGAGGATAGACAAGTCCCCCGGGCCTGACGGGATATATCCAAGGATTCTATGGGAAGCAAGAGATGAAATTGCAGAGCCTTTGGCAATGACCTTTTTGTCCTCACTGTCAACAGGGGTGGTACCAGGGGATTGGAGAGTGGCGACTGTCGTGCCCCTGTTCAAAAAAGGGACTAGGGATAACCCTGGGAAGTACAGGCCAGTTAGTCTTACTTCGGTGGTAGGCCAAGTCATGGAAAGGGTACTGAAGGATAGGATTTCTGAGCATCTGGAAAGACACTGCTTGATAGTCAGCACGGATTTGTGAGGGGTAGGTCTTGCCTTACAAGTCTTATTGAATTCTTTGAGGAGGAGACCAAGCATGTGGATGAAGGTAAAGCAGTGGATGTAGTGTACATGGATTTTAGTAAGGCATTTGATAAGGTTCCCCATGGTAGGCTTCTGCAGAAAGTAAGGAGGCATGGGTTAGTGGGAAATTTGGCCAGTTGGATAATGAACTGGCTAACCGATAGAAGTCAGAGAGTGGTGGTGGATGGCAAATATTCAGCCTGGATCCCAGTTACGAGTGGCATACCACAGGGATCAGTTCTGGGTCCTCTGCTGTTTGTGATTTTCATTAATGACTTGGATGAGGAAGTTGAAGGGTGGGTCAGTAAATTTGTAGATGATACGAAGATTGGTGGAGTTGTGGATAGTGAGGAGGGCTGTTGTTCACTGCAAAGAGACATAGATAGGATGCAGAGCTGGGCTGAGAAGTGGCAGATGGAGTTTAACCCTGAAAAGTGTGAGGTTGTCCATTTTGGAAGGACAAATATGAATGCGGAATACATGGTTAACGGTAGAGTTCTTGGCAATGTGGAGGAGCAGAGAGATCTTGGGGTCTATGTTCATACATCTTTGAAAGTTGCCACTCAAGTGGATAGAGCTGTGAAGAAGGCCTATGGTGTGCTACCGTTCATTAACAGAGGGATTGAATTTAAGAGCCGTGAGGTGATGATGCAGCTGTGCAAAACTTTGGTAAGGCCACATTTGGAGTACTGTGTACAGTTCTGGTCGCCTCATTTTAGGAAGGATGTGGAAGCTTTGGAAAAGGTGCAAAGGAGATTTACCAGGATATTGCCTGGAATGGAGAGTAAGTCTTACGATTAAAGGTTGAGGGTGCTAGGCCTTTTCTCATTAGAACAGAGAAGGATGAGGGGTGACTTGATAGAGGTTTATAAGATGATCGGGGAATAGATAGAGTAGACAGTCAGAGACTTTTTCCCCGGGTGGAACAAACCATTACAAGGGGACATAAATTTAAGGTGAATGGTGGAAGAAATAGGGGGGATGTCAGAGGTAGGTTCTTTACCCAGAGAGTAGTGGGGGCATGGAATGCACTGCCTGTGGAAGTAGTTGAGTCGGAAACATTAGGGACCTTCAAGCAGCTATTGGATAGGTACATGGATTACGGTAAAATGATATAGTGTAGATTTATTTGTTCTTAAGGGCAGCACGGTAGCATTGTGGATAGCACAATTGCTTCACAGTTCCAGGGTCCCAGATTCGATTCTGGCTTGGGTCACTGTCTGTGCAGAGTCTGCACATCCTCCCCGTGTGTGCATGGGTTTCCTCCGGGTGCTCCGGTTTCCTCCCACAGTCCAAAGATGTGCAGGTTAGGTGGATTGGCCATGATAAATTACCCTTTGTGTCCAAAATTGCCCTTAGTGTTGGATGGAGGTGTTGACTTTGGGTAGGGTGCTCTTTCCAAGAGCTGGTGCAGACTCAATGGGCCGAATGGCCTCCTTTTGCACTGTAAATTCTATGATAATCTGTGATTAATCTAGGACAAAGGTTCGACACAACATCGTGGGCCGAAGGGCCTGTTCTGTGCTGTATTTTTCTATGTTCTATGTTCTATCCAGTAGACAGAAACCAAGAACACTCTCCACTTGTCTGGATGAGTGTAACCCCAAGATGCTCGACACCATTCAGGAAAGGCAGACTACTTAATTGGCATCTAATCCACTGCCTTCAGTACTCATCCCCTCCATCATTTATGCACAAAGGGGGGCGGGGGCACATTGGCACAGTGGTTAGCCGGGTTGCCTCACAGCGCCAAGGACCTGTGTTTGATTCCCACCTCGGGTGACTGTGTGAAGTTTGCATGTTCTGTCCGTATCTGTATCGTATCATCCGGGTGCTCCATTCAGTTTCCTCCCACAGCCCAAAATGTGCAGGTTAGGTGAACTGCCCATCCTAAATTGTCTCTTAGTGTTAGGTGGGGTTATGGGAATAGGGCGGGGGATTGGGACAAGATAGGGTGCCCTTTCGGAGGGTCAGTGTAGGCTTGATGGGCCGAATGGCCTCCTTCTGCACTGCAGGTATTCCATGATTCGATGATTCTATGTGGGCAGCACGGTAGATTAGTGGTTAGCACTGTTACTTCACAGTGCCAGGTTCGATTCCCGGCTTGGGTCATTGTCTGTGTGGAATCTGCACATTCTCCTTGTGGCTGCGTGGATTTCCTCCGGGTGCTCCGGTTTCTTCCCACAAATCCCGAAAGACATGCTGTCAGGTAATTTGGACATTCTGAATTCTTCCTCTGTGTACCCGAACAGGCGCCGGAGTGTGGCGACTCGGAACTTTTCATAGTAACTTCATTGAAGTGTTAATGTAAGCCTACTTGTGACAATAAAGATTTATTTTAAAAGACCAGTTGCGAGGCTGGATATTGTGGCAATATCCAGTCTCCCAAAGCCCTTCTACCTCAAGTCACGCAATTCTCATGACTTGGAAATAGATGGTTATTTCTTCACTGTCACTGGTCAAAATTCTAGAATTCCCTTTCAAGTAACTCTGTGTTTGTACCTGTATCACATAGAATGCAGCAGTTCAAGAGGGCTGTTCATCAACACCTTCCCAAGGGCAATGGAGAAAAGCAATGAACACTGTCTTACCAGCAATGATTACATCCCATAAGCAATCTTTTAAGAAAAAGTATTTTTATTGGCATTTTCATTTTTACATAGTGAAACGTTGCACCCGATGTTTACAATTTATACAGTTCTTATGTACATACACTATTTATTGACATATCTGCTCCCCCCCCCCCCTTCCCCTTTCCTAAACCCCCTCCCTGACTCCTCCTAGGCGTCCCCCTCTTCTGCTCTGGGTGTTCTATTACTGAGCTCCAGTTTTCCCCTTTCCCCTTCCTTCCTCCTGTGTTTTTTGTTGCAGGCCTTGCGGATTCAGCGGGGGGGGGGGGGTTGCTTCCTCATTTCCTGCCCCCTTCCCTTTTGTACCTCTTGGTGTTGTGTGCTTTTCTCTGCTTTCCCCCGATTCTCCCTTCTCTCAATCTTTCACTAGTCGCTGTTGGTCTCGAACAGGCCTTGGAACAGGCCGACGAATTGAAAGCCTTCTTCCGACCTGTCCTACCACTGTCTTTGAGGTGGAGGCATGCACACAAGAAAAGTCACCATCACTGTTGTTTAAACATGGACTTCCCTTATCACTTTAGAAGTTAAACGGCTCTTTTTTCTTTGTAAGAGAATCATTCATCTATAGATAACAGCACTGTGCAAGGCTGCAGCCAGAAAAATCTACAAGAAAGACAGCATGCTCATTGCAGAGAGCCATGACAATTCCATAGACACCTTTGAGAAGCTGATTCGGAAATGTTTGATGTGAGTTGGTATGGCAAGGTAACTTAAGACCATAAGACCATAAGACATAGGAGCGGAAGTAAGGCCATTTGGCCCATCGAGTCCACTCCACCATTCAATCATGGCTGATTTCAACTCCATTTACCCGCTCTCTCGCCATAGCCCTTAATTCCTTGAGAAATCAAGAATTTATCAACTTCTGTCTTAAAGACACTCAACGTCCCTGCCTCCACCGCCCTCTGTGGCAATGAATTCCACAGATCCACCATTCTCTGGCTGAAGAAATTTCTCCTCATCTCTGTTCTAAAATGACTCCCTTTTATTCTAAGGCTGTGCCCCCGGGTCTAGTCTCCTCTGCTAATGGAAACAACTTCCCTACGTCCACCCTATCTAAGCCATTCATTATCTTGTAAGTTTCTATTAGATCTCCCCTCAACCTCCTAAACTCCAATGAATTTAATCCAGGATCCTCAGACGTTCATCGTATGTTAGGCCTACCATTCCTGGGATCATCCATGTGAATCTCCGTTGGACCCGCTCCAGTGCCAGTACATCCTTCCTGAGGTGTGGGGCCCAAAATTGCTCACAGTATTCTAAATGGGGCCTAACTAGTGCTTTATAAAGCTTCAGAAGTACATCCCTGCTTTTATATTCCAAGCCTCTTGAGATGAATGACAACATTGCATTTGCTTTCTTAATTACGGACTCAACCTACAAGTTTACCTTTAGAGAATCCTGGACTAGGACTCCCAAGTCCCTTTGCACTTCAGCATTATGAATTTTGTCACCGTTTAGAAAATAGTCCATGCCTCTATTCTTTTTTCCAAACTGCAAGACCTCGCACTTGCCCACGTTGAATTTCATCAGCCATCTCTTGGACCACTCTCCTAAACTGTCTAAATCTTTCTGCAGCCTCCCCACCCCCTCCATACTACCTGCCCCTCCACCTATCTTTGTATCATCGGCAAACTTAGCCAGAATGCCCTCAGTCTCGCCATCTAGATCGTTAATATATAATGAGAACAGCTGTGGCCCCAACACTGATCCCTGTGGGACACCACTCGTCACCGGTTGCCTTTCCGAAAAAGAACCTTTTATCCCAACTCTCTGCCTTCTGCCTGACAGCCAATCATCAATCCATGTTAGTACCTTGCCTCGAATACCATGGGCCCTTATTTTACTCAGCAGTCTCCCGTGAGGCACCTTATCAAAGGCCTTTTGGAAGTCAAGATAGATAACATCCATTGGCGCTCCTTGGTCTAACCTATTTGTTATCTCTTCAAAGAACTCTAACAGGTTTGCCAGGCACGACCTCCCCTTACTAAATCCATGTTGACTTTTCCTAATCCGACCCTGCACTTCCAAGAATTTAGAAATCTCATCCTTAAGAAAGGATTCTAGAATCTTGCCAACAACCGAGATTAGGCTAATTGGCCTATAATTTTCCATCTTTTTCCTTGTTCCCTTCTTAAACAGGGGGGTTACAACAGCGATTTAACAATCCTTTGGGACTTTACCTGACTCCAGTGACTTTTGAAAGATCATAACTAACGCCTCCACTATTTCTTCAGCTATCTCCTTTAGAACTCTAGGATGTAGCCCATCGGGGCCCGGAGATTTATCAATTTTTAAACCTCTTAGTTTCTCTAGCACTTTCTCCTTTATGATGGCTCCCATATTCAACTCTGCCCCCTGATTCCATGGAACAGAAGTTGAGTGCAAGTTTGGGTGCTACATGTAATGCACCAGACCAAATTGCTGCTCTTTGGATTCCACAGCAATGTCAATGTGCCCATTATTATAGAACAAGTGGCTAGAACAATGGATTCAAAAAGATTCTTCCAGATGCCTGCAGTTTGCATTGCATTCTCAATCTCTTTTGCAGTTTTTGCGCCTGTACATATACTTGCTCTGGATAAGTTGGATATCAAGGTTGTGTTTTGACTTATTAGGAGAAAGAGCAGAGAGCCTTGAAATTGAATCCATGAACTGGTGAAGCCATACTGAACAAAAATTAGAGAGTCTCCAAGTCTGGATTCCTTCAAAGTACCCATGAGTGTGTTTTCGAGATCAACACTCGGACTGGTGAAGCTTCTTCCCGGCACATTGAGCTCAGTAGCCGTCTGGTTTGCATCGCTTTGAGACCTTGCGAAAGCAAACAACAACATTGCTGAAGCTGAGGCAGGGTCTTCAAGATTGTTTAGCTAAAGGCAGCTTGATAGTGTGTAGGTAATGTACTCTTGGGCCAGGAATCATGCAAAGGTAGAAAGAAATCTGTGGAAGAAGGAGCAGACAGCAACAAAGGTGAACACAGTGCCTCCATTAGAGTTTCAGTAGTGACAGAAAAATGTAGCAATGATCCATTAGATACTTGTCTGTAAGGCCTATTCCAGAAGTCACATCCTTGGGACCTCCTTTTTACTTCTTGTTGATGCCCTGCATGTTAATGCCGCCATTATTGTAGAATTATGGCAAGGATGGCACACTGTTAATATTTTGGACACTGCTTCTGCTGGATAATTCTCAAGTTGACAATATTCATTATTTATACATTGTCATGATATCCATATTAACATATCATGGTGCAATCACACACACACACTGATGGACAGGTAGATGGACCAACCAACACACACACAACATCACAGCCAATCACCAGAGAGAGCACACGCACTATAAAACAGGGAACACCACAGTTCCCGCTCATTCTACCAGGAGATAGCTCAGAGCACAGAGCTCACAGCGTGCCACTCAGACATACACCATGTGCTGAGTGCCTCACAAAGATAGTGCTAGGGCTGGGTCCACAGGTTAGCTGGTGAAGTACGAACCACAGCCATAAGTTAATAATTATTATTGTACAGAATAATAAAACAGAGTTGTACCATCCACAACTGTGTTGGTTTGTTTGTGTATCGGAACACCCAACACGACATGATACCAGGTCTGGAAACTCACCAGCGACTGTGAGACCTACCTGCACCTCTTCAGAGCTCTACCATCCTGCGCCATGGACACCATCAGCCTGCCGCAGCCGTTCCAAATCGCTGGAAATCTCGGCATCAAATGGAAGCTGTTTAAACAGCGCTTCCAGCTCTTCCAAGACGCCACAGAAAGGGAGAATGCATCGGACACCAGGAAGATCGCCCTCCTCCTCTCCACGGCGGGGCAACACACCATCCACATCGACAACTCCCCTGGCATTCGCGGAAGGCGAGGACAAGAAGAAGTATAAGACGGTCCTTCTAAAATTTGAGGAACACTTCAGCGTGGAAGTTATTGAGAGCTTCGAGAGGTACCTCTTCCAGCAGCGCCTGCAGGGTAAGGATGAGCCTTTTCAATCTTATTTGACACACCTCCGTATCCTCGCGCAGTCCTGCGGCTATGAGGCCACCTCCGACTCCATGATTCGGGATCAGATAGTTTTTGGGGTCACCTCGGACACCCTACGCCAGTAGCTCCTCAAAATAAAGCGCGTCACCCTAGCCTCCACCATCGAAACCTGCGTCCTCCATGAAAACGCGACCAGCCGGTACTCCCACTTCCAGGCGGCCGAATCGGCACAGCAGGGCTCCTATGAGGCCGAGCGGGTCCAGTCAATCAAGTTCCTCCCGGCCAGCGGCCCGGACGAAGGCGGCCATTTCGCGCACTTTCCGAGGCCTCCCGTGCTTGTACACGCCAAAAGAGGGGATGTCGACGCAGAGGGACATGATGCGCAGGCACGCTCTACGCAGGACCGCACTGCGCATGCGCAGTGGCGCAACGAACGCCATGATGTCACGACATGCGGCAACTGTGGATCCGCACACTTAAAGCTGCAATGTCCAGCCAAAACGCGACAATGCCTCCGCTGTGGCAGGATGGGCCACTACGCTGCCTGCTGTCGAGCAGCTCAACCTGCCAACTCTCCCCAATTCCGCCACCCTTGCAGGGACGTGCGGGCCATTCAGCCCCCATACACCGAGTCATACCCTGACGACGTCCAGACCGGTGATACCAACGACCGGGAACCATTCCGCGTTGCGGTAATAGACAGGAACCAGATGTCCCCAAGTAGCACCAGCCGATGCCAGTGCACAACATTAATCCGTGTGATGAATGGTGTGCCACCCTAACGGTCAACCGATCACCAATCCCATTCCGCTTAGACACTGGTGCCTCCGCCAATCTCATTGCATGGTCAGCCTTCCACACCTTGAAGGTCAAACCACCGATTCGGCCATCCCACTGTCAGCTGGTCGATTACAATGGGAACGTTATCCTGCCAGCTCGAGGTTGCACACAATTCATACACAGCCACACTGTCTTTTGAGATAGTTGGATCCTCAAAGGACTCTCTGTTAGGCGCACAGGCGTGCAAGATCCTCCACCTCGTTCAGGGGGTACACACTCTGTCTCCAGAAGGCACGTCCGACTTCCCGGATGCAGACTTTAGGGCGCAGCTCCACTCGCTCCTCGCCCACAACCAGGAGGTTTTCGAGGGCATGGGCTCATTGCCCTACACTTACAGAATACGGCTCAAACCGACGCCACCCCGGTCATTCACGCACCTCGTAGAGTCCCAGCACCACTCAAAGACCGCCTCAAGCAGCAGCTGCAGGATCTGCAGGACCAAGGGGTGCTTTCCCGGGTCACGGACCCAACGCCATGGGTCAGCTCCATGGTGTGCATAAAAAAGCCCTCTGGCGAGGTCCGGATCTGCATCGACCCGAAAGACCTGAACAATAACATCATGAGGGAACACTACCCCATACGCAAACGGGAAAAAATCACGAGCGACATGGCCAGGGCTAAAATTTTCACCAAGCGTGATGCCTCAAAGGGTTTTTGGCAGATTCAGCTGGATCAGTCCAGCAGGAAGCTGTGCACTTTCAACACTCCCTTTGCCAGATACTGCTACAATAGGATGCCGTTTGGCATCATCTCGGCATCCGAGGTGTTTCATCGCATCATGGAACAGATCATGGAGGGCATCGAAGGGGTGCGTGTCTCTGTTGACGACGTCATCATCTGGTCCACCACACCACAGGAGCACATCAGTCATCTCCAGCATGTCTTTGCACGGATACGAGATCACGGCCTGCGCCTCAACCGAGCCAAGTGTTCTTTTGGCCAAACTGAGCTAAAGTTTCTGGGAGACCATATCTCCCGGTCAGGGGTGCGTCCGGATGCCGACAAAGTGGCAGCCATCGCAGCCATGCCTCAGCCGGCAGACCAGAAGGCTACGCTTTCTCGGGGTGGTCAACTTCCTGGGGAAGTTTATTCCCAACCTTGCCTCGCACACAACGACTCTTCGCCACCTGGTCAAGAAGACAACGGAATTCCAGTGGCTGCCTGCACACCAGAGTGAATGGGAAGAGCTCAAGATCAAGCTCACCACCGCCCCGGTATTGGCGTTCTTCGACACTACTCGGGACACAAAAATCTTGACTGATGCCAGCCAGTCCGGCATTGGGGCGGTACTTCTGTAACGGGACGACACTGCATCATGGGCCCCGGTCGCCTATGCCTCGCGGGCCATGACCCCCACTGAACAGCGCTATGCGCAGATTGAAAAGGAGTGCCTGGGTTTGTTAACCGGCATCGATAAATTCCACGACTATGTGTATGGTCTTCCACAGTTCACTGTGGAGACCAACTCGCCCCCTGGTCGGCATCATTCAGAAGGACCTCAACGAGATGACCCCTCGCCTCCAGCGCATTATGCTCAAGCTCCGGAGGTACGACTTCCAACTTGTCTATACCCCAGGAAAGGACCTCATCATCGCGGTTGCCCTGTCCAGAGCAGTGGGCACACCGCCCGAATCGGAGGGGTTCGTTTGTCAGGTCGACGCACAAGTAGCATTCACATCGGCCAATCTGCCGGCTACTGATGCACGTCTGGCCCACATTCGCCGTGAGACTGCGGCTGACCCCCTTCTACAACGTGTGATGCGCCATATGACGGAAGGGTGGCTCAAGGGGCAGTGCCAACAATTCTACAATGTCCGGGACGACTTGGCTGTCATTGATGGTGTCCTCCTAAAGTTGGACCGGATTGTGATCCCACACAGCATGCACCGGCTTGTCCTCAAACAATTGCACGAAGGCCATCTCGGGGTTGAAAAGTGCAGGCGAAGGGCCCGAGAAACTGTGTACTGGCCGGGCATCAGCGACGACATCGCCAACATGGTGCTCAACTGCCCCACCTGTCAAAGGTTTCAGCCGGCGCAACCTCCTGAGACACTTCAGCCCCATGAGTTGGTCACGTCCCCCTGGGCAAAGGTGGGTGTGGACCTCTTTCATGCGCTCGGCAGGGACTACGTCATTATAATTGACTATTTTTCCAATTATCCGGAGGTCATACGCCTGCATGACTTGATATCATCAGCTGTCATCAGAGCATGCAAAGAAACCTTCGCTCGCCATGGCATTCCGCTTACCGTCATGTCGGACAACGGGCCCTGTTTTGCGAGCCAAGAATGGTCTTCTTTTGCCACTTCATACGGCTTCACACACGTGACGCCCAGCCCTTTGCATCCCCAGTCGAATGGCAAGGCGGAAAAGGGCGTCCATATCGTGAAGTGGCTCCTCTGCAAGGCTGCTGATGCCGGATCTGACTTCTGTTTAGCCCTGCTGGCCTATCGCTCGACCCCACTGTCCACACTGTCCACAGGCCTCTCGCCAGCCCACCCTCAGGACCATTGTGCCATCCATTCATGTTCCTAAACCCGACCATGCGCCAGTACTGCAAAGGATGCAACATTAGCGTGCTCAGCAGAAGGTGGCACATGACACTCGGGCAACTGATCTTCCTGCCCTGGCGCCTGGAGACTACGTCCGCATACACCTACCAGAGGGTGGCTGGTCGGCAACCGCCGAGGTTCTCTGCCGCGTGGCTCCCCGCTCGTTCCTGGTTCGCATGCCTGATGGCTCCATTCGCCGGCATAAATCGGCGGGCCCTTCGGCTCCTTCCTCGCTCGCTACGTGATCATGCACCGGTGCCAAGCACTCCTGTTGTCCCTGATGTCGACTTCGTGGAGCTTCCTGCCACTCTGCCTACTCCTCTCTCGCCCGTGGCCAGGCCAATTCCTCAGCCGGTGGATCCTGACCCACCCTTGAGGCGGTCAACCCGAATTCGTTGCCCACCTAGTAGACTGAACTTATGAGCCTGTTTGCACATTGGACTCACTGACTTGTTGTGCAATAATGTTAACGTGTTTCTTTCTTGTCGTTCCAGGAGTTCTCTTTTGATATTTGATGATTGCACTTGTTTTGTTAGTGGTACAACCTCGTTGCTCTGTTGCATCTTACACCTTCCTCTGTACATAGTTTAGGCTCATGTACATGTTGTAAATATTGCACACGCATACTCAGATGCACTCAGTACCACCAATATTTATTACCATGTAGGCACATATCTTTGTGAAAAGGGGGGATGTCATGATATCCATATTAACATATCATGGTGCAATCACACACACACTGATGGACAGGTAGATGGACCAACCAACACACACACAACATCGCAGCCAATCACCAGTGAGAGCACACGCACTATCAAACAGGGAACACCACAGTTCCCGCTCATTCTACCAGGAGATAGCACAGAGCACAGAGCTCACAGCGTGCCACTCAGACATACACCATGTGCTGAGTGCCTCACAAAGATAGTGCTAGGGCTGGGTCCACAGGTTAGCTAGTGAAGTACGAGCCACAGCCATAAGTTAATAATTATTATTGTACAGAATAATAAAACAGAGTTGTACCATCCACAACCGTATTGGTTCGTTTGTGTATCGGAACACCCAACACGACATACATTGCTGGTGTGACAACATTTTCCCCTATTTTTGTAAGGCGTCCAAATGGGCAGCAATGCAAAAGGTGGCGCATTATCCTTATCCCCCACTTCCCAAGGTAACTAGACTCCTCCAGATCATTTTCTGTGGGCCCCAGTCCAAACCTTAGCATAATGGGTGAAGGGGAATTTGGGGTGGGGAGTGGTTGGCTTGCAGAAATTGTTGACCCCGGATACACCTTTGCACTGGGGAACCAAATATAGAAGCATTAAAAAAAAAAATCAGGATTATTCCCAGTTTAAGAGCTTCAGGAAGGTTGTGTTTATAATGAATTGTTCCTTGAGCTTTAGCACCAATAGATGGTACAATTCAATGACCATCTCCTTAGCTAACCATAGGGTTTGAATGCAATTCTCGCCAGCTATCTACAGGTAGAAAATGCTGTGGTAGTTGCCTTGCTCCTGTTAATATGCACTGTCAGGGGTTGCGATCATTCTATATTGTCTACACCCGCTTTGAGCTCTCTGCCTTCTGCACAAGGATTGAATATAAATGAGTATTGGCAATGTTGCTTATTGTGAAAATTCTGCTATTTTAACTTCAGTTCAAAGTAAGGTCAAACAATGACAAAGAGAGAACAGCGACAACTTGCATTATGTAAAACACCTCATATGCTGAAAAGTGCTACAGAGCATTTTCCAGTAACTAGATAAATAAAACAATGGAGATTGAATTTGGGAAAAGGAAAAGAGATTGGATTGGAACAAGGAGCCACTGCATAGACAAAGAGATGTTTACATCCATCCATAATTAACCATAGTCCATAAGGACCCAAGCATTTTTCTCTGTTCAGTGCAATTCTATTTACAAGGGGTTTGAAAAGGAAGGAGAGATAGAAAGATCGAACAAAAATAGGTTAGAGAATTCCAGAGGGTGTGGGATTATATTGACTGACAGCATGGCGGCACGGTGGTGCAACGGTTAGCACTGCTGCCCCACGCCGCCAAGGACCCGGGTTCAATCACGGCCCCAGGTCACTGTCTATGTGCATTTTGCACATTCTCCCCATGTCTGCAAGGGCCTCACCCCCACACATCAAAGATGTGCATGGTAGGTGGAATGGCCATGCTAAACTGCCCTTTAATTGGAAAAATCAAAAAATAATAATGACTGAGAAGCTGTGAATGATGGAGAGGGCAGAGAGCGCGATTATGGGAAGTTCTGTATTTAGAGGGATAGTGGATGAGTACAGGATTGCAAGGCGGGATAAGACTACTAAAATAGGATGGGTGAAGCCATGGAGAAATTTGAAAACCAGGTCTACTACATTGAAGGTGACCCTGGAACATAGGATTCAATGGGGTCTGGGGATACTGAGAGTGGTGGTAATGAGGGACTTCATATGAGTGAGGATTAGCCTGTAATTTGGACCATTTTCTGTAATGTGTTAATACTATCATTAATTAACAGACCTCGTTTCCCAGCTTCCTGTCCTTCCTCAAGGTCACAAGCCTTCACTATTCAGGGGCGTCATTCTCCGACCCCCCGCCGGGTCGGAGAATGGCCGTTGGCCGCCGTGAATCCCGCCCCCGCCCCCACCGAAGTCTCCGGTACCGGAGATTGGGCGGGGGCGGGAATCGGGCCGCGCCGGTTGGCGGGACCCCCCGTTCAATTCTCCGGCCCGGATGGGCCGAAGTCCCGCCCAGAAATTGCCTGTCCCGCCGGCGTAAATCAAACCTGGTATTTACCGGCGGGACCAGGTGGCGTGGGCGGGCTCCGGGATCCTGGGGGGGGGGGGGCGCCGGGCGCTCTGCCCCCGGGGGGTGCCCCCACGGTGGCCTGGCCCACGATCGGGGCCCACCGATCCGCGGGCGGGCCTGTGCCGTGGGGGCACTCTTTCCCTTCCGCCTCCGCTACGGCCTCCACCATGCGGAGGCGGAAGAGACTCTCCCCACTGCGCATGCGCGGGAAACTTTCAGCGGCCGCTGACGCTCCCGCGCATGCGCCGGGAAACTGTCAGCGGCCGCTGACGCTCCCACGCATGCGCCGCATTTCCGCGCCAGCTGGCGGGGAAACAAACGCCATTTCCGCCAGCTGGCGGGGCGGAAATCCCTCCGGCGTCGGCCTAGCCCCTCAATGTTGGGGCTAGGCCGCCAAAGATGCGGAGCATTCCGCACCTTTGGGCCGGCGCGATGCCCGTCTGATTGGCGCCGTCTTTGGCGCCAGTCGGCGGACATCGCGCCGTTGGGGGAGAATTTCGCCCCATGTTTCAACCTATCTCATCCTGCAGCTATGGGCAAAATTTTGCCATTTTCTGGTCAAATGTCATCTCGGGTGGGAAAAAAGGAGCATAGCCCACCGGCTGTGCCGCTGACTTTTCCTGTCATATTTTTAAACAAATAAAATAAAAGGGGTGGATCCCACAATGTTATTCTGGTGTGGTGGGCTCTGATTGCAAATAAATAAAAATTGGAACACAATACCCCCTGCTACCCCTGCAACCCTCCTGCCAATGGAACTTACTCATTCCCCCTGCCAAGGAACTCCCCCCAACTTTTCCCTCGCCAAACTCCAACCACCACCAGCACCACGGAACTCCCCACAAGGAATTCCCCCTTATATTTCCCTCACCGAACCCCAGCCCCCACACCAGAGGCTCTGTATGGGCAGTTGCAAGGACAATACTTGGGCAGTGCCCAGGCATGGCCCTCTCCCCACTGCTGTACTCACCTATGCGCCTTTCATGGGTTTTGCTCAGCAGAGGCATGTCATGGGGGGCAGGGGTGCATGCCGTGATTCACGTGAGCGTGCCCTCAAGCCATTGCAATTGGACAATTTAACGTGGGGAGACTATCTGATAATGATATTTAAATTAATGCAAATGAGAATCCCCATTTCCAGGTGGGGGTATGAGGGAATTGGGCACCATAGGGATGGGTAAGGAGGATGGGAAAGCTGATTGAGTAGGCCAGGTTGGGAGGCACGAAGGAGGGGTACAATCTTAAGTGGGTGCTCTGTAGCCACCTGGGTTGGCCACTTCCCGACTTAAAATGGAGAACCGCAAAGACTAAAGGGAAATTCAGCCAACACAGGCAAAGACTAGCAAGTGCAGAAATCATGTGCAAAAACTTGCAAAAACCAGACAGCACTGAAACCAGCAGCCATCTGCATAGTAATGAGCGATTCCAAGGCACAATCTCAACACTTAAGGTGAATAAAGCCAGGCCAGACTCCTCAGCGCCAGCAGGAGCCAAGACAAAAGAGGGCCAACGGACATTTAGGGACCACCCAGTGATCAGGAAACAACTCCAGTATTGGAGAAATCGATCCAAATGATCGGAACGCAGTCCAATCATTTGGAACCAGGTACGGGGTCTGCCCCGAAGGGCGGGAAGCCTTTGGGGACTATAAAGTAAAGCCCCCAAGTTCAAACCATCCTTCTTGGCAGGGTCACTCAACAACACGAATCAACCCCTGAGAGTGACCTGTCTAAGCTGCCGCATCAACCAAGTAAGTCTCCAGTCAACGCTCGCTACGAGATAGGCGCTCCTAGCTACAAGTCCATACCAGCTTTTGAATCCTGCAGACTCAGGACCTGAACGAAAGGCCATTTGTTCCCCTGACCTGGTGGGCCAATTCCGAAGCTATGTATAGGCCTTTTAGTGATAGGAATAGTCTAGAAAGTAGAGTTTATGCATGAGTAGTGATTTACTGTGTATAATAAATGTGTTTTGATTTGAATCTTACTAATTGGTGTGTTGAGTTATTGATCATTACTTGAACTTGAACCTCATGGCGGTATCATAAAGATACCTGGCGACTCTAGAGCAAAGGTTATAGAAACAGAGCAAATTACGAATCAAGAGCCAACCAAAGTTAGCAACAGCTCCCGATGTGTGTTTTCCCAGAAGTGGCCAAACTGTGAACCAAGATGTTATTGGTTGGTCAGCCCTTTCTACGTTCAGCCTGATATTGCTCAATAACCTCTTGGTGCCTATTCCTTCACCGACCAATAGAGATAATAAACGGTCTGCCAGAACCATGACATAAAGTGTACTTTTCTTTAAAAAGCTGACCTATTATTACTTGGGATGGTGTATGTGGGGAGTGCAGTGTCTATATGCAGCTGCAGCTTGTTAGCCTCCTGAGTGTCAATCGCAAACCTGGCGAATCTCTCACCATTCGTCATTTGAATATATTGTGTTCCAAATGACTCCGGTGCTAGCCCTCAATGGTTGTTGAATTGGTGCAGATACAGCACTAGTTTTACTGTTGTATACTTCCACGAATCCTGCCCTGGCGTCAACAATTAGTCTCAGGAACAGAGAAACCGGCCGAAGGATGTTTTGCTGCAGTTGTATTGGGTAATGGCGAAACCACATGTGGAGTATTGTGTCTAGTTTTGGTCTCCTTATTTTACAAAGGGATATAAGTGCATTCGAGGCAGTTCAGAGAAGGTTCATACCTGGGAATGAGGAGTTATCTTATGAGGAATCTTGGGCAGGCTAGTCCTCTATCCACTGGAGTTTAGAAGAATGACGGATGATCTTATTTAAACAGATAAGATTCTGAGGGGACTTGACAGGGTGGATGCTGAGAGGATCTTTTCCTTGTGGGAGAGATTATAACTAAAGAAAACTTTATTTTAATTTAATTTTATCTTTATTTAGCAAGGTAAGTCAATTGAGAATCAAATCTCATTTACAATGATGGCCTGGCCAATAGGCTAACGCTGCAGCACCGGATAATACCCAATACAATTCATGGAAACACGATTAGACCCATAACATCTGGTTCCCCAGCATCACATTTAGGGGTACCCCAATGATGCGCTAGGGAATCCCTTTTCAGGTGCCCACGTAAGGGTTTACCCAACAATTGCCCAGAAGTAGTAACTTTCTCTGGGCAACTGCGCTGGGCTGGGAACCACCCAACAGAAGCAATTTAAGTTGCTTACCTCAGATGGTTCGCCAGTTTTATCCTGGTAGTTACTCTGAAAGAATTGGAAGAAAAAAAAATCACTTCTAACTCTGGAGTAACTGTTTAAATAAAACAGATTCAGCCTCGCTGGGACACTCCAGCCCCCCCCCCCCTCTCCAATATACACAACCCCCTCAGTGGATCCATCACACCACCGCCTCCAGTCCTCCCCTCCCCTCAACCTGCTAATGCCGTAAAAAGGGAGAGTTTCTCACCTCCCAGTACCTCAGGTACTCCTCGCAGCAGCTGGGGTAACGCTTCACTGCTCTTGTCTCACCCAGCCTGAGTGAGGAAGGTTGGGTGAAACAGGTGCTTTGGAATGCTAGGGAGGGTAATTCCATTGAGAGTGGCAATCCGCTGGATATTGACACTCTGATGAAGTCAGGGCTCAAAGGAGTAAAACCCAAACAAGCAATGGAATAGAATTGACAGTTTAGCAAGTCCAAGTATCAGTCAACAGAGCCTCAATCCTTTAGTGGAAGGAAACCACTATAACAAAACTAGTTAGCTTCAGCCTCAGTTGTACCTCGTTCCAGTCACTGGCAGCCGTAAACTGAAAGGAGCTACTGTGAAAGACTGCCCTCACTCTGGGAGTGACCAATTTGATCAAGCCACATGATCTCAGATTATAAGAAGAGAGTAAATTGCAACAAACCTTTCAAATAAGCAGGTGTTTTCCCGAGCAAAGTTCAATAAATGAACAGAAAGCAGAGGAATTGGCACCTTGTGTGCAATGAGGGCCAATTAATCAGGAGTACAGATCACAATGATGGGTGTGAAAAGGGGCACCGTTCACAAATCTACTTGCAGAGTGAAAGAGGATGCCTAATTTACAAAGAGAGATTTTGGAGGCAATTTTATAAATGGGTGGCACAGTAGCACAGTGGTTAGCAGTGTTGCTTCACAGCTCCAGGGTCCCAGGTTCGCTTCCTGGCTTTGGTCACTGTCTGTGACAGTCCAAAAATGTGTAGGTCAGGTGGATTGGCTATGCTAAATTGCCCTTACTGTCCAAAAGGTTTAGGTGGGGTTACTGGGTTACCAGGAGAGGGTGGAGGCATGGGCTTAAGTGGGGTGCTCTTTCCAAGGGCCGGTGCAGACTCGATGGGCCGAGTGGCCTCCTTCTGTCATTCTATGTAAATTCTATGATTCTATGAGAGGTCAAAGAACAAAGCCCAATACAGCACAGGAACAGGTCCTTCGTCCCTCCAAGCCTGTACCAATCATGATTAAATGCTTGGCCCATGCCCTCAGCATTTCCTTGTGCCGTATCTCTCTATACCCATCCTATCCATGTATTTGTCAAGATGTCTTATTGAATACCGTTAATGGATCTGCTTCCACAATCTCCCAGCACATTCCAGGCACTCACCATCTTCTGTGTAAAAAACCTGCCTTGCACATCTTCTCTAAACTTTGCCCCACGGACCTTAAACCTATGCCCCCTAGTGACTGACCCCTCCACCCTGGGAAAGAGTGCCTGCCCATCCAATGTATGCATGCCTCTCATAATCTTGTAGACCCCTATCAGGTCACCCCTCAATCTCCGTCGTTCTAGTGAAATCAGTCTGAGTCTATTCAGCCTCTCCGCATAGCTAACACCCTCCAGACCAGGCAACACCCTGGCAAACCTCCTCTGCATCCTCTCCAAAGTCTCCACATCCTTCTGGTAGTTTGGCAATCAAAATTGTGCGCAATATTCCAAGTGCGGCCTTACCAAGATTCAATGCAACTGTAGCATGATTTGCCAGTTTTCATGCTCAATGCCCCGTCCAATGAAGGCAAGCATGCCATATGCTTTCTTGACTACCTTGTCCACTTGTGTGCCACTTTCAAAGTCTGTGGACCTATATGTCCAGATCTCTCTGACTTTCCATATTCCTAAGTGTTTTGCCATTTACTGTATAGTTCCCCTCTATGTTAGACCTACCAAAAGGCATTACCTCACATTTGTCCGGATTATCTCCATTTGCCTTTTCTCTACCCAAGTCTCCAACCCATCTATGTTCTGCTGCATCCTCTGACAATTCTCAGCACTATCTGCCACTCCACCAACCTTGGTGTCATCTGCAAACTTACTAATCAGACCAGCTACATTTTCCTCCAAATTGTTTATGTATATTACAAACAACAGAGACCTCGGCACAGATCCTTGTGGAACACCACTAGTCACAACCTTCCATTCAGAAAAAAAACCCTTGTACTGCTACCCCCTGCCTCTGTCATGAGGTCATATTTCCAAGACTAAACTAGATAGATTTTTGACGAACAAAGGAGTCAAAGGGTATTGTAGTTAGGCGAGAATGTGGAGTTGTGGCCCCAATCAGATCAGCCATGATCTTACCAAATGACGGAGCAGGTTCAAAGGGGCCGAAGGGCCAACTTCTGCTCTTAATTTGCATGCCCAGATGTTCATATGAACTTGTTTTTATCTTCTACCGAATGTCAGTACCGATGGTGTTTGTTTGCCCGATCTTTTGCATTGCCTTCTTTTATAACTATGTGTTCGCCCTTTAATTAGTCACACAATCTGTGTTTCGTTTCTAATATTTTAAAAAAAAATTCTAATTATGCCTCCTTTGACTCCTGTAAATATCAATTTTACCACTTCACCATCTCCTGCTTTCCACCTTAAGCAATTTACAGGTCATTCCATTTATTTTCCTGTGTGTGATCTTTATGAATTTATTCCTTTTCACCTTTTCTTTTCATTTTATAAAATGCCCTTCAGCTGTAATATCTTGGAGTTACGATGAAGGATTTCTACCTGAAAACCTCACTTTTGTTCTCTTGCAGATATTGCCTGACATTGTGAGTGTTTTCAACATTTTTTGATTTTTTTTTCTTCCATCTGACTACCATTCATCTAACTACACATCAATGCAGATTTACTTGTACCCGTGCTGTCTAATAAGATTTTACGCTTGCCAAACTTTTGCTAATCAGGTCCCCATATTTGCAACATGATACAAAATATATGCAATTATAATACAAAACAAATCTTTTGAACATAAGTTTGAGGTTATAAACCATCAGCAATGAAGATGATACAAACACTGCCAGAACTTCAAAAGGGTGTTGCAATCCAAAGGTGTGTTAGGATCTTGGAACCAGAACCCAACATTTGTTAGGATACCGAACAAGAACCCCAAACAATTTTTCTCTTTGTAAACCTGAGGAAAGGTTACTTAACCCAAGGAGTGATGGATTTGACCAATAGGTATCTTTTATGTTAAAACAAATTTTAATTTAAACACAGAATTAAACACATTAACATCAAAGACTTTACAATTATCAGTTAAACAGTTCTTAAACAAAAGGAAAAACTTGAACTTACTATCTATACCTGTGCTTAACTCTAATTAAGCAACCCATTACAGTTCAAATTCCACTTATAAATAAAGTCAACAATCAGATTACTTGCTTTGTTACTTTCGAAGAGAGAGACCCTTTCAGGAGCAGAGCAGTACACTTCTGCTCAGCATATCATGACCATAATATGATAGAATTATTTATCAAGGTGGGTAGTGAAGCCGTTAATTCTGAGACCAAGGTCTTGAATCTCAGTAAAGGTAACTATGATTGTATGAGGCATGAGTTGGCTATGATAGACTGGGAAATATTACTGAAAGGAAAGACAGTGGACAGGCAATGACAGGCATTCAAGGAACGAATAGGTGAACTCCAAAAGTTGATTATTCTATTTTGGTGCAAGGTTAGACAGGGAACTGTGGCCAAACTATGGCTTACAAGTGAAATAAGAGATAGCATTAGATTCAAAGAAGAAGCATACAAATTTTCTAGAAAAAGCAATAGGTGTGATAATTGGAACAGTTTAAAATTCAGCAAAGGTGGAGCAAGGGATTGATTAAGAAGGGGAAAATATAATATGGAAGTAAGCTAGCGGGGAAAACATAAAAACTAATTGTAAAAGTTTCTAAAGGTATGTAAAGAGAAGAAGATTTACAAAAACGAAAACGAATGTTGGCCCCTTACAGTCAGAAATGGGGGAATGCATAACAGGGAACAAAGAAATGGCTGGGGAATAAAATTATATTTTGATTCTGAAGACATGAATAATGTACCATAAGTGTTGAGAAACACAAGTTTTAGTGAGGAGCTGAAGGAAATCAGTATTAGTAGAGAAATGTTTTTAGAGATTGAAGGCGGATAAATCTCTAGGGCCTGATAATCTTCATCCCAGAATACTTGAGGAAGTGGTCATTGAAATAGTAGATCCATTGGTGGTCATTTTTCAAAACTCACTGGAATCTGGAATGGTTCCTACAGATTGGAGCGTAGCGAATGTAACCCCGCTATTCAAAAAAGGAGGTAGAGAGAAAACAGAGAACCAATGGGCCTACCATCGATAGTCAGGAAGTTGCTAGAGTCCATTATCAAAAATTTCATAGCACAACATTTGGAAAGTAGCGGTATAATCAGACAAAGTCAGCGTAGATTTGTGAAAGGGAAATCATGCTTGACAAATCTACTGGAATTCTTTGAAGATGTAGCTAGTACAGTTGACCAGGGAGACCTGGTGGATGTGGTTTATTTAGACTTTCAGAAGGCGTTCGACAAGGTCTCACATAGCAGATTATTATTTAAAGTTAAAACGCATGGGATTGCGGGTACTGCCCTGAGAGGGATAGAAAACTGGTTAGCAGACAGTACGCAAAGAGTTTGAATAAATGAGACTTTTTCGGATTGGTAAGCAGTGACGAGTGGGGTACCTCATGGATCTGTGCCAGAACCCACTGTTAAAATGATATATTGATGATCTGGATCTGGGAACTAAATAGATTATCTCCAAATTTGCAGATCATATAAATTTCAGTGGGAGGGTGAGCTGTGAGGAAGATGCAGAGGTGCTTCAACATGATTTGGATAGGCTGAGTGAGTGGGCACGTGCATGGCAGATGCAGTATAATGTGGATAAATGTGAGGTTATCGAATTCGGTAGCAAAAATAGGAAGGCGGATTATTGTTTGAATGGTGTAAATTGAGAGAGGTGGATACTCAGCCTGACCTTGGTGTCCTTGTGCACCAGTCGCTGAAAGCAGGAACGCAGGTATAACAGGCAGTAAAGAAGGCAACTGGTATGTTGGCCTTCATAGCGAGAGGACTTGAGTATAGGATTAGGAATGTTTGACTGCAATTGTTTAGGGTGTTGGTGAGGCCACACCTGGAGTATTGTGTGCAGTATTGATGTTCTTATCTGAGGAAGGATGAAGAGAGACTAAATTGGTTAGGATTATATTCATTGGAGTTTAGAAGAGTGAGAGGAGATCTCATAGAAACTTATAAAATTCTAACAGGATTTGACAGGGTAGATTCAGAAAGAATGTTTGGGATGGTGGGGGAGTCTAGAACTAGGAGTCCTAGTTTGAGGACAAGGGATCCTTTTTGGATTAAGGTGAGGAGAAAATTCTTCACCCAGAGAGTGGTGGATCTGTGGAATTCACTACCACAGAAAGTAATTGAGGCCAAAACATTGCGTGATTTCAAGAAGGAATTAAATAAAGCTCTCGGCGATTAAAATAATCAAGGGATATGGGAAGGGGGGGAGGCAGAATCAGGGTATTACATTTTATGACTAGCCATGATCAGAATGAATAGCAGAGGAGGCTCAAAGGGCCGAATGACCTCCTATGTATGTTTCCATGTATAGCAGCATTTGGCAAAACTGATGTTCAACTTAAAATCCTTCTGTCTTGTCAGACTGAAATCCAATGGCAAACTGCAAAACTACAGGCAGACCTGGCTCCTCCCATTAATTACATCACCTGTATCCCAGTAAGATGTCACATTACCTGCTTCATAGATTATCATAGAATTTACAGTGCAGAAGGAGGCCATTTGGCCCATCGAGTCTGCACCTGCTCTTGGAAAGAGCACCCTACCCAAGGTCAACCCTCCACCCTATCCCCATAACCCAGTAACCCCACCCAACACTAAGGGCAATTTTGGACACTAAGGGCAATTTATCATGGCCAATCCACCTAACCTGCACATCTTTGGACTGTGGGAGGAAACCGGAGCACCCGGAGGAAACCCACGCACACACGGGGAGGATGTGCAGACTCCGCACAGACAGTGACCCAAGCCGTAATCGAACCTGGGACCCTGGAGCTGTGAAGCAATTGTGCTATCCACAATGCTACCGTGCTGCCCATTGTATTTAGCTGGGACTAAATACAATGGGCAGGATTCAATGGCCTCGGCGTGCCTGACTTGGTATCAGGACGAGGCCGTTGAGTCGCACGAGATTTAACAAATTCTCATGAGACGTTGTGATTTGGATTTCGTTTTTGCTGGGTAAGATCCAGATATGCATATTTAAATGCGCCATTAGACCGTATTCACCGGCCATACCTGGGAGATCTCACCAGGGTGCCATTTAGTACTGGTCCACACAAATGCGGATCAGTCATATTGGCATTTTGAGGGGTCTCCCAGGCTGTTGGAGTCCCCCCGGTGTCGGGTTTTGGGCAGGGTAGCACCCTGGCACTCCTGCTAGCACCCAGGCACCTTGGCATTGCCAGGCTGGCAGGGGCACTGTCAGGGCACTTACTTAAAAATGGCTATGGGTAGTTTCCTAGAGGATTTCATTTGCCGAGGTTTAGATGCAAAGCCATGCATTGTGCTACACAGGCAGTGCATGCAGCATAAGACAGATGCTTTCAATAACAGTAATGGTCAGCTGTGGCCATTTGACTCCATTCCCTTTCAAAAATGATGTGGAGGAACTGGCGCTGGACTGGGGTGGGCACAGCAAAGAGTCTCAAGGCACCTGGTTATGGTCCAACAGGTTTTGGGACTGCTGCTCCTTCATCAGGTGAAGGAGTTGTGCCCCAAAAGCTAGTGATTTCAAATAAACCTGTTGGACTTTAACCTGGTGTTGTGAGACTTCTTACTGTTTCAAAAATGATGCAATGTTGACCCACAGCGTTGACCAAATCTCTTTGCAATCACTTCATGCTGTATAAGTAATATGGGCCCGGTGCATTTAGCAGTCTGAGAGGTTGGTGGCATGCTGAGTAGTAGGTGCCCTGTGAAGATGCATTCACTTGTTTAAAAACCAGTGTGAGGTTATTAAACTTCTTACGGCACGAGGAAGTGGACCAGGGCCCAGGGCCAGACTTTGGGCTTTCCCCTCCCTGGCCACCTGCACGAGCTTCCGTCAGAGGTTTGTTCTTGAGGGCCTTTGGCCCCTGCAGAAAAAAAATGCCTCCATGATCAACGCCTCCAGTGCTCTATTTGTGAATGGTAGAGCGCTCTCTCTTTACCATGGTGCTCCACCATTCTATCCATTTGCAAGACGTGACAGTTAGCAGCAGCCTCCACTCATTCAGTGCAGCTACGATTTGAGGGGGACAGACATCCTTTAAGAGCTGGAGGCTAGCTCCAACATGTGTTAGTCTCACACATTGCCTGGCCCCTTGTTCTGTTTGCTCCCAGCCAGCAGCACATATTGCACTGGGCTGCATGCAGGTTTCATGAAAATGACGAGGAAGCACAAAATTAGAGTGCCACCTGCCTCAACGGGATAGCATGTGGGCCAAATCAAATCAAGAATCTCACGCAGGAAAATGGCCTGATCTAATTTTTAGCCCAAGACTTTTGAATATTTATGACGTTTTTGCCTGCCTGTGGCTCGCATTTAACACATAGAAATCCCGATTACTTCAAATGGGAATGCCTGCGGAAAGTAAATGGATCTTATAAGTGTATGCCTGATGGGTTTGGAGAAGGCTATAATTTGGGGGAGAAATGTGCAAAACATTTTGATGAGCTAAGTTGCAATAGAAGCAATCAGGCAATATATGAGGAAAGTTAGTCACTGTATGTTAAATGTGATGATAGAGGTTAGTCAGGTGTGACAAGGGACAAGAGATGTTAGTCAGGGAATTAAAGAGGGGATAAGAAGAGAAGTTAGTCAGAGAATGAGATGAAAGAGATTAGCCAGGGCAAACTGCAGGAAGGATCTGATCAATCAGATGCAAATAAACAGAAGCTGCAAATCATATTTCTACTGCATATTTATTTATTTATTTTTAACGGTATAATGTTATTTATTTATTTATCTATTTTATTTTTTGAAAATCTTTTTATTGGCTTTTCTCATATTTATAAACAGTTGTTACTTATATACATTACATTTTTCTTGCCCGTGCTAATTTGCTTTATTTCACAGAGAGATTTGTTTTATCCTTCATTTGACTAACTGTACGTACATTTGCTGCCCTCCGGATCGGTCTATGATATCCCTCCTTCCTCCTCCCCCTCCCCCCATTGGTTTCAGCACCCTTCCTCTTCTCTTGTGGTTTCCCCATTTTTCTGCCCCCCCCTCCCCCCCTCCCCCCCCCTCCCCCTCCCACCCCCTCCTCCCGGGTTGTGCAGTCCTTTGGTTCTTCATCTCTTTTTTTTCCCCCTGGCTTACTCCTCGTTGCTGACCTCGAACAGGTTTTGGAAAAGGCCGACGAACTGCCCTCAAGTGTCCAGGAAGCCTTCCTCTGACCCTCGGGTGGTGTACTTAATCTTCTCCAGGTGGAGAAATTCCGAGAGGGCCAGTCTGCAGCTTTGGGTGGTGCTGCCCATCGCCAGTCGAGCAGGCTTCTCCACCGTGCAATGGGGGAAGCGAAAGCAAGGGTATTGGCCCCCTTCCCCATGTGTAGCTCTGGCTGCTCCGATACCCCGAAGATTGCCACTATTGGGCATGGCTTCACCCTCACCCCCACAACCTTGGACATTGCCTCAGAGAAGGCTGTCCAGAACCCAGCAAGCTTGGGACAAGCCCAAAACATGTGGGTGTGGTTGGCCGGGCCCCTCTGGCACCGTTCACATTTGTCCTCCACCTCCAGGAAGAACCTGCTCATTCAGGTTCTGGTCAGGTGCGCTCTGTGCACCACTTTGAGCTGCATTAGGCTTAGCCTTACACAGGAGGAGGTGGAGCTCACCCTGCTCAGTGCATCTCTCCAGAGTCCCCATCCTACCTCTGTCCCCAGTTCGTCCTCCCATTTTTGTCTGGTCCCTTCCAGTGGTGTTCAGGCTCTGTCCAGTAGCTGTCCAGTAGCTTTCCATATATTTTCCCACATAGCCCCCCCTTCTCACTGCTTGTGCCTATCAGGTCGTCTAGTAGTGTGCTTTCTGGGGCCCCGGGGTTCCCTATAGTCTCTTTGCGGAGGAAGTGCTTTATTTGAAGGTGTCTCAATTCCTGTCCTCTTGCTAGTTTCCACTTCCTCATCAGTTCGTCCAGTGTCGTCAGTCTGCGCCCTTCCTAGAAGTCCCCGACTGTCAGTGTGCCCCAGTCCCACCTCCATTGCTACCACTGGGCTTGTTGTGTACCTTGTTGAGGAGGATGGGAGTGCTGCTGTGGCCAGGGCCCGGAGGGTTGTTCCTTAACTGGATGCTTCCTTCATTTGTACCCAATCTGTGTCGGGTTCTTGTACCCATCCCCTCACTTTTTCTGCCGTTGCTGCCCAGTGGTAGTAGTGTAGGTTCGGTGGAGCCAGGCCCCCTCTGACTTTCCCTCTTTGCAGTGTCGGTTTGAGAATTCTCGGGTTCCACCACACCCATGATTAGCCTGTCTATGTTTTGGAAAAAGGCCTTGGGGATGAAGATTGGAATGGATCTAAACAGGAAGAGGAACCTTGGCAGTACGTTCATCTTGATCGTTTGCACTCTTCTCACCAGGGAGAGTGGGAGTGAGCCCCAGCGTTGAAGGTCCTTTCTTACTTCCTCCACCAGGCTGGTCAGGTTCCACTTGTGGATTCTACTGCATGTTTATATCTACTTTGAAATTAGTTTTTTAAGGTCTGGCCACATAATAGGCTTGTGAACAAAGTTGAAGCTCAAAGAATAAAAGAGACATTGGCAGTCTGCATATAAAGTTAGTAAACATCAGGAAACTGAGGTGCAAAATGTTGAAGGGTTATTTTTCTAGACTGGAGGAAGATATAGACTGGTGCCCCGAGGAGCCATTGCTGGAACCATTGCTTTACCTGATATGTGTTAATTGACTGAGGTGTGCAGGGCACAATTTCTAAACATGTAGATGACAAAAATTTTGGAAGCATTGTGAACTGTGAGGAGGATCGTAATAATGATCAACAATATAAAATAAAGAGTGCAATTCTAAAGGGGGTGCAGAAACAGAAAATCATCAAAGGTGATGTAGTATCAATGGCAAACGGCTATTATGCTAATAGTCAATATACATGACCAGTGATGTCTGATCACGTGTGAACAGAGATCATAGAATCATAGAATTTACGGTGCAAAAGAATGCCATATAGCCCATCGAGTCTGCACCGGCCCTTGCAAAGAGCACCCTATCTACACCCACACCTTCACCCTATCCCGGTACCCCGTACCCCAGTAACCCCATCTAACGTTTTTTTTTTGGACACTAAGGGCAATTTAGCATGGCCAATCCACCTAACGTACACATCTTTTGGACTGTGGGAGGAAACCGGAGGACCTGGAGGAAACCCAAGCAGACACGGGGAGAACGTGCAGACTCTGCACAGATAGTGCCCCAAGCCAAGGAATCGAACTTGGGACCCTGGAGCTGTGAAGCAACTGCATTAACCACTGTGCCACCATGCTGCCCTAAACAGAGAGAGCTGGGATGGATTCTCCGACCCCCCACCGAGTCGGAGAATCGCCGGGGGCAGTGTGAATCCCGACCCCGCCGGCCACCGAATTCTCCGGCACCGAAAATTTGTCGGGGGCAGGAATCACGCCTCGCCAGTCGGCGGGCCCCCGCGATGGGCCAAAGTCCCGCTGCTGTCATGCCAGTCCCGCCGGCGTGAATCAAACCACCTATTTTACCGGCAGGACTGGCGGCGCGGGCCGGCTCCGGGGTCCTGGGGGGGTTCGCGGGGCGATCTGGCCCCGGGGGATGCCCCCACGGTGGTCTGGCCGGCGATCGGGGCCCACCGATCTGCGGGTGGGCCTGTGCCGTGGGGGCACTCTTTTCCTTCCGCCTTGGCCATAGCCTCCACGACCCCCCTGCGCATGCACGGGGATGACGTCAACAGCCGCTGACGCTCCCGCGCATGCGCGGACTTCCGCCGGCCAGCGAAGTCCCTTCGGCCCCGGCTGCCGCGGCGCCAAAGGCCTTTCTCGGCGGTTGGCATGGCGCCAAAGGCCTTTCCCGCCAGTTGGCATGGCGCCAAAGGCCTTTCCCGCCGGCTGGCGTGGCGCCAAAGGCCTTTCCCGCCGGCACGGGCCTAGCCCATCAAGGTGAGGGCTTGGCCCCTAAAGGTGCGGAGAAAGCCGCACCTTTGGGGCGGCCCGACGCCGGATGTTTCACGCCACTCCATCACGCCGGGACCCCCCGCCCCGCCGGGTAGGGGAGAATCCCGGCCCTGGTTCTGGAAGAAGCCTTGTGCTTATCCATCCTTGTACATAATTGTATATAGTTAATAAATATCTGAAAGTTCCTCGAGGTTTGTTCCCAGCAGTCCATGTTATACACACCTAGGACTGTTTGCGATGATACTATATGGTGACAGTGGGATAACCTACGACAAAACTGACGGTGGTGGGAATGTGAAAGCCATTGAATAAAAAGCAGCCAGGGAATGACTGCAGCTGAGAATCAAAGGGAAATGTGTTAATGGAGTCCCAAAACAGTTGACTAAAAGTAACGGGCTCTCATGGAGAAAATCCTACCTCTAGCTGAGTCCGACCAAGCAGAAACCTGATAAAACTGGCATTGCAGGTTGAACAGGTAAAGAACAGCGCAGGACATCCCTCTATTCCATTGGCAGCAGCTCAGACAACATTTTCATAAGACAGGGGGCGTGATTCACTCACCCCGGGGCCGGACCGGAGAATCGCCGAGATGGGCGCGAATCGCGGCACGCCGCCCTGAAGCCGGTCCGCCGATTCTCCGAAGCGCGGGGAATCGGCGCCATTGGCGCCGGTCGGGGGCTGCTGTACGGGGCCCCCCCCCCCGGCAATTCTCGGCCCGGGATGGGCCGAGCAGCCACGCAAAAAAAGCCGAGTCCCACCGCCGCCATTCACACCTGCTCTTACCCGCCGGGACCTCGGCGTCGATGCATCCGGTGGGTGGCCTGGGGGATGGGGGGGGTCCAACCCCATATAGCTATGGCCTGGCCCCCGATCGGGGCCTACCGATAGGCAGGCCGGCCTCTCGGGCTGGGGGCCTCTTTTGCACCGCGCCGGCCCCTGTAGCCCTACGCCATGTTGCGTCGGGGGCCGGCGCGGAGAAGGGAGCCAAGTCCTAGGTTTTGGAGCTTTGATATGAGTTTTGCTGGGATTATGGTGTTGAAGGTGGAGCTGTAGTCAATAAATCGGAGTCTGATGTAGGAGTCCTTGTTGTCGAGATGCTCTAAGGATGAGTTTAGGGCCAGGGAAATGGCATCTGCTGTGGACCGGTAGCGACGGTATGCGAATTGCAGTGGATCAAGGAGTTCTGGGAGTATGGAAGTGATGTGCTTCATGATCAACCACTCGAAGCACTTCATTAAGACTGAAGTCAGGACCACCAGACGGCAGTCATTGAGGCACGTTGCCTGGTTCTTCTTTGGCACCGGTACGATGGTGATCTTCTTGAAGCAGGTGGGGACCTCGGAGTGGAGTAGGGACAGTTTGAAGATGTCCGTGAATACCTCTGCCAGCTGGTCCGCGCAGGCTCTGAGTGCACGACCAGGGATCCATGACCTCTAAAAGGGAGGAAGGAGGAGAGAACCCCTCTCCACCTTCTACCAGGGTGTACAAGGGGACAGTATCTGCTGGGCAGCTGTAGAGAGCTGCTGGTTCAAGGGTGCTAGGTTTTTTTGGGACAAATCACCGGATTTTGGAAGTGTGCACTAACTGCATGCGCACCTAACAAGGGAGGATAGGTCAACCCGGCAGTTTTGCATGCAGCTTCTGAGGGCCGGGACATAGCCACAAGCCGTACCCGCTGTCCAATCGGCCCTCTACCCCTTTGTTCCCTCACGTTAATATGGCAGCTCGGACAGCAGGTAGAGATGTAGAGGCACGGAAGACAGGAGCAGTGAGGTATTCCATATGGGAGAGGGTAGTGTTGTATTACTTTATGTAACATATATATTACTCTTTGAACCAGCCGAGTTGATGAAATGAACAATAGCTTCTTTTAAAGATGAACTAATTTAATGAGTAATGTAAATAATATTCTGTGAGTCCTTTGTGCTTAACACTCAACTAGCAAAAGAAATAAAATACAGTTAAGATAACTAACTAACTACACAATAATGAAATAACATATAACTTATCTCTCTCTAGCTAATCTATGTCTTGTCTGTTCATTCTCCTGAAGCACACTCTCTCAGAAAGAGCGGAAAGTATTTCTTATACCATCTGATAGTGAGACATGTAGTGTTGAATTGACTGTACTTACATACATTGATCATGTATATTCATATACAGAGATCACTACAAGTAATATGGAGATATATCAAAGGGAGCCACTGCACATGCGCGCATTGGCGCCGGTCCCACTGTGCATGCATGCAACCGCGCCAGTCCCACTGCGCATGCGCAGACCCGCGTGGATTACATTGGCCCACTCCCACCAGGCAGAAATGGATTTGAGGATGTACTGGTTATCAGTGACACCTTCACGAAGCAGTTCCCATCCGCAACGCAACCGCCCCACAACCATTCACACTCCCCAGTCCTCCTATTGGACATTGGACCACGCCAGACGGTTGGTCAGCTTAGCTGAATGATTCGAGGACCAGGACATGGGTAACCCTGAACCAAATGAATGCAAACAACTGGCAGACGTGGGTCTGGCAGCCAGGGGAGACAGATGATTCCATGGATGAACCTCCCATGGAGGTATTGCAAGAACAACTGCAGAGCGCAGTGTTTTAGTGTTCTGAGGAGTGTGAAGCACAAACATTCTGAGGAGTCCTGATGATGACAATCGGACACCTCCCAAAAAGCATGGTGCATGATTTCTGATGGAACCTGCCCCATCATCTGTGCTCCATGCACGGACCTCGGGCGAAATTCTCCCCCAACGGCGCGATGTCCGCCGACTGGCGCCAAAGACGGCGCCAATCAGACGGGCATCGCGCCGGCCCAAAGGTGCGGAATGCTCCGCATCTTTGGCGGCCTAGCCCCAACATTGAGGGGCTAGGCTGACGCCAGACGGATTTCCGCCCCGCCAGCTGGCGGAAATGGCGTTTGTTTCCCCGCCAGCAGGCGCGGAAATGCGGCGCATGCGCGGGAGCATCAGCGACCGCTGACAGTTTCCCGCCGCATGCGCGGGAGCGTCAGCGGCCGCCGACAGTTTCCCGCGCATGCGCAGTGGGGAGAGTCACTTCCGCCTCCGCCATGGTGGAGGCCGTAGCGGAGGCGGAAGGGAAAGAGTGCCCCCACGGCACAGGCCCGCCCGCGGATCGGTGGGCCCCGATCGCGGGCCAGGCCACCGTGGGGGCACCCCCAGGGGTCAGATCGCCCCGCGCCCCCCCAGGACCCCGGAGCCCGCCCATGCCGCCTGGTCCCGCCGGTAAATACCAGGTTTGATTTACGCCGGCGGGACAGGCAATTTCTGGGCGGGACTTCGGCCCATCCGGGCCGGAGAATTGAACGGGGGGTCCCGCCAACCGGCGCGGCCCGATTCCCGCCCCCGCCCAATCTCCGGTACCGGAGACTTCGGCGGGGGCGGGATTCACGGCGGCCAACAGCCATTCTCCGACCCGGCGGGGGTTCGGAGAATGACGCCCCTCTTCTCTGCTTGTGCATTGTTTAACCCCTGTCTCCCCACCCCTTCTTCTCCTCCCTATATGTTATTTTCAGTTCGAACTGTCCCTCGCCACTCACTGATCAGACTCTGAGAGCACCTTCATCATCACACCTTTTGGGGCAGCACGGTAGCCTTGTGGATAGCACAATTGCTTCACAGCTCCAGGGTCCCAGGTTCGATTCTGGCTTGGGTCACTGTCTGTGCGGGGTCTGCACATCCTCCCCTTTTGTGCGTGGGTTTCCTCCGGGTGCTCCGGTTTCCTCCCACAGTCCAAAGATGTGCGGGTGAGGTGGATTGGCCATGATAAATTGCCCTTAGTGTCCAAAATTGCCCTCAGTGTTGGGTGGGGTTACTGGGTTATGGGGATAGGGTGGCGGTGTTGACCTTGGGTAGGGTGCTCTTTCCAAGAGCCGGTGCAGACTCGATGGGCTGAATGGCCTCCTTCTGCACTGTAAATTCTATGATAATCACGCTGAGCCGTCTTCCCCCCACGGATAACAGACCACCAACCCATACTACATTGTGTGCCTGCCACACAGCTCCACTATTGACCCCCACTACTCAAAGCAATTGTTATATTCACTCCCTGACCATCTTCTCTAACCCTGCCCCCCCCAGATCAGAATCTGGGGCGAGATTCTCCATTATCGGCGCAAAGTCCGCCGATCGGCGCCAAAAACGGCGCAAATCCGACCTTCAGCACGCCGCCCCAAACGTCGCAAAGTCTCCGACGTGACGCGATCCTGTCACGTCACGCATAGCAGTGGAGCAGAGGAGGGAGGCCCTGTATCCCGGAAACAGCCGCAGAGTTGCCCCACGCCACAGCCGGCATCTGTGGAGGGAGGTGGTCGAGGCCGTCACTGCTGTGGCCCTGACACCATGGACAGGCACCCAGTGCCACAAGAAGGTGAACGACCTCGTCAGAGCAGCCAGGGTGAGCCTCCCCCTGCCCGATATCCATATCCCCCATATCCCCCATATCCCCCCTCCCCCATATCCCCCATATCCTCCCTCCCCCATATCCCCCCATATACCCCATATCCCCCCTCCCCATATCCCCCATATCCCCCCTCCCCCATATCCCCCTCCCCATATCCCCCTCCCCCATATCCCCCCTCCCCCATATCCCCCCTCCCCCATGTGAATCCAGCCCTAACCTTAACCTCTGCAATCCACGCGCAACTGATGGCGTGCATTCATATACCTGTCTAACACTGTTGCCTTTTACCCCTGCCACCAACCCGCCCCCCCCCCCCACCCCCCCACAGGAGAAACGTGCACACAACACCAGGGAGCATGTGAGGACTGGAGGAGGCACCGCTGATGAGAGGCCACTGACCGAACACGAGGAAAGGGCCCTGGAACTGGCTGGCAGACCTGAGGACCGGGAGGTTGCTGATGCAGAGGTCGGGGGCCCACCAGCAAGTGAGCCACCGACAGCCCGTCCCCATATCCCCCCTCCCCCATATCACCTGATCACTGCCTGCGTGTCTAACCATGCATGCTTCATTGTGTATCGCAGGAGCAAACGACGAGGCACCCATACCCGCAGATGCAGACCGCCCGCATGATGCCCCTCGAAGACCACGGGAGACGGAGAGACCCGGACCCTCCGGCATGCGACGCCCGCAGGATGCCCCTCGCACACCACGGGAGACGGAGAGACCCGGACCCTCCGGCATGCGACGCCCGCAGGATGCCCCTCGGAGGCCACGGGAGACGGAGAGACCCGGACCCCCCGGCATGCGACGCCCGCAGGATGCCCCTCGCACACCACAGGAGACGGAGAGACCCGGACCCTCCGGCATGCGACGCCCGCAGGATGTCCCTTGGAGACCACTGGAGACGGAGAGACCTGGAACAACAGGGAGAAGATGCTCCCGTCTCGTGCGGGTGCGACGACGCAGGCGTGTGCCACCCAGCGACGAGAGGGGCAGCCACAGGCCCCCGTCACAGCCGAGCCAGGACACCACTACCCAGGACACCACTACCCAGGACACCACTACCCAGGACACCCCCACCCGGAACACGAAATACCGGACAGTGACTCAGAGTGGATGGGCGGAGACGAACTGCCACCCCAAAGTGCCATAGACTCAGAGTGGGACGAAGAGCACGACACAACGCCACTGCTGTCACCAACACCCTCCACCATCGCAGAAACACTCACCTCGGTTGGGCACTTTAGTGATGAGACGAATGGTACACTCACTGGTGCGCACAACACAGCCGTCCCGGTACAGCAGGTGGAGGTAGGAGCAGCAGAGGGGCTGGGCGGTCGGAGGGCAGCCGTGCCCAAGCGAACATCTGCCGCCCAGATGGATCCCGTGTTCCTGGAGGTACCACACCCACCCATAGATCCGATGCAACCGCCGAACCGGAGACGAGCGAAGAGGGTGACGGCTGGCTTGCGGCGGCTACAGTCGCAGGTGGAGGAGTCCAGGAGCTGGGAGTGGTGCCGGTCATGCGTGCCACCCAGGCCGACACCGCACGGGTGGCGTCCGCGGTGGAGGCAATGAGTGCGACGGTGTCAGACATGGGGAACGGTTTGCGAGGCCTGGGGCTTTCCGTGCAGGCGGCGTCTGTAGCCCAGGACATGGCTGCCCTCTCACAGGAGGCCAGGAGCCAGCGCCAGTGGCAGATGGCAGAGGCGCTCAACGCCATGGCCCAGTCTCAGCAGGCCATGGCCCAGTCTCAGCAGGCCATCGCTGAGGTCATCGGCACCATTGCCCATGTGCGAGCCGGCGTCGCACAGTCACAGACAGGGTTTGCCAATCCCCTGAGATCCATGGCTGCAAACCTGCAGACCCCTGTCGATACCAGCACGGGCCTCCAGGACTGGCAGCGCTATATGTCGGGGGGGGCGTCGGATGGCAAGTCCATTCGCATCCCCCACCCATGTGGAGGCCTGGGGCCATCGGGCACCCCGAGGGAGGAGGAGGTGCTGTGGAACGTCCCGGGTCCCCCTGTAGGGGAGGTCCCGGAACACCGCGACACCTCGGACACCCCCCTTCCGTCCCTGGTGCATCGGGTGGGCAACGGGCAGGACAGGCTGGCAGCTCGCCACCCCAGTCGCCCGGGTCGCAGCCTGGCCCATCTAGGCCAGGACGCCCCAGGAAACGGCCGCAAAAGAGATCCCGTGTCAGAGGGCAGGAATCACAGGAGTCCACCTCCAGTTCTGCTGTACCGTCTGGGGAACCATGTCGACGTAGTCATAGGGTCCGTAAGGCCAAACAACTAGACACTGAGTAAGTTGGCACGGGTGCAGGGCACAGATGAGTTTTAGGGGCTAGGGAACGTGCATGAACTCCGTTCGTTATTAAAGTCAATGTTACACCTACAGAAGCTGCCTTTGTGCTCTGTCCAAAGCGTGCGGGGGTGTCATGTACGTTGAGCGCAAGTGTGTGTGTGAGGGGTGGTCTTACCTCAGCCCCAGGTGATTCTGCCCCCTTCCCCCTGGGCCGCCATCAACATCCCCCCGGGCAGAGGACGGGACCGTGCGCTGCAGTGTCACAGCTGCATGCAGGGATGGTCCGGGTGGATGGTGGTACTGTGGCCATGGGTCAGACATAGTCCAACGATGTGGAGCCAGGAGCTCATCGCAGGGCGGGTTGTCATCATCCTCCATGGCCTGCAATAGACACGCGTCCACCGGCAACTGTGTGAGCCCGGCCGTTGTGCCGCCGGTGGATCGGCAATGGGGGGGGTGGTGTGCATGCGGGTGGGGTGGGTGGGGTTGGGGAGGGGGGTGAGAGTGCTGGGTGGGTGGATGGGTGGGGGGTGTGAGTGGTCGGCTGTTGCCATGGTGTGCGGTCTGTGGCCATACTACCCGATTCCCACGCCCATCTAGTCAGTGAAGCGGGCGTCTATCAGCCTGTCCCGTGCCCGCTGGCCCAGCTGGTAATGGTGGACAGCCACCCGCCCGTGTCTAGCCCGTCTGCCCTGACCATTGCCCCCATCCCCCTCATCTGGGGAGGACTGCGCCTCTTCCTGCTGCTCCTCTACTCCGCCCTCCTCTGCCTGCGGCACATCGCCCCTCTGCTGGGCTATATTGTGCAGGACGCAGCACACCACAATGATGCGGCCGACCCTATCTGACCGATACTGGAGGGCGCCCCCAGAGAGGTCCAGGCACCTGAAACGCATCTTCAGCACGCCAAAGCACCTCTCTATCACTCCCCTTGTCGCTACATAGGCATCATTGAGGCGGTTCTCCGCCTCATTGCGTGGCCTCCGTACAGGCGTCATCAGCCACGATCGCAATGGGTAGCCCCTGTCGCCCAGCAACCAGCCCCTCAGCCGGGGATGGCGTCCCTCGTACATGCCGGCGATGTATGACCGCGACAACACGTATGAGTCGTGTACACCGCCCGGGTAACGGGCCGCAGCATCATCATGCGGTGGTCGCAGACCACCTGTAAGTTCATCGAATAGGTCCCCTTCCTATGAGTGAACACGGCCCTGTTATCTGCAGGTGGCCGCACGGCGACGTGCATCCCATCAATCGCGCCCTGGACCATGGGAAACCCGGCCACGGCAGAGAAGCCCACGGCCCGGGCACCTTGGCTGGCCCGGTCCACAGGGAAGCGGATGTAGCGGTGCGCCATGGCATAAAGGGCGTCTGTCACTGCCCGGATGCACCGGTGCACCGATGTCTGCGATATGCCGGACAGGTCCCCACTGGGTGCCTGGAATGACCCCGTTGCATAAAAGTTCAGGGCCACCGTAACCTTGACGGACACGGGGAGAGGGTGTCCCCCGCCAGTGACACGCGGTGACAGGTGTGCCAGCAGGTGGCAGATGTGTGCCACGGTTTCCCGCCTCATCCGGAGTCTCCTCCTGCATTCCCGGTCCATGAGGTCCTGGTATGACTGCCGGGGTCGGTACACACGGGGCGCCCTCGGGTGCCTCCGTTGCCGTGGGGCCGCGACGTCCTCCTCCCCCTCCTCATCCTGTCGGTCAGGTGCCCCTCCAGCCTGGGCGGCTGCCGCCTGCCCCTTGCGGCAGCCTGCGCCGCCTCTCTGGCACGCTCCTCCTCCTCCTCCTCATCCAGGGCAACATAGACATTAGCGGCTGCCGCCACGGCGGCCAACATCGCTGGCTGATCGGAAAACATGATGGCCTGGTTTTGGGGGGGGGACGACGACGACATGTCATCATTGCCCATACCCCCTCCTCCCCCCAGCCAGGTGGCATGGACCGCATGGGTCCAACTGTTGGAGGCTGGCACCTGGCCAGGTGGACCAACTCACTTGCCCTCGCACCCCCCCCTCCCCGGCACGGACCCCGTCCCTCTCCCCGGCACGGACCCCGTCCCCCTCCCGGCACGGACCCCTCCCCCTCCCGGCACGGACCCCGTCCCCCTCCCGGCACGGACCCCGTCCCCCTCCCGGCACGGACCCCCCCCCCTCTCCGGTACGGACACCCCCCACCACCATCCCCCTCCCCGGCACGGACCCCCCTCCCCTCCCCGGCACGGACCCCGTCCCCCCGTCCCACTCCCCGGCAAGGACCCCGTCCCCCCATCCCCCTCCATGGCACGGACCCTCCCATCCCCCTCCCCGGCACTCATCCTCCCGTCCCCGGCACTCAACCCCCGTCCCGGAACTCCCCCGGAACCCAACCCACTCTAACCACACCCCCCGCCGCACACACACACACAAAACCCTAGACATCTCTCCCCCACACATTCAGACTGCGGCCACGCCGTCACCTGTCCAGCGGCCAACCCCCCAGGCCGTCACCCACCTCCACGCTGATCGGCGTAAACCTTGAGCACAGGTTCACGCCGATTAAAAGGTTTGATTTACGCCGACGTGACCCGTCATCACGTCGACGGGACTTCGGCCCATCCGGACGGGAGAATATCGGCTGGCCCAAAATCGATTGCCTTGCGCCCACCCGTGCCATTCTCCGAGGTCTGCGGCGCCATTAACGCCCCGCCGACTTTTCTCCCTTCGGCGAGCGGCGGGGGCGGAATTCACAGCGGCCAACAGCCATTCTCCGACCCGCTGGGGGGTCGGAGAATGACGCCCCTGATCTTCACCGTCGCTGTGCTTGGGGATCACCCCACTTCCACAGACTAGGGGGTGTTCCCTCACCAACCACACACCCTCGTCCTATCATCTGTCCTTGGACACTCAACATATCACCAGCGCGTTCCTGCTGGTTCTAACCCACCAGTCTATCCAGACCTAGGATGTAGCCCCTTCCTAGGTATTCACCCTTGTCCTGTTCTTCAACACACTTGGGTAGTGGAGTAACGGCATTTCCCCTGCCCTACCGGGGACATATGGAACCATTCAAAACGCTCGGGTAGTGGAGTAAAGGCAGTTCCCCCACCCTACCTGGGCATCCCACACATTTGTCGCCAGCCGCGGACCATATGTACCTCTCTCATCACTAACCTCTCCTTCCCTCCGACCCTCACTATCTGGAATGGCTACTTACAGTACCAAACACTTGGGCAGGTCTCAGACCAAAACCGTTGCCCCACACCCCACCGTTTGGTTGTGGGATTAAAATGTACTCAGTGACTCAGGTTACAACTCATCCTTTTCTTCACTCTTCCAGCAAGGTCCCTTTGGAGCGATCCCACATACTATTTACGCTCAGCAACCCGATGGTGATTGCTGCTGTGAAGGAATCGGGCTGCCCTACAATTCGCAACCCCCCCCCCTCTCATTGAAAGGTGTCAGGTTCTTAAATCAGGCATCCCACCACCTGTTTTCTCTCTCAGCGATTATGGGCTGTCCTCTCCTGCAGGGAGACAAAAGAGTATATTGTGAGTTGGACGCCTGGCAGGTCGGACGTCGAAGACGACTAGCGTGTGTGAGCACTGTGCCTGAGCAGAAATGGGTTCTGATGAGGAATGCCGGTGTGCTTGAGGGTAATGCTGGGAGGTCGGGTGCTGGAAACCTGCAAGGTGGCGCCATGTGGGTTCAAGGTGACATTTTGGGGGTGACAGAACTGTCAAATGCCAAGGGGAGACAGGGGACACATCCCTTACAGATCATAGGAGGTCATTCACCTTTTTTCTGCATTGGTTCTCTTGGTCAGGCTGCTGGCACTGATCAGTGCTGCCTCCATGTCCCAGACGGGATTGGTGGCCTTGCTGGAGGAGCTCCTGCGAATAGGGGGTAGATTGTGGCTTGCCTCTTTTCCACGGCATCTGGTGAGGACCCCCTCCGAGAATTTGAGAACTGGTCTTCCAGCTGCCATCTTGCTGGTTTGAATGAGAGTGAGTGCTGTGGAGCTGTTTGAATGCAGCATCCCCTTGATTGAATTGCTCAGATAACCCGTGGGCGAATGAGACACTTTGCGACTTTCACACCAGAAATTACACCCAGAGAGTACAAAATTAAGCTATGATGAACCCGTATAAAACAATGGTTTGGCTTCATTTGGAGCATTGTGCACAATTCTGGGCACCACATTTTAGGAAGAATGTGAAGGCTTATAGAAAGGTGCGGAAAAGATTCACGGGAATTGTTCCGGGGATGACCATAGGCTGCTTTCTCCTTTGACCAGGGGGGGGGTGCTGACTGGTGGCGGTTTAACCTGAGGATCCCCACACCTCCAGGCGAGTGCCAAGGCAGAGAAGGCCTTCATGAATATGTTGGAGAAGACATGGCTGTTCTCCTTAGAGAAGAGAATGTAGAGAGCAGATTCAAGAGAGGTATTAAAAATGATGAAGGGTCTGGACAGAGTAGGCAGGGAGAAACTGTTCCAAGTGTTGGAAGGAATAAGAACCAGACAAAATGAATTGCAGAAGAACAAATGTCCATATGAGGAAAAAGATTTTTTTATGCAGCGAATAACACAGCCTGAGTGTTTAAAGAAAATTCAATTGGATTCTCAATTGGGAATTGGAAAATATTTGCAGGGCCTTGAAGAAGGGCAGAGGAATGGGACTAGTTGGGTTGCTTCTGCAGAGAGCTAGTATGTAGATTACAGGCTGAATGGCCTCCTGTTCTGTAACCATTCTATGATTTTCATTCAAAATCTCAAGGAATAAAAAAGAGACGGTCCCATCATTCCGTAGGCAAAGGAGCTCAATGCAAAGCATTAAAAATATAAACCATTGTATGAATAGTTCGTTAATTAGTTTTCCTCCGCAGGGAAAAAATTGTTTCATTACATATGATGATAATACTTCATTTATTGATTCCGTAATGGGAAAGCAGACTTTCTGTTCGCCAAAGCCTTTTAGGCTTGAAATATGCCAGCCCTTCAGGTAAAAATTGAAATTCCTTCTAATGTATGATCAGTGAGGCGCAGTGCAATTTCCTGTCTGTTTAAGGGCTTGTGTTACACATTCTGCTAACCCATTGGGAGCAGGCAAAAGTGAAGCTCCATCTGTGGTAAAGCTCTTTAAAGATATGACATCTTCCAGGGCAAATTCATTAATTTTACTCTCTTCATTGCCTTTGTGGTGCTGCGTTTTATTCTTATTTTCCCTCAGACTGTTTCTGTTTTCTGTGTCCTCCCCTAAACAGGTTGGGATTATTTCTGTTGAAATGAAAACTGAAAGCCTTGCAAAATCTTTCCCTAAAGTTGACCTTAATTGAAGTATTTACCAGGCTTCGGCAGGGCAATTAGGGCTAAATAAAAAAGAGGAGAGGTATCAAGGGACTATTACAACATAAATTTTCACAGGAGCTCTGGGAACAACAGGAAATATAAGAGCAAGCACCAGCATCCTGTGGTGATCATCGTTCAAGTTAAAATTAATGATTAGATTGGTTTTAAAGGCAGCCAAACAGTGGTTTCATAGTTGAAGTGGTGAAATTTGAAAGAAGATATGCTCGGGAGATTGACAGGCACCACAGCCAGATTGCATCCAACCAATATTATGTTGCTAATTATATGTACACACCCTGGCAATTATCAAGAACCACTGCATCCACAAGGTCAGAGGGCTAGTTACTGACCCTGCCAACTGCTGCAAAGAGACTGGAGCCATAGGGAGACAACTGATACATTTCCCAAATTACATAGGGTAATTGATAGAAGCCATGCAGCTATCCAGCTTTCGCGTAGCTATTCCTACTCTGGCACCACCATTGCTTTTCTCCGTTGGGATCTGTGACTGACCCTACGCTATGTCCTCAATGACATCAACAGAATATTCTGGGGTGTTTGCAGTGATGCTGGTACATATAAATGCTGATGTGAGAGATTCAATTTGCTGCATAGTGCTGTCTGAATCACCTATCGTACCGACTATCTGCTTGCTCAGACCTGTACTGATATTTCAGATCAGCTGCTGTGATACTTTGTTGTGGTCTGGTTGCTTGAATTCCTCCTTTCCGAAGAGAAGGAGTTGGAACTTAAGGTTAAGTTTAGCAGCTGCGATGGCCTCTGCAGTCGATTATTCAGATGCTTGTCCTTTCAGGTCAGCAGGTCAGAAGGTTACAGGGGAGAGAGGGTTCCTATTTCTCACAAATTTTGCAGTTATGGCACTTGTAGATTGCCTCGACTCTTTTGGCAGAACAGCAGATGATCTCTTAAAGCTTCCTCTTTTTCCTCCCTTGAACAAGAGCTCTCTCTGATGTTGTTTCTCAGAGCTCTTCCTCGGGTTCTGCACCCAACCTCACAAGGTGGCTTACAGACTCTTTGATACAGTTCAAAAAACACAAAAATGGCTGGTATGTTCATTTTCAACGAGCCATTGTTCCACCAGGAAAATATGCTAATTATGTTGTGGTCTTTTGAAGTCCTTTCCCATCTCCTGTTCCCTCAGAAGTAAAAGGATTTTCATCCTTTTTTAGAAGATGTGATGAGTATCCTGAGGAGTTTTTGTATCTTTAATGACTTCGTAGCCAGCTCTAAAAATGGGAGTCTGACAAGGTTTGATTAAATACAGAAATGAAGCAGTCCATGTCCAAATGCAGCAAAACCTGGACAATATCCAGGATGGGCTGACAAGTGGCAAATTACATTTATGCCATACAAGTGACAGGCAATGACCATCGCCTACAAGAGAGGATCTAACCATCGCCCCTTGACATTCAATGACATTACCATCGCTGAATCTCCCACAATCAACATCCTGGGGGTTACCATTGATCAGAAACTGAACTGGACTAGCCACATTAATACTGTGGCTACCAGAGCAGGTCAAAGGCTGGGAGTCCTACGGCGAGTAGCTTACCTTCTGACCCCCAACCCCCACCCCCAAAGCTTGTCCACCATCTACAAAGCACAAGTCAGGAGTATAAGAGAATACTCCACTTGCCTGGATGAGTTCAGCTTCAACAACACTCAAGAAGGTCGACACCATCCAGAACAAAGCAGCCCGCTTGATTGCTCTCCCTTCCAAACATTCAAACCCTCCACCACTGACCAACAGTGGCGGCCTGAGTACCATCTACAAGATGCACTGCAGGAACTCACCAAGGTTCCTTAGGCAGCACCTTCCAAACCCACGACCACTCCCATCTAGAAGGATAAGGGCAGCAGAAATCTGGGAACCCCACCACCTGGAGGTTCCCCTCCAAGTCACTCACCATTCCAGCTTGGAAATATATTGCCATTCCTTCACTGTCGCTGGGTAAAAATCCTGGAACTCCCTCCCTCACGGCACTGTGGGTGCACACACCACCGTGACTGCAGCGTTTCAAGAAGGCAACTCAACACCACCATCAGAAGGGCAACTCGGGATGGGCAATAAATGTCCAAATTCCGTGAATGAATTTATAAAAAAGATAGGTTCCATATTGTCAGCCCATATTTCCATTTTGGGAAAGGTTTTTAAACTCAATGCTATGTACGGATTGAAAACAGAAATGTACCTTTAAAACAGGTGTCCTTAAAATCTGTAATATCATCATTATACATTTGTGACAAGGACATTAAAAGGCTGGAACAGATGTACCTTGTAACAGAGGTTATGTTGAAAAATATTAAGGGCATCATGCGGCGCAGTGGTTAGCACTGGGACTGCGGCGCTGAGGACCTGGGTTCGAATCCCGGCCCTGGGTCACTGCCTGTGTGGAGTGTGCACATTCTCGCCATGTCTGCGAGGGTTTCACCCCCCACAACCCAAAGATGTGCAGGTTAGGTGGATTGGCCACACTAAATTGCCCCTTAATTGGAAAAAAAATTGGGTACTCCAAATTTTTTTTTAAATGTTGAAAAATATTAGCCATGATTTCACCTGGCTGTCTATGCAAAGACAAAGATCTTGGATTAGCAGGAAGAAGCCAAAAAGATGATCAGCTAACCATCCTGGAATTAATAGTGACCATTGAATAGATTCTTCACAATGCCTCACCATGGCCCTGAACTCTAACCTCCTCTCCTCTATCGGGAACTTTCCTGCTCCACCTCCTGATTGTGAACTTGCCCCTCTCGTCCCAATCTCCAGTTTCCCTCCAACCCCTAACATGGATTGTGAGCTTGGAACAGTTGTGGCCTTTCACATTCTGGGGATCGTCTCCATTGGACTCTGGATGCATCCTCCTCCTACCAGCATTTCCTTTAGTCTACCGGCAAGAGCCTCTATTTAACTGGTTACTAAGCGGGAGGCGGCCCAACTATATTCTAAACGAACCCTGCCATTCAGATCAGCAGGGTTCTAAGAACCCAACCTTGCAAACTTTCTCAGCTGATTACACATTCCCAGCTCTTTGTTAATATTCGGGCCAAAAGCTTTGACTGAGACTTGGTAAACAGTCGTAACATACTGCCTTCTATTGAATCCTCCCTATCTGGATGGCACAATGGCACAATGGTTAGCACTGCTGCCTTACAGCGCCAGGGACCTGGGTTTCAATCTGGCTTTGGGTGACTGTGTGCCGTTTGCACATTCTTGCCGTATCTGCGTGGGTTTCTCCCAGGTGCTCCGGTTTTCTCCCACAGTCCAAAGATGTGCAGGTTATATGGGGTGAAAGGGGGTGGCACAGTGGTTAGCACTGCTGCCTCACGGTGCTGAGGACCTGGGTTCGATCCCGGCCCTGGGTCACTGTCTATGTGGAATTTGCACATTCTCCCTGTGTCACCCCCATAACCCAAAGATGTGCAGTGTAGGTGGATTGGCCATGCTACATTACCCTTAATTGGAAAATAAATAATTGGGTGCTATAAATTAAAAAAAATATGGGGTTACAGGGATAGGGCAGGGTCGGCCTAGGTAGATTGCTCTTTTGGAGAGTTGGTGCAGACTCGATGGGCCAAATAGCCTCCTTCTGTGCTGTAGGGATTCTATGGACCTTCCATCACCCTCTCGAACCAAACCACCACATGTGAGAATGTGGTCCTCATCACCAAACCTGACCTTGAGTTCGCCTCCTATTCCTCTGACACTCTCTCCTCCTTTGAGCACCTCTCTTTGTGGCATGCTCTCTGAACAAAGAACAAAGAACGAAGAAAATTACAGCACAGGAACAGGCCCTTCAGCCCTCCCATCCTGCGCCGATCCAGATCCTTTATCTAAACCTGTCTTCTATTTTCCAAGGATCAACTTCCCTCTGTTCCCCGCCCATTCATATATCTGTTTAGATGCATCTTAAATGATGCTATCGTGCCCGCCTCTACCACCTCCACTGGCAAAGCGTTCCAGGCACCCACCACCCTCTGCGTAAAAAATTTTCCACGCACATCTCCCTGGAACCTTCCCCCTCTCACCTTGAAATCGTAACCCTTTGTAATTGACACCCCCACTCTTGGAAAATATTTGTTGCTATCCACCCTGTCCATACCTCTCATAATTTTGTAGACCTCAATCAGGTCCCCCCTCATAGCTAGCACCCTCCATACCAGGCAACATCCTGGTGAACCTCCTCTGCACCCTCTCTAAAGCATCTACATCCTTCTGGTAATGTGGCGACCAGAACTGCATGCAGTATTCCAAATGTGTCCTAACCAAAGTCCTATACAACTGTAACATGACCTGCCGACTCTTGTACTCAATACCCCGTCCGATGAAGGCAAGCATGCTGTATGCCTTCTTGACCACTCTATCGACCTGCGTTGCCACCTTCACGGTACAATGGACCTGAACTCCCAGATCTCTCTGTACATCAATTTTCCCTAGGACTCTTCCATTGACCATATAGTCCGCTCTTGAGTTAGATCTTCCAAAATGCATCACCTCGCATTTGCCTGGATTGAGCTCCATCTGCCATTTCTCTGCCCAACTCTCCAATCTATCTATATTTTGCTGTATTCTCTGACAGTCCTCCTCGCTGTCTGCAGCTCCACCAATCTTAGTATCATCTGCAAACTTGCTAATCAGATCACCTATACCTTCGTCCAGATCATTTATGTATATCACAAGTAACAGTGGTCCGAGCACGGAGCCCTGTGGAACACCACTAGTCACCTTACTCCATTTTGAGACACTTCCTTCCACCACTACTCTCTGTCTCCTGTTGCCCAGCCAGTTCTTTATCCGTCTAGCTAGTACACCCTGAACCCCATACGACTTCACTTTTTCCATCAACCTACCATGGGAAACTTTATCAAACGCCTTACTGAAGTCCATGCATATGACATATACAGCCCTTCCCTCATCAATTAACGTTGTCACTTCCTCAAATAATTCTATTAGGTTTGTGAGACATGACCTTCCCTGCACAAAACCATGCTGCCTATCACTGATAAGTCTATTTTCTTCCAAATGTGAATAGATCCTATCCCTCAGTATCTTCTCCAACAGTTTGCCTACCACTGACGTCAAGCTCACAGGCCTATAATTCCCTGGATTATCCCTGCTACCCTTCTTAAACAAAGGGATCTATATTTGAAGTCACCCCACAATGATGGCACCAACTCTTTCTGCAGACTGGGAGGTTCCAATGAAAAATATGTTCAGGCAATTTTGACCTGCTTCTTAAAGAATATTATTCAACAGCACCCAATCAACAGTATCACTCAGACAGCACAGGATGGTTAGTGTGAGAATTGTCACGCTGTTACAGTCGATGATTCTGTTCCAATTTTGGGCCAGAGTGAAGGAAACTTTGTTTGACATTCTATTGTGCTGTACCTGATATCAGGGTGTTTGCTGCTGAAAGTCAGTGCTGAAGATATGGAAATGTTCCATTTTGCATCGGCAGTACCTGTGTACAGAATACAGGGAAAAAGACTCACAAATGATTGAAATATCTGATGAGATCTCTGGATTGTACATAATCTAGCAAAACAAACTCTGACATGCTCTGGAGTGTCATGCAGTGTTTCATTATTATTTTAGAACAGTGAGACAGATGAGATGAAAAGTAACAATCGGCAAAGCTGAACTGAACATGAGCAATGTAGCACACAGACATATTGGGGTTTAATGAGGATAGCTCCCAAAAATGGGTGCAGAGATTATGATTCATGAATATCCTGCACACTTTTAATGTCATGCACATGGCAGGTTGCCTGCATTGTAACTGCTGAATACTGCATGCAGCCAGTGTTGCACTTTTTATCAGCTGCACACATCAATAAGGGACCCAATGGGGATCTTACCAGAATTTGTCAAAACGCTGGTTCCGGTGAGAATCCCTCTCACGGAACCTTTTAAAAAACAAATTACCACGTGAATCCTGCTGTGTTTGTGGCAGCTGCCCGCTGATTCGCTAGCCCAGGGGCAACTTAATCTCTGCAGTCGATGGGGAGCTCTATATAGGAGGTAGGTTTCTGGATGATGAGCATCTCATAGTTGAAGGTCCACAGCAGGTGGAGGCTTGGGCATCCCAGGAAACCGGCACTCGGAGGAATGCCGGAGCCCAGGACTCTGCGGAGTCCCTGGTCGATGAGGAAGCCAGCACCACGATTCACAGAGGGAACCCCTGACCAGACTTTTGGATGATGTGCAGCAGAGGCGGGGTGTCCTGTATCCATGGTTCATGCAGATAGCCTTCCAGCAAGGCCACCACCCCCACCGAGGAGGCAGTGGCAGCAGAGGTGGGGTGTCCTGTATCCATGGCCCATGCAAACATTCTTTCAGCAAGGTCACCACCCCCACCTCGGAGGCAGTGGCAGCCGTAGCCAATGACAGTTCACTGCAGAAGAGAATGGGGAAGAAATGCCACCAGAAGATAATTACATTCTTCAGATGATCAGGGTAAATCTGCTACCTCTGCACCCCCTCACACACCCCTCGCATGTCCAAGGTCGTCTCTCACCCAGCCACCCCGTGGGTTGTCAAAACCTAACATGTGGCCTTCACCAACCCCGCCCCCCAATCTCCATGATCCCCCAGCAACTATTCTGCTCCCCACATCTCTGGTCCCACTCAAGTTCCATACATGCTCTCCCCAAAGCCACATGGCTGGGATCCCAGGGAACCGGCACTCAAAGGAATGCTGGAGGCCAGGACTCTGCTGAACCCCTGGCCAATGACATGCCCCTGGGTCCTGTCGTCCAGATCTGCTGGAACTGCAAAGGCCAAGTCGCTAGCATCAAGAAGAGCTGACAGCATCTCTCAGCGAACTGCAAGGCTGATTGGAGGAATCCCATTGCCTTCTGTCCAAGGCGATGGTGCCGTCACTCCTACGCAATGAGGCCAACACTGTGAGGTTGGCGTCCACAGTGGAGAGCTTGGTGTAGGTTGTGCACTCCATAACGGGGGATATCTGCTCCATGCTTCAGTTCATGATCTCCATGGCTGAGGGCATGAGCTCTATCGTGCGGTGTTTCAACTGCTAGGTGCTGGCACTAGTGGGTATCCACAAGTGTCATTGCCAGAGGACTTATGAAGGCAGCACTGCAACACCCATGCCACCCGAAAGTAGGCCTGGGCCCTCAAGGTTCAAGATCCCCAGGGGACATCTGCCAAGGTAATCTCAGGCAACAAGGTGTCAAAGGCAGCAGGCTGCCTCAACCTCAGCTGTGGATCCTGGGCATACACCTAAACATAATGGGAGGGTAAGGAAGAGTAATCCAGCAGAAGACTGCGTCTCAGCAGGGAGATAGTGCTGCAATTGTGCCACATCCTTGTGGACATGGCACCACATGGAGGAGGAGAACACCCGCTCCTGGTGGCCGTGATGGTCATGGCCGCCCTTACTTTTTACGCCACTTGGTCATTCCAGTGCTTGAGCGTGGACCTGTGTGGCATTTCACAGTCATCAGCCATGGGTGCATGTGGGAGGTGACGGATGCTCTGTCTGACCAGGCATCAGACTACATCATCGTCAACCTGGACCAGGCTCACCAAGATGACGGGCTACAGGATTTGCTGCCATCAGCAGGATGCCCCAGGTCTAGGGGACAATTGATGGCATGCAAGTCGCCCTGTGAGCACCAGGGCACTGACGGCAGGAGGAGGCGTTCTGCCCCGCTGGCTCTGGGAATGCGCACTGCTGAGGGGGCACACATGTATGGAATGGCCAGCATTCTGAATGCTGGTCTCAACCGGCATTTTTAAAGCTGGCCGTGTCTTTGGGCACTTCTTCCCTTGATCAGGAACACCTTATTGCATGACCCCATGGCCCTCCAAATACCCATCCACCAACCACCCTGGATTGCGACCCTGGGTTTGAGAATGACTGGTCTAGTGCTATGTCGAGATATGTCGGCAGGACGCACATCAGAGGTGGCAACAGACTGCTACCTTCCACGCCCTTTGGCCTTTGATGCTCTTGGTGGTCATCCTCTTGGGGTCTGGAGTTGGGGGGGGCCCTGGCTGATTTACCGGTGCCACAGGTGTTGCCTTTCCACCCTGTTATGCCTGCTGCCCTTGAGATGTGCTGGAGTCAGAAGGGGGGATTCAGAAGGACTGGACATTGCTCGTGTCACCTTGGTGGAAGACCCTCGGATGGGCTCTAGTGCTTCCACCTCCTCGAGGGTGCCGGTGGGGCCCTGGGTGAGTCCATGCGATGGCGTGGCATCTAGAGTGAGCTTCAGAAGCCTCTAAATCATCTGGCACTGCCAGTCCTGGACATTGTCTGCACCATGGCGTTGAAGTCTTCACCGATGGTCCTCTATGATGGGCCAAGCTCTGAAATGCCTCAGCAATGTCCATCTGTGTCTGGGCTATGTCCCTCAGTTATTGGCAGAGGCTGAGCCATACCTTGGATACCACCATTCATGGCTTGGAATCATGCTCCAGGGTTTCCATTGTGGTCGCCACGCTAGCAATGCCGGCACTATCTCCTGTGCCTGAAATATTTGGGACTCCTCCAATCAACCTTTCAGTTACAGGAATGTTTACGGCTCAGGCTGTCATCTCCAACAGCTCAAGGAGAACCTTGATCAGAAGCTTGGCATCTGACTGGGACCCAGCTGTGTCCTGGGATCCTGCAGACCTTCGACTGCTGTCTCTCTTGGATTATCTTGCCACCACCGAAGTGCATCAGCAACTGTGTGGTGCTCACCAGGTAGTGTCCCTGAAGCCTGAGCACTAATGTTGCCCACTGAGGTGTGTGCCTCTGCACTGGTGGAAGATGCGAGTGAAAGCTGTGATACATTGTTGGTATTGCCCCCAAGAGTTCTCTCTCTGAGGCGTGCAAGGCAAAGGACATGGGTTCAGTGAAAGGGGAGGATAATTGTCTGGGATACCAACAACTCATTTGAGACAGATCATCTGAATGAAAGGGCTGTGGATCTTCACTTCCCTGGGGCAGGCCAACCCCACTGTCAGTCACAACTCGCTCCTTGGGAAACCCTGCGCTCTCCAGGGCCCTTAATAATAAATAATAATAATCTTTTTATTGTCACAAGTATGAAGTTGTTGTGAAAAGCCACTAATTGCCACATTCTGGCGCCTGTTTGGGTAAGCTGGTACGGGAATTGAACCTGGCCTTGTTCTGCATGACAAACCAACCGTCCAGCCCACTGAGCTAAACCTTTCCTACTCGGGGGCAAGAATTCACACCGCTGGAATTCAACCCCCTGTCTTCTCCCTTTCCTTCTTATTTTGGGATACCTTCTCCTGCGGGGACGAAGGGCAGGCATTGTGAGCTGCATGCCTGATGTGACTAAAGCAGGTGTCATGTGTGGGCACCATGCCTGAACATTAAGAGGTTGTGATGGTGAGTGCCAGGGGTTCTGAGGAACATGCTTGGGGGTCAGATGTTGGGACGGCACGAGGTGTCAGGCAGTGGATTGGGGGTTGGGGTGAAGAACTCGGCATGGGGGGAGTGGGTTTGGTATTGAAGAGTGGCAGGCGGGATTGATGCCAGGAGGAGAGAGATGCAGCTCGCAGGAGGTCATTCATCTTCTTCCTTTATCATGTTGCTTGCACTCGCTGATGCTACCACTGCTTCCCCGGTGTCATTTGTCACTGTGCTGCAGGTTCACTAAACCCTTTGGGGATACAGGGTGCCCCACCTCTTCTCCACAGCATCCAGAAGCCTGGTCAGGTCTGCATCCACAAATTGAGAAGCGGGTCTCCACAATGCCATCCTCCTGGCTTGACTGGGAGTGAGTGCTGAGAGACGGTTTAAATGGTGCTCTACTTTGTTAGCTGCGAGCAGCTGAACCCAAATCAGACAGCTGGGGACTCAGGCATGGCGGGTTTCATATTGGGGCTCATTGTTTGCACTAAGTGTGGGTGAATAGCGATCTAGATCGGATCAGTACAGCTGGCACAAAGCACCCCACAAATCCCGCTGAAATGACACGATGGGCGGGATTCTCCGGCTGTGCTTTCCCAGCAACTGGAATTTTCCCCCCAAAGTCAATGGACCTTTACATGGTCCGCGGCCCGCCCGTGGCGATGTTGCATGCCCCTTAATCATTTTTCGGGTGAATCGCCTTTTTTGGTGAGATCCCAAGAATATTCCAAAAAAAGATTGTACTGCAGAAAATGTTAAATATTGCAATGAAAATTCATGACGTGTGGAAAGCAAATTTACTGAAGCGGAAGTGAAAGAAAATAAATAACTTGCACTTTTACAGTTTATTATCATGCTAGAACATCCAAAAGTCTTTCATGACCTCTGACAGTGTGGAACTCCCTCATTACTGCATTGGATAATCAGCCTAGATCTTGGGTGCAATCTACCGGCCGTGTCATCCCTCCCGCGGGTTTCCCGGCAGCCAGTACACCTCGTGAGATTTGCCCAGATCTCATGAGAGAACGTGATCAGGATCCCGGCCACAATGGATGTCACAAAGACTCACATGTCTAAGTTGGTTTTAAACCCACTGAGGTGTGCTCACCCGGGGTCTTCTGGGCTCCCGGGATCTAATGGGCGACCCCAGGAAGTCCCCATCTGGGCGTCATTCGCCATTGGTCCACACAAGTGGCAAAGGGGGGGTCCAAAAGGGGGCATGGGAAGACCTGAAAAAGGGGTCCCTCAGCGATCCCATAGCGGGGTGTCATCACTTTGGGGGGAGTGTTGGGTAATGGCCATGTGTGTGAGGGGTGACATTGCCCATGGGTGGGAGGTATGGGGAGAACCACATGCCCTCTTAGAAATCGGGCACCCTTTCAAACTGGTGGCCAATCTCTGAGGCAGTCTGGCCAGCGAGTTCAGTTCCCCGGTGATGAAAATAATGTTAAGTGTGTGCTTGACCTGGAAAAAACTCCCCAGGGCCCAAAAACGTGACTGTGGTTAGATCATGGTGGGGAACTCACTGACAGAGCCAGCGGGAAACTCCCAGCATAACCCGCCACAAATGACACTCAGAGGGCGCGATCTACCAGTTGTGTTATGCCCGAAAAGCAGCGTAGCACGATGCGGCCGGTAGATGCTGTTAGATCCCTCTTCCGGATCGACACGGCTCGCCACGGCTCGCGAGATCTAACGTGATCTCGTGAAACATTGATGTGAATCTCGCCCATTGTGGGTGGATCACTTTTTAGCAAATGTGGATATTGGAGCGAGAGAGTTAGTCTCAATCTAACATGCACTCCCACGATCTAACCAAGGTGGGGGACCTAACCCCTTTGCCTTGGAGATCTTGGATGAGACCTTTCCATGCTGGCCCCCAGAAATGGGGACCAGATGGAACGGTACATGTGGGAGCCTCCCAGGGGATTGGAGGCCCCCAGCTGCTTGCCCTCTGGGCAGAGTGGCACCCTGGCACTGCTGGTGTCACCCTGGGCACATTGGCACTGCCAGCCTGTCACCCTGGCACTGCCAGCTTGTCACCCTGGCATTGCCAGACTGGCACCTTGGTGGTGCCACCAGGTGCCAACCTGACACTGCCAAGATGCTCAGGTGGCACTGCCAGCTTGCAAGTGCACTAACAGGGTGCCAGGCTGGCGCTTTTCCTGCCAAGGGTATTGGGCCTGGGAGTGCCCTGTGCAGGTGCAAGGGGTGCAGCGGGCCTGAGGACACCCATATGAGTTGGGGTATGGGGATTTTCGGAGGTCGTGTTGGGGAGGTCGAGAGATTGCGTCCCGATCGCATTCTGCAGAGGTGTCCTGGCAAGTGAAGTTCCTTGGTGCAGAGAATGGCACTTGCCTCTGTGTGGCCTCATCAGGGAGTTCCCCACTGAGGCCCTGAATCTACCCAAATGGGAACAGAGTCCCATTCGATAGCGTGGGGTTTCTTGGCGCTCTAGCACCGGGAGACACCTGGCTAAAACCCTCATTATGGGACCCTTTTCCCATTCGGGTACATCGCACCCAGAAACCTTTCCGTTAGATCATGCCCTTTGTGTTCAAATCTCTGAAATAGGAATGAACCCACTCAGACATGAGTGCTGCCGCTGAGAAGGAGTCTATTGAATGGGTATAAATCAGCTTAAATAAGCAAGGGCCAACAAAATGCTAAACACTTTAGTTCAACTTTGAGTATGAAAATTTACGGTTTCAACTCATTTAAACATTGGGCGGGATTCTCTGGCCTCACAGCCTCATGTTTCTCGGCCGCGGGAGGCGGAACACCATTTGCTCCTGGTTTGAATCTCCGCTCCCGCCGCTGTAAACGGGAATTCCCACTGAAGCCACGCCATGCCGCCGAGAAACCCGTGGATGTAGCTGTGCTGCCGACAGTATCAGAGAATCTGGCTATTATTTATACACAGCATGTTAACAAACTGCAATCAGGAAGCTTTTCAATTGTTAATGTCACTGATACAGCATGAGAGGTCTTGTAGTGCAGTAGTGGCGACCCTATCACTGGGTCAGGAGCTCTGGGTTCAAGTTCCAGTCCAGGAACTGATGACCATGGAAAGTGCATAAACAATGCAACCTAACAGGTTCATCGTCAGCCTGTAAATCTGTCCAGTATGCCTGATGGCAGGTGGTAAGAGTGGGAGAATTTCCTGGACAGCCATACTGCAGGAGGCAATGGCAATCTGAGGTTGTGCTGCATCCTTTGAATGAGACATAAACCTGTCTGCCAGTTCAGGTGAATGTCAAATATCCAATGCCACTATTGGAAGAAGAACCAGGGAATTCCTCAATATTTATCAATCAATTGACATCGGCAAAAAATAGATTTTCTGGTCTTTGTTTCTCTTTTTTTGTTTTTGTCTCAGTATTCAAGCTGGTGGCCGACCAGAGCAATGACTGATGTGGTCATAACTTCTACAGTTTATGTTTCAGTTTAAAATACTGGGAAAAAGTCTTGCACTGGTTCCAAAACTGTAATTTTGTCTTGTTCCAATGGAGGGACCAATGTCTTTTTTGGCTGCCTTCTTGGCTGTTTTTGACCAGGAGAAATTAGAAGCGTAGTACTGGAGGCTGCATAAATCCCAGGTCTTCTGTGTGTGCAATTAAGTCACCATACACACTGCCCTAAGAAGTTGTAGTGCATCCCTGTAGTTGTAGCACATGAATGAATAATATAACTCTGCATTTCTTATTTCTGCTCTTCCAAATATAGTCAGGACTGTGCTGCAAGTGTAGTACATGAGCGTATTAGTTAAAGTCTGACTGTTCTTATCATACAGTTCCTTGGATTATTGTGTGTAATAATATAGGCTCGGTTCTAATAGTTTAAAAAAGGGGAAAAAAGTTCAAAGCAATTCACCTTCTGTCTTGTCTGTTTAAATGTTAACAAATCTGTATGGTACAACCTATCCTTAACACTGGCATTGATTTTTGCATATTACTTTTAAATATCAACATTATACTTATCAACACATTTAATCTGGATCTCTATAAAGCTCAAACAATTGTCTGTTTACCCTTTGAACCTGGCTGCAAATGCAACCTAGGTATTTCAGATTACAGTTTTCTGCAGTAAATCAGGGTCCCAAATGAAATGCTTTGGGACAATTCAAACATATTTGCCAAGGTTCAAGAACCCAAAATGCTAAAACACCTTCAAAGTAATAGGTACTAGGATGCTCTACTGTGCCGTGGGTTGAGGTCTAAATCGCTGGCTTTGAAAGCAGACCAAGGCAGGCCAGCAGCACGGTTCAATTCCTGTAACAGCCTCCCGGAACAGGCGCCGGAATGTGGCGACTAGGGGCTTTTCACAGTAACTTCATTTGAAGCCTACTTGTGACAATAAGCGATTTTCATTTCATTTCATTTCATTAAAGCATAATATGAAATGAAAGAATGCTCGATGGTGTCACTCGGTACAAAGTGAAGAAAAACGTTGTTCCTTGGCATCATCATTCCTCATCTTAACAAGCACAGATACACAATAAAAGGAGAAAAATGCTTGGATCAAATTGAAATAGTTTTCAGGCATGCTCATCAGATGTTCGACAAGAAACGGTGGGAATCTTTCATGAATACTAAAGCAAAACACTCTCCCAGCAATTACACTTTCAATTGCATGATATAATGTTCCTAAATTTCAAAATGTCATTTACAATGAACTCACAATACACACTTAGAGAATAATGGTATTCTTGGTATTCTGTCAATAATGGAGAAAGGCTGCTCTTATCTCAAGTGCTGCTTCACATTTCGGAGAAGTGTTGAATTCCACAAAGCTGGTATCAGTGTTTTGTAATTTTGTTCTGAAAGAAAAGCTCTTTAGTGAATATATATTTCAAAATAATACTTTGTCCCTGGAGAAATAATGCAAAATGTATTGTCCATTCATGTGGTAAAGATCATTTTCTCAAATAGATAATATCCTCTTTGGTATCTGGATTAGGTTTACAAAATGAAAATAGTTCTAAGTATTACTTTTTAAAATTTGTCCCCTTGCTGTAAGATATAAAGTTTGTTGTGCAGTTGGCAAACAGATAAAAATTGTTTCCCAGAACCTTACAGGCCTTTGCTAATGTGATGCTATTGCCATTTTGGAGCTCAAAGCCCCAGCGAACACCCTTACTTAACCTTGAATTCTGAACATGCATTAAGCAGGGGAGGATTCCCCCCTCAACCCCCCCTGCCCCCAACATTCCCACCAGTGCTATTGAAAAGCATTATCATTACTTTCAGGTTAGTTTCTTATTAATTTCTACTTTTGTTGTGATTTGTTGAGAAGAGTCTGGTGGTTTCCAGAGTTGATTAGATTTTTAGATTTAGATTTATTGTCATGTGTACCGAGGTACAGTGAAAAGTATTATTCTGCGTACAGTCCAGGCAGATCGCTCCAAGCATGAAAAACATAAGACATACGATAAATACGCAATGTAAATACATAGACATAGAAATCGGGTGAAGCATACGGAATATAGTGCTACAAGGGCAGCATGGTACACAGTGGGTAGCACTGTTGTTTCACAGCGCCAGGGTCCCAGGTTCGATTCCCGGCTTGAGTCACTGTCGGTGCAGAGTCTGCACATTCTCCCTGTATCTGCGTGGGTTTCCGCCGGATGCTCCGGTTTCCTCCCACAAGTCCCGAAAGACGTGCTGTTAGGTAATTTGGATATTCTGAATTCTCCCTCTATGTACCCGAACAGGCGCTGGAATATGGCGACTAGGGGCTTTTCACAGTAACTTCATTGCAGTGTTAATGTAAGCCTACTTGTGACAATAAAAGATTATTTATTTATTTATCTTCTGCAGCAGAATTTGTGTGCTATGTCACCCTCTGGCAATCTGGCACCTGTGCTATCCTTGTCTCCTGCCTTAGCTGCAGACCATTTGTGGTTGCTGTGCAGATCCCATTTCTAAACGATCTTCTCAAGTATGCACAGTGTCAACATTTCAGCTCCTGGCAATGAAGATGGGAATGAGTCATGGGGCGCGATTCCATGGAAACATTTCAAAGTCCAGTTTTTGAGAACATTTGCCGGGGTATTTCGTGACGGCCGCATTGACGAGATCGCGGCCCATAGTCAACGGCACTTGTTGCCAAAAAAAAAAACTTGACATTACTGGCTCCCTCGCTGTCTGATTCCCCTGATTCACACCTCAGCAGCTCGCCGCCAACCAGGGGGAACTGCTTTTAAGCGCTCCCTCATCACTCACTCCCAGTCAATACACAAGCACGGTAGTGTGGAGACCTGCTTCTTGCTTTGGGGATGTCAACCTGTGCCAGGCTTCTCGATGCTGTGGATGAGAGGTGGGGCAGCCTGTTCTCCCAGGGAGGTCGGAGGACCAGTAGTGGGGTGATGCACGATCAATGACCACTAAAGCAAAGTGGTGGTCCAACTGAAGGCTTTAATAAGCTAGATGTTTCCCCCAGCAGCACAGGTGCAGAATGAGGGCTGCTGGGGCGGCACGGGTTCATTTACCCCGCCTATCAGGGCAGAGCTATCATACATTCTAACCAATAGAAAGCATACAGTTTCCACCAATGGTGCTTTAGCCTATCAGGTGCCGTAATACCTATAATACCACATTCACCCCCTGTTAAAAAAAAGAGTCCGGCGGGGGTGGTGGCCAGAAACTACAAAACATAGCAACATGGTATAATTAGTTATGGAGGTACTGTAATACCTCCGTACAGTATTTAGTAACTATTTACAAGTTTGGTAGCTATGTACATTTAATGGTTTACATTTACAGATTACAGTTAAAATGAAGCAATCAGTCGATCGGGGGCCCTGGTCGTCATCTGTGATCATCGGAGCTTCGGTGGTGACTCCGGTGGAGGCTCGGGCGTCTGTGACTCCGGGAGCGTGGCTTTGATCTCCATGGCAGCTTCATCACCCCTAGACGGCGCTGGTGGGGAAAACGGCTGACCTGGGAAGGGAGTGCCTGCGAGGGGCATCGGTTGGTGGGGGGAACCTAGATGGGGGTGGCGGAAGGACCGATCCTCCTGTAAGGTGCTGCGGTGGAGGGGAGGGTGGGACTGGTGGCTGGAATGTGCGTGGGGTTCCGGCGGGAACCAGGTCCCATAGGGAGACCGTATCTTGTTGGCCATCGGGGTATGCCAAATAAGCATACTGGGGATTAGCATGGAGCAGGTGGACCCCCTCGACCAACAGTTCCGACTTGTGCGCCCGCACGTGTTTTCGGAGCAGGATGGGTCCGGGTGCTGCCAGCCAGGTCAGGAGCGAGGCCCCAGAGGAGGATTTCCTAGGGACGACAAGGAGACGTTTGTGAGGTGTCTGATTGGTGGTCTTACAAAGCAGTGACCGGATAGAGAGGAGGGCATCCGGGAGAACTTCTTGCCAGTGGGAGACTGGGAGGTTCCTGGACCGTAGGGCCAGTAGACGGTCTCCCTCTCTACTTGTCCGTTACCCAGGGGGTTGTATCTGGGTGTCCTGCTCGAGGCGATGCCCTTGCTGAGCAGGAATTGACGCAGTTCGTCGCTCATAAAGGAGGACCCCCATCACTGTGTATGTAAGTGGGGAACCCGAACAGTGCAAAGATGCTGTGGAGGGCCTTGATGACGGTGGTTGCGGTCATGTCGGGGCAGTGGATGGCGAATGGGAACCGGGAGTACTCGTCAATCACGTTCAGGAAGTACGTGTTGTGGTCAGTGGAGGGGAGGAGGCCTTTGAAGTCCATGCTGAGGCATTCAAAGGTACGGGAAGCCTTTATCAGGTGCGCTTTCTCTGGTCGGTAGAAGTGCGGTTTGCACTCCGCGCAGATTTGGCAGTCCCTGGTGGCTGTCCTGACCTCCTCGATGGAGTCGGGCAGGTTGCGGGTCTTGAGGAAATGGAAAAAGCGAGTGACCCCCGGGTGGCAGAGATTCTCGTGGAGGGCTCGGCGGCGGTCCACCTGTGCAGACAGGGCGTCAGGAGGCTCATTTAGCTTCCCTGGCTGATACAAGATCTCGTAGTTGTGGGTGGAGAGTTTGATCCTCCACCGCAAGATCTTGTCGTTTTTTAGCTTGCCCCGCTGTGCATTATCAAACATGAAAGCCACCGACTGTTGGTCCGTGAGGAGAGTGAATCTCCTGCCGACCAGGTAATGCCTCTAATGTCGCACTGATTCTACTATGGCCTGGGCCTTCTTTTCGACTGAGGAGTGGCGGATTTCGGAAGCATGGAGGGTACGGGAGAAGAAGGCCACGGGTCTGCCTGCTTGGTTGAGGGTTGCCGCCAGAGCTACGTCGGACGCATCGCTCTCAACCTGGAAGGGGAGGGACTCATCGATGGCGTGCATCGTGGCCTTTGCAATGTCTGCTTTGATGCGGCTGAAGGCCTGGCGGGCCTCTATCGACACGGGAAAAGCTGTGGATTGGATCAGGGGACGGGTCTTATCCGCATAGTTGGGGACCCACTGGTCGTAGTAGCTAAAAAACCCTAGGCAGCGTTTTAGGGTCTTAGAGCAGTGAAGGAGGGGGAACTCCAGAAGGGGGCGCATGTTTTCAGGGTCGGGGCCTATAACTCCATTTCGCACTACGTAGCCGAGAATGGCTAGACGGTCGGTGCTAAACACGCATTTATCCTTGTTGTATGTTAGGTTAAGGATTTTAGCGGTCTGGAGAAATTTTCGGAGGTTGGTGTCGTGGTCCTGCTGGTCATGGCCGCAGATGGTGACAGTATCGAGATATGGGAATGTTGCCCATAAACTGTACCAGTCAACCATTCGGTCCATCTCGCGCTGGAAGACCGAGACCCCGTTAGTGACACCAAAGGGATCCCTTAAGAAGTGATAGAGCCGCCCGTCTGCCTCGAAGGCAGTGTATTTGTGGTCACTAGTGCGGATGGAGAGCTGGTGGTAGGCGGACTTGAGATCCACCGTGGAGAAGACCTTATAATGCGCGATCCTGTTTACCTGGTCGGATATGCGGGGGAGGGGGTACGCGTCCAGCTGCGTAAACCTGTTGATGGTCTGACTGTCGTCAATAACCATGCTATGCTTCTCCCCGGTCTTTACCACCACTACTTGAGCTCTCCAGGGGCTGTTACTGGCTTCAATGACCCCTTCCCTCAGTAGCCTTTGCACCTCTGACCTAATAAAGATCCGGTCCTGGGCACTGTAGCATCTGCTCCTGGTGGCGATGGGTTTGCAATCCAGGGTGAGGTTCGCAAACCCAGGGAAGGTGGGTCGGCCTTAAGGGTCGCGAGGCCGCAGACAGTAAGGGGGGGTATAGGGCCGCCGAATTGGAAGGTCAGACTTTGAAGGTTACACTGGAAGTCTAAACCCAGGAGTGTAGCCGCGCAGAGGTGGGGAAGGACGTAGAGACGGAAATTTTTGAACTCCCTTCCCTGGATTGTGAGGTTGGCTAAACAAAACCCCTTTATCTCCACTGAGTGGGAACCGGAGGCCAGTGAGATTTTTTGATTAACAGGGTGGATGAGGAGGGAACAGCGCCTGACCGTGTCTGGGTGTATGAAGCTCTCCGTGCTCCCAGAGTCAATTAAGCAGGACGTCTCGTGCCCGTTGATGAAAACGGTCGTCGTAGCGTTTTCGAGGTCAAGACTGATCCAGAGTCACAGAGGCCAATCGCAGTAGTTGGGAATTCTGTTCAGGCAGTGTGTGGTCGGCCGAGCTGGGATCCTGGGGGTTCATCCAAGATGGCGTCTCCCATTGGTCGCACATGGCCGGGGGTGCACAAAATGGCGGCGCCCATCCCTCAAGCGTGGTGTCCGTGGAACAAGATGGCGGCACCCGGGGTCCGCACATGGCCCTGGGATATGGGGGTGGTGGCGACCGCTGGCCACACGGGGCCCATGGAGAAGTTTGTGATGGTGGTCCGGATTCGCCGCTGGAACCCGCGGCCACCGCTCGGGCCTAACATACCCCCACGAAATGGCCCTTTTTGCCGCATCCCCTGCAGGTGGATGCGCGGGCCGGGCAGCACTGGCGGGGGTGCTTGGCCTGCCCGCAAAAGTAGCAGCGGGGCCCCTCGGGGTTGGCAGGCCGCCTTGCAGCGCAGGCCTGCGGGGGAACAGGGGAAGTCTCTGGGTCGGCCGCTGCGGGGTTCCACGCTGCCCAGGTTGCTGCCGTGCGGTCGGGAACGTAGGCGCGGGCATTCCTGAGGCCACATCCAGGGAGCCTGCAAGGCCCCGTGTCTCCCTAAGACCCAAGGTGTCTTTCTCTAACCGGCGCTGGCAGATTTGTGATGAAAGCATACCTGCCATGAAAGCGTCCCGAACTAAGAGTTCCGTGTGTTCGCTCGCCGAAACCTGCGGGCAGCCGCAGCTTCTTCCCAGCACCAGGAGTGCGCGGTAGAATTCCTCCAACGATTCCCCAGGGGTTTGCCGTCTTGTTGCGAGCAGATGCCGTGCGTAGACCTGGTTTTACCAGGCGAATATAGTGTCCTTTTAGCAGCTCGATGAGGGTGTAAATCACCGGGCTCACCCTTGAGTGCAGGACGTGCAGTTTCTGCTCTCCCATGAGTGCGTTTTCGGTCATCTCGAGATACCCTTTAAAGCACGGCAGCCAGTGCTTAAAGATTGCCGCTGAGTTCACCGCGTGTGGGCTAAGTTGTAGACACTCCGGCTTGATTCAGAGCTCCATCCTTTCTTCTTAAAAAACTAGCTTATTAAATTGATGCACGATCAATGACCACCAAAGCGAGGTTGTAGTCCAACTGAAGGCTTTAGTAAGGTAGATGTTTCCCCCAGCAGCTCAGGTACAGAATGAGGGCTGCTGGGGCGGCACAGGTTCTTATACCCTGCCAATTAGGGCGGAGCTATCATACATTCTAACCAATAGAAAGCATACAGTTTCCACCAATGGTGCTTTAGCCTATCAGGTACCGTAATACCTATAATACCACATGGGGTCACCCAGATGATCTGTCTCAAGTGGGTTGTTCATGTCAGACAAAATGATCCCTCCCTCTCACTGACCACATGTCCATTGTCTCGCATAATTGCCTTCTGATGAGGCCGGGCCATCCGGAGTCGATCCGCCAGCCCCCTCTCCCCACCCCACCCAGCCTGCAAGAAAACTCCTTCAGAGGAAAGCTCCGAAGAGACCACTGGCAATGAGTCACAGATGTCCCCCACACCTTTCACCAATGCACAGACACACATCTCGGTGGATGGCATTAGTGGACAGGCTTCTAGGGCATAATCAGTAAGCACCACAAAGTTGCTAATGCACATCTGGTGGAGGCAGGAATATCCCAGGGAGTCAGCAGTCAGAGATCTGCTGGATCCCAGGACTCAGCTGGGTCTCAACCAGATGCCGAGCCTCTGGAGAATGTTCTCCAAGAGCTGATGCAGGTTATAGGACACAGTTGTGAGATTCAGGAGGGGGTGTCAGCGACATTGCAGCGACTACAAGGCCGATTGGAGGGGTCCCAAAGGCTATGGGTGCAGGAGATGTGCTGACAATGTGTGGCACTGAGGCCAACACTGCTAGGATGGTGACCATAGTGGAAAATCTGGAGCAAGATGTCTGCATCTTGAATAGTTGTGTCCAAGGCATGCTTCAGTCTGTGACGACCATTTTTGAGGGCCTCGACATTATGTCCCAGGAGCTGAGGGATGTGTCCCAGACACAGATGGACATTGCCGAGGCACTGCAGATCATGGCCCAGCCACTGAGGAGCATCGCTGAGGTTGCTGACACCATGGTAGAGCCAACGGGGTAGTCCCCTGGATTGGCAGAGCCTGATGACTCGGAGGCCTTTGAAGCACACTCCAGCTGTCCTTCTGTCCCATCGAATCAACCTGGACTCTACAGGCACCATCAGGGAGGAGGAAGCGCTGGAGGCCAGCAGGCGCCTGCCACCAAGGTAACTCCAGTGGTCTTCATGTCTTCCTTGTTAGCATCCCCCTCCCTCCTGACATCAGTGCATCTCAAGGGCAGCAGGCAGATGCCAATGGCACCGTTAAATTGGCTGGGACCCCCCTGGCTCCAGGCCCACCAGAGGACTCCGCCAAGAACATCAAAAGCCACAGGGCACAGAAAACAGGCACATCTGATGTGCATCCTGGGGACACACCTATACATAGCACAATGCCATAAAAAGATCAAGAAGAGTGGGGAGCACTGAGTGGGCACTGGGGGTTTACTATCTGTAGATAGGGGGACTGGAAATCTGTCACAGTGAAAGTTTCACCATTAAAACATGTTGCACTTCATACATGTAAAATCTCTGTCACGTTAATCGTCACAGCGAATCTACTCGCACCCTCCCCTCCTGTTGACCTTTACTCCCCCCACCCCCGCCTCCCAGGCACTGTGATCCAAGATCAAAAGTCTCTGATTCAGACCTCGTTCAGGGGATGGATGTGAGTGTGTTGTCAGCAGAAAGAAAGTGGTCAGACTTTAGCAGAAACTGAGGAGCACCGGAGCTTTCCTCACAGCGAGTGATCATCAATCTCCTGACTTGTATAGTGACCCGCTGATAGGGCCGACACAGGCCCATCACCCTGGAGTGACGTTACATAGGCCCTTGGAGAGGAGGAGAGAATGGGGGAAGGATGCATGGATTGGGGAGAGGGAAATGGGGGGTGCATGACTGACCCTTGTTCATCCTTCAGCTCCTCCTCGGGCTCGTCCTCCAGCCCCTTCTGGACCACCACATCTTCCTCCCCAGATGAGACTGCATATTCCTCCGCTGCCTGCTGCTCCTCCTCCTCCCTCCAGCATGTGCCCCCGCTGCTGTGTCAGATTGCAGAGGGCACAGTGGATCTCCACAAAGCCGGAGACCCTCTGTAGGGTGTACTGCAAGGCATTGCCAGAGTGGTCGAGGCATTAGAAGTGCACTTTCAGCAGCCTGATGCACTGCTCAATGACAGCACTGGTGGCAATGAGGGCCTCGTTATCATGGGTCCCGCATCGGTCTCAGGCCTCCAAATCGGCAGTGGGTAACCTTCACTTTCACGAGCCAACCCATCATCCTGGGGTCGTCCTTGAAGACATAGGGATTCTCAAAGTGTCCCAGGATGTAGCTGTCATGCACGCTCCCAGAGTAATGGGCACAAATGTGCATGATTCTGAGGCGATGGTTGCACATGATCTGAACATTCAGGGAGTGTAATACCTTCCACTGAAGGAGCATGCTCGAAGGGCCGAATAGTCTCTTGCTGCTCCTATTTTCTATGTTTCTTATTAATATAGGGCGCTCCCTAATCTCCCGGTACTCGCAGGGCAATATACATGCCATCGATCGCCCCCTGGCCTTGGAGCATCCTGCCGATGGCAGCAAATCCTGCAGCCCCAGCATCTTTCTGGGCCTGGTCCAGCTCAAAGGTCTGATGCCTGGTCTGATACTCGGACATACAGAGCATCCATTACCTCCCAGATGCACCTTGGGCGGAAGATTGTGATATGCCATGCAGGTGGGTGTCCCCTTCCTCCATGGGGTGCCATGTCCACAAGGATACGGCACAGGTTCCACACTGTGTCCCAGCTGAGACGCAGTCTTCTGTGGGACATGGTGTCAGTCAGCTCATTAAATGACTGACACCTGTACACCTTGGGCCGTCGCTGGCCTCCCCATCTGGGTCCCTCCTCAGCTGATGGGCGGCTGAGTATTCAGGGTGTGCGGTGGCCCCCTGCACATGGGGTGCCACCTCCGGCCTGTGCTGCCTTCTCCGGCATCTGCCCCCCTCGGCTGCAACAAGCAACCCGAGGACAGCCTCTGCAGGATCAGCAAACATAGTTTTATTTGGAATGAATTGTAGAAAGAGAGAGACCGACAATCAGTTAGGACTTTCATCCTGGGACTCCCAAATCCCCCAAGCCTCCGCCACCCTTTCGTGTGCCGCCTTCTCTCAGAGTGACACTCAGCGAGCCAGTTGTGCTGGCAAACCTTCCTGTGCACACTCACCCTCAACCACATCAAGAGCCCCTAGAATACAGACCTCTGCTGGGAACATTAGGGAGGGCATGCTCAGCTGCCCTCCGCTCATCCACACACTTACCCTTTGGCCGCAAAAATATCCACAGTGGTGCAACACGCTGATCATCCTCTGAGGCATAGCACGTGTTCCCTCTGTTTAGCACAGGGCTAAATCGCTGGCTTTCAAAGCAGACCAAGGCAGGCCAGCAGCACGGTTCAATTCCCATAACAGCCTCCCCGAACAGGCGCCGGAATGTGGCGACTAGGGGCTTTTCACAGTAACTTCATTTGAAGCATACTTGTGACAATAAGCGATTTTCATTTCATTTCATTTTCATTTCAAGGAGGCACTTGAGAGTTGAGGAGCGTGATCAAGGCTAATTTCTCATTTGAAATAGGCTTCAGCTGTGAAGTTAGAGGCTTCTCACAGTCAAAGGGAGTGAAATTGAATTTCAGGATAGAAGCCGGAGCAGGGCCATGTCCTGGAAGAATCTGGTAGAACAGACAGGCTGCAGCTGTGTTTGCCCCTGTTAAAGGTCTCCACAATATTTAAAGATGGCTTGAAGGCCTCACATATGCAAAGCCCCCCCTCCCCTCCCCCCCTGAGAGCACTGGGGCAGCAGCTCTGGTGCTCTTGAGCTTCCTGCTGGAAAATGGAAACAGCTACTCACTTCCTCACTTCCCTACAGTAGCCAATGCGCCAGCTTCCCGTTTTTGAAAATGAGTATTAAACGATGCTCACGTGACTTCCTGCTGGAGATTTGGGTAATTCCCAGAAGGCCGCTGAATTTGATTTCAATCTCGTTAATGAGATAGAAATGAATGCAAATGAGGGTTAATCAAATTCTCCCCATTTTTGGGTGTGCTCCGGAACTCGCCATCGGGTGTGGGCTCAATGAATCGGAAAATGGTTCGCGCCTGCCGCAAATCTCGATTTTGCTCTCTCCCGCTATTCACCCGGTGCACCCCAATCCACTCCAGGCACAATGTGGATGCTGAATCACACCCATGGTGGTTCTTTTATTTCACTATTTTCTTTTCACTCTTTTCTTGCTCTTTCACCTCCTGCTTTTCCCCCCCTGCCTGGCATTTACCCCCATGGCTACCTCGTCATACTGGCTTTGTAAAGTTAGTTTGGAGAGCTTCACCTTTGGATTACTGATTTACCTTTGGATAGCTGACATCTCTCCTCCTCGCCAGTCACTTGCACTAAGACCTCGAGAGCCGGAGCAGAAAATCTTGAAGCCTGCTCTCTGCCATGTTATGCAACTCTTCTGTCTTTCCCAGGCAAAATTTATTCCAGAATGACTTCAAGCCTCTGTTCCAGCTATAATAAAAATAATAATCTTTATTGTCACAAGTAGGCATACATTAACACTGTATTGTAGTTACTGTGAAAAGCCCCTGGTCACCACATTCCGGCGCCTGTTCAGGTACACAGAGGGAGAATTCAGAATGTCCAAATGGCCTAATAGCACGTCTTATGGACTTGTGGGAGGAAACCGGAGCCTCCAGAGGAAACCCACGCAGGTACAGAGAGAACGTGGAGACTCCGCACAGTCAGTGACCCAAGCTGGGGATCGAACCTGGTACTCTGGCGTTGCGAAGCCATAGTGCTAACCATTATGTTACTGTGCTGCCCTATAGTACACCTCTTCATTCACAGGTGCAGTCTGGCTTTAAGTCGTGCTAACGTCTAGTATTTTGCATCTGTTACTCAGTCATGCAGCCACTAAACAATACATTTTGATCATTTAAATTAGCGAGCAAGGTAAATTATGTGTTGCCTGCATCATAAGTAATAGCCATGGGATAATCCTGCATCGCAATCGTTGCCCCTTCTTGAGATCCCATCCAATTTTGCAGGGAGTTTTTGGAAGTTTCATCAAGGCAATTGCCTTTCAAAATCAATTAAAAAGAAGATAAAACATATTTTTAAAAAGCTTTTGTTTATAAATTTTGACAGTTTTGAATTATTACTGAAGCTAGAATAGGTCAAAAGGATAACTTAAAAAAAATATTATATTCCATCCTTGATACAAATGTTGAAAGTAAATGACAGTTGTCATTATGTAGAAAATGGATCTTAACCAATTGTTATGTCTTCTTTGTTATTCCTGACAAGCAAACAATGAATGATACCTCAGTGTACTTACATAATATCAGTACATAATATATATGCATACACCTTGGGACAAGAAACTGCAAATTAATTATCGATTTCTGCCATGTACATGTATAGGTATTTATTATACCAGTGGCCTGGTATAACATTTTAACATTCTGACATTATATGCATTAGTTTATGGTTCACTAATAGAGGAAACAACAAAAAAAGATTCTCTATGCATGCCACTCATTATAACATGCTTTTTATATCAGTCAAGACAGCATTCTAAAGAAGGTCTTCTGTATACATATTGTCACCACACAAAAGGCAAATTATTGAAAACTGAATAACACAAGACTCGGTCAATAGCACAGCTCATTGGTATACTAATGCGTTGAATCACAGAATGGTTGGTTCTGCAATTCTCCACAGGGTATATTTCAAGTTTTAGCCAGGATCTCAATGGAGAGGACACAAAGTAGAAGTCAACCATTTATTCGCTGAAAGAGAAATTTAGAAGGCAAGTCAGTCCACACTGGTCCAATATGCCTCTTAACAGTTAATTAGAGAGCAACATTGCAGAACCCTGAGAACAGGTTAACTGCCTGTCCTTTCAGCTAGAGATCATATACAATTCAGAGAAACCTAACCAGATGAAATTCCCATTGACTTAAACCTAAGGATTCAATACAAATGAGATTTAGTAGAACCAGTAGATAGAAGACAAATTTAACAAATACAAAGTAGTTTGAACAGCAGAATTGTATTTATATTAATCGGACATCAGTTACAAGATATGTACAGAATGATTGGATCATCAGTGAAAAGACATAGAACTTACGGGATGCATGTACAAATGAAAATGGAATAAAAGTAATCTTTTTTGTGCTTGAACAATACCGAGACATAAATCCAGATATTGTGTAAATTTAAGAATAAGATAATGGTTTAAAAGTAAAGTAAGAATGTTTTAGGAAAGTAAGGAAAGAAGAAAAGCTAATTGTTAGATCAATAACTATACATGTTATACTGGTGAAGAATGAACATTTAAGATGATTAATTTTGAAAGGTTGCTAAGGGTTATGTGAAAAATAGCGCATAGAGGAGAAAATAACGAGGAGTCATTAAAAGAACTGTAAATAGTGATCAGATTAGGATATTGGATGATGATAATGGGAGTAAAAACACATCAAGGGTGGCAAATAAATTGTATATTGTGGTAAGAGAGTCACCATTAAGTACATGGACAGAGACATGTTAAAGGATTAAAATGAATCTCTCAGTTTTGCAATAATGTGAATGATGTTGTACAGGGCAGTTAAAGGAGGCTGGGGGAAAACTCATAATTACTTATATTGGTATCAATCATTTAGCCGATAGTAAATTAGAGATTCCAAGTAAAATGTTAATTCTAAGGTTTGAAAAATAGGAAATAAAAGTGATGCTGCATAAAGTACAGTTAATCTAATTGAAGCGTACAGAATTCCTACATGACTCTACAGGATAGATGCAGGAAAGATATTTCCCTTGGCTGGGGGTTAGGTCTAGACAAGAGCACACAGCCTCAGAATAAAGGGAAGGCTATTTGGATGGGAGGAATTTCTTCACTCAGGGGGTGGTAAGTCTAAGGAATTCTCTACCCCAGACAGTTTAGGAGGCTCAGTAATTGAGGAGGCTCAGTAATTGAGCATGCTCAAGGCAGCAAATGATAGATTTCTATATACAAAAAGTATCAAAGAATGGAAGGATGGTGCGGGAAAATGGAATTAAGGTAGAAGATCAGCCATGATTTAGTTCAGTGTTTTTCAAACTTTTTTTCCCGGGACCCACTGTTACCAACTGGCTAACCTTCGGGAAACACACTCGCCAAACTTCGCGACACACCATTATTTCTTGCCTTTAATGCAACAGGTGAGTCTGCTTGATCCTCATAATCTCACTTGCTTTGTCATTCAATGTTACATTTCTGCTCAGGAACTTCAGCTGATGATTTAAATTCGAGCTGCGTCCTTTGAAATAAATCAAGAGATTTGTCCTCGAACTCGCCATGCCGTTGAAGTTTTGAGGGTTTTAAACTTTAATTTACCAGTACCTCTCTGCATACAACACACATGGGCTTTACATCCTGATTTGCTCTCTGCCATCGCTTATGGTGGAAAGACTTAATCGTTCGTATTTAAAGGCCAGTCACGAGAGCATTCTTAAAAGCCTATTGCGGCCGTTGGACGCTTCTCCTGCGATCGGAGATGCCACGACTGATAGGTCTGCGACCCTCCCGACACCTAACCTGTGGGTCACAACCCTGAGTTTGAAAAACCCTGATCTAGTTGAATGGCGGTGCAGACTCGAGGGGCTGAATGGGCCACTCGTGCTCCAATTTCCTGCATTCTTATGTTACAACTATTCAGCTGATTCTGAAGTTGATAACTGGCATCAATGATTGGTTGGAAATGTTATGTAATGAAACCAAAAGAATTAATTGTTCAATGCATGCTGAAAACAGGGTGGGCTTTGGAAGTGTGTGAATAGATTGGATTATATCCATACAAACAAGTGACTCGAAAATGATTTCAGAACTTAGTATATTAATTAAAATAATAGATTGAAGTTCACAGCAATAGTATGAAAGAGCTTTGTAGTAATTAAAGGAATTAAAGAATATAATATAACTCAAACTGCAGGAAATGATTGTGATAAACACTGAAAGAAGTTCAAGATGGGAGAGGGGAGAAGATTTCTTGTGGTTCCAGTATATTGTTTGAATTTTGGTTTGCAAACCGCTGAGTCTTTTGGGAAAAGTGATTCCAATTCAAGAGTATTTCATTGACTGTAAAGCCTCTTGGGAGAACCTGAAGTCACGAAAGGCATTGTATGAATGCAATAATTTATTTTTCCTTTTCAGAGATACTATTGCTTGGGTCTCTGCTATTTCCAGGAGATTCACCTTGAATCATAAGCAATTTGAACTTCAATTCCTGTGCAGTCACAGGGCAAAGGTTTCACAAGAGTGCAGTCAGAGGCAGGGACTCCCAATGCCAGATATTCCCACTCTATTGGAATAGTTGAGATCTACTGTATCAAATTAGCATGACACATTGAAATAACTGAGACATACCGACCTCCAGATGGAGCTCACTGGGCCTATCTGTGGAGTCCAGAACAGGGGAGTAGCCTATACAACTGAAGAATGGGAGTCTTTGTCAAATGGGAACAAATCAAATGACAATGAAGGGTGGATGGAAGGCTCATAAATAAAGTGGAAAGAACGGAAGTTGGGAATTGTGAATTGCGGGTGAGAGGAAAAGCTATTAGATATTTTGGCATGAGTCGTATGGAGACTAGCAAGAATAAAATACCAGCCTGAGCTGACAATGAATGGAAAAACAGTACCAATTTCAATTGAATGGGATGGGGAGACAAATGCCAGGTTTATATGGAGGTGGGGGGGACAGGTGGGGCAGTGGAGTGAGCAAGACACACAAAAGTTACAGTGGTTCGAAAGGAAAGCCTACGTGAAAGATAGGCAGTTGGATGACATGCAATATCTCTGTGAAATCTGTCCAGATAGGGCAGAGTGTTTCTATGGACCGAGGGGAATTGAATTGAGGGATGTTTGAGATAACATGTGGGGAAGCAACCATTTGGTTGATCTGTTGGAAATCTAAGTTTTTTTCTTTACTTTGGGGATGAGAAATCTTTTAACTGTGAAGAATGAAATTGTTTAAAGGTAACTAAAATGCATTATTTTTAATTTACTTGATCAAAATTTTGAACGGGTCAATCTTCTGAACCAATCTGAAATGTTGAAATCAAATTTGCTCCTTTAAGCACAGAGGATAGCATTGCTGCCTCATGACACCGAGGTCCCAGGTTCGGCTCTAGGTCACTGTCCGTGTGGAGTTTGCACTTTCTCTCCATGTTTGCATGGGTTTCGCCCCCACAACCCAAAGATGTGTAGGGTAGGTGGATTGGCCACGCTAAGTTGCCCTTTAATTAGAAAAAAATAATTGGGTACTCTAAATTTATAAAAAATAGTTTGCTCCTTTAAAATTAGAAATTTTCCCTTTCGGCTCCCATATATTAGAAACCTTCTCTCAAATGCAATTGAAAGAAGTTTAAGCATACCCACATATTAAGTTGCAAGCCAATGTAATTATTTGTTTTCGCATGTCATAGGCTTATAATAAAGGCCATCTGGAGTTGCTAGCTTTTTGTGTGCTGTCAGTTTATTTGGAGATGTTGGCCAGCATTTGCTAGTTTTTTGGTTTAGCTTGTATGTACCACTTTCTGTCCAGAGATTCTTAAACACATTCAGTATAAGTGCTCCAGCAGAGGCATGTAAGCAAATGCAGAAACAGGTGAGTGTCTCTCAAGTTGCAGCCAGTTTCTTGCCTCGTGTCCCTCTGGGCAAATGGTGGAAGGACACCAAAGCATGCAGGTTTCCAAACAAGAACTGAACAGGCCGACAGGCAGGATCATCTGCCATTAGTGAGATAGGCAGTCAGTCGCATGAAAAACAAGCCCCGAGGAGAGCTCTAAGGAAGACTTTATTTTACTTTTTTCAATGAGTAGTCACTTGGTTTTAGTGACAGAAGAAACAACATGGCACATCACTGGCTCATGAAAACTGCACGGCAGGTAAATTTAAGTATATTTTACAAAGGTCATACAGATAGGTAGAAATGAATGTTCAGCACAGCAAGCATCTGAAAGATTTAGTTAACTGAATAAGAGATTAAGAGTTGAGACAAAAAATTCATATCATAGTCATGCAAACAAAACAAAGTCACATAACGAAGAGCAAGAGAGCAACTGAATATTTTTATTTGATTGCCAGGTTGTGCGGGACTAATAGGAAATATCCTCTAGTTTCTCTGGGCATGCTCGACGGTCCAAACATTAAAACCATTAGCCTAAGACTTTAAAAGGACTAATCGCTATTTTTTTTGCTGGCAAATTTGCTTCAATATATACCCTTTTGATTTGTGGGGTTTGGAACATCTGCATTGGTATCATCAGACATCCATGCAATAGGTAATCAATGTGGTGTAGCGACAACAATCTCTCCCTCAATGCCAGCAAAACTAAAGAGCTGGTAATTGACTTCAGGAAGCAAAGTACTGTACACACCCCTGTCAGCATTAACGGGGCCGAGGTGGAGATGGTTAGCAGTTTCAAATTCCTAGGGGTACACATCTCCAAAAATCTGTCCTGGTCCACCCACGTCGACGCTACCACCAAGAAAGCACAACAGCGCCTATACTTCCTCAGGAAACTAAGGAAATTCGGCATGTCCACATTGACTCTTACCAACTTTTACAGATGCACCATAGAAAGCATCCTATCAGGCTGCATCACAACCTGGCATGGCAACTGCTCGGCCCAGGACCGCAAGAAACTTCAGAGAGTCGTGAACACCGCCCAGTCCATCACACGAACCTGCCTCCCATCCATTGACTCCATCTACACCTCCCGCTGCCTGGGGAAAGCGGGCAGTATAATCAAAGATCCCTCCCACCCGGCTTACTCACTCTTCCAACTTCTTCCATCGGGTAGGAGATACAGAAGTCTGAGAACACGCACAAACGGACTCAAAAACAGCTTCTTCCCCACTGTCACCAGACTCCTAAATGACCCTCTTATGGACTGATTTCATTAGCACTACACCCTGTATGCTTCATCCGATGCCAGTGCTTTTGTAGTTACATTGTATATGTTGTGTTGCCCTATTATGTATTTTCTTTTATTCCCTTTTCTTCTCATGTACTTAATGATCTGTTGAGCTGCTCACAGAAAAATACTTTTCACTGTACCTCGGTACACGTGACAATAAACAAATCCAATCCAATCCAATGTGCCCCAGAAATCACCCTTGTAATTATCTGACCACTATTAAATACTTGGTAAATATTTGATTTGATCAACAGACCTCACTCGGGAAGCTGAGATCTAGCAAATATAGTGACACAACAATGCCATAAGAACATGAGAAATAGGAGCAGGAGTAGGCCAGACAGCCATTGAGCCTGCACTGGCATTCAATATTGTGGTGGCTTGAGAATAACTCTGGAGGCTTGCAGTAGTAGCAAAGGGGTATATTGGTGAAAGGTAAAGGCTGGTAATATTATAGGCACAGAACACGATAGGATGGGTTTAGTCTCTTTAGCTCTGGGGTCCATACTGCCTGGGCCCCGCTCCCTGGGCCCCATGCAAAATTGCTTCTGGCTAGGGTTCACACACGCCTGCGCGATTAGCCCCACCCCTTAAAGGAGCTGTGCTATCACACCCCCCCCCCCCCCCACCCCCCACTCCATACGTCCCTTATAACATCTTACACAATAATTATGTACAAGTTCTATATACATGGTAAAAGACATCAGGAGAGAGAGAAAGTTCATCAAAGAATCAATTGCTCCAGCGACCTTTGAGTCCTTCCAGACCATCGTACTCCGCCCACATACTTGGCATCCTTCAAGGTAGTCAAGTTGTCAGTAGCCAATGACAATTCAGGATGACCCGTCTCAATGGTAGGAGAGCTGGCATCATCAGCCTTCAAAGGTACACCTGGCTGGGTTGATTCGGGAGGTATCAGCTCCCTTTGCTCAGGAATATTCACAGGAGTGTCGACAACATCAGTTGGCGGGACCCTTTGCTCCAAATTGGGGGTCGTCACCCTCCGGTTCCTCAAATGGTCGCTATGCTTTTTGACAGTCCTTACATTTACATTCGCCACGTAAGACACAGACCCTGACTGTGACACAATCCATCCTGTTAATTAGACCAGCCCCGAGGCAAAGTTATGAACTAAGACTGGATCCCCCAACAGGAACGATCTGCTGCCCCTCTGTGCAGCCCATTGACTTCTCTGAGAGGTCTGAAGTGCCTCCACACTCCCCACCAAGTGAGGAAACACTAGATCCAATGGGTTCTGAGGTGTCAGCCCATCAGTAACTCAGAAGGTGTGATGCCTATGGTGGTGGTGGTGAGGGTGTTTGAATTGTATGACAACAAAAAATTGGCAAGTCGTTGGCGTAGCCGTTTGTCAGACTATTTTTGGATGGCGTTATTGAAGGTCTGAACTGCTTTCAGCCAATCGATTTGGTGCAGGGTGGTATAGGGCCGTCCTAATGTGGCGTATGCCATCAGCGGGAACAAAAATATAGAAATTATCCCCTTTCAAGGTATGCCATTGTCAAATATAATGGACTCTGGCAGTCCATGAATAGCAAACACTCACGCGAGGTGCACACCGTGGCCACTGAGGTCGGAGTCTCCATCTCCTGTATTGATTGCCAGTTGGAGTGGGTGTCAACCAAAATTAAAAACATCCTGCCCAGGAAAGAGTCCGTGTGGTCAAAGTGCACCCGGGTCCACTGGCGGCCTCGCCATTCCCAAAGCTGGAGGGTGGCTGACGGAGGCAGGGACTACTACTTTAGACAGGGGTGACACTGCTGCACCAATTATTCAATGGCTTTATCAATGCCTGGCCACCATACACAGCTGTGTTCCAGCACCTTCATCTCTATCTGCCCTGGGTGGGCACTATGCAGCTCCCGTAAGAGGGATCACCTGGCTGGTGGCAGAACAACAACTCTTGAGCCCCACAAGATCAGACCATCCTTGCAGGACACCATCACAGGTGTCCATCCACAGATCACACCATCGCAGGACAATTCACCTTGGTGGGTTAAATAGGGTCTCAAATGCTCAGATTTCGCACAGTGCAGCTCAGTCTGCAATATTCTCTTTAATTTTGATAATATCATCGAATTTACAGTGCAGAAGGAGACCATTCAGCCCGTCGAGTCTGCACCGGCTCTTGGAAAGAGCACCCCACCCAAGGCCAACACCTCCACCCTATCCCCATAACCCAGTAACCCCACCCAACACTAAGGGCAATTTTGGACACTAAGGGCAATTTATCATGGCCAATCTACCTAACCTGCACATCTTTGGACTGTGGGAGGAAACCGGAGCACCCGGAGGAAACCCACGCACACACAGGGAGAATGTGCAGACTCCACACAGACAGTGACCCAAGCTGGGAATCGAACCTGGGACCCTGGAGCTGTGAAGCAATTGTGCTATCACAATGCTACCGTGCTGCCCTCCACAATGCTACCGCGCTGCCCTATGAATTCTCTCTGGGTCCAGTTACGTATGTGTCCAGCTTACACTGGCAAGGTGTCGAAATTCAAGGCAAACATGCTCTCCTGGAGTACTAGTGGGGCAGTACGCTCTTTGGCAGGGGGAGTCGGCTCAATGCATTTGCATTTGCGATCTGAGTGCCTGGCTGGTGCTGGGAAGCATAATTGTAGGTTGTCAACAGCAAGGCCCAGCACTGCGCCCAAGCCAAGGCTAGGTATTGGCTTGTCCAATCACAAAAGGCCAAGTAGTAGCTTATGATTGGTGACTATATCAAATTGCCTTCCATACACATGTTGGTAGAATTTTTTCACACCATATATGACTGCTAAGCCTTCTTGCTCAATTTGGCATAGTTTCATTCCACTTCTGAAAGGGCCCTCAAGACAAAGGTGTTCAGAACAATCTCCCATTTTGTGGGATAATACTGCCCCTAGACAGGTTTGAGATGCATCACATGTGAGCATGATTGTTTTCCCAGGGTCAATGTGAATCAAAGGTTTCAGGGATTGCAAAGCTTGCTTCAACCCTGGAAAAGCTTCTTCTTCAGGCTCCCTCCATCGCCATCGCTGATGTTTCATCAAGACCACAAGACATAGGAGCAGAATTAGGCCATTTGGGCCATTGTGTCTGCTCTGCCATTCAATCATGGCTGATGTGTACCTCATCCTATTCTCCTGTCTTCTCCTCATAACCCCTGATCCCCTTATTAATCAAGAACTGATCTATCTCTCTTAAAGACACTCAGTGATTTGGCCTCCACAGCCTTCTGTGGCAAAGAGTTCCACAGATTCACCACCCTCTGGCTGAAGAGATTCCTCCTCATCTCAGTTTTAAAGGATCATCCCTTCAGTTTGAGGCAGAGCCCTCGGGTTCCAGTTTTCCTACTGGTCGAAACATCCTCTCCACATCAACTCTATCTAAGCCTTTCGGTATCCTGTAAGTTTCAATAATATCCCCCCTCATCCTTCTAAACTCCAATGAGTATGACAGACTCCTCAACCACTCCTCATGTGGCAAGGTTTTCATTCTTGTGAACCTCCTCTGGACCCTTTCCAAGGCCAACACATCCTTCCTTAGATATGAGGCCCAGAACTGCTCACAATATTCCAAATGAGGTCTGACCAGAACCTTATACAGCCTCAGAAGTACATAGCTGTTCTTGTATTCCAGCACTCGCGATAAGAATGCTAACATTGCATTTGCCTTCTCAATTGTCGACTGAACCTGCGCATTAACCAAGGTGGCGTCGGAATGTGGCTGGAGCGTGACAACTCTCTGAGAGCTCTCTCCCACAGATCCTCTCCCTACATCTCTTATGATCATACTAACCTTTTAAAACTTAATTCTAACATTAACATTATCTCTAACCTTTCTCTTTTATGTTTACTTACAGATCTGAAGATCCTCCGACGTCTGTGGGCCAACATGACCTGACACGGCAGGACTCCTCCAGTGACCTGACCCTGACCTCGCCCTGGAAGCGGAAGAGACCCAACGCGGAAGCACGACCCTGACCTCGCTTGGGAAGGACCTGGCCTAGGAAGCGACCCTGTCCAAGCTCCCAGAACGCCTGACCCGCCTCCCAGAACACCCGACCTGGCCCCTGACCACGAGTCATGACCCAACCTGGAGAGGCCCACACAGCGCCCCAACCCACCGGCAGTTGGAGAAGAGGAAAATTGGCGTGGAGGTCCGACCAGGCCTACTCCAGGGCCTGATTCCAAAATGGCCTGGCCAGACCACCGACGCTGGAACTGCACACCTGAGCCAGGAAGACCCTGCCAGCGACCCAAACCCAGGCTAAATATCCCCGAAACATCAAAGACTGGAGGAAGCGAGGAAAACGTGGCGGTCTGCATGTGAGATTAAAACAACCCGGTTTCAAGTCTCCTCTCGCCAGCATACACCTGGCAAACATCTAAGATATTGTAAACAAACTGGACAAACTTAACGATAGACTTACCTCTCAGAGGGAAGTAAGAGACTTGTTTGTGTTCTGTTTCACAGAGACATGGCTCATTCCTGCCTCGCCGGACTCTGTCATACAAGCTGACTGCTTCTTAATACACCGGATGCGCCGCACGGCGTCATCGGGCAAAGTGAAGGGTGGAGGGACGAGTATGTCACCACCGTCACAGACTTCATCAGCAAGAGTGTAGAGGATTGCGTGCCAAAGAAGATAGTACGTGCATTCCCGAACCAGAAACCATGGTTTAACCGGGAGATTCCCTCCCTCTGAAGGCCTGGTCTGAGGCGTTCAAGGCAGATGACCTTGATCTAGGTATACCCTCCTCAAAGTCATCAGGGATACCAAGAGACAATACCAGACTAAGCTCATGTCCAGACTAATGGCACGGACTCTTGTCGGTTGTAGCAAGGCTTAAACAAAATAATGGGCTACAAAGCAAAGCAGAGTAGAATAACTGGCAACAGTGCACACACCTACCCCCGATGAACTCAATGCATTCTATGCTCACTTCGAGCAGGAAACCAACAAACTGCTGTCAGCCTTGGACACACCCATACCTACTGTCATATCCTCCAAAGTCAACGGGACCTGACGGAGTCCCAAGTCCTGCACTCAGATTCTGTGCAGACCAACAGGCGGGTGTGTTCGCGGATATCTTCAACCTCTCCCTACTCTGTTCCGAGGTTCCCACCTGCATCAAAAAGACCACCATCATACCGGTGCCAAACAAGAACCAGGCAACGTGCCTCAAGGACTACTGTCTAGTGGCCTTGGCATCGATTGTAACAAAGTTCTTTGAGAGGTTAGTCAGGAGACACATCAACTCCATACTCCCAGAACACCTTGATCCACTGCGATTGACATACCGCCACAACCAGTACACAGCAGACGCTATTTCCCTGGCCCTATAATCATCCCTGGAGCACCTCGACAACAAGGACTACAACAGGACTTCCGGCGGCGGCCATGACCTGCTAGGTCGTGCGTTCACGGCAGCTCCCGCCGAGATCGGTATTTCGGGCCGCTGAACGGGACGGCGGCGGCATTTGGAGGCTGAGACCGGTGTGGGAATGGGCGCGGGAGAGGTTTCCCCCGGGACTGCATGGAGAGAGAGAGAACGGGGAGTGGGACCAGCAGACGTGCAAATGCGGGGAAGAAGGTAGAGAAGGTCCGGGGAGACAAAATGGCGGCCGGAGAAGATCAGGAGGTGTGGGCCCAGTGGGCCAAAGAACAACAAGAATTCTTAAAAAGCTGCTTTATGGAGCTTAAAACGGAGATGTTGGCCTCCATGGAGAAGATTGTGGTGGTCCAGAAGGCGCAGGAGAAGGAGATCAAGGAGGTGAGGAGGAAGGTGGCGGAGAATGAGGACGAGATCCTGGGCCTGGCGGTGAAGGTGGAGGCGCACGAGGCGCTACATAAGAGATGGCAAGAGAGTCTAGATGACCTTGAGTGCAGGTCTCGGAGCCATAATCTGCAGATCCTGGGCCTTCCCGAAGGAGCGGAGGGGGCGGTCGCGAACACGTACGTGACCACGATGTTGGGGACGCTGATGGGTGCGGGGGCCTTCCCGCGGCCCTTGGAACTGGATGAGGTGCACAGGGTCCTCGCCAGAAAGCTGAGGGTGAACGAGCCACCGAGGGCGATGGTGATACGGTTTCATCATTTGACAGACCGGGAGTGAGTCCTGCGGTGGGCGAAGAAAGAGCGGAGCAGTAAGTGGGAGAACGGTGAGATCCGCATCTACCAGGACTTGGGAGCTGAGTTGGCGAGAAGGTGTGCAGGGTTCAACTGGGCTAAGGCGGTCCGCCACAGCAAAGGGGTGAAGTTTGGGCTCCTCCATCCGGCGAGACTCTGGATAACATACCAGGACAGGCACCATTACTTTGATACGCCGGATGAGGCGTGGTCGTTCACCAGGCACGAGAAGCTGGACCTGAACTAAGGGACAGTTGTATGGGGGTGAAATGTGCGGGTGGGGGTGGACCAGGGGTGCTGTGTTGGGCGCTCTGGATCCGTGGAACACATACAGGTCACCAACACTTGAAATAGTGCAACACTATTTTATTGAATCATTAACTGTTTAACATACTCTCACTGTGGGTTAACACGATACTAGCTTTAACTAAAGACCTTTGCCTTGTCCTAACCAGTCGATGCACTCAGCACATGGTGAATGTCTGTGCTGCAGGCTGTGAGGTCTGTCCTACTAGCTAGCTGCAGCTCGAATGAGCGGGAACTCTGATGCCCCCTGTCTTTATAGTGTGTGTGCTCTAACTGGTGATTGGCTGCGGTGTTGTGTGTGTTGATTGGTCCCACTGTGTGTCCATCAGTGTGTGTCTTCACCATGATATACTGGTGTATATTATGACAAGGGCAAGATGGCGGGTAAAGAATAAGATTATTTGCTTGTCTGCTCCAGTTTGGTTGGTGGTTTTGTTGTTTGTTTTGTTTTTCAGGGGTTTGGTTTTAGGGGGCGGGAAACGCCCGGGACAGCTTGTCCGGCGCACGGGAAGGTCCTGGTTGGCGCTTGCCCCTCTACCCTGCGGGGGAGTGGGGTTGGGTGGCCCGAAGGAGGCAACATGTTTAGTGTCGGCATATAGGGGCGGGAGCGGCTGGGGTCAGCATGGGTGAGCTGACTCACGGATGCAGACGATCAAGATGAACATACTGCCTGGGTTCCTCTTCCTGTTTAGATGCATACCGATCTTCATCCCCAAGGCCTTTTTCCAAGCATTAGACAAAATGATTATGGCTTTTGTGTGTGGGACAGGTGTTTCATTCGGGGTTAGACTCAAAGACCAGAGGGGTGGCAATTTTGGTTAGTAAACGAGTGGCATTTGAGGCGGGGAGCATCGTGGCGGACAAGGGGGGGCAGGTACATAATGGTGAGTGGCAAGCTGCAGGGGGCCCGGGTGGTGCTAGTGAATGTGTATGCCCCAAACTGGGACGATGTGGACATCATGAGGCGCATGTTGGGTAGGATCCCGGACTTGGAGTCAAGTAACCTGATTATGGGAGGGGACATTAATACGGTCTTGGAACCGATTTTGGACCGTTCCAAGTCCAGGTCGGGAAAGAGGCCGGCGGCGGCCAGGGCTCTATGGGAGGTCATGGGCCAGATGGGGTATATGGACCCGTGGAGGTTAGCGCGGCCAAGGGCGAAGGAGTCCTCCTTTTTCTCCCATGTCCATAAAGTCTATTCGCGGATAGACTTCTTTGTGCTGAGTAGGGCGGTGATCCCGAGGGTGGAGGGGGTTGAATACTCGGCCATTGTGGTCTCGGACCATGCCCGCACTGGGTGGACCTGCGGCTGGGGGCGGAGCGGGGTCAGCGCCCTCTCTGGAGACTGGATGTGGGGCTGCTGGCGGATGAGGAGGTGTGTGGGCGGTTAGGGAGGAGCATTGAGAACTATGTGGGAGCGGATGACACAGGGGAGGTAACGGTGGCAAAGGTGCGGGAGGCTTTGAAGGCGGTCGTTAGGGGAGAGTTAATCTCCATCAGGTCCCACAGAGAGAAGAAGGAGAGGGCGGAGAGGGAGAGGCTGGTGGGAGAGATACTCCGGGTAGACAGGAGATACGCGGAGGCCCCAGAGGGGGGGCTACTGAACGAACGGAGTGAGAGCTGGGACCTTAGAATCAGCGCGGGAATTTTGAAAAGCGCGGGGGCTGCGAGACAGAGGGGACCATTTAAAAGGTCGCTGTCTGTGGTGAGGTGAGTACAGATTAACTTACTTGCCTTGCAGGTCAGCTGTTGAGTTCGGGAGTGAGAGCTGGGACCTTAGAATCAGCGCGGGAATTTTGAAAAGCGCGGGGGCTGCGAGACAGAGGGGACCATTTAAAAGGTTGCTGTCTGTGGTGAGGTGAGTACAGATTAACTTACTTGCCTTGCAGGTCAGCTGTTGAGTTCGGGAGTGAGAGCTGGGACCTTAGAATCAGCGCGGGAATTTTGAAAAGCGCGGGGGCTGCGAGACAGAGGGGACCATTTAAAAGGTCGCTGTCTGTGGTGAGGTGAGTACAGATTAACTTACTTGCCTTGCAGGTCAGCTGTTGAGTTCGGGAGTGAGAGCTGGGACCTTAGAATCAGCGCGGGAATTTTGAAAAGCGCGGGGGCTGCGAGACAGAGGGGACCATTTAAAAGGTTGCTGTCTGTGGTGAGGTGAGTACAGATTAACTTACTTGCCTTGCAGGTCAGCTGTTGAGTTCGGGAGTGAGAGCTGGGACCTTAGAATCAGCGCGGGAATTTTGAAAAGCGCGGGGGCTGCGAGACAGAGGGGACCATTTAAAAGGTCGCTGTCTGTGGTGAGGTGAGTACAGATTAACTTACTTGCCTTGCAGGTCAGCTGTTGAGTTCGGGAGTGAGAGCTGGGACCTTAGAATCAGCGCGGGAATTTTGAAAAGCGCGGGGGCTGCGAGACAGAGGGGACCATTTAAAAGGTCGCTGTCTGTGGTGAGGTGAGTACAGATTAACTTACTTGCCTTGTAGGTCAGCTGTTGAGTTTGGGAGTGAGAGCTGGGACCTTAGAATCAGCGCGGGAATTTTGAAAAGCGCGGGGGCTGCGAGACAGAGGGGACCATTTAAAAGGTTGCTGTCTGTGGTGAGGTGAGTACAGATTAACTTACTTGCCTTGCAGGTCAGCTGTTGAGTTCGGGAGTGAGAGCTGGGACCTTAGAATCAGCGCGGGAATTTTGAAAAGCGCGGGGGCTGCGAGACAGAGGGGACCATTTAAAAGGTCGCTGTCTGTGGTGAGGTGAGTACAGATTAACAACTTGCTTACCTTGCAGGCCGATTTCAGCAGGAGCGGAGCAGGTTAGTCCATTTCTGCGGGGGCAGTGCGGAAGTGATTTCTGGGAGGTAAGTTTCTCCTTTAAATAAATTTTAAAAAAAAATTCTAGTGTTTAAGGTGGGAACAGGAAGTCGACCCGCGGACGTCTGGGAAGACCCTCACCAATAAATTCTGGTGGAGAGGAAACCCGAGACACTACACGTGTAGTGTCTCCCACCCGCCCTCCTCCTCTAACCTAATAATAAAACCCTTTGGTGTGAGGTAAGTACCATATTTTATTATTGTTATTAATAATTTTTATTCTTTATTTTTTTTTTATATATAAAATTTTTTTTAAATTTAGTTGTTAGCCAGATCTTGGTAGAAAGTTAGAGGAATGGCAGGGAAGGGAGTGCAATGTTCCTCCTGCAGGATGTTTGAGGTGAGGGATGCCGTTAGTGTCCCTGCTGATTTTACCTGCAGGAAGTGCTGCCATCTCCAGCTCCTCCAAGACCGAGTTAGGGAACTGGAGCTGGAGTTGGAAGAACTTCGGATCATTCGGGAGGCAGAGGGGGTCATAGATAGCAGCTTCAGGGAATTAGTTACACCAAAGATTGGAGATAGATGGGTAACTGTAAGAGGGACGGGGAAAAAACAGTCAGTGCAGGGATCCCCTGCGGTCGTTCCCCTGAGAAACAAGTATACCGCTTTGGATACTTGTGGGGGGGATGACTTACCAGGGGTAAGCCATGGGGTACAGACCTCTGGCACAGAGTCTGTCCCTGTTGCTCAGAAGGGAAGGGGGGAGAGGAGCAGAGCATTAGTAATTGGGGACTCTATAGTCAGGGGCACAGATAGGAGATTTTGTGGGAGCGTGAGAGACTCACGTTTGGTATGTTGCCTCCCAGGTGCAAGGGTACGTGATGTCTCGGATCGTGTTTTCCGGGTCCTTAAGGGGGAGGGGGAGCAGCCCCAAGTCGTGGTCCACATTGGCACTAACGACATAGGTAGGAAAGGGGATAAGGATGTCAGGCAGGCTTTCAGGGAGCTAGGATGGAAGCTCAGAACTAGAACAAACAGAGTTGTTATCTCTGGGTTGTTGCCCGTGCCACGTGATAGTGAGATGAGGAATAGGGAGAGAGAGCAATTAAACACGTGGCTACAGGCATGGTGCAGGCTGGAGGGATTCAGATTTCTGGATAACTGGGGCGCTTTCTGGGGAAGGTGGGACCTCTACAGACAGGATGGTCTACATCTGAACCTGAGGGGCACAAATATCCTGGGGGGGAGATTTGTTAGTGCTCTTTGGGGGGGTTTAAACTAATGCAGCAGGGGCATGGGAACCTGGATTGTAGTTTTAGGGTAAGGGAGAATGAGAGTATAGAGGTCAGGAGCTCAGATTTGACGTCGGAGGAGGGGGCCAGTGTTCAGGTAGGTGGTTTGAAGTGTGTCTACTTCAATGCCAGGAGTATACGAAATAAGGTAGGGGAACTGGCAGCATGGCTTGGTACCTGGGACTTCGATGTTGTGGCCATTTCGGAGACGTGGATAGAGCAGGGACAGGAATGGATGTTGCAGGTTCCGGGGTTTAGGTGTTTTAGTAAGCTCAGGGAAGGAGGCAAAAGAGGGGGAGGTGTGGCGCTGCTAGTCAAGAGCAGTATTACGGTGGCGGAGAGGATGCTAGATGGGGACTCATCTTCCGAGGTAGTATGGGCTGAGGTTAGAAACAGGAAAGGAGAGGTCACCCTGTTGGGAGTTTTCTATAGGCCTCCAAATAGTTCTAGGGATGTAGAGGAAAGGATGGCGAAGATGATCCTGGATATGAGCGAAAGTAACAGGGTAGTTATTATGGGAGACTTTAACTTTCCAAATATTGACTGGAAAAGATATAGTTCGAGTACATTAGATGGGTCGTTTTTTGTTCAGTGTGTGCAGGAGGGTTTCCTGACACAGTTTGTTGACAGGCCAACAAGAGGTGAGGCCACATTGGATTTGGTTTTGGGTAATGAACCAGGCCAGGTGTTGGATTTGGAGGTAGGTGAGCACTTTGGGGACAGTGACCACAATTCGGTGACGTTTACGTTAAGGATGGAAAGGGATAAGTATACACCGCAGGGCAAGAGTTATAGCTGGGGGAAGGGAAATTATGATGCCATTAGACGTGACTTGGGGGGGATAAGGTGGAGAAGTAGGCTGCAAGTTTTGGACACACTGGATAAGTGGAGCTTGTTCAAGGATCAGCTATTGCGTGTTCTTGATAAGTATGTACCGGTCAGGCAGGGAGGAAGGTGCCGAGCGAGGGAACCGTGGTTTACCAAAGAAGTGGAATCTCTTGTTAAGAGGAAGAAGGAGGCCTATGTGAAGATGAGGTGTGAAGTTTCAGTTGGGGCGATGGATAGTTACAAGGTAGCGAGGAAGGATCTAAAGAGAGAGCTAAGACGAGCAAGGAGGGGACATGAGAATTATTTGGCAGGAAGGATCAAGGAAAACCCAAAAGCTTTCTATAGGTATGTCAGGAATAAGCGAATGATTAGGGACAGAGTAGGACCAGTCAAGGACAGGGATGGGAAGTTGTGTGTAGAGTCTGAAGAGATAGGCGAGATACTAAATGAATATTTTTCGTCAGTATTCACTCAGGAAAAAGATAATGTTGTGGAGGAGAATGCTGAGCTCCAGGTAAATAGATTAGATGGCATTGAGGTAAGTAGGGAAGAGGTGTTGGCAATTCTGGACAGGCTGAAAATAGATAAGTCCCCGGGGCCTGATGGGATTTATCCTAGGATTCTCTGGGAGGCCAGGGAAGAGATTGCTGGACCATTGGCTTTGATTTTTATGTCATCGTTGGATACAGGAATAGTGCCAGAGGACTGGAGGATAGCAAATGTGGTCCCTTTGTTCAAAAAGGGGAGCAGAGACAACCCCGGCAACTATAGACCGGTGAGCCTCACGTCTGTAGTGGGTAAAGTCTTGGAGGGCATTATAAGAGACAAGATTTATAATCATCTAGATAGGAATAATATGATCAGGGATAGTCAGCATGGCTTTGTGAAGGGTAGGTCATGCCTCACAAACCTTATCGAGTTCTTTGAGAAGGTGACTGAACAGGTAGACGAGGGTAGAGCAGTTGATGTGGTGTATATGGATTTCAGCAAAGCGTTTGATAAGGTTCCCCACGGTAGGCTATTGCAGAAAATACGGAGGCTGGGGATTGAGGGTGATTTAGAGATGTGGATCAGAAATTGGCTAGCTGAAAGAAGACAGAGGGTGGTGGTTGATGGGAAATGTTCAGAATGGAGTTCTGTCACAAGTGGAGTACCACAAGGATCTGTTCTGGGGCCGTTGCTGTTTGTCATTTTTATCAATGACCTAGAGGAAGGCGCAGAAGGGTGGGTGAGTAAATTTGCAGACGATACTAAAGTCGGTGGTGTTGTCGATAGTGAGGAAGGAAGTAGCAGGTTACAGAGGGATATAGATAAGCTGCAGTGCTGGGCTGAGAGGTGGCAAATGGAGTTTAATGTAGAGAAGTGTGAGGTGATTCACTTTGGAAGGAAAAACAGGAATGTGGAATATGTGGCTAATGGAAAAGTTCTTGAAAGTGTGGATGAGCAGAGGGATCTAGGTGTCCATGTACATAGATCCCTGAAAGTTGCCACCCAGGTTGATAGGGTGGTGAAGAAGGCCTTTGGAGTGTTGGCCTTTATTGGTAGAGGGATTGAGTTCCGGAGTCAGGAGGTCATGTTGCAGCTGTAACAGAAAGTTAAAGGACAGGACCTCGAGGGTTGTAATCTCGGGATTACTCCCTGTGCCACGTGCCAGTGAGGCTAGAAATAGGAAGATAGAGCAGACAAACACGTGGCTAAACAGCTGGTGTAGGAGGGAGGGTTTCCGTTTTCTGGACCACTGGGAGCTCTTCCGGGGCAGGTGTGACCTGTATAAGATGGACGGGTTGCATCTAAACCGGAGAGGCATAAATATCCTGGCCGCGAGGTTTGCTAGTGTCACACGGGAGGGTTTAAACTAGTATGGCAGGGGGGTGGGTACGGGAGCAATAGGTCAGAAGGTGAGAGCATTGAGGGAGAACTAGGGAATAGGGACAGTGTGGCTCTGAGGCAGAGCAGACGGGGAAAAGTTGCTGAACACAGCGGGTCTGGTGGCCTGAAGTGCATATGTTTTAATGCAAGGAGCATTACGGGTAAGGCAGATGAACTTAGAGCTTGGATTACTACTTGGAACTATGATGTTATTGCCATTACAGAGACCTGGTTGAGGGAAGGGCAGGATTGGCAGCTAAACGTTCCAGGATTTAGATGTTTCAGGCGGGATAGAGGGGGATGTAAAAGGGGAGGCGGAGTTGCGCTACTTGTTCGGGAGAATATCACAGCTATACTGCGAGAGGACACCTCAGAGGGCAGTGAGGCTATATGGGTAGAGATCAGGAATAAGAAGGGTGCAGTCACAATGTTGGGGGTATACTACAGGCCTCCCAACAGCCAGCGGGAGATAGAGGAGCAGATAGGTAGACAGATTTTGGAAAAGAGTAAAAACAACAGGGTTGTGGTGATGGGAGACTTCAACTTCCCCAATATTGACTGGGACTCACTTAGTGCCAGGGGCTTAGACGGGGCGGAGTTTGTAAGGAGCATCCAGGAGGGCTTCTTAAAACAATACGTGAACAGTCCAACTAGGGAAGGGGCGGTACTGGACCTGGTATTGGGGAATGAGCCCGGCCAGGTGGTAGATGTTTCAGTAGGGGAGCATTTCGGTAACAGTGACCACAATTCAGTAAGTTTTAAAGTACTGGTGGACAAGGATAAGAGTGGTCCGAGGATGAATGTGCTAAATTGGGGGAAGGCTAATTATGACAATATTAGGCGGGAACTGAAGAACATAGATTGGGGGCGGATGTTTGAGGGCAAATCAACATCTGACATGTGGGAGGCTTTCAAGTGTCAGTTGAAGGGAATACAGGACAGGCATGTTCCTGTGAGGAAGAAAGATAAATACGGCAATTTTCGGGAACCTTGGATGACGAGTGATATTGTAGGCCTCGTCAAAAAGAAAAAGGAGGCATTTGTCAGGGCTAAAAGGCTGGGAACAGACGAAGCCTGTGTGGCATATAAGGAAAGTAGGAAGGAACTTAAGCAAGGAGTCAGGAGGGCTAGAAGGGGTCATGAAAAGTCATTGGCAAATAGGGTTAAGGAAAATCCCAAGGCTTTTTACACGTACATAAAAAGCAAGAGGGTAGCCAGGGAAAGGGTTGGCCCACTGAAGGATAGGCAAGGGAATCTATGTGTGGAGCCAGAGGAAATGGGCGAGGTACTAAATGAATACTTTGCATCAGTATTCACCAAAGAGAAGAAATTGGTAGATGTTGAGTCTGGAGAAGGGGGTGTAGATAGCCTGGGTCACATTGTGATCCAAAAAGACGAGGTGTTGGGTGTCTTAAAAAATATTAAGGTAGATAAGTCCCCAGGGCCTGATGGGATCTACCCCAGAATACTGAAGGAGGCTGGAGAGGAAATTGCTGAGGCCTTGACAGAAATCTTTGGATCCTCGCTGTCTTCAGGGGATGTCCCGGAGGACTGGAGAATAGCCAATGTTGTTCCTCTGTTTAAGAAGGGTAGCAAGGATAATCCCGGGAACTACAGGCCGGTGAGCCTTACTTCAGTGGTAGGGAAATTACTGGAGAGAATTCTTCGAGACAGGATCTACTCCCATTTGGAAGCAAATGGACGTATTAGTGAGAGGCAGCACGGTTTTGTGAAGGGGAGGTCGTGTCTCACTAACTTGATAGAGTTTTTCGAGGAGGTCACTAAGATGATTGATGCAGGTAGGGCAGTGGATGTTGTCTACATGGACTTCAGTAAGGCCTTTGACAAGGTCCCTCATGGTAGACTAGTACAAAAGGTGAAGTCACACGGGATCAGGGGTGAGCTGGCAAGGTGGATTCAGAACTGGCTAGGCCATAGAAGGCAAAGGGTAGCAATGGAGGGATGCTTTTCTAATTGGAGGGCTGTGACCAGTGGTGTTCCACAGGGATCAGTGCTGGGACCTTTGCTGTTTGTAGTATATATAAATGATTTGGAGGAAAATGTAACTGGTCTGATTAATAAGTTTGCAGACGACACAAAGGTTGGTGGAATTGCGGATAGCGATGAGGACTGTCTGAGGATACAGCAGGATTTAGATTGTCTGGAGACTTGGGCGGAGAGATGGCAGATGGAGTTTAATCCGGACAAATGTGAGGTAATGCATTTTGGAAGGGCTAATGCAGGTAGGGAATATACAGTGAATGGTAGAACCCTCAAGAGTATTGAAAGTCAAAGAGATCTAGGAGTACAGGTCCACAGGTCATTGAAAGGGGCAACACAGGTGGAGAAGGTAGTCAAGAAGGCATACGGCATGCTTGCCTTCATTGGACGGGGCATTGAGTATAAGAATTGGCAAGTCATGTTGCAGCTGTATAGAACCTTAGTTAGGCCACACTTGGAGTATAGTGTTCAATTCTGGTCGCCACACTACCAGAAGGATGTGGAGGCTTTAGAGAGGGTGCAGAAGAGATTTACCAGAATGTTGCCTGGTATGGAGGGCATAAGCTATGAGGAGCGATTGAATAAACTCGGTTTGTTCTCTCTGGAACGAAGGAGGTTGAGGGGCGACCTGATAGAGGTCTACAAAATTATGAGGGGCATAGACAGAGTGGATAGTCAGAGGCTTTTCCCCAGGGTAGAGGGGTCAATTACTAGGGGGCATAGGTTTAAGGTGAGAGGGACAAGGTTTAGAGTAGATGTAAGAGGCAAGTTTTTTACGCAGAGGGTAGTGGGTGCCTGGAACTCGCTACCGGAGGAGGTAGTGGAAGCAGGGACGATAGGGACATTTAAGGGGCATCTTGACAAATATATGAATAGGATGGGAATAGAAGGATACGGACCCAGGAAGTGTAGAAGATTGTAGTTTAGTCGGGCAGTATGGTCGGCGCGGGCTTGGAGGGCCGAAGGGCCTGTTCCTGTGCTGTACATTTCTTTGTTATTTGTTCTTTGTTCTGTACAGAACTCTGGTACGGCCGCATTTGGAGTATTGCGTACAGTTCTGGTCACCGCATTATAGGAAGGACGTGGAGGCTTTGGAACGGGTGCAGAGGAGATTTACCAGGATGTTGCCTGGTATGGAGGGAAAATCTTATGAGGAAAGGCTGATGGACTTGAGGTTGTTTTCGTTAGAGAGAAGAAGGTTAAGAGGAGACTTAATAGAGGCATACAAAATGATCAGAGGGTTAGATAGGGTGGACAGTGAGAGCCTTCTCCCGCGGATGGAAATGGCTAGCACGAGGGGACATAGCCTTAAACTGAGGGGTAATAGATATAGGACAGAGGTCAGGGGTAGGTTCTTTACGCAAAGAGTAGTGAGGCCGTGGAATGCCCTACCTGCTACAGTAGTGAACTCGCCAACATTAAGGGCATTTAAAAGTTTATTGGATAAACATATGGATGATAATGGTATAGTGTAGGTTAGATGGCTTTTGTTTCGGTGCAACATCGTGGGCCGAAGGGCCTGTACTGCGCTGTATTGTTCTATGTTCTATGTTCTATGAACGCTGGAAACTTCAGGCGGAGTTCGACTTGTTGACCACGGGGAAGGCAGAGGCGCAGTTAAGGAAAGTGAAAGGGGCAGTCTACGAGTATGGGGAGAAGGCGAGTAGGATGCTGGCGCACCAACTGCGCAAGAGGGAGGTGGCTAGAGAGACTGGGGGAGTGCGAGATAAGGAGGGCAACATGGTGCTGAGTCCAAAGAGGGTCAATAAAGTCTTCAGGGAGTTCTACGTGAAGTTATATGAGTCAGAACCCCCTGGGAAGGGGGAAGGGGTGAGGCAGTTTATGGACCGGTTGAGGTTCCCGAGGGTGGAATTGGAGCGGGTGGAGGGATTGGGGGCCCCAATTGCGTTGGAGGAGGTAGTCAGGGGGCTGGCAAGCATGCAGTCGGGCAAGGCCCCGGGTCCGGACAGCTTCCCTGTAGAATTTTATAAGAAGTTCTCGGAGCTACAGCGCCCGCTCCTGCTAAGAACCTTCAATGAGGCAAATAAGCGAGGGACCCTCCCCCCGACGATGTCGCAGGCATTGATTTCGCTTATCTTGAAGAAGGAGAAGGATCCGCTTCAATGTGGGTCCTACAGGCCGATATCGCTCCTGAATGTAGACGCCAAACTGTTGGCAAAAATTCTGGCAACCAGAATAGAGGACTCTGTCCCGGGAGTGATTGGGGAGGACCAGACGGGTGTTGTTAAGGGCAGGCAGCTGTACACGAATGTGAGGAGGCTCCTGAATATTATCATGATGCCCTTGGAGGGGGGGGGGGGATGCGGAAGTGGTGGCTGCGATGGACGCGGAGAAGGCCTTTGACAGGGTGGAGTAGGAGTATTTGTGGGAGGCGTTAGGCAGGTTTGGATTCGGGGAGGGATTAATAGGGTGGGTCAAGCTGCTGTACCAGGCCCCGGTATCGAGTGTGTCCACAAACCGGCTAAGGTCGGAGTATTTCAGGCTGCACCTTGGACGAGACAGGGGTTTCCCTGTCACCGTTGCTGTTTGCCCTGGCAATTCAGCCTTTGGCCATTGCGCTCAGGATTCAAGGGATTGGAGGGGGCTGGTGCGTGGGGGCGGGGGGGGGGGGGCGGTGAGGAACACCGGGTCTCCCTCTACGCGGATGACCTGTTGTTGTACATTTCGAACCCGCTAGAGGGGATGGGGGTAGTCATGCGGATCCTGAGGGACTTTGGGAGCTTCTCGGGGTATAAATTGAAGGTGGGGAAGAGTGAGCTGCCTGTGGTCCACGCTAGGGGCCAGGAGGAGAGACTGAAGGAGCTCAAGATAGTGGAGAGGAGCTTTCGGTACTTGGGGATACAAGTGGCCAGGAACTGGGATGCCCTGCACAGGCTCAACTTAACCCGGCTCATGGAACAGATGGAGGGAGAGTTTAAAAGGTGGGATATGCTCCCGCTTTCCTTGGCGGGACGGGTGCAGACTGTGAAGATGACGGTTCTCCCCAGGTTCCTCTTCGTTTTTCTGTGCCTCCCCATTTTCATCCCCAAGTCCTTTTTTAAGCGGGTGAATAGGATTGTTACAGGATTTGTGTGGGCGAATAAAACCCCGCGAGTTAAAAGGGCATTCTTGGAGCGTAGCAGTGGGTTGGGGGAGGATGGCTCTGCCGAACTTCTGCAGCTATTAGGCGGCCAATGTGGCCATGATTAGGAAGTGGATGATGGAGGAGGGGGCAGCATGGGGGTGGCTGGAGGCGGCGTCATGCAAAGGCACCAGCCTAGGGGCACTAGTCACGGCTCCGCTGCCGTTCTCACCGGCGCGATACAACACAAGTCCGGTGGTGACGGTGGCACTGAGGATTTGGGGGCAGTGGAGGAGACACAGGCAGGAGGAGAGTCCTCTGTGTGGACCCCGATACGGAATAACCATAGATTTGCTCCAGGTAGGATGGATGGGGGGTTCCAAGGCTGGTATAGGGCAGGTATTAGGAGGATGGGGGACCTGTTTATAGACTGGACTTTCCCTAGCATGCAGACGCTGGAGGAGAAGTTTGGCCTGCCCCCCGGGGAATGCGTTCAGGTACCTCCAGGTTCGGGACTTTCTTAGAAAACAGGTGGGGACATTTCCGTTGCTGCCCCCGGGTAGGATCCAGGACAGGGTGATGTCTGGCATCTGGGTAGGGGAGGGGAAGGTGTTGGACATATATCAGGAGCTGCAGGAGGTGGAGGAAGCCTCAGTGGAGGAGTTGAAGGGCAAGTGGGAGGAGGAGCTGGGTGAGGAGCTGGATGAGGGCCTGTGGGCCAATGCCCTGGGCAGGGTGAACTCCTCCTCATCATGTGCCAGGCTCAGCTTAATTCAGTTTAAGGTGGTGCGTCAGGTGCATAAAACGGCGGCAAGAATGAGTAGGTTTTTTGGGGTGGAGGACAGGTGTTGGAGATGTGCAGGGAGTCCGGCGAACCATGCCCATTTGTTTTGGGCGCTTAAACAATTCTGGCAGGGGATTGCGAGGGTGATGTCCAGGATTTGGACACTCAGGTGAAGGCGAGCCCAGCGGTAGTGATATTTGGGGTGTCGGAGGATCCGGGAGTGCAGGAAGCGAAAGAGGCCGAGGTACTGGCCTTTGCCTCCCTGGTAGCCCGGAGACAGATCTTGCTAATGTGGAGGGACTCGATACCCCGAGTGTGGAGACCTGAGTTAGCGATATGGCGGGGTTCCTCAGCCTGGTGCGAATAAAGTTCGGCTTGAGAGGGTCCTTGATGGGGTTCTCCCGGCGGTGGCAACATTTCCTTGACTTTCTAGGGGAGCAGTAATTGTCAGCAGCAGCATCCTGGGGGGGAGGGTGGGGGGGGGAGGCTCAGGTTGGGGGGGGATCTGTTGATATAATGTAAGTTTTATAGGAAGACAACACCCACCTTGGTTTGTTTAATAATTCTTGTTTATTTTTATTTTTATTATTATTTGTACTTCTATCTTTGTTATGTAAAAACGTTGGTTGGAAAAGCTTTAATAAAACATTTATTAAAAAAAAACAAGGACTACAACAACAGACTCCTATTCATTGACTACAGCTCTGCCTTCAACACCATAATCCCAGTCAAGCTCTCATCAAAACTCCAAAGCCTAGGACTTGGCTCCTCAATTGGCAACTGGATTTTCGACTTCCTGACCCAAAGACCACAATCAGTAAGGATAAACAACAACACCTCCTCCATGATAGTCCTCAATACTGGGGCTCTATAAGGCTGCATACTTTTCCCTCAACTATACTCCCTATACATACGCGACTGTGTGGCAAAATTAGGCTCCAACTCCATCTGCAGATTTGCTGATAACACGGCCATAGTGGATCAGATCTCAAACAATGATGAGTCTGAGTACAGGGGATTGATAGAGATAGGTTTGGTGTAATGACAACAATCTCTCCCTCAATGTCAGCAAAACTAAGGAGCTGGTCATTGACATCAGGAAGCAAAGTATCGTATACACCCCTGTCGGCATTAATGGTGCTGAGGTGGAGATGGTTGACAGCTTCAAAATCTTAGGTGTGCACATCACCAACTATCTGTCCTGGTCCACCCATGTAAACACTATGACCAAGAAAGTACAACGACACCTATACTTCCTCAGGAAAATAAGGAAATTTGGCATGACCACATTGACTCTTATCAATTTTTATAGCTGCACCATAGAAAACATCCTATCCAAGTGGCACGGGGTGCAGTGGTTAGCACAGCTGCCTCACGGTGCAGAGGACCTGCGGTCGATCCCAGCGCCGGGTCACTGTCCATGTGGAGTTTGCACATTCTCCTGTGTCTACGTGGGTCTCACCCCCACAACTGAAATATGTGCAGGGTAGGTGAATTGGCCACGCTAAATTGCCCCTTAATTAGAATTTTTAAAAAATTTATGAAAAGAAAGCTGCATCACAGCTTGACATGACTGCTCGGCCCAGGGCTGTAAGAAACCACAGAGAATCGTGAACTCAGCCCAGTCCATCACAAAAATCCGCCTCCCATCCATTGATTCTGTCTACACCTCCTGCTGCCTTGGGAAAGTGAGCAGCATAATCAAGGACCCCTCCTGTTCACTGGGTCTGCGGCGCTGAGGTCCCTGGTTCGAATCCCGGCCCTGGGTCACTGTCCGTGTGGAGTTTGCACATTCTCCCCATGTCTACGTGGGTTTCACCCCCACAACCCAAAGATGTGCAGGTTAGGTGGATAGGCCACGCTAAATTGCCCCTTAACTGGAGAAAAAGTAATAGGGTATTCTAAAATAAATTTAAAATAATAAAAGACCCCTCTTGTTATTCTCGCTTCCAACCTCTTCCATCGAGCAGGAGATACAAAAGCCTCGGAACATGCACTAACAGGTTCAAAAACAGCCTCTTCTCCACTATTACCAGACTCCTGAATGACCCTCTTATAGACTGAACTGATCTCTCCACACATCTTCTCTACTGTGTAGCATGACACTCCGTATGCTTCACCCGATGCCTATGTCTATGTATTTACGTTGTGTATTTATCGTATGTCCTATGTTTTTCACATCTGGAACGACCTGTCTGGACTGAACGCAGAACAATACTTCTCACTCTACCTTGGTACACATAACAATAAATCCAAATCCAAATCTAACTCTTAAGAGAATTTTGAACTAGGACTCCCAAGTCCCTTTATGCTTCTGATTTCCGAAGCCTTTTCCAATTTAGAGAATAGTCTATGCCTCAATTCTTCCTACAAACTGGACAACTTCACACTTTTCCACATTGTAATCTATCTGCCACTTCTTTGTCCACTCTCCTAGCCTGTTCAGGTCTTTCTGCAGCCCCCTGCTTCCTCAATACTATCTGTCCCTCTGCATATCTTTGCATCATCTGCAAACTTAGCAACAGTGCTTTCAGGAAACTAAGGAAATTCGGCATGTCGACATTGACCCTTACCAACTTTTACAGATGCACCATAGAAAGCATCCTATCGGGCTGCATCACAGCCTGGTATGGCATCTGCTCGGCCCAGGACCGCAAGAAACTTCAGAGAGTCGTGAACACCGCCCAGTCCATCACATGAACCTGCCTCCCATCCATTGACTCCATCTACACCTCCCGCTGCCTGGGGAAAGCGGGCAGTATAATCAAAGATCCCTCCCACCCGGCTTACTCACTCTTCCAACTTCTTCCATCGGGCAGGAGATACAGAAGTCTGAGAACACGCACGACAGACTCAAAAACAGCTTCTTCCCCACTGTCACCAGACTCCTAAATGACCCTCTTATGGACTGATTTCATTAACACTACACCCTGTATGCTTCATCCGATGCCAGTGCTTATGTAGCTACATTGTATATGTTGTGTTGCCCTATTAAGTATTTTATTTTATTCCCTTTTCTTCAGATGTATTTAATGATCTGTTGAGCTGCTCGCAGAAAAATACTTTTCACTGTACCTCGGTACACGTGATAAACAAATCCAATCCAATCCAATCCAGATCGTCAGTGTATACTGTGAAAAGTTGTGGTTCCAACACTGACCCCTGAAGCACACCACTAGTCACTGGCTGCCATCCTGAAAAAGACTCCTTTATCCTCACTCTCTGCCTTCTGCCAGTCAGCCAATCCTCTATCCTCTATAGGGGCTAGTTTAGCACAGTGGACTAAACGACTGGCTTGTAATGCAGAACAAGGCAGCAGTGCAGGTTCAACTGTCGTAGCGGCCTCCCCGAACAGGCGCCGGAATGTGGCGACGAGGGGCTTTTCACAGTAACTTCATTGAAGCCTTCTTGTGACAATAAGCTATTATTATTATCCATGTCAGGATCTTACCCTTAACACCATGGGCTCTTAATTTATTTAACAGCCTCCTATATAGCGCCTTGTCAAAGGCCTTCTGGGAATCTAAATAAATCACGTCTACTGGTTCTCCTTTGTCTAACTTCCTTGTTATGTCCTCAAAGAACTCTAACAGGTTTGTCAGCCAAGACCTTCCCTTGACAAAGCCGTGCTGACTCAATCCTATTTTATCATGCACTTGCAAGTACCCTGCAATCTCATCTTTAATAATGGGCTCTAAAATCTTTTCAATGATCAAAGTCAGGCTGACCGGCCTATAATTTCCAGTCTTCTGCCTCCGTCCTTTCTTAAACAGGAGTGTTTCATTAGCCATTTTTCAGTCCTCTGGGATCCTCCCTACCTTCAGTGATTGCTGAAAGATCACCACCAATGTCCCCACTATCTCCTCAGCTATTTCCTTTAGAACCCTGGGGTGTAGTCCATCCAGTCCGGGTGATTTATCCCCTTCAGACTTTCAGTTTCCCTCGAACCTTCTCCTTAGTGATGGCCACAACACTCACCTCTGCCCCCTGATTCTCCTGAAGTTCTGATAGCTGATGTAATGGTGCCAATATTGTGGCTAAATTCAAAATGACTCTTCCATAATAACTTACCATCCCGAAGAAGAATTAGAGCTCATTTAGGTGCTGGACTTCACCTATAGTCTTAACTTTCTCCTCAAGGGGAGGCAACCCTGTTGCATCAATGCAGAACCCTAAATATGTCACCTCTGAGACCTGAAATGTATTTTTTTCGCATTTCAGTTGGACCCCTCATCCTGAAACCTCCTTTGCACTTTCTTCAGACTAGACATGTACTCTTCAGGGGTGGTGCCAGTGACGAGAACATCGTTGACCATCAACTTGGGAATTCCTTGGAAGAGGTTTTCCATCGTACTTTGGAAAATAGCGCAGGCTGACACAATATCAAATGACATCCTCATAGACTGAAAAAGGCCCTTGTGGGTATTTATTGTGGCAAACTTCTGGGGCTCTTCGTGCAATTCTAATTGAAGGTATACATGGCTGAGATCTGAGTAGGTGAAGCCTCCTGCCAGGTTGGCAGAGAGGTTCTCGATCCAGGGGATTGGGTACCTATCCAGCAGGGCAGTCTGACAATGGTTAGTTTGTACTCCCCACAGATACTTACTGAACGATCAGGCTTGAGAACAGGGACAATGGGGGCTGCCCACTTGGAGAACTGAACCGGTGTGATAATGCCTAGTTCTTCTAATTGCTTAAGTTCTGATGCCAGGCATAGGGAACTGGCCTGGCCCTAACGAACTTCAGCGTTGAATCCGGATTGACAGATTTTTGCTTTGGCGCCTTAAATCCGGCCTAGTTCGCTAAGAAAAACATCCTCATACCTTCTCAGGATAAATTGTGAATGACACCGTTGGAAATTTAAAAAAATTCCAGCCAATTGAGATTAATTTGCTGTAACCCATTCCCATGGGACTGAGTCTGTGCCCTTCCACAACAACCAGGGACATATGGGCCTTTTGCTCCTTATAATCCACTTGTTTGTTGGCGGTCCCAAGGATTTTCAGGGTTTTCCCAGCGTAAATGTAAAACTTGGCTGTGGTGCTGCTCAAATTGAAAGTTTGAGCTCCATCATGGTTATGACCCCAACGATTGCATCAGAAACACACAAACTCCCAACAATGGCAGGTCTCTTGAGCAGCTCGCTTAGTGGATTGTGTCGTCCCCCCCCACCCCCACCCCCACCCAGCCCCACCCCCCTCACCACAATGATAGCAGTCCCCCTCTGTCTTAGGTCGGCGTGTGGTTCTTTTCTCGGGCCTTTGACTCCGGTCCAGTCCCGAGTACCGTGTCTGGTTCTCTGCTGTGCCTGCTGATCCTGCAGCACACCATTTGGTCATACTGCCCCATTCTTGATTGACCTCCCCTTCAGTCGCGTTTGGGAGCTCAGTGGTGCTTTTTTTGACGCACTCTGTTACCTGAGCTATCTCTTTTTAAAAAGTTACGGTAATTTCAGCCAGGGGTTTCTTTTGGATATGAAGGTTGTGGACCCCACAAACCAACCGGTCATGCAGCATATCACGAAGTGCGGTGCTCAACTCGTAGTGCTCAATGAGCTGACAATGTAAGAATAAATTAGTAAGAATAAACAACAACACCTCCTCCACAATAGTACTCAATACCAGGGCCCCGCAAGGCTGCGTACTTAGCCCCCTACTATATTCTCTGTACATATACGACTGCGTGGCAAAATTTGGTTCCTACTCCGTCGACAAGTTTGCTGATGATACGACCAGAGTGGGCTGGATCTTGAATAACGATGAGTCAGAATACAGGAGGGAGATTGAGGACCCAGTGGAGTGGTGCAGCGACAACAATCTATCCCTCAATGCCAGCAAAACTAAAGAGGTGGTCATTGACTTCAGGAAGCAAAGTACTGTACACACCACTGTCAGCATCAACGGGGCCGAGGTGGAGATGGTTAGCAGTTTCAAATTCCAAGGGGTACACTTCTCCAAAAATCTGTCCTGGTCCACCCACGTCAACGCTACCACCAAGAAAGAACAACAGCGCCTAGACTTCCTCAGAAACGAAGGAAATTCAGCATGTCCACGTTAACTCTGAGCAACTTTTACAGATGCACTATAGAAAGCATCCTATCTGGCTGCATCACAGCAACTACTCGGTCCAAGACCGCAAGAAACTTCAGAGAGTCGTGAACACAGCCCAGTCCATCATATGAACTTGCCTCCCATCCATTGACTCCATCTACACCTCCAGCTGCCTGGAGAAAGCGGGCAGCATAATCAAAGCCCCTCCCACCCGGCCTACTCACTCTTCCAACTTCTCCCGTCGGGCAGGAGATACAGAAGTCTGAGAACACGCACAAACAGACTCAAAAACAGCTTCTTCCCCGCTGTTGCCAGACTCCTAAACGACCCTCTTATGGACTGACTTCATTTACACTACACCCCTGGATGCTTCATCCAATGCCGTTGTTGTCTGGTTACATTGTGTACCTTGTGCTACCCTATTATGTATTTTCTTTCATTTCCTTTTCTTTTCATGTACTTAACGATCTGTTGAGCTGCCCGCAGAAAAATACTTTTCAGTGTACCTTGATACCGTGACAATAAACAAATCCAAATGCAAAGTGTGGTTATGATGGCTGAGGTGGAATTTTCATGGTCCCAAAGTGTGGAGTTAAATTTATGACATTGGAGGATAATCAAGGGCCTTGGGTTAAAGTGCTCTTTGACAAATTTGACTTTCTGATCAAAGATCTTTTAATCTGGAGCCTCTGGGACGTGAGGTTCCTAATTAGATTATACATTTGGGGCCCACGAACCATCAGAAATAACACCTTCTGCTTGTCTTCCCCTCTGATCTCATTTATGGTGAATAAATAGCGGAGCCGTTCGATGTACAGACTCTAATCTTGGTCAAACGGGTCTAGTTTACCGATAACAGGCGTTTTCACTCACATTTTAATGGTTCTTGACTCTCGTTGGTTCTTCTTTCCCTTCCAATTGCTCCCTCTCTCATCAAATCACAAATTACTGCAAGCTGCCATCAAACCTTTTATCTCATCGCCAATGTGGTAGCTCAAGAGAAACTCTGGAGGCTTACACTGGTAACAAAGAGTAAAAGGCAAAGACTGGTAACATAACAGGCACAGAACATAATAAGGTGGGTCTTGTGTCTTTGGCCCCAGGGTCCTTACTGCCCCTGCTCGCAGGGCCCCGCACAAACTCGCTATTGGCCGGGGTTTACGCGCTCCTGCAAAATTAGCCCCAAGTCGGTCATGTGGTCCGCCAGGTTCGCCCCCATTAAAGGAGTCGCACTACCACAAATATAATTGTGACTGAACTTTTACGTCAACTTGGCTGTCCCACCCTATCCCCTTATCGCTTGATTCCTTTAGTCTCCATAAATCTATCAATCTCTGTTTTGAATGTGCTTATCAACATAGTATTCAGGAGCAGAGAATTCTAAAAGTTTACAGCCTTCTTAGCGAAATTTTTTAACCTTATCTCAGTCTCAAATACGAAGACTATGACCCCTAATTCTGGACACCTTAATTGGGGGAAACAACCTCTCAGCATTTACCCATGAGGACTCTGAGAATGTTGTACACTTTAAACTATCGCGATATTTAAATTCCAGAGAATATCGGCTCATTCTACCCCATGCCTCCTCGGAGCACAATCCTCTCATTGCGCCAGTTCTAAGGCAAATGTATCCTACCTTAGGCATAAGGCCCAAACTGTACATACTGCTCCAGATGTGATCTCACTAAAGCTCTTTATAACTGCAGCAAAATTCCTTTCCTCTTGCACTAAACCTCTTATACTGCTGGCTGTTTCCTGATTGCTTACTGTGCCATCTCCAACAGAATGATCTCAAACATCGTGTAGCACCCATACAGCGATCTCAAATGTAGTGATGTCATGGTTGTATTGTAATTCACCAACTGACCACTAGAAGTCGCCTTAGTATATAAGTGAATATTAGAGTCAGGTGACCTTAGACTGACTAGGAAGCTGGGGACAGAGGTTTCTTGTGCAGGTTCATATTGTTATTCCTCTGTTGTTTTGTATATATTTGACCCACAGTTAATGTTAATAAATTGTTTATAACTTGAGCTACAAATGTTCTTACAATATAAACCAGGCCATCTGGCAAAACATTACTTCAAACATCGCTCTCTCACACACTCACACCCTCCTCTCTCTCTCACATACTCACACACACTACTCTCTCTCACACCCTCTTTCACATATTCACACCCTCCTCTCTCTCTCTCACATACTCACCTACTCACCCACAGTCTTCTCTCTCACACACCAACCTCGCTCTCTCTTACACCCACACACTCTCCTCTCTCTCACAGTCACAGCCTTCTCTCTCTCACATACTCACCCGCACTCCTCTCTCTCACCCGCTCCCTTCCTTAAACCCACTCCCTCCCCTTCATGGGGGGTGGTTGCTGAAAGGCTAAGCCAAGGTGTTCTTCAATATTGTTTAAGGTAACAGTCAGAGTGTGCAGGTCAGTTATCAGGGTCAGCATACACAGTCATAAACTGAGCACATAAACCCCGCTGAAGAGAAGCAAAAACAATGGCTGGGGAGAGAGCAAAACCCTGGCTCGAGAAACCCCCCCCCCATTCGGTGCAACACTGTCCTCCCTGCCCAAACCTTTCACTCCAGAATTGTCCTGCTGAGTCACCTGCGGGCACAAAAACATAAAGCCTGGCAGACATCATCCATGTTTCGAGGGACTGACGACACTAACAATTTTTCTTTTTTTTTTTCTTTTCGTATATGTTTGAAGACATAAAATGCTCACTATGGCCCAGATTTTCAGCTCAGCATTATTTCAATGCCAGTACATATAAAATAAATTGCTAACTGCTAGCAATAAAATAAATCTAACAGAAAATCTATGGCTATGAGTTTATAGGAATTGTACAGTATTGAAGACAGCCTACCTTCAATGATTTCCTTCAAATAAAGTCATGAACATAGAAATTACTGTTGGAGATATTAGCAGCCTCTCCCAATGGAAAGACTCACTTTCATTCCCAGGTACTAGTAAGCCTGTTAACCTCCACACTGTTCTCCACTTCACAGCTAACACAGTAGTTTCTTTAATCACTTGGATCAGAGATTGGTTGTTAAAACCATCACTGTTTCCATGGGGTGCAAGAAGTATTCAGTGCAATACTAATTGTGCAAGCTGGCTGAAATCTTTATTGGAGAAGGCAGATTTTGTGTTACGGTGTCCTTACAGTATTGAAAATGGATAAATCCTTACTCAAACATTGCTTTTGCTTCGGCCTACAACACTGAAAAGTGTTAAGGTAAGCAGTGCCTTTTGTCGTGGTTGCTTAGTGAATTGTGATGACTCTGGTTTGACACTGGCTGGCTGCACTATTGGATTTGGATAGCTGCTTCAATTGGACAGAAAGAGGGTTAAAAAGTAAAGGAGTTTAAGAATATTTTAGCAAACCATTGTCCACATATCTGCTTATGTTTTGTGAATAAAAATTCAAAGCATTTGATGATGGGACTTCAAATAAAGGTTTTGGAATTCTGTTTAGAAGCAAAATAGACAGATCTAGTAGAGATCAGTTTCAGTTCTATAACCATTTCACTCAAAGGACACTAGTTGATAACTTTAAGAGTTTAAGGAACTAACAAATGTTGTGAAATTCTAAAATTGGCTGTCAGGAATTTCCCCCTCCCCCCAGCTGAGGGTTTTGTGGCAGGCTGGGGGCAGAGAATGTGGCAGGAGGGGAATGATCGGTTTCCTGAAGGTGGGAGTTTGCGGTCCTGACTGTTGAGGTGAGATAATGGTGGACCACTATTCCTGCTGAACGTTGTCAGGAACCGGATTTGCATATGCTTAATTTTATTTAAATGAGCACGGACTGGAATGTTCCACCCCCAGCATATCCTCCACCCTGCCAGCGGGAATTCACGTTGGTTCCGATTGATGAACAGAACACCATGGGGAGAGGTGTCATGTGAGAGTACCTTTAAGAAATGGGTGTTTATAAATGGGTGTGTGTATAAATATCTGTAGTGAGAGTATCTTGAAGAAATGGGTGTTTACTACTGCAGTGATGTCAGAATGTGGGTGGAGCTGGGCTGTCTGTCAGCTTTTTACTTTCGTTTTAGGCTGTTTGCTGCAGGGTGTGTTTTAGTTTCGTTTTCAGTGTTGGAGCTGAAGCCAGACCGAGCAGGTGTACTGCTGTTCTCTCTCTCATCAAAAGACTATCTCTTGATCATTTGGTGAATTCAAAATTATAAATGTTTTCAGTAGTAACTTTAACCTGATGAGCTTCTGATAAAGGTTTTGTTTTTAAGTCGCATGGATGTTAAAAAGGAAAGCTTAAAGGTTTACTTAGTGTGGTAGTCTTTGGGGGTTGTATTTGAATTAATGGTTGCTAAGGTGTTCACTGTATGTTTTAAAAAGGTTAATTTGGGGTCATAGAATAAACATTGTTTTGCTTTAAAAAATACTTTTCCATTTCTGCTGTACCTCTCCTGTAGAGTGGGCCGTGTGCTCCCCATACCACAATCTATTAAATGTTGTGGGTCAGGTGAACTCCATGATACACTTTAGGGTTCTCTAAACCCTGGCCCATAACAAATTGGGGACTCGAGGGGGATAAAAGTCTATCTATTGGATTGGCTTAGTGAACTTAAAGACAATGAGGGGTGAGCATATTGTGGGTGCTTTTCAGGTGTGGTATTTTAGTTTAAGTAGGGAGTGTGTTGTGGACAATGGCTCTTTCAGAGGCTCTGAAGTTTTTGGGAGGAGACGGTCACACACAGTACCTTACGGACAGAGACTAAAAGCAAAAACATTGCAGTCAACATTACCTGACAAAATGCAAAAAGATGAGGTAATTATGGCGGTGGCTAAGCATTTAGAGTTGCTTGAGATACAGTTTGACTCATTGGAAATGGCAAAAAATTCAGTTACAAATTAAACAAATGGAGCATGAGAAAGAATTAAAACAGCTTGAATACGAAAGAGAGAGAGAGGAAAAGAAAGAGAAAGAGAGAGAGAGGAAAAAGAGAGAAGAAAGGAAAACTGAAAGAATAGCCCCAGCAGAACAAAAAGAAAGAGAATGGGAGATACAGATCAGGGAAAAAGATAAAGAGAGAGTTTGAACTTCAGAAAATGGCCATGAAACATGACAGTCAGTTAAATTTGGCAGGCGTAAAGGGAAACGTACAGTTGGATGATAGTGATGAGGATAGTGAGAAAGAGCGTCAAAGTCGAAGTCATGGTGGGGATCTATTTAAATATGTCCAAACATTGCCAAGGTTTGATGAGAAGGAGGTGGAAGCCTTTTTCATTTCATTTCAGAAGGTAGCTAAACAAATGAAATGGCCACAGGACATGTGGGTATTACTGATTCAAACAAAGCTGGTAGGTAGGGCTGGTGAAGTGCTTGCATCACTACCGGAGGAGGTATCTGAGACGTATGAGGAGGTGAAAAAATCCATCTTAGGTGCATATGAACTAGTGCCTGAAGCCTACAGACAAAGGTTTAGAAATTTAAGGAAAGAATTTGGTCAAACATAGAGTTTGAAAGGATCAAACAGAGTAATTTTGATAGGTGGATAAGGGCTTTGAAAATGGACAAAACGTATGAAGCTCTCAGAGAAATTATACTTTTGGAGGAGTTTAAAAATTCAATTCCTGATGCAGTGAGAACTCATGTGGAAGAGCAGAGGGTTAAAACTGCGAGATTAGCAGCAGAAATGGCAGATAATTATGAATTAGATCATGAATCAAAGCTTGGTTTCCGACATCAGTTTCAGTCTGTGAGGGATTGAAACTGGGCACATGAGAAATGCTCAAGTCCTAAAGGTAAAGGTGATCTGATGGGAGATAATAAGGAGAGTGTACCTCAGATTTTTTTTTTAATCCAGGAGGGTGGAAAAGAAATGAAAAATTTCAAATGTTTTCACTGTAATAAACGAGGCCATGTAAAGTCACAGTGTTGGTGGTTGAAGAAAAGCACTGGGAAGGCTGATGTGGTAAAACAGGATAAGACAGTCGGCTTTGTTAAAGTGGTAAAGGAAAGCCCAAGTGAAGCGAAGGAGGTGCAAAAGATTGTACAGCCTGTTCAAGAGGTGATTGATAAGAAGGTGCCAGATCTCTTTAAAGAATTTACTTGTGTGGGTAAAGTTTACTCATCTGTATCAGGAGGAGCAGGTAAAGATATCACAATTTTAAGAGATATGGGAGATAGTCAACCTTTAATGGTAAGAGATGAGGAGTTATGTAGTTTGGGAAGAATGTTGCCAGAAAAGATGGTAATATGTGGAATTTAGGGTGAGAGGAATAGTGTTCCAATATATAAGCTAAGGTTGGAAAGTCCAGTGAAGCGTGGTGAAATGGTAGTAGGAGTATTTGAGAAACTATCTTGTCCAGGAATACAATTTATCTTGGGTAATGATATAACTGGATCGCAGGAGGGAGTGATGCCTACTGTGGTTGATAAGCCAGTGGAAAATCAGACAACTGAAGTGTTGAAGAATGAATATCCTGGGATTTTTCCGGATTGTGTAGTAACAAGGTCGCAAAGTCACAGGTTAAGACAAGAGGATAAATTGAAGAGTGAAGATGAAGTTGAAGTGCAATTATCAGAAACGATTTTTGATAAGGTGGTTGAAAAAGAACGAGAACAGGTGGAGGATGAGGTGGATATTTTGAGTTCAGGAAAATTGGCGGAGTTACAACAAAAAGATATAGAAGAATCTGAGTGTATACCAGAGTGTTATACCCGTAAAAGTAATGCCTTGATGAGAAAATGGAGACCTTTACATATGCAGGCGGATGTAAAGTGGGCAGTTGTTCATCAAGTAGTATTGCCGGTAGGGTATAGAAAGGAGGTGTTGCGAGTTGAACATGAGGTACCAGTGGGAAGTCATTTGGGAATAAGGAAAACTCAAGCTAAAATCAAAAATATTTTTATTGGCCTGGACTACATCAAGATGTAGTTACATTTTGTCAATCATGTCACACATGTCAAGTGATAGGGAAACCTCAAGCAGTGATAAAACCAGCACCCTTAATACCCATTCCAGCATTTGAGGAACGTTTTACAAGGGTCCTAATTGATTTCGTAGGACCGCTTCCTAAAACGAAAAGTGGGAATCAATATCTTTAGACTAAAATGTGGATGGGAAATGCTGTTCCAATCAAACAACATCCATACAGACTTAACCCTTTAAAATTGGCACAGATTAACAAAGAGATTGAGAATATGCTTAAAAATGTCATAATTGAAGTCGGTTGCATTCAATGGAGCTCATCCATAGTGATGGTACCTAAACCAGATGGTACCCAACGAAAGGTTAATGCAGTTACAAGAACGGACTCTTATCCTATCCCACGTTTGGAGGATTGCATTGAGAAAGTGGAACAATCAGCTTTTATTTCCAAACTGGATTTACTTCAAGGTTGCGGGCAGGTACCTTTGTCCAAAAGGGTGAAGGAGATTTCAGCTTCTGTGAGTCCAGATGGTATATACCAATTCAAAGTTATGCCATTTGGCATGAAGAACGCCCCAGCCACATTTCAACGGTTAACTCACAAAGTCATTTCAGGATTACGCAATTGTGCGGGATACATCAATGATCTGGTCATTTTCAGCCAGACATGGACAGAACATTTGAAACATCTGATGGAGTTATTCAATCGACTTCAGGAGGCAGCGGGTCTGTTGACAAACCTACCCAAAAGTGACTTTGGAAAGGCCCAAGTCACTTTCCTTGACCATACAATCGGACAGGGTCTATTGGTCCCATGGCATGTGAAAACAAAAGTTATTGGGGAGTTTCCGATACCCTCGACATGACAGGAAATAATGCGATTTCTTGGTTTGAGTGGATTTTACCGGAAATTTGTACCCAATTTTAGCTGTGTGGTCGCTCCACTGACAGACTTGCTCAAGAAGCGTAACAAATTCCAGTGGGCAGCGGAGTGTCAACAGGCATTTTACGGCCTGAAGGCTGTGTTAACCACTGCTCCTGTGTTAACCATCCCAAATTATACCAAACCATTCAAAGTGGCGGTTGATGCGAGTGATGTGGGTGTAGGTGCTTCTACAAGACGACGATGAAGGGCTAGAGTGGGCTATTGGTTATTTTTCAAAGAAATTGAATTCTCACCAGAAAAAGTATTCCACGATTGAGAAGGAGACTTTTTTGGTGCTGGTTTTGCAACATTTTCACATTTATGTGACCAGCAATCCCTCTGACACTGTTATATATACTGATCATAATCCGTTGACGTTTTTGGAGCGATTCCGGAATGACAATGCATGGCTGTTTCGCTGGAGTTTATTGTTGCAGCCATTTCATTTTAAAATAGTACATGTGGCAGGACAAGAAAACATGATAGCCGATGCTTTGTCACGAATGTGAACGGAAGCAGTTTCAGTTAGAGGAAGAAGAACAAAAAAAAATGGACAATATTATTATACCTGTTTGCGTGTGTTGTTTTTTGAAACAAAAAAGTATATTTACTGTGTGCATTTCTTAAAGGATAGTGAAAAGGAAGTTGATGGGTTATTTTTTTTCTTGGGGGAAGGTGTCATGTGAGAGTACCTTTAAGAAATGGGTGTTTACTACTGCAGTGATGTCAGAGTGTGGGTGGAGTTGGGCTGTCTGGCAGCTTTTTGCTTTCATTTTAGGCTGTTTGTTGCAGGGTGTGTTTTAGTTTCGTTTTCAGTGTTGGAGCTGAAGCCAGACCAAGCAGATCTACTGCTGTTCTCTCTGCTATCAAAAGACTATCTCTTGATCATTTGGTGAATTCAGAATTATAAATGTTTTCAGTAGTGACTTTAACCTGATGTGCTTCTGATAAAGGTTTTGTTTTTAAGTCGTATGGATGTTAAAAAGGAAAGCTTAAAGGTTTACTTAGTGTTGTAGTTTTTGGGGGGGTGTAGTTGAATTAATGATTGCTAAGATGTTCACTGTATGTTTTAAAAAGGTTGACTTGAGTTCATAGAATAAACATTGTTTTGCTTTAAAAAATACTTTTCCATTTCTGCTGTACCTCAGCTGTAGAGTGGGCCGTGTGCTCCCCATTCCACAATCTATTAAATGGTGACCTCCATGATACACTTTGGGGTTCTCTAAACTCTGGCCCATAACAGAGGGTACATACCTGCGAAGGTTCAATGGTGGCCAAGGGGAGGGTGAAGATAACACTGGGGAAGGCAGGGGAGGGGATGTCAATAGTGATGGGAAGGGGATGGGTTACAGGAGGAGAGTTTAGGTGTTGGAGATGGTTTGGAAGGTGATCATCATCATCCTGACACAAAGAAAGATCCGGGTGTTGGTGCCCTCGATGTCCGACAGAAAAAGTGTTCGTTGGGAGTAGGGCCATCAGCTGGTTGGAGCTGAAGGTCAGTTATGCTGGATAACTGAAGGAGAAGCCTGATAATGTATCCTGACAAGGCAAAGGTCTAACTATAGGGAAGGGGAGTAATGTGAGTGAAAGGCTTTTTACACAAGTCTTGGCAAAGAGCCTTGATGTACAGGCATCAGTCAGGGGTTATTAAAACCAATCCATGTCCATCCTGGAATTCGGAGTGGGGGATGTGGTGCAGGGGGAAGGGGTGGGGGGGAGAGGTGGCGAGGAGTGCACACTGGCAATAAACTAACATCAGCGAGAAAAACCCAGGAAATCACCTTGAAGTGCAATGATTCATATATTGACAAAGGTGCAATAAGTACATACGATGATTGCACCCCCGTGTCATCAGCATGAATTTAATACTTCTCAATTGTTATTACCCTATCACCATGTCTAGGGGCTTCCCCGACATCTGCAGCAGAAGTAGTGGCAGCATGCTTATATCTGTGCCCTGTTGTGTTTGACGGATGTTCTCTGGAGGCCTTCTTTGGGCCTCCTGCTCTAGGCATGTGCACCCTCAGCAATCAGAGGCTGGAGATGTTTTTTCATTAATTCTGGGGATGTGGGCGCTGCTGGTTGGACCAGCATTTGTTGCCAATCCATAATGGCCCTTGAACTGAGTGCCGACTTCAGTGGGGGGAGGTTAAGAGTCAACCACATTGATGTGTGGGTCTGGAGTCACATGTAGGCCAGACCAGGTAAGATGGCAGATTTCCTTCCCTGAAGGACATTAGAGGGTTTTTACAACAATCGGCAGTGGTTGCATGGTCATCATTAGACTTTTAATTCCAGATTCTTGTTGAATTCAAATTTCACCATCTGCCATGGTGGGATTCAAAACCCAGAGCATTACCCTGGGTCTCGTGACTACTAGTCCAGTGACAATACAGCTACTCCACCGCCATTCCAATGATGGGGTCACAGGCCGAGGGGACTAGGCGCACAGGGAGACCCTTGCAGAGTCCTAGGCAGATGTCCTGGGGGTATCCGCCTGATTTTCCTCCTCCCTTTGGGTGCCCGAGGGCCCCTCCCTGATTCTTTGAGGAGAGGTCCTGGAGGGAGGTTGAGGTGCCCCACCCCAATTTCCCGTAGCCACCGCAAAAGCTGATCCAGGGCTACAGCCATGGGTATAGGTCTGAGTCCATCTCCAGCAGAAACATTGCATTCTGCTAGACCAGGTTCTCCATGGAGCTGCTATGCATCCTATGGAGATGTTAATGTGTTCACATGTTGGAGCCATTACATAAGAGAGAGTGCATGTGAGGGGTTTGAGGGAAAACTGTCCACTCACCTGGATAATTGTAGCTCCAACAGGACTCAGGAAGATGGAGGCCATCCAGGATGAAGCAGACATTTGGTTGGCTCCCCATCCAGCAGTATCAACATGGGGTCCCTCCACCACGGACCCGCTGGTATCTGTGTGTGCTAAGTGAAAGATGCGCTGCTGCCAGATCCCAAGGCTACTTCAGCAGCTCCCTCCAGACCTGCGAACTCTAGCAGCTAGAAGGACAAGGGTAGCAGCATAACATCAGCAGCATCTGCAGGTGTCCCTCTACTCCAACTTTGCCCCTCACTGCTCCATAATGGTTGTGCCTTCAGTGTGGTTGGGTCAGCAACCCACAGTTGCCTCCCGACCAGCAGACCCCATAGACTGCAATGGAGCAATGAGGCAGAACCTGAGCACCATCCAAGTGCCGTTAGAAGTGGGCAGCACAGATGCTGGTCTTGCCATTAACACTCGGGTCCCATGACAGATTCAGAAAATGGTGAGTGGGTATAAAAACGAGAGGGATCATTTACGCTGGCAGTGTGGATTAAACCATTCAGTCATTTCCTACTCTGCACAGCGCTCTTCCTCTGCACTGGAGACTTCCTCCCTTGGAAAGAGGACATCCCTCCTGTCCTCCAGGTCCTGGAAGACAATCTCTATGGAGACATCATGAGCCATGGGATTAATGCATGCTGCTTTCTGAAGACCATCTCAGTGCCCTAAATTCCTGGTGCACTGAATAGCTGGCTGTCTGGGAGCCTTTTAAATATGGCACCAGGACATAATGGTAGAACATGTGACTTCCTGCCTGACCCAGCACATGATGCAATGTAATCCTCCTGGCTGCATAATCGATCAGGTGTGCAGCACACGCTTTGATGTGCTTACCTGCCCCATTCTCCAGTGTAAGTCACTCCAATTTCCAGCTCCCGCCTCGAGTGGGAAATTAGGTCCTGAGATTCGAAAGTGCATTTCTATGATTCAGTGAAAATAATGAATAAAGAAGGATATCCACTCCATCATACAAACAGTATCCTTCCTTCAAAATTAAAGTGAAACCTGTTTGCATTTATAAAACGGAAGCTGTGGAAATCCAATGGTTGTAATTTTGGTTTGAGAATTTAATTTCAAACAGAACAAAATGCTTTGCCCATTAAAATTCTGTTCAATCTCTGGCCCTGAAAAGGAGAGGACACGAAAGGAATGCCTGGCTGCACCAGAAGATCATGATGTCCAAATTCCTAAACCTCAGAGAAAACATGTGCAGATTTAGAACCAAGTGCGTATCTGGGGGTTTGGTGAGTGGGGGAGTTTGCAGTGTTAATTTTGTTCTTGAACAATCTAGTCTAGTCTGTAGTTAGCAGTAACTGGAAAGCACTGTGCAAATGGACTAAGGGTGGAATTTTTTGGCCCTTCCTGCTGGCAGGATCTTTTGATCCTGCCGCAGTTGACCCCCCCCCCACCCCCCCCCCCCCCCCACCCCACCACCACCCATATCCGTGGCTAGCTCCCGGGAGCAGAGTAGTTAATTCGCTAATTGGTTGAATCTGGTTTCTCTAGCTCCAGGTCAGTTTATGATAAGTTTTTGGGAGTTATTCATTAACAGAAATTCATCCCAAGGAGGAGGAAACATGCTAATGTGAGGACACGGCATCCATGGCTGACGAGGGAAGTCAAGGACAGCACAAAAGCAAAAGAAAAAGCATACAACGTGGCGAGCATTAGTGGGAAACCAGAGGATTCGGAAGTTTTTAAAAGCGAGCAGAGGACAACTAAAAAAGCAATAAGGGGAGAGAAGATGAAATATGAGTGCAAGTTGGCTAGTAATATCAAGGAAGATAGGAAGAGTTTTTTTCAATATATAAAAGATAAGAGAGAGATAAAAATAGACAATGGACCACTGGAAAATGTGACTGCAGAAGTAATAATAGGAAACAAAGAAATGGCAGAGGAATTGGTTTAGCACAATGGGCTAAGACAGCTGGCTTGTAATGCAGAACAAGACCAGCAGCGCGGGTTCAATTCCCGTTCCAGCCTCCCCGAACATGTGCCGGAATGTGGCGACTAGGGGCTTTTCACAGTAACTTCATTGAAACCTACTTGTGACAATAAGTGATTATTATTATTATTATTAACTGAATAGTTACTTTACATCAGTCTTCACGGTGGAAGACACCAGTGGGATGCCAGAGCTCCAGGAGAATCACGAGGCAGAGGTGAGTGCAGGGACCATCACTAAGGAGAAGGTTCTGGGGAAACGTGAAAGTCTTAAGGTGGATAAATAACCTGGACCGGATGGACTATACCCCAAGATTCCAAAAGAGCTAGCTGAGGAGATTGTGGAGGCATTGGTTGTGATCATTCAGGAATCACTGGAGGCAGGAAGGGTCTCTGAAGACTGGAAAGTGGCTAATGTAACACTGCTGTTTAAAAAGGGCGGGAGGCAGAAGACAGGAAATTATAGGCCAGTTACCCTGACTTCGGTCATTGGTAAGATTTTAGAGTCCATTATTAAAGATGAGATCATGGAGGTGCATGGAAGTGCATGATAAAATAGGACTGAGTCAGCATGGCTTCGTCAAGGGGAGATCATGCCTGACAAATCTGTTCGAGTTCTTTGAGGAAGTAACAAGGAAGTTAGACAAAGAGAACCAATGGACATGATTTATTTAGATTTCCGGAAGGCTTGATTGAATGGCGGAGTAGGACCGATGGACCGTGTGGCCTAATTCTGCTCCTGTGTCTTATTGTCTCATTGTCTTATTGTTTATTGTGAGGGCAATTGATTACAAGAGAAGGGAGGTTGTTCTTTAAATATGTTCTCACCAATGACCTGTAGAACTGGAGTGCTGTGTACAGTATTGATCTCCGTATTTGAGGAAGAATGTAAATGTGTTGGAAGCAGTTCAGAGAAGGTTTACTGGACTAATACCTGGACTGAGTGGTTGTCTAATGCAGAAAGGTTGGACAGGTTTGGCCTATATTGACTGGAATTTAGAAGCGTAAGAGGCAATTTGAATGATACTTATAAAATGCTGAGGGGTCTTCACAAGCCATGTGGAGTAGGATGTTTCCTCTTGTGGGAGAATCTAGTACCAGGAACCACTGTTTAAAAATAAGGGGTCGTCTATTTAGGACTCAGGAGAATTTTTCTCTCAGAGGATAGTGAGTCTTTAGAACTTTGGAACTCTCTTCCTCAAAAGGAGAAGGAACAGAATCTTTGAATATTTTAAAGATAGATATAAACAGATTTTTGATAATTGCAAGGGGTGAAATTTGTAGGGGGAATGTGGGGTTGAGGTAACAATCAGATCAGCCATAATCTCATTGAATGCGGGGCAGGCTTGCAGGGCCAAGTGGCTTACTCCTGCTCCTAATTTATATGTTAGTTTGTCCATGTAGAGATGTTCCTACCTACAATTGGTAAGGGAGAAGTCTCAACATTATTTTCTTTGGAAATTGAAGCTTATTAGTCAATAAGTTATGTCACATGCTGCAGATAGTCTTACATCCCACCTCTACCTCAGGCTGTTAGGTTCACCGCTGCCCTTAGTAGGGTAATTCCAGGCCCTCACTGGGGACAGCTGTATCATTAAGCAAACAGCTGAACAGGGAAGCATTAAGCAAATAAGAGGTATGTTGCTTTCCAAAACAATTCCATCTCCTTCCTCATGGATAACGCAGTAACATGAGAAAGTATTTCAATTTTACAGAGTAGTGAGGTCTCCAAAAAGTGTAACGAGTCACAGGTTGCACCCAGATTGCTTATGCACTCCCTTGATCACCATCTGCACCTACATCAGCACAAAATGATTCCACTGCTACAATGTGCAACTCTCAACAGCACAGTGTCACATATGTCATTGCTGATTGCCCTCCGAACAACTGCAATGCTTTTGTTTTAATGCAGTCCTGGTATGCAGGTTCCTGGTCTCACAATGGCAGATTTTCTGAGATGCTGACAAGCTGGAACCATTGGTGATTGGCTCTGTTTCCTCCGACACATATAAAGGAGGGAAAGAGGAAAAGCACCAGGACACTGAATATATTTAAGAAGATATAGATGGACTTCTCGGGCACGATCTTCCCAAAAGGGAACAAGGTCCCCGAACGAGCATGTTTAGACACATGTGTCCCGGCACTCACAGTGAACAGGCGGCCGAGTCCGTACATAGCCTATTTTTTTACAATGGGGGAGCTCCACTCGCCAGAACTCCCTATTGTAGCGAGAGATTGCGAAGCCATTTTTAAATGCCGTCCCAATCTCCGATGCCCCAAAACGAATCCCTGACCTCCCTCAACCTGAACGCAACATGGGAGAGTCTCCCGGCCCTCACACATCGCAACACCCACACCAGGCAACCCCAGCCCGATCGCACACACGCAGAAATGGCAGCTTGGCACTGCAGGCTGGCACCCAGGTAGCACTGCCAGGGCACTAGCCTGCCCAAAGGGCATGCAGCTGGGGGCCTCCGATCCCTTTGGAGACCCCCACGAGTGCCGTTCCCTCTGGTCCCCATTTGTGGGGAACAGTACCAAACGGCACTCGCCCGAGGCAAAGAGTTTGAATCCCAAAGCCTCAAGTACCTCGGGAATCTGCACATTAGAGTAAGGCTTACTGCCTCGCTCTAATATGCAGATTTGCTAGAATGGGATCCCAACCATTATGGGCGGGATTCCCCTTGCAACGTCTCGCGAGATTGTGTTTAATGCAAGCCGGGTAGATCCTGGGAGCGGGGTCACTTGGCTTTCACCGGCCATGCTGTGCCGTGGTGAGCTGGATTTCCGGTGCAGCGTGGCCCGAGGATCGCACCCCTCGACTCTAAAGATGTCTTGGGATATGGGGAGTGTGCTGGAGTATGGTGTTGAGATACAGGGTAAGCCATGATCATATTGAATGTCAGAGCAGGTTTGAATGGCTGAATGGCCTACTCCTGCTCCTATTTTTCATGTTTCTATCAGCAGTTTTGTTTTTATTCTTTCATGGGATGTTAGTGTCTTTGGCAAAGTCAGCATTTGTTGCCCAATCCTATTTGCCCTCGAGGAGGGCATAGGGTGGAGGTGTTGACCTTGGGTAGGGTGCTCTTTCCAAGAGCCGGTGCAGACTCGATGGGTCGAATGGCCTCCTTCTGCACTGTAAATTCTATGAGGTGACAGCGAGCCACCTTCTTGAGCCCCTGCAGTTCCTATGGACCTCTGAAGGGCAGAGTTCACATGTCATTTTCATTATAAGGAGTGATGTGGGCTTCCCGATAGCATTTGTCGATGGGCAATCTGAGATACTGAACAATGGGGAGGAAAAGAAGGATCCTCCGGATGGAGCTGACCTCTTGCTTCTCCAACTGGTCAAATTTTCCTGCCTCAGCCCGCAGGTTTTGGAGGACTTCCCCCTCAAGGAGGACGAGAGACCAGTTTGTGAGGCTATGACTGGTAGCTGTTCTTTCTCTGATTTGATAGACCTTTAATTTTCATGAGATTTAATAGAGCCCCGAGTTCATTGATCTGACGATAAGGTACATGCAGAAAACAATTAGATTCCAGGTAAAGGACTGGACAGAATAGATAGGGAGAAAGTATTCATGCTCGTAAAAGGATCAAGAAACTGACAGCACAGATTTAAAGTGATTTTCAAAAGAAGCAAATGTGATGTGATAAAAACTTTTTCACACAACGAGTGGTTCACATCTGGAAAGCACTGTCTGGAAATGTGGTGGAGGCAGGCTCCATGCACGCATTCAAGAGGGCATTAGATGATTGCTTGAATAGGAACAATCTGCAAGGGAACAGGGAAAATGGCACTAAGTCATAATGCTTGTGTGGAGAGCTGGTGCAGACTCGATGGGCTGAATCGCCTCCTTCTGCGCCGTGACGATGCTGTGAGTTTGTAGGGCATCACACTCCCCTGGAAATTGATAGTGAGCAATTCAAACACATTTACACTGTGGGCGGGACTTACCGAATGTTCACGCGACGGGAAATTCCAGTCCCACGCCGGGGCACAGGTTTCCGGCAACGAGGGCTTCTGTCAACGGGAAATCCCACGGAGGGGTAGTTGGTAAATCCTGCCCTGCATTACATGTAAGTGGTAGATATTCTGCATACTGTACATTTCTTGTAAGATATTTTGATCTTTCCCACCTTACCTTGGCAAAACAATTTTTAAAAATTCCGACAATATGTTGTAACATGTCAGTGTCGATATTAGCACTGACTGCAACTACTGTTTGCCCACCGTCCCTGCACAATGTTCTGCGATGACTATCCTGCCCCACAGCAAACAGGGCTTCAATACTCTGCCTTATCTCAGCTATCTTGAAATCTCCAGCAGCGAACCTATAGATATGGCATATATATTTGTAAACAAACCTTTGTGCGCTGCTCCAGTTTGGCGAATGACCATTGCCTTTAAACTGTGTAAGCCTCTGAGCCCTGCAAAAGCTTTCCTCCCAATATGCCACATCTCCCCACTTCTGATTGGAATTTCTCCGGAGTGCAAAATCTTAGCTATTGAGCATTTTGAATGAATGGAAAGTCCACCAGTGTTTATTGCAAAGGGAACTACCTGAAAAACAAGGGCCAAAATCTTAATCAGTAAAAACAATGATGAGATTGAAGTAAATTGGGAAGCAACCTCTGGCATCCACACATGCAGATGAGTGCAAGAAATGTGTGAGTTGCCTTGTTCCTCCGGAGGTTTTCCAGTATAGGGAGGGTGTGAATTGATGGTATTGACATGATGGATAAAAAGTGGCCAGGTCTCCTTCCCCTGCAAACTGGACCCTTTTACCTATCTCCAGTGTTCTCCCACCACCTGGACCCCCTTCTATGACCTCTTACCCTCTCTTGGGCTTTTCATTGAGAGTTACCAGCATAACATCAATGTCGTGTTATTCACCTTGGGGTAACATGGACTGCAACTGGATGCAGTTGTATTTGAAAGTAGACTCCAAACTGTGATGTTAGTTCAATACGCTTTATTGAACTTCTTAAGCAGTGCACACAGTTCGCTGTGGGTTTGACACTCTACTAATCTAAGTGTGCTTACTATAACTAACTAGGCCAGACAAGCTCTGAGCCACGTGTAGAAGGTGCTAACTGATATATACACCCTGACTGTCACTACAGTTGTCACCAGTGGAAAGAGGCAGAGTGTTGATGCCTCGTGTGTTTTATAGTGGGAGATCACCCTCTAGTGTTCTGCCTGGTGATTGGTTGTGTTCAGTCCTGTGTGTTGATTGGGTGTACTGGGTGTCTGTCACTGCTTGGCTGTATCTCATTATGTTCATGAGTGCATATCATGACATCCGCCCTTTTTAAAAAAAATGTTGGTTTCTTGGAGCATATGCGACTGCATTTACATGTATGACTATTTACATTAAATGGCGAGTGGATGAATATGTACATGAGAGGTGTCCAGCGTGCAGATACAGAACAATATTTATAAGATAAATGTCTATAAGTCCAATCTTTGGGGCTTGAGTCGGATCATTGTCGACCGCCTGAGAGGTGGAGGTGAGGACGGCGGCGCCTTGACAGGCGGGATTGCTGCCAGATTGGTGGCCTCATGGTGCGAGGTATCCGGAGGAGGCATAACAACATCTGGAAAAGTAAGATCTGGTGGTGGGCAGGCAACTTTGCGCAGTGCCCTTCTGTTGCGCCTGACAATGGTGCCATCAGCCATACGAACTACAAACGATCTGGGAGCAGCCTGTCGAACAACAGCAGCTGGAGCTGACCAGCCTCCATCAGGTAGCTTGATCCGAACAACATCTTCCGGAGATAGCACAGGCAAATTGGTAGCATGAGCATCGTACGTCAGCTTTTGCCGGTTCCTGAGTTGCTGCATCTTTTGCAGCACTGGGAGGTGATCCAGGTCTGGTAAGTGTATGGCTGGAACAGTCGTTCGCAGGTCTCTATTCATGAGGAGTTGAGCCGGAGACATACCGGTGGACAGAGGGGTTGCCCTGTACGCCAACAGCACAAGGTTAAAGTCAGAGGCTGAGTCCGCAGCCTTGCAGAGCAATTGCTTCACTCTATGGACCCCTTTCTCAACCTTCCCGTTGGACTGCGGGTAGTGTGGGCTTGAGGTAATGTGGTTGAATTGGTACGACTTGGCTGTGGAAGCAGGGACCATTGTCACTCATGATAGTGAGTGGAATACCATGCCTGGCAAATGTCTCCTTGCAGGCCTTGATGACTGTCCTTGATGTGAGGTCTGACAGCTTCACAACTTCCGGGTAATTTCAGAAGTAATCTATGATGAGCACATAGTCACGCCCATTGGCGTGAAAAAGGTCGATTACCACCTGGGACCACGGAGAGGTCACGGTCTTGTGTTGCTGGAGTGTTTCTTTTGTTTGAGCAGGCTGGAAACGCTGGCAGGTCGCACAATTGAGGACCATGTTGGATATGTCCTGGCTGATTCCAGGCCAATGGACAGCCTGCCGGGCCCTGTGCCTACAGTTTTCAACACCTAGGTAACCCTCGTGGATTTGTTTGAGCACTAAGCTCTGCAGACTGGAGGAGCACTGCACCAATGGCGTCCTGGCTTGCAGCTGTGGAGACTTTTGTTTCCCTGTCTGGGTGAAAAAACGCTAATACCGGAGCAGTGGTGAGCTTTGCTTTGAGCTCGAGCCACTCTGCTTGATGTGTGGGTGGCCACTGGAAGGCAGTGGACTTCTTCACCAGATGCCTGAGAGCCGTGGTGCGTGAGGCCATGTTGGGAATGGATTTTCCCAAGAAGTTCACCATTCCGAGGAAGCGTAGTATAGTACCGCCTTTTTGTCTTCCGGGGTCTTCATGGTGTTAATGGCATTGACCTTGTGTTATGGGTGAGGCGTTTTCAGAACTCCAAAATGTATGATGGCATTCACCCAACCTCCCCTTTAATGCTATTGTTGCTTTTCCGAGCACACGGCCTGTTCTCCAGGTGTGATATCACAATTATGGACACATGGGTTTTTAAACACAAAACAATGTTTATTCCATGAACTCAACTTAACACTTTTAAATAAACATTGGATCTCTTAACACCCCTTTACTTCAAAGATAACCCCGAAAATATTACAACACTAAATAATCCTTCAGTTATTCCTTTCAACATCCACGAGAGACTTAACACCTTTAAACAGAAACACATCAGGTTGAAGGCTTTACAATTATGAGCTTAAATCACCCAAATGATCCAGAGATCGTCTTTCATGGCAGAGATCACAGCAGATCCAGCTCACTGCAAACACAGACACATACCCAAGCTCTTTTCCTCAAAACTGAAAGTTCAAAAAATGGCTGAACTGAGCTCAGCTTCACCCACTCTCTGACATCACTGTTTTCTTAAAGGTACATTGCTTAAACATCCATTTCTTAAAGGTACTGTCACATGACACCTCCCCCCAAGAAAAAAAAATAAACCATCAACTTCAAGATGGTTTCATTTTTCACTTTTGCACCATCCACTAAGAAATGCACACAGTAAATATACATTTTCATTTAAAGAAAAAAACAACACACTCAAACAGGTATAATAATATAGTCCATTTTTCTTCGTTCTTCTTCCTCCAACCGAAAACCTTCTCGATTGACAGTCTCTTTGAACAAAGTCTCTGCACGATCCATGCATTCCTCTACTCGGCATTTCTCTTCAGAATCAGATACTTTAGTTCAAACTGACCACAGAGTCCCTTGCAATTCTCCAATACAGGAGCATTGGTGATCACAGCTTTCAGGCAGTCAAATGCCTGTTGAAAGTCCGCTGTCCATTGAATTTTTTTACGTTTCTTCAGCAATTCCATCAGTGGAGTAATCACGCCACAAAGTTTTGCACAACTGTTCGATCAAATCCACTCATGCTAAGAAATCGCATTATTCCTCTTCGTCTTGAGGGTATTGGAAACTCCGCAAGGAAAGTGATTCTGGCTTCTCCAAATTCACTTTCGGCCAGGTTCATCACCAATCCCGCCGCCTGAAGTCGATTGAAGAACTCCATACAATGTTTTAAATGTCCTTTCCATGTCTGGAAGTTGTAAATGAAAGCAGATTGTCCCAATTTCTCAATGCAATACTTCAAACGCGGGATAGGATAAGTGTCCGTTCTTGTAGCTGCATTCACCTTTCGATAGTCCACACACAACCGTTGGGTACCGTCTGGTTTAGGTACCATCACTATGGGTGATCTCCATTGTCTGCAACCCACTTCAATTATGCCATTCTTCAGCATACTCTCAAACCCTCTGTTAACCTGTGCCAATTTTAAAGGATTAAGTCTATATGGATGTTGTTTGATAGGAACAGCATTTCCCACATCTACATCATGTATAGCCATTTTAGTACTTCCCAATTTATCTCTACAAACTTGCCCATGTGATATCAATAACTCTTTCAGGTCAGTTTGCTTTTCCTCTGGAAGGTAACTTAACAATTCAACCCAATTTTTAAGAACATCCTCATTTTCCAATTTAATTTGAGGTATGTCAAATTCACAGTCATCTGGATTTGGTTCGTCACCTTAAGTCAGAATCATTAAAACCTCCTTTTTCTCTCCTTCCTTTTCAAAGTACCTTTTAAGCATATTCACATGACACACTCGGTGAGGCTTCCTTCTATCTGGTGTTTTTACCACATAATTCACCTCACTTAATTTCCTTTCAATCTGATACGGTCCACAAAACCTAGCTTTTAAAGGCTCCCCTACCACTGGTAACAACACGAAAACTTTAACCCCACTGAGAAAACTACGAACTTTGGATTTCTTGTCCGCTCCCCGTTTCATCACATTTTGTACAACTTTCAAATGTTGTCCAGCCAATTCACCTGCTCTATTTAATCGTTCCCTAAAATGTGACACGTAATCCAATAGTGTAATTTCCGATTTCTCACCCACCAATTTTTCCTTAATCAATTTAAGTGGTCCTCTTACCTCATGACCAAAAATTAGTTCAAAAGGACTACATTTGGTAGACTCATTAGGTGCACCCCTAATTGCAAACAATACGAATGGAATTCCAATCCTCTGGATAATCTTGACAATACGCCCTCAACTTTGTCTTTAATGTCTGATGCCACCTTTCTAACGCTCCCTGCGATTCTGGATGGTACGCAGTTGATTTAAATTGTTTTATTCCCAAGCTATACATAACTTCTCTGAATAACTTTGAAGTAAAATTCGATCCTTGATCCGATTGAATTTCGGTGGGTAGTCCATATCTAGTAATGAATTTAAGTAACTCCTCCACAATCCTTTTAGCTGTAATATCACGTACTGGAATGGCCTCTGGAAACCTAGTAGACACATCCATTATTGTCAAAAGATATTGATTCCCACTTTTTGTTTTTGGAAGTGGTCCGGCACAATCGATTAGGACCCTTGTAAAAGGTTCCTCAAATGCTGGAATGGATATTAAGGGCGCTGGTTTTATCACTGCTTGAGGTTTCCTTATCACTTGACATGTGTGACATGATTGACAAAATTTAACTACATCTTTATGTAGTCCAGGGCAATAAAAATGTTTCTGGATTTTAGCTTGAGTTTTCCTTATTCCCAAATGACCTCCCACTGGTACTTCATGTGCAACTCGCAACACCTTCTTTCTATACCCTACCGGCAATACTACTTGATGAACTTCTGCCCACTTTTCATCCGCCTGCATATGTACAGGTCTCAATTTTCTCATCACGACGTCACTTTTACGGTAATAACACTCTGGTATACTCTCAGATTCCTCTTCAGTATATGCTTTCTGATATATCCGTTTTATTTCTATATCTTTCTGTTGTAACTCCCCCAATTTTCCTGAACTCAAAATATCTGCCTCATCCTCCACCTGTTTCATAGTTTCATAGAATTTACAGTGCAGAAGGAGGCCATTCGGCCCATCGAGTCTGCACCGGCTCTTGGAAAGAGCACCCTACCCAAGGTCAACACCGCCACCCTATCCCCATAACCCAGTAACCCCACCCAACCCAACACTAAGGGCAATCTTGGACACTAAGGGCAATTTATCATGGCCAATTCACCTAACCCGCACATCTTTGGACTGTGGGAGGAAACCGGAGCACCCGGAGGAAACCCACGCACACACGGGGAGGATGTGCAGACTCCGCACAGACAGTGACCCAAGCCAGAATTGAACCTGGGACCCTGGAGCTGTGAAGCAGTTGTGCTATCCACAAGGCTACCGTGCTGCTCTCTTTATTGTCTCCCATCAGATCACCTTTACCTTCACCACTTGAGTATTTCTCATGTCCCCAGTTTCTATTCCTCACCAGCTGAAACTGATGTTGGAAACCAATCTTTGATTTATGAACCAATTCATAATCATCTGCCATTTCTGTTGCTAATCTCGCAGTTTTAACCCTCTGTTCTTCCACATGAGTTCTCACTGCCTCAGGAATTGAATTTTTCTTGTTCTTTTTCAACCATCTGATCAAAAATTGTTTCTGATAATTGCACTTCAACTTCATCTTCACTCTTTGATTTCTCCTCTTGTCTTAACCTGTGACTTTGCGACCTTGTTACTACATAATCCGGAAAAACCCCAGGATATTCGTCTTTCAACACTTCAGTTGTCTGATTTTCCACTGGTTGATCACCACAGTAGGCATCACTCCCACCTGCGATCCAGCCAAATCATTACCCAAGATAAACTGTATTCCTGGACAAGATAGTTTCTCTATTACTCCTACTACCACTTCACCACTCTTCATTCAACTTTCCAAACTTACCTTATATAATGGAACGCTCCTCCTCTCACCCTGAATTCCACATATCACCACCTTTTCTGGCAACATTCTTCCCAAACTACATAATTCCTCATCTCTTACCATTAAAGATTCACTAGCCCCTGTATCTCTTAAAATTGTGACTTCTTTACCTGCTCTTTCTGATGCACATGATTAAACTTTACCCACACAAGTAAATTCTTTATGACATCTGGCACCTTCTTAACAATTAATTCTTGAACAGGCTGTACACTTGTTTGCACCTCCTTCGCTTCCCTTGAGCTTTCCTTTACCACTCTAACAAATCCCACTGTCTTATCCTGTTTTACCACATCAGCCTTCCCAGTGCTTTTCTTCAACCACCAACACTGTGACTTTACATGGCCTAGTTTATTACAGTGGAAACATTTGAAACTTTTCATCTCTTTTCCACCCTCCTAGATTTCTTTTTTAATCGGAGGTACACTCTCTTTATTGTCTCCCATCAGATCACCTTTACCTTCACCACTTGAGTATTTCTCATGTCCCCAGTTTCTATTCCTCACCAGCTGAAACTGATGTTGGAAACCAATCTTTGATTTATGAACCAATTCATAATCATCTGCCATTTCTGTTGCTAATCTCGCAGTTTTAACCCTCTGTTCTTCCACATGAGTTCTCACTGCCTCAGGAATTGAATTTTTAAACTCCTCCAAAAGTATAATTTCTCTGAGAGCTTCATACATTTGGTCTATTTTCAAAGATCTTATCCACATATCAAAATTACTCTGTTTGAGCCTTTCAAACTCCATGTATGTTTGACCAAATTCTTTCCTTAAATTTCTAAACCTTTGTCTGTAAGCTTCAGGCACTAGCTCATATGCACTTAAGATGGATTTCTTCACCTCCTCATATGTTCCAGATACCTCCTCCGGTAGTGTTGCAAACACTTCACTAGCTCTACCTACCAGCTTTGTTTGAATCAGTAATACCCACATGTCCTGTGGCCATTTCATTTGTTTAGCTACCTTCTCAAATGAAATGAAAAAGGCTTCCACTTCCTTCTCGTCAAACTTTAGTAATGATTGGACATATTTAAATAGATTCACACTAAGCCTTCGACTATGACGCTCTTTCTCACTATCATCCGACTGTACGTTTCCATTTACGTCTGCCAATTTTAACTGATTGTCATATTTCATGGCCATTTTCTGAAGTTCAAACTCCCTCTCTTTTTCTTTTTCCCAAATCTGTATCTCCCTTTCTTTTTCTTTTTGTTCTGCTAGGGCTATTATTTCTTTTCTCCTTTCTTCTCTCTCCTTTTCTTTTTCCTCTCTCTCTCTTTTTCCTCTCTCTCTCTCTCTCATATTCAAGCCACTTTAATTCTTTCTCATGTTCCATTTGTTTAATTTGCAACTGAATTTGTGCCATTATCCATGAGTCAAACTCTATCTCAGGCAACTTTAAATGCTTAACCACCGCCATAATTACCTCAACTTTTCGCATTTTGTCAGGTAATGTTAACTGCAATGTTCTTGCCAGACCCAACAGTCTGCATTTACACTCTGAAAGTAAGGTATCACGTGTTATCATGTCCACCCCCAAAAACTTCTGAGTCTCTGAAAGAGCCATTGTTCACAACACACTTAAACTAAAATATCACACCGGAAAAGCAACATACCTTCACTGTCTTTAATTTCACAAAAGCCAATCCAATAGATAGACTTTTATCCCGCTCGAACCCCCAATTGTTATGGGTCAGGAGGTTTTCAGAACCCCAAAATGTATCATGGAGTTCACCTAACCTCCCCATTTAATGCTATTGTTGCTTTTCCGAGCACACGGCCTGTTCTCCAGGTGTGATATTACAATTATGGACACATGGGTTTTTAAACACAAAACAATGTTTATTCCATGAACTCAACTTAACTTCTTAATAAACATTGGATCTCTTAACACCCCCTTACTTCAACGATAACCCTGAAAATATTACAACACTAAATAATCCTTCAGTTATTCCTTTCAACATCCAAGAGAGACTTAACACCTTTAAACAGAAACACATCAGGTTGAAGGCTTTACTATTATGAGTTTAAATCACCCAAATGATCCAGAGATAGTCTTTCATGGCAGAGATCACAGCAGATCCAGCTCACAGCCACATATCCAAGCTCTTTTCCTCAAAACTGAAACTTCAAAAAATGGCTGAACTGGGCTCAGCTCCACCCACTCTCTGACATGGTTTCTTAAAGGTACTGAGGTGTTGGGTGCTCTGAGGTACAGACGAACCAACATGGTTGCGATTGGTACAACGCAGTTTTATTCCAAGTAACTATTTACACATCTGACTTGGTACTCAGCACGTTGTGACTGAGTGAGTGTCTTGCTAACGAGGTCCTGGCCCTGTGCTGTCTCCAGATGGACTGGCCAGGAAGTGTCGTGTTTCTTGTCTTATACTGTGTCTGCTCTTGTCTGTGATTGGCTGTCGTGTTATGTGTGCTAATTGGTCTGTTGGTCTGTCTATCATTATGTATGTGTTGTGATGTATGTTTGAATATCATGTCATCCCCCTTTTTTACAAGATGATGTGCCTACGTGGTTATAAATATAAATGTGTCGTGCGTGCAGCTAAAGGTGTGTGTGCGTAATATTTACATCATGTACATGGGGCTTAACTATATACAAGGGGCGATGTCAGGTGTGGCATGCTAACGAGGTTGTACCATAACAAAAGAAGAACAACGTTGAAATTTGGACCGATCAAACGAGGCCTGGAACGATAAAACAGTGACATGTTACAAAACAGTAGTTGCTAAAGTTTGACGTGTGAACAGTCTCATAAGTCCAGGCTAGTAGGTGGGCGACGAATTCGGGTTGACCGCCTCAAGGGTAGGTTGAGAACCATCGGCTGAGGTGCGAGCCTGGCCACGGGCGGCGACAGAAGGGGCATGGTATATGGCAGCTCCACGAAGTCGCTATCAGGAACCAGTGGAGGACACGGCGTCTGTGTAGGGTCCCGTTACGAGCGTGGCAGTAAGCGAAGGGCTCGGCGATTGCACCTACGCACGGATCCATCCGGCATGCGTACCAGGAACGAGCAGGGAGCCACGCGTCGGAGAACTTCGGCAGGTGCTGACCAGCCACCATCTGGTAGGTGATGCGGACGTTGTCTCCAGGGGCCAGGGAGGGAAGATCAGTTGCCTGTATGTCGTACGATCTCTTCTGGTGATCGCGCTGCAGTTGCATCCTATGCAGTACCGGAGGATGGTCTATTGTTGGTGCCAGGATGGAAGGCACAGTGGTTCTGAGGGCGCGACCCATCAGCAGCTGTGCTGTTGAGAGACCAGCGGCTAGTGGGGCCGAGAAATAGGCCAGCAGGGCGAGGTAGAAGTCCAACCCGGCAGCAGCAGCCTTGCAGAGGAGCTGCTTGGCAATGTGAACGCCCTTCTCCGCCTTTCCATTGGATTGGGGATGCAAAGGGCTGGACGTCATGTGTGTGAAGCCATACGAAGCAGCAAAGGACGACCATTCCTGGCTGGCAAAACAGGGCCCATTGTCCGACATGACAGTCATCGGAATGCCGTGGCAAGCAAAGGCGTCTTTGCAGGCCCTGATGACAGCAGACGACGTCAAATCGTGCAGGCGTATGACTTCTGGGTAGTTTGAGAAGTAGTCAACTATGATGACATAGTCCATGCCGAGCGCGTGAAATAGGTCGACACCCACCTTTGCCCAGGGGGACGTCACCAGCTCATGGGGCAGAAGCGTCTCAGGAGGTTGCGCCGGCTGAAACCTTTGGCAGGTTGTACAGTTGAGCACCATGTTGGCAATATCGTCACTGATGCCCGGCCAGTATACCGCCTCTTGGGCCCTCCGTCTGCACTTCTTGACCCCCAAGTGGCCTTCGTGTAGTTGATCGAGAACCAGCTGGCGCATGCTGTGTGGAATCACAATCCGGTCCAGCTTCAGAAGGACACCATCAATGATGGCTAGGTCATCTCATACATTGTAGAACTGCGGGCACTGCCCTTTGAGCCATCCTCCCGTAATGTGGCGCATCACTCGCTGAAGAAGGGGGTCGGCCGCAGTCTCTCGGCGGATACGGGCCAGACTGGAGTCGTCAGCCGGCAGATTTGCCACTGTAAAAGCCACCTGTGCCTCGACCTGACATACGAACCCCTCCGCATCTGGCGGCGTGCTCACTGCTCTGGATAGGGCATCCGCCACTATGAGGTCCTTCCCTGGAGTGTAGACCAGTTGGAAGTTGTACCTCCTGAGTTTAAGTAGGATGCGCTGGAGGCGAGGGTTCATCTCGTTCAGGTCCTTGTTTATTCTGCTGACCAGGGGGCGGTGGTCAGTTTCAACCGTGAACCGTGGAAGACCATAGACATAATCGTGGAACTTGTCTAAACGGGTTAGCAAGCCCAGGCATTCTTTTTCGATTTACGTGTAGTGCTGGTCTGTGGGGGTCATGGCCCGCGATGCATAGGCCACTGGGGCCCATGATGCCGTCTCATCCCTTTGCAGGAGCACTGCTCCAATGCCGGATTGGCTGGCATCAATTGAGATTTTGGTGGCACGAGACGTGTCAAAAAACGCCAACACTGGTGCCGTGGTGAGTTTGCGTTTGAGCTCCTCCCATTCCAGCTGGTGTGTGTGTTGCCACTGGAACTCTGTGGATTTTCTGACTAGGTGGCGCAGAGTCGTCGTGTGGGAGGCAAGGTTGGGAATGAACTTCCCCAGGAAGTTGACCATGCCAAGGAAGCGTAGGACAGCCTTCTTGTCGGCCGGCTGCGGCATGGCTGTGATGGCGCTCACCTTGTCTGCATCCGGACGGACCCCTGACCGGGAGATATGGTCCCCCAGGAACTTCAACTCGGTCTGGCCAAAGGAGCACTTGGCTCGGTTGAGGCGCAGGCCGTTTTCCCGTATGCGGGCAAAAACGTGTTGGAGACGATGTATGTGCTCCTGCAGTGTGGTGGACCAGATGATGACATCGTCCACATATACGCGCTCCCCTTCGATGCCTTCCATCATCTGCTCCATGATTCTATGGAAGACCTCGGATGCCGAGATGATGCCAAATGGCATCCGCTTGTAGCAGAATCTGCCGAAAGGGGTGTTGAAGGTACATAGCTTTCGGCTGGACGGGTCCAGTTGAATCTGCCAAAATCCTTTAGAAGCATCCAGTTTCGTGAATATATTCGCCTGGGCCATTTCACTGGTGATCTCCTCCCGTTTGGGTATGGGATAATGTTCCCGCATAATGTTATTATTGAGGTCTTTGGGGTCTATACAGATGCGGAGCTCGCCAGAGGGCTTCTTGACACACACCATGGAGCTGACCCATGGCATGGGCTCCGTGACCCTGGATAGGACCCCTTGGTCCTGGAGATCCTGCAGCTGCTGCTTGAGGCGGTCTTTAAGTGGCGCAGGAACACTGCGAGGTGCGTGAACGACCGGGATGGCGTCCGGTTTGAGGTGAATTCAGTAGGTGTATGGCAGTGTTTCCATGCCTTCGAATGCCTCCTGGTTGTGGGCGAGGAGCGATTGGAGCTGTGCGTAGAACTCTGGATCCGGGAAGTCAGACGTGCCGTCTGGAGAGAGAGAGAGAATTTGTTGCACAAGGTGGAGAGCCTTACATGCCTGTGCGCCCAGCAGGGAGTCCTTCGATGAGCCAACTATCTCGAACAAGAGTGTGTGTGTCACCTGTGTGTCACCTGGAGCTGGCAGGATCCCATGGCCGGGATAACGTTCCCGTTGTAGTCGACCATCTTGCACCGGGATGGCTGGATTGGTGGTCTGACCTTCATGGCATAGAAGGCTGACCATGCTATGAGGTTGGCGGAGGCGCCAGTATCCAGGCGGAAAGTGATCGGCGATCGGTTGACCATTAGGGTGGCACTCCATTCATCGCCCGGATTGATGGTGTTGACCCGGTTCGCATCAATGACCGCAGCCCGGAAGGCGTCTTGGTCATCTGTGTCGTCGGTTTGGATGTCGTGATGTGGAGGCTGAATGGTCCGCACGTTTCTGCGAGGTTGTCGGAGATGTGGAAGATCAACAGGTTGAGCCGCTCGACAGTAGGCAGCGTAGTGGCCCATCTTGCCACAGCGTAGGCATTGTCGGGATTTTGCAGGACATTGCCCTTTTAAATGTGCAGCTCCACAGTTACTGCACGTCATGACGTCATGGCGTTCGTTACGCCACTGCGCATGAGCAGTTCGGTCTTGCATCGGGCGCGCCTGCGCAGCACGTCCCTCAGTGTTGCCGAAGGTTTTGGCGCGCACAAACGCGGGAGGCCTCAAAAAGCGCGCGAAACGGCCGCCCTCGTCTGGGCCGCGGGCCGGGAGAAACTCGATTTCCTGGATGCGTTCGGCCTCGTGGGTGGCCTGGCTTGCCGATTCGATCGCGTGGGACCCCCTCCGTGCCGATTTGGTCGCCTAAAATTGGGCATAGCGGCTGGTCGCATTTTCATGCAGGACACAGGCTTCAACTGCAGATGCTCAGGTCAGGCCTTTAATTTTTAGAAGCTGCTGGCGTAGGCCACTGGAGGCAACGCCAAAAACGATCTGGTCCCGGATCATGGACTCTGAGGTGGTGTCGTAACTGCAGGACTGCGCGAGTATGCGGAGGTGCGTCAGGAAGGACTGAAAGAGCTCATCCTTACCTTGCAGGCGCTGCTGAAAGATGTACCTCTCAAAGCTTTCATTGACCTCAACGTTGAAGTGCTTGTCGAGCTTGAGGAGGACCGTGTCATACTTAGATTTGTTCTCGCCTTCCGCGAACACCAAGGAGTTGTATACATCGATGGCGTGCTGAGCTGCGGTAGTGAGGAGCATGGCAATCTTTGTTTTGTCCGAGGCGCCCTGTTTTTCATTGGCTTGCATGAACAGTTCGAATCGCTGCTTGAAGAGCTTCCAATTTGTGCCCAGGTTCCCAGCGACTTGCAACGGCTGCGGTTTGTTGTGGGTGTCCATGGCTCAGGATGGCAGATTTGCCTGTAAGGATCGATTCACTCACGGGTACCATGAGGTGTTGGGTGCTCTGAGGTACAGACGAACCAACATGGTTGCGATTGGTACAACGCAGTTTTATTCCAAATAACTATTTACACATCTGACTTGGTACTCAGCACGTTGTGACTTTGTGAGTGTCTTGCTAATGAGGTCCTGGCCCTGTACTGTCTCCAGATGGACTGGCCAGGAAGTGTCGTGTTTCTTGCCTTATACTGTGTCTGCTCTTGTCTGTGATTGGCTGTCGTGTTGTGTGTGCTAATTGGTCTGTTGGTCTGTCTATCATTATATATGTGTTGTGATGTATGTTTGAATATCATGACAGGTACATTGCTTAAGCATCCATTTCTTAAAGGTGCTCTCACATGACACTGTTCGAATCTGGTCGCACACGCTGCTGGGATTTCTGGTCACCCAAGAACTTGATGGATGACATGCCAAAGGAGCACTTGGCCTTGTTCAGCTTGAGGCAGTTTGCATGGACACATCGAAAGACTTGTTTGAGACGAGATATGTGTCCCTCGGGGGTCGTGGACCATATGATTACATCATCTACGTAGACACTCAAACCCTCAATGCCCTCCATCATCTGCTCCATGATCCTGTGGAAGATTTCAAAGGCTGAGACAATGCCAAACGGCATACGGTTATAACAGTGCCTGCCAAATGGTGTGTTGAACGTGCAGAGCTTCCTGCTGGACTCGTCCAGTGGTATCTGCCAGAAACCACGCGATGCATCTAGCTTCATGAAGAATTTGGCATGTGCCACCTCACTGGTCAGTTCCTCCCGCTTCGGGGTCGGGTAGTGTTCCCGCATTATGTTCCGGTTAAGATCTTTGGGATCTATGCATATCTGCAACTCTCCTGAGGGCTACTTTATGCAGACTATTGAGCTGACCCAGTCAGTCGGTTCCGTCACTTTGGAGATGATGCCCTGGTCTTGGAGCTCCTGTAGCTGTGCCTTTAAACATTCCTTCAGAGGAGCCGGCACCCGGCGTGATGCATGGATTACATGCGTGGCATCAGGCCTGAGTAGGATCTTGTAGCAGTGTGGCAGAGTACCCATTCTATCAAACACATCCGGGTATTGCGCCAGGATGTCATCAATGTCAGCCTGAAGATCCACATTGGAAGAGGACATGGCATGGACTCGCTGTACGAGATTGAGTATCTTGCATGCATGGGCACCGAGCAGGGATGCCTTATCAGGCTTGACGATTTCGAATCGCAGTGTGGCATTGATGGTCTTGTTGGAGACGAATAGATGACAAGATCCTAGTGCAGTTATGGCATTGCCATTATAATCAAGGAGCTGACAGGCTGGCGGAAGAATTTTGGGTTGCTTTTTAATGCGGTCAAAATCAGCTTGAGAGATGAGATTGACTGAAGCACCAGTGTCCAGCTTGAACTGGATGCGGCATTGGTTAACTTGCATGACAGCACGCCATTCGTCCGCAGAATCCACATTGAGGATAGATAGGCGTCTTGCTGAATTTGAGGAGGCATATTCACATGTAGTGATGATGCCCACACGATAGGGGGACTCCAGACAGTCATCCTCTGGATCCGTAGTGCTACCAGGATCAGAATCCAGTAAACCTTGCTGTACACATCGAACGCGCTTGCGTTGGAAGTGGGATCGCTGGCCCTTGACTGGTGGTGCAGATTTGCACAAGGCTGCATAATGTCCAGGCTTCCCGCAATTTAAACATTGCCTGCCTTTTGCAGGGCATTGTGCTTTAAGTGGGCGGTGCCGCAGTTCGTGCACGTCTTGACGTAGACGTTGTTACGCTCCGTGCGTCGTCGCACATGCGCAGTGCGGTCAGCCGACGTTCGCACCTGCGCAGTCTGGTTTCCGGCCGCTTCGTTCTCCCGTTCGTGTTGCGCATGCGTGGGGCCCCAGGAAAAGCACGCAAAACGGCCGCTTTCATCGATACTGAGGCGCTGCATCCGGGCGATGGCCTGTACACTCTCTGCCTCGTGGGAGGCAATTTTTTCATTTTCTGCCGATTTGAGACGTGAGTACCGATTTCATGCATGTTCATGCACTATATACGTCTCGATTGCAACTGGCAGGGTCATGTGCTTAATTTTGAGGAGTTGCTCCCGCAAGGAATCGGAGTGCACCCCAAAAACGATCTGACCCCTGATGATGGAATCAGCGGTTGCACCATAATTACAGGACTGCGCTAATATACGGAGATGAGTTAGAAAGGATTGGAAAGGTTCATCCTTACCCTGAAGGTGTTGCTGGAAGATATAGTGTTTGTTTCGACTTCACAGTGACTGTCGAACTTCTCCAAAATGGTCTTGAATTTGGTCTTGTCCTGGCCGTCGGTAAAATTAAGCGAGTTGAAAATCTGGATGGCTTGGTCCCCCGCAGTTGATAGGAGCAGCGCGATTTTTCTGGCATCGGACGCATCCTCGAGGTCAGATGCCTCAATGTAGAGAAGGAACCTTTGCTTGAAGACCCGCCAGTTGGTGCCGGAGATCCGTAGCTGCGGAGGGGCCTGGGTTTTCTCCATGCCGCTAGAAGGCACTTGCTGGTCGTCACGGAATCATTTGAGGTAAACCACTGAGAGATAGTAGAATCCTGGTACCATGTCGTGTTATTCACCTTGTGGTAACACGGACTGCAACTGGGTGCAGTTGTACTTGAAAGTAGACTCCAAACTGTGATATTAGTTCAATACGCTTTATTGAACTTCTTAAGCAGTGCACACAGTTCACTGTGAGTTTGACACTCTACTAATCTAAGTGTGCTTACTATAACTAACTAGACCACTCTGAGCCACGTGTAGAAGTGCTGATGCCTCGTGTGTTTTATAGTGGGAGACCACCCTCTAGTGTTCTGCCTGGTGATTGGTTGTGTTCTGTCCTGTGTGTTGATTGGCTGTACTGGGTGTCTATCACTGTCTGTCTGTATCTCATTATGTGCATGAGTGCATATCATGACAATCAACAGTCTCAAATTTGCTGCTTCCCTCATCCACTCTAATCTGCCTAGCCAGTTCTGATAAAGGGGTCATTGAAATGCCATCTCAGCTCTGTTTCTCTCTCCGCAAAGCCTGCCTAATGTTATGGTGGCCGCGAAGGACACAGGGGATCATCAATATATCTCCCCGCAGGCTTTGTGGAATATCAATTCCCCTATTAAGCAGGCAGTAGCTCGCCCAACAGGAGATGTACGGTGGGAGCTTAAAACCCACTGTTTCAACCTGGACCGATATCTCCATAGGTCCCCGAGCTTAGGTGCATATGATGTAGGTCACGGAAGTGGCCTTTTTCATTCCCACAATAAAGTGATTTGTTGTTGGAAAATTAGCCTTGGCAAAGTTATTATATTGGCCACGAGGAGTTTTTCCAAGCAATTTCAAAGTCAAAACGAGCAGTTTCTCTGTTAAGAAACAAAACGCCTCTCTTCAGTCAACCCGAACTCTATGATATTAAGGGAGAAGACTGAGTCCGATACATGGAGCTCATGCTTACTTCTTCCGGGCTAATAACGTTATGGGAGATGAGAAACAGAAAGTGATTCTGTTAACAGCAAGCGGGGCCCTGACATTCAGTGTGATAAAAAGCATAACCTTACCCAGATGTCCTAGCTCGAAAACCTTTGATGAGCTCATAGACCTCGTGCAAAATCACAATGACCCAAAGCCCTCTATAATCCTCCAGAGATATCGCTTCAACACGACAGGGAGAACCCGGCAGGAACATGTCAGTGAATTTTTGAACAGATTACGGAAACTGCCAGAATATTGTGAATTCAACCCATTGCCGATCGAGATGTGAGGCAGATTGGTGTGCGGAATAAACAAAGTGGCAATTCAAAAACAATTACTGGCAGAACCCAACCTGGATCTTAAAAAAGCCATTGAGCTATTCCTATCACTGGAAAATGCAGAAAAAGGGGCTCAGAAGCTACAAGGGCCATCAGACAGCAATCTCCTCAGAGAATCATAGAATCACTACAGTGCAGAAGGAGGCCATTTGGCCCATCGAGTCTGCACTGACCCTTGGAAAGGGTACCCTACCTTGGCCATGCCCCGACCCTATTTCCGTAATCCAGTAACCCCACCTAATCTTTTGGACACCAAGGGGCAATTTAGCAGGGCAAATTCACCCAAACTGCACATCTTTGGACTGTTGGGACTCAGAGCACCCAGAGGAAACACACACAGACATGGGGAGTGTGGTAGTATGTATTGGGGGTCATGTGGGACTGGAAGCCCTAATGTCATTGGCAGATCCTGGGTCCTGGTTGGCCGTTGACCTCTAGCTCCGCCCTGAAGGCGGAGTATAAGAAGCCGGAGTCCTCCCCCGCAGGCCATTCTACTATCGAGCTGCGGGGGAACAGACACGCTTAATAAAGCCTCATCGACTTCACTCTATTCGTCTCACGGAGTCTTTGTGCGCTACAGGGAGAAAGTGCAAACTTCCCAAGGCCAGAATTGAACCCGGATCCCTGACACTGTGAGGTAGCAGTGCTAACCACAGTGCCACCATGTCTCCCCTTGTTAAAAGGTAAAACATCAATGCTCTGGCGAGGAGGAGGGGCCTCATATAAAAGTGACCATTTCAAAACTGAAGACGCTTGTGTATATAGTCCATCACCAAAGCAGAGCTCAGCTCGCGTCCCCTGGCACTCAAGGAAATATTATGACAGTCTTAAGGATGCCAGGGAACCCACTCTGTAAGGTTGCAGATGTCAGATGATAGACTATTGTAAGCACTCTAAAAGGGCACAGCCAAGGCAAAGCTATAGGAATCGGCAACATGTGCACAACCCAGGAAAGCACGGAAGCATAGTGGTTAGCACAGTCGCTTCACAGCTCCAGGATCCCAGGTTCGATTCCCAGCATGGGTCACTGTCTGTGTGGAGTTTGCACATTCTCCCCATGTCCAAAGATGTGCAGGTTAGGTGGATTGACCATGATAAATTGCCCTTAGTGACCAAAAAAGTTTAGGTGGGGTTACTGGGTTACAGGAATAGGGTGGAGGTGTGGGCTTCAGTAGAGTGCTCTGTCCAAGGTCCTATGCAGACCCGATGGGCCGAATGGCCTCCTTCTGCACTGTAAATGCTATGATTCTATGAAAGAAGCCAAGGCGAGCACAGGCCCATATCATGCAGATATATCCACTCCCAGACGCAGAGGCTTGTCAGAATGCAACAAACCACGGCTGGGATTCTCCGAAATTCCGGCCAAGTGTTCACACCGGCGTCAAAACCGGCACAAGCGACGCCGGCATCAACGGGCCTCCAGACCCAGTCATTTCCCCCCTTCCTCGGGGGCTAGAACGCCACCGGAGTGCTGTGCGCTGCTCCGGCAACGAAAGCTGGCCCGCCACTGCCAGCGCGTGTCCCCACATGCACGCCATGGCCGTATCCAGGCCGGCCCCCGGGCAACATGGTGGGGCCCAAAGGGGCCCGGCGCGGAGGAACATAGGCCCCCCCGCGGAATTAGCGCGCCCGCTGATCGGGTGCCCACGATCATGGGCCTGGCGACCCTGGAGGTCCCCCCTGGAGTCAGGTCTTCTCCGCCCCCCCCCCCCCCACCAGGACAGCCCCCGCAGCCAGAATGCCGAGGTCCCGCCAGGTAGGACCATAGGCAAACGAGGCCAGCGGGACTCAGTGGAACGCGGCGGGCACTCGGCCCGTCGAGTGCGCAGAATAGCCCCGGTGGGCACTTTCAACAGCGCCGATTCTCCGACCCGGCACAGGCTCGGAGAATCCCGGCCCACATCTTTGTGACTAAGGTCGCCCCAATAATGATAGAACTGATAGTAAATGGTCACCATTGAAAATGGAGGTGGACACGGAGCCTGCCACCTCTGTCATTGGAGAGCAGACATTTGATCATCTCCAAATTGGTATCCAACCCTTGAGTTTAGAAGGCACTAGGGCCAGACTAACCACCTACACGGGGAACCTTTGTGGATTGAGGGCACCACAACAGGATCAGGGACCAAGTCGTATGGAGAGAGATTGGCTCCAGTGGACCAATCTGAACTGGCTAGAAGTTTTCAGGCTAGATATAGGAGAACTGTATGAAGTCAGCAGCAAACACTCTGATGTCTTCCAGGAATCTTAGAAAAATAAAAGGAGTCAGAGCCAAAATTTATGTTTTAATAATCTTATTTTAATAATCTTTATTGCCACAAGTAGGCTTACATTAACACTGCAATAAAGTTACTGTGAAAAGCACCCACATTCCGGCACCTGTTCAGGTACACAGAGGGAGAATTCAGAATGTCCAAATTACTTTGTGGGAGGAAATCTGAGCACCCTGAGTAAACCCACGCACACACCGGAGAACGTGCAGACTCCGCACAGACAGTGACCCAAGCCGGGAATCGAACCTGGAACCCTGGAGCTGTGAAGCAACAGTGCTACCCACTGTGCTGTTGACCCCAATGCTACGCGCAAATATTTCAGAGCAAGACTGATTCTATATTCCCTGTTGGAGAAGGTCCAGACCGAGCTCGGGCACCTGGAAAATCTAAGTGTAATAAGACCTGTGCAATTTGCAGAGTGGGCAGTGCCTGTTGTTCCCTTCCTTAAGCCGGATAAATCGGTCCACCTCTGCAGGATTATAAGCTTACGGTCAATTAGGTTTCCAAACTGCATAGATACCCCATGCAGGGAATAGAAGACCTATATTCCAAGCTAGAAGGTGGCCAGAAGTTCACCAAGTTAGAGATCAGCCCCGCCTATCTTCAACTTGAATGAGACATGCTTTCCCACAAATACATTACGATCAACACGCACAAGGGCCTATATGAGTATACTCGCTTGCCCTTCAGGGTCTCGTCAGTGTGCGCTATATTCCAGTGGATCATAGACAACATACTCCAAAGGTTACTCAAAGTTGGGGTGCTTGGATGATGCTCTGGTCACGGGGACTTCAGAACAAGAGCATCTGGCAAACCTAGAAGAGGTCTTGCGGCGATTTTTGAAAGCTGGGGTACATCTAAAAAGGGAAAAATATGTTTTCCAAGCAAGCAAAGTGACCTATATGGTGGGCAAGGTGACGGCTATCAGGGAAGCATCAACTACAAGAAACACGACAGAATGGAAATCCTTCTTGGGCTTAGTCTAAATGAAATGAAAATCGCTTATTGTCACAAGTAGGCTTCAATTAAGTTACTGTGAAAGCCCCTAGTCGCCACATTCCGGCGCCTGTTCGGGGAGGCTGGTACGAGAATTGAACCTTGCTGCTGGCCTGCCTTGGTCTGCTTTAAAAGCCAGCGATTTAGCCCAGTGAGCTAAACCAGTCCCTAGTTAAATTGCCCCTTAGTGTCCAAAAGGTTAGGTAAGGTTACTGGGTTACGGGGATAGGGTGGAGGCGTGGGCTTAAGTGGGGTGTTCTTTCAAGGGCTGGCATAGACTCGACGTGCTGAATGGCCTCCTTCTGCACTGTAAATTCTATGATTCTATGAACTCCTCCTGACATTTGATGCTTCCCCTTATGGCATTGGGATGGTACTTTCCCACTGCTGGAAAGACAGGAGAGGGCCATCACCTACACATTCAGGACTCTCTCGGATGCCGAGCAAAAGTATTCTCAAATTGAGAAAGAGGGCTTGGATATTGTGTTTGGTGTAAAAAATGTTTCATCTGTGGCAGACGTTTCATAATAATGACCGACCGCGAGTCCTCATTGGAACCTTTTAAGGAGGAAAAGACTTACGCCTCTGCCCGGATACAGCACTGGGCCCTGTCACTTGCAGCTTATGAATATCTGTTAGAGCACCACCCTGGAACTTATGATCTTTCAAAAGTCACTGGAGTCCGGGAAAGTCCCAGAGGATTGCAAAATCGCTGTTGTAACCCCCCTGTTCAAGAAGGGAACAAGGAAAAAGATGGAAAATTATAGGCCAATTAGCCTAACCTCGGTTGTCGGCAAGATTCTAGAATCCATTGTTAAGGATGAGATTTCTAAATTCTTGGAAGTGCAGGGTCGGATTCGGACAAGTCAGCATGGATTTAGTAAGGGGAGGTCGTGCCTGACAAACCTTTGAAGAGATAACAAATAGGTTAGACCAAGGAGAGCCAATGGATGTTATCTATCTTGACTTCCAAAAGGCCTTTGATAAGGTGCCTCACGGGAGACTGCTGAGTAAAATAAGGGCCCATGGTATTCGAGGCAAGGTACTAACATGGATTGACGATTGGCTGTCAGGCAGAAGACAGAGAGTTAGGATAAAAGGTTCTTTTTCGGAATGGCAACCGGTGACGAGTGGTGTCCCGCAGGGTTCAGTGTTGGGGCCACAGCTGTTTTCTTTATATATTAACGATCTAGATGACGGGACTGGGGGCATTCTGGCTAAGTTTGCCGATGATACAAAGATAGGTGGAGGGGCAGGTAGTATGGAGGAGGTGGGGAGGCTGCAGAAAGATTTAGACAGTTTAGGAGAGTGGTCCAAGAAATGGCTGATGAAATTCAACGTGGGCAAGTGTGAGGTCTTGCACTTTGGAAAAAAGAATAGAGGCATGGACTATTTTCTAAACGGTGACAAAATTCATAATGCTGAAGTGCAAAGGGACTTGGGAGTCCTAGTCCAGGATTCTCTCAAGGTAAACTTGCAGGTTGAGTCCGTAATTAAGAAAGCAAATGCAATGATGTCATTCATCTCAAGAGGCTTGGAATATAAAAGCAGGGATGTACTTCTGAAGCTTTATAAAGCATTAGTTAGGCCCCATTTAGAATACTGTGAGCAATTTTGGGCCCCACACCTCAGGAAGGACATACTGGCACTGGAGCGGGTCCAGTGGAGATTCACACGGATGATCCCAGGAATGGTAGGTCTAACATACGATGAACGTCTGAGGATCCTGGGATTATATTCATTGGAGTTTAGGAGGTTGAGGGGAGATCTAATAGAAACTTACAAGATAATGAATGGCTTAGATAGGGTGGATGTAGGGAAGTTGTTTCCATTAGCAGGGGAGACTAGGACCCGGGGGCACAGCCTTAGAATAAAAGGGAGTCACTTTAGAACAGAGATGAGGAGAAATTTCTTCAGCCAGAGAGTGGTGGGTCTGTGGAATTCATTGCCACAGAGGGCGGTGGAGGCCGGGACGTTGAGTGTCTTTAAGACAGAAGTTGATAAATTCTTGATTTCTCGAGGAATTAAGGGCTATGGAGAGAGAGCGGGTAAATGGAGTTGAAATCAGCCATGATTGAATGGCGGAGTGGACTCGATGGGCCGAATGGCCTTACTTCCGCTCCTATGTCTTATGGTCTTATGGAACGCGAATATCTAGCACTGATGCCTTGAGTCGCCTCCTGCCACCCACAAGTCTGGCTCCTTTGCTAGTAATGGAAGAGGTCATGATGACCCTAACGTTTTTAGAGACATTTCCAGTGTCAGCAAAGCAGATCAAGATCTGGATGCAAAAGGACCCAACACCAATAAAATTGAAGCATTTTATCCTGAATGGCAGAGTGTGAGGACAACCCTCAGACGATATGAAACCTTATCTGACCAATAAAGATGAACTCAATGTTGAGGACAGTATAATTCTTTTGGGGGCCTGAGTAGTTGTCCCCACCCAGCGCAGCACCTGATACTATCAGAACTACATAATGGCCACCCTGGGGTCTATAAAATGAAAATGCTCACCAGGAGCTACGTCTGGTGGCCCACTCTTGACTCAGACATTGCATACTTGGTGAAGCAATGCAATTCATGGTAGGAGGATTGAAAAGTCCTTTCTACAACCTCCATACTCCTATTGGAGTGGCCAGGCAGGTCACAGGCATGGGTATGCGTGGACTTTGCCTACCTTCAATGGGTTCCATGTATTTGATTCTGTTAGATGCACACTCCAAATGATTGGAGATACACCGCATGGGCTCCACAACCTCCCTCGCTGCGATCAAGAAACTACGACATAGTCTTTGCACACATGGCTTACGGGAAGTCCTGGTTTTCAACAATGGCACTTCTTTCACCAGTAGTGAGTTCCAAAGCTTCATGCAATCCAATGGCACCAGACACATTAGAACAGCACCATATCACCCATCGTCAAATGAGCTGGTGGAACGGGCAGTGCAGACCTCTGAAATAGACATGAAAAAACAACTGGCAGCATCCACAGAGACCAAATTAGCACATTTGTTTAGTCGATTATAGGACCATTCCTCATACGACTACAGGAATTGCCTCAGCAGAACTGCCAATGGGATGACGACTTTATATGAGATGAAGCCTACTATTCCCAAACCTAGCGGGGAGTCCCAACAAAGAGACAGAAAATAAATTATGACTTTGTGAGAACTGAAAGAATATTCAACACAGGTGATCTGGTCTGTGTGAGGGACTTCAAGATGGGTCCTTGGAGTCATAATGGAGAAAACAGGACCAATATCCTACAAACTGGGGGCTGGTTTAGCACAGTGGGCTGAACAGCTGGCTTCTAATGCAGAACAATGCCAGCAGCATGGGTTCCATTCCCGTACCGACCTCCCCGAATAGGCGCCGGAATGTGGCGACCAGGGGCTTTTCACAGTAACTTCATTGAAGCCTACTTGTGACAATAAGCGATTATTTTTAACTGAAGGTCCAGGATAAAGTTGTGAGGAAACACCTGGACCACCGCAGAAGTAGGGAATCCATCCCTATGCAAGCCTCACCACATCCACAGAGGTCGTCGCTGCTACTGTAGGGTGACAACCTGAAGAGAACCCGTATCTGTCTCGCCTGATAATGAGGACTTGTTCTAAGATGGAAGCAAAGGAAGCAGGTGTTCCAAATGTTGCAGACACCAAGGAGGAATCTACGTCAGTAACTCTTCAGCTCTCCCTCCGTGAGCAAAGTTCTTCAATTCAGTTCACACCTCCTGATTCAGTTCTACCCTCGACAGACCTCAGAACTCTTCCATGAAGAAGCACAAGAGACTTGCTCATCACAAGAGTACTGAAAGAGAAACGGACTTGTGCAGGGAGGGATGGTATGGTGGCCACGAGGGACACGGGGGATCATCAAGAGATCTCCCCGTGGGAATCGTGGAATATGAATTTGCCTATTAAACAGGTGGTAGATCACCCAATAGAAAGTGTATGACAAGAGCTTAGAACCCACTGTCCGAACCAGGACCAGCATCTCCATAGGTCTCCGGGATTGGGCGCATGTGTTGCGAGCTGTGGCAGTGGCCTTTTTTGTTACTGCAATAAAGGGATTCATTGTTGAAAGATTGGCCTTGGCGAAGTTATTACACCTAAGCTGCTGATTATTTCCAGCATTTTCTGTTTTTATTTATTAAGGTTATGTCAGATCTAGGTAAGGTACATATAGAAAAAGCTGTTTTCATTAGCTGATGAGACAAGGACTAAGAGACACAGGTTTAATGTTTTGGGCAAGAAATGCAGGGAGGTTTCATAGTTTCATAGAATTTACAGTGCAGAAGGAGGCCATTCGGCCCATCGAGTCTGCACCGGCTCTTGGAAACAGCACCCCACCCAAGGTCGACACCTCCACCCTATCCCCATAACCCAGCAACCCCACCCAACACTAAGGGCAATTTTGGACACCAAGGGCAATTTATCATGCCCAATCCACCTAACCTGCACATCTTTGGACTATGGGAGGAAACCGGAGCACCCGGAGGAAACCCACGCACACACGGGGAGGATATGCAGACTCCGCACAGACAGTGACCCAAGCCGGAGTAGAACCTGGGACCCTGGAGCTGTGAAGCAATTGTGCTATCCACAATGCTACCGTGCTGCCAAACCAAAATAAGGTTTGATGAGAATTTTTTCAACGCAGTGAGCAATAATACCTGGGTCCTCCCTGCCAATGAAGATGATGGAATCAGTGAGGATAGGTGATTTCAAAAGGAATTTGGAAGGGCATTGAGGGAATTAAACGTGCAGGCTACAGGATAGATCAGGGGAATGGAGCCTACTGGATTGCTCAACAGACAACATGGACTTGATGGGCTGAATGGCCACCTTCTGTACGGCAATGATTCTTTGGGCTATATTTTTCAGAGGCGGCAGGACATGGGTCAAAAGCAGGGTCAACCCTACTTCAGCAGGCGGCAGGACCTTCAGGGCGGCACGGTAGCACAGTGGTTAGTACTGTTGCTTCACAGCTCCAGGGACCCAGACTTGGGTCACTGTCTGTGCGGAGTCTGCACGTTCTCCCCGTGTCTGCGTGGGTTTCCTCCGGGTGCTCTGGTTTCATCCCACAGTTCAAAGATGTGCAGGTTAGGTGGATTGGCCATGCTAAACTGCCCTTAGTGTCCAAAAAAAAAGGTTAGGTGGATTACTGGGTTATGGGGATAGGGTGGAGGGGGGGTGGGGCTTAGGTACAGTACTCTTTCCAAGAACTAGTGCAGACTCTAAGGGCCGAATGGCCTCCTTCTGCACTGTAAATTCTATGATCCTCTGACCCAGGGCTGCTTGTGCCAAAATTAAGTAACTGCCCATTATGCCACTGTGGTAGTCTGTGTAGAGGTATTACGGTACCTGATAATGCTGGAACACCATTGGTAGATATTGTATGTTTCCTATTGGTCAAGCTGTATGGTAGCTCCGCCCTGCAAGGTGGGGTATAAGAGCCCGTGACGCCCCAGCAGCCTTCTTTCTGTTCCTGAGCTGCTGGGGGAAACATCTAGCTTATTAAAGCCTTCAGTTGGACTACAACCTCATTTTAGTAGTCATTGATCGTGTATCAGCAATCCCTGTTAACAATGGAGGCTACGAACTGCCGACCCAATCAGCAGGCCGCCAGCTCAGCAGCAATGGTGGCCCTTGCTGGGGCTGCATCGAAGGGATGAGGACAGTACGATGGGCGGCACACTCAAAGTCAGCGAAGTGAAGTTGGAGGTCGCCTGGTAAGTAGTGGAGGGAGGTGATTCCCAGTAAATTGGCAGCACCATTGTTTGGGGAACAGCCACTGCCACTGAGATGCTACTCTTTGGGACAAAGAATATAACAATCCCTCCCTCCACCCCCTCACTTGGACACTGCTGGCAGGCTGCCAAATTTCACTGGATGGTCTCTACTGGTGATGGTGGGCTGTCTCACCACTGAATGGTCTCAACAGGTGATGTTGGGCTCCCTCGCCACTGGCAAAATGTCCGCAGAGACAGGAATTGGCCATTAATTGGCCAACTAATTGGTTCAATTGGGCTCCAGGCGGGTGGTCTGTCTTCCATCTTCATTGGCATCACACATGGCAGCAGGAAAATGTTCGGCATGCTACCTATGCCTTTCCACACCATTTTGTCAGCCTTCCCACCTCCCAGTTCATCCTTCAAGATCTGGTAAAATTCAGCGCTATGACTGTAATTCAAACAAATTAAGAGTGATAGCTTTGATTTATGAGTTTCATTCTTGCCTAGTTATACAACCCAGCCACTGGAACTTGCCTAGAGGAAATCTTCCTCTCCTTGAGTTATAAGTAAATAATAGGCTTCAGTTACCTTTTCCCAGGCTTTTTTGTCATTTTAAGAAAATAATAGTTAATCAATGGCTAATCAATGAAGAACTGTGTGTTATTAGTTTGTCGTCCTTCATCATCCCAATTTCCTCAATTGCCTAGGGGCTTCCTTTCAGTACTCGTGAAATTGATTCTTATTGAGAAAAATCATTCAACACAAGCTGGTGACCGACAACTGTGCTTTCTGAATATGAGTTTCACCATTCGCTGAGCGATAGTCTAAGGAGGTTCTTAATATTGGTGCCTCACTGTATCCTTTCTCACAGTTTCAAGGCTTTCTCCCTCCAAAACTGTCAAAAACATTATACAAAATAAATTCCTTCTCAGAATTTGACTTTCTTTATTAATTAAATTCAAGGACTTCGCCAATGGGGAAGGGGTGGAAGGGTTACCCACAACTTCGCTCATGAAGGGTCACTTAAGTTCAATTAAAGGATGCCATCTATAGTCTCCAAGTTGCCACAGACAACTGGAATTAATTTAGGAGCCTGAAAATGGCCTCATGCTGGCAGACTCCAGCACTCTAAGCAAGCATACAGTTCCTCCCTTCCTGCCTGGGTACCAAGTCTGTCAATGGATGGGTTCTGGGGATGCCCCATCCTGAATATTCCCACAGTAATGAGAATAAATCACTGGCTGCAAAAGTGATTTTTACGATAAATTTTTAGAAGTTGGATGGAAGGCACCCCCATCTTGAAGCACCCTTTCCCTTACTGCAGGCTTTTCTTTTATTCTTTCATGACATGTGGGCATCCCTGATTGGGAAGCATTTTATTGTTCATCCCTAATTGCTCGCAAGAAGGTGCTGGTAAACTGCCTTCATAAACCTCTGCAGTCCATGTGGTGTAGGCACACCACATAGGGAGAGAGTTCCAGGATTTTGACCCAGCAATAGTAAAGGAATGGCTACATACTTTCAAGTCAGCATGGTGAGTGACGGTGGTAGTCACCACTGATGTATATATTAGGTGCTTTGTGGTAAGGCCCTGTACTACAGGTACGGGGGTAGTTCCCTGCCTGCTGGCTCCGCCCAGTAGGTGGAGTATAAATATGCGTGCTCCTCATACAGCAGCCATTTCGCCAGCTGCTGTATGAGGCCAAACATCTTAGTGTAATAAAGCCTCGATTGCATCCAACTCTCGTCTTTGTGTAATGGATCGTGCATGAATTTATTACACTAAAGTTTTCAGAAGATGGACCTCTGCATCAAGCCGGATCGCCAAAAAGGACTTTGAACATTGGCTAGCCTGTTTTGAAGCTTACATCAGGTCTGCACCAGACCCAATTCCGGAAGCTCAGAAGATTCAGATCCTCTACACGTGGCTGAGCTCCAACGTCTTTCCACTTATCCAGGACGCGCCGACCTACGAAGATGCCATGGCGCTACTGAAGGAAAACTACGCTCAGCAGACTGACACGCTCCACGCCAGACACATCCTCGTCACTCGTTGTCAACTTCCTGGTGAGTCAGTGGAAGATTTCTGGCGTGCTCTAATTCCCCTAGTCAGAGACTGTGACTGTCAGGCCGTCATGGCCACGGAACACTCGAACTTGCTCATGAGAGACGCTTTTGTTATGGGGATAGGGTCGGATTACATCCGCCAGCGCCACTTAGAAGGGGCCACGCTTGACCTCCTGGCAAACAAAAAGCTAGCGCTCTCGCTGACGGTCGCTCCGCACAACATCAAGGACTACACCCCCAGCCGCGCGGCCCACCCCTCCTACGCATTGTGGACTCCGCAGACGGCCGCCCTATCAGGGACCCCACTCAGACAGCCCCACCCCTGTGCCGCGCAGCAGCCAACCAACCCCGGGGGCCCCAAATGTTACTTCTGTGGGCAACCAATGCTGCCCGGCCTGGAGCGCCCTTTGCAAGGCCTGCGGCAAGAAGGGACACTTTGCTGCAATGTGCCAGGCCCGCGCAGTCGCCGCTATTGTTCCGACCACCCCCCTCGTAAGGCCATCTTCCCCTCCCCGGTCCATGTGCGGCCCATAGGCGCGCCATCTTGATCGCCCTACACCACGTGCGGCCCGTGGCGCCGCCATCTTGTTCGACCACCACCACGTGCGGCCCGTGGGCGCCGTCATCTTGTCCTCCCCAGGATCAGCAGGCACCACCGTCTTGTTTCCCCCACAACACATGTGGCCCATGGGCATCGCCATCATACCAGGACTCATGCCCCCCGGGCACCCCATCATCTGCCACCATCGACAACCAGCCGCGTCTCGCCTCGGACACGATTGACCTGTCTCGCCCACGTAACCTAGCAACGGCCTCTACCAACGTGAAAATCGATGGGCATGAGATCTCCTGCCTGCTGGACTCCGGGAGCACCGAGAGCTTCATCCATCCCGATACAGTAAGGCGCTGCTCCCACGTGGTACACCCCGCCAACCAGAGAATCTCCCTGGCCTCCGGGTCCCACTCCGTGGTGATCCAGGGGTACTTCATAGCCACTCTCACTGTCCAGGGCGTGGAGTTCAGCAGCTTCCGCCTCTACGTCCTCCCCAACCACTGCGCTGCCTTGCTACTCGACCTGGACTTCCAGTGCAACCTCCAGAGCCTAACATTGAAATTCGGCGGGCCACTACCACCCCTCACTGTGTGCGGCCTCGCGACCCTAAAGGTCGACCCACCTTCCCTATTTGAAAACTTAACCCCAAATTGCAAACCCGTTGCCACCAGGAGCAGACGGTACAGTGCCCAGGACAGGACCTTCATCAGGTCTGAAGTCCAGCGACTGCTTCGGGAAGGCATCATCGAGGCCAGCAACAGCCCCTGGAGAGCCCAAGTGGTAGTTGTGAAAACTGGGGAGAAACACAGAATGGTCATTGACTACAGTCAGACCATCAATAGGTACACGCAGCTCGACGCGTACCCCCTCCCACGCATGTTTAATATGGTCAGTCAGATTGCACAGTACCGCGTCTTCTCAACTGTCGACCTAAAATCTGCCTAGCAGCAGCTCCCCATCCGTAAGGCGGACCACCCATACACTGCTTTGAGGCAGATGGCCACCTTTACCACTTTCTTACAATTCCCTTTGGCGTCACCGTCTTGGTTTTCCAATGGGAAATGGACCAAATGGTTGACCGGTACGGGCTGCGGGCCACTTCCCCGTACCGAGACAATGTCGCCATCTGCGGCCACGATCAGCAGGACCATGATGCCAAACTTGCCAAATTTCTCCACACCGCCACTCTCCTCAATCTAACTTATTATAGATTATCATAGAATTTACAGTGCAGAAGGAGGCCATTCGGCCCATCGAGTCTGCACCGGCTCTTGGAAAGAGCACCTACATTACCTGACCGGCAGGAGATTCACTCTCCTCACTAACCAACGGTTTAACAACACACAGCAGGGCAAGATTAAGAACGATAAAATCTTGAGGTGGAGGATCGAGCTCTGCACCTACAACTGCAAGATTTTGTATCGCCCCGGTAAGGTCAACGAGCCCCCCGATGCCCTATCCCGAGGTACATGTGCCAGCGCACAGTTGGCCTGACTTCGGACTCTACACGACAACCTTTGTCACCCGGGAGTCACACGTTGGTAACAATTCATCAAGGCCCGCAATCTGCCCTACTCCGTTGAGGAAGTCAGGACAATCACCAGAGGCTGCCAGGTCTGTGCGGAGTGCAAACCGCATTGCTACCAGCCAGACCGTGCGTGCCTGGTGAAGGCCTCCTGCCCCTTTGAACGTCTCAGCATGGACTTCAAAGGGCCCCTCCCCTCCACCGACCGTAACATGTATTTCTTCAGTATGGTCGATGAATATTTCAGATTCCCCTTCGCCATCCCATGCCCCGACATGACGTCTGCCACCGTCATCAAAGCCCTCAACACCACCTTCGCTTTGTTCGGCGTCCCCGCCTACGTCCATAGCAACAGGGGATCCTCATTCATGAGCGATGAGCTGCGTCAGTTCCTGCTAAACAAGGGTATCGCCTCGAGCAGGACGACCAGCTATAACCCCGGGGGAAACAGACAGGTGGAGAGGGAGAATGGGACGGTCTGGAGGGCCGTCCAGCTGGCCCGACGGTTCAGAAATCTCCCGGCCTCCCGCTGGCAGGAGGTCCTTTCCGACGCACTGCACTCCATTCGGTCGCTCCTATGCACTGCGATTAATGACACACCCCATGAACGTCTCTTTGGCTTTCCCAGGAAGTCCACCTCCGGGGTGTCTCTCCCTACTTGGCTCGCAGCTCCAGGACCAGTACTCCTCCGTAAGCACGTACGACTCCACAAGGCAAGCCCGTTGGTTGAGAGGGTACAGCTACTCCATGCCAACCCATAGTACGCCTACGTAGCGTACCCCGATGGCCGCCAAGATACTGTCTCCCTCAGGGACCTGGCACCAGCTGGTTCCACACACACATACCCCTCCGGCCCGGCGCCATCCTTCCCTCCCCCGGTGCACCCAACCGCAACCCCTGCCCCAGGACAATCCGTCCTCCCACTGCCCACGCCCGAGGATGAAGAGGATTTTGGCACGCTCCCGGAGTCACCAAAGACAGGACCGACACCGGAATCGCCACTATCACTGCGGCTCTCCCAACGGCAGGTCAAGGCTCCAGACCGACTGAACCTGTAGCTTGATCGGGACACTTAAAAAAAATACATCATCCTTCTGTATAACTCTCCTCCACCCCTGCTGGACTCAATTTTTTTTCTGTACTTTAAAACATCCACTTGTATATAGTTCTCCACCACCCCCGCCGGACTCAATTTTAACAGGGGGTGAATGTGGTAGTCACCACTGATGTATATATTAGGTGCTTTGTGGTAAAGCCCTGTACTACAGGTATGGGGGTAGTTCCCTGCCTGCTGGCTCTGCCCAGTAGGCAGAGTATAAATACGTGTGCTCCTCGTAGACCAGCCATTTCGGCAGTTGCTGTAGGAGGCCACACATCTTAGTGTAATAAAGCCTCGATTGCATCCAACTCTCGTCTTTGTGTAACTGATCGTGCATCAGTGACATAGAGGTGTACCTGCACATGATGGTGTTCCCATGCACCTGCTGCCTTTGTCCTTGAGCACAGTAAGAAGTCTTACAACACCAGGTTAAAGTCCAACAGGTTTGTTTCGATGTCACTAGCTTTCGGAGCGCTGCTCCTTCCTCAGGTGACCTTGAGGTGACAGAGATCACGGGCTTGGAAGGTGTAGTTAAAGGAACCTTGGTGAGTTGCTGCAGTGCATCTTGTAGATAGTACACACTGCAGTTACTGTGCATCAGTGGTGGAATATATAAAGGGCGGGATTTACTGCGCAACCTGCTGCGTGTTTCTTGGCAAAGGAAGCGGCCAGCTAGCGGGATTTTCTGGCCCCAATGTTGTCAACGGGATTTTGTCAGTGGGTCTGGAATATCCCGTCGATGTGAACAGCAGGTAAATCCCGTCCAAAGTGGAGGATGGGGTGCCAGTCTAGCGGGCTGCTTTGCCCTGGATGATGTTGAACTACTTGAGCGTTGTTGGAGCTGCATTCATCCAGTCAAATGGAAAGTACTTCAGTGCACTCCTGATTTGTGCCTTGTAGGTGACGGTCAGGCTTCGGGGGTCAAGAGGTGAGTTACTCGCCACAGAATTCCTAGCCTCTGACCTGCTCTTGTAGCCACAGTATTTATTTGTCAAGTCTAGTTAATTTTCTGGTCAATGGTATTCCCCAGGCTATTGGCAGTGGGGCGTACAGTGATGGTAATGCTATTGAATGTCAAGGGGAGATGATTAGATTCTCTCTCATTGGCGATGGTTGTTGCCTGGCACTTGTATGATATAATTGTTATTTGCCACCTGTCATGCCAAGCCTGAATGTTGTCCAGGTCTTCTACATATGAACATGGAATGCTTCAGTGTCTAAGGCGTTGTGAATGGTGTTGAACATTGTGTAATCATCAGCAAACATCCCCACTTCATATCATATGTTGGAGAGAAGGTAATTGATGAAGCAGCTGAAGGTGGTTGTGTCTAGGACACTACCCAGAGGAAGTCCTGTAGCAATTTCCTGGGGCTGAGATGATTGACATCCAACAACCACAGCCCTCTTCCGTTGTGCTGGGTAAGACTCTAAAAACGGAGGGTTTCCCCCCCGATTCCCATTTAGCTCGAGCTCCTTGGTGCCACATTCGGTCAAATGCTGCTTTGATGTCAAGAGCAGCCGCTCTCAACACACGGCTGCTGCTCCTTTCAAGCTGAAAGATCTTTGCTTTGCCCTCCAGCTTTGAGAATCTGCCTGCCATCCTTAATTGGATGGCAAGACTTCCCTGTGGCCATTAATTGGTGCCCTGACAAGAGTGATTGTTCCCCACACAGTGTGGGCTTCTGACCTCCGTTTCAGCCTGATGGTGGGATTCAGAAGCAGACAGGGAAAATCTGCCCAAGGTATCCAGGGTAATCTTTAGCAATTTGGCAACTTAAATATGAAACATTCAACCACCTACCTTGCTATCTACATGAATTCAAGTTAACTTCTGGTTTATAAGGAAACAAAGATTTTGTCAACAAACATTGAGTCATTTCATTTGTTATCAAATAATCCAGAACAAATGCACTGAGGTTAAGATTGTTAAAGCAAAAAATGAATTTCTTTTTTAATAACCATTATTCACTCAGGATCAAAATATATGCTTTGTATTTATAATTTAAGTGCACCAAAATAAAATATACTTGCATTATTTTATTCCAGTCAATGACCTGATGTAATTCTTCCCCATCTGTTCAGTCTTCAAGTTTCTTTAGTTTAAGACTGAACAATAACCTGGAAGGACATTTGCTTGCAAAGGCATTACTCAGTTTTCTGAATTAAATGAGTCAGCAGCATCCATTATCTTTTTTTTCCTTTATCTTGTTTTTGTATTAAAGGAACAGTTGTGAATCTCATAATCTTTAAATGAATGATTCTTGTGCTGGAAGTTTTCCATATTTTGTACTCACATCAATATCGAATCTTTCCAAAAAGGAGAGGAGCAAGATAAATCTCCTTCCATGCTACTTCGACAATGTGCCTTAACCATAATCTAATAAAGGAACGTTTTTGTAACAAGTAACATTATAATTTCCCACATGAACTATCCATTGGGCTCAGAGTGAGACTGACAATTGATGTCAAATGAAGAGATCAATTTGAAGTGCTAGTGGGAACACAGCTTAGGGAGAGGTTGCCCCATCCATATTTTAACAACTAGGCCCGATGAGCATGCCACTGGTCAAGTTCCTGATCAAAATAACCTCAATAGGAAAGTTGAGAAGAGGCAGCTGCCCGGCTGTTAAAACCAGGGAGAACATAGGAACATAAACACAGGAGTACACCATTCAGCCCCTCAAGCCTGTTCCAAGACCAGACAAAGTTTTCAGTAATGGCAAGGCTGACTGACCGGTCTATGAGTAACAGATAGGCAGATGGAAGCGGTGGTACTGGTGGAATTAAAATCCAACGCCCACCCACCCCAAAGCACTGGCAGACATGTTACGAAATCTTACAAAACTGAACTAAGACTAACAACATTTATTTCACCAAGGGTCCTTTTATCCCCGCCTCCCCGCCCCCCCGCCCCCCCGCCTCCCCATTATAACTAGAAGAACAAAGTGCTAACTCACACTGCTACGAGTTTTTCGAATCTGCAATGATTAAGTACCGATCTTGTTCAGTCCAGACCTTGTCTATAGATTCATTCCAAAATAAATCAGATCAGTTTTTGAGAACAAACTAACAATGCATACAATCCCTCTGCAAGCTTAAAAGCTTCACTGAGAGATTTTTCATACATCATACAACAATTATTGCACTTTTAGTATCAGGCATCCAAACTAGATTGCTTTTTAGCTGAAGTAATTTACAAAACAGGTTAAATTTTGCAAAGATAATTATCATTTAGGAAAATAATAAAGAACACTAATTCACATGTTAAATATTCTCCTTTCAGTGCTGTCAACTCGTGCTTCTATTGCAACTGTTTCTGGCTGAACTTTGGTGACTAATTTACAGTGAGGTTTAAGATAAAGCATATATTGCTCCATTCTGCTACGAACCAATCTGAGTCCTTGTTTTACTGAGGAGAGTTTTCATTATAGTCCAGAGAAGCAGCGAGCACCGATTAACAAAGGTTAAAAATAACAAAATTCGAATTCATATCTTAGGCATTGGAGAAATTATGATTTAATGAAGCCTTAAATGGGGAAGGCTGACTAAAGGTGAGTATGAAAGAGCAATGTGGTGAGAAAATAATAAAACACACTAAGAGGAACTTGATACAAGCAAAAAGGAGAAGGAAATTAAAAAGTGAGAGAGAAGACAACTGAAGAAGCAATGAATGACAATTTTTTTAATTGATTTAACGTGAATTTGACTCTCAGAAAATTGCTGGTTTTAATACTCGCATATGAGAGCTTATTTGTTTATTTCAAGTCAGGATAATCTTCAAAAATACCTATAATGTCAGCTTGTTGGATGACAATGATGGACGTGGTAATGCCTAAAAATCCATCACTTGAAGTCAGACTCTCCGCTTTTTTATATAACAAAATACTAGCAATGTACATTTTGTTTTGCTCTTTTTTGCATAAACTAAAAATTATTATAAACAACCTGAAAAATACTAAAATAAGCATAGGTGGCAATACCGAATGTTGCTAAAATAATAATTTAAACTCTCACATGTTAGCTGCCTGCTGCATTTAATTTCCACTCTGTACTGTCTCGACAAGTGTTAACTGATTTAAGTGGGTGAATGTCAGACAGGAAATTATCTAAACATGTTAATGGAGCAATAGTGTACAAGAGAATTCACGCTCATTGTTGAATATAAGTAGGAATTCACGTCAGCCTTCTGCGGATTAGACTCTGAATATTTGTATCCAAGAAACTTGTCTTTACCAGGTGGAGATCCCGACTGTAATCAGAGAGAACAATTCCAATCTTGGAGGTAATTATTAGTTCCAGGATAACAGAGTCATTAAAAGTAAGGGAACTGAATCCATCCATTCATACTAAACATGTCACCAGCATCTTTCCAGGCTATCGAGTTTGACATTTAGGGAGCCAGCTGACTAAAAGTCAAATGAAAATCAAGCAATTTTAACAGCATTCTTCTAGGAAAAATAGCAGTATATTAATATGCTTCTATTTAGTCTTTCTAAATCATTTTGATGAACATCGCAAATGAGATGGGAAAAGCAAATCTAGTTTTATATATAAATAACTTCAGCAGTGTATAATATTTTTCAGCAATTTGAACTGAATTTGTAACTGTATTTCTGCTACGTTGCATAGCAACCGCTGGACATGGATGTTATTTTACTTTTGACCATTTCCGATTTTATAGACTGGGATTTACTGAACAACATAAAAAGAAGTCAACTTCACAAAGCAACTATTTTCCTTCTTTCAGTGCTGCTATTGCCCCCTTGTGGTTAGAAAACAATCCATTGCAAAGTTACCCTGATCGAACTGGGAAAGGTACAATTACTTTTTATTCTCCATTTTCATTTGCCCGAGGCATGCATATAGATATATAATGAAGCAGAAATCTGCAGAAAATTAGGATAGCAATGAATTCAAATGAAAGGAAATACAATATGAGTAGTCTTGCAATTTAACTAGTGAAACGGAGGCATTTTCAACATGCCTTGGTCAGATTTTGGTTTTCAAATATTTAAACTTGAAATACATTGGGATGTTCAGAGAAATGGCAAGTTGTAAAAGTAACTGTTGATCATCAATTATTTAAAATGAATATTGAACACAGTTATTCAGCAAGCTGTGATTGCAGGGATGTTAGAATGTACTTACAAATGAACATTAGAAATAATTGAAGCCATTTGGCCCTTCGAATCTGCTCTGCTATTCAATAAGATCATTAAATGACCTTCTATACTTTCTGAGTAAGGAGTCTTACAACACTAGGTTAAAGTCCAACAGGTTTGTTTTGAATCGCTAGCTTTCGGAGCGCAGCTCCTTCCTCAGGTGAACACTTTCTGAGTAACCCCATATCACTTACGTCCATAAATCGATTGAACACTATTTTGAATATACCCAATAACTGAGCATCCGTAGTCCTCTGAGGTAGAGAATTCCAAAGGTTTACTGGACCTTGAGGGATGTCATTTCTCCTCACCTCAGTGCCTTATGGCCGACTCCTTATTTTGAGACTGTGACTCATAGAATCACAGAATCCCTACAGTGCAGAAGGAGACTACTTGGCCCATCGAGTCTGCACCGACCCTCCGAAGGTGCGCCCTAACTAGGCCCACACACCTACCCTATTCCCGTCACCCCAACTAACCTTTTTGGTGCTAAGTAGCAATTTAGCAATCAACCTAACATGCACATCTTTGGACTGTGGGAGGAAACCGGAGCACTTGGAGGAAAGCCATGCAGACATAAGGAGAACGTGCAAACTCCACACAGACAGTTACCCAATGTTGGAATTAAACCTGGGTCCCTAGCGCTGTGAGGCAGCAGTGCCAGCCACACCATGTTCTATATTCCCACAGTCAGCAGAAACATCCACCCTGTCAAACCGCTTAAGAATTGTATATGTTTCAATGAGACCACCTCTCATTATCCTCAACCCAGCACAGGGCTAAATCGCTGGCTTTGAAAGCAGACCGAGGCAGGCCAGCAGCACGGTTCGATTCCCGTAACAGCCTCCCCGAACAGGCGCCGGAATGTGGCGACTAGGGGCTTTTCACAGTAACTTCATTTGAAGCCTACTTGTGACAATAAGTGATTTTCATTCATTCAGAAGAAAGGTCTCTACTCCATCTTTTCTAATAATAATCTTTATTGTCACAAGTAGGCTTAGATTAACACTGCAATGAAGTTACTGTGAAAAGCCCTCATTCGCCACATCCCGGCGCCTGTTCGGGTACACAGAGGGAGAATTCAAAATGTCCAAATTACCTAACAAGCATGCCTTTCGGGACTTGTGGAAGGAAACCGGAGCACCCAGAGGAAACCCACGCAGGGACAGGGAGAACGCACAGACAGTGATTCACGCCGGGAATCGAACCTGTAAAACTGGAGCAGTCGACGTGCAACCTTTCCAGCTGAGCCACCTCCTCAAACTTCTTTTTGGACTGTAGTCTGGTCTGGGTTGGTTTGCGTTGTTCCTGTTTGGGCAGCTGGTTGCTTTTGACCCAGGAATGGACATCTGGAATGCTGTGCTTTTTCAGAGCAACGGAAAATGAGTGCCGGGCCGAGATTATATTGCCAGCCTGTGGAGCCCATACGTTGGGAGTGTGCCGGGGCCTCACATTTTCGCCAGCATTGGATACGGTGCCATTTGATCCGCTCATCATATATTGGTGGTGTGATGTTTCCACTCGTCTCTGTCCAACATCGTTTTACAATACAGGTCCAATGCGGTGCTGCGATTCACCGGGGAGTCCATTGCATGTTTGCTGCTAGACTTTGCCGAGTCTTGTGAGTACAGCTTTGTATTGACTGACTTGCTGTGCGACCAGTTGGTTTGCGGGAAGTGAAGCTGTGACTTTTTGGAGACATGCTGACGGTTACTGTGGCTGCTTCAGATATGGGCATTCAGGAGATACATGATGTGAGCTAAATGTTGTCAGGTGTCACCCCCCACAGGGTCCATTTGTGGATTGGAAGGAACCGCAGCTATTCGGGCCTTGGGTTGATGGGCCAGGTAACACATCGTGTTCCATCCCTGGGCTTGGCTGACGGCGGCTCTGCCCCCTGTGTAACGTGTGGGGTGTCGGGCTGGACAGAATTACCAGCGAGATGCCCGCTGACCGGTTCTGCTCATCAGATCAACGGCGACCTACTGGAGCCGAAACATTTTGTCTTATTCCTTGTCATTGTCCTTTGAGAAGATCGTCGGACTTTGGGGTGGAGGATTGTAATAACCAGCACTGGACATCTAGAGATGGATTATCCGCAGCGCCGCGCCCAAATCGCTTTTGACGTGGTGGTGTAGAATCCACTTTTACGCGGTCCTCGGAGAATCGCTCGTGCTCGATTTATGTGGCATGGCTGGGGGGCCATTGCCAGAGGCCCTCCCAGCGATGCTCTGGTCCCGACCGGCCAAATTCCCAACAGCGTGGTTCTAACCATGTATGGCCGGTTGGGACTCAGTCCGCAGCCGCCCTGGTGGGGGGCAGAGGGGTCAAATACCGGGGGTCCTTATAGGTGGCCGGGCGGCGATCGGGCAGGTTAGATGGAGTGGCACAGGGCAGATCATTGGGACCTTGTTTGTTGGTCCAGGTCCGCTGGCTGTGTCCACCATCGCGTTTGGCTCGGCCGCTTGAGACCGCCTCCGTGCGCATGCACGGACTCTGAACCGGAAGTGCGGGGGCCCGTATCCGCAGCTAAAGCTGCAAGAAGCACTCTGGGGCTCTGCCAGCCCCCTGCAGGTAGGTGAATAGCTGTCAACTGTTTTAAGGAATGCCTGGCGTGACACGCCAGTGTTTTTACGCTGGAGTGGGACATAGCCCCATTTTTGGAGAATCCAGCCCATGGTGTGGGGATGATTGTTCTCCACTGCTCCTTGGGGTGTACAAGAACCCCCGCTCGGGGTGGGGTACCTTATCCGTATCTGTATAAAAGTTAGGCCAGTATGGAATTGATTAACAAGAGAGAGAGTACCCGATAAAGTTGGCCCAACCTCGTGCATGAACTGTTGTAAAATATGTCTTTATTTTAATCTCACTGGGGACTCCCCGTACCTTATTAAAAAAGGTTCGGCAGTTAACTGCGCCCTGGTGCATTCTACATTGCAACACCACTTTTTTCAGCAACAACTATACAATTGCCATAAGATCACTTTATTGTAATAGAGGCTAACAGACCTTTTTCGTTCCTAATTGCTGCCTACCCGTATGTTAAATTCTTTTGATTTATGTGTAAGGACATCCAAATCATCCTGAATACCAAGGGTTGAATTTTCCCGGCCCATGGCAGCAGACGAGGAGGTTAGATCATCGGCACAATGGCGGGTTGAGGTACCAGGATGGGGTGCATGAGATCTTCCTGTTACCTTGTCACATTGCCAGTGACCGGAAACACTTAGAGATCAAATGGGTCACTCCTCACTTTTCATCTCCATCGTCATTTTTACCAAGTCAGGAGGTCATCATGACAAGAGCCACCGCGATAAACCTAAGGGTGGACTGACTGACAGCTGCAGCCTGGCTGACTGACAAAAAACTGCTAGGCCATTGGCAAAGTGGCAGGGTTGGGAGGAGGACAGCACATTTGTGCACCATGGAGTCACTGCCATTCCCCCGAGGCAGTGCCTCAGCAATCCTGGTAATCTGTTGGTGGACAGATTTTTGGATTGCCATGAGTCCTTGCAAACCCGTTTGCACACTGATCCATTGGCATGATGGTAGCTGCCTGGACTTTTGTGGTGGCATTCAGATGTTGAGTACCTGCTGCTCGTGCTGTAATGGAGGTTGTGACATCAGCCATCAGATGAAGCATCATGGTTGATATGGTGTTCAATGGGTCAAATGTTCTGTGTTTGATTATGTGAGACTGGTAACCAATCTATGCTCATTATGCTTGATTGGTTGTGCCTGATTGTGGACTCAGAGCAAAATAAACAGACAGATCAGAAGCTACTGGAAGCTGAACTGAATGCATGAGTGCAGACATTTTGTGATGGCAGAGATATTTTGAAGCCCTGGTAAATAAACCTGTTACCCACTTAGAAACTAGTTTCATCTCTGCATTGCTCTAAAATATATAAATTATGCAACAGTTAGGTCCATAAACCTGTGAACAGAGTTGGCCACCCACTTACATGCTGAAAAGGATGGCTCCAGGCTCTGATCAAAGCCCTGTGCCAGGGTGGTACTGGGAACCGCAATGCTCCAATACATTGGTATAGGCTTTCTCGCAGGTTTCCCAATACATCCAGAATTTGTTGTGCATGTCCCATGTTTAGGCAACGCCATCCAAGTGTTCAACTGAGTCTTCTGCTGCAGAACTCATGTGCGACCTCACCACCTGGTAAGTTGGCATCCGTACAAATTTGCCCCCTGTCCTGGCTTCAGCCCACTAACGCCCAGTGTCTTAGTATGTGCAGATCCTGATTCTGCAGCAAAATATCACCAGTGGCATTTCAAATTTATTTTTTGCCCAATCTGTCATCACTGTTTATTAGTACATGGTTAAATGATATCTCATTACAAGGTTGGTTGATTGTGCTCAAACCAGTGCCGCCCCCATTATATACATAGTTATTCATGTATTATGCTAGAATCTATTGTTAGGGATTTGGTAACTGGGCACTTAGAGAATCAGAATATCATTTGGTAGAGTCAACATGGATATATGAAAGAGAAATCATGTCCGGGATTCTCCGACCCCCCCGCCGCGTTGGATAATCCCCGGGGGGCGGCGCGAATCCCACCCCGCTGCCACGACGCCAGATGCCCTATTCTCCGGTGCTGTTTTTCGGGTGGCAGCGGGATTCCTGCCGCGCCGGTTGAGGGCCATTGACAGCGGCCTCCCTGACGATTCTCCGGGCCCCGATGGGCCGAGCGCCCATCCAGTTTTGGCCAGTCCTGCCGGCGTGAATTACTCACATCGCACACGACGGGACCTGGCAGGTGAGTATGCGGGGGCAGTCCTCAGGGGGGGGGTGGGTGCAGGGGGATCTGACCCCGGGAGGGACCCCGGGAGGGGCCCCATGGGGCCTACCGATCTGCGGGCAGACTTATTCTGTGGGGAGACTTCTTTCCTCCGCGCCGAGCCCCTGTAGGGCTCCGCTACATTGCCCGGGGGGGGGGGGGGAGGGTGGCGCGGAGAAGCGAACCCCCGTGCATGTGCGGAAATACACCGGCCGGCCTGCGCAGGCGCGGAAATATGCCGGCCAGTCTGTGCATGCGCAAGATCACGCCAGCCGTTCAGCGCATTTGCGAACTCGCACCATCCGTTCGGCGTCGGCTGGAGTGGCGCCAACCCCTCCGGCGTCCACATAGCCCCCGAAAGTTTGGAGAATTCCTTACTTTCGGGGCCTGTTGACGCCGCCGTGGTTGACGCCGGTTGTCCCGCCGATGGGGGGACTTAGTCCCTAGAAGGGAGAATTCCGGCCCACGTTCGATAAGAGTGTTCGTCAATTTTTGGAGGTTGTAATGAATAGGGGAGATAAGGGGGATCCAATACATATAGTGTTCTTTGATTTTCAAAAATTGAATAAGGTGTTGTGCAAGGGATTTAACCTCAGAATTAGAGTTTATGGGATTGAGCGTAAGATATTTGAGAAATGCTTAAGAATTGGTTAATGGACAGAAAACAAAAGGTAGGAATAAATGGGATCATTTTCGGGTTGGCACATTGTAACAAACAAGAACACAAGGAATTGGGCCTTAGATATTTACAATCTATAACATTGACTTAGGGGAGGGTACTTAATGTAAATTTTCCAATTTTGTTAGATGGGAAAATAAGTTAAGAGGAGGCTACAGTCTGGAAAGTAATATGAAAAGCAATTTGGCAAAAATGAAGCCGATGAAAAATAATGCGGATAGTTATGAAGTTATCCATTTTAGTCGAAAAACGATAAAAGCAGAACATCTTTTTAAAAGGTGAGAGATGAGGAAATGATGGGCTGAATTATTTCACTTACTGGCAAGTGGCACCACTGGGGTCAAAAGCAGAAGGCAAACCACTCTTGCAGCCTGTGGTACCAGGGTGCCATATAGACAGTGATGGTTAATTAAGAGGTCACACCACTAAGGCAACTGTCCAATCCAGGTCAGTGACCTTCCCCTAACAGCTGCTGGCTCATTCAGAGGGCAGGCAGTTTAGTAGCCACAGCAGTGCCAATGTTAGCAGTGGCCATTGCTGAGACTGCATCACCAGAGAGAGGACACCTCAATGGCGAGCTGCCCTCAAGGACAGGTGAGCAAAGGGGCAGCATGGTGGCGCAGTGGTTAGCACTGCAGCTTCACGGCACCGAGGTCCCAGGTTCGATTCTAGCCCTGGGTCACTGTCCGTTTGGAGTTTGCACATTCTCCCCGTGTTTGCGTGGGTTTCGCCCCCACAACCCAAAAGATGTGCACTGTAGGTGGATTGGCCACGTTAAATTGCCCCTTAATTGGAAAAAAAATGAATTGGGTTCTCTAAATTTATAAAATAGAGACAGGTGAGCAAAGTTGGGGGAAGCCGATGCCTGGCAACCAGACCCCAGCATTCGGGGGGCTCTTGGGGTGTAGAGAAGAAGTTGTTGGGCATGACAGTGCAGTTGCTGTGATGGCAGTCATTGTTGCCAAGAGACACCTTTGTGGACCATGATGTGCCCACCAAGGAGCCCCCCACCCCCACCCCAGCCACCCCCAGTGGCTGGAATCCATGAGAGGCCACCAGGCTTTACCTAGTCCTCAGTGGACTGCTGCAAAATGAACGCACCATAATTGCTGCCAGCCTTGACCTGAATGAAGTGTGATGTATGGCCACACACCAGCTGGACAGTAAAGGAGTGGACTCCTCTTTGGTTCTGAGAGAGGGCAGAGTGGCATGGAGGGCCTGGAAAGTGATGTACAGTAGTCAAGACACCCAGAACCATGGGAAGCCTGCAGTCCTATTAAAGCCCCACTCCACCTGCTTCTTTCTGGCAAGAAAGAACAAATGTACTTGATTGTCATTGAGTAGAGAGCCTCAGTGACCTCATGCAACAGAGAATGGCGGATTGAGAGATGTTACAAATATCTACAACTCCAGCTCGGAAAGCGACAGGTACATAAAAGTCAATAGCCACAGTCTCCTTCAGAGCCACTGACAATGCGGTCCTTACCCACTTGTGGATACATTTGTAGCTGCAGTGGATGACAGATCACTGAAAATGTCCTTCCTGAAACACATCAATCTCATATTGTTCCTTGCCAAGATTGAGCTCCCTGAAGCCCTGTAAGGGTAAGAGCCCTTTCTCCTTCTCCTCTCCCTCCTCTTCCAGCAACTTGTTTTATTCTGTGTACCTACTGTTATTCTCCAAGTCATGCCATATTCCAAGGAGAATGTGTACCATTTACCTTCATATCTAGTAGCAATTAATTTGTGCAGTAGCATTGAGGTCAGCAAAACTTTCTTCCGCATCTATGAGGCCATTCCCCATATATTTCTGAAACTTGAAAGAACCATAGGAAACACTGCACACCTGTAGAATTGAAGCAAGAGCCAAAAGAATTCACTCAGCAATTAACCCATTGCAGTTAGTGATCCCTTTAACGAGCACTGCTGAAGAATCCTTTCTGCTGCTGAGCACGTATTTAGCTGTGCAATGCAAAGAGGGACCATTAGCAGGAATATTAAGCTCCGAAATGGCACCACTGACATCAAATCAGTATTGCTATTCTGATTGTTAACACGATCCACCTGGTCTGCATACTCCCAGCCGGTACTCGCTGTACCACTAATGGCTTTGCCATGATGGTGTACAGCGCATTTCATCTCAAAAGTGTGTGCATGGGCCATGGAAGCTATTTTACAGCTCGAATAACATTGGTTGAACCCTAGAAATGAGTGTGAACAATCCCACTTTCTTGCTCATGGCATCTTCAAATGCATAGCCTGTAATATAAGAGAACTAACATTATTCTGCTCTCTGGACCACATGAGTGATTTCCAGACAATCTTGCGGCGGTTGAGAATTTGGCAGATGAGGAAAAGCACCAGGGATCTGGAATACATGGATACAAACATGTATAGATTGGAATGTCTTGAAGTGTTATGGTGTGGCTTCGGTCCGAATTCACTGGAATGTGATTAGCTCCTCAATCAATCACTGCAATAGAAATTGGTGCCTGGTGAGAGGATCTGACATGTTAGATTTAAACACATTCTTGTTCAGTTTCTGCTGCAGTTTTTCTTTATCAGCTCAACCAGTAACATACAGATCGAAATGAGCAATAGCCGGGATACTCCACTCTGAGTTCTCCCATCACCACCGCCAGCGAGAACTGAGAGCTTGGCACTCAGCCAAAACTCCACTCATAGCAGTGGGACCAGAGAATCCCACCAGTGTGAACGGACGGAGAATTCTGGCCAACTTTCTTAAGATGCAGATATTTAAGATATCTGTTTCGAAATAGAGAATTTAAGAAGAATGTCGAGACATGTTTATATATTGAAATCAAACTGAATTATTTTTGGAAGAAATATGTTACAATGGACTGGGAATCCTCCTGCTTGAATTGGTGTTGCAGTGACGGGTTTACACCCACCTGTCCCAATCTGCCCAAGCATTACCCAACACCAAGAAAAAGTTTAACATTGGGCTGGAAGTGGGTGAGGCCAACTAATGCCACCTTGCTCAATGGGGAAACCACAGAGGCATCACCATTACTTTGTGGACCCTACCATCATCTTCCCTTTAATGCCACCTGGAAAAAGGTGGAACAGGGACACTTGCCTCCTGCTCCCGTCACTATCTCCCTGCAATGGATGGAGAAGCCAGTGGTAGTCTCCAGTAGAGATGGAGAGTGCAGTATAAGGGTGTTCGACCAGAGCAAGGGTTAATGTAGGACTGGAGACCAGTGTTACCCATGGTGTAATGTAGAGAGTCACATGATGGTCAACTGGGTGTAGCAGAGTCTGGCAGAAGCCAGCAAAGAGGCAGGACCCATGCAGGGCAGTATTTTCGAACCAGGGAAAGTGAAGGTCTATTGTCAGCTCAGATTCAAGGGACCTAGCTAGATCACAAAAGTTAAAACAAGATTCAAAAAAGCAAAAAGGCAGAAAGGCAGAAAGGCAAAAGAAAAATCTGAATTCATGCAAAGTCAAGGGATCTAGCCATATCAAGAAAAGGGTGAAAGAAATACAGTACGAGACAGAAATTACCTTTCAAAATAGGCAGCAATCAGCAGACCAGAGCGCAGCTCGAAGAAAGCTGTGCAACAGGTCCACAGCTAGTGTTATAACATGTGGTCGGTGTCAAAGAGAAGAAAATGTTTAGATTGCACAAGTACATCAAGATTAAGTAAAATATCAGGAGTATGGACTGGATTCTCCATTGACCAACGCCGGAATCGACCGTGATTGGGCAGAGGATCACGCGTGAGCAGAAATTCGAGGCTGGCGTCAAGAGCCCAATGGAACGGGAACGGGTGCTGGGGTCATAGGCCTCTCTCGTGCTATGCACCAATGGGGAAAGGGGTGTGACGCAGAGGGAAACATGTCAGGGGACACAACCAGGGCTGGGGATAGGGGGCAGTAACGGGGGCATGCGCTGTCAATTGGACATGCCAGAGACAGGTGGGGATCCCGATGGACCGCCAGGTCAGAGGCCACGAATGCGCACAACATGGCACCGGCTGTGCACGGACCCAACCTGCCAGATCGTGCCACCCTGGACACCCCCTCGCTACCCCCGGGCCACCCCCACCAGTCCTCCCAGCCGTCGCCGAAGGCCCCCCGGCCTGCAGCATAGCTCCCCCCGACTGTGGTGGCGCTGGACACAGTCCACAGCTGCCACGTCGGGTTCACGAACACGGAGAGCACTCTTGTCCCGCGCCGTCGGGAACTCAGCCCATCGGGGGCGGAGCATCGGGGGAGGTCCTTCAGGTAACGTCCTGAGGCCGTCCCAACGGTGTGCGGCGTGCTCCTAGATGACATTGTTTTTGAGGCGGCGGAGCATCCGGAAACAGGCGCCACCCCTGATTCGGCCGTAAAAAGGGATTCTCCGCCTGATCGCCAATTACGATATCGGCAATGGGCAACGGAGAATCCCGCCTATGATCTGTTAATGGGCGAGATCACCGGCGCCATGTGGAACTCCAGCGATTCCAATGAGAAACGGTGTCCGATTTGGTGGAGTCAGGATTGGCACTCGAGAGGCTGACAAGCTGCAGCCGCATATTAGCACTCTGCTCCCTACACACACTCATCCCAGCAAACAAGATGGCAGCACAGGGAGCGGCACCCGAGTTTGCAAATGGAGGAGAGGCGGGCCACCCTCTTCCCCGGGGTGGGAAGAAGGCTGCCAGTTGCTGCCTTCCATTGAGTCTAGGCGTAGGTGGCAGAGGCCGTGAGCGGTATGGCCCCCACAACAGGGACCGGAGAGCAGTGCAGAAAGAAGCTGCACGACCTATTTAGGGCTGTCAGGGTGAGGAGGCAGCACTGTGCCCCTGGCACCAACCACTTCCCCAAACACCCAGAATCCCACCCCCAATCCGGAGGGTGACCGAACGCCACCCCACCCTACATCACATGCCACACCCATTGTATGCTTTCTGTCTCCACCGCCACTCCCGCCACTCCCCCCCCCCCCCCCCCCCTTACCAGCGCCCCTTGGGAGAAGCAGGTAGATAACTGGAAGGAGAGAGAGAAGACTGGATGGGGACCGCAGGACCTGCTGCACCTCACCATCACAGAGCGGCGGGCACAGGACCTCGTCGGTGGGCCCGGAGATAGGACAGTCGCCAAGGCAGAGGTCATCATCGGGCAACAAAGTGAGAGCCCGCTGCATTACGCTTTCCCTAGCATGCGTGACACAACCCCCACCCCAGCCCCCCACTCCACACCACCCCGTCAACACCCCCTTGCCACGCCCACACCACCCTCACACCATCCTCACGCCACCCCCGCATCAACCCCACTCCGCCCCCTCACCACCCTCACACACCCGAACAGCACTCAAACGCACGTTCCAATCATATGTTATGTCTTCTGTCCTGCAGGATCACCAGGCGGCGAGGCGGGCCCTTGTGATGTTTCCCACCACGACCCCAACCCAAGCAAATTCCAGTGACGAGGAGGCAATGACAGTGACGCGAGCCTTCAAACACCAGCCCAAGAAACCTGGGAGCACCAGTCCGGGAAAAACACTGACTTCCTGTCATAGCTGTCTCCAACACCCTCCACCATCCCAGAGACACTCACCTCAGTTGGGCATGTTACTGAAGAGGCTCCAGGGCACTATCTGGTGCGCACCACACATGTGTTGTGATACATCATCAGGGGTCTTTTCAGGATGGCAGCCGGTGACTAGTGGTGTGTCTCAGGGGTCTGTGCTGGAACCACAACTTTTCACAATATACATTAATGATCTGGAAGAAGGAACTAAGTTTGCAGATGATACAAACATCTGTAGAGGGACAGGTAGTATTGAGGAAGCAAGGGGGGCTGCAGAAGGATTTGGACAAGCTAGGAGAGTGGGCAGTGAAGTGGCAGATGGTTATACAATGTGGAAAAGTGTACAGTTGTGCACTTTGGAAGGTGGAATGGAGGCATAGACTATTTTCTAAATGGGGAAATGCTCGGGAAATCAGAAGCACAAAGGGTCTTGGGAGTCCTTGTTCACGATTCTCTTAAGGTTAATGTGCAGGCTCAGTCGGCAGTTAGGAAGGCAAATGCAATGTTAGCATTCATGTCAAGAGGGCTAGAATACAGGACCAAGAATGAACTTCTGCGACTGTATAAGGCTCTGGTCATACCCCTTATGGAGTATTGTGAGCAGTTTTGTGCCCCATATCTAAGGAAGGATGTGCTGGCCTTGGAAAGAGTCCAGGGAGGTTCACAAGAATGATCCCTGGAATGAACAGCTTGCCATGTGAGGAACGGTTGAGGACTCTGGGTCTGTATTCGTTGGAGTTTAGAAGGATGAAGGGGGATCTTATTGAAACTTACAGGATACTGCAAGGCCTGTATAGAGTGGAAGTGGAGAGGATGTTTCCACTTGCAGGAAAAACAAGAATCAGAGGACACAATCTCAGACTAAAGGGACGATCCTTTAAAACAGAGATGAGGAGGAATTTCTTCAGCCAGAGGGTAGTGAATCTGTGGAACTCTTTGCCACAGAAGGCTATGGAGGCCAAATCACTGAGTGTCTTTAAGACAGAGATAGATAGGTTCTTGATTAATAAGGGGATCAGGGGTTATGGGAAGAAGGCAGGAGAATGGGGATATATCAGCCATGATTGTATGGCGGAGCAGACCCGATGGGCCGAGTGGCCTAATTCTGCTTCTATGTCTTATGGTCATATGGTATTGGACATGGGTCAGGATGTCCAAGGCCTGGGGCACAGTCTGCTGGCAGTGACTGAGACACAGGACAGGGCTACCCTGTCACAGGCAGCTATGTACGAGGTTTATCTGGACATTACAGCGGCACTTCAGAGCTTGGCCCAGTCACAACGGGTTATGTCTGAGGGCGTCGGCATCTTTGTCCAGATGCTGGCTGACCTGAGCCAGTCTCGGAGAGAAGTGGCACAGTCACTGAGTGATGTAGCACAGTCCCAGAGGGAGGTGGCCCAGTCCTTGTGCTCCATGACCATGAGATTAGAGACCCTGGTCAAGACGAGCCCCTAGGACTCCCCCCTCATGTCCCTGGTACATCTGACGGGCAGTGGACAGAACAGGGTGGCATCATACCACTTGGGATACCTGAGGAATAACACACGTGCACAAAAGTTCCAACCTGTTTCGACTCTCTTACAGAAGGGTGTGAGGGATTGCTGGGCTGGCTGCAGAGGGGGCACTGGGGTGGCGATGGGATTGATGGGGGAAGATGGGCGAACGGTGCATGTGATCACACGTCAAGGCCCCCAGGTTGGACTCCTCAAATTGCCCTGGTAACACGCCTCTCCAGCTCCCTCTCACCGAACCCCCCCCCCCACCACCACCGCTCTGCACCCCATCCCCACCTCCCCCATCCCAAGGGTTCGGTGGGAGGGCATCATCGGCCGGGTCGGCTGTTGTGGGGATAGGATGGGATATCCATGCCATCAGCCAGGCCCCTTAGTCGATGAGTATCCCATGCATGACGCATCCCATGCATGACGGCCCAGGCGCACATGTTGTGCAGCCTCTTGTGCCAGCCAGGGCCCCATGCCCTGCCCATCCGACCAATCCTCCACATCCTCCTCCTCGGACGAGGCCTGGCGTTCATACCCCTCCTCCTGCATGTCACCCCTCTGCTGCACGATGTTGTGGATGTGGGAGACTCTCCCAGCGCTATACTGGAAGAGCGCACCTCCAGAGCGGTCCAGACACCTGAACCTTATCTTCAGGATGCCGAAGCAACTCTCCATCACGCCCCTGGTCGCTGCATGGGTGTCGTTGTAGCGGATCTCTGCATCGGTCTGTAGCCTCTGGATAGGCGTCATCAGTCATGACCGCAGTGGATAACCCCTGTCACCCAGGAGCCAATCCCTCACCCGGACATGCGTCTCGAAGGTGTCAGGAACCGTCGACTGTGCCAGGGTGAAGGCATCATGAACACTGTCCAGGTATCAGGTGCAGACGTGCATGATCTGCAGCTCATGGTCACACATCAGCTGCACGTTCATTGAGTGGAACCCACTTCGGGTTGTGAAGACTGGCCCATCATGACTGGTGTTCATGGGGGGGCATGCATCCCATCGATCATTCCCTGTACTTTGGGGCATCCCAGCGATGGCGGTGAACTCCGCTGTCCAGGCATCCTGGTGGGTTTGGTCCACATTGAAGATGGTATATTGTGCCAACTGGGCATATAGGGCCTCTGTGATGGCGCGGATGCACCTGTGCACCGAGGGAGGTCTGTGAGATCCCATACAGGTCCCCAATTGGCACCTGGAAGGATCCTGTGACATAAACAAAACGCTCAGGGCGACCGTCATCTTGACGGCCACGGGGAGCGGGTGTCCCTGCTGACATGGGTACAGGTGGTTGGCCCTACCCATGTCAGTGGTATGCTCTGCGGCCATCATCTGTCGCCCTCCTGTAGGGGCTACTGTGGGTATCCCTCATGGGTGGGCTGCGTGATGCCCTGCTGGCAGGCGGCATGCTCTTGTTGGGGGGGGGGGGCGATTTGTTGGGATGGCAGGGGTGGTGGGTTGTGGGGTGGTAGGGTGGGGGCACCCCTATGGCCATTGTCACTCTGCGGAACCACGGGCCATGCTGGGCAGTCACTGGGGTGTGCAGCAAGATGGCTTCCTTGCAGGTTGTGGCAATAACTGTCCGTGCCTGGAAGTTCCAGTCCTGGGGGGTCACCCCCACACCACGGCCCTTATCCTTGTCACCCCCTGTTACTCTCTACCCCCCGGCCCTTGCAGGTGCCCCCCCCACCCCCACCCCAGGTCCGGCAGCCCATGTTCGTGCCTCTGGGAACATGTCCTACCTCCTCACTCTCTTTCAGCAGCTATGGCGCCAGTTTCCAAATTTTTAAAACCATAAGTGAACCTCACCATCGGTAATTCCTCCTGGCAGAGGCAGAGCATCGCGGGAGCGCAGGAGAATATTGGTCAGGCCTGCTAATAAGAACATAAGAACTAGGAGCAGGAGTAGGCCATCTGGCCCCTCGGGCCTGCTCCACCATTCAATGAGATCATGGCTGACCTTTTGTGGACTCAGCTCTACTTTCCGGCCCGAACACCCTAACCCTTAATCCCTTTATTCTTCAAAAAGCTATCTATCTTTATCTTAAAAGCATTTAATGAAGGAGCCTCTACTGCTTCACTGGGCAAGGAATTCCATAGATTCACAACCCTTTGGGTGAAGAAGTTCCTCCTAAACTCAGTCCTAAATCTACTTCCCCTTATTTTGAGGCTATGCCCCTGAGTTCTGCTTTCAGCCGCCAGTGGAAACAACCTGCCCGCATCTATCCTATCTATTCCCTTCATAATCTTATATGTTTCTATAAGATCCCCCCTCATCCTTCTAAATTCCAATGAGTACAGTCCCAGTCTACTCAACCTCTCCTCGTAATTCAACCCCTTCAGCTCTGGGATTAACCTAGTGAATCTCCTCTGCACACCCTCCAGTGCCAGTACGTCCTTTCTCAAGTAAGGAGACCAAACTGAACACAATACTCCAGATGTGGCCTCACTAACACCTTATACAATTGCAGCAGAACCTCCCTAGTCTTAAACTCCATCCCTCTAGCAATGAAGGACAAAATCTATTTGCCTTCTTAATCACCTGCTGCACCTGTAAACCAACGTTTTGCGACTCATGCACTAGCACACCCAGGTCTCTCTGCACAGCAGCATGTTTTAATATTTTATCATTTAAATAATAATCCCTTTTGCTGTTATTCCTACCAAAATGGATAACCTCATATTTGTCAACATTGTATTCCATCTGCCAGACCCTAGCCCATTCACTTAGCCTATCCAAATCCCTCTGCAGACTTCCAGTATCCTCTGCACTTTTTGCTTTACCACTTATCTTAGTGTCGTCTGCAAACTTGGACACATTGCCCTTGGGCCGCAACTCCAAATCATCTATGTAAATTGTGAACAGTTGTGGGCCCAACACTGATCCCTGAGGGACACCACTAGCTACTGATTGCCAACCAGAGAAACACCCATTAATCCCCACTCTTTGCTTTCTATTAATTAACCAATTAATAGAATTGGGGCAGCACGGTAACCTTGTGGATAGCACAATTGCTTCACAGCTCCAGGGTCCCAGGTTCGATTCTGGCTTGGGTCACTGTCTGTGCGGAGTCTGCACATCCTCCCCGTGTGTGCGTGGGTTTCCTCCGGGTGCTCCGGTTTTCTCCCACAGTCCAAAGATGTGCGGGTTAGGTGGATTGGTCATGATAAATTGCCCTTCGTGTCCAAAATTGCCCTGAGTGTTGGGTGGGGTTACTGGATTATGGGGATAGGGTGGCGGTGTTGACCTTGGGTAGGGTGCTCTTTCCAAGAGCTGGTGCAGACTCGATGGGCTGAATGGCCTCCTTCTGCTCTGTAAATTCTATGATAATCCTCTATCCATGCTACTACTTTCCCCTTAATGCAATGATATGCCAGCGGTGTTTACTGTACTTGCAGAGTAGAATGCGTTCACACCGCAGTCGAGGCACCTGAGCATGGCATTCTGTCGGGTGCCTGGTGCCAGCCCCGATTTCCGCACCACGCATGATTCTCTGCCCAATCGCCTTTCACGATTCCAGCATCGCAGGACGAAGAATCCCGCCCGTAGTATTTCCAAATTTGCAGATGATACAAAGTTGTGTGGGGGTGAACTGTGAGGAGGATACAAAGATGCTTCAGCAGGATTTGGACAGGCTGAGTGAATGGGCAGGTGCAGTATAACATGGATAAATGTGAGGTTATCCACTTCGGTAGCTAAAATAAGGTAGATTATTGTTTGAATAGGTGTAAATTGAGAGAGGTGGATACTTAGTGAGACCTTGGTGTCCTCGTACATCAGTCACTGAAAGTAAATGCGCAGTTACAACAGGCAGTAAAGAAGGGAAATGGTATGTTGGCCTTCATAGTGAGAGGATTTGAGTATTGGAATAGAAATGTTTTATTGCAATTGTATAGGGCATTGGAGATGCCACACTTGGAGTATTCTGTGCAGTTTTGGTGTCCTTATCTGAGGTTTACCAGGCTGATTCCTGGGTTGGTGGGACTGTCCTATGAGGAGAGACCAAATCGGTTAATATTATATACGTTGGAGTTCGGAAGAGCGATCAGAGAATTTCATAGAAAATAACAGGATTAGACAGGGTAGATTCTGAAAGAATGTTCCCGATCGTGGGGGATCGTGGGAGGACTAGGGGTCATAATTTGAGGATAAGGTGTAGGTCTTTTAGGACTGACGTCAGGAGAAAGTTCTTCACCCAGAGAGTGGTGAATCTGTGGACTTCACCACCAGAAAAAATAGTTGAGGCGAACATGTTGTGTAATTTCAAGAAGGAATTAGATACATCTCTTGGGGCTAAAGGGATCAAGGGATATGAGGGGAAGGCCAGATCCGGGTTTTGAACTTGTTGATCAGCCATGATCATAATGAATGGCAGAGCAGGCATGAAGGGCCGAATGGACTCCTCAGCTTCTATTTTCTATGTGTGTTTCTCTGTATCGCTATTCATTGTGGGCTAACTTGTTTCCTTGATGCCAACCTCCGCCTCAGCGACTGCCCGCTCTCCAACCCCACCGACCAGGTACAACGCCATCTGCTCTGCAATGGTAAGGGGCCGCAGGTCCGGTGAGCTCCCTCTCAATTGGGTCACTGCCTGTGAGGAGTCTGCACATTCTCCCTGTGTCTGCGTGGGTTTCGTCCGGGTGCTCCGGTTTCCTCCCACAAGTCCCGAAAGATGTGGGGCGTCATTCTCCGACCCCCCGCCGGGTCGGAGAATGGCCGTTGGCCGCCGTGAATCCCGCCCCCGCCCCCGCCGAAGTCTCCGAAGGGAGAAAAGTCGGCGGGGCGTTAATGGCGCCGCTGCCGCGGAGAATGTCACGGGCATAGACAGAGTGGATAGTCAGAGGCTTTTCCCCAGGGTAGAGGGGTCAATTACTAGGGGGCATAGGTTTAAGGTGAGAGGGGCAAAGTTTAGAGTAGATGTACGAGGCAAGTTTTTTACGCAGAGGGTAGTGGGTGCCTGGAACTCACTACCGGAGGAGGTAGTGGAGGCAGGGACGATAGGGACATTTAAGGGGCATCTTGACAAATATATGAATAGGATGGGAATAGAAGGATACGGACCCAGGAAGTGTAGAAGATTGTAGTTTAGTCGGGCAGTATGGTCGGCACGGGCTTGGAGGGCCGAAGGGCCTGTTCCTGTGCTGTACATTTCTTTGTTCTTTGTTTTGTTTGTCTGCGCAAGGCAGCCGATTTTCGGCCTGCCGATATTCTCCCTTCCGGATGGGCCGAAGTCCCGTCGACGTGATGACCGTTCACGTCGACGTCAATCAAACCTCCTTTTCATCGGCGTGACCCGGTGCTCCAGGCTCATGCCGACCAGCGAGGAGGTGAGTGACAGCCTGGGGGGTTGGCTCTGGGCAGGAAATGGCGTGGCCGCAGACTGATTGCGTGAGGAGAGGTGTGACTCTGCTTGTGTGTGTGTGCGGCGGGGGGGGGGGCGGTGGTTAGAGTAGGCTGGGCTCCGGGGGAGTGCCGGGAGGGGGTCCGTGCCGGGGTGGAGGTTGGGGGTTGTGGAGGGGGTCCGTGCCGGGGTGGAGGTTGGGGGGGGGTCCGTGCTGGGGTGGAGGTTGGGGGGGGGTCCGTGCTGGGGTGGAGGTTGGGGGTTGGGGAGGGGGTCCGTGCCGGGGTGGAGGTTGGGGAGGGGGTCCGTGTCGGGGTGGAGGTTGGGGGGGGGGTCCGTGCTGGGGTGGAGGTTGGGGAGGGGGTCCGTGCCGGGGTGGAGGTTGGGGGGGGGGTCCGTGCTGGGGTGGAGGTTGGGGGTTGGGGAGGGGGTCCGTGCCGGGGTGGAGGTTGGGGAGGGGGTCCGTGCCGGGATGGAGGTTGGGGGGGGGTCCGTGCTGGGGTGGAGGTTGGGGGTTGGGGAGGGGGTCCGTGCTGGGGTGGAGGTTGGGGAGGGGGTCCGTGCCGGGGTGGAGGTTGGGGAGGGGGTCCGTGCCGGGGTGGAGGTTGGGGGGGGGGTCCGTGCTGGGGTGGAGGTTGGGGGTTGGGGAGGGGGTCTGTGCCGGGGTGGAGGTTGGGGGGGGGTCCGTGCTGGGGTGGAGGTTGGGGGTTGGGGAGGGGGTCCGTGCCGGGGTGGAGGTTGGTGGGGGGGTCCGTGCTGGGGTGGAGGTTGGGGGTTGGGGAGGGGGTCCGTGCCGGAGTGGGTGATGGGAGGGCAAATGAGTTGGTCCACCTGGCCAGGTGCCAGCCTCGAACAGTTGGACCCATGCGGTCCATGCCACCTGGCTGGGGGGAGGAGGGGATATGGGCAATGATGACATGTCGTCGTTCCCCTCCCCCCCACCAGGCCGTCATGTTTTCAGACCATCCAGCGATGTTGGCCGCCGTGGTGGCAGCCGCTCATGTCTATGTTGCCCTGGATGAGGAGGAGGAGGAGGAGGAGGAGGAGCGTGCCAGAGAGGCGGCGCAGGCTGCCGCAGAGGGGCAGGCGGCAGCCTCCCAGGCTGGAGGGACACCTGACCGACAGGACGAGGAGGGGGAGGAGGACGTCGTGGCCCCACGGCAACGGAGGCACCCGAGGGCGCCCCGTGTGTACCGGCCCCGGCAGTCATACCAGGACCTCACGGACCGGGAATGCAGGAGGAGACTCCGGATGAGCCGGGAAACCGTGGCACACATCTGCCACCTGCTGGCACACCTGTCACCGCGTGGCACTGGCGGGGGACACCCTTTCCCCTTGTCCGTCAAGGTTACGGTGGCCCTGAACTTTTATGCAACGGGGTCATTCCAGGCACCGAGTGGGGACCTGTCCGGCATATCGCAGACATCGGTGCATCGGTGCATCCGGGCAGTGACAGATGCCCTTTATGCCATGGCGCACCGCTACATCCGCTTCCCCGTGGACCGGGCCAGCCAAGATGCCCGGGCCGTGGGCTTCTCTGCCGTTGCCGGGTTCCCCATGGTCCAGGGCGCGATCGATGGGATGTACGTCGCCGTGCGGCCACCTGCAGAGAACAGGGCCGTGTTCACTAATAGGAAGGGGACCTATTCAATGAACGTACAGGTGGTCTGCGACCACCGCATGATGATCCTGCACGTCTGCGCCGTCACCGAGCAGTGTACACGACTCATTCGTGTTGTCGCGGTCATCCATCCCCGGCATGTACGAGGGACGCCATCCCCGGCTGAGGGGCTGGTTGCTGGGCGACAGGGGCTACCCATTGCGATCGTGGCTGATGACGCCTATACGGAGGCCACGCAATGAGGCGGAGAACCGCTACAATGATGCCCATGTAGCGACAAGGGGAGTGATCGAGAGGTGCTTTGGCGTGCTGAAGATGCGTTTCAGGTGCCTGGACCTCTCTGGGGGCGCCCTCCAGTATCGGTCAGATAGGGTCGGCCGCATCATTGTGGTGTGCTGCGTCCTGCACAACATAGCCCAGCAGAGGGGCGATGTGCCGCAGGCAGAGGAGGGCGGAGTGGAGGAGCAGCAGGAAGAGGCCCAGTCCTCCCCAGCTGAGGGGGATGGGGGCAATGGTCAGGGCAGACGGGGTAGACACAGGCGGGTGGCTGTCCACCGTTACCGGCTGGCCCAGCGGGCACGGGACAGACTGATAGACGCCCGCTTCACTGACTAGATGGGCGTGGGAATCGGGTAGTATGGCCACAGACCGCACACCATGACAACAGCCGACCACCCACACCCCCCACCCATCCACCCACCCAGCACCCTCACCCCCCTCCCCAACCCCACACACCCCACCCGCATGCACACCACCCCCCCACCGCCAATTGCCGATCCACCGGCGGCACAACGGGCCGGGCTCACCCAGTTGCGGGTGGACGCGTGTCTATCGCAGGCCATGGAGGATGATGACAACCCACCTCCGATGAGCTCCTGGCTCTACATCATTGGACTATGTCTGACCCATGGCCACAGTACCACCATCCACCCAGACCATCCCTGCATGCGGCTGTGACACTGCAGCGCACGGTCCTGTCCTCTGCCCGGGGGATGTTGATGGCAGCCCAGGGGGAAGGGGGCAGACTCACCTGGGGCTGAGGTAAGACCACCCGTCACACACACACTTGCGCTCAACGTACATGACACGCCCGCACACTTTGGACAGAGCACAAAGGCAGCTTCGGTAGGTGTAACATTGACTTTAATAACCAAAGGAGTTCATGCACGTGCCCTAGCCCCTAAAACTCATCTGTGCCCTGCACCCGTGCCAACTTACTCAGTGTCTAATTGTTTGGCCTTACGGGCCCTTTGACTACGTCTACGTGGTTCCCCAGACGGTACAGCAGAACTGGAGGTGGACTCCTGTGATTCCTGCCCTCTGACACCGGATCCCTTTGGCGGCCGTTTCCTGAGGCGTCCTGGCCTAGATGGGCCAGGCTGCGGCCCGGGCGACTGGGATGGCGAGCTGCCAGCCTGTCCTGCCCGTTGCCCACCCGATGCACCTGGGACGGAAGGGGGGAGTCCGAGGTGTCGCGGTGTACCGGGACCTCCCCTACAGAGGGAGCCGGGACGGACCACACCACCTCCTCCTCCCTCGGGGTGCCCGATGGCCCCCAGGCCTCTACATGGGTGGGGGATGCGAACGGACTGGCCATCCGACACGCCCCGACATCTGGCGCTGCCAGTCCTGGAGGCCCGTGCTGGTATCGACAGGGGTCTGCAGGTTTGCAGCCATGGAGCCCAGGGGATTGTCGAACCCTGTCTGCGACAGTGCGACGCCAGCTCGCACATGGCCACTGGCGCCGATGCCCTCAGCGATGGCCTGCTGAGACTGGGCCATGGCCTGCAGAGACTGGGCCATGGCCTGCAGAGACTGGGCTATGGCCTGCTGAGACTGGGCCATGGCCTGCTGAGACTGGGCCATGGCCTGCTGAGACTGGGCTATGGCGTTGAGCGCCTCTGCCATCTGGCGCTGGCACTGGCTCATGGCCTCCTGTGAGAGGGCAGCCATTTCCTGGGCCACAGACGCCGCCTGCACGGAAGGCCCCAGGCCTCGCAAACCGTTCCCCATGTCTGACACCGTCGCACCCATTGCCTCCACCGCGGACGCCACCCGTGCGGTGTCAGCCTGGGTGGCACGCATGACCGGGACCACTCCCAGCTCCTGGACGCGGGTGGACTCCTCCACCTGCGACCGCAGCCGCTGCAAGCCACCCGTCACCCTATTCGCTCGTCTCTGTGTCGGTGGTTGCATCGGATCTATGTGTGGGTGTGGTAACTGCAGGAACCCGGGATCCATCTGGGCGATAGATGTTCGCTTGGCCTGGGCTGCCCTCCGACCGCCCGGTCCCTCTGCTGCTCCTACCTCCACCTGCTGTACCGGGACGGCTGTGTTGTGCGCACCAGTGAGTGTACCAGACGCCTCATCACTAAAGTGCCCAACCGTGGTGAGTGTTTCTGCGATGGTGGAGGGTGTTGGTGACAGCAGTGGCGTTGTTTCGTGCTCTTCGTCCCACTCTGAGTCCATGGCACTTTGGGGTGGGGGTTCGTCTCCACCCATCCACTCTGAGTCACTGTCCGGTATTTCGTCTTCCCGGGTAGGGGTGTCCTGGGTAGTGCTGTCCCGGGTAGTGCTGTCCCGGGTAGTGCTGTCCCGGGTAGTGCTGTCCCGGGTAGGGGTGTCCTGGGTAGTGGTGTCCCGGGTAGGGGTGTCCTGGATAGTGGTGTCCTGGGTAGTGGTGTCCTGGCTCGGATGTGACGGGGGCCTGTGGCTGCCCCCCTCATCGCTGGGTGGTCGCTCCCGCACGTGACGGGGGTGTCGTCTCCCTGTTGCTCCAGGTCTCTCCGTCTCCCGTGGTGTGCGAGGGGCATCCTGCGGGCGTCACATGCTGGAGGGTGCGGGTCTCTCCGTCTCCCGTGGTCTCCGAGGGGCATCCTGCGGGCGTCGCATGCTGGAGGGTGCGGGTCTCTCCGTCTCCCGTGGTCTCCGAGGGGCATCCTGCGGGCGTCGCATGCTGGAGGGTGCGGGTCTCTCCGTCTCCCGTGGTCTCCGAGGGGCATCCTGCGGGCGTCGCATGCTGGAGGGTGCGGGTCTCTCCGTCTCCCGTGGTCTCCGAGGGGCATCCTGCGGGCGTCGCATGCTGGAGGGTGCGGGTCTCTCCGTCTCCCGTGGTCTCCGAGGGGCATCCTGCGGGCGTCGCATGCTGGAGGGTGCGGGTCTCTCCGTCTCCCGTGGTCTCCGAGGGGCATCCTGCGGGCGGTCTGCATCTGCGGGGATGGGTGCCTCGACGTTTGGTCCTGCGATACACAATGAAGCATGCATGGTTAGACATCAGGCAGTGATCAGGTGATACGGGGGAGGGGGATATAGGGGAGGGGGGATATGGGGACGGGCTGTTGGTGGCTCACTTGCTCGTGGGGCCCCTACCTCTGCATCAGCAACCTCCCGGTCCTCAGGTCCACCAGCCAGTTCCAGGGCCCTTTCCTCGTGTACGGTCAGTGGCCTCTCATCAGCGGGCCCTCCTCCAGTCCTCACATGCTCCCTATTGTTGTGTACGCGCTTCTCCTGTAGGGGGGGGGTGGTGGCAGGGGTAAAAGGCAACAGTGTTAGGCAGGTATATGAATGCACGCCATCGGTTGCGCGTGCATTGCAGAGGTTAAGGTTAGGGCTGGATTCACTTGGGGATATGGGGGGATATGGGGGAGGGGGGATATGGGGGAGGGGGGATATGGGGGAGGGGGGATATGGGTGAGGGGGGGATATGGGGGAGGGGGGATATGGGGAGGGGGATATGGGGGATATGGGGGAGGGGGGATATGGGGAGGGGGGGATATGGGGGAGGGGGGATATGGGGGAGGGGGGATATGGGGGAGGGGGGATATGGGGGATATGGGGGAGGGGGGATAGGGGATATGGGGGAGGGGGGATAGGGGGGATATGAGGGAGGGGGGATATGGGGAGGGGGGGATATGGGGGAGGGGGGATATGGGGGAGGGGGGATATGGGGGAGGGGGGATATGGGGGAGGGGGGATATGGGGGATATGGGGAGGGGGATATGGGGGATATGGTGGAGGGGGGATATGGGGGATATGGGGGAGGGGGGATATGGGGGAGGGGGGATATGGGGGATATGGGGGAGGGGGGATATGGGGGATATGGGGGAGGGGGGATATGGGGAGGGGGGATATGGGGGAGGGGGGATATGGGGGAGGGGGGATATGGGGGATATGGGGGAGGGGGGATATGGGGGATATGGGGGAGGGGGGATATGGGGAGGGGGGATATGGGGAGGGGGGTATGGGGGATATGGGGAGGGGGGATATGGGGGAGGGGGGATATGGGGGAGGGGGGATATGGGGGAGGGGGGATATGGGGGATATGGGGGAGGGGGGATATGGGGGATATGGGGAGGGGGGGATATGGGGGATATGGGGGAGGCTCACCCTGCCTGCTCTGACGAGGTCGTTCACCTTCTTGTGGCACTGGGTGCCTGTCCGTGGTGTTAGGGCCACAGCGGTGACGGCCTCTGCCACCTCCCTCCACAGACGCCGGCTGTGGCGTGGGGCAACTCTGCGGCCGTGCCCGGAATACAGGGCGTCCCTCCTCTGCTCCACCGCGTCCAGGAGCGCCTCCACATCGCGTGACTCGAACCTCGGGGCTGAGCGACGGCCAGCCATCAAGTCGGGTGTTGCGGTCGGGTGTTCCGGTCGGGTGGGGGGGAGCTGCGCGGCCTTATGAGCCGTCACGCCGTGCAGCGCGTATGACGCTGCACGGCGTGAACCACTGCGCAAGCGTGGATCCCGTTACGTCGCTGCTAGCCCATTTCGGGCCGCAGACTATCGGCCCATTTTTATGACGTGACGCAAGTGGGATTTGCGCCGTTTTTTGCGCCGATCGGCGGAGTTTCCGCCGATAACGGAGAATTTCGCCCGTGCTCTTAGGTGAATTGGATATTCTGAATTCTCCCTCTGTGTTCCCAAACAGGACCCAGAATGTGGCGACTGGGGTTTTTCACAGTAACGTCATTGCAGTGTGAATGTCAGCCTACTTGTGACAATAAAGATTATAATTATTTTAGATTCATAGAATCCCTACAGTGCAGTGGGTTTCCTCCAGGTGCCACGGTTTCCTTCCACGGTCCAAAGATGTAAGGGGTAGGTGGATTGGCCGTGCTAAGTTGCTCCTTAGTGTCCAGGAATGTGAAGGTTAGGTTATGGGGCTGCACAGTCAGAGTGGGATATGGATCAGTGCAGACTCGATCGGCCGAATGGCCTCCTTCTGCACTGTAGGGATTAGTTCTATGGGAAGACTCAGCAATTTTTAATGTTCCAGGTGGAAGCCAAGAGTTACAAGAAAGATATGAAAGAGCTGAAGAGCAAATGTCATAACCCTCATAAGGACCATGGGGAAACAATAATTGATCTCCTGTGGGACTCTTGGAATACAAGCTCCTTTGGTTGGAGTGGAGGCCAACTGCCTGGGTCGTTATGAACAAGGTATAAAAGCAGACATAACAAATCCTCCAAGCAGGATTGCAATAGGAGTGAGATTACACAGACTATTATAAATATGTAAATAAATTCATCTTCATTAATGTTAGCTTCCTTCTGAGTTATTATATTGGCGACGAGGATTTACGGAAGCTCTGGAATCATCCGTCAATTTGTCTATCCACCGGAAGTTCATATTGAGTACAGTATATCATATTGTTTAAAATGCCATTGTTTGGTAAATTGGATGCCTTTGAGGCAGGGATGGAGGATTGGTATCAGTAAGCAGAGCGCATGCAATACTTCCTCCAAGCAAATGGTATATTGGAGAAAGGCCGACAAAATGTTCTTCTTCTGATCACCTGCGGGGCCCAGCCATTTGGGATCAAGGAAGGTTTGCCCTACCCAGCTGCATTGGATTCCATGTCGTTCGATGAACTCATGGCAATGGTTTTGGACCACTGCGACCACAGGCCATCTGTCATTATGCAAAGGTACCATTTTAACAAATGGAGACGCCACTCTGGTGAATGCGTTACGTAATTTTAAAAATTAATTTGTGGCACTTGGCTGAACACTATGAGTTTGGGCCGTCCCACTCAGAAGGTTAAGAGGCAGACTCGCGTGTGTGGTATCAATAATTCAGCCACTCATCTGAAACTGTTGGCAGAAATTATGCTGGATTTAAAGCAAACCCATTGAACTTTCCCTCTCCCACAAACTTGCGGAGAAGGGTGTTCAGGAACTGCAAGGGTCCATTGATTTTGGGGTGCATAGCTTGGACTACCCTCTGTTTAGACACCATATCGGTCACGGGACGGCCTGGGTCTTGCCAGAATTCCTCGGACACAGCAGTCCCCAAGGCAAGGTTTTTGGGCGCTGCCGGGATAATTTGCCCAAGGATGACGGTGAGAGCCGGCCACCATGCAGCCATGGGACTCGTGGGGCTGGACCATAGGGGCTAGTTTAGCACAGTGGGCAAAACAGCTGGCTTGTAAAGCAGAACAAGGCCAGCAGCGCAGGTTCAATTCCTGTACCGGCCTCCCCGAACAGGCGCCGGAATGTGGCGACTAGGGGCTTTTCACAGTAACTTCAAATAAGGCTACTTGTGCCAATAAGCGATTATTATTATTATGGGCAGGGGGCTGAGTTATTAAAGCCAGCAAAATGAAACAGAGGAGCGATTGAACAGAAACAGCAGAGAACTTTCCAAGCTGCGAGCAGACAATGAAGTCCTGAGTGTGGTGTTGGGTGCTCTGGTGCACAGATGAGCCAACACAGTTGTATGTGGTACAACTCTATTTTATTTTAACTCTTATATACAGTTCGTTCTGGATACTCTGCACGTGCTGTCTCCCTGAGTGTGTCGTGTAGCAGGTCTGTCCTTGTCCTCGTCTCCAGCTAATACTGTCCACCAGGTGTCGTGTTTGTGCTTTTGTATGTTTCCTGTCTTTGTCTGTGATTGGTTGTGGTGTTGTGTGTTCTGATGTGTCTGTTGGTGTGTCTATCATGATGTGTGTGTTTGAATATCATGACATCCCCCCTTTTTACAAAGACATGTTCCTACGTGGTTATAAATATAATCGTGTCGTGAGTGCATCTAAGAGTGTGTGTGTGTGTTGTGTACAGCGTGTGTATATGACGTAACTATTTACATGGGGCGATGTCGGGTGCGTCACACTAACAAGGTTGTACCATAACAAAACATGAATGCGAGAGAAAAAAAAAACAACTTGAACAGTGGTCCGGTCAGACGATATCTGGAACGATAAACAACAACAGGTTATAATACAGAAGTGTTTGACTTTTTGAACGTATGAACAGCGTTATGAGTCCAGTCTAATGGGTGACCGCCTCAAGAATAGGCTGGTCCTCAAGCCGGTTCAGCTGTGGAGATTTGGGTTCACACTGGTTCACCTTGGACTGTTGGCGGTGATGCTGTTGCCGAAGTCTCTACTTTTCCATTTGTTGTACTTCGTGCAGTGCTTGGTTTTTCATTCGTGCAAATATAACATTTAACATCTTTGTTAGTGTTGCCTTGGCTGTGGTTTGGTTTACTAAGTTTTTTGCTGGCCAGGTGTATATTGTGGTGCGTTCTAACAGCCTGTAACACAGTTCCTTCATGTATTTCTATGTGCTGAGATGTTACTGTAGTTAGTAAGGCCTTAATTATCTGCAACTGAACACCTTCGTCGGTTTGTGGTCCTTGAGAACAACCACATATTGTCTCTATAATTCTATCAATTAATTTCTGTAAACAGTCAGATGATGTGCTGACTATGCGGGGACATTTCGACTGGCATGCCAACTCAAAAGGGAGAAAATACTTGTCTGCTTCAATAAAGTTTGCCCTGGATTTGACAGGCGGCAAGGTCCCAGAAACAGCCTTAGCTTCTGCATGGGGAGGATTTTAGCTGCTGTGGCCTGGTCACGGGTGGCGATGGAAGGGGCATGATCCGTGGCATCTCCACGAAGTCATCCTTGGGAACCAGTGGAGGATCCGGCGTGTGCGTATGGTTCAGTTGCGAGCGTGGAAGGCGGCGCAAAGCTCGCTGATTGCGCCTACGCACCAATCCATCCGCCCTGCATGCCAGGAACAAGGTGGAGTCTTTTTTCTTTTTATGTTTGTGGTGGACGGCATCTTGTAGCCGATGGGTCGTTGCCATCGAAGAAGCACCATCACTACTGTCATGCAAGGCGATGACTGTGCCAGATGTGGAAATTGGCCGAGACCGTGCACGCTGGTTCCGGCAACTGCTGTGCCGGAAGGGCGACTCCGCAGAGAAACGTCGAAGCATGTCGCCTTGGAGAGAGAATTGTTGCTCGCATCAACGTCTGGCGATGGCGCAAATTGGTGTGTCCGTCTTGGACCGCCGGTGCTGGTCGCCACTGCCGACCCAGTGGGACTGCCACGCGATCCATTCCCTGTCGCCGTGGCATCCGCCGTCACCCTGAGCGTGCCATCACTGAGGCCGCGACACCGCCCGTCCGGAGCAAGGTCTGGCATGCGCGAATCAGAGTCGGCGCTTGGCTGCTCCCCATCTGGTGTCCGGTCTGCCTTCCGTCGATGCTCCCCGTCCGGAGTCCCAACAGGTTCACTGGAGGCAGCCGAGATTCCCTGAAGCTGCACTTCTGGAGTCGGAACATGCAGGAATACACCGTCCAGTGGAGAGGCTCGAGCCATCGAGGGTGGAAGCGGTGCGCCGCCACCGCAGTCATCAGTGGTCCCACCGTGATCGTCGAGTGCCTCGGTACACACTAGGCGAGGTCTGTCACCTTGCACCTTTTGCATGGGAAGTGGGATGCTGTCGTCACTCGTCTCACATCCCGTGGATAGATCCTCATTAGCAGCTTGCTGTTCACTAGGGTTTGGTGAATTGTCAGAGTTTTCATCTGGTGGTGCACACCATGTCGGTGGACTGTCATTGTCTTGCCGTTGTCCTTCATTTGGGCTTTTCTTCTTTGGAATTTTAAATCTTCCCCCAGACATTGCAGAACCTTGTTTATTACCCCCAAATTCTCCCATATGTATGGTCTCGAATATAGGATCCAATGTTTCTATCGACATTGTACTATTTTCCAAAGAACATTCCGTTTCACTTTTCTTCTCAGGTACCTCATATGTATCTTTGTCTAATGTACATGCCTTCATGGTCTCTGGGTCTAATTTTGCTGGGACTGGCATGGTCACAGTCTCTCTTTTACTGTTCTCAATTGCCCACATTATACTTCCCATACATAACTGCTTAATCACTGGGGTTAGTGTGGTACAATGGATAATCGGGTCGACCTTATCTGCATCTTCACCATTCGTGGAAAGCACACTTGGTTCACTTGAAGCTGCTGCGGGTTTTAAATTCGTTATCTGGCTACTCGATGTCGGTGTCCTCGGGATTCTTGCTCCAACGTTCTGCTCATTGATCAGTGGAGTGTGTTTAGATTCAATGCAGTTAATGTTCCCCTCAAGGTTTGAAGAGTCATTACTGACTAACTGCTGGTCTCCGAAATTGGGACTCTGCGGTGTTGAGTTGAAGGGAGACATTTGTCCCTGCTGTAGGTATGATTCAGGTTGTGTTATTTCCATTATCTGAGGATCAATGTCTTGTCCATTTTTTTTTTTCGTACTAAAACACTGGCAATTCTCAGTCTGCTCCTTGCAAGTTAAACATACAGGTAATTTCTTTAGCAAATCCTCAGTATCCTTCTGTGACCGTGCAGCATTATTAATCTCTGTTCGGCTACAATGATTCTGAAGGTCAGCGCATGAACCTTTTTCCTTCGGGCTTGGAAGAGGAGATTCCTTTGGCTTGTCTTCAGTTGGGCTTGAACAGTCATCAGCGCTGTGCCCTTCATTGTAGCATGAGAGACCGTCATGGTCATGCTGCTGTGCAGTGGAGCGTGGTAGGCTGTCATAGCCTTCGCGCTGTTCACGTGAGCATGGCAGACTTGCATCGTCTGCCGCTGGTTGGTCAGGAGAGGTTGCTAGACCCTCATGGTCTTGTTCCTGCAAGGACTGCGCATCGGAGTCAAGCGTTTTTTCTTTTGTGGAGTCTGTCCACGAGATCGCTGTGGAGGCTTGTGACTCTGGAGTCACTTCTTGTTCATGCAAGAACTGCACTCTGGAGTCTTGCATGTCTTCTTTCATAGAGTCAGGAACGTTGAGCGGGACGTGGACCACGCTCTGTGTGGCAGCAGGGCGCTCTCCGTGTGCTTGCACCGCTCCCTGTCTGTTAATGTCAGGCTGCAGCACCATCCGGTACTGATAAGTTGGGACGTCATATCTGCTGGATTGAAGATCCTCAAATCCGAAAAATGAATCCGCATCTGCGTCGGATTCAATGTGGGGGCCGCCAATGTGCAACACGAAAGGTTCGTCCGAGTCATAGTCGTATAGGACCACGGAGCTATCATTGGGCTCGCGAGGTCCCGAAACACTGTAAAGGTCGTCATCGAAGTATTCGAGGTCGGAATCATCGGCTTGTGCGTAGGTAACTGCTTGTTGGAGGGTTCTTCGGAGGTCAAATTCATCTCCTGGGTCAATTTGCGGCAATGTGCTGTCATTCCAGGTGAGGGAAGGTTGTTTTACAGCTTTAACAGATTTTTGTTTTTTTGATTTGGGACGTTTCCCTTTTAAATTGGATTTGGGACGTTTCCCCTTTAAATTGGTGCGGTCTGGGGCCTCTGACATCCTGGGCCTCTGACATCCTGACACTCGGTATGTAGCACGTAGGAAGCGACTGCGCATGCGCAGATTGCGGTTCCTTTACCGATGGCCATTTTCTTGACTGCGCATGCGCAGCGTCTCGCGCATGCGCAACCGAAACTTCCGGTTCTGCGCACTGCTCGCGCAACTGTGCTAGCGTGATACCTTTAGCAAGATGGCCGCCGACCTCGACCCAAATCCCTCTCAGGCCCGGGATTTCGGCCTCTGGGAATTCGGCCTCCGGGATCCCGGCCACGAGGTGAGTACTGCCGCTTTTCTTACCTTTACTTGCCGATTGGATTGCGTTTTCTTCACAGTACTTGGAGAATTTGTCCAGGACTGCCTGGTAATCGTACCTTTGCTGCCTCCTGAAGAACCTGAACCTTGTGAATATTTCTCTTGCCCTTGCACCGGCGATGGTGAGGGGAAATTCAATTTTCTCGCTATCATCCAGGTCTTGGAGTTCAGCTGCCACCAGGAACAATTCAAACACTTGCCGGAATCGCCGCCAGTTTTCGCGGAGATCGCCGTGGCACTGGAGCGGCTGCGGAACCGGGAGCTGTAACATTTTGCCTGGGCACTGCTGGTTGTCTGTGTACACTGAGGTATGCCGGCAGGTATCGATCCACTCCTGTACCATGTGGTGTTGGGTGTCTCTGGTGCACAGATGAGCCAACACAGTTGTATGTGGTACAACTCTATTGTATTTTAAATCTTATATACAGTTCGTTCTGGATACTCTGCACGTGCTGTCTCCCTGAGTGTGTCGTGTAGCAGGTCTGTCCTTGTCCTCGTCTCCAGCTACTACTGTCCACCAGGTGTCGTGTTTGTGCTTTTGTATGTTTCCTGTCTTTATCTGTGATTGGTTGTGGTGTTGTGTGTTCTGATTTGTCTGTTGGTGTGTCTATCATGATGTGTGTGTTTGAATATCATGACACTGAGTAGCACAATTCTAGAACTGAAACAAGTTCAGAGTTCACCGGAGTCAGACCTGGCTAACACTGAAACCAAAGTGAAGAACAAGGACAAAGGTTTGCTGCAGGTGGAAAAAGAAAATATTGGAAACTGTAAATCTGGCACTGAGCTCAAGGAACTAGAAGAAAAAGCACCAGATGCCTCAAACTTACTGAGAACCATTGAGTTGTTGAAACGTGACATTGCTGAAATGAAAATCAAGAACTGCAATGTCAAGAAAAGCTCGGGCAGTTGCAAGAGAAAGTCGGAGTTCTCACAACAAGCAGAAGTAAAATTAAAGAATGTGACCTTGAACGATAGCACAGAGGAGTTAGGCTCTGTGCAGGAGAAACCGTTCAGAGACAACTTACATAGACAAAAGAAGAGTTTGCTAGCGAAAATTTTGAACTGGATGAACTGAATGCAACTTGACGGACTGCAGAGAAGTGACTCAAATGGAGACAACCAAATGCTGGAAACACAGAGTACCACAATTTCAACACCAAATCGACAAAGTCAACGCAAAGCAACTGAGGCTACCATTCCTCCAAAAATGACAGCATCCGATTTGGCTGAAGGACTCCAGACTGTCTGAATTTATAAAGTGAGAGACTTGAGGCGGGGATTGGGGGTGGGGGACAAAAAGGTTTCAAGTAAACTAAAGATTGTATTGTAAATATAGTTTGCTAAGAACTTGGGGGAGGTGTATTATAAGGTCATTCAGACATAGCAAGGGTTAATGTGGTCCTGGAAAATAGTATTTTCCAAGTTATATTGCAGAGAGTCACATGGTGGTATGGAAAAGCAGAGTGGTCGTTAAAAGCCGGGAGACCCTATTCCCGGGATCTACCCGGCTTAAAATGCCTCGCGAGAATTAAAGCAATCTCATGAGATGTTGCGATGTAAATCACACCAAGAATGGACGGGATCACATTTTAGCAAATCTGCGCATTGGAGTGAGGCAGTAAGTCTCACTCTAATGTGCAGATGCCGAGGTACCTGCGGCTTTGGTTTGATTTGATTTGATTTATTGTCACATGTACCGAAGTACAGTGAAAAGTATTTTTCTGCGGCCAAGGGAACGTACATAGTACGTACGTAGTAGACAAAAATAGAATAATCAACAGAGTACATTGACAAATGGTACATCGACAAACAGTGATTGGTTACAGTGCGGAACAAGGGGACAAACAAAGCAAATACATGAGCAAGAGCAGCATAGGGCGTTGTGAGTAGTGTTCTTACAGGGAGCAGATCAGTCCGAGGGAGAGTCGTTTAGGAGTCTAGTAGCTGTGGGGAAAAAGCTGTTTCTATGTCTGGATGTGCGGGTCAGACTTCTATATCTTCTGCCTGATGGAAGGGTCCGGAAGAAGGCAAAGCCTGGGTAGGAGGGATTCAACCATTTTGTCTCAGAGACCTCGGGCGAGCGCCATTCAGCACTGGTTTCCGCAAATGGGGACCAAATGGCATTGCACTCATGGGTGTCTCCGAGGGGATAGAAGGCCCCCAGCTAGATGTCTTTTGGGCAGGGTGGTGCCATAGCACTACTGGTGCCACCCAGGCATCTTGGCACCCTAGCAGTGCCACCTGGGTGCCAGCCTGGCACTACCAAGGTGCCCAGGTGGCACTGTCAGCTGGCACGGGTACTGCCAGGGTGCTAGATGGGAACTGCCAAGGGGCAAAGCTGGTATTCTTTTTGCATGGGCGATCAGGCAGGGGGTGTCCGCCATGGGTGTTGGTGGGGATACAGTGGGGGAGCCGGGGACCATCCCATAGTGCATTCGGGCTGGGGGGTGAGATCGGGGATTGTTTCGGGAGCCTCAAAGATGGCGTCCCGATCTCTCGCTACAATGGGCAGTTCTGGTGAGCAGAGATCCCCACTGTACAAAACTGGGCTATGTGAGGCCTCGGCCACTCGGTTCCCCATTCAGGTCCCATATTCAACGCTCGCTGGACTTTGTTCCCTTTTGGAGGAATTGTGCCCCTTAAACAGAGAGTGAGGTAGGTCAGGCAGTGAAGCAACAGTTAGCCTCATCAATTGTTTTAATCCCACCCAACATGTTTCCAGAATCCAGAGCAACCTGTTTTCAGTTTCAGTAAGGTGAGGACTTTTATGTTTTCAGTTTTCTGATCAATGTACAATTTAATTATATTTTTAACTTGTGCAGTTGGTATTGCATTCCTGCTGTGTTCTTTTGCTGCGTTTCACATATCTGAAAGAACATGCATTACTTCCTTTAGAATTACAGTCCTTTGGAATGCTATAATTATTACTCAGTGTGTAAAATAAAAAATATGAATGGAAAACAATAATGAAATGAAATAGGAACAGATGTGCATTTTTAACACTAAAGACATTGTACTGACCAGTACAATAAGAAAGCATTTTTGTGGTTGGGTGACTTGATAGAGTCCGGCATAAGAAGTATAGTGCACCCATCAAAGACCAGTGGTTTGATTCTCCCATCAGAGGCGAATTGCATCTGCTCACACTGGGAACGGCGTCCAAAAGCTATTTATTATGCCTTGCGATGCAAATTTTTGCATGATGGGGATTGCAAGGGGTTCCATCGGGAATCCCGTTATTGGGCCTGATAGCGAAGTCTGGCGACTTGCCCTATCCCCCCCACAATGCAATTTTGTCCCCTCAACCGGATTTGCTGGGTCACTCCCTCCCACAGTACAAGGGTAAACTGACCCCCCCACACCGACCCCCCAACCCGTCCCCCTTACTGAACCCCCACACCGACCCTCCATAACTGAGACCCCTGTCTGGAATTCAGAGAGCAGTCCCGACAGGAACAGTGAAAAAGTCACTGCCTTAAAACTCACCTGTGCCCTACACCTGCTGCCTCAGGTAGAAAAAGCATTAGCTGCAAATTCCTTGAATGCGAAAAACATATTTGTGGGGTTTAAATCCCCTTAGATCTTTGATCTGCAAGGCTTTCATTCACATCAATGGGAAATTCCTTGTACTGGGCTGTGATTGACAGCTTCCACACAGCTGTCTGGATTGTTTAATTTCATTTCTCTTCATGCTTGAATTTATCTCAAGTACCTGCTAGGAAACTAAACACAATGGTTATAAAGATCTGGCTATGATTGACAGCTCTTGGCCACGTCAAAAGCAGTAAAGTTCTTTGAACACTTAGTTGCTTTTGATGTGGTGAAGAATTGTCAATCATAGCAAGGGTGCTTATAAGCATTGTGGCTAACATTAAAGCAGGGTACTTGATATGCATTCTAGCACGAAGGGAAAGATAGATCAACAATCCACCAAGCAGTTGTCTCTGGAGTAATAAAACTGTCGAGCACTCGCTAATGTAATGTATTGCTGTGTGAAATTGAATGGATAATTTACATTTCAAAGGCTGCCAAGGAAATTGAACCCCTTTGAAGTGTACTTGGCTTTCGAGGAAGCCTCTGACACTTGTAACAGCTGCTGCCTTTAAACATTTTTGTCTGAAGAAGCAGTTGTTAGGGAAATGTTTGTGAAAATGCAGTGATTTTTCATTCTACTGCCTGGACTGCTCTTCAGCTTTCAGGCTTGGGTGACTGATATAGTTCTCTGTTGGGAGAGGGGGGTCTCTATTGGGGGGGGGGGGGGGCGGTCAGGGCAGTGATCTGATTGGGAAGTTGGGAATTTCTGTGGGAGGGTTGGGTGGGAGGGGCAGGATTTCCATTGTGGGGGTGAGGAGGGCCTTCCAATGGACTTTGGGATGCACCTCAGTTATGCACTGAGCCCTTGACCCACCGTGGGGGTCCACCACTTCAGGGCCACACTTGGACAAACTTGCACCAAATCCCGCCCGGAGAATTTGCCGCTATGGGGGTTGGTGTAAAATGTGGTTGGGGTGAGGGATTGGGAGTTGGAAACTCGGGCTTCCATCCTGTTAATCAGATGGTACTGAAATCAGTGATTTTTATCCTCCTGCCAGCATAGGGCTTGTAAGCCACTACCACCACCAGCAGGGGAACAGAGCATCGCAACGGGTTTGGCACCCGATGCTGATGCTGTTTTTCGGCTGACGCTCCATTTTCCACCACGTTGGGAAACCTGCTATCGGCATCGGGCAATAGAGAATCCACCTCCAGATGTTTCCCCATTCACACTGCGGTCTTTAGGAAAAGCCCTTTGTAGGTTGACCACTAAATAATAGATCACTCCACCTTGATTTTAAAGACTGTACTTAATATTGATACCATAAACATCAGTCATAGATAGCTCTTGTTTTTCAACTTCTTATGGATCACATGCATCAAATCTCCACACAGAACACAAAGAAACTTTCCACCAATGTTTATGTTTCTTTCTTCTCTACATTTTATTGACTGTTGTCTCCTGAAGGCAATGATACATGCTAAAAAAAGATTCAAAAACGTTTCATGTTGGCCATTCAGACAGTGATTTTTTTGCCTTTTAACTCTGCGAATGTATGTGAGAGTGTGAGTGTGTGCACAATCAAGAGTTTATGTGTGTCTATGTGTAACATATATATATGTACATATACTGACTGTGAGGAGGCAAGGGATTAGTGTCAGTGATGTATCTGCTCCTACCTCACTTGATGTTCACACATGCACCTTCACCAGTGCTCATTTTGAATCTCGCTGTCCTTAGGATACTGATACTAATTGCAGCACTTCAGTTGGCTGAGATCAGCTAACTCAGCACAAACCAGGGATTAACCGAGGACCTCCTTAGCCTGCATGGTTCAATATTACCCACATGAACCATCAGAACAGAGGTGAATTGTGCTAAATTCATGATTAAGGCTGAAAATCTTCAATTTGCTCCAATGCCACTGGGAATCTAGATTGACTCCTATCCTTCGCAACACACAGAAACCAGTTGGAATAAATAAATTAATTGTTACAATAAAAAAGTCAATATTTTAAATACTGCTATATTTTGTAATGCAAGACCAAATTTGGACTCTGAATATGTTTTGCCTCAAAGCTTGCCCTTACTAACAGATTTTACAGTGAAGCGGTAACAGCTTAGAAGCCAAGTGAGATTGTACAACATATTGAGTCAATGTGATATTGAATTTTTAGACTGTTTTTAGACTACCTTCTGGCAAAGGAAACACTTGGGCGCCTGACACTCCCTGTGGGTATGTCTAACGAGTTCTGTACACAACATCCACGCCCTATTATTGAATAAAGATACACATTCTTCCAGGTGTGGCATTGATTGGATGTTTAAACGATAAACTACTGCATCTGGGGAATGTGCAGAAGAATGACCCCTCAGCAAATGTAAAAGCATAAAGGTAAAGCCAAGGTGTTTATTGACTATTTACATGTGGAAACTTTGAGAATGTTCCCGAGTCAAACATGTTTTTATTCTACCTTCAATTTGCAAAAATACCCTGGTGTATCAATGTTTTAAGTTTCCCACTTACCTCAGTTATCGTAAGAAATTACATCATAACACAAGATCATTTATCAACTCAAGCTTGAAGTACTTTCTCCTGTCAAAATAAACGGCAAGAAACATTTCTCACTTGATCTTCAGTTCATTTCGGAAACAGGTATTCTAAACAATGTTAATTTATCCAACAAATTGCAACCCCCTAAATGAAACATGTAAAGTAGTTTTATGCAAAAAAATACAACTAACATGTTGAGTATTTTAATATTTACACAATATTTTGTGGGTGTGTTTTAATCATAAGTTTACTGGTACATGTTTTGGTTATTTTGCCCGTTGAGTTTTATGATAGACGCATTCAAAACTGAAAGTAATGTCCTCTGTGAGCTGGGAACCGCCGCGTATGTATTGAGAGGGAAAGCTGATTTTTGAAGTTCCTATGGTTTGTGATAAACATTTGGTGGAATTCACAATCAGAATGTGGGGCGAAATTCTCCGGTATCGGTGCGATGTCCGCCGACCGGCACCCAAAACGGCGCAAATCCCACCTGCATCGCGCTTCCCCAAACGTCGCAAAGTCTCCGGCCCGGAATGGGCTAGCAGCGACGTGACGCTATCCGCGCTGGCTCACGTGGTTCACGCCGTGCGGCTCATAAAACGCACTGCTCCCCCCACCCGACCAGAAGACCCGACCGGATGGCCGACCGCCGCTCAGCCCCGAGGTTCCAGTCCCGCGACATTGAGGCGCTCCTGGACGCAGTGGAGCAGAGGAGGGAGGCCCTGTATCCCGGACACGGCCGCAGAGTCGCCCAGCGCCACAGCCGGCGTCTGTGGAGGGAGGTGGCAGAGGCTGTCAGCGCTGTGGCCCTGACACCACGGACAGGCACCCAGTGCCACAAGAGGTGAACGACCTCGTCAGGGCAGCCACGGTGAGCCCCCCCTCCCCCCCCGCCCGGTATCCATATCCCCCATATCCCCATATCCCCCATATCCCCTCTCCCCCATATCCCCCCTCCCCCATGTCCCCCATATCCCCCTCCCCATGTCCTCATATCCCTCCTCCCCATATCCCCCCTCCCCATATCCCCCATATCCCCCTCCCCCATATCCCCCTCCCCCATATCGCCCCTCCCCCATATCCCCCCTCCCCAATATCCCCATATCCCCTCCCCCATATCCCCCTCCCCATAGTCCCCCTCCCCATATACCCCATATCCCTTCTCCCCATATCCCCCATATCCCCCCTCCCCATATCCCCCATATCCCCCCTCCCCCATATCCCCCCTCCCCCATATCCGCCATATCCCCCACATCCCCCCTCCCCATATCCCCCCTCCCCCACATCTCCCTCCCCATATCCCCCATATCGCCCTCCCCATATCCCCCATATCCCCCTCCCCATATCCCCCATATCACCCCTCCCCCATATCCCCCCTCACCATATCCCCCATATCCCCCTCCCCATATCCCCCCTCCCCCATATCCCCAAGTGAATCCAGCCCTAACCTTAACCTCTGCAAGACATGCGCAACCGATGGCGTGCATTCATATACCTGCCTAACACTGTTGCCTTTTACCCCTGCCACCACCACCCACAGGAGAAGCACGCACACAACAATAGGGAGCATGTGAGGACCGGAGGAGGCCCAGCTGATGAGAGGCCACTGACCGAACATGAGGAAAGGGCCCTGGAACTGGCTGGCGGACCTGAGGACCGGGAGGTTGCTGATGCAGAGGTCGGGGGCCCACCAGCAAGTGAGCCACCGACAGCCCATCCCCATATCCCCCTCCCCCATATCCCCCCTCCCCCATATCCCCCTCCCCGATATCCCCTCTCCCCCATATCCCCCCTCCCCCATATACTCCCTCCCCCATATCACCTGATCACTGCCTGCGTGTCTAACCATGCATGCTTCATTGTGTTTCGCAGGAGCAAACGTCGAGGCACCCATCCCCGCAGATGCAGACCTCCCGCATGATGCCCCTCGGAGACCACGGGAGACAGAGAGACCCGGACCCTCTGGTATTTGACGCCCGCACGATGCCCCTCGGAGACCACGGGAGACGGAGAGACCCGGACCCTCTGGCATGCGACGCCCGCACGATGCCCCTCGGAGACCACGGGAGACGGAGAGACCCGGACCCTCTAGCATGCGACGCCCGCACGATGCCTCTCGGAGACCACGGGAGACGGAGAGACCTGGAGCAACAGGGAGACAGCGCCCCCGTCTCATGCGGGAGCGGCGACGGAGGCGTGTGCCACCCAGTGACGAGAGGGGCAGCCACAGGCCCCCGTCACAGCCGAGCCACGAAACCACAACCCAGCACACCCCTACCCAGGACACCCCTACCCAGGAAACTGAAATACAGGACAGTGACACAGATTGGATGGGTGGAGACGAACCGCCACCCCAAAGTGCCATGGACTCAGAGTCGGACGATGCGCACGACACAACGCCACTGCTGTCACCAACACCCTCCACCATCGCAGAGACGCTCACCTCGGTTGGGCACTTTAGTGATGAGGCGTCTGGTACACTCACTGGTGCGCACAACACAGCTGTCCCAGTACAGCAGGTGGAGGTAGGAGCAGCAGAGGGGCCGGGTGGTCGGAGGGCAGCCCGGCGCATGCGAACATCTGCCGCCCAGAAGGATCCCGGGTTCCTGGAGTTACCACACCCACCCATAGGTCCAATGCAATCACCGAATCTGGGACGAGCGAAGAGGGTGACGGCCAGCTTGCGGCGGCTGCAGTTGCAGGTGGAGGAGTCCACCCGCGTCCAGGAGCTGGCAGTGGTGCGGGTCATGCGTACCACCCAGGCTGACACCGCACGGGTGGCGTCTGCGGTGGAGGTAATGGGTGCGACGGTGTCAGACATGGGGAGCAGTATGCGAGGCCTGGGGCTTTCCGTGCAGGCAGCATCTGTGGCCCAGGACATGGCTGCCCTCTCACAGGAGGCTATGAGCCAGCGCCAGCGGCAGATGGCAGAGGGGCTCAACTCCGTGGCACAGTCTCTGAAGGCCATGGCCCAGTCTCAGCAAGCCATGGCCCAGTCTCTGAAGGCCATAGCCCAGTCTCAGCACTCCATAGCCCAGTCTCAGCAGGCCATGGCCCAGTCTCAGCAGGCCATCGCTGAGGGCATCGGTGCCATTGCCCATGTGCGAGCCGGCGTCGCACAGTCACAGACAGGGATTGCCAACCCCATGAGCTCCATGGCTGCAAACCTGCAGACCTCTGTCAATACCAGCACGGGCCTCCAGGACTGGCAGCGCCAGATGTCGGGGGGGGGCGTCGGATGGCCAGTCCGTTCGCATCCCCCACACATGTAGAGGCCTGGGGGCCATTGGACACCCCGAGGGAGGAGGAGGTGCTGGGGCCCGTTCCGGGTCCCATTGTAAGGGAGGTCCCGGAACACCTCAACATCTCGGGCTCCCCCCCTTCCGTCCCAGGTGCATCGGGTGAGCAACGGGCAGGACAGGCTGGCAGCTCGCCATCCCAGTCGCCCGGGCCGCAGCCTGGCCCATATAGGCCAGGACGCCCCAGGAAACGGCCGCCAAAGGGATCCCGTGTCAGAGGGCAGGAATCGCAAGAGTCCACCTCCAGTTCTGCTGTACCGTCTGGGTAACCAACGAGGCGTAGTCAAAGGGACCGTAAGGCCAAACAATTAGACACTGAGTAAGTTGGCATGGGTGCAGGGCACAGATGAGTTTTAGGGGCTAGGGCACGTGCATGAACTCCTTTTGTTATTAAAGTCAATGTTACACCTACAGAAGCTGCCTTTGTGCTCTGTCCAAAGCGTGCGGGGGTGTCATGTACGTTGAGCGCCAGTGTGTGTGTGAGGGGTGGTCTTACCTCAGCCCCAGGTGAGTCAGCCCCCTTCCCCCTGGGCCGCCATCAACATCCCCCCGGGCAGAGGACGGGACCGTGCGCTGCAGTGTCACAGCTGCATGCAGGGATGGTCCGGGTGGTACTGTGGCCATGGGTCAGACATTGTCCAACGATGTGGAGCCAGGAGCTCATCGCAGAGCAGGTTGTCATCATCCTCCATGGCCTGCAATAGACACGCATCCACCGGCAACTGTGTGAGCCCTGTCGGTGTGCCGCAGGTGTATCGGCAATGGGGGGGGGGGGTGCATGCGGGTGGGGTGGGTGGGGTTGGGGAGGGGGGTGAGGGTGCTGGGTGGGTGGATGGGTGGGGGGTGTGGGTGGGCGGGTGTTGCCATGGTGTGCGGTCTGTGGCCATACTACCCGATTCCCACGCCCATCTAGTCAGTGAAGCGGGCGTCTATCAGCCTGTCCCGTGCCCGCTGGGCCAGCCGGTAACAGTGGACAGCCACCCGCCCATGTCTAGCCCATCTGCCCTGACCATTGCCCCCATCCCCCTCATTTGGGGAGGACTGCGCCTCTTCCTGCTGCTCCTCCACTCCGCCCTCCTCTGCCTGCGGCACATCACCCCTCTGCTGGGCTATATTATGCAGGACGCAGCACACTACAATGATGCAGCCGACCCTATCTGACCGATACTGGAGGACGCCCCCAGAGAGGTCCAGGCACCTGAAACGCATCTTCAGCATGCCAAAGCACCTCTCTATCACTCCCCTTGTCGCTACGTGGGCATCATTGTAGCGGTTCTCCGCCTCATTGCGTGACCTCCGTATTGGCGTCATCAGCCACGATCGCAATGGGTAGCCCTTGTCACCCAGCAACCAGCCCCTCAGCCGGGGATGGCGTTCCTCGTACATGCCGGGGATGTACGACAACACGTATGAGTCATGTACCCTGCCCGGGTAACGGGCGCAGACGTGCAGGATCATCATTCGGTGGTCGCAGACCACCTGTATGTTCATCGAATAGGTCCCCTTCCTATTGGTGAACATGGCCCTGTTATCTGCAGGTGGCCGCACGGCGACGTGCATCCCATCAATCGCGCCCTGGACCATGGGGAACCCGGCCACGGCAGAGAAGCCCACGGCCCGGGCATCTTGGCTGGCCCGGTCCACATGGAAGCGGATGTAGCGGTGCGCAATGGCATATAGGGCGTCTGTCACTGCCCGGATGCACCGGTGCACCGATGTCTGCGATATGCCGGACAGGTCCCCACTCGTTGCCTGGAATGACCCCGTTGCATAAAGGTTCAGGGCCACCGTAACCTTGACGGGCACGGGGAGAGGGTGTCCCCCGCCAGTGCCACGCGGTGACAGGTGTGTCAGCAGGTGGCAGATGTGTGCCACGGTTTCCCGGCTCATGCGGAGTCTCCTCCTGCATTCCCGGTCCGTGGGGTCTGGTACGACAGCCGGGGCCGGTACACACGGGGCGTTCTCAGTTGCTTTCGTTGCCGTGGGGCCGCGACGTCTCACCCCCTCCTCGTCCTGTCGGGCGGGTGTCCCTACAGCCTGGTCGGCTGCCACCTGCCCCTCTGCGGCAGCCTGCGCCGCCTCTCTGGCACGCTCCTGCTCCTCCTCATCCTGGGCAATATGGACATTAGCGACTGCCGCCACGGCGGCCAACATCGCTGGCTGACCGGAAAACATGACGGCCTGTGGGGGGGGGGGGGGGGGGGAAGACGACATGTCATCATTGCCCATACCCCCTCCTCCCCCAGCCAGGTGGCATGGACCGCATGGGACCGACTGTTGGAGGGTGGCACCTGGCCAGGTGGACCAACTCTCTTGCCCTCGCATCCCCCCTCCCCGGCACGCACCTCCCAGTCCCCCTCCCTGGCACGCACCTCCCAGTCCCCCTCCCTGGCACGGAACCCCCCCCCCCCGCCCCCCTCTCCGGCACGCACCTCCCCGTCCCCCTCCCCGGCACGGAACCCCCCCCGTCCCCCTCCCCGGCACGCACCTCCCCGTCCCCCTTCCCGGCACGCACCTCCCCATCCCCCTCCCTGGCACGCACCTCCCAGTCCCCCTCCCCGCCACAGATCCCCCCCCCCCCCCGGTCCCCCTCACCGGCACGCACCTCCCTGTCCCCCTCCCCGGCACGGACCCCCCCTTGTCCCCCTCCCCGGCACAGACCCTCCCGTCCCCCACCCCGGCACGGAACCCCCCAGTCCCCCTCCCCGGCACGGACCCCCCCCCGTCCCCCTCCCCGGCACAGACCCCCCCCCGTCCCCCTCCCGGCACGCACCTCCCCGTCCCCCTCCCCAGCACGGAACCCACAGGCCTCACCGGCATGCACCTCCCCGCCCCCCTCCCCGGCACGCACCTCCCTATCCCCCTCCCCGGCACGGACCCCACCTTGTTCCCCTCGCCGGCACAGACCCTCCCGTCCCCCTCCCCGGCACGGACCCCCCCCAACCCGTCCCCCTCCCCGGTACGCACCTCCCCGTCCCCCTCACTGGCACGCACCTCCCTGTCTCCCTCCCCAGCACGGACCCCCCCGTCCCCCTCCCCAGCACGGACCCTCCCGTCCCCCTCCCCGGCACGGACCCCCCCAGTCCACCTCCCCGGCACGGACCCCCCCGTCCCCCTCCCCGGCACAGACCCCCCCCCCCGTCCCCCTCCCTGGCACGCACCTCCCCGTCCCCCTCCCCGGCACGGAACCCCCCCCCCCCCATCCCCGGCATGCACCTCCCCGCCACCCTCCCCGGCACGCACCTCCCCGTCCCCCTCCCTGGCATGGACCACCCCCCCCCCCGCCCTCCTCCCCGGCACGGACCCCGTCCCCCATTCCCTCCCCGGTACGCACTACCCCATCCCACTCCCCGGCAGGCACCTCCCCATCCCCCTCCCCGGCACGGACCCCCCCCCGTCCCCCTCCCCGGCACGCACCTCCCCGTCCCCCTCCCCGGCACGCACCTCCCCATCCCCCTCCCCGGCACGGACCCCCCCCCGTCCCCCTCCCCGGCACGCACCTCCCCGTCCCCCTCCCCGGCACGCACCTCCCCGTCCCCCTCCCCGGCACGCACCTCCCCGTCCCCCTCCCCGGCACGCACCTCCCCGTCCCCCTCCCCAGCACGCACCTCCCCCTCCCCGGCACGCACCTCCCCATCCCCCTTCACGGCATGCATCTCCCCGTCCCCCTGCCCGGCACGCACCTCCCCGCCCCCCTCCCCGGCACGCACCTCCCCGTCCCCCTGCCCGGCACGCACCTCCCCGTCCCCCTCCCCGGCACGCATCGCCCCGTCCCCCTCCCCGGCACGCACCTCCCCGTCCCCCTCCCCGGCACGGACCCTCCTGTCCCCCTCCCCGGCACGGACCCCCCCTCCCCCCCTTTCCCCCTCCCCGGCACGCACCTCCCCGTCCCCCTCACCGGCACGGACCTCCCCGTCCCCCTCCCCGGCACGGACCCCACGTCCCCGTCCCCCCCGTCTCACTCCCCGGCACGCACCTCGTCCTCCTCCCCGGCACGCACCTCCCCATCCCCCTCCCCGGCACGCAACCCCCCCGCAACGCCCCCCCCTCCGGTCCCCCTCCCCGGCACGCACCTCCCTGTCCCCCTCCATGGCACGGACCTCCCCGTCCCCCTCCCCGGCACGGACCTCCCCGTCCCCCTCCCCGGCACGGACCTCCCCATCCCCCTCCCCGGCACGGTCCCCCCCGTCCCCGTTTACCCCGTCCCACTCCCCAGCACGCACCTCCCCATCCCCCTCCCCGGCTCCCCCCGCCCCCCCGGACCCCCCCCCCCCCACCCTCCCGTCATGCCCCCCCTCCCCCGGTCCCCCTCCCCGGCATGCACCTCCCTGTCCCCCTCCCCGTCATGCCCCCCCTCCCCCGGTCCCCCTCCCCGACACGCACCTCCCTGTCCCCCTCCCCGGCACGGACCCCCCCACGTCCCCCTCCCCGGCACGCATCTCCCCGTCCCCCTCCCTGGCACGGAACCACCCCCCTCCCCGGCATGCACCTCCCCGCCCCCCTCGCCAGCACGCACCTCCCTGCCCCCCTTCCCGGCACGCACCTCCCCATCCCCCTCCCGGGCACGCACCTCCCAGTCCCTCTCCCCGCCACGGACCCCCCCCCCCCCCGCCCGGTCCCCCTCACCGTCACGCACCTCCCCGTCCCCCTCCCCGGAACGCACCTCCCCGTCCCCCTCCCCGGCACGCACCTCCCCGTCCCCCTCCCCAGCACGCACCTCCCCCTCCCCGGCACGCACCTCCCCATCCCCCTTCACGGCACGCACCTCCCCGTCCCCCTGCCCGGAACGCACCTCCCCGTCCCCCTCCCCGGAACGCACCTCCCTGTCCCCCTCCCCGGCACGCACCTCCCCGCCCCCCTCCCCAGCACGCACCTCCCCCTCCCCGGCACGCACCTCCCCATCCCCCTTCACAGCACGCACATCCCCGTCCCCCTCCCCGGCACGCACCTCCCCATCCCCCTCCCCGGCACGCACCTCCCCGTCCCCTTCCCCGGCACGGACCCTCCTGTCCCCCTCCCCGGCACGGACCCCCCCCTCCCCCCCTTTCCCCCTCCCCCGCATGCACCTCCCCGTCCCCCTCCCCGGCACGGACCTCCCCATCCCCCTCCCCGGCACGGACCCCCCCCCCCCCCCGTCCCACTCCCCGGCACGCACCTCGTCCTCCTCCCCGGCACGCACCTCCCCATCCCCCTCCCCGGCACGCAACTCCCCCGCAACGCCCCCCCTCCGGTCCCCCTCACCGGCACGCACCTCCCCGTCCCCCTCCCCGGCGCGGACCCCCCCCCGCCCCCCCCCCCCCCCCCGTCCCCCTCCCCGGCACGCATCTCCCCGTCCCCCTCCCCGGCACGGACCTCCCCATCCCCCTCCCCGGCACGGACCCCCCCGTCCCCGTTTACCCCGTCCCACTCCCCAGCACGCACCTCCCCATCCCCCTCCCTGGCTCGCCCCCCCCCGTCCTCGCACCCCCCCCCCCCCCCCCGTCACGCCCCCCCTCCCCGGCACGCACCTCCCTGTCCCCTCCCCGGCACGGACCCCCCCACGTCCCCCTCCCCAGCACGCATCTCCCCGTCCCCCTCCCTGGCACGGAACCCCCCCCCCCTCCCTGGCATGCACCTCCCCGCCCCCCTCCCCGGCACGCACCTCCCCGTCCCCCTCGCCAGCACAGACCCCCGTCCCCCTCCCCGGCACGGACTCCGTCCCCCGTCCCCCTCCCTGGCACGCACCTCCCCGTCCCCCTCCCCGGCATGGAACCCCCTTCCCCCTCCCTGGCATGCACCTCCCAGTCCCCCTCCCTGGCACGCACCTCCCCGTCCCCCTTCCCGGCACGCACCTTCCCATCCCCCTCCCCGGCACGCACCTCCCAGTCCCCCTCCCCGCCACGGACCCCACCCCCCCCCCCCCGGTCCCCCTCACCGGCACGCACCTCCCCGTCCCCCTCCCCGGCATGGACCCCCCCCCCCAACCCCCCCTCCCCCCGTCCCCCTCTCTGGCACGCACCTCCCCGTCCCCCTCCCCGGAACACACCTCCCCGTCCCCCTCCCCGGCACGCACCTCCCCGTCCCCCTCCCCAGCACGCACCTCCCCCTCCCCGGCACGCACCTCCCCGTCCCCCTCGCCAGCACAGACCTCCGTCCCCCCGTCCCCCTCCCCGGCACGGACTCCGTCCCCCGTCCCCCTCCCCGGCACGCACCTCCCCGCCCCCCTCCCCGGCATGGAACCCCCTTCCCCCTCCCTGGCACGCACCTCCCAGTCCCCCTCCCTGGCACGGAGCCCCCCCCCCGCCCCCCTCCCCGGCACGCACCTCTCCGTCCCCCTCCCCGGCACGGAACCCGTCCCCCCCCCCGTCCCCCTCCCCGACACGCACCTCCCCGTCCCCCTTCCCGGCACGCACCTCCCCGTCCCCCTTCCCGGCACGCACCTCCCCATCCCCCTCCCCGGCACGCACCTCCCCGTCCCCCTCCCCGGCATGGACCCCCCCCCTAACCCCCCCTCCCCCCGTCCCCCTCTCCGGCACGCACCTCCCCGTCCCCCTCCCCGGCACGCACCTCCCCGTCCCCCTCCCCAGCACGCACCTCCCCCTCCCCGGCACGCACCTCCCCATCCCCCTTCACGGCACGCACCTCCCCGTCCCCCTGCCCGGCATGCACCTCCCCTTCCCCATCCCCGGCACGCACATCCCCGTCCCCCTCCCTGGCACGCAATGCCCCGTCCCACTCCCCGGCACGCACCTCCCCATCCCCCTCCCTGGCACGCACCTCCTCGTCCCCCTCCCCGGCACGGACCCTCCTGTCCCCCTCCCCGGCACGGACCCCCCCCGTCACCCCCTTTCCCCCTCCCCGGCACGCACCTCCCCGTCCCCCTCCCCGGCACGGACCTCCCCCGTCACCCTCCCTGGCACGGATCCCCCGTCCCCGTCCCCCCCGTCCCACTCCCCGGCACGCACCTTGCCCTCCTCCCCGGCACGCACCTCCCCATCCCCCTCCCCGGCACGCAACCCCCCCCGCAACGCCCCCCCTCCGGTCCCCCTCACCGGCACGCACCTCCCCGTCCCCCTCCCCGGCACGGACCTCCCCGTCCCCCTCCCCGGCACGGACCTCCCCGTCCCCCTCCCCAGCACGCACCCCCACCCACCCCCCCCCGTCCCCCTCCCCGGCACGCATCTCCCCGTCCCCCTCCCCGGCACGGACCTTCCCATCCCCCTCCCCGGCACGGACCCCCCCCGTCCCCGTTTACCCCGTCCCACTCCCCAGCACGCACCTCCCCATCCCCCTCCCTGGCTCGCCCCCCCCCCCCCCCGCACCACCCCCCCGTCACGCCCCCCCTCCCCCGGTTCCCCTCCCCGGCACGCATCTCCCCGTCCCCCTCCCTGGCACGGAACCCCCCCTCCTCCCCGGCATGCACCTCCCCGCCCCCCTCCCCGGCACGCACCTCTCCGTCCCCCTCCCCGGCACGGACCCCGTCCCCCGTCCCCCTCCCCGGCACGCACCTCCCCGTCCCCCTCCCCGGCACGGACCCCCCCGTCCCCCTCCCCGGCACGCACCTCCCCGTCCCCCTCCCCGGCATGCATCTCCCTGTCCCCCTCCCCGGCACGCACCTCCCCATCCCCCTCCCCGGCATGCACCTCCCCGTCCCCCTCCACGGGACGGACCTCCCTGTCCCCCACCCCGGCACGCTCCTTCCCATCCCCCTCCCCGGCACGCACCTCCCCATCACCCTCCCTGTCACGCACCTCCCCGTCCCCCTCCCCGGCACGGACCCCCGTCCCCGTCCCCCTCCCCAGCAGTCATCCACCCGTCCCCGACACTCATCCCCCTCCCGGCACTCCCCCGGAGCCTACCCCACTCTAACACCCCCCCCCCCCCCCGCCGCACACACACACACACAACCCTCCCCCACCTCTCCCCCACACATACAGACTGCGGCCACGCCATCACCTCTCCAGCGGCCAACCCCTCCAGGCCGTCACCCACCTCCACGCTGGTCAGCGTCAACCATGAGCACTGGTTGACGCCGATTTAAAGGTGTTTTGATTTGCTTCGACGTGACCCATGGGACTTCAGCCCATCCGGACGGGAGAATATCGGCAGCCCCGAAATCCATTGCCTCGCGCCCACCCGTGCCATTCTCCGAGGAGTGCGGCGCGATTGACGCCCCGCCGACTTTTCTCCCTTCGGAGAATTTGGCGGGGGCGGAATTCACGACGGCCCACGGCGATTCTCCGACCCGGCGGGGGTTCGGAGAATCTTGCCCGTGATTGCCATGGCACCAGATAAAGGAGGAAAATGCAATCCATAGAGTGTATTCTATAGGATAAATAGCATTTACACCATTCATGAAAGTTAGTGTACTTTAGTGCAAAATAAATATCTTAACCCACTTGGCCACAAACCAAACTAACAGAGTTGAAGAGCTATTAACCTGTGGTGGACATTCTGAATGTTCCTTCATTTGTGAAAAACCATTTCAACTCACTCATGCCTGTAGTGATCATCAATTACAGGTTTTCAGAGCTACAAAAGTATATCACTGCCTTTCTATTACCAGTCAAATATACCATAGAACCTTAACAGCCATCTCAAATATACAGTCCAGATCCACAGATTATTAATCTATATATAAAGTTAAGGAAAATCATGTTCAGAACTATCAAAATGCTGGGGCCAGAGTCAACAGTATTAAGAACAGGCATTTCACAAATGTGATCCCGGCTGATGCAGGAAATACAGAAGGACTTGATGGAATTCTCCTCATGTTTCAACAGGCAAATCACCAATCCCCCATAAACGAATGCCTGCTTGTTTGACCTCTATTCACCAAGTGGTCGATAACTCTACATTTGAACTTCTGACTACAAAGGATGGACAATGACAATGCCTAGGAGAGTTTCCCAAAACACAAGGAGCATTGTGTGGAGTTTTATTGTGATATTCTGAGTAAAGTTCTTAGATTGAAATAGCAGACTGACATGGTATGAACAAGGAGACCTGACTTAAGAGCTATCAATCTTTTAATGCTGGTCCAGTCATAGTCTTGACAGGCAGCACAGCTGTATCTCTGAGAATTTATAAAATATGGAGAGGCAATTTACCGGACGAATTGTGCCCGGAGCAAATACCGCTATGTCGGGAGAATAGTGGGAGAGTCCTGAAACCGGATTTGTGCCGGGCACTGAACAGTGTGGGATGCTCCTTGCCCACTGCAGCTGAGGTAATCTGGGTCATGCACTTGCGGGGCAATTTAAATATGCTGACACAGTTTGAAGCCATTTTCACCCGGCCCCTGGTATTCTCTTCCCCACCGGTGCAGGACGAAGGCAGTAGGAATCACTACTGGCCTCCATCATCGTACACCAGATGTAGCCATGGGTGGTACGGGACATGGCAGGGTATGCCAACCTGGCACTGCCCGCTGGCAAAATGGCAGTGCAAACATTGGCGCTACCAGGGTGCCAAGGGCTCTGCCAGGTTGGAACTGCCAACAGGTGCAATCTGCAAGGGGGAAGGGCCTAATCTTGGGTGGGGCCTGAAAGGGGGGGCTGAAAATGGGGCATGAAGGGGGGACATGAAAAGAGGGAGGGACATTAAAACCCTTCTTCCGGTGATGGGGATGAGGTTCACTTTCTTGTCACTTTGAGAGTGTGGCATCCTTTAAGAAGGGCAGCCCGATCTCTGTGAAGACGGGCTTGCTGGCATGTTTAGCAACCACCCTTCTCAGTGCTGGTGCAAAACATGCCCCCCTCCAATAAAAATTCTAAGTGTGCTTGGATTGCGATCTGGATTGCACCGATTCAACTGACGGGAATCACACTGCCTTTCCCACCGGAAACTATGCTTTTTTGGGAGAATTACGCCCAAACTCTGGTCTATCTTTAATGAGGCCTGACTCTGACTTCTTTCTGCTTTCCACTTAGGTGGGACAGTACATGTTGATACTTTATATTTGTGAATGTGAGGCTATATTTCTGTCCATTCAGAGTTAATGTACAAATGTAGGCCAGCTCTATCATCCCAAAAGCATATATATTAAATACTACACCACAAACACTATATACTATGAACACTACCGTCTAAATTTTCAGTCCAAGAACTATAATTTGGACAGCGGTTGTTCCACTCCTTATAAGGTCATGAGTAATAGACAACCGAATGTTTAACTCTGAAGCTGTTATCCCTTCATTGGAGAAAAACTGCTTAAAACAACAAATGTTTCTCTGGCAACCATACTGTCACCAGTGAACAGGATTGCTGAGCCAAACAATTAAACCGTCCCTGAAGTCACAGGCATGACCAATTTTTTTCTTGCTACCTTATAAATGAATTCTTTAACATCCTGACTTTTAAACTCTACCATCTATTATTTTCTATTGCTTCTGCTCATTTCAATGTTATATTTAATCTTAGATCACTCTCAGTTTGATGCCAATACTCAAGTTATACGAACAATTGTGATTCATGTCACCTCAGCCCAAGTGGCTATGAAAATTGATCAGGTAGTTTCCACACCACTCATTGGATTGTGAGGATCTGGTTGTTAAGTCAATGTTAATATAATTCATCACTTGGTAGCAATTTAGATGATGTTTGGTTGAATCAGCATAGCTACTTTGATTTAGCAACGCAACACTAGGATTTGCAAACAGCTTTAATGTTCCTCTGAACAAATAAACTGTTAAGCAAAATCCTTGCTCAATCCAATTGTTGTCTTTTGTTATTTTGCTTCCTCCAAGATGATAAAATAATTTGTGCCCGAGATGCTTCTATGGCTAGTGATAATATTGATCTTACTTGGCCAATGAGAAGTTTATTACTATGGGTAAATACTTCCCCGTATTGTCTTTATTTCATATTGATAAGTGCCAATGAGGATGACTGTTTGGTCCATCTAGCTGATCTTTCAATGACAACATACTACTGTCTCCCCTCTACCAGCTTATTTTGTCTTAAGTGGTACCATTGTTGACTTTTATGCTTACAATGAAGACCATTCAAAGCAATAATCATTCTTTTTATGATGATTTGCTTCCAGAAATGAGTCTGAATCTTTTCCTACCAATTTCTGCTTCTGTGTCTCCTCTTCCTAATGTTACAATTTAACTTGCAGTACTGCTGAAGATTGACTTGTTCTATTTAATTTAGTTTCTTACATACTTCTAAAAAGTCAATTTTTACTTATCAGTTGTTTCTCGATTTGAGTTCTCTAACATCATGGATCAACCTCATGAGGCTTCTTTACAATCTTTCTCAGGCTTAGATATGTCCCTTGTGCCTCAGTGATCAGAATTAAAAGTAATATTTAAGGTATGGCCTGGCCTTAACGCTGTTCAAGCTCAGCATTCTGTTTTGTTAATTACTGCTTTTTGACAACTGGACATGGGTCAGTTTGAGCCTACAATATCTGCCAGAGCTCTATCTGCCTTTTTCCTAGAACGCCAATGATAGCCATTAAATATGTACCTCACTTTTCTCTTAGAATCATAGAATTTACAGTGCAGAAGGAAGCCATTCGGCCCATCGAGTCTGCACCGGCTCTTGGAAAGAGCACCCTACCCAAGGTCAACACCGCCACCCTATCCCCATAACCCAGTAACCTCACCCAACACTAAGGGCAATTTTGGACACTAAGGGCAATTTATCATGGCCAATCCACCTAACCTGCACATCTTTGGACTGTGGGAGGAAACCGGAGCACCCGGAGGAAACCCACGCACACACGGGGAGGATGTGCAGACTCCGCACAGACAGTGACCCAAGCTGGAATCGAACCTGGGACCCTGGAGCTGTGAAGCAATTGTGCTATCCACAAGGCTACCGTGCTGCCCCCATCTAAGGTATGCAACTGTACCACTATCTATATTTAATTTTATACACCCAAGTTTTCTTTCTTGCCTTTCTCTAGGTCCTTCTGTAACTCCTTGACTCTTTCTTGAGACGATCCCCTCCCCAATTTGCGTTAATTACCAGAGTACTGAGTGAGTTCCACTCACCTTAATAGTAACTCGGCACTGTTTTCTCTATTTCAGGGAATTCCTCATTCAACTTTCAGTTTTACATATGGGGCGTCATTCTCCGACCCCCCGCCGGGTTGGAGAATCGTTGGGGGCCGCCGTGAATCCCGCCCCCGCCGGTTTCACCGGGGCGGGAATCGGGCCGCGCCGGTTGGCGGGCTCCCCCGCTCGATTCTCCGGCCCGGATGGGCCGAAGTCCCGCCGATAAATTGGCTGTCCCGCTGGCGTAAATTAAAGCACCTATTTACCGGCAGGACAAGGCGGCGTGGGTGGGCTCCGGGGTCCTGGGGGGGGGGGCGTGGGGCGATCTGACCCCCGGGGAGTGCCCCCACAGTGGCCTGGCCTGCGATCGGGGCCCACCGATCCGCGGGCGGGCCTGTGCTTTGGGGGCACTCTTTCCCTTCTGCCTCCGCCACGGTCTCCACCATGGCGGAGGCGGAAGAGACTCCCTCCACTGCGCATGCGCGGGAAACTGTCAGCGGCCGCTGACACTCCCGCGCATGCGCCGCCCCGACATGTCATTTCCGCGCCAGCTGGCGGGGCAACAAAGGCCGTTTCCGCCAGCTAGCGGGGCGGAAATTCCTCCGGTGTCGGCCTAGCCCCTCAATGTTGGGTCTCGGCCCCTAAAGATGCGGAGCATTCCGCACCTTTGGGGCGGCGCGATGCCCGTCTGATTGGCGCCGTTTTGGGCGCCAGTCGGCGGACATCGCGCCGTTTCGGGAGAATTTCGCCCATGATATCCAATGCTTTAAACTTATGGAGCATCTTTTCATGCTTGACTTTTTCAAACATCTTCTGCAATATTAGGCAAACTGTTCACCAATGTCCTCCTTGGATGACAACCACTTATAAAAAATTGAAGTGGTCAGCCAGTAGTATAAGTCCCTCACTAGTCTCCTTTACTTTCACCTGAGTCCATTATTTATTTAATGGTGGGAATACGCATATGAAAAACGGTATGACGTTGCCTGTGACTTTCAGTCATGACTGAGATTTTGCAGCCCCCCAAAATGGGCCGGGCATCCTGCCATTTTATAATCAGTACTCTCGAATATCAATGGCCAGGATCTAAAAAGTTGTAAAACAGAATAATATTCCTTCCCGCATGTGTCACACCATTTCACTGCTTAACATCACACATGAAGTGTTTGTGGGGAATTAAATGTGATAGCTTGTGTCATTATATGTTGAAGTACCAGAGCCTTTCACTCCAAATATATTCACATTCTGAATTATTCCATTACTTTAACAAAGGAATAATCTCAAACCTTGTACTCTTTCCTGTGTTTTCTTCATTATTTATATGATCAGGCATTCTCTTTCTGTGGTAATTGAGACAGTTTGCATGAAAACGTATGAGAAATGCATAGAAATGAAAGAGAATAAGATATTCCCTAATGGTAGTTAAAAATAGCGCATTTGCTGCTTTTGCATGCAGCCGTGTTCTGTCTTTTGAGATTTAATGACTCTCTTGTGATTTAATGGAGAATTACTTCTAGTAATTGATTATTAAAATTTAAAATTGCTAACCATCTACATTATTAGATGAGTGAATATGTTATCCTTGTAATTAAAAAAGCTGGGGACTTATTCTCATCCCATTGACAGGATGTGCAAATGCACTCAGCATCAACAGCTTGATCAGATGATTTCAGGGTCAGGGCCTGAAAGAAAATAACAGGCAAGTAATTTTCAGAGAGGAAAAATACCGCCAGCCATTGAGATTAGAATTACGATGCAGAGAGAGATGGAGACAAAGGCAAGGAGGGATAGAAAAGGGACAAAGAAGGAAAAATAAAAGATAAAACAAAGTAAAATGCAAACCTACTTATGTATATTATAGACACTGAAAAGAAAATACATCAGAACCGTTTCCTCTTCATGTCAACAAAGTTATACGATTACAAATTGAGTGGTATAATAACAATAAAGTGAATTGTATTGCTTAAGATATAACAATTGTCTGTATATTTAGCCGTAATATGCAATTTAAAAACATTATTTCAAAAGAAGGCTTCTTAATGTTTTATGAAGTTATTTACCTACGAACAATGTATCGATTGTTTTCATCGCACCACTTTATAAGATAGAAACTATCCCAGAATCATAAACAGCATGGTGGAAACTAAACAGAAACAAGTGAATCGCTAAACACCGTAAAAGCATCATGGAAATACAGTATAATTGACAGAAGTATTTTACATAATGATAAATATTAATGAAACGTTGAAAGTATATGCAAATGACAAGGTTATATGTATGCAATAAAGTGGAATCAATTGCACTTCTGGCAGCTTTTGTAAACTTAGAAGGACACAAAGAAATTTTTAATCCAGTTGTTTTAAAGCAAAAGCACACTTAGCTGCTGTAGTATTGCTGATGAAAATTGTATTAGCATTGAAGCTTATTTGTTCATTGTACACAAGATTTATGACTATATGCGTGATATTTTGCAAATCTACATTTTCAATCACCACCACTTTGCTCTTTCTGCTCCTAGCTGTAGTGCATAATGTGTGGTATTTAAAAGGTTAAAAAATTGCAATTACCTAGCCTTGGTGTCATTAGTGTACAGCTATCTCTGCAGTATGACTTGTGTTTGCATTCAAAAGCTAATAAGGCCTTCAGATAGTGATTTGCAATGAGGGCCTTTCGCAGCAATTAACTTTTGTGGCCAGTAGCACCAGATGAGTACGGCAGAGCAGAATATGACATTTGATAAATCATGTTACTTGCGGATGAATGTGATACATAAAAGAGAAAAACCCCTTAGCACCATCAGTCCTGATACACCTGTGCATAGGGAGGGAGTACTGCAAAATTTAAAATGATTCTCTGACAATTTTTCTATCAAATTACCGTCCTGTGATATTATATGAATTTCGGAACACTCTATGATAGAATACTAAGATTCCAGGATGCTAAGGTGAAAAGGTTAATAATAACCAAATGTATTTATTCTTCAATGTTCACTAGTGGAATGAAGGTTTAAAATGAGCCCGCAAACCCACACCTTAGTGCTCAGCTGTAAAGTGACATCAAATTCAATGACTCACTGTGAGTCATGTTAGAGGGTAACAACATTAACATCTATATTGCCAGACTGTAATGTTATGTTTTTAGATTCTTTATTTCAAGAGTGACTGGTGCTCTCTCGCTACTGGGCATACAGAATCAAGACAAGTGTAATTAAGAGCTGACCAGTGCCACATAATCCTAACACTACTGATAAATATGTATTAGGACATGCTACTTGCCAATATACTGACGCCTATTCTTATTATATTATTTAATACCATAATTGCTTATTAGCATGGAATTTCAAAATACCAAAATGTCTCCATTAATTTCTTTACGATCACTTTTTGCCTTGATAGGACTAATTTAATCTCATAAAGCAATCTAGTTAGGCACAGCTAACTAGGATTTAATATGCAAACACACACCTAAACCTTTTCACACCTAGTCGAGGTATGAATTGCCCTCTCATTAGCTCCTTGCATACATTAGCATGTGAATAGACGTGACCATGGAGTTAATCCTTTAATCCCTTAACTGTTCCTTGAACTCGGGTTTTTATATTCTGCATTTTACCTGCTCTGAGTATTTTTTTTGTTGTTAATTTCCATTTTTGTTAAATTTGAGCTCTTCTGCATTTTTATATTTCATTTTACTGTTGCTCATATGGAGTCTGCTTTATTTTACAAAAACAATTGCCAAATTCGATTTAAAATGTTTCCTAAACACTTTTAGAGATAACTGGGTCTCTAACTTTATAATTTGGGACAAAATAATGTGCTTGGAATCTGAATCTAGGGACCACATGGACAAGTGAATCTGGAGCAGATGTTACACCACAGGACAAATACAAAGCTAAAACTGAAAGGACAGCAGGAATTGCTGACAATTCTACCGTTTGTTTCTAACACTTTGTTTTTTTTACTCTACAGTAATCTGGGGCGGGATTCTCCAAAATAATAGGGCTATGTCCCCACGCCCGCGAAAAAAACGCGCAAATCACTCTGGACTTACCTAGAGTACACCTCGCAGCTCCAGCTGCTGAAACGTGGCCCTGCACTTCTGGTCGTGGGTCTGCCCATGTGCACGGCGGTGGCCTGTGTCGGCCGCCCATGCGACATGGCCGACCCACACCGTGGAGCGACAGCAAGAAGATAGGCCCCCCCCTTCAGATCCCGCGCACCTGCGGATCGGTGGCCCCCGATCAATAGCCTGGCCGTCCTGGAGGCCCCACCCCGGTAAATGATGCCCCCGCTCCTCACCAGAATGGCCGCGGACTGAGTCCGCAGCCGCCACGCCAAGTGCCCGCCAGGTGGAACCATGAGAGAACCACGCCGTCGGGAACTCGGCCAGCTGCACTGGGAGAATCGCCGTGGGGGTCTTTTTCAATGGCTCCCGACCGGCGCCGCGTTGATCGCGCGCACATGATTGCCGGCAATTTTCCAGGGACCGGAGAATCGCGGGAGCAGCGTCGGAGCCAAGCGCGGGTCTGATGCCCATTCTCCGCCCCTGTGCCGAGCGGGATTTCGGCTAGGAGGGGCTCGGAGAATCCCGCCCCTATTATACCAATTCTGGTGTTAAAAGTTAAACTTGGTGTTGTTCACTTTCCTTTTTCATGTTGACTTAAAAAGGAGCACCAACTATGATTTCCAGTTTGCCAGCTGCCAAACAGCTGGCTAACTTGGATTTAGATTTGTTTTATTGTCACGTGTACTGAGAAACAGTGAAATGTACTGTTCTGCTTCCAGACAGATCATTCCATCCATGAAAAAAAAACATAGGACATACATAAATACACAATGTAAATACATAGGCACAGGTAATGGATGAAGCATATGGAGTGTAGTACTACTCAGTCGAGAAAATGTGTGAAGAGATCAGTTCAGTCCATAAGAGGGTCGTTTAGGAGTCTGGTAAAAGCGGGAAGAAGCTGTTTTTAAATCTGTTGGTGTGTGTTCTCAGACTTTTGTATCTCCTGCCCGATGGAAAAGTTGGAACTAAAAAGAAAATGCTGGAAAATCTCAGCAGGTCTGGCAGCATCTGTAGGGAGAGAAAAGAGCGAACATTTTGAGTCCAGATGACCCTTTGTCAAAGGAAGAAGTTGAAAGAGAGAATAGGAGAAGAGGTGGGAGGGGTCTTTGATCAGGCTGCCCGCTTTACCAAGGCAGCAGCAGGTGTAGACAGAGTCAATGGATGGGAGGCAGGTTCGGGTGATGGATTGGACTGTGTTCACCACTCTCTGTAATTTCTTACGGTCTTGGGCCGAGCAGTTGCTATTCCAGGCTCTCAAAGATATGCCAATGGCCTTTACTGTACAATGTTCATGCCCATGCTGGCATGTGGCATAGAACACATTCATGCTGCTGTCGTGGGACTAGAGCATAGCATTCCGTTTGGCACCCGGCGCGAACCTCGATTTTCGGCTGATGTTGAATTCTCAATCGTGTTTCCCGCTTCTGTGACCGATGGAGAATCCTGGCCCGTATGTTTTCAAGAAGTAGTTAGATATTGCACTTCGGGCGAAGGGAATCAAAGGATACGGGGGTAAGTGGGATCAGGTTATTAAGCTGGATGATCAGCCATGATCATAATGAATGGTGGAGCAGGCTCGGAGGGCCAAATGGCCTCTCCTACTTCCATTTTCTACTTTTATATGTTCGTAGGTGCAGTGCCCGTACATGCCACCTCCTATAGACCCCCGTGATCCATCACGCACAAAGCCCTGCCTTTGTCCCCGCAGGAGAAGTTAACCCATAATAAGTGGGAAAGGGCCAAGACGGGGTGGGGGGGGGGATGCCAGAGATCTGAGTTCTCACCCCATATGAGTAATGGGTGCTGGTAGTCACGGATTGTCTGAGGAGAAGGCAGTCACCAACAGCGAGGTTGGCCTGCACCACAGAGGTCAGGACCCAGTGCTCCTTCACCCAGATGATCTGTCTAAAGTGAAGTGTTCATGTCAGACAAAATGATCCTTCCCTCCCACTGAACACATGTCCATTATCTCACAGGATATCCATCTGTTGAGGCCGGGCCATCTGGAGTCATACCCCCCTCCCGCCCTGCTACCTTGGAAAAGCTCGGAGGAGACCACCGTCAAGGTGTCACAGCTATCACCCCCACCGTCAAGGTGTCACAGCTATCACCCCCACCTTCCACCAGTGCTGAGATACACACCTCGGTGGGTGATATTAATGGACAGGCAACTGGAGCATAATTTAGTCAGCACCACACAGTTGCTAATGCACATCAGGTGGAGGGAAGAATATCGAAAAGAGACAGCAGTCAGAGATCTGCTGGATGCCAGGACTCAGCTGGGTCCCAGTAAAATGTCGAGCCTCTGGATAAGGTTCTCTCAGTGCTTATGCAGATGAAAGGATGCAGCCATGAAATTAAGGAGGGGGTGTCAGAGACAGTCCAGCGACTGCAAACTGATTGGAGGAGTCCCAAAGAGTTCAGGCACCAGAGATGGTGCCAACAGTGCATGGCACCATGACCAACACTGCTAGGTTGGTGTCCGCAGTGGAAAAAATGGAGCATAACGTCTGCACCTTGAGTGGTGGTAGCCAAGGCATGGCTCAGTCCGTGATGACCATGGCTGAGGGCCTTGACATCATGCCCAGTCAATGAGCGACATATCCAAGACACAGGTGGGCTTTACCGAGGCATTCCAGGACATGGCCCAGTCACTGAGGAACATCACTGAGGGCGTCAACACCAAGGAGCAGACAATGGGGAGCTTCCAGGACCGACAGAGCCAGATGACTCAGAGACTTCTGGAGCTCACTCTCACTGCCCCTCCATCCCATGGAGTCCCACAAGACTCTACGGACACCGTCAACGAGGAAGAAGCGCTGGAGGCCAATCTCGGGCCTACTACCGCAGAGAAGACAGTGATCTCCAGTTCTTCTGAATCCCCTCCTTCTGATACCGGTACATCTCAAGGGTAGAGGGCAGAACAGGGTTGTAATGTTCTTGTCGGATGGCCTGATTTATATGATAAGAACACTTGTCGCTGAAGCTATAAATGATTTATTAACATTAATTCTGGGTTAAATATATACAAACAACAGATGAATAACATTATGAACATGCACAAGAAACCTCTCTCCCAGCTCCCCAGTCAGTCTGAGGTCACCTGACTCTAACATTCACTTATATACTAATGAGACTCCTAGTGGTCAGTCGGTGAAGTACAACACAACCATGATATCATTACATCACCTTTTCCTTTGAAGGAATAAATTAATACATTATCATCAATATATTTACCTGTGAGACCATTAGCCTGTGAGTCTAACAGTATTAATGTTTTTCTTTAAAATTTAAAAAACTGGTTCAACAAATAAATAATATATATATATTATACATATACATATAAGAACAGCAGGCATAGTATGTACAAATAGTCCAAATCTACAAATTAAGTTGATCAGGTTTTCTTCGGACTTTGGTTGATCTTCTCAAATTTTGACCTTGCTGCTCAGAACTTGTAGATTCAATGTTCTCCATGACATTCTCATGCTCAGGAACTGCTGAACTATCTGACACTGCAGCTGACGTTGATTCTGATGTAGATTCATCATCCATTAGGTTGTTGTGAGAGTCTTCTCTGGTTTTCAAAAGTACGCAACGATTTCTTCTTACAACCAACCTGTCCTCTGTCTGTACATTGTAGGAACGAGGTGCTACTTCTTCAAGTACAATGGCTTTTCTCAACCAATTGCCTGAATCTTCTATTCTCACAATGTCATTACGACTCAGAGGTGGTAAAGTTCTAGACACTCTATCATAGAACTGCTAGAACTGCTTATGTTTTGCTTTAATGTTTTGCATTTCCTGCAGTACCACTGCATTCTCCTCCTTTTCCAAATATGAGTAACTCTGCCGGTGACAATGATAATGCTTTGTAACGTGATTTTGTGAGATAGGATTAGATTGGCTGTCTATTACTTTCTGTAATGATTGTTTTACAATATGTACACTTTTTTTCGTTTAGATTTTTGTGATCCATGCCTATATGAGCATCATCATTTCTTTGTTTCATACAGACCATGGAATCTACCCCTTTGTAGGTTCTTCTATTTTCTTGATAAGTTGTGGTTTTGTCTCTGATACAGGTGGTAGGGCAGAAAGAGATTGACATGCACATCTACATCTTCAGCAATTTCACTCCTAACAGTTTGTATCGGTGCTTTAGATAATGCATCTTCTTCAAATTGTACCTTGTTAGCAAATGGTAGTGCACTAAAATCAGTGAACACATCGCTGAATTTGCTGATAATGTTCTCAGAATCGTTGGAGTGTTGATCAAATCCGCTGTGGATGCTATATACCAACTGCAGTAGACCTAATTCTTCACAGGACTGATCACCTAATAATGAATCCAAGCCCTCTGAAACAATACAGAATGGGACGGAATAAATTATGTTCTTCACCACCAAACTCAGGTCACAAGCACCATAACAAGCATTTAATGCTTGAACCATTATAATCTGTCAGAGATATTTTGTGATTTCTTCTAATCGGCTGAATTTTTAGATTTTTAAAATCAGTCATGCTGATTAAATTGGCTTTGGCACCAGTGTCTAACTTCAATTGGACCACAGTACCGTACACTTCAAGTAGTAGCCGCCATTTGTCCTCATCAACCGCATTTATTTTAAACGGAGTATCAGTTTGCATTTTTTTATGTGCCGGAGAATTTTTGATGTCTCCAAAAATATTCTTCTTCTCTGTTATTACTCCAACATACAATGATGTTTCATCACTGTGTCTTCCATTGTGCTGACTGATCTGGGGTTGAGCTTAGAGTAACAAATCTGAGCAAAGTTATTTTTTCCTGTTTCATCTGGAACAAAACTTGCCAAATGCTGGACACTGCCTTAATTTGTGTCTCTGACGTGGGGCGTCATTCTCCGACCCCCCGCCGGGTCGGAGAATGGCCGTTGGCCGCCGTGAATCCCGCCCCCGCCGAAGTCTCCGCTCCCGGAGATTGGGCGGGGGCGGGAATCCGGCCGCGCCGGTTGGCGGGACCCCCCGCTGGATTCTCCGGCCGGATGGGCCGAAGTCCCGCCCAGGAATTGCCTGTCCCGCCGACGTAAATCAAACTTGGTATTTACCGGCGGGACCAGGCGGCGTGGGCGGGCTCCGGGGTCCTGGGGGGGGGCGCGGGGCGATCTGACCCCGGGGGGTGCCCCCACGGTGGCTTGGCCCACGATCGGGGCCCACCGATCCGCGGGCTGGCTTGTGTCCGAGAGCCATGCTTTGGTCTTTGGGGGCTTTGAGTCCCTCCATGCCAGCAGTATACGTCGCCGGGCTACCAGGGAAGCAAAGGCCAAGACGTTGGCCTCCCTCTCCTCCTGGACCCCCGGGTCTTCCGAGACCCCACAAAATTGCCACCACTGGACTCATCACCACCCTAGTTTTCAGTACCTGGGACATGACGTCCGCAAATCCCTCCCAGTATCTCCTAAGTTTTGGGCATGCCCAGAACATGTGGACATGATTCACCACTGGCCCTCCCGCACACCTAGCGCATTTATCTTCCACCCCCAAAAATGTAATCATCCGGGCTACAGTCATCTGGGCCCGGAGGACGACCTTGAACTGAATCAGGCTGAGCCTAGCACATGTTGCAGTTGAATTTACCCCACTCAGGACCTCCGCCCATAACCCCTCCTCCATCTCCTCGCCGGGTTCCTCCTCCCACTTGAGCTTCAGTTTCTCTGCCTGGGACTCCTCCCCTTTCATAAGTTCATGGTAAATATCTGAGTCTTTCCCCTCTCCTACCTCTCCCCTAGACACTACTCTGTCCTGGATCACATTTGGCGGGAGGCATGGGAAGGATGGCACCTGTCTATGTATGAAGTCACGCGCTTGCAAGTACCGAAAGTCATTCCCTCTGACTAGTCTGAATTTCTCCTCCAAGGCCCTCATGCTCGAGAGGCTCCCCCACAAGAACATATCGCCTATCCTTCCCACCCCCACCCGCCGCCACGCTCGGAATCCACAGTCCATACTCCCAAGGGCGAATCGGTGGTTGTCGCATATTGGAGACCAGACCGATGCTCCCACGTCCCCTACATGCTTCCCCCACTGGCCCCAGATCCGCAGGGCTGCCACCACTACCGGGCTGGTGGAGTACCTGGCTGGCGGGAGCGGTAGGGGGGCAGTGACCAGGGCTGCCAAACTGGTGCCCCTGCACGAAGGCGCCTCCACTCGCCCCCAAATAGACCCCGTACCCACCATCCAACTCCTTACCATGGCTATGTTGGCCGCCCAGTAGTAGTTGCTGAGGTTCGGCAACGCCAGCCCCCCTCACTACGGTTCCTCTCAAGCATCGCTTTCTTCACCCGCGGGGACTTCCCCGCCCAGACAAAGCCCATAATAATCTTGTTGATCCTTTTGAAGAAGGACCGGGGGATGAAAATCGGGAGGCACTGAAAAATAAACAGGAATCTTGGGAGGATTGTCATCTTTACCATCTGCACTCTCCCCGCAAGTGATAGCAGGAGTGCATCCCATCTCCTGAACTCGCTCTTCATTTGTTCCACCACTCTAGTCAAATTTAGCTTATGCAGCCTGCCTCAGTCTCGTGCCACCTGTATCCCTAAGTATCGGAAACTTTCTCTGACCATGCTAAATGGCAGCCCCTTCAACCTGTTCTCCTGGCCCGTCGCCTGCACTACAAACATCTCACTCTTAGCCAGGTTCAGTTTGTACCCTGAAAACCTGCCAAATTCTCTCAATATTCCTAGTATACTGTCCATCCCAGCCAGCGGGTCCGAAACGTACAGGAGCAGGTCGTGCGCGTACAGCGATACCCTGTGTTCCACCCCTCCCCTAATCATTCCCTTCCACCCCTCGCAGCTCTCAGGGCAATCGCCAGCGGCTCTATAGCCAGTGCAAACAGCAATGGGGAGAGTGGGCATCCCTGTCTGGTCCCCCGGTGTAGTCTAAAGTACTCTGATGTTGTCCTCTTCGTCCTCACGCTAGCTTTTGGGGCCTGGTACAATAGTCTAACCCAGTCAACAAAGCCCTCCCCGAACCCAAACCGTCCGAGTACCTCCCACAAATAGTCCCACTCCACCCGGTCAAAGGCCTTCTCGGCATCCATTGCCACCACTGCCTCTACCTCTCTGCCCTCCGGGGGCATCATGATCACATTGAGTAGTCTTCTCAAGTTGGCTACCAGCTGTCTGCCTTTCACAAACGTTGTTTGGTCTTCCCCGATCACCTCCGGGACACAGTCCTCAATTCTAAGTGCCAAGACCTTAGCCAGGAGTATGGCGTCGACGTTGATCAGGGAGATTGGTCTATATGATCCACACGCTTCCGGGTCTTTATCCCGTTTTAATATCAGTGAAATGGTAGCCTGTGACATCGTCGGGGGTAGCGTCCCTCTGTCCCGCGCCTTGTTAAATACCCTAGTCAGCACCGGCCCCACTATCTCCGAGAACCTTTTGTAGAACTCCACTGGGTATCCATCCGGCCCCGGGGATTTACCCGACTGCATGGCCTTCAAGCCCCCCAGTAATTCCTCAGCTCTGATTGGGGCCCCCAGTCCGCCTACCAGCTCCCTACCCACTTTTGGGAAGGTCAGTCCGTCTAAGAAACGTTTCATCTCCTCCGGCTCCCCAGGGGGTTCCGAGGTATAGAGCTTGCTGTAAAACTCCCAAAACACCCTGTCCAGTCCTGACGGGTCATCCACTCTGTTCCCCATACCATCCACTATCCTGCCTATTTCTCTGGCCGCCTCCTTCCTCCTGAGTTGCTGTGCAAGCATTCTACTAGCTTTCTCCCCATGCTCAGAGACAGCACCTTTTGCCTTCCTGAGTTGTTCCACTGCCTTGCTCGTGGACAACACTCCCAACTCGGCCTACAGTCTCTGTCTATCTCTAAGTAGGTCCTCCCTCGGGGCCTCTGCGTATTCGCTATCTGTCTGGTGGATCTCCTGGACCAGTCTGTCCATCTCCATTCTGTTCGTTCTATCTCTGGGCCCGAATTAAATTCAGCTCCCCCCTTACCACTGCCTTTAGCGCCTCCCACAGGGTCGCTGCTGAGACTTCCTCTGTGTCATTAACCTGTAGGTAGTCCTGCATGCACTTCCGCAGTCTCTCACACACCCCCTCCTCCGCTAGCAATCCTACGTCCAACCTCCATTGCGGGCTGGTAGCTCCCTTTGCAGACCTGTAGATCAACCCAGTGTGCGGCATGATCCGAGATGGTGATCGCCGAGTACTCCGTATTTTTTACACCGCCTACACAGTCCCTGTTCATGATGAAAAAATCGATTCTAGAGTATACTTTATGAACATGCGAGTCGAACAAATATTCCCTTCCCGTCGGCCGTCTGGCTCTCCATGGGTCTACCCCCCCCTCCCCATCTGCTCCATGAACCCCCTCAGTTCCCTTGCCATCGCTGGGAGCCTACCTGTTCTGGGGCATGACCTGTCTAGTCCGGGGTCGAGGACCGTGTTGAAGTCCCCACCCATGATCAGCTGACGTGAATCTAAGTCTGGGATTTTCCCCAGCACCCTTTTAATGAAGTCAGCGTCGTCCCAATTTGGAGCATATACATTCACTAGGACTACCCTCACCCCCTCAAGTGTACCCCGGACCATAAGAAATCTACCACCTCCGTCTGCAATTGTGCCCTCCGCCTCAAATTGAACCCGTTTATTGATCATGATTGCCACCCCCCTGGACTTCGAGCCCAAGCCCAAGTGGAAGACCTGGCTGATCCAGCCCTTCCTTAGCCTAGTCTGGTCAGTCACTTTCAGATGTGTCTCCTGCAGCGATTACGTCCACCTTTAGAGCCCGCAAATGCGCGAACACACGCGCTCTCTTGGCTGGCCCGTTTAGTTCACTGACATTCCAGGTGATTAGCCTGGTTGGAGGGCACCTCCCCCCCCCCCCCCCCCCCCCTTGCCGATCAACCATCCCCCTTCTTGGGCCCGCCCCCACCCCATGTGCCGCACCCCTCCCAGTTCGCCTCCTGGCAGCTCTCACCCCCGACCTCCACTCTGTTACCTACTTTAGATCCCTCCATGTCAGCAAAATAACTTCCCCACCCCCTCCCCCGCCTAGCAACAACACCCCTCGGTAACCCGACCCCTGCCATGTACTGGCTGTATGCATCCCCCCACCTGACTCCCTTGACTAGCTTCCCGCTAGCCCGGTGACTCATCCCTCCGGCGCCCACTTGTCTCGCTCCCATTGTTCCCCTGAGCTCATCCCCCTACTCATCCACACCCATCCCCCTCATGTGTCCTGCCCGAGCAGTCTCCCTGCAGTAAGGGAGCTCAAACAAAAAACAAGGGCAATCAAACAAAGACCCGAGACCGCTCCAGCTGTAATGCTGTTCCAGTTGTGTAAGCAGATGAGTGATACCGATCACCCCTTTCTGCCCATTAATAATAAAAACACACTGCAAAACAGTACCCGCGTCACCCCCCCTACATCCAATACCTTTAACCCCCATTGCTTCCCGTCCAAATTTCTGTTACGTTGGAAGCTCCAAAATGAGAAAAACACAATGAAAAAGCAAAAAGTCAACCCAAAAGAGAGAGGGGGCACCCTCCCCCCGGGGCACCCTCCCCCCCCGCCCCCCCGGGGCACCCCCCCCTCGCCCATTGTACCCATAGACAGCGAAAACGGAAACAACCAACTACAAAGTACCTGTGAAGCAACAAAAAATATAAAGTCAGTCCAAGAAAACTAAACGTCCTACAGACAATAATACTTAGACACTGACTTTGGTCTGTGGGCCCAAAGTTCGGCACAAGTCCCTGATATTTTGCAAACTCCATCACCTCATCGGGGTCCATAAAGTAGTAATGCTGGCTCTGGTGCGTTACCCAAAGCCGCGCCTGGAAAAGCAGACCGAACTTCACGTGCTTTTTGAACAAAATCTCTTTAATTCTTTTAAAGGCTGCACGCTGTCTGGCCACCTCCTGACTTAGGTCTTGGTAAATGCGCAGGACATTGTTGTTCCATGGACAGCTCTCCATACTCTTTGCCCACTGAAGGACCCGCTCCTTGTCTGTGAACCTGTAGAACCTGACCACCACTGGGCGGGGGGGAGGGGGGGGGGGGGGGGGGGGGAGGTGGTGGGGGGTCGGGGGGGGGGGGGGCGGTCGCGCCCGCCTCACCTGCACCCTGTGTGCCCCGTCCAGCTCCAGCGGTCGCGGAAAGGAGTTAGCCCCATCAGCTGCTGCAACAGGTCTGCCACAAACGTCGTGGCGTCCGCTCCTTCGGTACCCCTCTGGGAGGCCAATAATTCTCAAAGTTTGTCTGCGGGCTCTGTTTTCCAGGCCTTCAATTCTGTCAAGCAGCCTTCTCTGTCACTCCTTCAACCCATCTATCTCTATTGCAGCGATCGTTTGTGTGTCCGCTTGTTCCACCACCACTTGCTCCAACTTCTTGACCTTTTTGTCCTGGGGCTCTAGCCTTTGGTTCACTTGCTCCACCACTTTCTGCAGCGGTTCCAAGTTATCCCGCTTCATGTCTTCAAAACTTCCTTTTATGACCTGCAGTATATTGTCCAACTCTGCTAAAGATCGTCTGGTCCGCGGTCCGGTCAGCCATCTTTGGTCCCGGGTCAGCTCCCACACCACTTTGTCTCTGCCCCTTCTTTTCCTGCTTTCGCTGCTTCCTGCTCTTCTTTGTTTCCATACAGCTCCGCACGCTTCAATCAGCAACTTTGTGGTCGTCTTTTCTAGTGCTCAAAAGTTCCAAAAAGTCGGGAAGCCAGGTCCAAAAAGCCAGCCGGAGTGAGAGCCACCAAATGTGCGACTCACTCCCTCATAGCCGCCACTGGAAGTCCGAGCCTGACAAATCTTAACTATTTGTTCCAAAGGCAGCTCTAATTCCCCTATCAACCGTTCCCTCAGCTTATTTTTATTCAAGCCAAACACAATTTGGTCCTGAATCATGGAAAAATTACGGGTTTTAGTTTTTAACATTAAATCGGTGCTGAAATGATCCATGGACTCTCCTGTCTCCTGTAACTGTGATCTAAACACACAGCATTCATAAATTTCATTCTTTCAGGGGTGTAATGTTCATCAAATCTTCGAATTACTTCATTAAAAATTTTACTATCTTCACTGTTTGCAAATTTAAACATATTGCTTTGGGCCCTGCCGCTGTTAGGACCATCGCTACCTTAAGCGAATTTGATTGATAGATCATGCCAGTTGCTGTCCACATTACCATGAAATTTGAGACTGATTGGTGACTTTAACGACTCCATGTAGTTCATTCTTACAGTCTGTAAAATCTTCAAATCTCTGTGGACCTCATGGCACGCTTCACTCGATGATGTGATACATTTTTTTCAGTGTTTAATACCATCGGGTCCTGGTACCATGTAATGTTCTTGTTGGGTGGCCTGATTTATATTAGAAGAACACTTGTGTCTAAAGCTATAAACAAATTATTGACATTAACTGTGGGTCAAATATTTACAAAAAACAGATAAATAATAGTATGAACATGCACAAGCAACCTCTCTCCCAGCTCCCTAATGAGTCTGAGGTCACCTGACTCTAACATTCTCTTATATACTAATGAGACTCCTAGTGATCAGTCGGTGAATTGCACCACAACCATGATATCACTACAAGGGTGACATGGCGGCACCTGTGACGCCGATAAGTCGGCCGGGGCCCTCCAGCTCCAGGCTCTCCAGAGGACGTCCACCAAGGGCATCAAAGGCCACAGGGCACAGAAAACTGCAGTGTGCCTCCATCTCCGACGTGCATCCTGGGCAGACACCTAGACATGGCATGAGGCCATAAAAGATGAAGAAGAGTGAGGGGCACTGCGTGGGCCTGGGGGAGGGGGAGGGTTGGGGTTCACTATCTGTAGCTAGGGGGAATGGAAATGTAAAATGTTCACTATTAAAACATATAATACCTGATACATGTGATGACCAAGGCTGAGGGCGATGAGGGACATGTCCCAGACGCAGGTGGACATTGATGAGGCACTCTGGAGCATGGCCCAGTTGCTGAGGAGTATTGCTCTGTCATGTTAATCCTCCACTCCATCCCCCCACCCCTGCTCCCCAGACACAGTGGTACAAGATCAAAAGCCCCTGATGCAGACCCGTTCAGAGGATGTGTGTGAGCGTGCTGTCAGCAGAAAGACAGGAGTCAGACCTTTGCAGAAACTGAGGATCATCAGAGCGTTCCTTACGGCAAGTTATCTTCACTCTCCTACCTTGTATAATTTGATCCGCTAACAGTGCAACCATGACGTCATGTTACACAGACCCTTGGACGGAAGAACAGGGTGGGCGGGGAGGGTGTGGTTTGATGGGGAGGAATGGGGGAATTGGGGGAAAGTGGGAAATGGGGATGGGGGTTGTGGGGGAAGGAGGGAAATGGGAGGGAAGGAGGGAAATGGGAGGGAAGGAGGGAAATGGGAGGGAAGGAGGGAAATGTGGGGGAGGAAGGAAATTGGGGGGAGGGGGATTGGGGAGGGTTGAGCTGATGGATGCAGCCCCATCTTATGAGAATCTGGAGACGACGAGGGTTCCCAGGAGGACCCTTGCCGCACCCCCCCAGTCCCCTGTCTTTTTGCCCCTGCCCCAGGCTCTTCCTCCAGCCCCTCCTGGACCATTTCTCCTCCTCTACAGATGAAGGTGAATTCCTCCCTGCTCCTCCTTCAGCATGTCGCCCTGCTGTTGCGTCAGGTTGTGAAGGGCACTGTCATGATATTTAGATCAGCATATCATGGTGCAATCAAACACACACTGATCGACATGCAGTAGGACCAACCAACACACACACAACATCGCAGCCAATCACCAGTGAGAGCACACGCACTATAAAAACAGGGGACACTACAGTTCCCGTCATTCCAGCAGCAGCCTGCTCAGAGCACCGAGCTCAGAGCCTGCCACTCAGACATTCACCATGTGCTGAGCGCCTCACCCAGATAGTAATAGGACAGGGTCCACAGATTAGCTGGCAATGCATGAACCCAAGTTAGCAGTGTGCTGTTATAGTTAAGTAGTAAATAAAATTGAGTTACACCATCGCCAGCCATGTTGGATCGTTTGTACACCAGAACACCCAACACGACATGATACCAGAAGTGGACGCAAGCCAGCGCCTGTGAGACCTACCTGCAACGTATCAGCAATCCGACGTCCTGCACCATGGAGAACATCAACCTGCCGCCGCCGCTCCGAATCGCTGGCAATCTCGGGGTCAATTGGAAACTGTTCAAGCAGCGCTTCCAACTCTTCCTCGAGGCCACAGACAGGGAGAATGCATCGGACACCAGGAAGATTGCCCTTCTTCTCTCCACGGTGGGGCAACACACCATCCACATCTTTACCTCCCTTACATTTACGGACGGCGAGGAAGAAACCAAATACAAGAAGGTGCTCCTGAAGTTCGCCGAACACTTCAGCGTTGAAGTAAACAAGAGCTTCGAGAGGTACCTGTTCCAGCAGTGCCTGCAAGGTAAGGACGAACCTTTCCAGTCTTACTTAACACACCTCCGCATCCTCGCGAGGTCCTGCGGCTATGGGACCACCTCTGACTCCATGATACGTGACCAAATAGTTTTCGGAGTCATGTCGGACACCCTGTGCGAGCAGCACCTTCGGGTCAAGCATCTCACTCTGGCGACTGCCGTCGAGACCTGCATCCTCCATGAGAACACCAGCAGCCGGTACTCACACATCCAGACGACCGAAACGGCGCAGCACGGGCCCCACGAGGCGGAGCGGGTCCAGACGATCGAGTACTTCCCGGGCCGCGGCCTGGAGGAGGTTGGCCATTTTGCACGCTTTCCAAGGACTCCCGCGCTTGTACGCGCCAAAAGAGGGGACGCTGACGCAGAGGAACGCGCCGCACTACTCAAGGCCGCACCGCGCATGCACGGTGGTGCAACGAACACACTGACGTCACGATGTGCGGCAACTGTGGCTCCACCCATTTAAAGCGGCAATGTCCTGCCAAAGCGCGACAATGCCTATGCTGTGGCAGGTTGGGCCACTACTCTGCCTGCTGTCGAGCAGTTCACCCTGCCAACTCGCACCCGTTTAACCAGCGTCGCAGAAACGTTCGGGCAATTCAACCCACGTTCACCGAGTCCGATCCCGATGTCACACAGACCAATGACACTGAGGACAGGGAGCCCTTCCGCGTTGCTGTCATCAACAAGAACAAGCTGTCCCCGAGTCAAATGCGCCAGCCGCTGTCAGTGCACAGCATGGATCCGGACGACGAGTGGTGTGCCACCCTGATGGTCAACCGATCCCAGATCAGATTCCGCCTGGACACTGGTGCCTCTGCCAATCTCCTCGCATGGTCAGCATTCCAGACCCTGAAGGTTCAACTACCTATTCTGCCATCCAACTGTCAACTCGTTGACTATAATGGCAACGTCATCCCCGCCACGGGGTCGTGCCAGCTCGAAGTGACACACAAATCACGTAAAGCCACACTACCATTCGAAATCGTGGGCTCCTCAAAGGACTCTCTGATAGGTGCACAGGCGTGCAAAATCCTCCACCTCAGCGTGTACACTCTCTCCAGAAGGCACGTCCGATTTCCCAGATGCAGACTTTAGGGAGCAGCTCAACTCAATCCTCACGTACAACCAGGATGTTTTCGAGGGCATGGGCACACTGCCCTACACGTACAAAATCCGGCTTAAACAGGATGCTAACCCGATAGTTCACACACCTCGCAGGGTCCCAGCATCCCTCAAGGAGCGCCTCAAGCAGCAGCTGCAGGACCTTCAGGACCAAGGAGTGCTTTCCCAGGTAACGGAACCGACTCCATGGGTCAGCTCCAAGGTGTGCGTCAAGAAGCCTTCCGCCAAGCTCCGGATCTGTATAGACCCAAAAGACTTAAATCGCAACATAATGAGGGAACACTATCCCATACTCAAACGTGAGGAGATCACGTGCGAGATGGCTCGGGCAAAAATATTCACCAAGCTTGATGCCTCAAAGGGCTTCTAGCAGATTCAATTGGATCAGTCCAGCAGGAAGCTGTGCACTTTCAACACTCCATTTGGCACATACTGCTACAATAGGATGCCATTTGCCATCATATCGGCCTCTGAAGTGTTCCATCGCATCATGGAACAGATGATGGAGGGCATCGAAGGGGTGCGCGTCTATGTAGACGACGTCATTAATTGGTCCACCACACCGCAGGAGCACATCAGTTGTCTCCAGCGGTCTTTAAATGGATACGGGACCAGGGCCTGCGTCTTAACCAAGCCAAATGCTCTTTTGGACAAACCGAGCTGAAGTTCCTGGGGAACCACATCTCCCAGTTGGGGGTGCGGCCGGATGCCGACAAGGTGGCAGCCATCACGGCCATGCAGAAGCCGACAGACAAGAAGGCGGTGCTACGCTTTCTCGGAATGGTCAACTTCCTAGGGAAGTTCATTCCCAACCATGCTTCCCACACTACCGCTCTCCGGCACCTTGTCAGGAAGACAACTGAATTCCAGTGGCTTCCCACCCACCAGCGTGAATGGGAGAAGCTCAAGGTCAAGCTCACCACCGCCCCGGTACTGGCGTTTTTCGATCCTGCAAGGGAGACGAAAATCTAGACTGACGCCAGCCAGTCCGGCATTGACACATCCCACGACTATGTGTATGGCCTTCCCCAGTTCACCGTGGAGACTGACCATCGTCCGCTGCTTGGCATCATTCAAAAGGACCTCAATGATATGACCCCTCGCCTCCAGCGCATTCTGCTCAAACTCCGGAGGTACGACTTTCAACTTGTCTACACCCCGGGTAAGGACGTCATCATAGCAGACGCTCTGTCCAGGGCAGTCAACACACCGTCCGACCCTGAGGGGTTTGTTTGCCAAGTCGACACACATGTAGCCTTCACTTCTGCCAATCTGCCGGCCACTGACGCACGCCTGCCCAACATTCGACGTGAGACTGCGGCCGACCACCTTCTGCAACGTGTGATGCGCCACATGACGGACGGGTGGCTCAAGGGACAATGCCCACAGTTTTACAACGTTCGGGACGACTTGGCAGTCGTTGATGGTGTCCTCCTGAAGCTGGACCGCATCGTGATCCCACACAGCATGCACCAGCTTGTTTTAGAACAACTGCACGATGGCCATCTCGGCGTTGAGAAGTGCCGGCGGAGGGCCCGAGAGGCTATGTACTGGCCGGGAATAAGTGAGGACATTGCTAACACTGTGCTCAATTGCCCCACCTGTCAGCGGTTTCAGCCGGCACAACCCCATGAGACCCTTCAGCCCCATGCGTTGGTCACGTCCCCCTGGTCGAAGGTGGGCGTGGACCTGTTCCATATGCTCGGCAGGGACTACATCATCATCATCGACTACTTTTCCAGCTATCCAGAGGTCATACGCCTGCACGACACCATGTCGTCGGCTGTCATCCGGGCCTGCAAAGAGACCTTTGCTTGCCACGGCATTCCGCTCACCGTGATGTTAGACAATGGCCCCTGCTTTGCGAGTCAGGAATGGTCTTCCTTCGCCAGCTCATACAACTTCACACACGTGACATCCAGTCCTCTCATCCTCAGTCGATTGGCAAAGCAGAAAAGGGCGTCCATGTCGTTAAAAGGCTCCTCTGCAAGGCTGCTGATGCAGGATCTGACTTCTGCCTCGCCTTGCTGGCCTATCGCTCGGCCCCACTGTCCACGGGCCTATCGCTGGCCCAGCAGCTTATGGGTCGCACCCTCAGGACCACTGTGCCATCCATTCACGTCCCAGACCTCGACCATGCTCCGGTACTTCGGCGGATGCAGCAACAGCATGAGCAACAAAAGGCGACACATGATGCTCGGGCGACTGATCTTCCTCCCTGGCGCCTGGAGATAATGTCCGCATACACCTTCCAGAGGGAGGCTGGTTGACAACCGCTGAGGTTCTCCGACAGATAGCTCCCTGCTCGTTCCTGGTTCGTCTGCTTGATGGCTCTATTCGACGCCACAATCGGCGCGCCCTTCGTCTGGTTCCACGCTCGCTATGTGATTCTGCACCGGTGCCACGCCCTCCTGTTGTCCCTGCAATGGACTTTGTTGACCTTCCGGACACCCTGCATCCTCCTCACTCGACCGTGGCCCGGCCTGTTCATCAGCCGGTGGATCCTGACCTACCCTTGAGGCGGTCAACCCGAATTCGTTGCCCACCTGAGAGACTTAATTTATGAACCTTTTCATATTGGACTGACTGACTTGTTCTGACATACTGTTTTTGAGTTTTTGCCATACTGTTTAAGATTTTGTTATTGTTTGTTAATGACATTGGTTTCGTTCTTGGTGTAACATAGTTACTTTCTGCACCTAGCACCTTCCTGTGTATATAGTATAGCCACATGTACATATTGTTGTAAATATTGCACACACATGATTAGATGCACTCACCACACTTCTTTATTTATTATCATGTCGGCACATATTCTTTGCGAAAAGGGGGAATGTCATGATATTTAGATCAGCATACCATGGTGCAATCAAACACACACTGATGGACATGCAGTAGGACCAGCCAACACACACACAACATCGCAGCCAATCACCAGTGAGAGCACACGCACTATAAAAACAGGGGACACTACAGTTCCCGCTCATTCCAGCAGCAGCCAGCTCAGAGCACCGAGCTCAGAGCCTGCCACTCAGACATTCACCATGTGCTGAGTGCCTCACCCAGATAGTAATGGAACAGGGTCCACAGATTAGCTGGTAATGCACGGACCCAAGTTAGCAGTATGCTGTTATAGTTAAGTAGTAAATAAAATTGAGTTACACCATCTCCAGCCGTGTTAGATCATTTGTACACCAGAACACCCAACACGACAGGCACAGCAGACATTTAGAAATTGGGAGGCCCTCTGGGGTTTGCAGAGCACCGCCAGAGCGGTCCAGAGATTGGAACCGCATTTTCAACTTTTCGATGAACCACTCAATGACAGCACAGGGGGCAACGTGGGCATCATTATAATGGGTCTCCACCTCAGTCTCCGCAGCAGCATCATCAGCCATGATCTCTGTCATGATATGCAGACATGCAGATAATGATATACAGACAGGCAGCTAACGAACACAACAAACAGGACATGACCAATAAGCAGGCAGGACACTCAGGGGTGGTATCTCACTATAAAAGGCACGAGGAACTCACACCCCGCCTCTTTCCACTGATGAACATCTACAGAGTGAGTTGGAGTGTATTTACAGGATCACACCTCCAGCACGTGGCTAAGAGCTAGTCTGGTTCAGTCAGACAGAGTAACCACACTTAGGTTAGCAGAGAGTCGAACTCATAGAGAACTGTGCTAACTGTGCTACTGGTGCAATAAAACAGATTGAACTAACTTCAAGGTCTGGAGTATCTTTTGGTTAAAGCTGCATCCAGTTGCAGCCTGTTATCCCAGAGTACATAACACGACATGCTACCAGGAGACAGCTTAATTTAGATTGTTTGCCTCAGTCCATTCCGTGACGACCAGCGAATGTATCCCGGCACCATGGAGAAGATTCAGGCTCCTCACCAGCTCAGGACCTCCGTCAATCTCAGTGCCAACTGACGGACAATCAAGCAAAAGCTTCAGATCTCGTGCGTGCGTCTGATGCAAGGAAGATCGCGCTTCTCCTCTCAACAGCGGGTGATCAAGCCATTGAACTCTTCAATTCTTTTCACGTCACCGAAGGCCAGGACAAGACAAAGTTTCAGACCATCCTGGACAAGTTTGACAGTCACTGTGAAGTGGACACCAATGAAATCTTCGAGCGCTACATATTCAAACAGCATCTACAAGGTAAAGATGAATCTTTCAACTCCTTCTTAACTAACCACCGCCTGCTAGTGCTGTCCTGCAACTTGGGTGATGTTGCTGACTCCATGATCAGAGACCAAATCGTTTTTGGAGTTCACTCTGATCCTCTGAGAGAGCAGCTACTGAAAATCAGCATATGACCCTGCCAGTCGTGATTGAAACATGCACAGTGCATGAGCACGGCAAAAATCGCTATGCCCAGTACAAATCGGCTGAAAATTAGAAACTTGCCTCCCACGAGGCAGAGAGTGTGCCGGATGCATTTCCCGGATGCAGCGCCTCAGCATTGATGAAGGCGGCCATTTAGCGCGCTTTTCCCGGGACCCCGCGCGTGCGTGATGCGAACGGGTAAACGAAGAGGCCAACACCCGCACTGACACCCGCACTGCGCATGTGCGACGACGCGTGGAGCGTCAGGACTCCGATGTCATGACGTGCTCGAACTGCGGCAACGCCCACTTAGAGAAACACTGCCCTGCAGGCGATGTTTAAACTGCAGGAAGCCTGCACACTATGCAGCCTTGTGCAGGTCTGCACCAACAGTCAGGGGCCAGCGCTCCCAATTACGACGACGGCGTGTTCAGATTGTGCAACAAGAATTACAGGATGGGAAGTTGACCATCTAACCATAAAGGTCTCTCACGTGGTTGGGCTGGCTGAAAGTGCTGATAAGTGGGGCAGTTAAGCACTGTGTTGACGATGCCGTCATTGATGCCGGGCCAGTACACTGTCTCTCGGGCCCGTCGGCGGCACTTCTCCATGCCAAGATGGCCCTTATGTAGCTGTTCCAAGATGAGCTGGCGTATGCTGTGCAGGATGACAATGCAGTCCAGTTAAAAGAGAACACCATCGACTACCGCCAGATCATCTCTGATGTTGTAGAACTGCGGGCATTGGCCCTTGAGCCACCCGTCTGTTAGATGGCGCATGACACGCTGTAGCAAAGGGTCAGCCGCTGTCTCGTGGCGAATTTGGACGAGGCGTTCATCCGTGACAGGTAGATTGGAGGACACGACGGCCACATGGGCGTCAACCTGGCAGATGAATCCCGCTGGGTCACACGGAGTGTTGACTGCCCTCGAGAGAGCGTCGGCGATGATTAGGTCTTTGCCCGGGGTGTATACCAGCTGGAAGTCGTATCGCCGGAGCTTGAGCAGAATACGCTGGAGGCGAGGCGTCATGTCGTTCAAGTCTTTCTGTATTATATTGACCAGTGGGCGATGGTCGGTCTCGACGGTGAATTGGGGAAGGCCGTACACATAATCATGAAACTTGATGACACCGGTCAAAAGGCCCAGGCACTCCTTTTCTATCTGTGCGTAGCGCTGTTCCGTGGGGGTCATGGCGCGTGACGCATATGCAACGGGGGGCCATGATGAGGCCTCATCGCATTGCAGGAGCACTGCCCCAATGCCAGATTGGCTGGCATCGGTCAAAATTTTTGTCTCTTTCGCTGGATCAAAAAAAGCTAAGACCGGGGCCGTGGTGAGTTTGGTTTTGAGTTCTCTCCATTCGCTCTCGTGGGCAGGAAGCCATTGGAAGTCTGTCGTCTTCCTGACCAGGTTCCCGAGAGCCGTGGTATGAGAGGCAAGGTTAGGGATGAACTTCCCTAGGAAGTTGACCATGCCCAGAAATCGGAGGACTGCCTTCTTGTCCTCTGGCGTTTTCATGGCTGTGATAGCAGCCACCTTGTCCGCATCCGGCCGCACACCCAACTGGGAGATGTGGTCCCCTAGGAACTTGAGTTCAGTCTGATCAAAGGAGAATTTGGCTCTGTTGAGGCGTAGGCCCTGCTCCCGTATGCGTTTGAACACGCGCTGGAGACGACTGATATGCTCCTGCATATGGTGGACCAAATGATTATGTCGTCGACATAAACGCGAACACCTTCAGTGCCTTCCATCATTTGTTCCATGATCCTGTGAAACATTTCTGAAGCTGATGTGGTCCCAAACGGCATCCTGTTGGAACAATATCTGCCAAAGGGGGTGGAAAAGGTACAGTTTCCTGCTGGATTTGTCGAGCTGTATTTGTCAGAATCCTTTCGAGGCGTCAAGTTTGGTGAAGAGCTTGGCGCGAGCCATCTCGCATGTGATTTCTTCGCGCTTGGGAATTGGATAATGCTCCCTCATGTTATTGCGATTCAGAACCTTGGGATCAATGCAAATTCTCAGCTCGCCGGAAGGCTTTTTTACGCACACCATGGAACTGACCCAGTCGGTTGGTTCCATAACTCTGGAGATCACTCCTTGGTCTTGGAGGTCCTACAGCTGCTGCTTGAGGCGGTCTTTGAGGGGTGCTGGGACCCTGCGAGGTGCATGCACCACAGGCGTGGCGTTCTGTTTGAGTAGGATCTTGTAAGTATATGGGAGCGTGCCCATGCCTTCGAAGACGTTGCGGTGCTGGTCGATGATAGCATCGAGTTGCACCCTGAAGTCAGCGTCCTGGAAGGTGAGCGTGTCATCAGGAGAGAGAGAGTGACCTCTTTGACCGAGGTTCAACAGCTTGCACGCCTGTGCGCCAAGCAGGGAGTCCTTCGAGGAGCCCTTCGAGGAGCCCACGATCTCAAAAGGAAGGATGGCTTTCCGTGGCTTGTGCGTCACTTCAAGTTGGCACGAGCCGGTAGCAGGAATGATGTTGCCATTGTAGTCCAATAGCTGGCAGGCCGATAGAAGGATGGCTGGTTTGACACGAAGGCTTTAGAAAGCAGACCACGCCATGAGTTTGGCGGAGGCACCAGTGTCCAGGCGGAACCGTATTTGGGACCGGTTGACCGTCAGGGTGGCACACCACTCATCGTCTGGATTGATGCTGTACACTGACAGCAGCTGGTGTCTTTGCTTCGGGGACAGCCTGTTTTTCGTTATGACACCGACTCGAAAAGGCGCCTTCGGGTCCTCGGTGTCACAGTTGTGTGGGAGGTCCGCATCGGACTCGGTGACCGTGGGTTGAATTGCCCAAACATCCCTGTGAGGCTGGCTGAAGCGATATGAGTTGGCAGGCTGAGCTGCTCGACAGCAGGCAGCATAGTGGCCAAGTCTTCCACATCGTAGACATTGTCGAGATTTTGCAGGGCATTGCAGCTTTAAATGGACGGAGCCACAGTTGCTGCACGTCGTGACGTCAGCACGTTCGCTGCGCCACCGTGCATGTGCGGTGCGGTCGTGCGTAGTGCGCGCCGGCGCATTACGTTCCTCAATGTCGCCGTCCCCTTGTTTGGTGCGTACAAGCGCGGGAGTCCGCAAAAGGCGCTCGAAATGGCCGCCCTCATCCAGCTGAGGCCCTGGAGTTGCTCAATCACTTGGACCCGTTCCGCCTCGTGGGGACCTTGCTGTGCCGTTTCAGCCGCTTGTATATGGGAATACCGACTCGTGGCGTTTTCATGTAGGACACATGTCTCGATGGCGGTCGCTAGGGTGAGTTGCTTTACTTTGAGGAGCTGCTGACGTAGGGGGTCCGATTGAACACCAAAAACGATCTGGTCGCGTATCATGGAGTCGAAGGTGGGCCCGAAGCTGCAAGATTGCGCAAGGATGCAGAGGTGCGTAGGAAAGGATTGGAAAGGTTCATTCTTACCCTGCAAACGCTGCTGGAACACGTAGCGTTCAAAACTTTCATTCACCTCTACGCTGCAGTGAGTGTCAAACCTGAGGAGGACCGTCTTGAACTTCGTCTTGTCTTCATCATCTGCAAAGGTGAGAGAGTTGAAAATGTGGATGGCATGGTCCCTGGCCGTGGAGAGGAGAAGAGCAATCTTTCTGGTGTCCAAGCCCTGTCCGTGGCTTCGAGGAAGAGCTGGAAGCGCTGTTTGAAAATCTTACAGTTGGCCCCAAGGTTGCCGGCGATGCGGAGCGGCAGCAGCGGGCTGATGTTGTCCATGTCGCAGGATGACGGAATGCTGGCGGAAGGCAGATCACTTGCAGGTTGGTCTAAGAACTGCTAGTATCCCACCACCCCTGGTATCATGATGTGTTGGGTGTCCTGGATCACATACAGGTCACCAACACTTAACATAGTGCAACACTATTTTATTGAATCAGTAACTGTTTAAACGTACTTAGACTGTGGGTTAATACGATACTAGCTTTAGTTTGGGCAGCATGGTAGCATAGTGGTTAGCACAATTGCTTCACAGCTCCAGGGTCCTAGGTTCGATTCCCGGCTTGGGTCACTGTCTGTGCAGAGTCTGCACGTTCTCCCCGTGTGCGCGTGGGTTTCCTCCGGGTGCTCCGGTTTCCTCCCACAGTCCAAAGATGTGCAGGTTAGGTGGATTGGCCATGCTAAATTGCCCTTCGTGTTGGGTGGGGTTACTGGGTTATGGGAATAGGGTGAAGGTGTTGACCTTGGGTAGTGTGCTCTTTCCAAGAGCTGGTGCAGACTTGATGTGCTGAATGGCCTCCTTCTGCACTGTAAATTCTATGAAACTAAAGACCTTTGCCTTGCCCTAACCAGTCGATGCACTCAGCACATAGTGAATGTTTGTGTTGCAGGCTGTGAGCTCTGTCCTCCTAGCTAGCTGCAACTCGAATGAGCGGGAACTCTGATGCCCCTTGTCCTTATAGTGCGCGTGCTCTCTCTGATTGTCTGCGGTGTTGTGTGTGTTGATTGGTCCCACTGTGTGTCCATCAGTGTGTGTCTGCACCATGATATACTGGTGTATATTATGACAACATCTACTTCGCGCTGCTTGCATACAGGGGTGCCGCACTATCCACTGGCATATCGCCGGCTCAACCCCTGATGAACAGGGACTTGCGGACGACACTTCCAGCCATATATTTGCCAAACCTGGATCACCTCCCGGTGCTGCAGAAGGTGCAGCAGCTCCGAAACCAGCAAAAGCAGGGCTGTGATGCTCATGCCACCGATTTGCCCATGTTATCCCCGGCAGACACTGTCAGGATCAAGATACCGGATGGTGGCTGGTCTGCTCCAGCTGTCGTTGTTCGACAGGCTGCCCCCCGCTCGTATGTTGTACGTATGGCTGATGGTTCTGTTGTGCGACGAAACAGACGGGCACTGCGCAAAACTGCCTGCCCGCAACCGCTTTCTTCTCCGTTTCCGTCCGTTGTTTTGCCACCTCCTGATACCTTGAACTACGAGACCACCAGTCAGGCTTTCATCCCGCCTGTCAAGGCGCCGTTGTCCCCACCACCACCTCTCCGGCGGTCGACAAGGATCAGACGCAAGCCCCAGAGACTGGACTTATGAACACTTGTTTTGTTTGCTATGTTCTGTTTTCTCACATTAGACAGCTGTCTTCACATGTAAATACATTCACATATGCCACCGCTTGTAAATATGTCAATATATGCCACCACATGTAAGTACGTTCCCGTATGCCAACAAAATATTTAAAAAACAGGGGAGATGTCATGATATGCAGACATGCAGATAATGATATACAGATATACAGACAATGATATACAGATATACAGACAGGCACAGTCAGGCAGCTAATGAACACAGAACAGGACATGACCAATTAGCAGGCAGGACACTCAGGGGTAGTATCTCACTATAAAAGGCACGAGGCTCTCACACTCCGCCTCTTTCCACTGATGAACATCTACAGAGTGAGTCAGGGTGTATTTATAGTATCACACCTCCAGCACGTGGCTAAGAGCTAGTCTGGTTCAGTCAGACAGAGTAACCACACTTAGGTTAGCAGAGAGTCGAATTCATAGAGAACTGTGCTAACTGTGCTACTGGTTCAATAAAACAAATTGAACTAACTTCAAGGTCTGGCGTCTTTTGGTTAAAGCTGCATCCAGTTGCAGCCTGTGTTATCCCAGAGTACATAACAAGACAATCTCAATGGGTATGCCTTGTCCCCCATGAACCAACCCATCACCCTGGGGTGATCCTTGAAGACACCACGGATCTTAGAGTGCCCCAGGAAGTAGTTGTCATGCACAGTCCCTGGGTAGCGGGCACACACACACATGATATGGAGGCGGTGGTCGCACATGGTTTGAACATTCAGGGCGTGAAACCTCCTCCTGTTAATATAGGGCTCTCCCTGATGTCTCGGTGCGCGCAGTGCAACATGGATTCCATTGACGCCACCGCTTAGTGTTATGTAATGAGCCAGACTTGATAAAAGATCTTAAAGTAAGGGAACACTTAGGAGGCAGTGATTATAATGTGGTAGAATTCAGTCTGCAATTTGAAAGAAAGAAGGTGGAATCAGATGTAAAGGTGTTACAGTTAAATAAAGGTAACTACAGGGGCATGAGGGAGGAACTGACGAAAATCGACTGGGAGCAGAGACTAGTGGGAAAGACAGTAGAACAGCAATGGCAGGAGTTTCTGCGAGTAATTGAGGACACAATACAGAGGTTCATCCCAAAGAAAAGAAAGGTTATCAGAGGGGGGATTAGGCAGCCATGGCTGACAAAGGAAGTCAGGAAATGCATCAAAGCAAAAGAGAAAGCCTATAATGTGGCAAAGAGTAGTGGGAAGTCAGAAGATTGGGAAGACTACAAAAACAAACAGAGGATAACAAAGAGAGACATAAGGAAGGAGAGGATCAAATATGAAGGTAGGCTAGCCAGTAACATTAGGAATGATAGTAAACGTTTCTTTCGATACATTAAAAACAGGCGGGAGGCAAAAGTAGACATTGGGCCGCTCCAAAACGACGTTGGTAATCTAGTAATGGGAGACAAGGAAATAGCTGAGGAACTAAATAAGTACTTTGCGTCAGTCTTCACAGTAGAAGACATGAGTAATATCCCAGCAATTCAGGAGAGTCAGGGAGCAGAGTTGAACATGGTAGCCATCACAAAGGAGAAAGTGCTAGAGAAACTAAGAGGTCTAAAAATTGATAAATCTCCGGGCCCAGATGGGCTACATCCTAGAGTTCTAAAGGAGATAGCTGAAGAAATAGTGGAGGCATTAGTTATGATCTTTCAAAACATTCTCCACATCAGATCTTTCAAAAGTCATTGGAGTCAGGGAAAGTCCCAGAGGATTGGAAAATCGCTGTTGTAACCCCCCTGTTCAAGAAGGGAACAAGAAAAAAGATGGAAAATTATAGGCCAATTAGCCAAACCTCGGTTGTTGGCAAGATTCTAGAATCCATCATTAAGGATGAGATTTCTAAATTCTTGGAAGTGCAGGGTCGGATTAGGACAAGTCAGCATGGCCTTACTTCTGCTCCTATGTCTTATGGATGCCCCCTGGGTACATACTAGCGATGGCGGAGAATCCTGCAGCCTGGGCACCTTGATGGGCTGATCCAGGTTGATTGTGATATAGTTGGATGCCCGGGCATACAGAGTATACTAACATGCCTAATTCCACATTTGAAATAGCCTTCTGCTGTGAAGCTACGTATTGGGAAATTAAAGGGTTAAAAGCCTGAGCTTAGAGTGTGTTTGACTGCAGTGGTCATGTTTTTTTAAATAGGAATTCTGTTTTGCAGGACCTTGGTGCTTTTAGCAACCGTAAGCTGAAATAGTCAAAGGAATGTATTTTTCAGTCTGGACTAATAGATTATGATTTGTCTGGGAAAGTCCCTGGCGAGTTAATGTGCATTGCAGCTTGCAGAGATAATTAGTTTTTCAGCTTGGGAAGATGGGGTCATTGCTGGGTGGAGTCAAAGAATGCAGAGAGACATTTTGAAAGCTTTAGAGAGGCTGTTTTTGGAGAAAGCTTTGGAAAGAAGAGTTGAATTCTGATCTGCTTGACGCTGATGCCACAATTTTCCCACAGTAAGATAGATTAAGAGCTGTTTCTTTTCATGCTGCTCCATGGAAATTGGGTGGTAGTGTTTAAGATGTAATTATAAGCTGTTCTTTTTGGGTGTGAAGTTAAAAAGTTTAATATTGTATTCAAATAAAGTTATGTTTAAAAAATAATCAAGCCCTATTTCTTCATGCAATCACTCCTGAAGTGAATCATTCTTTCCACACAGTCTTACAAATAAATTAAAATATTGGGGTTTTGGTCCAGTGTCCTAGTCACTGTTGGGGTCTTGTAGCCATCTGGGATGGCCACTTCCAGAATACAGAATGGACGCTCGCAAAGACTGTAGGGAACTGTGGACAATGTTAGGAAAGCAAGCAGGCACAGAGCCTGTATGCGTATTGGAAAGACAGCTCCCAGATGGAACTGAAACTGTAGGTCAATTAACATATTGATGGCCCATCTCCGGGAACAAAGGAAAGACACTCGAGCAACCGATACAGCTCCAGACATCCCGGCGCCAGTTCCCCAAACCGAAAGCGCAAACAAAGCAAGGCCAATGGCCACCTAAGAAACGCCCAGACATCAGGGCACCCACCACTTTATTAGTCAAGATCAATACCAGTGATCAAGAAGCAGCCCAATTAATTGGGGCCAAGTTTAAGGCTTGCCCAAAAGCACGCAAAGCCCCTCCAGGTATAAGAAGGAACCCCCACGAGAGATTCGCTCTCTTGGACTTGGCTCTCAAAGCAGAGAGACCCGTCCACCAGCTGCACCAGAAGCAAGTAAGTCCAAGGTCAACGCTCGCTACCAGACGGACGACCTTAGCTGTTCTTCTGGACCACTTCGAACCCAACAACCTCAGATCTGAACAACGGACATTTTTCCTCTGACTGAGTGGGCACCCGAAGCTAGGTATTGGCGTTAGCATTAGAGATAGTTTAGTTTGTAGTACTTTGTGCATGAGTAGATATTACTGTGTGTGTAAATAAATAATATTGACTTTGAACTAACTAACTGGTGTATTGGCTCTTTGATCAGTATTCGGGTTTGAACCTTGTGGCGGTATCGAGAGATACCTGGCGACTCTAAAGTAAACATAATTCGGATTATGGAAGGCGACCATATTGACCGCCATATTTATAACCAGATAAACGGAGGAGCAACAGTCAGGTCTGGGATCTTAAGTATAATTCCTTGTTTGGTTTGGGGTTATTGAACTTAACGACAGTGAGTGTGTGTGGAACGATTGCATTCTTTCAGATTTTGAAATTTAAATATGGAGTGACTGGAGATCGTACCTTCAGTTGCAAATGTTTTCCTGTTTGTGGAAGAGATTACTCGGGGTACTTTACAAAGGGAGACTAAACAAAACCTTTGGGTTTGGTGGAGAATCTGCAGTTAAGGAGATATGTAGTTTGGATGGAGTGTTGCCAGAATAGGTGGTAAAATGTGGAATTAGTGGTGAGAACAGTAGTGTGCCACTATGTAAGGTAAGGATAGACGGTCCAGTGAAAAGTGGTGTACTGGTAGTAGGGGTAATAGAATTTTTTTTTTCAGGTTTACAATTTATCCTAGGTAATGATACAGCAGGTTACAAACGGGAGTGCAGCCTACTGTGTTTGAGAAGCCAGTGGAAAGTCAAACAACTGAGATGTTGCAAGAAGGTTTCTGATTGTATGGTAACCAGGTCACAAAGCCACAGATTGAGACAGGAGGAAGAGAACTTGAGGTTCAGTTGTCAGAAAACATGTTTGATCAGATGGTTAGTAAAGAACAAGAGCAGGTGGTAGATGTCGTGGATATCTTTAATTCAAACAAGTTGGTTGAATTACAACAGGAAGATTCAGAGATAAAGCAGTTGTACCAGAAAGCATATATGGAAATAAAATCTGAGTGTATACCAGAGCATTATTACATTAGAAATAATGCCTTAATGAGAAAATGGAGACAATTACATATTCAAGCAGATGAGAATTGGGTGGAACATCATAAACTGATATTACCAGTGGGTTGCAGAAAGGAGGTTTTGCATGAGATTCCAGTTTGGGGTTATTTAGGAGTAAGGAAGACTCAAGCAAAAATGCAAAAATACTTTTATTGGCCTGGACTGAATAAGGATGTGGTTCAATTTTGCCATACATGTCACACATGCCAGGTAGTAGGAAAACTGTAGGCGGTAATCAAGCCAGCACCTTTAATACCCATTGCAGCATTTAAGGAACTTGTTACTCGGGTCCTCATTGATTGCGTGGGACCCCTGCCTAAAACAAAAAGTGGGAATCAGTATCTGTTGACCATAATGGATGTGTCTACTGGATTTCTAGAGACAATTCCATTCAGAAACATTACATCTAAGAGGGTTGTAGAGATACATTTTTTACAATGTATCATCTACCAAAAGAAATTCAGTCAGATCCGGGATCCAATTTTATGTTGAAATTATTCAAGGAAGTTATGAATAGCTTAGAAATAAAGCAATTTCATTCAACAACGTATCATCTGGAATCACAAGGGGTTTAGAAAGGGGGCTTCAGAATCTAAAGACCATAGAATCATAGAATCACTACAGTGCAGAAGGAGGCCATTTGGCCCATCGAGTCTGCACCAGCCAATTGGCCCATTGAGTCTGGACCAGCCCTCTGAAAGGGTTCCCTACCTAGGGTCAGGCCCCCACCCTGTCAAGTGACACTTAAACTTGAAACACTTCTTCAGTGTTTCCCTCCCTACCCCCTCCTCTAACCAAAAAAAACAACCGCTGTAAAGATCAAGAGGAAGGCTCGAGGGCAGGTAGAAGTAGAAAGAAGTTGAACCGTGACGTCACAGCCTGCAGGTAAGGGATTGGCTGGTGACTGGTATGTAGTTTTTCTTTTATTTTCCCTCAGGTGTTATTGTGCGGGGCGCAGAGGTTGCTGAGTGAGCGCTTGCTGAGAAGGGGAGTAAATTTATTTAAAAGCTTACTGTCGGGAGTTTCCAGCTGAATCCGGTCGGAGTGAGGACAGAGTCACTGCTGGGTAAGTAGTAAAGATTTAAATTGTTTGTGCAGGCCAATAACAGCTGATTGCCATTTTTGTGTGGGGTGCAGTGGTTGCTGGTTAAGTGTTTTATATTTACCTGTATTTAAGTTGGGCAGTTTCTAAACCCTAGACACTATACTCGTAGTGTTCCCCCACCCTTCCACCTCCTTTAACCTAAGGGGTAGAGTGAATAACAAGTAAGCTCTTTCTTTCTTTTTCTTTTTTTATCTAGAGGGGATTGCAGGGAAGGTAGTGCAATGTTCCTCCTGCAGAATGTTTGAGGTGAGGGACGCCGTCAGTGTCCCTGCTGATTTCATCTGTGGGAAGTGCACCCATCTCCAGCTCCTCAGAAACCGCGTTAGGGAACTGGAGCTGGAGCTGGATGAACTTCGGATCATTTGGGAGGCAGAGGTGGTCATAGATAGAAGCTTCAGGGATGTAGTTACTCCGAAGAATAAAAATAGCTGGGTGACGGTGAGAGGAGCTGGGAGGAAGCAGTCAGTACAGGGATCCCCTGTGAGCGACAGCCTTAGTAACAAGTATACCACTTTGGATACTGTTGGGGGGGACGATTTACCAGGGGTAAGCCATGGGGTACAGGTCTCTGGCACAGAGTCTGTCCCTGTTGCTCAGAAGGGAAGGGGGGAGAGGAGTAGAGCATTAGTCATTGGAGACTCCATAGTTAGGGGGATAGATAGGAGATTCTGTGGGAATGAGAGAGACTCGCGGTTGGTGTGTTGCCTCCCAGGTGCCAGGGTGCCTGATGTCTCGGATCGTGTTTTCGGGATCCTTAAAGGGGAGGGGGAGCAGCCCCAAGTCGTGGTCCACATAGGTACCAACGACATAGGTAGGAAAAGGGATAGGGATGGAAGGCAGGAATTCAGGGAGCTAGGGTGGAAACTTAGATCTAGGACAAACAGAGTTATTATCTCTTGGTTGTTACCCGTGCCACATGCTAGCGAGACGAGGAATCGGGAGAGAGAGGAGTTGAACACGTGGCTACAGGGATAGTGCAGGAGGGAGGGTTTCAGATTTCTGGATAATTGGGGCTCATTCTGGGGTCAGTGGGTCCTCTACAAACGGGATAGTCTACACCTGGACCAGAGGGGTACCAATATTCTGGTGGGAAATTTGCTAATGCTCTACGGGAGGGTTTAAACTAGTTCAGCAGGGGCTTGGGAACCTGAATTGTAGCTCCAGTATACAGGAGGTTGAGAGTAGTGAGGTCATGAGTAAGGTTTCAAAGTTGCAGGAGAGTACCGGCAGGCAGGAAGGTGGTTTAAAGTGTGTCTTCTTCAATGCCAGGAGCATCCGGAATAAGGTGGGTGAACTTGCGGGGTGGATTGGTACCTGGGACTTCGATGTTGTGGCCATTTCGGAGACATGGATAGAGCAGGGACAGGAATGGTTGTTGCAGGTGCTGGGGTTTAGATATTTCAGTAAGCTCAGGGAAGGTGGTAAAAGAGGAGGAGGGGTTGCATTGTTAGTCAAGGACAGTATTACGGTGGCAGAAAGGATGTTTGATGAGGACTCGTCTACTGAGGTAGTATGGGCTGAGGTTGGAAACAGGAACCCCTGTTAGGGGTTTTCTATAGTCCTCCGAAAAGTTCCAGAGATGTAGAGGAAAGGATTGCAAAGATGATTCTGGATCGGAGCGAAAGCAACAGGGTAGTTATTATGGGGGACTTTAACTTTCCAAATATTGACTGGAAACGCGATAGTTCGAGTTCTTTAGATGGGTACGTTTTTGTCCAATGTGTGCAGGAGGGTTTCCTGACACAGTATGTAGATAGACCAACAAGAGGCAAGGCCATATTGGATTTGGTACTGGGTAATGAACCAGGACAGGTGTTAGATTTGGAGGTAGGTGAGCACTTTGGTGATAGTGACCACAATTCGATATGTTTACTTTAGTGATGGAAAGGGATAGGTACATACCGCAGAGCAAGAGTTATATCTGGGGGAAAGGCAATTATGATGCAATGAGGCAAGATGTAGGATGCATCGGATGGAGATGAAAACTGCAGGGGTTGGGCACAATGGAAATGTGGAGCTTGTTCAAGGAACAGCTACTGCGTGTCCTTGATAAGTATGTACCTGTCAGGCAGGGAGAAAGTGGTCGAGCAAGGGAACTGTGGTTTACTAAAGCAGTCGAAACACTTGTCAAGAGGAAGAAGGAGGCTTATGTAAAGATGAGACATGAAGGTTCAGTTAGGGCGCTCGAGAGTTACAAGTTAGCGAGGAAGGACCTAAAGAGAGAGCTAAGAAGTGCAAGGAGGGGTCATGAGAAGTCTTTGGCAGGTAGGATCAAGGATAACCCTAAAGCTTTCTATAGATATGTCAGGAATAAAAGAATGACTAGGGTAAGAGTAGGGCCAGTCAAGGACGTTAGTGGGAAGTTGTGCGTGGAGCCCGAGGAGATAGGAGATGTGCTAAATGAATATTCTTCATCAGTATTCACACAGGAAAAAGACAATATTGTCGCGGAGAATACTGAGATTGAGGCGCCTAGACTAGAAGGGCTTGAGGTTCATAAGGAGGAGGTGTTAGCAATTCTGGAAAGGGTGAAAATAGATAAGTCCCCTGGGCCGGATAGGATTTATCCTAGGATTCTCTGGGAAGCTAGGGAGGAGATTGCTGAGCCTTTGGCTTTGATCTTTAAGTCATCTTTGTCTACAGAAATAGTACCAGAAGACTGGAGGATAGCAAATGTTGTCCCCTTGTTCAAGAAGGGGAGTGGAGACATCGCTATACTATAGACCAGTGGGCCTTACTTCTGTTGTGGGCAAAATCTTGGAAATGTTTACAAGAGATAGGATGTATAATCATCCGGAAAGGAATAATTTGATTAGAGATAGTCAACACGGTTTTGTGAAGGGTAGGTCATGCCTCACAAACCTTATTGAGTTCTTTGAGAAGGTGACCAAACAGGTGGATGAGGGTAAAGCAGTTGATGTGGTGTATCTGGATTTCAGTAAAGCATTTGATAAGGTTCCCTATGGAAGGCTACTGCAGAAAATACGGAGGCATGGGATTCAGGGTGATTCAGCAGTTTGGTTCAAAAAGTGGTAGCTGGAAGAAGACAAAGGGTGGTGGTTGATGGGAAATGTTCAGACTGGAGTCCAGTTACTAGTGGTATACCAGAAGGATCTGTTTTGGGGCCACTGCTGTTTTTCATTTTTATAAATGACCTGGAGGACGGCGTAGAAGGATGGGTGAGTAAATTTGCAGATGACACTAAAGACGGTGGAGTTGTGGACAGTGCGGAAGGATGTTACAAGTTACAGAGGGACATAGATAAGCTGCAGTGCTGGGCTGAGAGGTGGCAAATGGAGTTTAATGCAGAAAAGTGTGAGGTGATTCATTTTGGAAGGAATGACAGGAAGACAGCGTACTGGGCTAATGGTAAGATTCTTGGCAGTGTGGATAAGCAGAGAGATCTCGGTGTCCATGTACATAGATCCCTGAAAGTTGCCACCCAGGTTGAGAGGGTTGTTAAGAAGGAGTACGGTGTGTTAGCTTTTATTGGTAGAAGGATTGAGTTTCGGAGCCATGAGGTCATGTTGCAGCTGTACAAAACTCTGGTGCGGCCGCATTTGGAGTATTGCGTGCAATTCTGGTCGCCGCATTATAGGAAGGATGTGGAAGCATTGGAAAGGGTGCAGAGGAGATTTACCAGAATGTTGCCTGGTATGGAGGGAAGATCTTATGAGGAAAGGCTGAGGGACTTGAGGCTGTTTTCGTTAGAGAGAAGAAGTTTAAGAGGTGACTTAATTGAAGCATACAAGATGATCAGAGGATTGGATAGGGTGGACAGTGAGACCCTTTTTCCTCGGATGCTGATGTCTCGCATGAGGGGACATAGCTTTAAATTGTGGGGAGATAGATATAGGACAGATGTCAGAGGTAGATTCTTTACTCAGAGAGTAATAAGGGCGTGGAATGCCCTGCCTGCAGCAGTAGTGGACTCGCCAACACTAAGGGCATTCAAATGGTCATTGGATAGACATATGGACGATAAGGGAATAATGTAGATGGGCTTTAGAGTGGTTTCACAGGTCAGCGCAACATCGAGGGCCAAAGGGCCTGTACTGCGCTGTAATGTTCTATGTTCTATGTTCTATCCCCTTAACGCAGTAACCCCACAAAACGTAACCTCTGACCTTCTGGAGACGAAGAGGCAATTGATCATGGCAATCCATCTCACCTTTTTAAAATTCTTTTTAAAAATAAATTTAGAGTGCCCAATTCTTTTTTCCAATTCAGTGGCAATTTAGCGTGGCCAATCCACCTAGCCTGCAAATCTTGGGTTGTGGGGGGTGAAACCCACGCAAACACGGGGAGATTGTGCAAACTCCACAGGACAGTGACCCAGAGCCGGGATTAAACCTGGGACCTCGGCGCCGTGAGAGTGCAGGGCTAACCCACTGCGCACCATGTTGCCCTGCAATGCATCTAACCTGCACATCTTTGGACTGTGGGAGCAAACCGGAGCACCTGGAGGAAACCCACAAAGACACAGGGAAAAAGTGCAAATGCCACACTGGGGTTGGTTTAGCCAGGGCTAAATTGCTGGCTTTTAAAGCAGACCAAGGCAGGCCAGCAGCACGTTTCAATTCCTGTACCAGCCTCCCCGAACAGGTGCCAGAATGTGGCGACTAGGGGCTTTTCACAGTAACTTCATTGCCTACTTGTGACAATAAGCGATTTTCATTTCATTCATTTCAGACGAGGCCAGAATTGAACCCAGATCCCTGGAGCTGTGAGGCAGCAGTGCTAACTATTGTGTCACCTGCCACATAATCTCAAATTTAATTTTGAGGTTATCTAGAGGACTATTTGCAATTAGGGATGGATCTAATGAAATAATTAAATACAGTCCATTTGAATTGATTTTTGGTCATGAGGTAAGAGGACCACTTAAATTGATCGAAGAGAAATTGGTGAGGCAGCATTTGGAGACGACGTTGTTGGACTATGTGTCAAACTTCAGAGAGAGGTTAACTAGGGCTGGTGAATTGGCTCGGAAATGTTTAAAATTGTCACAACATGTGATGAAAAAAGAGGCGGATAAGAAACCAAACATTCTTAGTTTTGTTGGTGGGGAGAAAGTACTAATATTGTTACCAATGGTAGGTGAACCATTAAAAGCAAGATTTGGTGAGCCTTATTAAATTGAAAATAAATTGAGTGAGGTAAATTATTTGAAAAGAATGCCAAGCAGAAGGAAAGCTCACAGAGCGTGTCATGTCAATATGCTCAAAAAGTGTTTTGATAGAGAAGGAAAGAAGAAGCAAGTGTAAGTCATTGTAACTCAGGGAGAAGAGACAAATCCAGATGACTCTGAATTTGACATTCCTCAAATTAAATTGAATAACGAGGACGCATTAAACAACTGGGATAAATTAATGAGTTACCTTCTGGAGGAAAATCAAAATGACCTAAAAGAGTTATTACAGTCCCATAGAGCTGTATGTGGGAATACATTGGGAAGCACAAAAGTAATTATGCATGATGTAGATATAGAAAATGCTATTCCTATTAAACAACATCCATCCAGGCTCAATCCACTAAAGTTTGCACAGGTACAAAAGGAGATCGACAACATGCTTCAGGAGGATATCATTAAAATGAGTTGCAGCGATTGGTGCTCGCCGATTATCGTGGTTCCGAAACTGATTATCGTGGTTCCGAAACTGAATGGAACACAACTTTGGACTATAGAGAGGCCAATGCAGATGCAAAGTCAGATTCGTACCCTATTCCTCATTGGAAGACTTTGTTGGAAAGGTGGGACAAGCATAGGTTATTACCAAACCTGACTTACTTAATGGATATGGGCAAGTACCTTTATCAGACAGGGCAAAGGACGTTTTGGCTTTTGCGACGCCAAATGGTCTGTATTAATCTGAGATCATGCCATTTGGAATGAAGAATGCTCTAGCAACATTCCAAAGATTAACCAACAAGGTCATCTCGTGTCTAAACAATTGTGCAGTGTGCATTGACGATTTTGTGATGTTCAGTGAAACAGGGAAGGAGCATTTGGAACATTAAATACAACTATTTGATCGATTAAATAAGCTGGATTGGTGGTAAATGTGGCTAAAAGTGAATTTGCAAACGCTCAAGTCAACTTCTTAGGCCATACCATTGGACATGGTCAGATGGTTCCATGGAATGTGAAGATAAAAGTTACAGGAGAGTTTCCAATACCATCAACTAGGAGAGAAGTGCTGAGACTTCTCAGCATGAGTGGTTTCCACCGGAAATTCAAATTTCAGCAGAGTGGTTGTTCCACTGACTGAACTTCTGAAAAAGCAAAAGAAATTTCAGTGGACGTCGGAATGTCAGGAGGCATACGATATCCTGAAGGCTGCGTTAACCACCGCACGAGTGTTTATGACACCTAATTATGCGAAACTGGATTCCTCTGGAATGTGTGTCTCAGAGGTGTCTTTGCATAAATAAGTATGTGCAGCACTGGCACAGAAAGCTGAATAATGCTTGCAGATGTGCTCCTCTTCGTCCCATTGACCTTTAAAAAGCCCGGATGTCACTCAGTTGTTACATACCTGCAGGCCACGATGAAATCAAACCCGTTGTAAGATGCTGCAGTACCATTGGTAAAGTGACTCACTGCCACCTCCAGCAAATCCAGGTTGGAAACACAGTGATGCTTATTTATTATTTGGTTCCCCTAAAAGAACAAAATGATTGATATAATTTTATCTGTTCCCAATCTGTATGACTTTTATTTGTTACTTTTTACACGTTCTGGAACTATTTAACATTCCTTATCACGCACAAGTACATACAAAATAACTTGTGAATGTTCGTGCACACTACAGTATTTGTTTATTCGGATATGCAGTGTCCGGGACTGATTCATTTGGTTGACATATTAAACACCAAGAATACAATCAATTGCAATTGATGCAGCCTTTTTTCCTAAGCAGTAACACCTATAGCTTTATATTTGCAAATGTCATGGCTTTAGAAAAGGTCTGAGTGGGAAATCCTCTCTGATGGATATCTGTACAATAAAGCAAGATAGAAAATCTCTGAGAAATTGAACAGTTGGCTTAATTTTTTTTTGATTTATCAAAAAATGTGATTATTCATTTTAAAGGATCAACGTTACTGTTCATCGATGCAGGAGTTCCTCAGGGTAGTGTCCACGGTCTAACTTCTTCAACTAATTTATCAATGACCCTCTCTTCAACATAGATAGATATGGCAATGTTCAGTGGTGATTGCATTTCATTTGAAACTCTTCAGATAATGAAGCAGTCTTTTCCCATATGTCACAACAACTGGACAATATTCAGGCTTGGGCTCATAAGTGGTAAAGTAACATTTGTACCAGGTAATGACTATCTTCAACAATAGAGTCTTACCAGCTCCCATTGACATCTGTGACATTACGATTCTAAAATATCCCATCATTAACATCCTTGGATTGTGTTGTGTATTGTGGCTCCCAGAGCAGGTTAGGGGCTCGGTATTTTGTGGTGAGTGACTCACTGCCTGACTCCCAAATCCTGTCTACCATCTACAAGGCACATGTCAGTATGATGGAATACCCTCCACTTGCCTGGATGAGTGCAGCTCCAATGACACTCAAGAAGCTCCATGTTATCAAGCACAATACAGTCCACTTGACTGGAACCTCATTCCCCACTGTAAACATTCCATCAACGACGCATTGTTTCTGCAGTGTGTGCTATCTATAAGATGCACTTCAATAAGACCAACAAACACGTGGGAATACCCGCACTTCCAAGTTCCCCTCCAAGTCACACACCGTACCAACTTGGAAATATATAGCCATTCCTTGATCATCGCTGGACCATTATTGTAGGAGTACCTTTATCACATAGTTCACAGTGGCTCATGCATACAGAATATCAGCACCTTCTCAAGAGCAGTAAAGGTCGGCAATGAATGCTGGCCTTGTCAACACATCCTGTAAATGAATAAAAAATATATAAAATTGGTGAGGGTCACTGCATCAGTCTTTGATAATGCTTTAAGCAAATTGGTAGTCACAAATGGGCTATATTTTTCTCTTTCTTGAAATAAATGATTATTAATCTATTGTTGCAAATTTCAACAACGGTCAGTCAAAATGCAGACTCAAAGAACAAAGAACGAAGAAAAGTACAGCACAGGAACAGGCCCTTCGGCCCTCCAAGCCTGCGCCGACCATGCCACCCGTCTAAACTAAAATCTTCTACACTTCCGGGGTCCATATCCCTCTATTCCCATCCTATTCATGATCTTGATGCCCCTTAAACGTCACTATCGTCCCGGCTTCCACCACCTCCTCCGGCAGCGCGTTCCAGGCACCCACAACCATCTATGTAAAAAACTTGCCTCGTACATCTCCTCTAAACCTTGCACCTTAAACCTATGCCCCCTAGTAATTGACCCCTCTATTCTGGGAAAAAGTCTCTGACTATCCCCTCTGTCTATGCCCCTCATAATGTTGTAGACCTCTATCAGGTTGCCTCTCAACCTCCTTCGTTCCAGTGAGAACAAACCAAGTTTATTCAACCTCTCCTCATAGCTAATGCACTCCATACCAGTAAACATCCTGGTAAATCTCTTCTGCACCCTCTCTAAAGCCTTCACATCCTTCTGGTAGTGTGGCGACCAGAATTGAACACTATACTCCAAGTGTGGCCTAACTAAGGTTCTATACAGCTGCAACATGACATGCCAATTTTTATACTCACTGCCCCGGCCAATGAAGGCAATCATGCCGTCTGCCTTTTGACTACCTTCTCCACCTGTGTTGCCTCTTTCAGTGACCTCTGGGCCTGTACACTTAGATCTCTCTGACTGTCAATACTCTTGAGCAGTGTTCTTCAAACTTTTTTTCCAGGGACCCATTTTTACCAACCGGCCAACCTTCGGGACCCAACCCGGCCGACCTTCGCGACCCACCATTTTCTCTTACCATGTTTGCTGCTGACAAAAATGGAGGAAATGGTTTTGGGTCCCTTTGGCCCTCGTACACACTCCTCCAATGAAACCTGTTGGATGAATGTGAAGCCTTCTGGTGTCGGAAAGTATGGAGTCTCCATCTGTCCAACATTCTACATTTTTTTCCTGTAAAATTTTATCAAATAAAACCCCCCTGAACTTGTAAATAAATAAATAAATAAAATGAATAAAATAAATGAAAAAAATAAAAATTAAATGAATAAAATAAATGAATAAAATGAAGAAACCCCCCGCCCCACGAACTTGCAAAACAAAAAGCTGCGACCGTTTTTTAAAAAAACGGCCGCACTGCGCATGCGTGCCCGATCATAGGCGTACATGCGCATAGTTTTGCGAATGCGCGCCGTTGATTGGGCACGCATGCGCAGTGCGGCCGCATTATTTTTACATGTTCGCGGCCATTTTGAATGTTGTTTGCAGCCGACGTTATTAACAGCCGGCTGCTGCGGCTGTTGCGTGCAGATTTGTGCGTTCGGGAGCGACGCGACGGACGGCTCCGCGACCCTCCTGACACCCGCCCGCGACCCACCCGCGGTCGCACCCCTGAGTTTGACAATACCTGCTCTTGAGGGTTCTACCATTCACTGTATAATAGCAGCCTTGCTGCTGTTGTTCATGTGCTTAATCATTTTGTTAGCGGAAATAGAAAATCAGCCAATCATGATCCAACTTATACACTTCTCAAGGAGTTAACAAGCCACTTAACTTGTGCAAGTGATGAAATTTTGTTCACCCAGCTGTGGAGTGCACAAAATCTTTCAATAATCTCTCAGTGTCAAATTCAAAAAGCTCATATCACTGACTGTGCCAAGGAGGTCCTCGTGGATTGCCTCTTGATAATGCCTTTTCCATCAAACAGGGCAGCTCATAAACATGCTCTGGATACCAAGAATTTGAGAATATGTGACTAAAACACAAAAACTTCTGCCTTTCTACAGTGAGAAGCTTAAAGGATAGCCAGAAAAAAAAATCACATTTTTAAAACAAGCACTGTTAAAAAGCAATAAATTGTATATATAGAGATGAAGTTATGTGGTAGTTATTTCATAGATATTGTCAAACACCACCATATGCACATAAAAATGAATGGATACTCATGTGATTAATAATTAATAATAATCTTTATTAGTGTCACAAGTAGACTTACATTAACACTGCAATGAGGTTACTGTGAAAATCTCCTAGTCGCCACATTCTGGCGCCTGTTCGGGTACACTGAGGGAGAATTCAGAATGTCCAATTCACCTAACAAGCACGTCTTTTGGGACTTTGTGGGAGGAAACCGGAGCAGCCGGAGGAAACCCACACAGACACGGGGAGAAGGCGCAGACTCCGTACAGACAGTGACCTAAGCCGGAATCAAATTCAGGTCCACACTGTGCTACCGTGCTAGTCATCCAAAACTAGAGTTAGATGCTAAACGGAGATTCAGGAGACTCCTGTCATATGAGCATACAAACATATGAATTAGGGGCAGGAGTAGGCCAATCGGCCTCATCAAACCTGCTCCGTCAATCAATAAGATCATGGCTGATCTGATTGTGGCCTCAATTCCACATTCCCGCCTATCCCTGATATCCTTTGATTCCCTTGCTGATCAAAACTCTATCTTCTCAGCTTTGTAACTGTTCAACAATCCTGCCTCCAACTTTTTCTGGGGAAGACAGTTCCAAAGACTCACAACCCCCTGGGAGAAAGAAAATCAAATTTTTCTACTTCTCTTTTCCCTCTTAAAATTTAAAGATGGAGCCACATAACTTTTGCTGGGGGGTATTATTGCATTATTGAAGTAATAGTCCATTTAATTAATAGGCATGCTTGGTATAATAAATCGTTTAATTTATGTCGCTCTTTTCACAACCTCAGGCCATCTCAAAGCACTTTGTAGGCAACAATGTTTACGTGAAGTGAAGTCACTGTTGTATGAACAACATACAATCTGAAACCACAACATATGCACATGTGTTTATACACAATTATTATCACATGAAAAACATCTTGATAATGGGGCGGTATGGTGGCACAGTGCTTAGCATTGCTGCCTCACAGCACCAGGGACCTGAGTTCATTCTGGGCTTGGGTGACTGTGTGGCATGTGTATGTTCTCCCCATGGCTGTGTGGGCCTTCTCCCCGTGCTCCGGTTTTCTCCCACAGTCCAAAGATGGTTACTTGATTGGCCATGCTACAATTTCCCCTTTGTGTCCAAAAATGTGCAGGTTATTTGTCGCTATGTGGATATGGCGGAGAGTAGGCCGAGGTAGGGTGCTCCTTCAGAGGGCCGGTGCAGACTCAATGGGTCAAATGGCACTGCAGGGGTTCTGTGATCAGATAATGCACAAACAATTGAGCTTCGTTGCACCTTTTATTGGGTGCAGTGAGAGTGCTTTGAGCTCCAAAGTGGTGTTAGCAATGTGTGGCCACATTCGTAGCTGCATTCTGCTGATTGTCAAATTGACATAGGTATGAGCATTTGAGCAGTACATGTCCATCGGAAGTATCCAGAGCAGGCAGATCATAACATCGGTGTGCAAAGTTGCTTTTGAGCTCAACACTACAATTAACATGCTTTCTTAACCTCGCACGTCCAAATATACATTCAATGGCAGAGTTCAAGCCTCAACCACCACGACTTAAAGGGAACATCAACTAATTGCAAGTTAGTTGAAGCAAATATTTTCGCTGTTGCCTTGATTCTGCAAGTGCTTGATGCATTCTGTAATTGTTTCAAGTTACAAAAATCAACATTGGGTGGCGTGGATGGTGCTGAAGGACTTTTTGCTGACTTCAAGGATTCTGCACAAACCATCCTGTTACAATACAGCATGAGGTGAAGAATGAACAAAGATCAGGCAGAGTGGACCATGGAGAGGGAATTGAGGAGAGAGACAAAGCGACTCTATAGGAGAGCATATCCACTGAGGGTGTTCAGGGAGCAATTCCCTTACCTGGTCTGCAGCAAGGAAAAACAGTGGAATTCAATGCCTCCACCCTTGCCGAGAGACAAGTTTCCTGGCAGGAAGTGGGTGCAGGTTGATTGGGCCAGGTTTTCATTGATTTCAAATTTCACCATCTACCATAGTGGGATTTGAACCTGAATCCCCAGATTAACCTGGATCTTTTGAATACTACTGGCAATGCCACTTTGCCACCACCATCCCATGAAAAAGGATGGTGCACTGCGAACCCTGAGTCAAAGTGGCGCAGAAACACGGCGATGAAGTGGTTGGAACTAAACATACCAGGCATCCTGTTGGTTTTATGACAGGTTAGTGACGTTGGCCATTATTGGGGTTGAAGCTGTGACCTTGGCATTATTAGTACCATGCTCTTAACCTTCTGAGCTAAATGACCATTGTTCGGGCCATTGATCGGATGTGAGGTGGGAGGTCCATTGATATGTTCCAATTAAGTCGAAGGCTGGGAAGGCTTTTTGACAGCCTCCCCAGCCAGATGCCATATGAGGCCCATATGAGGCCCATAACTGGGAAATTAAGGCCCACTTATGCCCTCATCATGCCACTCTGATATTCAACCAACAGCACGCTGGGTCTCACCATGCGGGGAGACTGAAAAGCAAATCCTATTGGGTTTGCTTGTGACCTTATTGCGGGTATTGATCCTTCATTCAAAGGCTCTCAGTACCAGATTAAGGGACAGCATTGGGAAGAAGGGCACCTACTGAGAGCCACCTCCCTGCCCTTTCCTCCAAACCCCTAACACCCCCTTTTCTAGTGGCCCCGTCCACTGACCATATCCCATTGTCACTGATGTGTGTAGCCAATAAACATTGTGATGAGGTTTGGCTACACAGCAGCTATCATTCAAATAAACAGGCAGTACCATTTTGATGTCCTGTCTGCATCACATTGAATGGGCAGAGATGAATCACACATCGTGATCCTTTCACCCTTTCTCAGGGACTGTCCTATTTCACCCTTTATCTGTTTCAATTCTGTTGCTTGAGGGATAAATATTGGTCAGGTACTGAAAGATGTTCAGGGGATGAAGGGATAAGGGGCTAATGAATGAAGGTGATGTTGAGTTATTGGATCAAATTTTGAGCTGTATTCATCATCAGCGTAAACAGTGACCCGGGTGCAAAGTCCCGTGAGAATTTGGAAACAAGATTCTCACCAGCGAGATCTTGTTTCCTGGTTTTTTTTCACGGCCATCACCCATAACGTAACAAGGGTCCCATCCAGGAAAGGCGGAACCTCATTTAAATATATTAGCATCTTATTTGTGAGCCATCCAACCAGGACTTCCGCCCTCTCTGAATATTCATTCTGCACTGGCGTGACATCATGCAACTGCGGTTTACAACAGGTCCGTAGAAACGTGAACCTGGTGACTTCACCTCCGATGGGAATATCTGAGGTGAGCACAGAGGTTGCATTCACCCTTACAGGGTGTCCAGTGGAGAGGGGGCACCAGAGAGGATATTGGGGAAATAGCTAAGTCATTCTTGGAACTGGGGTGGGAGGGAGTGTTGAGCCTAAGCATTGGGTGGGGGCTGGGCTGTTGCTTGAAGGCCCTGGCGGGCCTTCGTTATTATGAACCTTTAGGTCTCCGAGGAGTCAGGCGTTTGGTGTGAACTTTGCACTTCTCGGGTCCCTTTGCTGGTGTGTAAGAGATATTTCCTTTATGGAGTGGCAGCTGGGCGTGGGTGGGAGTGGGTGAATTCGCAGGGATAGCAAAGGGGTGACTGTGAGGCCAAGCATCCAGCAGAGGGCAGTAGAGCGGAGCTGCTGATTGGCTGTTGCGGGGGAAATTTACATACGTCCGTTATGGTCATCCTAACTTGAAGGCATACCTGTGCAAGAGACCCTAGCTGTTCAAGTGAAGACAAGCAGCCAGCAGAGGGCAGTAGAGTGCAGCTGCTGATTGGCTGTTGTGGTGGAAATTTGCATACATCCATTGTGGTCACCCTCACCTGAAGCTGTAAAGATCAAGAGGAAGGGACGAGGGCAGGTAGAAGTAGAAACAAGTTGAACCATGACATCACAGCCTGCAGGTAAGGGATTGGCTGGTGACTGGTAAGTGGTTTTTTCCTTTGTTTTCCCTCAGGTGTTATCGTGCGGGGTGCAGAGGTTGCCGAGTGAGTGCTTGCTGAGAAGGGGAGTAAAGCTCTTTCTTTCTTTTTCTTTTTTTATCTAGAGGGGATGGCAGGGAAGGTAGTGCAATGTTCCCCCTGCAGAATGTTTGAGGTGAGGGACGGCGTCGGTGTCCCTGCTGATTTCATCTGTGGGAAATGCACCCATCTCCAGCTCCTCAGAAACCGCGTTAGGGAACTGGAGCTGGAGCTGGATGAACTTCGGATCATTCGGGAGGCAGAGGTGGTCATAGATAGAAGCTTCAGGGATGTAGTTACTCCGAAGAATAAAAATAGCTGGGTGACGGTGAGAGGAGCTGGGAGGAAGCAGTCAGTACAGAGATCCCCTGTGATCGTTCACCTCAGTAACAAGTATTCTGCTTTGGATACTGTTGGGGGGGGGGGGACTTACCAGGGGTAAGCCATGGGGTACAGGTCTCTGGCACAGAGTCTGTCCCTGTTGCTCAGAAGGGAAGGGGGGAGAGGAGTAGAGCATTAGTCATTGGAGACTTCATAGTTAGGGGGCTAGATAGGAGATTCTGTGGGAATGAGAGAGACTCGCAGTTGGTGTGTTGCCTCCCAGGTGCCAGGGTGCCTGATGTCTCGGATCGTGTTTTCGGGATCCTTAAAGGGGAGGGGGAGCAGCTCCAAGTTGTGATCTACATAGGTACTAACGATATAGGTAGGAAAAGGGATAGGGATGTAAGGCAGGAATGCAGAGAGCTAGGGTGGAAACTTAGATCTAGGACAAACAGAGTTATTATCTTTGAGTTGTTCCCCATGGCACGTGCGAGCGAGATGAAGAATAGGGAGAGAAAGGAGTTGAACACGTGGCTTCAGGGATGGTGCAGGAGAGAGGGTTTCAGATTTCTGGATAATTGGGGCTCATTCTGGGGTCGGTGGGATCTCTACAAACGGGATGGTCTACACCTGGACCAGAGGGGGACCAATATCCTGGGGGGGAAATTTGCTAATGCTCTTCGGGAGGGTTTAAGCTAGTTCAGCAGGGGCTTGGGAACCTGAATTGTAGCTCCAGTATACAGGAGGTTGAGAGTAGTGAGGTCATGAGTAAGGTTTCGAAGTTGCAGGAGTGTACCGGCAGGCAGGAAGGTTGTTTAAAGTGTGTCTTCTTCAATGCCAGGAGCATCCGGAATAAGGTGGGTGAACTTGCGGCATGGGTTGGTACCTGGGACTTCGATGTTGTGGCCATTTCGGAGACATGGATAGCGCAGGGACTGGAATGGTTGTTGCGGGTGCCGGGGTTTAGATATTTCAGTAAGCTCAGGGAAGGTGCTAAAAGAGGAGGAGGATTGGCATTGGTTAGTCAAGGACAGTATTACGGTGGCAGAAAGGACATTTGATGAGGACTCGTCTACTGAGGTAGTATGGGCTGAGGGTAGAAACAGGAAAGGAGAGGTCACCCTGTTAGGGGTTTTCTATAGGCCTCACAAAAGTTCCAGAGGTGTAGAGGAAAGGATTGCAAAGATGATTCAGGATAGGAGCAAAAGCAACAGGGTAGTTGTGATGGGGACTTTAACTTTCCAAATATTGACTGGAAACGCTATAGTTCGAGTACTTTTGATGGGTCCGTTTTTATCCAATGTGTGCAGGAGGGTTTCCTGACACAGTATGTAGATAGGCCAACGCGAGGCAAGGCCATATTGGATTTGGTACTGGGTAATGAACCAGGACAGGTGTTAGATTTGGAGGTAGGTGAGCACTTTGGTGATAGTGAACACAATTCGATTACGCTTACTTTAGTGATGGAAAGGGATAGGTATATACCGCATTGCAAAAGTTATATCTGGGGGAAAGGCAATTATGATGCGATGAGGCAAGACTTAGGATGCATCGGATGGAGAGGAAACTGCCGGGGATGGGCAGAATGGAAATGTGGAGCTTGTTCAAGGAACAGCTACTGCGTGTCCTTGATAAGTATGTACCTGTCAGGCAGGGAGAAAGTGGTCGAGCAAGGGAACCGTGGTTTACTAAAGCAGTTGAAACGCTTGTCAAGAGGAAGAAGGAGGCTTATGTAAAGATGAGACATGAAGGTTCAGTTCGGGTGCTCGAGAGTTACAAGTTAGCTAGGAAGGACCTAAAGAGAGAGCTAAGAAGAGCAAGGAGGGGACATGATAAGTCTTTGGCAGGTAGGATCAAGGATAACCCTAAAGCTTTCTATAGATATGTCAGGAATAAAAGAATGACTAGGGTAAGAGTAGGGCCAGTCAAGGACAGTAGTGGGAACTTGTGCGTGGAGTCTGAGGAGATAGGAGATGTGCTAACTGAATATCTTTTGTCAGTATTCACACAGGAAAAAGACAATGTTGTTGAGGAAAGTACTGAGATTCAGGCTACTAGACTAGAAGGGCTTGAGGTTCATAAGGAGGATGTGTTAGCAATTCTGAAAGTTTGAAAATAGATAAGTCCCCTGGTCGGATGGGATTTATCCTAGGATTCTCTGGGAAGCTCGGGAGGAGATTGCTGAGGCTTTGGCTTTGAACCTGAAGTCATCTTTGTCTACAGGAATAGTGCCAGAAGACTGGAGGATAGCAAATGTTGTCCCCTTGTTCATGAAGGGGAGTAGAGACAACCCCGGTACCTATAGACCAGAGAGCCTTACTTCTGTTGTGGGAAAAATCTTGGAATGAGGGTAAAGCAGTTGATGTGGTGTGTATGGATTTTAGTAAAGCGTTTGATAAAATTCCCCATGGTAGGCTACTGCAGAAAATACAGAGGCATGGGATTCAGGGTGATTTAGCAGTTTGGATCAGAAATTGGCAAGCTGGAAGAAGACAAAGGGTGGTGGTTGATGGGAAATGTTCAGACTGGAGTCCAGTTACTCGTGGTGTACCACAAGGATCTGTTTTGGGGCCACTGCTGTTTGTCATTTTTATAAATGACCTGGAGGAGGGCGTACAAGGATGGGTGAGTAAATTTGCAGATGTCACTAAAGTCGGTGGAGTTGTGGACAGTGCGGAAGGATGTTACAAGTTACAGAGGGACATAGATAAGTTGCAGCGCTGGTCTGAGAGGTGGCAAATGGAGTTTAATGCAGAAAAGTGTGAGGTGATTCATTTTGGAAGGAATAACAGGAAGACAGAGTACTGGGCTAATGGTAAGATTCTTGGCAGTGTGGATGAGCAGAGAGATCTCGGTATCCATGTACATAGATCCCTGAAAGTTGTCACCCAGGTTGAGAGGGTTGTTAAGAAGGAGTACGGTGTGTTAGCTTTTATTGGTAGAGGGATTGAGTTTCGGAGCCATGAAGTCATGTTGCAGCTGTACAAAATTCTGGTGCGGCCGCATTTGGAGTATTGCGTGCAATTCTGGTCGCCGCATTATAGGAAGGATGTGGAAGCATTGGAAAGGGGGCAGAGGAGATTTACCAGAATGTTGCCTGGTATGGAGGGAAGATCTTATGAGGAAAGGCTGAGGGACTTGAGGCTGTTTTCGTGAGAGAGAAGAAGGTTAAGAGGTGACTTAATTGAGGCATACAAGATGATCAGAGGATTGGATAGGGTGGACAGTGAGAGCCTTTTTCCTCGGATGCTGATGTCTAGCATGAGGGGACATAGCTTTAAATTGAGGGGAGATAGATATAGGACAGATGTCAGAGGTAGTTTCTTTACTCAGAGAGTAGTAAGGGTGTGGAATGCCCTGCCTGCAAAAGTAGTGAACTTGCCAACACTAAGGGCATTCAAATGGTCATTGGATAGACATATGGACGATAAGGGAATAGTGTAGATGGGCTTTAGAGTGGTTTCACAGGCCGACGCAACATCGAGGGCCGAAGGGCCGGTACTGCGCTGTAATGTTCTATGTTCTATTGTGGGGTCCGGGGAAAGACAAAGCTGCATGGCCAGAGTGGGGGCTCTGATACGATGTGGTGATTAGCTCCATGAATGCAAGAGGACCCTGCCACAGACAGGACAAATAGGTATGTCACAGTTCCCCTCACCCTCAGGCTGTATAGTGCAGCGTCAGGGCATGAGCTGTGTGGTGCATTCTGCCACTGGCCATGGAGTCCAGGCTTTCACTGATGTAATCATGGGTGGTTGGCTGCTCAATATGGGAGGCTCGTTTGATCTGCAACCCATGAGAGCTGGGTGAATGAAGGCGAAATCGAAGGATGAAGCTGAGTGCAAGTTGCCGTCTTGAAATAAAGAACAACAAAGAACAAAGAAAAGTACAGCACAGGAACAGGCCCTTCGGCCCTCCAAGCCTGCGCCGGCCATGCTGCCCGTCTAAACTAAAATCTTCTACACTTCCGGGGTTGTATCCCTCTATTCCCATCCTATTCATGGATTTGTCTTGATGCCCCTTAAACGTCACTATCGTCCCTGCTTCCACCACCTCCTCCGGCAGCGAGTTCCAGGCACCCACTACTCTCTGTGTAAAAAACTTGCCTCATACATCTCCTCTAAACCTTGCCCCTCGCACCTTAAACCTATGCCCCCTATTAATTGACCCCTCAGCTCTGGGAAAAAGTCTCTGACTATCCACCCTGTTTATGCCCCTCATAATTTTGTAGACCTCTATCAGGTCGCCCCTCAACCTCTGTCGTTCCAGTGAGAACAAACCGGGTTTATTCAACCTCTCCTCATAGCTAATGCCCTCCATACCAGGCAACATACCGGTAAATCTCTTCTGCACCCTCCCTAAAGCCTCCACATCCTTCTGGTAGTGTGGCGACCAGAATTGAATACTATACTCCAAGTGTGGCCTAACTAAGGTTCTGTACAGCTGCAACATGACTTGCCAATTTTTATACTCAATGCCCCGGCCAATGAAGGCAAGCATGCCGTATGCCTTCTTGACTCCCTTCTCCACCTGTGTTGCCCCTTTCAGTGACCTGTGGACCTGTACACCTAGATCTCTCTGTCAATGCTCTTGAGGGTTCTACCATTCACTGTATATTCCCTGCCTGTATTAGACCTTCCAAAATGCATTACCTCACATTTGTCCGGATTAAACTCCATCTGCCATCTCTCCACCCAAGTCTCCAGACGATCTAAATCCTGCTGTATCCTCTGACAGTCCTCATCGCTATCCGCAATTCCGCCAACCTTTGTGTCATCTGCAAACTTACTAATCAGACCAGTTACCTTTTCCTCCAAATCATTTATGTATACTACGAACATCAAAGGTCCCAGCACAGATCCCTGTGGAACACCACTAGTCACAGCCCTCCAATCAGGAAAACACCCTTCCATTGCTACTCTCTGCCTTCTATGACCTAGCCAGTTCTGTATCCATCTTGCCAGCTCACCTCTGATCCCATGTGACTTCATCTTTTGTACCAGTCTGCCATGAGTGACCTTGTCAAAGGCCTTACTGAAGTCCATATGGACAACATCCACTGCCCTACCTGCATCAGTCATTTTTGTGACCTCCTCAAAAAACTCTATCAAGTTAGTGAGACACGACCTCCCCTTCACAAAACCATGTTGCCTCTCGCTAATTTGCTTCCAAATGGGATTAGATCCTGTCTCGAAAAATCCTCTCCAGTAATTTCCCTACCACTGACGTAAGGCTCACCGGCCTGTAGTTCCCTGGATTATCCTTGCTACCCTTCTGAAACAAAGGAACACCATTGGTGATTCTCCAGTCCTCTGGGACATCACCTGAAGACAGTGAGGATCAGGTGAGCCTGCCACATTTCCCCAATCACATCCCTGACCATTCCGTTACTGTGCAGCACAGTAGCACAGTGGTTAGCACTGTTGCTTCACAGCGCCAGGGTCCCAGGTTCGATTCCCGATTAGGTCACTGTCTGTGCGGAGTCTGCATGTTCTCCCTATGTCTCCTCCGGGTGCTCCGGTATCCACGCTTGCGCATAATACAGGTGTGTGCCCGTTTCCTGGGGAGTGACCATGATAGCTACATTCTTGGATGCGGTCAGATCCCGGCCATCTTCGTGGGAGTGAAGTGGCTGAAGAGATGGCTCCTCGGGGACAAAGGTTACCCCCTCAGGAGGTGGCTGATGACACCAATGTGGAGGCCACAAACACCCGCTGAGACTCATTACAATGAGGTTCATGCTTCAACATGTGCATTGGTGGAGCAGGCAATTGGCCTGCTGAAGATGCAGTTCCATTACCTGGACCGGTCAGGGAGAGCACTTCAGTACAGCCCCCTGCATACTCCACAATCTGGCATTGCATGGGCGAAGAGCTGGATGAGGAGAAGATGGAAGACCGCCACATTTCCTCAGATGAGGAGGAAGTTGAGGAGGGTCCCGAGGGGCTACGCCCAGAGGAGGTGGAGGGAGAGCCTTGGGCAATGTCCAGGTTGTGGAGTGTGCAGCAGGCCATTGGGGCACAGGGCTAGGAATGCTCTGAGAGCCTCTTGCTTAGTGGAGGACCGGGAGGCCATCCCAACGGGAGGCCATCGTGTTGATTGCTCCTTTCATGGGCAGGGTGCAAAATGATATGACCAGATAATGTAGGAGAATGATAATGACTTGCAGTGAGGACAGAGCAATGCACCCCATATCTCCTGCGTTTGTCTGACTCCTGTCCGGCAGAGACCTGATCACGACTTGCCACTGAATAGGGTGATCTGGGCTGATGAGGCACTGAATGGCACATCTCAGTTGCAACTGCCTCCTCCCAGGTTACGGCTCCTCGGTGTGTGTCTGCACCTATTGAGAAGGTGAACTGACTCTCACAACTTTCAACGGTTGGCTTCCTCATGCTGAAAAATTGCTGCAACAGATGAAAGGCGAATGCGCTTTCCTGGGTGGGTGGGGGCGGGGGTGGTATTATCAATGTCACATTAGCATGATTGCATTGTTACAGTGGAAGAGGGGAAAGCCATTGAACTACGATCCTCTGAGAGCAAATGAAGGATGCGCCAGCATTGCCGGGTGTTGGCCGGGTATGCCACAACAAAACGAGAACAGGGAGGCACTTTATGGGTGAACAACATAAATGTGAATACATTTAAAAGTACTAACACCGATGAATAATGTCTACTCAGGCTTAAATTCACCTGTGCCTACGCTGTGACTATGTTTTCTTACTCTTCCTAACCCTCCCACTTTGTCTAGGTGTCTCCCCAGGTTCTGAGTATGAGATGGCCTGCAGATTGCCACGCTCGGTTATCTGAGATGCCCTTGGTGGGCGTCCCCTGAAGGGCTGGGACCTTGAAGCGTGCTTTTGGGCAGCACGGGTGTTGTAGTGCTGCCCTCCTCAGTGTGTGGGACTGGAAGTGTGTCGGCCACAAGGAGGAGGAAGTCAAATGGGCTGGACACCTCCAGTGTCTCCTGAGTGTAAGGCCCCAGGCTATGCACTTGACAATCCTCTTACCTATGGGTCCTTGCCCCCTGTACTCCTCCATGGGATAGATAGATAGCTGGAGTGAGACTCCGAAGCACCGCTGTCCTCTGGTGCTGACACCCATAGATTCCCGCCAGTGCCTGAACCATGCAGTTGATGCCCTGCAGTATGCAACTCATGACCTCAGCCATGGAGTGCATGAGCTGAACCATGGAGTGGACATTCCCTGTCATGACTGGATGTCCTGTGCCAGTTCTCTCTAGCTCTGAGGAAGAGTCACCCAGACTGGAAACATTACTGGAAACAGGGCAGCACGGTAGCATAGTGGTTAGCACATTTGCTTCACAGCTCCAGGGTCCCAGGTTCCCAGTTTGGGTCACTGTCTGTGTGGAGTCTGCACGTTCTCCTCTTGTATGCGTGGGTTTCCTCCGGGTGCTCCGGTTTCCTCCCACAGCCCAAAGATGTGCAGGTTAGGTGGATTGGCCATTCTAAATTGGCCTTAGTGTCTAAAAAGGTTAGGTTGGGGTACGGGGATAAAGGGGATAGGGTGGAGTAGTGGGGCTCAAGTTGGTTGCTCTTTCCAAGGGCCGGTGCAGATGCTATGATCTGAATGACCTCCTTCTGCAGTGTAAATTCTATGATTCTAGCATTAGCTCTGTTGTTTCTCAACATTTACTGTCAGATCTGCTGAGAATTTCCAGCATTTTCTGTTTTTGTGTGTGAGAAAGCAAACAACCCTCACTGCACGAAGAAGGTCTTCTTCTTCCTGCACTGGATCCCCATCCTCTGATGCAGGGAGCTGGCACTCACTATCACTGCCACTTCCTTTCATGCGGGGTTGGCGACCTTGCTGACAGGCCGTCTGCCCATGCGAGAGTAGAGGATGTCGCACCTCTGCTCCACCCCATTCAGCATCTTGGTGAGGGCTTCCTCTAGGAAACATGGGGTTGCCTCCTGTTTGCCATTTGCCCAATTTGACTTGGAACAAACGCTGGCGAGTGCTGGGGATGTGTTTAAAAGGAGTTCCCCCATCGTTTGGTGAGATGAAGTAATTCCAGGTGAGCAGACCAGAGGCGCGCCACCACGAGCGGAGCGTGAAACTCGTGCAAAAACATTTGTTTCAAAGTGGTTGAAGATACAGCGATGTTTCACGCCGACAGCACCAGTTGGCTTCTCTCTGGCTTTCTCACTGAAACCAACACTCCCAAAAAGATATCAGGAAATTCCGCCCAGTGTATCAAATAATATTTAATAGCAGAATAGGCTTGAAGGGCTGAATAAGTGACTCCTGGTCTTGTTTCTTATGTTCTTCTATAAGAGACAGTGAAATATAGCAACATTTACAAATAACACACTTTGGCTATTCAGTTGATCTCACCCTAGGACCTATAGAAAGTGCAATAAAAAAATGTCACTGACAGTAACTTTCAGATTCCAATTGTAACAATATTCAATGCAGTTTATTGAGAGAAATGCCTCACGGTCATTACACAACCACTTCTGCCATAGTAAAAGCAAAATGAAGCATCATTACATTTATTAGGCATCTGGAGGGAGATAAGCCTCCTAATTCCAGTACAGAAAATGCAATTCGATATTTTGCACAAGTTATACATCATGAAAAGTAAATCAGAGTTCATAACAATTAGTATACTTTACAAGTACAGTTTGGAATAGAGATGCAAGTCGATTCTAATACTGCCCCCAAAACACCCAGCATTGCTATTTAACTTGCCCTGTTAGAAAGTCTTACTCAATAATTCATTTATATTTTACATTTTGCTTTCAGGCAAAATCTGTCATTAATTATTCCATGATATTTACACTCCGAGTTCCTGAATGAGTAATGAGTAAAATAGCATCTAGGAATTCCTTGCTATTAAACTTATCTTTTTGAGATCTATTAATTTTCACCTTACAATATTGTTCATACTTTGTACGTTAAAATAGTTGTCATTTTTAAAATCTTTGCCTTCTTTCCTTCATTTGCAAATATAAAACATATATTGGGTTTGCAAGAACCAGCTAAGAATAAAGAATGCAAAATTATTCACAACATTCATATTTCAGAATAAAACTGCCATGTGACCATGAAACTGTTGAGGCATGGCAGTAAAAATTCACCTCAGGCTGCAAAGCAAAATTCAGTGGGGTCATGACAAATTATGGCCACTTGTCATGAATAGGGCAGCCAGAGAATGGCATTGGCCACATCTTATGCTCTCCTCTTGTGATGCCCATTCCAGAATGACGAGACAGAGTACAGGAATGAGACAGAGAATCTGGTGAACTGATGCGATGACAATAATCTCTCCCTCATTGTCAACAAAACAAAGGAAATTGTCATCGACTTCAGGAAGCGTAGTGCAGAACATGCCCCTGTCTACATCAATGGGAACGAAGTAGAAAGCTTCAAGTTTTTAGGTGTCCAGATCACCAAAAACCTATCCTGGTCCCCCCTTGCCGGCACTATAGTTAACAAAGCCCACCAACGACTCTACTTTCTCAGAAGTCTAAGGAAATTTGGCATGTCAGCTATGATTCTCACCAACTTTCACAAATGCACCATAGAAACCATTCTTTCTGGTTGTAGCACAGCTTGGTATGGATCCTGCTCTGCCCAATACTGCAGGAAACTACAAAAGGTCGTGAATTTAGCCCAATCCATCATGCCTCCCATCCATTGACTCTATCTACAATTCCCGCTGCCTCGGAAAGGCAGCCAGCATAATTAAGAACCCCAAGCACCCCAGACATACTCTCTTCTGCTTTCTTCCGTCAGGAAAAAGATACAAACGTTTGAGGTCACGTACCAACCGACTCAAGAACAGCTTCTTCCCTACTGCCATCATACTTTTGAATGGACCTACCTCGTATTAAGTAGATCTTTTCTCTACACCCTTGCTATGAACTGTAACATTACATTCTGCAGTCTCTCCTTCCTTCCCTATGTACGGTATGCGTTGTCTGTATAGCATGCAAGAAATAATACATTTCACTGTATACTAATACATGTTACAATAATAAATCAAATCAAAGAATGATAGGTTAGATCAAAATAATGAGGGGCATAAGCACATAAATCAATGTGAATTTATCTAGTGTTCTGGCTACTTCCATCTTGGTAGGGTCTTCAGGATGGGAATTGCAAAATGACAAGAACACTCTTCCAACAGAAAATGATGTGGAGTAAGAAAATTGTAAGATGTTTGGTGTGGGGCTCAGGGAGAGAAATAGAAGGCATGATTAAAGACAGGATTCTCTGTCGGCGGGGTCTTTCGCTTCACCGGCAGCGCAATCATGCCTGCGGACTTCCCGACAGTGTGGGGTGGCCACAATGAGAGGCAGTGGCATAGTGGTATTGTCGCTGGACTAGTAATCCAGAGACCCAGGATAATCATCTGGGGAACCGGGTTCAAATCCCACCACAGCAGGTGATGGAATTTAAACTCAATAAAATATCTGGAATTAAAAGTCTAATGATGACCATGAAACCATTGTCGATTGTCATTAAAATCCATCTGATTCACTAATGTCATTTAGGGAATGTTATGGACCAGGGTTTAGAAAACTCCACAGTATATTATGGAGTTCTCGTGATCTATAACTGTTTATTGATTTTAGTTACGATGAGCACAAGAGCCTGCCTTTCAGGTGTTATTCAACTGAGTTTTTAAGCGCTTTTAATCAAAAAACAAGCTTTATTCTAAGAATTTAGTTAACATTTGTATAAACACACACAGCAATAATTTTTATCATCTACAAACATAAATACAACACACAGCTATAGTAATCTATGTATAACCCTTAATGAATCCCCCCTTAACTGTTCAATTCAATAACAAGATCCAAGTAAAACCAGAAACCCTTTTTTCAAAGGCATGTCCCAGCACATGGCATTCTTACTGGTATAAGACTTGTCATTGATGCACTATTCCCCTTTTCAAACAGCAGGTTTGAATTCCTTCCAGAAAGCAATTATCTCTTTTAAGTTATTAAGTAATCTGGAAACAGCTTTTAAAATGAAGATAGAGAGGCAGGCCAAAAAAACGCCTGTTCTCTGAGTCCACAGCAGTCAAAAATGTGAAAGCGAGACCCCCAAAAAATCTCCCAGAGCCACAGCCTAACTCCACCCACAGAATGACATCACGGAAGCCATGTGATAAGACAAAAACATTTCTTAAAGGGATAATCCCATGACAGGAAGGAAATCTGCTATCCTTATCTGGTCTGGCCTCCATTTGACTCCAGACCCTTAGCAATGTGGTTGACTCTTAAATGCCCCAGCAAGCCACTCAGTTGTATTCAACTGCTACAAAAATACAAAAAAGGAATGAAACCGGACAGACCATCCGGCATCGAACCCGACACCGGAAACGACAACGGCAAACCCATCCATGTCAACCCTGCAAAGTCCTCCTTATGAACATCTTCGGGCTTGTGCCAAAGTTGGGAGAGTTGTCTCACAGGCTAGTCAAACAACAGCCTGACATAGTCATACTCACAGAATCGCACTTTACAGACAATGTCCTCGATACAGCACGGTTGCACAGTGGTTAGCACTGTTGCCCTTAGTGTCCCAAAAAAGGTTAGGTGGGGTGATTTGGTTATGGGGATAGGGTGGAGGTGTGGTTTTAGGTAGGGTGCCCTTTCCAAGGGACGGTGCAGACACGATAGGCCAAATGGTCTCATTCTGCACTGTAAATTCTATGAAATACCACTATCACCATTCCTGGGAGGGAGTTGCCCTGAGAGGCCTCAACATCGACTCTGGATCACATGACGTCTCATGGCTTCAGGTTAAATCATGAGCTGTTACCACGTACCAGCCACCATCAGCGGATGAATCAGTATCCCTCCATGTTGAACACCAATTGGAGGAAGCACTGAGGGTGGCAAGGGTGCAGAATATGCTCTGGGTGACGGACTTCAATGTCCATCACCAAGAGTGGTTCTGTAGCTCCACACAGACCAAGCTGGCTGGGTCCTAAAGGACATAGCTGCTAGGCTGGGGCTGGAGCAGGTGGTGAGGGAACCACCAAGAGGGAAAAACATACTTGACATCATCCTCACCAATCTGCCTTTACGATCAAGCATGGGAATCAACCCTGGTTCAATAAAGAGTGCAGGAAAGCATGCCAGGAGCAACATCAGGCATACTGAAAAATGAGTTGTCAACCTGGTGAAGCTACAACATGCCAAAAAGCATACACAGCAAGTAATAGACAGTTTTAAGCGATTTCACAATGAACACATCAGACCTAAGCTCTGCAGTCCTGTCACATCCAGCCGTGAATGATAGTGGAGAATTAGACATCTCACTGGAGGAAGAGGCTCCACAAATATTCCCATCCTCAATGATGGAGGAGCCCAGCACATATGTGCAAAAGACAAGGCTGAGGCATTCGCACAAATATTCAGCCAGAAGTGCCAAGTAGATGATTCATCTCGGTCTCCTCCGGAGGTCCCCAGCATGACAGATGTCAGTCTTCAGCTAATACGATTCACTCCACGTGATATCAAGAAACAGCTGAAGACACTAGATACTGCAAAGGCTAAGGGCCCTGACAATATTCTGGCAATTGTATTGAAGACTTGGCGCACCTCTAGCCAAGCTGTTCCAGTACAGCTACAACACTGGCATCTACCTGGCAATGTGGAGAAGTGCCCAACTGTGTCCTGTACACAAGAAACAGGACAAATCCAACCCAGCCAATTACCGTCCTATCAGTCTACTCTTCATCATCAGCAAACTGATGATGAAGAGTAGACTGCACAATAAATGCTGACCTAACCAGCGATGCCTATATTCTGTAAAATTAATATTAATAAAATAGGAAGCCCCATTGGCCGGCTGCTGGGACAGAGAATCCCACTGGCAGTAGAGGCACACTGCACCAGAAAAGTGGTCAGGAAGCACAGAGAATGCCGCCCAATGGTTTTTCAGATGGTTTTCAGACAAGAGTTGTTTTTGGATAGTATACTAGAGGTCAGGACATAATGGTCTGAATCTTCCAGTCAGTTGCAATGCTATGCACATTGCCACTAGCTGCAAAGGTTTTCACAATCTGACACGACAGCTCATTTATTCCTGGATCTTCTGGTCCCAGCTGAAAAAGAAAAGCGCAACACAGTTGATTTTACTGGGCTGTGATTGCCAGCTTCCCACACGTATACACACACACACAAAGCTGTTATCATTGTTCCATTCATCTTCTTTCATGATTGAGTAACTCTGAAGCGCTGTAACCGCAATGTTTATAAATATCAAGCTTTGATTGACAGCTCCTGGACCACTCAAACAGAATCAAACTCTTTCCAATCACCTCCCTTCATGATTGAGTGATTTTAAAGTGGGCAGCTGGAAATGGACGTCACTTAACTCTGTTTGAAGTAGTCCAGCAGCTGTCAATTAAAGCTTGATGTTTATGCCAATATAAAAGAGAAATGAATGAATGGCTTGCAGATCAAAGCTCTAAGGGGATATATACACAGCTGACTAGTTTCTGTTTCCAGGAATTGACAGATGGTGCTTCTTATGTCTGAGCCAGCACGTGTATTGTCCAGGTGAGTGTTATAGCAGTATTTCTTTTTCACTGCCTCCATCTGGACTGTTCTCTAGCTTCCAGACAGGGGTCTCTCTTCTGTGGGGCTTCCAGACAGGCCGGTCTCGCTTCTGGGGGGCTTCCTGACAGGCCGGTCTCGCTTCTGGGGGGCTTCCTGACAGGGGTCTCTTTTCCATTGGGCTTCCTGACAGGGGTCACTTTTCTGGGGGAGTCTGTGGAGGGTCTCTTTATTTTGGGGGTCTCTGTGATGGGTCTCTGTTTCGGGGGTTCCTTATTTCGGGGGTCATTGGGGTCACTTTATTCAGGGGGTCTGTGCAGGGGTATCTTTATATAAGAGGCCTCTGGTGGGCGGTAGTTGGGGGGTCTAGTCGGGGTGGAGTGAGCAGGTCTTGCATTGTGGTGGGAGGGAGGGAGACCCTTGGATGGATTTTGAGGACAACTCCCTTTTGAGTTACCCTCTTAGCCCACCGCGAGGTCCACCGCATGAGGGCCATGCTTGTCAGGAGCAATGGTGATTCTCGCCCATGTGATTCCCAGCCCAGAGGACCGGAGAATCACACAGGCCCGGAGAATCACACAGGCCCGGAGAATCACACAGGCCCGGAGAATCACACAGGCCCGGAGAATATGGTGCCCGAAGCCAATCCCGTTTTCCTTCACAAAGTTGGATTCTCCACCTCGTTGGTAACTCTGCTACTGGCGGCGCGCGGTGGCGAATTGGCCCTCTGTCTTTCAATGAATGTCTGTGTATTAGGGCATGGATAAGTGAAAGGGTGAGTGAATGAGTGAATAAATTAATGCATGAATGGGTGAGAGGGTGAATGAGGGTAGGTGAGTGAGTGGGTGAGGTGGGTAGGTGGGTGTGTGTCGGTGGATGAGGTGGGTGGGTGTCTGGATGGGCGAGTTGCCAAGGTGGATAAGTAGAGATGGGTGAGAGCTGTAGGTGGGTGAATGGGTAGGTGGGTGAGGTAGCTAGGTATTTGAGTCAGTAGTTAGGTGAGTGGATGAGGTGGGTAGGTGGAGAGGAGGGTGAGTGGGGTTAGTCAGGTCGTTGAGGGCTAGTTGCTTAAGACCAATGTTTCCTCAGTACCTATCAAGGTAAGTTACACAAATCTAGTCCAAGTCTCTGACTGTAGCTCAGTCACATGAGGGTCCCAGGGTCCCAGTTATCAGGGAATTAACCATTGGAAGATTAAAATTCTGAGGTAATTCCCCCATAGGTCCGCGTGTCAAGACTTCCAAACCTGCGACTTCTACCAGCTAGTGAAACAAGGGCAGGAGTTGTATGGGAACATACGCACACCATCCGTCATATGCAGTTCTCTGATAATCTGGAGAACAGAAGGTATGGACAAATGTTTTTTTTAATTTATTCTTTTATGGGATGTGGGCGTCGCTGGCAAGGTTTGCAATTTTTGCCCATCCCGAATTGTCTTCAGACGTTGGTGGTGAGCTGACCTCTTGAACCTTCTTGAGTCCATGTGGTGTGGGTACATTCAGTGCTGTCAGAAAGAGAGTTCCAGAATTTTGACCTGGAGACAGTGAAGGGGTGGCAATATAGTTCCAGGTCAGAATGGTGTATGACTTGGAGAAGAATGTGTTCTGGTGTTCCCATACAGCTCCTGCCCTTGTTTCACTAGCTGGTAGAAGTCGCAGGTTTGGGAGGTTCTATTGAAAGAGCCTTGATGAGTTGCTGTTGTGTATCTTGTAGTTGATCCACAATGTTGCTGCTGGACATCAGTGGTAGAGAGAATGAATGTTTAAGGTGGTGGATGTTCTGACCATCAAATAGGCTGCTTTGTCCTGGATGGTGTTGAGTTTCTTGAGTGTTATTGGAACTGCACTTTTCATGCAAGTTTTCATGCAAGCTTCTTCCCCAGTTACGAGACTCCTAAATTACTCTCTTATGGACTGACCTGATTAATACTACACCCCTGTATGCTTCACATGATGCCAGTGTCTATGTACTTACATTATGTACCTTGTGTTGCCCTATTATGTATTTTCTTTTTCTTTTAATTTATTTTCATGTACTTAATGATCTGTTTGAGCTGCTCGCAGAAAAGTATTTTTCACTGTACCTCGGTACATGTGACAAACAAATCCAAAGTGGAGAGTAATGCAATACAGTCCTGACCTATGCCTATTAGAGGATGGACAGACTTTGGGAAGACTTTGTTTTACTTTTGCTTTGAGCAAAGCACACACATGGCTCTGAGGCCTTCAAACCTTATACATATGTACAATTATTCTCCTAAGTCTTGATGAATAAACCCATAATGTGTTTACCAAATCCCTTATGAGTGATTGGTGCCTTAAATCTTGTACAGTAAATAAGCCCAATTATTACACCAGTATAATGATACAACACCCTGATTGAAGGAAGACTGCAAAATTATGGCCAGAGCCACCACAATTTCCACTTTCAATTCCCTCAGTATCCTTGGATACATCTTAAGTATAGACAGCCTATCCAGTATCCTTATCAATTTGAATTCCTTCCAGTGTCTTAATTGCCTCTTATAGCATGGCCTGGGTAGCATCTTCTTCCTTGATGAAGACAGATGCACAGTATTTATTTAATATCCCAGCTGTGCTGTCTGCCTCCACGTTTAAATACCCTTTTCTGGCTAAGGTTAATTATTATATTGGAGTCTTGCCAAATTGAAAAGGAAGTATTTATCATGGTAAACATTGTGGGGAGGGGTCCTGTTGTAGTATCTGATTGCAGGCAATCTCTTGATTACCTAAAAAATAGATCTGTTTGGGTGAATTGATAACTTTCTCTACTTGCAGCAAGCCCGGCTGCAAAATACACCCTCCTTTCCCTTTTTGCTTCCTATTAAATACTGGGTGCTTCAGCCAAACAGGCCATTTTTCCATCCAGTGTTTATGAGCAAATGTGGGAAACATGGCGCAGCTAGTGATTACCGTTCTATTATCAACCAAAGAAGGACGGTGTACTGTACCCCAACAAAATTGCAGCCAGAAAAAGGGGAGGAGTGGTGCATACCTCTTCAGCATTGAAGAGGTGCTACATGCAGCAAAACACATCCCCAAGCATCTTTCCACCCCTCACCTGTCACAGATCTCCCTAAAGAACTGGGGGTCACTGAAAGCCTGGGCCTATGTCACATAACACCAGCATATATTTGGAGATACCTGTAACAAGGGCAGAAATTTCACAAAATGATCCCAAGGATTGCTTGAAAAAGTTGGAGTAATTGTTTTGAAGAACAACAGACATTTACAGTTTTATCATAGCCAGATGCATTCTCCAGTAATCCTGTTCAGAAAGTAATGATTAACAATGCATACCAACATCTAACAGAGTTCTAGGCGATTGTCCGGGAAAGAATTTCGCAAGCGCGAGAAGCGCTGTGTCTCCCTATTGTTATTTCTGCAGAACGTTTGGTTTGATAACAAATGTTGACATACACAATAAGTCGTGGATTCCTGGAATAAACATGGAGATCTGTTATACGTGTCAGCAACTATGGTGATTCTTCTATCATCTTGTACAAAACTGACAGCTGAGCCTTATCTCTTCGAAGCTTTAAAGGTTTGGACACGGGCACGGTGACATCAATAGGCCATCCTCATCAAGTCCATTATTCTGTTTGATGAGGCAGAGATGTACAGCTAATGTCAAACGGTGCCAAAATATTTCCATTACTCGGCAGATTATAAACATTGTAGCATGTGTAAATGATGGAAATCAGAACTGTGCTTTTGTAAGAGTTTCACTCTTTTACCAGCTACTCAAAAGATATCTCCCCTCTTGTTTATCTCCGTACACTTCAGGTGTGATTTACGTCCCAGGGGCTGAATATTTGTTATTGAAGGGAATTATGGCCCTTGAAGAGGAGCTGCTAATAAGAGCATTTTGGAGAAGAAGGGAACAGTCGGAGTGAAGGTAAATAAAAGAATGGCATTTCTATACTTGTGAAAAAAGATTCATTGTCATTGGTCCCTAGGTTGTTTAAGAAAATGCATGCCTGAGGAGATATGATTCAGATCACTTCAAGTGTGAACAAAATCTAAACCCAATTAGACTACAATTGAATAGATAAATCTAAATAAATTGAGTTAATTGATCTGGGTTTAGGAATTAGTTGTGCAGACAAGCAATTTCTTGTGAGCATTAACTTATTGGTGCTTAGATTCCAAACAACTGAAAAGAATGAGTGTGGCTGCTTGCTGCATCAGGCGCCAGTCTGTCAGTGGAGTTTAATATTCTGACGAGGTAACATCACTCCAAAAAATTTCAACTATATTTTTGATGTAACTAACTGAGGACAACCTAAATAATCATCACAATAGATAAACTTGCACACTTAATTAAAGGTTCACCCCTTCGCAGTTTCTCCTTTTAAACCTGTTTACAATTGGAATTAAAATGGAAATATCTTATTTAAATTTATTTTCGTAGTTTTCAATTCGCCTTAATACCAAGCAATGAAAATGAAGAACAATGCTCAATACAAAGTAGGACTGGGGCGGGGGAAACAGATGAGATTTCTTGACATTCAGAATATATGTCAGATTAATCAGCAGTTCATATTTTGCTGGGACTTATACTCAAAAAAAATAAAGGCAATGTAGTTCTCTCATAAATATACCCTCTGCCTGCTTTTTGCGAGGCTTGCAACTGGTATCAATGAAAGGACAAATTACCTTTGGTCCGACACACATCTACTCAGGGGATCCATTGCCTTAAACATTCCTTTCAAACAAAATCTATTGCTTAATTAAACTTTGCATATCCAAAATTTGAACCAATGTATCAGGAGGGAAGTTGCTGCTTTGTTGTCCCTTTTTATGCTATACCTTTAATGAATATGTTGCCAAGACATATTGTAATTTGCATGTAATTAAAGCATCTCCTAAAGCACTCATAAGCTTTGATACTACTGTTGTGGTTCATAAGTCATTTTTTTGCATTGCAAATCTCATAAGATTAAAGTTTGAGGAGTACATTTTTGCCAATTGGCAAGCAACACATCTTACAATGTGTGAAATTTTAATAAGAAATTTGTGATGAAGAAGATAAACTCATTGTTGTAATTAATATATTTTGCCAGGGAGATTAAGACAAACTTGGAATCATTACTGAGGTGCGCTTTCGAACACTGAGAACGGAATCTTACCAGAATTTGGCAAAGCGTCCGGCTCAGACTGAAAACTGGTGAGTAACTCCCCAATTGCACAGACCAATTTTCTCTCCAGATCGTTAGCCACTTAAAAGAAAAAAAATTAGTGGGCATAGTTTATACCATCACTCGGGCAGGAACTGATAGAGCCGGCACCCAGTTCTACAGAGGTCAAAACGCCATCTTTAAACGACACCCCGATCAATACTAAAACCTAACGACTCCCAGTCCCTACCATGGAGATATCGGGTGCTCTCCTCCCCCCACTGCTGATAATCATTGCTGACAACGCCCTCACACCACTGGAGACGTCTCATTGGCACTCCCCCCTCTCCCCACTCAGGGCACCTGTTCCCCTGCCACCATATATAAGTGAACATCCCTTATGGGAATCCACGAGGTCCTGTCATGAGAACGTCCCCTTGGCACAGGTTATCACTGCCAGGTGAGCACAGTGTCAACTCACCAAGGCATGTCCCTCTCCACCCCAGGGGCTATACTTACCTTTGCGCCCCTCGACTGATTCTAGTTTTGGCCAAAACTATTGTGAACCTTGCCGATGTGACGTCAAATTAGCGAGGTATGAATATTTAGTGAGGGGGGTTCATTGAGGGAAGGGGGCATCTTAATAATACTTAAATTCATTAATATCTATTTAAATGAGGTTCCCGTCCTTTGTGGGCGTAAACCTTGTGATGCCGCTGGCAAGGGACAGTGAAAAGAAGTTTATTGATGAAAGGCAAAGGCAGTTAGATAACAGCAAAAGAACACTATACAACAATTCTTTACAATTAAGCTCCCTGGTCCACACTGCCTGGGGTCCTGCTCCCAGGGCCCTGTGCAACCCCCTATTAGCCGGGGTTCATGTGCTCCTGCGTGATCTGTGAAGCTCGTCCCCTTAAAGGGGCCATGCTACCACAGTGGGTTAGGGGAGTAGGTGGGTGAAGTGTATGAGGAGTGTGAGACGGGTAAGTAGGTGAGGTGGATAGGTTACTGAGGTGGGTAAATGGATGGGATGGATGAGTTGTGGGTGGGTGAGGCGTGTGGATTGAGTGAGATAGGTAGAGGGGTAGGTGGGGTTGTGGGTAGGTCGGTGAGATGGGTAAATGGGTAGGGGTTGTAGGGAGCATGAGGATAGGTGGGGTTGGGGGATTTAGTCGGATTGGGTCGGGGGTTAGTTGGTTCGAGTTTGGGGGATAGGTCAGGTGGTCGGGCAGTTGTCGGGTCCAGTCGGCAGGGACATTCGGGTGGTTGGGGGTGGCATCCACAGGGCCCCAACATGCATCTTCAATCATCCTTCAGGTCTCCAACCATCCAGAGACTGGAAATTTGGCCTATTAATTCTTCATTATCTATGGAAAGCCATAATTCCGATGCATTGTTTTACATTTTGAGTAAATATTTTGCTGTAATTCTCAAAGTTGTAAATTCACAGGAGCCTTTGGAGGAAAATGCCTATCCTGACGGATCACAAATTTGTCCAGAAACGAATAAAGTTCCAGGTTCAATCTTTGCTGCGTGCTGCTCCCTTGTTTGATCTCAGCTGGTCTGGTGGTAGAAGTGTCTCAGAATTAAGTAAGATAAAATGAGCTGGTTTTCCCATTCCTGCCTGTTATCCTACAGCTTCTGTTGAAAATGTGCATTTGTAATTATCAGGTGAGAGCTTAATTGACATCAACTATAATATTTCCTGTGGTGAAATATTGTCCTATCACATTGTTAAGGGATTCATTTGAATAATTACCACTTGATGAGGGCAATTGCAGGATATAAATGGTGAGAAAAAAAATCCCAATTATTTTTCACCATTTATCCATATTTGAAGGCTGAGGTATGTTCCACCACTCCAGATTGGCGTTTTATATCTCAGCCTTAAATTGAGCCTCATTCCATGAAACCAGTGAGTTGCAAACCTCATCCAGGTTCCCTGAAGCAGCTCAATAACCCAAGCCCTGCAGTTAAATCCTGGTTGTTTGTTGAGTAGAGGGGGTGGGGGGGGGGGGGGGGGGTTGTGAAGGGCTGGAGGGAGCAAATGAAATATAAGCGCAGGAATGACTGCAAGTTGGCAAAAGCACACCCGATTGCTGTGGAGTCAAGAGGAGATACTGCTGCTTCTCTGAGTTCAGGAATCTGGATAAATGAATTATTCTTCACAAACCTCCAGTGGTCTGACTTTAACAACCTGGTGTAGGGCCCCCCAAAATGAGTGAAGCATGTCAGCACATGCTGTGATGAATGCAGAAATTGTTATATATTCGATTTTATATTCTGTTGCAGTAATGTTATTAAAAACTCTGGTTTAAAATACAAACATGCGGTGTGTCTACAAAAGCTGTAATTAAAGAGTCATAAAAGGTGAGGTAATCATTCCTTCAAACCACTTACTTGGGTACAGATAAAGAGCTAATGGAATAGTGTTTTGATTACTGAAGATTCCATGCAGTGTAAATCATTTATGAGGGGCTGGTGTTTAGTCCTAGCTAAGCAGGTCAAGGACCTTAGTGGGATACAGGTGCTGTAATTAATGGGAGGAGCCAGGTCTGTTTGTAGTTTTGTCCGAGCAGACATGTACTGGATCTGCTCTCGAAAGGAGCATTTTGCAAACGTCTGCACAGCTAAGCAAGTAACCTGTTTTTTAACATTATTTATAAGTGGCATTTGAATTGTATTGGGTTGCTTACTTGGAATTAGTGGCAAGTGCAAATAGTACATTGAGATTTTCCCTTCTTTTTAAGAACGGTTTAACGGATAATTGTAAAGCTGTTCCTTTGATGTTAATGTGGTTAATTCTGTGTTTCAATTAAAGTTTGTTCAAAATGCCTATTGGTCAGAGTCTTCACTCCGAAGGTGAAGTATCCTTTCCTCACAATTTTACAAATAGAAAAATTGTTTGAGGTTCCCATCTGGTATCCAAACAGAAATTGTGGTCTGGTCCAGTATCCTAACAATGTTCCCCATCGTTTTGCTCAATTTAACATCATGATCCTAATTATCATATTCAAAGGGCCTAACAACTGCTGAAGGCAAGTTCCCTATAGGCTGCATGCTGCTAGCACACTTTCATGGCCATTGGATATAGGGGATTGTGTCGTGGAAATTGATACGCCCCAAATGAGGAATAATTTTTCTCCAATCATTAAAATACTCAATCCTGTTCGTCATTACCAGCTATTTAGCCAAGTCTGCATAACCAGCCCCTTGAAAGCAATCAGAATAGATTATGCTGCCAATTTTAAAATATTTTTTAGCTCAAATACACTGAGGTCAATTATAGTTTCCCAGTTTTTGCCTTGGCATAGGTCAGTGACTGAGAGTAGAATTGTCCAACTGGTTCATTGCATTGATCAGATAAATTTACCCATTGCAGTATCCCACTCCAGTGCAATCAGTTTCTTGTTCTAGGAACAGATGGATGGAGATTTTAAATGTTTCAGAGCATATGGGAATATTAAAAATAACACCAGAAACAAGGAAAACAAATTGGAAGAAAGTATTTCTGTTTGATTTATCTGACTGTTACAGTTTTCTTTCTCCACTAATTTTTTAAAAAGGCAACAGAATTTACTGCTGATAGAATAGAGGGTGCTGGAAAAAAACTCAGCAGATCTGCCACATCATCTGTCAGGGGAGATACAGAGTAAACATTTTGAGTCATAGACCCTCGGTGTAACAGGTTCTGATGAAAGGTCTATGACTCAAAACATTAACTCTGTATCTCTCCTCACCCGTTGCGTTTTTCCAGCATCTTCTGACCTTGTTTCAGATTCTAGCATTCGCAATATTTTGCTTATTTTACTGTTGACTGAGTTTCACCGAATGGACAATGGCTTATCGTCCCCAAATTGGTTATACTTTATAATGTATTGAAGGTGTATCCCTGGTTTAAGTGCAATAATGAATAGTTTTCAGTTCTCCGATGCCTATAATCAAGCCATTACTGAGACGCAGAAAGTAAACTAGTTAATCTGGCATTGTTGTGTACAGTAAATAAAAGACCTAATGGCGAGAGGAAGAGAAATACACTGCTTGAAGTAAATGGCTAATGAATTGTCTAGTGGGGTAGCATGCACATCAAGCAAAATCATGGACAGAATGTCTCTCAACAACAGAACGTATTTGCTTTTACTGCCAACAGATTCATCACTGCCTGGGTAAATAGGAAAAAATACATTAATGTCATGGTAAACTGATAAAGAGAATTGCCCAGATCCTGCAACTTCAATGGTGAAAGTCGTCAAGCATGTATTGATCTACGTTATATAAATCTTGTTTTCTGTCCACAGAAGTGAATCAGGACTGACCCATGAGGTTAACAAACATTGTAAAGTCTTTCAGCTGGGGCAGATGCCTATGTGCTTTACACATTGTACTTGACCAAGTCTCATCTTGTCATTTTACTGCCGAGAAGCTTAACTAATTGCTGGCGATCATAAGGCAGTTTAATGGAAGTGGAGAATTCTCCTGATTGTGGCCTGTCTTTTCTATCTTTAACAAATGCTGAAATCCATGTAGCGGAAAACAATCAACAGCGAATTAGTCAGCAGGAGGCAGATGCAGTTGGAACTTTATGTAATTGGCATGCAAAGTTTCTAACATAGCAGCACTGGACCTGATTAAGCTGATGTGATTTGTTTCGGTAAACTTTTACAAAGAGGGTTTTTCCCTTCTCAGCTGCTTTCACGTCATACTGTGTTAACTTATGACTCTTTCCTTTTGTCAAAGAAATGGGCCCAACCTGACCCCAATTAAATTTATAAGCACTTCTCCAGTTTGGCACAAAAGGAAAAACTGTGAAAATGAAGTGCCTACAAGTAGAAGGGGGTCAAGACGAGGACAGGCTGCCAAATTGAAGCAAGTCTAGGGAAAGGATTGAACTTAAAGCCACTATTACTTACACTTTGGTTCAACACAGGAAATGCCCCAAATTCCGAACCATGAAAAGATGTTTTCTTCGGAAACCGATAATTCTGAACAAATCTGTCTCTCTTTTACAATCATTAAGCAATCAAGCACTAATTATTATTTTATTCATTGACCAGGGAATGATGATTTTTCCACACTGGAAGTTTGGTTGAGAAGAATGAAAAGAAAGAGTGCAGGGAACACACTTTTCAATTTGGCTTTCAAACTGATTAAAATTATTTCAAATGAGTTCTAGATTAGGAAAAATTAGTCTTCTGCGATTGTTTTTCTTGCATTTTTTTATTATAGGTTTAACTCCATAATAGGTTCCTTTTGGTCTGCTTCATTTTAGAATTAAATAAACATATATTCTAGTAACTATAACTGCCAACACAGATTGCAGTGGGTAACCCTGGACATTAAGAACTTCAGACCAGTTTATCTTTCAGCTTTTTAGCTTCAAATGATTGTTTCAGAATTTGAAACTACTTATTTTGATTTGATTTAGTTATTCCTGTACACACACACACAGTTAAAATTAATTCATGCTTGTGAAAATCACTTGATTGCTAGTCTGAATTAACATTCTCAATTTTTAGATCTTTAGACATATGTGAAATCACCCATAAAATGAAGCGCACATAGTCTTCATTTAAGTTCATTTTCCCTGATCATTTTTGCAAAATTATTGACATTACACCTCATTGACCTATTTAGTGGAAGTACTCTGCAGACATACAAAGATTACTGACAGATTTATGCTGAAGAAGATTCAGTTTCTCAGAAAAAAGTATTTAAAAATGCTAATCCTGTCGATTTGTTCCACTGGCTGTTTGTTTTTGTACCCTTATCATAATTCAGGCATATTGACTGGTGATTTACCTGATGACTGACAGGAGCATTAGGATAGTGCCTGCTCTGTTGCAACACTGATAGAATCTAAGGGCAACTTGCTTCAAGTAGATAATTCTCATGTTGGTATTATCATACAAAGAGCTAGCTATCCTTTGGGAAAAACTTGGAACCTGCTGGATATGTTACCCATCTCCACTCAATATGCTCGGAAGGGCAATGACTTCACTGACGACAATGTAGAGGATTTTTTTTCCTTATGTTTTCTCCAATCACCTGATCAGATGCCAGTGCTGAAAACTCCACTAATGACTGTCTCTTATGCATCAGTGCACCTACTAATGAGCTGACAGGAAAGGCTGTGCAAGGCAATGCTGAAGTAGAGCGGGAATGTGAGAAGTCTGAGCCATCGCTTTCCTGCTGTGATCCTTGCCTTTATTGTAACAGGGAGCTATAGCTCAGCACTCCTAATGAGCATGTTATATAGTACACCCAACAGTACAGGCGGCAGATAATCCACTTGTCTGCCTTCAGATGCAGAACCCAAGACCTGACAGTGATTTCACAGGAGATACAGAGACTCCTGCTTGCAGTTTATTACCTGGCGCCACCTGGTGACTGACAAGCTGCAGTCTCTGATGGTTTTCTGTGCCCATCTGCTCTCACAGACGCTGATGATAATGGGGATGGAGTCTGCACATCACATTATTGCACCACACCTGTTCCTACATATCCCCACTACACAATAGTCATTCCATCTGTCAAAAAGTACTAGAGTATCTCCCTTGCTAGTTCTGTATCTCCGCATCATGCATGTCAAACATCTCTGGGGAGCTAGCATTGTGACTAAGACTTTTTCTTCAATGTTAACCTCTCCTCAGGAAGTGAAAATATTTAAATTTGCTTCTCTGTACTACAGAGAAAGATGACATTATTCAGGCTATTTTTTAAATTATTATTAATCATGCGTGCAGCAAAAATGTATAGACCAATGCATTAGCAAAAAAATAGGTTTCTCAGCAGTGCTTCTGTTGCAAGTATAATGATCATGTCTGGGCAAAATGACCCATGGGAATGGAGAATTTCCATTCAAAATTATTAATAAAGACCAAATCCTGCAGATAAGCAGGTGAGGAGTGACTATTTCAGTCTTAAATTAATTTTAAAAATCTGAATTAACAATCAATTCAGTGGCACAACATTGTTTGCTGCTGAATCCTTTTTCTGGTGTGGAATAAATAACATTAAACATGTCTATTAATGAAACAAAATCCTCAACAGAAATATTTTGAGTTGCACATTGTCGAACGGTTCTGGACCAACTGGTGATAACAAGAGAAGTTAAAGATGGTATTGAATTAATGGATTATAACATTGCCAAATGAGAATGGGTCTGAGGATTGGAAGGATTTTTAGAATTCAGCAAATAATGACTAAGATACTGATAAGGAAAGAGCAAACAGAAAATGAGAATCAATTGGTAAGAGACAGAAAAACACATTATAAAATCATCGATAGGCATGTAAAAAGGAAGAGATTAGCAGAAGTTAATGTGACCTTTTCGAGACAAAGGCAGAAGAAATTAAAATGGGGAATAAGGAAATGGCAGAGCTGGTAAACAAATACCTGGGCCCGCTCACAGAAAAAGAGGCCACTAACACGTCAGGAACCCATACGTTTAAGCAGCCTGGCTGTCGGTGGCTTTTAAACACAATCACTTCATTTGCAGCTGCCTTCCAGGTCTCTCAAGCAATTCACAGAACCACAGAACTGTTACGGCGCAGAAAGAGACCATTTGGCCCGTCGTTTCTGCACTGGCTCTCTGAATGCGCAACTCAACTAGTTCCATTCCTCTACCTACTTACTCCCTGCAATCCTGCACATACTTTCCTTCCTAATGCCCTTCTAAATGCTTCAATTCAATCTGCCTCCACCACACTATCAGGCAGTGCATTCCAAATCCTAACCACTCGCTGTGTAAAAAGGTTTCTCCTCATATAACTTTGGTTTCTTTCTTTAATTACTTTAAATCTGTGCCCTCACGTTCTTGATCTTTTCACGAGTGGGAACAGTTTCTCCCTATCTATTCTGACCAGACACCACATGGTTTTGAATCCCTCTACCAAATCTCCTCTCAACCTTATTTTCTCTGAGAAAAACAGTCCTAACTTCTCCAACCTATCTTGAGACTGAAGTTCCTTGGAAGCTCTTGCAAATATTTTTTGTACCCTCTCAAATGCTTTTACACCCTTCCTAAATTGTGGTGCTCAGAACTGGAAGCAATACTCCAGCTGAGGCTGACCTAGTGACTTACCTCCACCCCCTTGTACTCTCAGCCCCTATTAATAAAGTCCAGGGTGTCGTGTTAATCACCCTGGGGTAACACGGACTGCAACTGGATGCAGTTATACTTGAAAGTAGACTCCAAACTGTGATGTTAGTTCAATACACTTTATTGAACTTGTTAAGCAGTGCACACAGTTCACTGTGGGTTTGACACTCTACTAATCTAAGCGTGCTGACTAGAACTAACTAGACCAGACCAGCTCTGAGCCACGTGTAGAAGGTGCTAACTGATATATACACCCTGACTGTCACTCCAGTTGTCACCAGTGGAAAGAGGCAGAGTGTTGATGCCTTGTGTGTTTTATAGTGGGAAACCCCCCTCTAGTGTTCTGCCTGGAGATTGGTTATGTTCTGTCCTGTGTGTTGATTGGCTGTACTGGGTGTCTGTCACTGCCTGTCTGTAGCTCATTTTGTGCACGAGTGCATATCATGACATCTTCCCTTTTTAAAACAAATGTTGGTTGCTTGGAGCATATGTCACTGTATTTACATGTAGAACTATTTACATTAAATGGCGAGTGGATGAAAGCGAGTGGATAAAAGCGAGTGGATGAATATATACATAAGAGGTGTCTTGCATGCAGATACAGATCAAAATTTACAAGATAAATGTCTATAAGTCCAATCTTTGGTGCTTGCGTATGATCCTTGTCGACCGTCTGAGAGGTGGTTTTGGGGACAACGGCGCCTTGACAGGCGGGATTGTTGCCGGATTGGTGGCCTCATGGTGCGAGGTGTCCGGAGGAGGCACGACAACATATGGAAAAGTAGGATCTGGTGGTGGGCAGCAACTTTGCGCAGTGCCCTTCTGTTGCGCCTGACAATGGAGCCATCAGCCATACGAACTACAAATGATCTGGGAGTAGCCTGTCGAACAACAACAGCTGGAGTTGACCAGCCTCCATCATGTAGCTTGATCCAAACAGCATCTTCCGGAGATAGCACAGGCAAATCGGTAGCATGAGCATCGTACGTCAGCTTTTGCCAGTTCCGGAGTTGCTGCATCTTTTGCAGCACTGGGAGGTGATCCAGGTCTTGGATTGGATTGGATTTATTTATTGTCGCGTGTACCGAGGTACAGTGAAAAGTATTTCTCTGCGAGCAGCTCAACAGATCATTAAGTACATGGGAAGAAAAGGGAAGAAAAGAAAATACATAATAGGGCAACACAACATATACAATGTAACTACATAAGCACCGGCATCGGGTGAAGCATACAGGGTGTAGTGTTAATGAGGTCAGTCCATAAGAGGGTCATTTAGGAGTCTGGTGACAGTGGGGAAGAAGCTGTTTTTGAGTCTGTTCGTGCGTGTTCTCAGACTTCTGTATCTCCTGCCCAATGGAAGAAGTTGGAAGAGTGAGTAAGCCTGGTGGGAGGGATCTTTGATTATGCTGCCCGCTTACCCCAGGCAGCGGGAGGTGTAGATGGAGTCAATGAATGGGAGGCAGGTTCATGTGATGGTGTTCACGACTCTCTGAAATTTCTTGCGGTCCTGGGCCGAGCAGTTGCCATACCAGGCTGTGATGCAGCCCGATAGGATGCTTTCTATGGTCTGGTAAGTGTATGGCTGGAACAGTCGTCAGCAGGTCTCTCTTCATGAGGAGTTGAGCCGGAGACATACCAGTGGACAGAGGGTTTGCCCTGTACGCCAACAGCGCAAGGTTGAAGTCAGAAGCAGAGTCCGCAGCCTTGCAGAGCAGTTGCTTCAGTATATAGACCCCTTTCTCAACCTTCCCGTTGGACTGCGGGTAGTGTGGGCTTGAGGTGATGTGGTTGAATTGGTACGACTTAGCGAAATTGGACCACTCTTGGCTGTGGAAACAGGGACCATTGTCACTCATGATAGTGAGTGGAATACCATACCTGGCAAATGTCTCCTTGCAGGCCTTGATGGCTGTCCTTGATGTGAGGTCTGACAGCTTCACAACTTCCGGGTAACTTGAGAAGTAATCTATGATGAGCACATAGTCACGCCCATTGGCGTGAAAAAGGTCGATTCCCACCTTGGACCACGGAGAGGTCATGATCTTGTGTTGCTGGAGTGTTTCTTTTGTTTGAGCAGGCTGGAAACGCTGGCAGGTCGCACAATTGAGGACCATGTTGGATATGTCCTGGCTGATTCCAGGCCAATAGACAGCCTGCCGGACCCTGCGACTACACTTTTTGACACCTAGGTATCCCTTGTGGATTTGTTTGAGCACTAAGCTCTGCAGACTGTGAGGAATAACGATACGATCTAGCTTGAGGAGGATACCCTCGACGACGGTCAGGTCGTCCTTCACATTAAAGAACTGAGGGCATTGCCCTTTTTGGCAGCCATTTGCAAGGTGGTGCATTGCACGCTGCAGAAGAGGGTCTTTGGCAGTCTCTTCACAAATGCTGATCACTCTTTCATCTGACGCCGGCAGGTTGCTGGCACACGGCTGCACCTGTGCCTCAATCTCATAGAATTTACAGTGCAGAAGGAGGCCATTTGGCCCATTGAGTCTGCACGGGCTCTTGGAATGAACACCCTACCCAAGGTCCACACCTCCATCCTATCCCATTAACCCAGTAACCCCACCCAACACTAAGGGCAATTTTGGACATGATGGGCAATTTAGCATGACCAATCCACCTAACCCGCACATCTTTGGACTGTGGGAGGAAACCGGAGCACCCAGAGGAAACCCACGCACACACGGGGAGAATGTGCAGACTCCGCACAGACAGTGACCCAAGCCGGGAATCGAACCTGGGACCCTGAAGCTGTGAAGCAATTGTGCCATCCACAATGCTACCATGCTGCCCTACAATGCTACCGTGCTGCCCTGGCGGATTAAGTCAACCTGGTCACAGGTGATGGAGCGGGACAGGGCATCCGCAATTATCAGCTCCTTGCCTGGTGTGTATACTAACTCAAAATCGTACCTTCGGAGTCGAAGGAGAATGCGCTGAAGCCTGGGCGTCATGTCATTCAAGTCCTTATGGTCTGTGGTCAGTCTCTACTGTGAAGGTTGGTAGACCGTAGACGTAGTCATGAAACTTTACAATGCCGGTTAAGAGGCCCAGCCACTCTTCTTCTATCTGGGCATACCTCCGCTCAGCAGGAGTCATGGCCCTTGACGAATAAGCAACTGGAGCCCAGGACAAGGAGTCATCCCTCTGGAGGAGCACCGCACCAATGCGGTGCTTGCATCCGTGGAGATTTTTATTTCCCTGTCCGGGTAAAAAAACGCTAGTACCGCAGCAGTGGTGAGCTTTGCTTTGAGCTTGAGCCACTCTGCTTGATGTGTGGGTAGCCACTGGAACGCAGTGGACTTCTTCACCAGATGCCTGAGAGCCGTGGTGTGTGAGGCCATGTTGGGAATGAATTTTCCCAAGAAGTTCACCATTCCGATGGAGCGTAGTACCGCCTTCTTGTCTTCCGGGGTCTTCATGGCATTAATGGCCTTGACTTTGTCCGAATCTGGTTGCACACCCTGCTGGGATATCTGGTCACCCAAGAACTTGATGGTTGACATGCCACAGGAGCACTTGGCCTTGTTCAACATGAGGCCATTTGCATGGACACGTCGAAAGACTTGTTTGAGACGAGATATGTGTTCCTCGGGGGTCGTGGACCATACGATTACATAATCTACGCAGACACGCACACCCTCAATGCCCTCCATCATCTGCTCCATGATCCTGTGGAAGATTTCAGAGGCTGAGACAATGCCGAACGGCATACGGTAATAACAGTATCTGCCAAATGGTGTGTTGAACGTGCAGAGCTTCCTGCTGGACTCATCCAGTTGTATCTGCCAGGAACACGCGATGCATCTAGTGAAGAATTTGGCGTGTGCCATCTCACTGGTCAGTTCCTCCCGCTTCGTGATCGGGCAGTGTTCCCGCATTATGTTCTGGTTAAGATCTTTGGGATCTATGCATATCCGCAACTCTCCTGAGGGCTTCTTCACACAGACCATCGAGCTGACCCAGTCAGTCGGTTCCGTCACTTTGGAGATGATGCCCTGGTCTTGGAGCTCCTGTAGCTGTGCCTTTAAAGGTTCCTTCAGAGGAGCCAGCATCCAGCATGGTGCATGGATTGCAGGCGTGGCATCAGGACAGTAGGATCTTGTAGCAGTGTGGCAGAGTACCCATTCCATCAAACACATCTGGATATTGAGCAAGGATGTCATCAATGTCAGCCTGAAGATCCACATTGGAAGAAGACATGGCATGGACTCGCTGTACGAGGTTGAGTAGCTTGCATGCATGGGCACCGAGCAGGGATGCCTTATCAGGCTTGACGATTTCGAATCGCAGTGTGGCATTGATGGTCTTGTTGGAGACGACTAGATGACAAGATCCTAGTGCAGTTGTGGCATTGCCATTATAATCAAGGAGCTGGCAGGCTGGCGGAAGAATCTTGGGTTGCTTTTTAATGCGGTCAAAATCAGCTTGAGAGATGAGATTGACTGAAGCACCAGTGTCCAGCTTGAACTGGATGCTGCATTGATTAACTTGCATGACAGCACGCCATTCGGCCGCGGAACCCACATTGAGGATAGATAGGCGTCTAGTTGAATTTGAAGAGGTATACTCACATGTAGCGATGATGCCCACACATTAGGGGGACTCCAGGCAGTCATCCTCTGGATCCGTAGTAGCATCAGAATCCAGTAAATCTCACTGTACACATCGAACGCGCTTGCGTTGGAATTGGGATCGCTGGCCCTTGACTGGTGGTGCAGACCTGCACAAGGCTGCATAATGTCCAGGCTTCCTGCAATTTAAACATCGCCTGCCTTTTGCAGGGCATTGCCGCTTTAAGTGGGCGGTGCCGCAGTTCGAGCACGTCATGACGTTGACGATATTACGCTCCATGCGTCATCGCACATGTGCAGTGTGGTCAGCCGACGTTCGCACCTGCGCAGTTTGGTTTTCGGCCGCTTCGTTCTCCCGTTCGTGTTGCACATGCATGGGGGAACAAACGGGAGGCAAAAGTTGACATTGGGCCGCTCCAAAATGACACTGGTAATTTTGTGATGGGAGTCAAGGAAATAGCTGAGGAACTGAATAAATACTTTGCGTCAGTCTTCACAGTAGAAGACATGAGTAATATCCCAACAATTCCGGAGAGTCAGGGGGTAGAGTTGAATATGGTAGCCATCACAAAGGAGAAAGTGCTAGAGAAACTAAGAGGTCTAAAAATTGATAAATCTCCGGGCCCAGATGGGCTACATCCTAGAGTTCTAAAGGAGATAGCTGAAGAAATAGTGGAGGCGTTAGTTATGATCTTTCAAAAGTCACTGGAGTCAGGGAAAGTCCCAGAGGATTGGAAAATCGCTGTTGTAACCCCCCGTTCAAGAAGGGGACAAGGAAAAAGATGGAAAATTATAGGCCAATTAGCCTAACCTCGGTTGTTGGCAAGATTCTAGAATCCATTGTTAAGGATGAGATTTCTAAATTCTTGGAAGTGCAGGGTCGGATTAGGACAAGTCAGCATGGATTTAGTCAGGGGAGGTCGTGCCTGACAAACCTGTTCTTTGAAGAGATAACAAATAGGTTAGACCAAGGAGAGCCAATGGATGTTATCTATCTTGACTTCCAAAAGGCCTTTGATAAGGTGCCTCATGGGAGACTGCTGAGTAAAATAAGGGCCCATGGTATTCGAGGCAAGGTACTAACATGGATTGACGATTGGCTGTCAGGCAGAAGGCAGAGAGTTGGGATAAAAGGTTCTTTTTCAGAATGGCAACCGGTGACGAGTGGTGTCCCGCTGGGTTCAGTGTTGGGGCCACAGCTGTTCTCTTTATATATTAACGATCTAGATGACAGGACTGGGGGCGTTCTGGCTAAGTTTGCTGATGATACAAAGATAGGTGGAGGGGCAGATAGTAAAATGCAATGTTGTCATTCATCTCAAGAGGCTTGGAATATAAAAGCAGGGATGTACTTCTGAAGCTTTATAAAGCATTAATTAGGCCCCATTTAGAATACTGTGAGCAATTTTGGGCCCCACACCTCAGGAAGGACATACTGGCACTGGAGCGGGTCCAGCGGAGATTCACACGGATGATCCCAGGTAGGCCTAACATACGATGAACGTCTGAGGATCCTGGGATTATATTCATTGGAGTTTAGGAGGTTGAGGGGAGATCTAATAGAAACTTACAAGATAATGTATGGCTTAGATAGGGTGGATGTAGGGAAGTTGTTTCCATTAGCAGGGGAGACTAGGACCCGGGGGCACAGCCTTAGAATAAAAGGGAGTCACTTTAGAACAGAGATGAGGAGAAATTTCTTCAGCCAGAGAGTGGTGGGTCTGTGGAATTCATTGCCACAGAGGGCGGTGGAGGCCGGGACGTTGAGTGTCTTTAAGACAGAAGTTGATAAATTCTTGATTTCTCAAGGAATTAAGGGCTATGGAGAGAGAGCGGGTAAATGGAGTTGAAATCAACCATGATTGAATGGTGGAGTGGACTCGATGGGCCGAATGGCCTTTCCTGCCGCTCCTATGTCTTATGGTCTTATGGTCTTATGGGCCCCGGGAAAAGCGCGCGGAATGGCTGCTTTCATCGATACTGAGACGCTGCATCGGGGCGATGGCCTGTACACTCTCTGCCTCGTGGGAGGCAAGTTTTTCGTATTCTGCCGATTTGAAACGGGAGTACCGATTTCTCGCATGCTCATGCACTATACACGTCTCGATTGCGACTGGCAGGGTCATGTGCTTAATTTTGAGGAGTTGCAAGGAATGGAGTGTATCCCAAACACGGTCTGATCCCTGATCATGGAATCATAATTGCACCACAATTGCAGAACTGTGCTAATATAGGGGGGTGAGTTAGAAAGGATTGGAATGGTTCATCCTTACCCTGAAGGCATTGCTGGAAGATATAGCACTCAAAGGTCTCGTTTGTTTCGACTTCACAGGGACTGTCAAACTTCTCCAAAACAGTCTTGAATTTGGCCTTGTCCTGGCCGTCGGTAAAATTAAGAAAATTAAAATTAAGAAAAGCTGGATAGCTTGGTCCCCCGCAATTGGTAGGAGCAGCGTGATCTTTCTGGCATCTGACGAACCTTTGTTTGAAGACCCGCCAGTTAGCGCCAAGATTGCCGAAGATCCGTAGCTGTGGAGGGGCCTGGATCTTCTCCATGCCGCTGGAAGGCACTTGCTGGTCGTCACGGAATCACGTGCGGTAAACCACTTAGAGATAGTAGACTCCTGGTACCATGTCGTGTTAATCATCCTGGGGTAACACGGACTGCAACTGCGGACTGCAACTGGATGCAGTTGTACTTGAAAGTAGATTCCAAACTTTGGTGTTGGTTCAATACGTTTTATTGAACTTGTTAAGCAGTGCACACAGTTCGCTGTGGGTTTGACACTCTACTAATCTAAGCGTGTTTACTATAACTAACTAGACCAGACTAGCTGAGCCACGTGTAGAAGGTGCTAACTGATATATACACCCTGACTGTCACTCCAGTTGTCACCAGTGGAAAGAGGCAGAGTGTTGATTCCTCGTGTGTTTTATAGTGGGAGACCACCATCTAGTTTTCTGCCTGGAGATTGGTTGCGTCCTGTCCTGTGTATTGATTAGCTGTACTGGGTGTCTGTCACTGCCTGTCTGTCTCTCATTATGTGCATGAGTGCATATCATGACACAGGGTACTGAATGCTTTATCAACTGCAAACTGTCCTGCAACCTGCAATGATTTATACATCCAGGGTTGTTAATTTCACCAACTGCTGTTATAGGATTTGAACCCATGTTTCCAGAGGATTAACTTGGGACTCTGGATTACTAGTCCAGTGGCATTGCCACTGTGCTACCATCACACATCCCCTCTGCACAGCTCCAATCTAACAAGCCAGCACTGAAATTCGCCCTCATCTTACAGCAACGTCACTCCCCATCCCTCACAGTGACCCTCCTCAAATGTTGTCCATCCATTCTTTCAAAACATTCCAATTTTAACACTCATAAGTTTCTTCCCCCCCCCGCCCCCCCCCCCCCCCCCCCTCCGAAGCAGGTGGGTGGGTTAACACATGGTGAACACACACATTTCAAGTGAGCAGAGGCCTATGCTGACGACAGGGACAGCAATTAAGCACATGACCCTCTAGACTCTGCTCAACTGGTCACAGATGCTGACTCTCAGGGGCTTATGATGAAGAACAGCAGCAGAAAATGTGTGAGGCTCTGTCAGCCTTCACAGAGACACTGGGCACCACTGCAAGGATATTGGAGGAATCCCTCTCTGTGTGACTGGCACGATGTCTCAGATCGTCACGTCCATGGACAGAGTGGTCACCTGCATGGAGCATCTAACACCACAGGCAACTAAGTGCATGCTCGCCCTGATCAATGGCCTGCACCCTGAGATTGCCACCTAAAGCAGAATGGAGTAAAACCTCATCTTGGCTGTTCAGTGCCTCCCTGAAATGCAACAAATTGTTCTCCAGTCTTGAATAGCAGGGAAGTACAGGTGGGCCATGAGAGAGAAGATGGAGTAAGGTCATGTGGAATTTGGCTCTCTGCTCAAAGTGCTTTTACTCCCGACCCCTCGCCCCTTGCTCCCAGTCAGAGCCCCACATGTTGTAATAATAATAATAATAATCTTTATTAATGTCACAAGTAGGTTTAAATTAACACTGCAATGCAGTTACTGTGAAAATTCCCTAGTCGCCACACTCTGGCGCCTGTTCGGGTACACAGAGAAAGAATTCAGAATGGCTAATTCACCTAACAAGCACGTCTTTTGCGACTTGTGGGAGGAAACCCATGCAGACACAGGGAGAATGATGTGCAGACTCCGCACAGACAGCGACCCAAACTGGGAATCGAACCCAGGTCCCTGGCGCTGTGAAGCAACAGTGCTAACCACTGTGCTACCGTGCCACCCCTATCACAATGGCTCCAAAACCCAAATGACAATGACGAAGAGCAATGGAGCAGTCAGAACAGGAATACTCACAACCTTCCTCAATCTACTGAAACCTCAGGGATTGTACCAGTTAAAAGCTCTACAAAGAGGAAGAGAGATTTATGGCTGCACAAGGATATTCAGTCCGGTGTGCAACATTGCTAATTTTCACATTTCTGTTTAATGTTTTTTAGACATAAAATTTATTTCAAAGCTTCATTGTCCCATGTTCCCTCCTATTCCTTCTCACCCACCAAGTGGCCTTCTGCCATATGAAGAATGGTATGAAAGAAGTTAAAGCCAAGTGATGGGTGCCCATGAGAGGCATGGATTGTTGCTTATGGGACTGCTTTGTGCTCGGAGTTCAAGGGTGCCACAGTGGGCTCAGAATTAGTGTGCCAGATGGATGCCTTGCATAAGATTAACTGAAACGTGTCTGAATCAGTCTGTCTTGGGCTTCATTGCCACCTAACTCTCTGACTGCAGATGTGCTCCTCTTCCTTCAAAGCTGCAGAGAGCTCATCACCTTCTTCCTCTTGGATTTCCAGTCCTCACTGCAGCACAATGTTTTACAAGACACGTCAGACCACCATTATCCTGGAAATACTTGCTTCTCTAAACTGAAGCATGTCACCAGTTCTGTAACTAGTGGAGCACCGCAAGGATCAGTGCTAGGGCCTCATTGACTTACAATCTTTATCAATCTCTTAGGTAAGTGGACCAAGTGAAATGTATCCAAGTTTGATGACCATGCAAAGAATGTGGAAGTAAGCTATGAGGAAGAAGCAAAGAGACTGCAAAAGGATATAGATAGGTGAACAAGGAGGCAAAAACAATGCAGACGGAATACAAAGTGGGAAAGTGGGAACTTATCGCTATGGTGGGAAAAAACGAAAAGCAGAATATCATTTAAATAGTGAGGGACTAAGATACTTTTGTATTCAACCAGGCCTGAGTGCCCTTATACACAAATCACAGAGAGTTAATATGCAGGTACGGCAAGCAATTGGGAAAGTTTGCCTTTATTGCAAAGGGATTGGAATAGAAAGGTGGAATTTGCTCACTTGGGTCCCCCAAAACAGCTCCAATCTAACAATGGGTTGGGAACTCATTGAGTGGGCTTTTCCAATGTTCTTTAACTGAGTGACAGCTTTAGCATTCAACCTCCGTGTTTCCTGGGCTAATAGAGAAGGGTGGGCAGGATGAAGAGCTGGGTGCTTGGTGCGAGCAGTGGTGAGAGGAGGCCCTTGAGTGTTATTAATTGACCACATAAGGGCCTTAAATAGCTCACGGGTGAGCGGGTCACTTGATGCTTCCCCTACTGTTGGTACAATTTCAGCGGGGGCTGGGACGGGTGACGATAGGTGGCGGGAATGGTGCCGTTGGCATGATGCTTAATTTTACAACCCCCCCTCCCACACTTGCCATCACTCCCAGGGGGAGGGACCATAATATTTAGCCTATTGATACTTACCAATAATTGTATAATAGAATTCTGACCTCAGATTTTGCTTTGATTAAACTCCAATAATTCTAATCAAAGGAAGAGTTTCTAATGAAACATACAATGACATGGGTTAGAATAGCTCAACGGGATTTGGTTTTTTGAGGCTGTAGCAACCACTGGAATGGAGAGGTGACCTATGAAGACTGCTTCCTAGGCCTCCCATCCTTACCTGGAAGTCCTGCTGTGGGATGTGAAAGGCTGCAGTGAGGCGAGTTCTCCCAAGGATGGGTGAGAGAGGACATCGCCAACCAAGCAACCGTGGATGCCAGTGGCCAGGGCAGTTAACACCAGAAGTGTAGCCCCTCAAACCTGCAGTGCATCAAGAGGATGTAGTACCTCAGTACAGCAGGAAAAGAGGTGGCAGAAGACTTTCAGATGCCAAGTTGCACATTCTGATTTTCCCAGCAGTCTCAGAACTCAGAAGAACACATCTTGCTGCTGTATTCATTCCTCTTTCTCTCTCTAGATACCACAACCCCCTATTTGGGCAGTAAATATTCACACTCACCTATATCCAATTACCCTCCCTAAGAACATGCCTGTTCTTAGAAATTAGGTACTGAACTTTAATATGGGTTTGGTTTCCCACTTCCTGCAGTGAAAGTGGGAGTGACCCTGTTCCCGACTTGACCAGCTTGCCCTGCAGCCATGTAACAGCCATTAATTGCCTTGAGACGAGACTGCTGCCATCATCGAAGAGGAAGTCCCACCTCTGAAGGCTGCCAGAGAATCAAATGAACTGAGGTCCTTTGGCCCAAGCAGCGCCACTGAGAGCAGTGGCCACTGCTGGGACTGCAGCGAGTCCACAAAGGAAACGGGCTGCAATCAGATTTGAAAGTAAGTTCACAAGCTCTCATGGGGTCAGGCTGGCAGGCCCTGGCGAGGCGGATGAGTAGAGGGGCCTGGTGAGGGGGATGCACAGTAGGAGGGGGGAGAGGGGCAGCACGGTAGCATTGTGGATAGCACAATTGCTTCACAGCTCCAGGGTTCCAGGTTTGATTCCGGCTTGGGTCACTGTCTGTGCGGAGTCTGCACATCCTCCCTGTGTGTGCGTGGGTTTCCTCCGGGTGCTCCGGTTTCCTCCCACAGTCCAAAGATGTGCAGGCTAGGTGGATTGGCCATGGTAAATTGCCCTGAGTGTCCAAAATTGCCCTTAGTGTTGGGTGGGGTTACTGGGTTATGGGGATAGGGGGGAGGTGTTGCCCTTGGGTAGGGTGCTCATTCCAAGAGCCGGTGCAGACTCAATGGGCCGAATGGCCTCCTTCTGCACTGTAAATTCTATGATAATCTATGACCTTTGGGAGACCTCTGATTGGCAAGGGGTGGGGGAGGTGGGGCAGGGGACAGAAAAGGAGCCCTCTCCCTTTCCCAGCCACCAATCAACCAGGCTTCAGTTGTCGGCCTGGATTCTTGGAGCTGGCATCCTCCAACCACAGGTGAAGTCCCAGCCCTGGTGGGAGGAGACCCTTAAGTGGCCATTAATTGGCCACCCAAGGGCCTCAATTGAACCATGGGTGATGGAGAAACCCAATACCTCCCCTGTCACTGGTAGTATTTCAGCAGAGGAAGGGCTGCATAGTAGGTAACAGGAACAGTGCTGCTGACATGGTGCCCAATTTCCACCTTCTACGCACCCCCCGTGTGTGCCCACTTGCTATCCTGCCATAAAATTGATACTTAGCTATACAATACATTGAATTCTGACCTCAGATTATATTTTGAATAAACTCCAGTAATTATAATCATACCATTGTTATTCTTTTTATTTAAATCCACAATGCAGTAATGGGCCATGTGTTGATAGTTAATGCTTGCACAAATCTTTACTGCAAAAACTGACAAAGATGTCACCCCATGTAAATGTTAAGAGTGCAGCTAACAATGGATACCAGAAATAATTACATGGCGGTAGATTAATCTAAAAAATGTAAGCTTTATGTGATTTATATTATCATGTTATAATCATTCCCAGATGTTCATAAATAGCCATGTATTTATAAGCATTCCCAAGGGAGCAAATTAGAGATTATAAAAAGAAACAGTTGCTTTTGTCAAAAGATGAAGACAGACAAATATACAATCAATGTGTAGTATCAATGTATGCACCCCCTCTGCCCACACTGCCCCCCAAGCCCCCACAACTCCACCCAACCCCCATCCCTGGTCATTAGCTGTGACAACCGAGGTTATATTCAGATCCTGATTTAGTGTAAGTGATAGGGTCAGGGTTCATGAACCCCCAGCACTCTGTTACTCTTATTCATTGGCTGTGGAAGTCAAGAACTGGCAGGAAAAAGGTTGACCTTGAAGGGCAAATTTCATCCTAAAAGAAGCTCTTAAAATTTAGATCTCAGGGTATCATGTTTAACAAGGCACTGCCTCGGTTCCTGACCAGATGACCAGTACAGAACTGCAGATGGCACTGCATGTAACATAGCTGTCGTGTGACACTAAGGACTCATTTCCAACCTGCTTCAAAGGGCAGTGAGGTTCAACCAGGGGTCAAATCCTGCTACTACAATCCTGATGGTCTGCAAGAGCAGAGGACAGATCACAGAAACACATATTTGTCCTGCAACTGTGCTGGGTATTTAAATAAAGCAATCAGACGTACTTTACCCAATCACTGAACATGCGACTTGCTGCTCATTCACTACAATCTGGAACAGATACTTACACAAGAAGGCATGCCATAATATAAAAAGTATTTTTTTGTCCTTTTGATAATAAAGCTTTTGAACAACCTTGAAAAAAATGGCGATAGGGAAATAAAAGCAAGTAGAATTTGCCAGTGTGTCAGACACAACTTGAAATAATTAAAACCAAAGTGAAGTGAAAAATGTTTGAAATCAACAGAAGGTTGGCAGTTAATTGGGTTGGTACAGTTGAGGGTTCAATATAGTGACGGCACCATATAGTCAACACATATAATACCTGATGACTCACTATTTTTGTTCAACGTTTGAGGTTTTAAAGCTGAGGGTTTCAAAACGATTTTGGTGAAGTGGAGGTGGTTGTCCATCCTTACAAAATATTTAAAATCAGACAGCATGTTGAATATTCTGTACCCTGATGAGCACTTTGCAGAGCTATCCCCTGGCTGTTGCAATGGGATTGCTACCTGACGATGTAACTAAACTGCAGATCAAATCTGTAGATACTGATCCCAGATCAGTGTCATGGCATAGTCACACTTAACAAAAACTATCTGAAGGCTATCGTAAGCAATTTATATTTCAGATGTTCTTCCATTTCAGTTCGAACGATGTTAAAAATTGTGCGTCAGGAAATTGCTATTAATATTTTACTGTTAATTCCACAAAAGTGAATGCTTCTGATAAATGAATGAATTGTTGCAGAAATAGATTATCATAGAATTTATGACAGACAGTAATGAAAGACAACAAAACTAATAGGATTGATTAATGCAGATGTTCTTGCCTTGCATTGATGGGAGGAACCTTATCATATTTTTTCAAAATGTCAGGTTCAGATTGAAAATTGACGTGCAGCTCTCCAGTTGCACAGATTGGTTTTCACTAGCCTCTCCGAGTAAAAAAAATGAATGGACATGGTTTACGGCGTCACTGTGACAAGGCGGGGCCTGATAGAGCCAGATGGCACCCTGATCAGAACTGAACATCAACTCCACCACCACCCCCCCACCTCCACCGATCATGAAGGTATCAGCGGTGCTTCCCCCCCTCACTGCCTGCTCTCACCCGCCCCTCCCCCCCCCCGCCCCCCCCCCCCTCCCCCCCCGCCCCCCGCCCTGGCCTTAACGTTCCCCCATCATGGGCCTTGGTGCTCTTCCCCCACCACACATAATGGGAATGCCCTCCCCCATGTGGCTCCCCAGAGGCCCCACTCTTAGCACGGCCCCTTGAGACAGGTTCGGAATTCCAAGTTGGCACTCCCAAGTTGGCACAGTGCTGATCTGTGTGAATGGCAGTACAGTGGCCAGAGTGCCATGGTGGCACAATGGTTTGCATTGTTGCCTCACAACGCCAGGGACCAGGGATCAATTCCGGCCTCAGGTGACTGCCTGTGTGGAGTGTTCTTTCGGAGGGTAGGTCCAGAACTGAAAGGCCTCCTTCTGCACTTTATGGGATTCTGTGGATAAATATCATGACATCACCAGCAAAGGGTGTGGAAAATCGGGAAACACAGGGCAGGATTCTCCATTGCCTGATGCCGAAATCATATCCGGCAATCGGGCGGAGAATCCCCGTTTGCGACCGAATTGGGGTCTGTGCTGTGCTTTGGATGCCTCGCCCCCTCCACACCAGCATCATCTAGGAGCGCGCCACATGCTGTTGCGACGGCGTCAGGCGCGTTGCTTTGAGGCCCTCCCCCAATGCTACGCTCCGATGGGCCGAGTTCACAACCACACGGGTCGCGTGTGGTCTGAGTTTTCGTAAACCCGGCGTGGCGGCTGCGGACTGTGTCCAGCACCGCCAGTCGGGGGGGGAGCCGTGCTGCTGGCAGAGGGGGCTTCGGAGAGGACTGGGCAGACTGGTGGGGGTGATCCGGTGGGGTGAGGGGGGTCCTGGTGGCACTATTTGGCCGGCCGAGTCTTTGCGGGCCGTCGCCATGTTGTATGGTGTGACCGCTGTAGGTCGTCGCTGTGCGCATGTACGGCCTCAGACCCAGCAATTCTCCGACTGTTTATGTCGGGAACGCGGGAGATTTACCCGGCACCGCTGCTAGCCCCCCCACCAGGCGGAGCATTAGTGAGGGGGCGTCGCCAACTTTTCATTGTAAAACTAGACACTTCCTCCAGACATAGCCTTAAAATCGGAGAATCCAACCCACAATCTCCCCAGAGAGAATTGTGCTTCCCGATTCTCTCCGGATTTTCTGCCTGTGTCGGCGATCCTTTGGATGGCTAACGTGGGGTCAAAATTTCCCCCAGTTGGTTAATCGGGAAGCTTGGTGGCCAGAACAAATGCCATTCCAAGTTCACTTGAAATCCAAGAGGTTTGTCAGTAAAATAGAGTCCAATCCTTTGACGATTTCACGTGGAATTAGGGTTTAACATTTTTTTCAAAATCATTAAAAATATTCCTGGTTATATTTAAGTGCGCTAACTTGGTATAGAATGTTGCGGGTTCCTTAAATCACTGACATCAAGGACTTCCAACAAAGGTAGTTCATTCCTAAGCTCAACAGCAATGTACAACACTTGTGCTCTGCATGTACGCCTGCAGACAACTTCCGCACTCCTGCCACGTAACCTCTTATGTAGCCACGTCACCACGTTCTCACGTGACCATGTTCTACATCTTTCCTGTTTACTCGGGATACCTGGTGGCATATTATGTAACTGTGCATGTAATAGGAAATATGTGCAGACCATTGTGTTGCATACAATTAAACTGACAAAGCATAACTATATATATATATTGGGGAAGGGATTGGGCTGCAGCAACTGGTGCATAACCCATCGTGTCTCTTTTCCCGCACCCCACCTTTTCTGTTGGAAAGAAAACTGAACTACAAAAGTCAGTTCAAGTCTAAGTGTTAATAAAGTCCTGGAATCGTTTGGCCTGCTCAGGTGCCCTGAGCATATGATTACACTGGTTGGTTGTGTTGTAGTTTTTCTGTGGCCAGTGTCCTCACTGTTAGCAACATGGGATGTTTCATCTGTATGTTTGTCAGGTGCAGGATTCACAGTGTTGGCCTCTGGAGGAGTCTGCATGCCAGCTGGTGCAGTGGCTGGGAGTCATAAGCTTGATCACTGAAGTGCTGTGTTATCTGTAGTTGCTGGTTCTGATAGCTGTAGGAGGTGATGCCGATTGCTTACATAGTGGGCACCATCTGATGCTACCATGTAACTGTTTGGTTGTGGGTCATGGCAGTGTACCACTGCCAACTGGTCATGGCCACATGAAGTCTGAATTCTGAGCATCTGACCAGGTGTTAGAGGGCTATGTCTGTGAGCACCTCGATCATAGTGCATGTTTCTTCTCAATCTGTGTTGCAGGAGGGCATCATTCATGTTGGTTTCACATTGGGGCTGCAGCAGAGCCTTAGCTGTAGGAAGTGTTGTCCTAGATGCGCCTGGAAAAGTCGTGCAGATGAGTGCTTGATGCAGCTTGAGTGCATTGCACGGTGCACATCTGGGGATTTCCCTTTCCATGTCTGCACACATGGAGGGCCAGTACAGTGATTCCTCGGCCCTGTATCTTGTTGCTTCCAGGTCTGGATGCCAAGGTGTATTTTATAAGTATAGATCCTCTGAAGAACAGTAGGGATGATGAATCGCTGGTCACACTGTAGTAATCCATCCTATATGGACAAGTCATCTCTGATGGCAGATGATGGACGGAGCTCGTAGGGAAGCTCCTTTGAGGATGCTGCCCAGCCATTCATGATGACATTGTGTAGTTATTTGCATGTGATGTCCACCTATAAGGACTGCTTCAGTTCCTGAATTCAACGAGAGGACAAACATTGTCAGGATATGTATGCCTTCCTCATGATGTGCCTGGTTTCTAGTGGGTAAGAAGGCTCGAGAGAAGGCATCGGCCAAGTAGAGCTCCTTACCACGTTTTGTAGACGATGCTGAGGTTGTACCATAGCAACTTCAGCATCATGCGTTGCAGCTGTGCAGACCCAGCATGAAGAGATTTTTTAAAGACAGTTATGAGCGGCTGATGATCAGTTTCAACAGTTACAGGATGTGTCTCAGTGTCAGTGGGGGCCCTTGAAGAAAAGGCTGTTGGTCTGCCATTCTGAATGCAGACTGCGCCAAGTCGGTGATGGGAGGCATCTGCTGAAATAATTATGGGTGCTCGAAAGTCAAAGCATTGTAACGCCAGTGGAAGTGCGAGCACTTGTTTGATTTTGTTGCAGACCGCTGTGTGGTCCTCCTACCAACACCATTCGACATCCTGGTGGAGGAGTTGATGGAGAGGTCCAGTGTCCTTACTATAACATGGGATAAACTTAGAAAGTTGATTTGTCATACCAAGAAATCACTGTAAAGCGGGTTTGTCCACAGGAATGGTTGTCTGTCATATAGCCCTTGTCTTCTCTGGATTGGGATTTACACCATCATCTGTGAGTAAATGGTCCACATAAGGAACATGGTTGATCCTGAATCTGAATTTTGCAGTGTTAAGCTTTAATTGGATGGTCCTCATTCTGTCAAGGGCAAGACAAAGATGTGCATCATGATCTCGTATAGTAAGACCCCAAACATGGATGTCATCAACAATGATCTCACAAGGTTGGCCTGCAAAGAGTTGCTCCATGCACTGGAAAACTTCAGTGCCCCTAGAGATCCCATAGGGCATACAAAGATGTAGTCTGAGCAGTGCCTTGTTCAACTGCACTGAGTCAAGACATATCCTGACCATGCCACCTTTTGTTACTGTCACCATTTCTGAAGTCCATTCCGCGGCCTCATCTATGGGAGTTATGACACCTAGTGCTGTCATTTGATGCAGTTTATTAACTTCTTTGTGCTTCATGGCTACTGGTATTCTTCTTGGGCACAGACTATTAGTGGTACCAAATCACCTAGTCTCATGTGGGATACAACTGGTAGTTTACCAATGATATCACAGTCGAAGAGGTCTCCATGTGTTGTCATCTCCCATTGTGCAGTGGATGGTTGTTACACAATGGGCAATAAAGAGATGGCAGGCCAGTTGAACAATGACTTTGGATTTGTCTTCACTAAGGAAGACACAAATAACCTTCTGGAAATACTAGGGGATAGAGGGTATAGCATGAAGGAGAAACTGAAGGAAATCCTTACTAGTCAGGAAATTGTATTGGGGAAATTGATAGGATTAAAACCCAATAAGTCCCCAGGGCCTGATGCTCTGCATCCCAGAGTACTTAAGGAAGTGGCCCGAGAAATAGTGATTGCATTGGTGATCATTTTCCAGCATTCTATAGACTCTGGAAGAGTTCCAATGGACTGGAGGCTAACTAATGTAACCCTACCATTTAAAAGAGGATGGAGAGAAAAAAATGGGGAATCATAGACCGGTTAGTCTGACAACAGTGGTGGGGAAAATTCTGGAGTCAATTATTAAGGATGAAATAACTGAGCATTTGGAAAGTGGGGACAGGATTGGTCCAAGTCAGCATAGATTCACTAAAGGGAAACCATGCCTGACAAACCTTCTGGAATTTTTTGAGGATATGGCCTGTAAAGTGGATAAGGGTGAACCAGTGGATGTTGTTAATCTGGACTTTCAAAAGAGTTTTGACAAGAGCCCACACAAGAGATTAGTGAGCAACATTAAAGCTCATGGTATTGGGGATAATGTATTGACATGGATAGGGAACTGGTTGGCAGACAGGGAGCGGAGAGTGGGAATAAATAGGTCCTTTTCAGAGAGGCAGGCAGTGACTAGTGGGGTACCGCAGGGTTCAGTGCTGGGACCCCAGCTGTTCACAATATACATTAATGATTTGGACAAAGGAATTGCATGCAATATCTCCAAATTTGCAGATGACACTAAACTGGGTGGCAGTATGTGATGTGAGAATGATGCAAAGAGGCTGCAGGGTGGCTTGGGCAGGCTGGCTGCGTGGGCAACTACTTGGCAAATGCAATATAATGTGGGTAAATGTGAGGTTATCTACTTTGGTGGCAAAAAACAAAAAGGTGGATTATTATCTGAATGGTGACAGTTTAGGAAAAGGGTAGGTGCAACCTGGGTGTCATGGTGGAACATTCGTTGAAGGTTGGCATGCAGGAAAAGCAGGCGGTAAAGAAAGCTAATGGCATGCTGGTCTTCAAAGTGAGGTGATTTGAGTTTAGGAGTAGGGATGTCTTGCACCAGTTGTACAGGACATTGGTGAGGCCACATCTTGAGTATTGTGTGCAGTTTCGGTCTCCTAGTTTGAGGAAGGACATTCTTGCTATTGAGAGTGTGCAGCGAAGGTTCACCAGACTAATTCCCAGAATGGCAGGACTGATATATGAAGAAAGACTGGATCGACTGGTCTTATATTCACAGGAGTTTAGAAGAATGAGAGGGGACCTCATAGAAACATATAAAATTCTGATAGGACTGGACAGCCTAGATGCGGGAATGTTCCCGATGTTAGAGACTTCCAGAACTAAGGGTCACGGCCTCAGAATAAGGAGTAAGCCATTCAGGACTGAGATGAGAAAGAACTTCTTCTCTCAGAGAGTGTGAACTTGTGGAATTCTCTACCACAGAAAACTATTGGGGCCAGTTCACAGAATCACAGAAAAATACAATGCAAAAAAGGCCCTTCGGCCCAGCGAGTCTGCACCGCTGAATGAAAGGCACCTGATCTGCCAATCCTAATCCCATTTGCCAGCACTTGGCCCATAGCCTCAAATGTTAAGATGTGCCAAGTACTCATTCAGGTACTTTTTAAAGGATGTGAGGCAACCTGCCTCTACCAACCTCCCAAGCAGTGCGTTCCAGACCGACACCACCTTCTGGGTCAAATTTGTTTTCCTCAAATCCCCCCTGAACCTCCCTCCCCTCACCTTGAACTTGCGTCCCCTCGTATCCGACCCGACAACTAAGGGGAACAGCTGTTCCCTATCCACCCTGTCCATGCCCCTCATTATTTTATACACCTCGATCAGGTCGCCCCCTCAATCTTCTCTGCTCCAGCGAAAACAACCCAAGCTTATCCAACCTCTCTTCATAACTAAAATGTTCCATCCCAGGCAACATCCTGGTGAAATGCCTCTGCACCCGTTCCAGTGCAATCACATCCTTCCTATAATGTGGCCACCAGAATTGCACACAGTACTCCAGCTGTGGCCTCACCAACGTTCTATATAACTCCAACATGACTTCCTTGTTTTTGTAATCTATGCCACAATTGATAAAGTCAAGTGTACCATATGCCTTTTTCATCACCCTATTTACCTGCCCACCTGCCTTCAGAGATCCATTTACAAACATGTCTCGGCCTCTTTGTTCCTCAGGACTTCCCAGTGTGGTGCCAGTCATTGAATATTTCCTTCTCAAATTGCTCCTTCCAAAGTGTAAGTCCTCACACTTTTCAGAATTTAATTCCATCTGCCACTTTGCTGCCCATTTGACCATCCAGTCTATATCTTCCTATATCTAACCCAAGACTCTCAGCCTCACTGTTAACCACCTGACCAATCTTTGTGTCATCCACAAACCTACTGGTCCTACCCCCACATAGTCATCTATGTCATTTATATAAATGATAAATAATAGGGAACCCAGCACAGATCCCTGTGGTACGCCACTAGATACTGGCTTCCAGTTACTAAAGCAGCCGTCTGTCATCACCCTCTGTCTCTTACAGCTCAGCCAGCTTTGAATCCACCTTATCAAGTTCTCCTGTATTCCATGTGCATTTGCCTTCTTTACAAGTCTCCCATGTGGGACCTTGTCAAATGCTTTGGTGAAATCCATCTAACCTACATCAACTGCACTACCCTCATCTACACACCTGGTCACATGCTCCAAAAATTCAATCGAATTTGTTAGGCGTGATCTCCGTCTGATAAAGCCATGCTGACTATTGCTGATCAAACCTTGCCTCTCCAAGTGGAGATAGATTCTCTCCTTCAGAATTTTCTCCATTAGTTCATTGGATATATTCAAGAGGGAGCTGGACATGGCCCTTGTGGCTAAAGGGACCAAGAAGTATGGATAAAAAGAGGGAGTGGGATTCTGAATTTGCTTGATCAGCTATGATTATGTTGAATGGTGGTGCAGGCTCGAAGGGCAGAATGGCCTACTCTTGCAACCTATGTTTCTTTGTTTTACACCTTAAGTGTGGATTACCTGCCTGCCGTAAGCCACAAGGTGCTTCTGGGTGCTGGAATCTAGTGCTGCATACGGGTCTATTTCCCACAATCTATGACTGGATAATACATTATCCTTCACTCCAGCGTCAATCTTGACTTTAAGCCTTGCGTTATTGTTAATTATGTCGAGGGCAGTGAGGATCTCACCCTTTCTGTGATGTTGTCAATGCTGTCGTGATTGAGTGTTGTTGGAGGCACTGTAGCTTCACTGCTTTGGTGGAACTCCAATTCGTTCATCTTACTGATGCTCCTACCCCTGGAGGATCAAACAGCTGGCATGTTGCTGATGACAGCGGAGGGCTCCTGTGGTTTGGATCTGCAGCACTTAGCAAAGTGGTTCCATTTCCCACATTTGTTGCATCTTTTACCATATGCCAAACAAGCTGTTCTGTTTAGTGGGTGCTGGCCGCTGCAGTTGGAGCAGGCTGCCTCCTGTACTACGAATTCTTCGGTTTCCCACCTAAAATCTCTGATTGTCTGTTAAAGATACAGATATTGATGGCTATTTGTAACGTTAAGTCTTTTTCTTGCAGCAGCTGCTTGCAGACTACATCGCTCAATATTCCACAAACTACTTGATCCCTGATTAGGTCATCAGTGAGAGTTTCCGAACACACATTTCTTTGTCAATGGTTTTAAGGTGGCCGTGTACGATTGCATTGTCTCATCTGCCTTTGGTTCACTGAACTGAACAAATGTCTTTCAAGGATTACGCTTTTTACCAGGAGACAGATGTTCGGGAATTGCTTCGGGATTATCTTGGGATCTACCTTTTCCTCCTCTGCCTGGAGAACAAATCAGTTTTTCAATGGCCCCAGGGCCCGCGAGGTTTAATAGAGTATATAAGCCTGTACCTTTTTCAATTCGTCAGAGAGTGCAAAATCGCAGTAAGTAAGCCACTCTTTCTGGAACTTTTCTCAACGATCTGCAATATTTTAATCAAATATAAGTGGGTCGAAGTCCTCATGCCATACTGGCAACTCCTGACACCATGTGGACAGTTATGGGCTCCCTAAATCACCAATATCAAGGACTTGCAGCAGCTGGTTTATTCCTGAGCTCAACAGCTATATTCAACACTTGTGCTTTGCCCATGCTCCTGGGGATAGCTCCTGGGGATAACTCCCGGACTCCCGCCATGTGACCTCTTTTGTAGCTGTGTCATTACGTCCTCATGTGGCCACTCAGTCTAGACTTGGTAAAGTTTAAGATAGTTTAAAATGCGTTCATCATAAAATATGTAAGTCTTAGGACTGGATTTTACCAGCCCTCTGGGGGTGGGCCATGTTGGCAGGGGAGAAAGGGGTGGTGGCAGGGTTAGAAACGGGCCAGGGAATGGAGGGGATGGAGTGGCCGCCATCTCTTGCCACCACCTATTTTATAGTGGTGGGAAGGTGGAGACCCTCCTGCCCAGAGGCTAATTGAACATCTTCATGGCACCACTGGCATTTTACCAGCAGCGGGTGGGTCTTGTGCCATGTGGCAGCCTCCTCATTGACTTGGCTATTCTACTTGGGCATTCTTTGGCCCACAAAGGTCATCTTCTTTCCCAGCTGCTCCCACCAACCCTCCTCCCTTCCTGGGGTCCCTGGCATCCATAACCCCCATCCGCTCTACCCTATCTCTCCTCCCAAGACTCCACTAGCACAGTGGTTAGCACTGTTGCTTCACAGCACCAGGGTCCCAGGTTCGATTCCGCCTTGGGTCACTGTCTGTGCGGAGTCTGCACGTTCTCCCTGTGCCTGCGTGGGTTTCCTCCGGGTGCTCCGGTTTCCTCCCACAAGGCCTGAAAGACGTGATGTTCATTGAATTGGACATTCTGAATTCTCCCTCTGTGTACCTGAACAGACGACTAGGGGATTTTTGTGATATCTTCATTGCAGTGTTAATGTAAGCCTACTTGTGACAATAATAAAGGCTATTATTATTATTATTACTTACCTGTTTGAGAGGGTAGCATCCAGTCAGGCATTCTCTTCTTCTAGATGCAGTCCTTATCAGCAGCTATCGGCCCCAGGTGGCCTTCCTTTAATGGGAAGCAGCCCTGATGGTAACTGGTGAATTGTCTGCCCCCACAAATGGCTAAGGTGGGGTAACCTCCAGGTTTCTAGCCTGGCACTGTGCATCATTAAAATTCTAGCCATACCAAAAATCCCCCATATGTCAGGAAACTTGGGCAGGATTCTCTGCCCCGCTGCACCATATTTCTGTTCCAGCACGCTGGCGGGATGCTCCGTTACGCCGGCTAGTCAATGGGGTTTCTCATTCTGGGGCAGCTCCTCGCCGTCGGGAAACCCCCGAGCTGCCTGCAAAATGGAGCATCCGGCCGGTGAAGAATCCAGCCCGGGGTTTCACATTATGTGGCAGCCCCTCGCCGTCGGGAAACCCCCGGGCTGCCGGCAAAATGGAGCATCCAGAAAGCGGAAAATCCAGCCCCTGATTTTATATTATAAAAAATCACTTATAATAATATATTCCAAACCATTATCTAATTCAACATGAAAGGTTAAGTCTGTTTATCTCCACAGATGCCTCCATAACCTGTTGAGTATTTCCTGTATTTTCTGTTTTTTTTCACAGAATTCCAGCATCCTAAGCATTCGGCTTTTTGATTCATATTTTCTTGTTAGACTGGATTACTGTAGTCATTTCCTTAGTAAGTTAAAATAAAATAATTCGAAGTCTTTAGAAACATAACTATTTGGTGTATTGAATGCTAAAGTTGCAACTTAACCTTTGGAGCCACCTTAAGGCAGGCAAACACACAGAAGCAGAGGGAATCTCCAAAAGTTCACGCCGGTGATGAGACCAGTTTTGTGTCCAGGATCTGCTTCCAGTGGAATGTTTATTTGAAAACAAATGCAGAAGATAGCGGAACTTTGAGTTGCATCAAATGCAATCTGCACTTAAGATTCAACAATCTTTTGCATTGGTTATGCCAATCTCAGGGGAATAGTGCCAGAAAGAAAATAGTGCAATGGAGTGGTAACTACAGGCTTTGAAGTTCAGCATTGGGTGAAATATTTGTATGTGTAACGGGGGTGGGGAGGGGGGGGGGGGGTGTTAAAATAAAGCATTATGCATGTGTTGCAGAGCCTTAAAGACTTAAAAGAAAATGCAATTGTCTTAAAAAACGACACTTCTCCCTGCACTTTGATCTATTGTCATTGATTTCATGGTGTCCAGTTCAATTTAAGCATAGCTGAAGTAGCAGGAGGCAAGAGAATCCGTCTGAATTAAATAACTGAACACGATGGATCCTTTTCATTTCACACTTAGTTTGTATAAAGACAGTCTGCAGTGCAGTTCTGGTACTGGCCAGTGATTAAAATATCATTCAATTCTTGGTCAAAATGTCCATATTTCAAGGGCCATTGTATTTAAAGAGATGGGAAAGTTGCAGAAGTAGTTACTGCTCAAAAGCCTGACCAACCTTCCATGTAAAAGCAAATTACATCTCAAATATATACGTTTTGCAAGAAAAAGTTTGTTGCCTCTCCGTGTCATTTCTCGCCCCTTCCCTCCAAACTGATCATGTAGTGCCATTGATGGGAGGGGACATCCTCATCCTTTCATTGAACGGGGCAGGAAACAAAACCCTACAGATCAGCTTTGGACCTCATCAGGAGGTGCCCCACCCCAGAAAAAATACTTAAGACGAGATACTGCTACATGAATGAGGTGAGGAGACTGGATTGATAAGTGGACTGCTTATCCCTGCGGGGGTTGCAGGGGGTCTGTGTGTGCGTGTGGGGGTGGGGGCGGGGGGGGGGGGTGGTGGTGGTGGGAGGGTGTGATGGTGGGGTGTAGTATTGTTTGGAGAGGTGGGAGGTTTTGGGGTGGGTGGGAAACTGAAGTCATCAGTAGGGCACAGACATTTTCCACACACTATTGTCCCATTTCCACATGAAAACTGCGTCAAAAGGAACCATGTGGAAGTGTGAGATCATGCATTTCGTAGGAAGAATAGAGGCACAGACTGTTTTCTAAATGGGAAAATGTTTCAGAAATAAGAAGAACAAAGGGACTTAGGAATCCTAGTTCAGGATTCTCTTAAGGTTAACAAAGTTGGCAGTTCCTAAGGCAAATGCAATGCTAGCATTCACTTCGTGAAGGCTAGAATTCAAGAGCAGGGATGTACTGCTGAGGCTGTACACGTATCTTGTCAGACCCCATTTGGAATATTGTGAGCAGTTTTGGGCCCCGTATCTAAGGTGCGATGTGCTGACCTTGAAGAGGGTCCAGAGGAGGTTCACAAGAATGATTCCCGGAATGAAGGGCTTGTCATATGAGGAGCGGTTGAGGATTCTTGGTCTATACTCGATGGAGTTTAGAAGGATGAGAGGGAGGTCTCATTGACACTTACAGAACACTGAGAGGCCTGGATAGAGTGGATGTGGGAAAGATGTTTCCATGAGTAGGAGAGGCTAGAAGCTGGGGCACAGGTTCAGACTGAAGGGATGCTCTTTTCAACCTGAGATGAGGAGGAATTTCTTCAACCAGAGGGTGGTGAACTGTGGAACTCATTGCCGCCGAAGGCTGTGGAGGCCAAGTCACTGAGTGTCTTTAAGACAGAGATAGAAAGGTTCTTAATCAATAAGGGGATCAGGGCTTACGGGGAGAAGGCAGGAGAATGGGGTTGAGAAACATATCAGCCATGATTGAATGGTGGAACAGATTCAATGGGCTGAATAGTGTAACTCTGTTCCTGTATCTTATGGTCTTATAAAATCAGCCTCTGTACTTTTGAAAGCACCGAAAAATTAATAAGTTTGTTTCTTCAAATCATTAGATGTTTTTTCATAGAATTTACAGTGCAGAAGGAGGCCATTCGGCCCATCGGGTCTGCACCGGCTCTTGGAAAGAGCACCCTATCCAAGGTCAACACCTCCACCCTATCCCCATAACCCAGTAACCCCACATAACACTAAGGGCCATTTTGGACACTTAGGGCAATTTATCATGGCCAATCCACCTAACCTGCACATCTTTGGACCGTGGGAGGAAACCGGAGCACCCGGAGGAAACCCACGCATTACATTGTAGTCATTACATTTTTCTTACATCGAGATCAGTTCTCAATTATGCTGCATTCCCATCAGTGAGAACTAGTGAGTAGGTTTCTGGTTTGAGTAGTACTAACAACAGGCTTTCCTTCTGTTTCATAAGCCCTTCATTAAATATGACGGCTTCCTAAGTACAATACCACAGATAAGGAACTCTTTAGTAAATATATTATTGTTACTGCAGCTTAAATACTAATGAGAAGGAAACGAAAGGCATTGAGCTGAATATTGTTCTGAATCATTTTCTTGTCTGACAAATCACAATGACATTTTATTAACGAATGCAGAATAAAATCTTTTTCAAAGTTTTATATTAAGCCAGTGGTGCCATCTTGTGGAATTTTCATAAACTACATGGCCGGACACAATGAAATTGTGGCATTGAGCACAGTGTGTTTTAATGCAAACAACATCTTATTCATATTTCTATTATAGAAGTTTCAAAATGTAATATTATTATTGGTATTAAGTCCGCTGTTGGAGTTATTGAAAATTATTACATAAATCTGAGGGTCTGGCTGTATTTTCAAGATTCATTCTCATTCCTGCAGCTTTGGCCCTGTGTTTGCAGAGGATCATTTCAGCTCATTAATATATCCAGCTTGATTGCTTGATTTTCTTTCTAGTGCTAACAATGGCCTGATACAATATCAGGATGTACTGGATGCCTGATTGCCCCTATCTTCCTGCACAGTCAATGTCATATTGAGTACATACCTAGTAAACATGTGATGATTTGAGGGTAAATGAGTCAATACCCTGGTTATACCTCAGCTGTGTAAAGTCGCAAGTGATTCACAGTGATCTGTCTAATATAAATGGTGCATTTAGTGGCCTCAATATTAATTTAAAAGTGGGTTCTGAGCTGGAGGGGGATGGTGCAGTGGGTGGCAAAGAATTGCATGTGAAAATCCCAGTAGTCCACGGTGCTGACTTCCGACATCAACACTGACTGAGGCAAAACATTTTGACATCCGGCTTTTGTGCATCTATACTGCACATTAGGTGTGCTGCACACGATAGAGATGTGATCAGTGGTCCACTTGCTAAAGGGCCAGTACAGAAATAATATTTGGAGAAACCAGGAGGTGTTTAAAACAGATGCCTGAAGAGAAAGGGAAGCACCCTGACTGTGTGATGCTTCTCTTGAATTAGTGCTGGGTGCAGTCAGGAGGGACTTTTTTCCCACAGAGCAATGGGACATAGAAAGCTGCAGATCTCACCAAAAAGACGGGAGGATGAACATGAAGCATTGGGCATTGGATGCAATGAAAGAAATTATTTAATGCCATTATCAGGCCAGAAAAGGTTTGTACATTTGTTGATTCACCTGCATCCTGTGCTTTTAGCCTCCCCTCTGCACTCTGTCTTGTTAAGTGTTCTTCAGCACATTACTCCTCACCCTCAGTCAATTTTCAGCAACATTCAACTTTCAATTTCTATGCACTTCATCACTTCCTCATTATCCGTCCACTGTTGACACTCATGCCAAGCCTTTTGCGATGTGATGCATGTGTCTCATAAACACACTCACTGAATACACTGCGTCCGTTGGGTGAATATCGACCTTCATTTGCTCAGATGTCTGTTTTTTTTTAAACCTCATCAGACAAGATAGTGCAAAATGAAAGGGAGATGGACAGGGCTGAAGGTGGGCTCTGACAAGGCTGGATGCTCAAGAAAAAGTTAGACATCTTTGTCCCTTTCCATCACAGATAGAGAGGCAGGGAGCTTGCAGAGAGCTGGTCATTGAATTTACAACTATTTTTGACACGTGCTTGTTGATTTCATTTGAGCAATTAACGAAATATGAGAAGACTGAGCATGGTGACGGTCAACTTTGCCAATTTGCCACAAATAATTCACCTTCCTCTCTTTTGTCTATCAAGGCCTCAACATCAACGGCAAGTGTTCCTGGCCATGGATGAGGATGCTTCCTCGGAGGACTTCATTCTGTCTTAGGACCCACAGCCATGCATCAGCTCAAATACTCACACTTTAACAAACAATAGCTTGTGTCATAATATTCACCCATGCACATCATGAGGTAAAAGCAGGCAGTGACAGACACCCAGGTTAGCCAATCAACATACAGGGCAGAACACAAGCAATCACCAGACAGAACACCAGAAGGGGGGCTTCCAACTATAAAACACACGAGGCATCAGCATTCCGCCTCTTTCCACTGGTGATAACTGTAGTGACAGTCAGGGTGTATATATCAGTTAGCACCTTCTCCACGTGGATCAGAGCTAGCCTGGTGTAAGTTGTGGCAAACTCATCAAAGGACCAAAATAAATTGGACATGTTGGAATCAAGACAAACAGGCCATGAGTCATGAAACAGCCCAACCTCATTCAGAGACCAGGGGCAGTTGAAATGCAAATCACTTGCGGCCCAGGCCAGAAAGACTCAAAATACCTTAATGGGATAATAATTAAAGTTATCTCCAGCGACCATTGTCAAGAGACCAGGGGCAGTTGAAATGCAAATCATTTTTGTCCTGGCCAGACGGAAGCACAATACCTTAATGAGATAACGAATAAAGTTGCCTAAAGCGACCATTGTCAAGAGACCAGCAGAAACCAGAGATATTGCAAGCTTTTTGTAAGGGCACTGATTAAAATCAAATTACATTATGACACCTTGTGATTGGGGAACTTGACCACTTCCATTCTGTCAAGAACCAGAAAGGCTTCCTTTGTCCTGGAACTCACAACTCTACTCTCCTGAAAGAAACTCAACTCTCTTGCCTGACACACGCTACACCTGGCTGAAAAGAGACCACGAGAACTGAAGGAGCAACAGCCGCAAGGACCAGCCGGTTTGGAAGAAGATCTAAAGAAATCTGTGTCAATGTGTTTTTTAACTATCCTGTCCCTGGGGCGGTGAGTATATTCCTCCAGCTCACAGAAAACTCCCAATTAGTATAGCTTGTTGAGGTTTGGGGTGGGTGGGTGAATGTGAAAAAATGAATGAAAATCGCTTATTGTCACAAGTAGGCTTCAAATGAAGTTACTGTGAAAAGCCCCAAGTCGCCACATTCCGGCGCCTGTTCGGGGAGGCTGGTACGGGAATGTATCTCTGTTTGCGGCGCTAAAGTAAATCTGTGTAAGCTGTAAGAATTTTTGATTTACCGTTTAGTCTCTTGTTTTACACATAGTATTTCATAATCGGTGTTTGTGTGTGTGGGTTGATCTGAGTTGCAGAAGACTTAATTTCTCTTGAATAAATCAATTATTTTAAAACTACCAATCTTGCGGTTCTCACCTTCTTTCACTGTCCGCTCTGGTCAAGTCACAATAATTGCCAGGCCATAATCCCGTAGTCAAGGACCGGAAAAGGGAATCTGAGCGCTTCGAACATGCTCACTCAAGAGAGGCTACTGCTCAGGAATTAACAGTGGTCCCTCTTTCTCTCTCTCTTGTGAACTTGCACTAGTGGGGTGCTTCCGGTGACATTTCACCATCACAGGAGAGAGACTCACACAGGCGTAGCTGGCAGTCAAGGTAACTGGTGTGGCACAAGGACAACCTCACTGGTTAGGTATAAACAGTGAGACTTGCCCCCTCTCTCTTGCAAAGCTGTCCCAGTGCGACACATCCGGGTCGGGGTTTTAACACCTGCAGGAGAGAGACACCCACAGTTATCTGTGGCACCCAATACCAGCCTGTTGTGGAGTAAAGGAAACCCTTTTCGTTACAATGGCGACCGCGGCAGGACTACGGTGGACTGGAATTTGTGACTTACCAGAGGGGGTGAGAGAAAGGAGTAAAATGGAAGAGAGGATTTCCTCCTATTTATTCAAGAAAGTTAATCTGACAAAACCGTTGGTATTAGCTCTCACAGGAGCGGAGTAGCCAATGCAGGTTGCAAGGGAATGGATAGAGAGTAAGAGCCATCATAAAAATCAGGAAAAGGCAGTCTGGCTAGTATGCTTGTCCCAACAGGTAGCAAAAATCGAAAGCAAATTATTGATTTGGAGAGCCAACTTAAGGTCATACAGAGAAAAGCTGAGGAAAGCGCTCGGGCAGAGGAAAGGCTCTATGAGGAGTTGTATGAAGCCAAACAGTTTATTCAGCAGGTGAATGAGCCTATCCAGAATACCCAAGGATATCTCCAATGCCAAGTAACAGAGGCAAAGGAGAGGGAGAGAAATTTCCAAGAACTCCATCTGCAGGGTACCCAAAGGTACAGAGAATTAGAGGGGACATTTAAAGATATCCAGGCAGCATACAGGGTGGCCTGTAGTGAGCTGGGTAGGAGTGACCACAGACCTTGTCAGCTGAGGATCAAAAAGCTGGAAGAGGCTCTGTCCCAGGCAAGGGGACAGATCTGCCTGATAGGACCGGGAGGGTCACCAGGAGATGGAGGGCTTCAAGCAGCAGACGATTTCCCAGGGGCAAGGGGGGTTAGACCGCCTCCTGAGGCGCCAGTGATGTGTCCGGGTCGGCAGGTGGGGTTTGGGCTGTCCAGGGAGGGACAGGGCCAAGGGGGGTCGGGAGAGCACCCTCGGTTAGTGGCGTCTCCGCCATGTGTAGCACACAAGGGGGTGGGGTTACCCATCATGGTGGGAGAGCCGGAGGTAGGAGAATTACAGGGGCAGCAGCCCCAGGTAGGGCAGATGTGCCTGGTAAGGCAGCGCAAGTATGTTGCCCCAGTGGGACAGGCAGACAGGGGACTGCTAGAAAGTGACGTTATCATTCCCCACGGGACACATACACTAAGGGGAATGGTGACCCACATCCCAAAATTGACCTGGACTGGGGTCCCCTCGTTACACTTTATGGAGGTGCAGCAGGCAGCCGATATAAATGACTGTGATGAGGTGGAAAGGGTAAAGTTGCTGCTGATGACTTTGGATCCCTATCTTTGCAAGGCAGTGACCTCCATGGAAGGGGGAAAACCTGCAACAGTGGCGGCAGTGCAGACTGCTGTTTTGGAGGCCATGGGATTAAATCAGGGTAGCCCATTTGTGAGGGTGCGGAAGACGAAACAACAGGTAGCAGAGTCCCCAGACATGTTCGCAGACAGGCTGGGGACAGTATACGAGGGAGCGTGTGGGGCCCCCCTCGATAGGCAGAATTGAGATGGGAGGGCAGCCCATTGGCTTAAAACACTAGTGGCTAACTGTCTCCCCAGGATTAGTGCCAAGGCAGAAAATTGGTTTGACCCGCAAGACCCAAATCTCAGGGAAGGTGAGGTGATCCGTAAGCTCACCCTGGCACACCGGAATGGGGAAAGGGATGGGGAAAAGCCCTCCAAGAGAAGGGTGCATGAGATTGCACCAGCACCCCCAAAGAGGAGGGAGGCAGGAAGGCATCAGAATCCCAGACAAAAGGCCGGAGTGCCAGGGATGTGGTAAGCCCGGACACTTCAAGAGGGATTGTAAGAGCCCAAAGAAGCAAGTTGAGGAGAGGGCTCCTGCAGTGATAACCCCAACGCCAATGTTAGGGGAACCGGGATTGGGGATGATAAATCTGAAGGATTTGTTATCATTTGTACAATCTAAAGCCATAGAATCAGGACAGGTGGCCATGGCAAAAGGCCAGGGTGCACCAGTATCCATACGTCAGACACCCTTATGACTGCCCTCGAAACAGCCCACTTATCTGTGCCCACCAGAATCTGACCCGTGTGGGATCCCCCAGCTAGAGGTGCAGGATGTAGTATGGAGGCACTTTCTGGACACAGGTGCATCCAGCACCATAGTCCACACGGGCAATCCCCAAGCATCCCCTCTCAAGGCAGCCCAAGGGTTAAATGAGAATTTTAAAGGGACAGTAGTGCAGGCTGCAAGCCTGAGTGAAGGGTTTAAGGAGACAGTGTTGAGGGCGGTAAGCCTGTGTAAGGACACTGACTCGAGCCTTCCACAGGCAGGTAAAGTAAACTGCCTCAGGGAGACAGAAATGGCAGAAGGAGAGGAGATGGAGGTGTCATCTCTGGTGTGGAAACCCCCAGTCAGGCGAAAGAGTAGCGGGGTCTCAAAACCCACAGTAAGGTGGTCCCCATCTCTAATGACACCTGGGATCAGGGCCAGAAACAAGAGGGCCAGCAACAAAGGGGGGTCAGCTAGGGCAGGGAGCCCAGGGGGACCCCGAGATCCGATAGCAGAGGAAGAAAGAGGCAGGCAGACCCCCCAGAGAGACGAGTTCTGCCTAGCGCAGCCCAGCCAGCCAGATGAATGGCCTCACCTAAGTGAAGGCAGGTTTTAAGCTGGCCACCCGGAGACGGGTGGCATTGTACATAGTGTCATGATATTCAAACACACACATCATGATGGACACACTAACAGGCAAATCAGAGTACACAACACCACAACCAATCACAGACAAGAACACCAAACACATAAAAAAGCACGAGCACGACACCTGGTGGTCAGTAGGTCTGGGGAGAAGGGAACAAGAAAGAGCTGTTAAAACATCACAAGCAGGGAACCCCCCACGTGCAGAGTGCAAAGACCAAACTGTAAATAGTAAGTTTAAATAAAGTAGCGTTGTACCATATGCAACCGTGTTGGCTCATCTGTGTGTCAGAACACCCAACACCACATGGTACAGGAGTGGATCGATACCTGCCTACTAACCTGCCATTCTGGACATGGACCACACCGGCAAACCGCAGCCGATGCAAGTCGCGGGGAACCTAGGTACCAACTGGAAGCTCTACAGGCAGCGATTTGACCTGTACATCCGTGCCACCGAAAAACAGAATGTCTCGGATGACACGAAGATTGCAATGCTCCTCTTCTACGCAGGTCCGCACGCCACCGACGTCTTCAACTCACTGGTGTTCGAAGAAGGCGAAAACCAAGCCAAATATGACACGGTCATCCTCAAACTGGACCAGCACTTTCAAGTTGAAGTAAATGAAAGTTTTGAAAGATACCTCTTTCAGCAACGCCTGCAAGGTAAGGAGGAGCTTTTTCAACCCTTTTTGACGCACCTCCGGATTCTAGCGCAGTCCTGCGGTTACGGCACCACCACAGAGTCCATGATCAGGGACCAGATTGTTTTTGGCGTTGCCTCTAGTGGCCTACGCCAGCAGCTTCTTAAAATGAAAAGCCTCACCTTAGCGTCTGCTGTGGAAGCCTGTGTCCTCCACGAAAATGCTACCTGCCGTTTTGCCCGATTTCAGGCGTCCGAGTTGGCACGGAGGGGGTCCCCAGCCGTCGAATCGGCAAGCCAGGCCGCCCACGACGTCGAACGCATCCAGGCCGTCGATTACTTCCCGACCCACGGCCCGGACGACAGCGGCCGCTTCCCGCGCTTTTCGCGGTCTCCCGCGCAGGTGCGCGCCAAAAATAACGGCCACAACGAGGGACGCACTGCGCAGGCGCGCCCACCGCAAGATCGCACTGCGCATGCGCAGTGGCGCAACGAACGCCGTGACGTCATGACGTGCGGCAATTGTGGAGCTCTACATTTAAAAGGGCAATGTCCTGCAAAAAACCGACAGTGCCACAGATGTGGCACGATGGGCCACTACGCAGCCCACTGTCGTTCGGCTCAACCCATGGATCCGGCGCATCCTCGACAACCTCGCAGACAAGTCAGGACCGTCCAGCCCACGCATCAAGACTTCCGGTTAAGTGATGCAGATGACCAGGATGCCTTCCGAGTTTCCGTCATTGATGTCAACAAGGTCAATGCCATCAATCCAGCCGATGAGTGGTGTGCCACCCTGACGGTCAACCCGAACTCGTCGCAAGCCCATTAGACTGGACTTATAATACCGTTCATATGTTTAACAAGTTGCACAATTTTACATGATAACCTGTTGTTGTTTATCGTTCCAGATGTCGTCTGACTGGACAACTGTTCAAGTTTTTTTTCTTCTTCTCTCGTTCGCATTTATGTTATGTTATGGTACAACTTGGTTCATGTGACGCACCCGACATCGCCCCATGTACATAGTTCCGTCATATGCACATGCTGCACACGACACACACACACTCTTAGATGCACTCACGACACGATCATATTTATTACCACGTAGGCACATATCTTTGTAAAAAGGGGGGATGTCATGATATTCAAACACACACATCATGATGGACACACTAACAGGCAAATCAGAGTACACAACACCACAACCAATCACAGACAAGAACACCAACCACATAAAAAAGCACGAGCACGACACCTGGTGGTCAGTAGGTCTGGGGAGAAGGGAACAAGAAAGAGCTGTTAAAACATCACAAGCAGGGAACCCCCCACGTGCAGAGTGCAAAGACCAAACTGTAAATAGTAAGTTTAAATAAAGTAGCGTTGTACCATATGCAACCGTGTTGGCTCATCTGTGTGTCAGAACACCCAACACCACACATAGTATTTGGTTTTGGGTTGTTTTTTTTTCCCCCAGAGGGAGGTTTTGCAGTGTAAAATATGTTTGTAATGTGTGGAAATTAGTTTAAATGGGATTTTATTCTTCAAAGCCGTAGCTGCTACTGCCGCCTGAATAAAATTCACACACTTTAAGTCAGGGTGTGTTTTAGGAAGGGTAGGTAGTACTGTAGAGGCATGGATGTGTTTTGTCTGTTTTACAGATGGGGCACCTAACATTGTGGATCTTGATGGCGATGGGCATACAGGTGTGTGCCGGGCGACGAGGGGACACAGAGGAGTCCCTGGTCTATGGGTGCTCTGGGTGCAGGGCACCCCTTGTAACAACCGGACAGGCAAACCTGGTAGCGGACGGCCAGACCAACTATTCCCATGAGGGAAGATGGCCTGGATGGCTGGGGTCAAACTCGACCAGATTCTCCAGCCACAGGAGCTTTGAATACAGTCCCGTGTGCAGAAGTTAAAGTGGTGACTGACCAGGTTAGGGTGACTGAGGGCAGGCGGGTGTGCTTGACCTATGAGGGGGAGGTTTCTTTTTAGAGATGGTGGTGGCTCAGGACACTGGGCTCGGACATGAGGGATCGATACTCGGACTGGGAAAGACTGGACAATAACACCCACCGGACCATCACGGGGTCACCTGGAGGGGTCATTGTATGTTGGGAGAAATGGTGGGCATATGACCAGGGGTTATATTTGTGTTTATGGGGGTCTGCCAAGGTGTGTCCTGAAGGGGCAGCAATTACCTTTGTGAGGTGGTGGCAGGACCCCGGAACGGGATAAACTGGGACCGCAGTGGGGAAGCATGTGTAGGTCCCAGGGCAGGGATGGCAGTGAAAGCCACCCAACTGCTGGTTCAGGTGAAGAAGCCCCTACCCACAGCCCAACCGATCGACCCTCACAACTGTCCACCCAGGGGCCCAGGAATGGGTTAGTACTCATTCCCACAAAAAAGCTGCTGTATCAGGGGGTACATTACGCTGTGGCTTCAGTGGTTTTAAACCTGACAGAGGTACAGTTACCTGCATGATGTCCTCGGGAAACAGAACTACTGTACCAAGCCCTTCTGAAAGACATGTTTCAAAACTTTTATAATCTGGACTTCGAGGATGTAAATATTGATCAATTGTATAAACAGGAAAATGTTTTTACTGTGGGACCAGGGAGACAACGGCGAGGGCTGGTCAATGATGGTTTCACAGCATTTAATACTGGCACATCAATTGTCAATAGCCTAGACAATGTAGAATTGGCTCTACAAATGAACGATTTAAAGAGCCAGCTCAGGAAGATTTTGGGGGATGAAAATGCTGTGGTAGGGTCGGGGTTACACAAGGAGGTGGTAATGACTCTACATTTAAAAGAAATTATAGCACAATTGGAGACACATGCCAAAACTATAAACAATTTAATTGGAGAGGGTCAGAATGCATCCGATCAGGCTGCACAAAATGAGGTGTGTGGGCTCTATGGGGCTTGGTTGCTGGGAGAGGGGAGGAACAATCTGGAGGAATTGAGAAAAGGTCAGGTCCCCTCATGGATAAGCAACCAGCACCGAGCAGCGCTACACCCTTATAACAGCACATTGAGTCCCTGCCAACTTTGTGTAGCCTCAGAAGCCTACCCAGTACCTGTGGATTGTGGGAAGTCCAGCCACACAATCATGGGGGTAGTTGTGAGAATCCCGGTGATGTGAACCTCTGCACAACTGTACCGAGTTGGAGAATGTGGGAGTCATTCATGGGGGTGTACATGTTCGTTACAGGGAGGTCCCGCCCTATGTCATTGTGTGGCACTGTGACAGGCACTGACCTTTCGGGTTGTCGGAGCAGGGGAGCACAAGTGATCTTGTGTCCCCAACACATGAACACCTATGCTAGACCTCAGTGCGGGTTCAGTACTGCTGGGGCAGAGCCTAGAAACTGCACCATGGAAGCAATGGCCGCTAGCCATGTCCCTCCACAGGTGGCATACATAGGGGGTGGGACATGCTGTGTTACCACCAATGCCCAGCGGTATCAAAACGGACCACACAGTGGTGCCCGATATCGCACAGCGGTTTCTGTTTTAAACCCAGGGCAGAAGTTCATGTGGCACACCACCGAATCGTACCCATCCCAGAACTGTCCTCCATTCACATTTACGGTACAGGGGAATTTTACTAACTTGCAGGACTATGTTGCCCATTTTGGGTATGATATTCCCCCTGTAAAGGAGAAGCTCAAGGAACTGCTGGCGGCAGTTGAGCTGCCTCACAAACATTTCTACATTCTAGAACAGAAAACAGTCGATATTGCGAAGGACATAGCAAATATTAAAACCCCAGACTGGTGGGATTGGGAGGCGTGGGTGGTAGTCCCAGCCTGGATCCGCATAATCTCGCATATCTTGATAATTTGCCAATTGTTAATTGTGGTGTACCTATTACTGACAAACTGCAGACTTAAGCAACGGAGGAAGACAGCCAAACTCTAAAAGATGATCAACAGGACAGCACAGAAAGCTCAACGGACAGGATCACTACTGGAGTGAATAAAATTGTAAATGTCTTGCAGGCGAACCATGTCAATATTAAAGTATCCACCTGGCAATATAATTCACGGGCATCACCCTGTAGTAAAAACTGTCCTGCATAAATGTATATACCATTATCTGGGGAATGTTGTTTGATGCATTTGTTTGTTTTTTTGTTCCACTCTAGTTTAGAAGTAAGGGGATATTGGGAGTATGGTTTTCTGAGGCTAATGGAGTTTGCATACCGTCTCTGGGTGATACAGTCTGATCGGGATCTGATTGTATCAAAGGGGCATCTGTAAGTTGTAGCAAACTCATCAAAGGACCAAAATAAACTGGACATGTTGGAATCAAGAGAAACAGTCCATGAGTCATGAAACAGCCCAACCTCATTTAGAGACTAGGGGCAGTTGAAATGCAAATCACTTGCGGCCCCGGCCAGAAAGACTCAAAATACCTTAATGGGATAACAATTAAAGTTATCTCCAGCGACCATTGTCAAGAGACCAGGGGCAGTTGAAATGCAAATCACTTTTGTCCTGGCCAGACGGAAGCACAATACCTTAATGAGATAACGAATAAAGTTGCCTAAAGCGACCATTGTCAAGAGACCAGCAGAAACAGGAGATATTGCAAGCTTTTTGTAAGGGCACTGATTAAAATCAAATTACATTATGACACCTTGCGATTGGGGAACTTGACCACTTCCATTCTGTCAAGAATCAGAAAGGCTTCCTTTGTCCTGGAACTCACCTGTGGGAGGGTCGGTTTTTGACCCATTCAGAGTTTTTGCCCTTAAAAAAGGCAAGTCTGAGGAACTCTTGTGCCCTGCAAGAACTCTACTCTTCTGAAAGAAACTCGACTCTCTTGCCTGACACACGCTACACCTGGCTGAAAAGAGACCACGAGAACTGAAGGAGCAACAGCCGCAAGGACCAGCCGGTTTGGAAGAAGATCTAAAGAAATCTGTGTCAATGTGGTTTTTTAACTCTCCTGTCCCTGGAGCGGTGAGTATATTCCTCCAGCTCACAGAAAACTGCCAATTAGTATAGCTTGTTGAGGTTT